>NC_061490.1:4529471-5836152 GCF_022539355.2 Hippoglossus stenolepis
GGTTTGTATTATGAGTGTGAGCAGATCACATTTCAAGAATGCAGCGCTGCATTTTAGCAGATATGTGTCTCTGTGCTGAAGGGGCTATCAGTGTGTTTTCATGTGTACAGCTGAGTAGCTCATATTTCATTGATGATGTAATGACTTGTTTGACAGTCTTGATGTGCATGTCCACATACATATGGATGAGTCTGGACATACACCGATCTGAGGAAGCAGCGATGCATTTCAGTGCTTGTGATATCCACATCGGTCAATATGTACAGGTACTTGTGATTCAGCATATGTGTGTAAATTGTCAGGGAGCCCCCCGTGGACCTCCGAGGGGCTGCATATACAAAGCAGGCACAATTCAGGGACCAGTTTCTGAGAAGATGCCCGAGCGTCTTAAGTCACCGGTGCGTCGGCAACATGGCGCATGCTGAGCAAACAAGCCTGACCTCTGCACAGCACCTGCCACCACACACATGGAGTGACAGTTATTATACATGACTTCAGCACACAATGGACTGGACAACATTTAACAGCAGTATCAGTAGACCTTATGTGTACGGCAACATTATCCAGTTGGAGAAATGTACACACTCACCACAGGTATCACAAAAGACACTGATCTACAAATGTGTGTCAAAACAAACACACCCTTTCAACCCTGCAAGGGAGGCAGAGTCAACCTCTTTTTGTCTGGGCAGTTTCTTAGGTGTGTCCAAAAATAATGAAAAATAATCAAAGGTTGAGCTAGATATATTAGAGATATAACCACCAGCTACATGTGTCTTTACACCTTGTAGTTTTTATGAATATCAAATGGACTTTTGGGTACAGACTGACCTTTGTCTGTCGCTGTGTTATTTTGTTTGTCATTTCCAAGACGATGCTTTGTGTTTAAACAGGATTGAGAACCTGCTTGACTGAAAATCAAGTACTCGGACGATAGTCCCACATTCCTGTAGCATGTATGTGAGGACACAAACAGTGAATAATAGACTTAGAGGAATAAATACAAATTTCATAAAACTTTTCTTTAAAAAATGAAAACGAATCAATTCAGTTTAGCTGCCCACATGACAAAGTTAGTGTTATTGTCAGCCCAGGATTAGACAATATGCTGGTAGAAAAATGAGACCATATATAAGTGTTAATCGCAAAAAGAAATATATTTCGATAGAATTGGATACAATTTAAAAACGTTTCTTTAAAAAAAGTCAAATGTCAACATATTTAATTCAATTTTAGTTTTCCAAAGAACAAAATCAGACAAAAATGCTGGTGGAATAATGCAACTATATATCAATGTGTATCACACCCTTATGAAAGCAGTGGGTTTTGTCTTCACTGGTGCGTCGAGTTATTTAGTGTTTAGAGTGTTACAACAGGGTGGTGGATGGCGGAGTGCTCCTCAGCTGTCAACACCAGGGGCTGGTTTGGCAAAGATTTCCATTCTAATCACCATGTGAGATTTGACGTCCTGGCTGAGCCGCATCCTTATTTAAACTCTCGGGAATAAGGATGTAAATGTGCAATTTGTCGCTGTGTTTGCGCACTTTCTTAAAAAGTCCTCCGCACTATCAACAACTTTTCGCTGATCAGACAATAGCAGATAGTTCCATTTAATTCGGGCGGAACCAGTCAGCCGCGGAACGGTGGGTGTCAGGAAACTCTCAGAGACGCACGACGGGGGCACTGAGACGACACGTGTTTTATGACAGCCGTTTCCACACGTAACGAAACGTTGTGTGTATGTTCAACTGAAAGCAAAACACACGTATAGTATCGGAGTGATACGAGCAGGAATCCCCTCTGTCACCACCCCCGCGGGACAGAATGGACTCGACCTACTCAATCATGCACTTCAGCAGACACTGCAAAGAGCATGCTTTCACCTTTAGGATTGTCTGAGCCTCTTCAGCCTGGAATATCTGGGTTTGGATCGAGCAGGTATGTACATCTCATCGTTTGCTTCTCGTTCACACACACAACCACACACACACACACACACACACTATCCCGGATCACTCCATGTGTCTATAAGAGAGAGAGAGAGAGAGAGAGAGAGAGAAGGGGGGTACATGGGTGGCAGGCGATTGTCCGGATCTTGATTTATAAATAGGGAATACCCAGGCAAGGGGGTAAGGGATGATTTAAACTACAATGTGAACATATGTTTCCGGATTGACCCTCCTCACGGTGATCACAGGTATTACTCGTATCATTTCTCCACTTTTCGTTGACAGTGTCTAACTCGCACCGGCTCGATGACACTTGTGAGTCATCACACTTAATGTCTGAAGTCAGTTATTCAAATGAAGGAAAAGAAAAGAAGTAGGGATGTGTAGTGCGCATGGCTGCTCCCATGTCCTCCACCAACATCCCTGGGGCTGATCAAACTTTCCACCAGCTCAACACACACACACACGCGCACACACACACGCAGACACACACATCTCTTCCTTTTTTATTAAGATTTTTCAGGCACACTTTCATGTCAGCAGCATGAAACACACAGATGAGGTGCAGTTACATAGTTGTGAGTAACATCCAGGAGAGGAGAGAGTTGATCTATAAAAAAAAGACTGTTTCACACACATACACACACACACACACACACACACTGGGTGGAGGTGGACGTTAGGGAGGAGTAAAGGGGGTATCCATATTAAGAAGTCGTGTCCTACATAACAGGCCTGGCACAACTGCCGCTGAGCAAGGCACAGGTGCCAGCTCAGTAGTGCGCGGCCGCGCAGGGGAGGCTCTCTCTCTTCTGAGGATGTGAAACCGCTGGAAGCTGATCTCAGGTCCGCTCCTGTCGCATTTCTTCTGCTTTCAGTCTGTGCGCAGCAGCCTCACCACTCACATGCACGGTGCGTGTGCGCGTGCATGTGCGTGTTTCGGTGGGGTGGTAGTGGTGGAGATGGGGGGGCAGTGGAAACATGTGGAGAGGGAGGGGCAAAGAGAGGGGGTATTGTGTGTGTTTGTGTGTGTGTGTGTGTGTGTGTGCTCGCGTATAGTGTGTGCGGGGGTTCTGCGCATGTAACTTTGTTTCCCCCTAATGATGATGCACCTCCAGGATGTGAGCCTGCTGTTATGGTTAAAGGGACACAATGGACCCCACCTCCGGCTGCTGGGTGGGTGCTCCGTATCAATGACGCGCATACAGGTGACCGTGTGTGTGTGTGTGCGTGCGTGCGTGTGTAATGTGAAAAAGTATGTTGTCTACACGCGTAACACGATCACAGAGAGCGCGTCCGATTGCCTGTGGCACCAACACGTCTTTTTACGCACGCAACCGTTGGCGAGCGTGCGGTGTGTGCGTGCTGAGACTGCTGGTGATCCAGGAGCAATTGCTCAGTGTCACCTCTTCTCCTCTCTGGGCATATACACACGCACGCACGCACGCACACACACACACACGTCTCCATCACTGGATCAGCTGGTGTGTGTGTGTGTGTGTGTGTGTGTGTGTGTGTGTGTGTGTGTGAAAATCAAACACAAACTTTTTCTCTCTTTCTTTGCCCTCGATCTTGTCCTCACTGTTTCGCAAACACAGGGCTTCTTTCCGTTCATGATGCATTCAGGTGCTCCCATAAACTCCGACATTTCCTTATGACACGTACAAGTTCGATCAGAAATCCCCTTGTTATTTATTCTGATAGAGGGAAGTTTTGTTGATTTAGGGGATGTTGGGTGATCTAATGTTTTTATCACACCGTATCTGGGGCTGCCCAGTGCACTTTCTTATAAGTGAAGCAATTATGGGAAATGGATTGCACAAAGGTTCTATTGAAACACACCTCACCAATAACACATAAACTATATATCGATCTGATTCAGATTTTAATAAATCTGAATTATCTAATACTAGTTATTAATCAAGTGAAGCTTGTGAATTTACCCATAAACTTTGTATCATGTCTTTAAATTAATTTATCATCTGCTCTTTGAAATCAGTCAGAAAATAGAGAAAATCTCCGAAAACCAAAATATATGGATTATCATTAACAGAAGAAAAGCAACACTTCCTCTCATCTGAGAGACTGGAACCACTGCAACTCCGTCCACGACACCATGTAGCTATAGGTCTACTACTATGGTGTTATTGGGCTATTTAAGAAACTTAGTTGAAGTGATGGTATATTGAGGACCGGAATTGCCAAAATCCAAAATACGTAAACAAATATATAAACAAACAACTCGATAATGTATAAATAAAAGAAATGAACTTGATAGTAATGGCCTATAAATTAGTAAGTAAATGCCAAAACAAATACATAAAAAACAAAGAAGTACATACAATTTGGTAATGACGTAGGCTATACATATATTTCTACATTTATAAATTCATTATTGAGTCCTTAATTGATGTATTTATGTATTTATGTATTTTTTACTTATTTGGCAATTTTCGGTCTTTGATATACCATCACTTTGAATTACCCAATGCACTCAATATCCCATAATACATTCCCAAATCTTGGACCCCTCGTTCAGGAAATATAGTATGTAGACAAACATTGTAGGGCTATTAATTTATGCACAATTACATACATATAAATGTTTATTATGTATATGAATGCCCTCTGGATATCAATATATGTTAAAAATGTTCATCCAGAATTCCCAGTTTCGAAAGTTTGGCTTGATAATTGAAAGATTTCCGATGACACCTGAAGGCAGCACCAGTGAAACGACGAGAGACGAGAGAGAGAGAGAGGGAGGGAGAGAGAGAGAGAGAGAGAGAGAGCGAGGAAAGAGAAAGAGAGAGAGAGAGAGAGAGAGAGAGAGCGAGGAACCTGTACTGTTACTACAACACAAGGAGACAGGAATCGGCCACAGATAAATAACGATGATAATAATATTGGTAATAATAAGTTGAGCTCGCTGTGGTCAGGCAGTCGCGGTCCTGGAGGACAGAGAGTATCAGTCTCTCTTTATCTCTGCTGGATCTGGACTCTATATTTGCTTTTGGAGGAACTGCGCCGGTCCCTGCTCTTCTGTGTGAGTGTGTGTGTGAGTGTGTGTGAGTGTGAGTGTGAAGGTGAGTGTGAGTGTGTGTGTGTGTGTGTGTGTGAGTGTGAGTGTGTGAGGGAGAAGGTCCTCAGAGCTCCGCGGTGTTTTAACCGGTAAGGAAGTGACTTGTATATCATTATTATTGTTTGTTATTATGAGGGTGTGTTCGCTGCTGCTGCTGCTGCTGCTGCTGCTGTTCCTGCAGTCTGAGGCTGTTTCAGACTCTTTCTGGCTCAACCCGGTCATTTCCTTTAAAGAGTGCACAGACACCGGACTGGCAGCAGAAGTCGCCTGAATGTGCTACAATGGAGATAAGGCTGATTTAGAGGAATGTTTGATAAGAGAGTGCAACCCTGCCTTAAAGAGCGACAGTAAGCTTGTGATACACTGACACTTTATGGAAATAACAGGCAAAACAGACTTTATATGGACATTTTATTATATCACAGGTCATATAACAGTGTTATAAAGTACAGCACAAAGGCAGCAATAAACTTATGTGTGGCTGCAGGAGCCAGTCAGTGAACATTACAGTGGGTGGTAGAGAGAGAGAGCCCATAAAGCTCAGCTCCAGATCACTACATCTAAGCTATTTAACATTACAGATGTGTTTATTATAGGGACATTATAGGACTGTCACAGCCATTCTCCCTCAGGGGGGGCAGGCTGGAGTAGTTATCAGAGGAGATAGTTATGTAAAAGCTCAGATTGCAGTCGAGGGAGAGTGAGGAGACAGTTGTGCACGTGCACATGCTCGTGCACAACTGTCAAAACATGCCCACATCCACGGTTGTAGTTGGAAGAACACGAATGGTTAAAAAAAAGTGGGTGGGGAATTATGCAGTGTCTTAACTGGTGTTGACTTACAACAGCAGTGTTGTTAATAGTGCTTACTTTGTACACACACACACACACACACACACACACACACACTCCCCCACACACACGCACACACATAAATCACTCTACTCCATGTGTCACTTGTGTGTAGTAGAGTTTTACAACATATTCACTTTTTATACTAACATTTAGTAGAGCTTACTGTATATATTCACAGTATATACCCACATTTCGTAGAGTTTACTACATATTCACTATATATATTCACATTTAGTAGAGTTCTACTATATATTCACTGTATATAATAATTTTTCTATAGTATCTGTCTGTCATAGACATTATATTGTGTGTACATTCCTTCAGTATTCCTGCAATAATCTCTCACTGCGCTCTGGTTCCTCAACTTCTTGTTTCTTTTTTGTTTTCTGAACTTGACAGTGTTTTTTCCCTCTTCTTCTTTTGATATTGACTTTTTGAGATGTGCTGTTTTTTCTCTGTACCTGTTGAGAAATACAGCAATTTTCCTGTAGGTCACACACACATAAAGAAAGCGATAGATAGAGAGAGAGACAAGGGAGAGAGGGAGGAAGAGAGGCAGTGCGTTGTTTTGCAGACAGGATTACATTGTCTCCCCCCCCCCCACGTCAGATTTCAGACATGATTTTCTTTCCTCAGCCCTGTAGCTCTCACTCTGTGGTTGTATGAGTGAACACGGCGCACTAAAAACCCCACAACAACAATAAATGATCCGACTTCACCAAACTGACTGTTAGATAATAAATAGTGTGTAAGAGCTGCACCATCTGTTTTCCCAACCCAGGAATAACACCAGGAATAGATTTAAAGGTAAACACATTTGGTCGGCAAAGCTTGAGGGAAGCTGTAAATAAATGCTGTTTGTGTATGTGTCATTATTTTCTGTGTAACAGCAGCACAGCAGGTCATTACAAATCAAAATAGAAAAGCCACAAACAGGCTTACTTCTAGATGTCAGCGGGGCGGTATTTTTCTCAGGGAGTTATGTCATGCGAGCGTCTGCCCGCTGTCATGTCTGAGATCACTTGTTGAGCACTATGGAGAAAGAGGAACATGACCTATGTTTCAATGTGACTCGTCGTGACAGTCGGTGATTCATGTTGATTTGAGCACTTGCCACGGTCGCAGAATGACAGATAGCACAGAAATAAAAAATGAGATTGTTTAGAAAGCCGTTTTTTTCCCCGCAGATGCCTCCCATTCACATAGTGATCCACCGAGAGCTCACGCATGACTCGAGTGAAGCTCTTTGTGTTTGATTGCCCCCCCCCCACCCCCCCACCATTGTGCGTCCACTCATATACTGAGTAAATGCTGCATACATTTGGCTTTTGGGAGCAGGACGGTTGGTCTTTTGTAAGCAGCGTGTTTGCTTGCTTTTGCATCCCCGTGCTTATCATGATCAAACTTTCAACCCCACCATGACACTTATCTCCGACATGACTTTGTAGTTTTTTTTGCCCCCAAAGTCTCCCCCACCCATCACCCCTCCCCCCCTTTTCTGTATCTGTGGGAGTAAAATTAGCAATTTTCATTTTTTTTTGGTCGTCTCCCTTCAGAATGTGGAAGTGTTTTATTGGTGGCTAGAAACAATGAGGACAAGGCAGGGCTTTGTGGTGGCAGAAATGCATTTTTAACCCATGTGAATGAATGGCGCCTCACATTCCACAGCAGCAGGCCCTTCACTGAATGGCAGCACTAACTCGGCTGTTTTCATTACTCATTACTGCCTTGTGCCTTTTTTACCGTGCTCATAGTCATTTACCTTCCCCAAGAGAGAGAGAGAGAGGGGGGGGTGAACACTACATCGACCCGGTCAGTCAATTTTTAAAAAATATCACAGAGTTAGATCAGTTTTTTTCTTTTCTTCTAATTATTATCCTCCAGGTTTCACTTACGCCACAGTTAATAAAACGGATCAATAGGTTATTTTAATAATGGTGATTTGTAATGTTGAAGGCGTTGCTCGTAGCGATCAACCCATTGACTGGAGCAGTTTGCTGAGCGAGATCTGTCCATGTGAAAGCAACACAGAGAGAAAGATTATAGGACTGCAGCGTTTTTGCTTAGTGTGTGAAGAGGAAGTGTTTTGCTAACTATTAGCAATATCAACTTTACACTTTGCCTAATTTATGCTGCCTCCTAGTGGCCAAAAAACACTTGGCCCAGGTTTCTGTGGGTGGTTTTGCAGCACCTGGTTGAATCCGCGTCTGAAAGCGTTCCAGCGTGTGCTACAGTTGAGCCCTACATGTGCATACTTATGCCATGAGCTGAATCCATTCGCTTCTTCTCCGAGAGTAATTACCACCCTGCTTTGACTCGGTTTCTTCATCTCTGTCCAAACTGGTCATGTTAGTGCAGCTTTGAACTAGAATGGCTATGAAAAAAGTAAAGGCACCGATAAAGCCCAAGACAGACATGTTTTCCTGTACTGAGTCGGTTAGGCTGAGGTCTAATGCATCCTATTCTCTGTTTTTTTCCCCCTTGTTATGTTCTAGATTTTATCAACCTTTTCTTCATGAAAGGAAAGATATATCTTCCTTCACAGGCTTAAATAACTTTGTGTCATATTGAGGTTGGATCGTGTCAAGAGGCAGCGAACAACAAGTGAAAAAAACATTTTTGGTGCTGCTTCATCTTTAGAGACAAATTAAGAATTGCGTGTATATCTTTGTTGGTGGTCCAGACAGTCTCATCATTTTATTATGGGCTCTTTTCTGTGTTGTTGGCATTGATTCCCCGTTGCATGGTGGGGGTTTCCACTCTGAAAGGGCAATCTCTCTCTGTGTCAGCCTAGAAACACCAAGCTCCCGGATTAAATTATAAATGAGCCCTCCATGGGAAACGTATTGCTTACTGCCTTAGGATAATCAGAAGGAATTTAGATTTCCCGCAGCAGTCACCCTACATCTGTGCAGTATGTGCATTTGTCCCTTCATTAAGACCAAAACATTCCTAGATGGAGATTTCCTTGAAACTTTGGTGACAGATGGGTCGTTCTCTATTTGGGTCACACCTGCACGCTCCCCACCGATATTGGATCAATAGAGACTACACCAGATATAAACTGTGAGGGCTGAGAGCTGTCCAAATTAGACCCACAGAAATGATGTAGTAATCGGAGGATTAAGATAGGAGGGGGGTTAGAGTTGACGGGGGGTAGAGGAGGTGCTGGCGTGGGGATTTAGGCACGGGGCCATTTTAGCCTTCACCCAAAGTGGTGGGGAGGGAGGGGGCAGGAACATGGTAGTGGTGTTGCGTGGGGCTCAACTGTTGCACCTACATGTACCTTTTCATTTGTGCATTGGTGTTTTTAACTTCAAACCGTTTTTTGCTGTGGTGGAAAACCCATCTCCCACACTTAGTCATCGTGGGACTCAGGAACCCCCCCAATGCAAACTACACTACATGGATCCTTTCAGACAAGCTGATTATTAGAGGGCTTTGTAGATTTGCAAACAGTGACATTTTTACCGCAAAGGAATTAATATATCACATCTTAAAATTGCATCAACTCTAATGGAAACAAAAAAAAAAGAAACAACCATAGACATCTGTTGTGTGTGTTGATGTAGAAGGTGTCACATCATTTCCCCCTTTTTTGTTTACTGTCATTATTTAATATAACTATTTACTGATGTTTTCACACTATGCCTTCATCAGGAACAAAAAAAAAATGACAGTGGTATTTATAGATGTGCTGTCAACACACAAAGTGACAATAGCTGAATGTGGGATGTGGAAACAACCCACATTAATTGCATGTAGGGTTTATTCATTTTAGAAATGTTTACAAAAGACTAAGCTAATGATGTTGTCACCACAGTTGTACACACCAATAACTTTTTAACACTGACAGTTTTATTAACGTCAACATCAGTTAAAACTTGAAGCTATATTATTAAAAATAAAGTCAACACTAAATTAAATGAGACCTAACTGGATTTGGAGGAAACGTAACAAAACCTGCTCTTGAAATAAAATCTCTGGCACATGTTTAGAGCAAACCCTTTCAGTGCAGGTATCCCAGTGATGAGCACAACTCAACCCACATTTTCTCGTGATAAAATAGTGTGATTAAAGGTCCAGCTAATAAACAAGATTCAATGTGTGTTCACTGAAACAGAAATCTTATTACCAGTTGGTTTTCGGCAAGTTATTAGTGGTGTTAATATGACTTGTCAATTTAAATTTGAACAAACTAAGTTCCTTTGTGTGTGACCAATTAAAGTTGTTTGAAGTTAGTCCAACAATTTCTATTTTTCTCTGTATTATAGTGCAAGGAAGATTGATTTTGTTTCTGCATGCGTTTGTTGTAAAACTACTTAAAACTCATTGGAAGTCTTTTCCAATCAAAGTCATTCATTGTGTTAAAATATCTTGTTAACTTTAATGTAAACAAACTTCAATGAATTTGTATGTTACCAATTGAAGTACTTTTTTTCAGTTGTTTCAACAATTTCCCTTTCTCAGTGTTTTATAGTGCAATAAGTCCTCTGATTAGATTTTCTCTATGTTTTTGTAGTCAAACTATTTAAAACTTAGCACATAAAACAACATTTAATTAAAAACACTGGTCATGCTTGATCATGGTTATCCTCATCCCCAATGAGTATTTTCCCTGTCAGATTAATACTGGTTGTACTAATAAGTGGCTGTGTGAAGACAAGAACAAAATCCGAGGCTGACCACACTGAGTTGCTGATAATCTGTTAATCATGGCTGAATATCGACCCCATTTATGAACTGAGAACACAGCAGCGTGGGCCCGCAGCTTTCCAGCTCCTCGTCACTGCATCAGTTGAATTGAATAGGAAGTGTCGGAGTTCTACAGAGAACAGAATCTCACTTCAGTCCAAATGGAAGCACATTAACCACTTTACAAGCGGCATTATCCATCACCGTCACTCACGTTGGTTTCCCCATCTTACACATTATTGATGATCCAATGAAATAACAATCACGAGCACAGAGAGCTGCGCCGAATGTGCCGGATTCATTAGCAGTGCTTATCGGGTTGGAGCTGACATCGTGATCATAGTTAATAGATTTCTGCCTGCGTCTATGAACCCGACGCTTGGCATTGTTGCTGTGATTGCTGCGGGATTAAAGAAGAGAAATAAGCTTAGCCGGGAGAAATAGCCCAGAGAACCACGTGGCTGTGATCAGGGATTGAGAGAGGGAGAGAGAGGAGAGCTGGCGGGGGAAGGAACAGCACTCTTTGTCCAGCCCAGATGTCACTGTAGTAGACTACCATTATTGATCCACTGCTTCACACACACACACACACACACACACACACACACCCACGCACTCAAGTAGACAGCATTAAATGGGAATTAAAGACAGCGTCAATTTCTTAATTATGTTACATAAACAGCTTTTAATTCTGATTCATCCTGTATCTATTCATAAAAAGAAATCAGATTGATGAAAAACATGTCAAATAGATCAGTTAATGCATGTTTTACTATGTCTTACACAGTGCATCATGGATTTGTTTGCGTCTTTCTACCTCATCTGTCTGGTCTGTTTATCTTCCTGCAAGACAATGGCCTTCCTCAAATTTGATAGGCCACTAGGTGATATGCAAACTTAGCATGTAGGTGTCTGGGTGTGTGTGTGTGTTTTGTGGTGGTGACAGCCAGGCTTTGGTAGGGAGGAGACATGGCAACCAAACTTAATCCAAACTCACAGCAGCCCGGAGGGCTGTAAGGGTGGGATGGGGGTTGGGTTTGTGTTGAGCTGTTTCCCAAGCAAAGAGGCTCCTCTTTAGCATTCACCAAACTGTTCCAGTTAATAAACACCCTCCGAGTGGGAATAAACAAGTCTGAAGAAAAATAGGTCCTAAATTACACTAATACATATAATTTTTTTATGTATTTTTTTCCTAAGAGAAAACATTGACTGCATCTCTGATGAACAGAAGTCACGTTTTGCTTCAGAAGAAAAACAAGAAATAGTTAGGTAGGTGAGGTACAGACAAAAAAGGGAGCGGCAGCTGTTGGAATTTCATAAATAGAATAATCCAAAATTTGACTGACACGTGATTTCTGGTAGGCAGGAAGCAGACATAAAACTTACATGCATTTCAGTTGTAAACAGGGTTCTAAAAGTACAAAAAACAGGAAGTTCTGGATTACCACTTAACAAGTTTTCAATTTAGTTTCACTTTGATACAAATAAACTGCTACTCACATCACCCATTCACACACACCTACAAACACACACACACACACACACACACTCAGAGTAACTCCTGTTGTTGCTCCACTAGAGTATGAAAACACATAAAAATATGAAAAACTTGTATGCTCCTCTACTATTTCCCTCTTTTTCAACTGCCCCACATTCACTGCATCGTTAGCATCATCGATCAGTCTGTAAAAGTCCTTGGCTTTTTTTGTACAGAGTCAGAGCGAATGGAAGAGAGTGGATGTAGTTAGTGCAGACTGAAAGCCAACGATATTGCATGTCTGACTAACTTAGGGGAAAAAAACCTGGAAATGTCTCCGGGCTACTGCAGCTAATCATTCAGCCCACAGAGGAACTGATCGTTAGCCGCTGATGTCAGCCTAACCTTGCTACGTTATGCTGTAGTTAGTGTGTGCATGCACATGTGTGTGTGTGTGTGTGTGTGTGTGGAAGAGAGGGAGTCGAGCTGAATGTTAGTTTGGACATTGTCCTGTCAAAAACTTGATTGTTATACAAGATAAAGACAATCATTTGTGATGTTGCTTTTAAAAACCACAATTAGTAGTGATTTTATTCTTTTTTGTTGAAATGCTGCGCTTGATGTGGCTGCTCCTCACTGTTGTTATGTCCTTTTCTTCTGTGGGGAAAAGAAAAGACATGCCAGACCCACTCAGATGGAAATATACTGGGCAGTTTGACTTCTTGTGGCTGTCTGAAAACATGTCAAAAGAATGAAGAGTATAGTAACAATACAATGTAAAAACCTAATTATCAGCCAAATGGAAGAACTGAAACATCTCATCTGGTTTTCTTGAGGTAGTCTGAGACCCCTGTGAATTGAAATGCAGTGAAATTTAACCCTATACACAGGGATCCATTGCTACTCCACTCCTAACTAACTCTCTTCATTTGAGCAGTGAAGGGAGTAAACATGCATGAGGAAGAAGGGTTTAGGAAGTAGTTATAGTAGCACGTCTGTCTGGGTCAAGCAGGCTGTAGGGTCTCTGAGGACAGAGGTCAGGAGGAGCAGGAGGTTCGCCCAAGGTCTAATCACCCCAAATCCAGAGATACAGTGGAACCACAAACATGCTGGAAGCTGGATTCAGGAGCAGGTTGCCGGCCATGTGCACCCTATTTTTATGGTTTTTTTGTTCTTCAGCAAGGAAGGGAAGAGGGAAATTAGTAACAGCCTTTACAACCTTCTCTTGTTGTTTTGTCTGCATTTTATATAGAACAAAAAAAATCACAAATACAGTATTAGACAAAATAGGTTAAATCCTAATCTCTCAGTTAGTGTTATAACGATGAGTGATGTGTTATGCTCCCACAATGAAGAACCTTGTTGAAGCTTGTTCATGTCATAGACTGTCAAGATGGACGATATGACAGTTCCCCAAAAGTGAAGCAAAAGGGTCCCGATCATGAGGCTAGCTGTTAGCAAAGCCCATGATGCCACTCTTGATTTTACTACAGTCTGTGGCTGTTTGTTAACTGTATACTAGTGGTGGTGTTATGATAATTAGGTGGTAGTTCTATATCTCATTTATCCTACAGAAATTATTTATTTTAGCTGTAACGCTTTTATAACCCTAAAGGCATTTATTGTGTCTTTGTGGTATCAAAATAGTGAATTTATATGGCAGTGTGTTTTATTTTCTGTGATATAATATAGACATTCACACCTATGCACCATAGACTGTATCTAAAGATGGACGACATGACTGCTCCCCAAAGGCCAAAGCGGTCATTAACCACGCCTCCTCAATGTTAGCAGATGGGACACGGGACACTCAAAAGTCAAAGTACATGAAAATAAATGTTTCTCAAAGTTGGGTCAATCATATAAAGTAGCTTTTGTTGCAGCGATGTTTGTCCAAATATTCATTTTTCTGGTAAATTTGGTTTTAATTAGTTGTTTGATTGACAGCTGAGACTGACTTGCGATTGGTCGAGTGCGTGGATCGGCCGGACATTGATTCTCTGGCTCTGGCTCCAAATGCTTAAGATGGCAGCCCTCGAATCTGGGATACTTTGGTTCGTTCCTGGATAATGTGAGCAGATGGAATGTGGAGGCGCTTCATCCTTCTTTATAGACATTCTATGGTCTATGTTGGCAACTTAAATTGTTATGATTTCACTTTTCACCTAAATAGCTTACCTACCAAATTAGTGTGCAGGTTTTACACATCTACGTTTGATTACAGGTCATGGGATTAAAACTGATACCGTGCCAAAATGCTCCTGAGTAAAGAGTTTGTTTTAGTTTGAAAACACTGTTTTAAACTAAAACAGTAGTATGGAAGTAGCCTCAATAACTATTTAAAAGTGTATAGGGCAATTTAAACCTGGTGTGATTACAATGTGTCCAGTGTATTAAACCCATTAAAGTTTAAAATGCCAGATTTTCACCTCGTCCAGATTTGCCCTCTCTCAGTGTGTTTTCCGGGGCTGCTGTTTCGCTGCTCACCTCAGTTCCCAGCTGCTTCTCTGTCTGTTGCTCGGGGGCCTTGCAGACAAACTACACAGGGAAGAAGAGACCAAAGACAGGGAGCTTTTTTAGTACCCCCCCACCTTCCCACCACCACAACACACACACTACCCCGCTACTCCACATCCACCACCCAATGCAGAAGCACCACCACCTTTTCCCATTGGCTCTTGATGTTTTGTAAAGAATCCCCCAGCACACTCGCACCCTCCCTTCAGCTATCCCCCTGGCCTCGGTGCCCTGTTCCTACATTGTATCCAGATGTGAGGAGCGTAGTTAAGGGGAGGAAGGTAAGGGCTCCTGGTAGTACCCCCCCATCACTCCCTAACCCCTACCTCCAAACACACCATCCGAGTCAAACACCAACCTTAGGCTGGAGCTCTTCCAATAATCTGAAATGATTAGGACCTGCAGAGTATCCCTCCTAATGCATAAACTTTCATCAAAACATGCCATGATGTTTTTTTTCTATTTGTTGTACGCACTGGCAAAAACATTTGTATACAACATCATGTCCCCTTGTATCAACTTAGTCATTGCTTCGACATTATTTTCCCTTAAAACCCTAAAGATGAAAATCTGTCGCTCTTGAGGCCGACTGGCTGTGATCATCTAATCCCCGCCCACAGAACTCTATTTAAAGAGGATAGCCATTAATCCCATCAGATTATACCTGACCAACTCCACAAAATCACCCAATTAATAGTTTTAAGGATGACCACAAAAGCCTCTCTCCCCTGGAAAAAAATCCCCCAAAAAACAATAAGAAAAATCAGACACACTCATTGAGTCTTAATCTCATACTTAGTCTCTAACAGGGCGGCAGGCAGGGTTCAGCAGCCTAACTATGACCATGACTCCTCATCTAGAATATAAGCAAACAATGGTAATGCCAAATGTGCATTTTCATGTGGGTAGGAGCAACATTTTACACTTAACCAGACTGATAAATCCTAATCTTTAATGCACATTATCCCCAAAATACACATGCTATGGGCACAACACCTCCTAATGAGGTTATTTGAGGTTATAGCTGGCCTCGGTGCATACTAGGGCATTTATGACCTCTGCATTATAGTAGTGGTCGAGACAGACTAGTTGAGACACATTTTTTCTGACCTTTGTCAATGTGAGACAGAGACTGGACGTTTGGTGGTCGGTGATATAATGTTTAGAGAATTCTCAGATTGTCGTCTGCCTTCCTTGTCCACCCTGTTGGTGCTTCTCCTCGATAACTTTACTGCTGCTAGCGTTAGCCAGTGTAGCTTTAGTTGGTTATGTATAGTGCTTGTATTGTTGTTGTACTTATAGGGCAGCCTTACTTATATTGCAGCTGACGGATTTGCTCTGGTAAATTATTTCCACACTGTTGATTTTAGTCGAGAATCTAAATCTGGTTGCATGGCCATGCTTCTTTTTGTGTGTCCACCGCATTAGCGCTGTTAAAGTCATGCATGACAACTATGACTTTTCAAGTGCTTGTCAATAACAACACCGTATCTGCTGTAGATGCCACTGCCACATGGCTTTACTACTGCACTCAGCTAAACCCACAGATGAACAACTAGCCTACAAAAATGCAAAGTGTCGACTAATGCCAACACTTTATTCAAGCATCAAATGGTTTTGGTCCAACTAAGAGAGGAATTACAGATAATGTTTTTCACATTATCTTTAACCCCTAAACATTATTCATCTAATTCTACTAATTGTGTGAAGCAAATCCGAGATAACTCATTAGAATTGACATTCAACAAGTGTGGTGTTTATTAATTCTAGAGTGACTGTGTAACTAAGTCATTATTACATAAATAACAGTGTGGCAATGTTTCATATTATTCCAAGGGTCATACTGTTCATGAGGGGGCCCCTTAATAATTTCTTTCTTGTAGGGGGTCCTTAGTTTAGAAAAACAAAAAAAAACTAAGAACCACTTTGCCACAGTATTTTTAGTCGTAGTCCTTCTGTTCCTTTCATATTAGTTTCTTTACCTCTCGAAACATCTCTCTGTTCTTTCTTTGTGAGCTAAATTCTTGTGTTTTCCATTCCATACCCACAACCCAGTCTGATTCACTGATCCTAGATTCATATAAATACATATGAGTGTACCAGCAGACTCTCTCTCTCTCTCTCTCTGTGTATGTGTGTGTGTGTGTGTGTGTGTGTGTCTCTCTTTGGAGGCGAGTCATCTCCATTTTCAGTAACCCATCCAGCAGTCTCTGTTGGCCATAGTGTTGTGTAAAGCTGTCCACTGGTGCGGTGTGGAGAGAATGACGGTGTGTAATAATCCCTCTGTCGCTTATTTCTTGTATAACTGACCTGTTGGTTTGCAGCAGTGCTGACTGGCTGGCTGTTTGACTTAATGGCTGTTTTGCTGCCTGACTGAAGCAGGTAACTCCCGCTGGAAGCGCCTGTTCTCTCTCTCGAGGGGAAGCTGCGTAAACATGACTGCTTGATGCAACCATTGCTTTCTCCTGTGTTACCCTTTGTTGCTCCTCTGTAGTAATATATCAACATGCGGTGGAGTGCAGGGTGGAGCTGAAATTTTGCAGGTTTTGAAATTAATTATACCCATCGTACCACAATTTGTAGCTACTTAGACGTCTCCATAGACGCGACGTTCTTATATACATGATATATGCTACTACTACTGCTATACATGCATTACTAACTGCTACTAATGCATGATCTTCTTGTATTGGCCTGACGAAGTAAAATCGTTTCACATCACACAATTTCCTATGTTGTGTTATGAAGGGATATAAACTTTGTCATGTCATATAAGCAAACTGCATTCAAACTGAATCTGCATGTCTCTGTGCTGATGTGCAAGTTAAGGCCAAGCAGCATTTGATACTTTAGTTTAGCTTGTCCTTCATATCCGGGGCAGTTCCAGAGTAATCATTAATAATTGATTGTCTGTGTGAAGCAGTAACTAACAAAGGATGACAACAAAAGCTTAGTACTATATAGACACTGTATATACAAAAAGTATGTATATAGACCTATATATATAAAAAGTGTTATAGTATAGGCTATAGATGTTTCTCAATTACTGCAATATATAATTGTTAATATTATTATTAAGTATTATAGTATATTAATGACACAATTTTAAGTATATTATAAAGAAGTATTATAGTATATTAATGTTAATACTACATGTATTTTATTACAAAGTATTATATTAAAAGGTTTAGTCAGCGAGATGCAAAAAAACCCACAGAATATTTTCGACAATTCTACAGCGTCAAAATAAGAGAAGCTCTAATAATATAGCATTTGTTGAGCTAGACCAAAATTAAAGTATAATGATGTTTACCAGGAAGTAAAACCCCAAATGTAGTCTATTTAGTTCTATGTGAAAGATTTTGAGAAGCCCTTACTCTTGTTTCTCCTGTTTCCAAGCCGATAGGGGACAGGGTTGCTTCATTTGAAATAAACACTCAGCCTGCACACCTTTTACTTGACAGCAATTTGTGACCATTAATATCCCACTGACATAATGTGCCCATTACCGGACAGGTTGTCAGCCTGACATTGATGCCAGCTCAGTGTAGGTGTTGAAGGCTTCCAGATGTCGCTGTGCTAAACCCACTACTGCTTAAACATCAGGTTGTGTCGTTGAACTTTACTGCCTCTTGTTCATCGACAGGATGCCGTGATCTGGTTTCCTTAAGCCCACCTGCGTCAGAGGAGGGAGATAAACTTGAGAAATATATGTAGCTGGTTATGGTACATAATGGAGATGTATCCACACTTATTTTAATGCATTTCCGTCCTCCAGCACATTATTTTCAATGTTCTTTGGTCTTTGATGTCATTCTCTTAGTCATCCAGCTACTCTTTTCCTATCTTTAACGTATATATGTCAGACATGTAGGTGTTGTTTATCTTTGTTCTGTGTCATTTCTTTGCAAGCAGCCATAGCCGCAAACGTCATTCTCGTAGCTCTCTGCTTTCAACAAGTGATCTTTTCTAGTCAAACCTCCGGAGACAGATGTTTTCCAGTGGAATTGGCTTGTTTGTTTTTCAACAGGTCACTTAGGAGCAAAAATTGGAACAGCTATCTCTTAAGTGGGATATTTCGTTGAGTTTTTTTTCCAACTAAAACATCTGTCAAAGTAGAGGAAAAAAGAAAACGCAAATGTTCTCGAAATCTCACCATTTCCATGCCCCCCCACCCACACACGAGCACACCACCGTGCTCCTGCATGGTGTGTTTAACACACGCACACCCACATTTGCACTGCGCAGTGTAACCTGATTGGGAGTGGGGGGAGTTTGTAACTTCACCAGCAGATTGTCTCTGGTGCACAATTGGATGAATGTTGTGGATCCGCCAGTTTCCTGTGCTGTTGTTACACTGCAAAGAATATCTGTCATAACAAGCCATGTATAGTCTGGCACAGTTTCAGTTACACCTTCTTAATGCAAGTTTGAGGGAGAAAAACCCAGACAGAGCTAATAACCCTCAGAGACACATTTATTTCGGGCACTGATCCTCTCATTAGACGACGGTGATCAATAGTCCAAATTGCTAAGAAGTGGTGGGTACTCCTGTGTGATGGACACTTTCTGCAGCGTGCAGCCCACAGCCTGCATTTCTCTCTCTCGTCCTCGCTCTCTGTCTGCCTCGATCTCTCGCTCTCTCTTTCTCGGTCAGCTCTTATTATCCCAATCCATCTCCTGCCATGACTTTACATCACTATTTACCACTTATCTTCCCTCTGCTGCCCCCCCCCCCTTCTCTCATTATTTGCTCTGCCTTCTCTACTCCCCTTGACATGCATCTCTCCTCAGATGCCGCCTTGTTTACCTGAGTGTTAGTTTAGAGTTTCTCCGCTGGGCGGGTTAGCGAGCCGTCATGATTTCATCAATGTGAATCAGTCAGCCCCGATAAGACGTGACCCAGATGGGATCTCCAGCTCTTTTTTATACAGCCATCCATCATGGCCATGTAGCCCCATAAGCTCCCTCTCACGGTATAATGCCTGTCAGTCTGCGTATGAAAGAAATGTGTCATGTAGCTTCGGAGCACTCGCTAGAAAAACTCGGTGCCCTGTATAAAAGACTAACAGCGTTTGTTTTTCTCATCTAGCAGCCCCCAGTTCCTGTGTGGTGCTTCGTCTTTTTTATTTTATTTTTGGACATTAACTCCTGGGCAGATGTTTCAGGACACACACAAACACACTCACTGGCTCGCACACACTCATAAACAAAAGCGCTCCTCGAATATTCCTCCAGGGACTGACGATGGTCAATAATGACTTTATTGTGACCTTTGTGAACTTTCATGTGCCAATAATAAGCCCACAGGGACTTTATGTGGACCACATTACACTGCTGTTTTTGCAGTATCTCTTTTGAGGGAATACTTTGACATTCTGGGAAATACTCTTGTTCAATTTCTTTAATTGATTAAATGAGAAGATCATTGCGACTATCATGTCAGCACAGAGGCTAACACCAGCAGCTGGCTACTGTAGCTTATAGCACAAAGTCTGGTAACACTGGGAAACAGCTAAGCTGGCTCAGTCTAAAGGTGACACAATCCACCTCCTAAACCATTTAAGCTCACTAATCACATGTTGTATCTGGTTTGTTACCTGTACTAAAACTAAGGTTATACACACGGACTGTTTCTTGAACAGACACAGTACTTTCCCATGTTGTTTTGAGCCTTTTTTGACAAAATAATATTTTTGTTAGATTGATTTCTTTGGACCGAGCTAGTCTAGCTGTTACTGGAGTCTGTGGTGAATTGTGGTGATTTTGTTTAGTAATTATTAATAACCATGTCATGTGTTATGATGTATAGTATGTCGTTTTAGCTCATATCCCAGCACACCATAATATTTAGTTTTATGCTTCCCTTATAATCCTATAAGGATTTATTGTGTCTTTGTTGTATTTAGTGGTATTCCAGTGACATATAGACATTCACACTTATATTCACGAGGCTGTATATAAAGATTGATGACTTGACGTCCCCACCAAAGTGAAGCCAAAGTGCCTTGATCACCACCTGGTGGCTGACCTATCATAAATCCTGCCTCCTCCATGTTTGTGGATGAGGTATTGACTAAAAATAAAAGTAAAAAAACATGTGAGATACATTTTCTCAAGGATGGTTGTTCTTATCACACTGGTGTTTGTTCAAGTGCAAATTTGTTATTGTGAGTTTTGCTTTAATTAGTTATTTGATGCTATAAATAAACGAGGTGAAATGTCATGATGACAGCTTTAACAGATTGGTCTAGCGTATGTATCGGTGGCACCTCGATACCGTCGCTCCATCTGCCAATCGCTGGCTCCAAATTTGCAAGATGCAGTGTTTGCAGCCATGATATTCTGGCTTCATATCTGGATAGTTAGAGCGAGGGGAGACGCATCATCCTTCTTTATATAGGAATCAGTAACTTTATATACTGTCTATGCACACAGAGAGGGTTCAGAACGCAGTATTTTGTACCATACAGAGACACCTTTTCCAGTTGTTGAAGTTGGATTTTACATATAGGTTACTTTGTTTGGAATTGTGCTTTTTTATACTGTGTGTGTGTGTGTGTGTGTGTGTGTGTGTGTGTGTGTGTGTGTGTGTGTGTGTGTTTATACTTGTGTGAACCACTTTGCAACAACAACTGCCCGTTTGAGCCCACACACTTTCTGTAGCAGAGCCAGCAGGAGATTTCTTTAGAAACCATCCCATCCTGCCAGTGTGTGTGTGTGTGTGTGTGTGTGTGTGTGTGTGTGTGTGTGTGTGTGTGTGTGTGTGTGTGTGTGTGTGTGTGTGTGTGTGTCAAAAAGCAGATCTGCTGCCCTGCTATGTTCTCATATCTCCTCTTGACAACTCTTACAGGATGTGTTCTTCACATTTTGCCTCGAGGTAAAGACAGGTTTGAAAACAAAGCACACAGCACGAAACAAAAGCAAAGGAGCCAAGTAAATGAGTGAGCAATGAAAATTCAAACAGATACACTGTGTTCACACACACACAAACGATATTGCAACACCTCAATGCATTTTCCTCAAAGCAGGCACTGGTTGTCACTTTATCGATCTCTCCTCACAAGCCTTTTGCTTCTGCATCTTAATCCCCGTCCTTACTAACACGCCTGAAAACACCAAACTCCCAAAGTAGTGTGGAAGACAGGCGTATTTGTAGCACAATTGATGTGTTTTCCGATGAAAACGTATAAATATGGACTAAGCCTATGTGGTGAATATAGGACACACGCTTCTCAGATACATTTTGCTGTGTGAAATGACAATTATTTGCCGTAGATTTGATCAACTTTAATTAATGTTGAATCTGTGAATCAGCCAAATTACAAAATACACCTCTTGGCTGTTGTCTCATTAATGTTTTGTCTCTGTGCTGCCGTCTCACTTCATAGACCAAAGATGCACAATTATACACAACTGTGGTTAGTTTGAAATGTCTGCTATTTGTTGCTATTAACACCAAACCACTGGATCAAACCGATTCCCTAATGTCGCGTGTGTGTGTGTGTGTGTGTGTGTGTGTGTGTGTGTGTGTGTGTGTGTGTGTGTGTGTGTGTGTGTGTGTGTGTGTGTGTGTAATTAACCGCTGTGCCATCTTGCTACAGCGAGCAGCAAAATAAAACGGTTACATCAGAACTTGTGACAGTGAGAAAGACTGGGCGCCAGCTCCCAGGTCAGCGGTCTAATTACACCTCAGAGAGAGTGATTTAGGTTCAGCTGCAGAGGTTGAGGAGCTGCAGACGGATGGAGGAGAGAGCACAGGCTGAGGACGAGAGTTGTTAGAAGAGTGGACAGTTTGGGGCATGGAGTGAAAAGAGAGGGAGAAGTTTCAATTAAGATTGAAATTAAACACCATCCCCACGAGTTGCTCTCTTGCTTTCTCTGCGATTGCACAAGCAGCTTGGACCTTTACCGTTGCTGTTTTTTGCTCCAGCCTCATTCTTTGGAGTCATGTATACCTTTAGGATCGAAGCAAGGGCAGGCTTAGTCATAGACGGCATCTACTTGCATGGATTTGAACAGAAAACAATGCAACACCTTCAGTCTGTTGCATACAGTTGTTTACACAACAGGAACGCTGTGTGTCCTAAAAAGTCTCTCCTTCTTAGGAAAATGAGCAAGATCCTGTTACATAAGAACATTCTGATCATCCTCACATCTACTCCGGCACTTCAGGATTAAGATTTTGGATTGAGGTTTATGGTTTATGGTTAGATTAAGGTCTAGGCCGGGGTTGAAGTTGGGTTTAAGCGTTTGAAGATTAATGATAAAAATCTACAATCCTGAACAAATTATCTATGATATCTATTGTTTCTGAACGCAACAAAACAATTAAGATACATGGAATGATAGTTTAAACTGCACTGCACAGCGACAGTGGATCTCCGTGGGCTTCATGTGTGTGTGTGTGCGTGCGCAAGAGGAATGCTGCTGCGGTTCAGTAGGAGGAGGAGGGGGGGGGACTCCATGGGCAGGAGCACCCAGGGGTTAACGAGCGGTGTGAGAAAAACAGGCAGATTTTGAGAGGGAGGGGAGGGAAGCATGCACACGCCCACACACACACACACACACACACACACACACACAACACAACTGCAAACACTCTTGAATCCCAGAGGAAGCTGAAGATGGTCGGGCCCATGAGAGCAGTCAGCTCCTGTTGGTTTTAAACTAGGAAAAATCCTAGCAGCAGGTGTCAATACATGTTGATCAGTTTAGTGACGTTATTAAGAAAAATCTGTGTGTAACAAACAGAAATGTGAATACATGTTTTTAAAAATCTTATTTTGGCACAAACAGAATAGATAGGAGGCTCAAGCTGTTGTAAAACTGTTTTAAACCTTGTTCCCCTTTTTACGAGAAATGCAGAAAATATTGAAAACCAGTCAGTCTTAACCAGTAGATGTAGATGATTAGATGTTGGTGTGTGGTTGCCTCTGTTATGTACTCTGCTGGCCTGAGAACTGTCTCCTTCCCCTCTGGACCTGTCCTGTAATCCCACTAGCATGAACCGGTCACTAAAATGTAACATGACAGTACTGACCCAAACACCTGCCATTTCCTACACACACACTCACATGGACCCAGTGGACTCCTTTCTGTCCAAAGGCCCTTCTCACGCAAATAGAGTAGGCAGGCAAGATCCCCTCTCAGCCTATTTATCAGAGGGAGGGGGGTTTGAGAGAGGGGACAGACAGCGTGGACCCCCTCTATTGTTCTGGCTGGGTTTAAAGTATGGGGGGGCAGGGATGGAACTAGGGATAGGATGGGAATTGGAGACCCCAACAATGCCACCAAGCCCCCCACTGCTCTTCCTGCTTATGAGCATGACCTGCTCTGACAGAGCCGGGACAGACCCCAACAAGAGGGGGAAATATAACATAATAAAACTGCCCGAACTGGACTTCCATTGGATGTGAATGTAACCTATAGGCTAGTCCTGGATTAGACCTGTCATTTAAATTCAACCTCCAGTAAAAGTGGAGCTGAAGTGGAGTCAAACATGTCAAAGTCGAGCCAAGCTGTTGAACTCCTGTCAAGCTACACAGAGCCTCCTCCTGACCTGGATACCTGCTATATGAGCTGTTGTGATGAGTTATGATGAGCTGGGAAGTCATGTGGGCTCTGCTAGTGTTTCACAAGACAGGTACGACAGTGGATTGGTCAGAGTGTGTGTGTATATATATATATATATAGTATATAAATATATATATACCAAAAAGAGTCAAGCACCATTCGAGAGCTATATGAGCAGCAGAGTCGGTACAAAACAGCAGTGACCTAAACTCACAGCTGCACCACAACCACCCACATGTAGTCTCTAAAGGGTTGTCCCTTCTAACTTGTATACACAAGTGCACACATTACCAGATGTGGTCGGCTGCAGGTATTTGAAGAATTTAGTTACTTCATGTGAATCTTCTCATGAGTGTCTACATTTTGATAGTGAAGTGATAACAATGTAATATAATACATACTGCAATATACATGCACCATTGGAAGGTAGCCTATGAGCACACGTATGTACATGGAGAATCTTTTTCAAATGTCTTCTTTTGTGCTGTTCAGTTACTATGACAAAATTGATGACATGAAGGATGAAACTGTCAACCTCAAACTTCGCGTCTTTTTTTGTTCCACAGCTGACACGTTTGTTACCCTCAAATGTGTGTGTGTGTGTGTCCAGCTGTGCCTTATTCCCCTCTCTCTTCATAGTGGAGCTTACAGCAGACCTCTTTGTATGCCAGTTTAGAGCAGGGTGAGAGGTGAAGAGCAGTTTGTTCATAATGGATTATTGATTGGTCTAGGAATACACTGCCTGTGCACTATGTGTGTGTGTGTGTGTGTGTGTGTGTGTGTGTGTGTGTGTGTGTGTGTGTGTGTGTGTGTGTGTGTGTGTGTGTGTGTGTGTTTAAGACTCCATACCATCCCCTCTGTCGCACTCTGTGCACTGAATGTCTCCACTTTATCAGCAACTGTACAGAGGATAGTGAGGTTTTTTGTGAAGTGTAAAATGCTCCGTAAAGCAGTGTGTGTGTGTGTGTGTGTGTGTGTGTGTGTGTGTGTGTGTGTGTGTGTGTGTGTGTGTGTGTGTGTGTGTGTGTGTGTGTGTGTGTGTGTGTGTGTGTGTGTGTGTGTGTGTGTGTGTGTGCAGCTCTCTGTATGGGCCGTTAAGCTTTCAATGCTGCCTGTATGAAACACTGTTAAAAGCCCACAGTGTGCTCGTGTAGACTTTCAAAAGCTGTGTGTGGACAACATTAAAAGCCCCTTCTGTTTTGCTTCATGATTCCTCAGTTTTCCTGCATGTATGTGTGTGTTTGTGTGTGTGTGTGTGTGTGTATGTGTATGTGTGTGTGTTTAAACAGAGGGTCCACTCTTTATTTTTCCCCCCACTGTGTATTTCTTTCTCACATGCTTGTCTGTGTCTGTGCTGCTGGGAGTGAAACAGATCCCACCACGGCTGACGGATGTCCCACACGAGGACGACCTGCAGTGATTATCACTGATAGGGTGACAGTGTGAGTGAGTCAGTGTGTTATGAAAGCCAATCTCTGCACCCTTGGGTGCGGCAGATTTGTGTCATGGCTGCCTCTGAGATGGTTGCTATGATGAAGGCGCTCCCTGGCTGGATGGCAGTGTTTCTGTCGCAGAAGGCTTAGCACCTTCTGCTAAACCTGTGTGTGAGTCTCTGTTAAACACCAGCTGTTTAAAAAGTAGACTGCAGGAACTCAATTTTTTTTTTTACCTGAACACATTTTTTTCACATTCTTGCACCAGATGTTTTGTGCAAGGTGAATCTGTAGCCTCTAGAGGGGGCAGTTGAGCGGATTGCAATAAAGAGTGTAATAGAGAGAGTCAAACCCAGATTGCAGTACATCTAAACATGCTTAGACATATACAGTTATGATCTCTAAAATAAACATTATTATATTGTAAACAGCAAACATTTATTCAGAGCTGGCCTAGTATACTGCTTCATAATATATAACATATATCCAACTTATATTTTAGGTCAGATGTCTGGCTTTGTGACAGTGCCAAATTTTGAATACTAATACAAAACAGAAAAACCTGACATGCGTGAACAGGTCCTCTGCTGGCCTGCACGCACAGTTTGACACTGTTTGTTTCCACATCCACTACAGATGTGGACCTCAGGAGTCTCCGATACAGAAATAGAGCAGCTCTCTGCAAAGGTTGTGCGTGGTCGGGAAAACAAGAGCGGATTTCCTCCTCTTCTCGTCGGACTTCAGTTCAGTGTTGAGAAAGCGGAACAGCGAATGCTGAAGATTCAAGGAAAGAGAGAGGGTGGGGGGGTTTCAATCATTATCAGCAGTGTATACCACTCACTCCCTGTGACTCATGGAAGGACAGCTTAAGTGTCCATTAATGGCATGTCTGATAGACAGGCATTCCTGAGTAGGGTCAGATGGATCTCTGCAAGAAAAGAAGACAACTGTTTCCGTCAGAATGCAGCTTTAAAACACAATAAACTAAGAAATAAAACTCAAATTTTTACTCCAACTTCAGCTACACACCAGCTCCAGTCTTATTAATCCTTGTGTGTATGTGAGATTAATTAGCTGGAGGATGTCAATGGCAGTCAAGGTTTACAAACTGGACTGTTTCTGCCAGCCACAGGAAAGACTTTATATCCATTTATTGGCCTTTAATAGAGCTTTGATGCCTCTTCTCTTTTTTGATGACTCTGATGATTGGTAATCTTGTCTGTCTCTTCTGGACAGTTTCTCCCTCCTTAAGCCAATTTGTCTTTTTTCCCCCCCTCTTTGGCCTGGTGATGTGGAGCCTGCATTGTTTCCCTTCTGGTGGCTAATCTTATTACATTTCAATTTGCACATGACTGTCTGGTAGATGACAGGCTTACTGCTGAAAACCCCCCACCCTCCTTTTCCTCCCAGCCCTCCTGGCCCCAAATCAGCAAAGCCATTTAATAGGAAATAAGATCATTATCCTCTGCTTTTAGCACCAGGACTGCAAGAAGCTACTAACTTATATGAGTGATATTTGGAACAATGCGGAGACAAAACTACAGTGGATGGATGAATGGAGCTGAGCGTCTTCCATCATCACCTGATTCTCATATCATGTCATGTGTTGGCTGTTACTCACTCATGCTTCCTTGTTCCCCAAATGAAGAGGTGCATTAAGTTTATGGCTCTTTAAAATTCTCTCTTTGGGGTTTTATGCCTCATATATCTTATCTTATAGAGCGTCTTATATATTGAGGCAGAGAAATAAGTCCGATCAGACACTGTAGCTGTGTGACGTTTAAATACTGTTCATAACATAAGTCAGTATGGTGTTATGGGTTTAGAATAATGAAGCAGTCCCTCCAGGAAAGGACGTAGCAGCCACTTTGAGCTTAAGGCTAAATGTCAATGTTAGTATGCTATTAAGCTACCTTGGACAATGCTAACATGCTAATATTTAGTAGACAGTTTCTTTACCATAACATTTTTTCCGATCCTCAAAGTGATTATAATTCATCCTGAGGGGGACGTGAATGTGTTTGTAGTAGTCCATGCAATAACTGTTGAGATTTTTCACTTAAAACAACAAATGTGAATCTTGTGGAGGCACTAGAGCAAGTGTGGGGAACCTTTTTCCTATCAAGGGCCTTTTCCATTTTTTATCACATTCTTCACAGGCCAAAGTAAATTATTCAACACATACATCACACTGACCTAATGCATTGGAAGGGACAGCTTCTCTTTGGTTTGTTGTCTGATGTCAGATGGTAGTGATGACAACGATGATGCCACTGGCAGCTGGTGTTGCCACAAAAAACCTGCCCAAAGAAATCCTCAATTTATCAGTGCCCTGCTTGGCTTAGACAGCAATGCATCCCTCTTGTGAAACTCTGAGTTGATTCCATGACCAAAACGTCCTGGTTTGGTACTGGCTATATCTGTTGTTTCATTGCAGGCTAGAAAAAGAACTGGAAATTACTGGTAATGTCCTTGAGTTTGTGTTTTTTTTTTCAATATCTTGTGTCATGTCAGTATTTCTTGTTGGGCACTGAAACGCTGCAGATAAGCTTTACCTTTATCCAAGTGCATTTGTCTTTGCTACTCATCTAGTTTGACATGTTTCCAGCTGTCATGAGGCTCCAGAATCTTTTCATTACAGGGAGCACACCAGACATGAAGTATTTTACTTCAACAAAAAAACAATTGTTTGTCCATTTCTCTTGTCATTTCCCTTAGTCTGACTTTACGCCTCTACTTTTACTCTCCTCTTGACAGTTAGCCATGAGGCTTGTCATCAAGTAACAGTGTTTCATCCACCCTGACAGGCATACAGCTGGAAGGGACGACTGAGAAGGACATTTTAGTCTATTGTTTTATGTTATTTTCCTTTATTGCAGAAACAATTAATTGCTGTCATTTTCATATGTCTTAGTCTTGTGTCCCGTATACGCAGGACAGAGGTTCTCTGCCTCTGCACGGGAGGAAAAGTAAGAGGATCACCACAGTCATTAGAATTTGTTCTCTGAGAAACGTGGGTGTACATGGAAATTTTAATGGCAATCCATTCAGTCTGGACCAAAACTGACTGTCACTGTGATCTACACATTAATACTGCTTGCATGGTTTTCAAAAGCAAGCAGAAATAGTGAGCTTCTATTTTTTCTTAAGATCTACATGGATAGACTCTTATAGGTCTCTATCTAATTATACATTTTGTTTCAGAGTAATGTCAGCCACAGCTGCACCTCTGGCTAGAGCAGTACTTGTTCACTGGAAGCCTGGGCTTACTTAACACTCCAGGAGGAAGCATGGTGAACCATTGCGGCTGCGCTGCATTTCAATATCATAAATCATTCTAGAAAGATAGGTTGCTCTATTGCAGGGTAGTCATTTTCAGTGTGCAAGTTTAAGACATATGATTGTTCTTGTGCTAACTTCCCTCCTCCACCACCTTATCCTCTTATGATTATGATCAATTATCCACTTATAATTAGAGCCTGGCAGTAACTCAGCTTATGGGCCCTGGCACTTTATATAATAGCCTGTAATAATGCTGTCACTCACGTTTCATATAGTCCACACTTTCAGGCTCGAGCATCTGCTGAAATGAATACTCTAGTTTCCTGTGGAAAATTCTTTTCATGTTTCAAAGTTGTGATCTTTATCTGAGAGGAATTTAGAAATTGCTTCTAATTTTATACGTTCAAAAAACGTGTCTGCTGTCATAGAGAAAAGAAGAAAGACGTGATTAACCTCTAGTTATTCTTAGTGAGAATATTATGTTAATCCGCAGCAAGAAATGACAATAGGTCGCAATACAGAAATGTAGACGAAACATGACAACTTTGGCAAATGCACAGCATAGTACAATTTAATTTATGTATATAATTACAGCAGATGTCATTGACAACTGAATATCGAAATATTCCACCCATATAAAATTAGTGTCCTTTTATCACCCTGTCTCTTTCTCTTTCCGTTTGACTCTCTCCCCAATGCCATTCAACTCCCGTTTGAGAAACAGTACAAAGCAAACTGTCTGAAGAGCCACTTCCTGTTGTGTACTTAAGATCCCTGTCATGTGATAGTGTCAGTTGAGGCGGGTGTGTGAGGCCAGTATGGGGAGGGAGTACTGTGGCACTGCTGATCTTGCTGATGTGAACATGACCCCCCCCTCACCACCACCCTGATTGTGTAAAGTGTCAACTCAGCCAGTGTGGTATCAGAGCGCCGGAGCCCTGCACTACTCATGCACATTCACAACACACACACACACACATGTACGCTCGTAGTGGTGGTGTGTGTGCAGTTCTATCCTTGTAGACATGGTGGACTTTATTCATGACAACAGTCCGTCAAATATGTAAATCTTCACAAAAAACTCAAACTCATAGTTTACACCACATTTTGGGGGATTTACAAAGATGTATCCACAACATGGGTACATATGACTGTTACTACTGATTCAATGAATGAATACAAACATGAAATTCACAGATTTAGGGTTTGGTTATGGTTGAGTCTAATAGAACATTTTCACTTCACAAATTGCTTGTGGATTAGCATTTGCAGTCTCAAACCTGTAAGGGACTTGATCACCAACCTGAAGTCTCGGTTTACCCTCCTTTTAATTCACAGATACATTAACAGACAAACATATGCTGGTCTACTTCATGACACATACACTCCATAGGCAAATGCAACCATCTTTCATGCAAATGGTAACTGAATGTGGCTGGAAACTGAATTTGTTTTAAAAAATACTGCAGAATCACTAATATCTTCCATTTGTCTCTTTTCTCACATTCCCCCCCACCTGCTATCTCCCACCACCTCTCTCTTTGTTCTTTATTCACAGGTGGATGATATACATGCAGGCTGCACTACAGAGAGCTCACTGTTACATGACCTGAAAGCTGCTGATACACAAAAAAACTGAGGATGAAGGAGAGACGCCAGTGACATGAATAATAGAAGTTTGGTGAATTAGCTGCGCTGACACAGAAACCTCTCGAAACTTCCTGCCACTGACATAATGATGACCTGAAACTGAGGGGGAGAACTTTCACTTCATTCTGAGAAAGAAAATCTCAGGTTTCCATTTTGTTCTAGGCCTCTGTTCGCCTGAAAATAGGTTCAACATCTTTGTAAATGTTCAATGACAGTGCTCGTTGAAGATGGATTGATGGTGTGGCACTGGAGGGAGTGCTGAATGAGCTGCTGCGTTAGCGGTTGGATTTCCGAATGACTGGAGGCAGATAGCATTTTAACTGATCAACCAGGGCGCTCTAGACACCCCTAGATGTCCAACTGCAGATAGCAGAGTTTTCAAGTTTTTTTCAGCTTGTGAGAGGCCAGAAAGATATAGCAGATTAGTACCATGAATACTAGAGACAATATGGAGGTGATGGAGACCCAGGCTGGAGGTCAAAAGGAAAAGCTCTTGAGAGACAAGGCCAATCCTGTGAATGAGATTGAGGGTGAGGATGACAAAATCCCTGGGAGTTTCGACTGCACTGTCTGCGGACGCAGCTTCCCCTTCCTCAGCTCTTTGTCGCAGCATATGAGACGCCACACTGGTGCACGTCCTTACAAATGCCCCTACTGTGACCACAGGGCCTCTCAGAAAGGCAACCTCAAAGTTCACATTCGCAGCCATAAACTGGGCACGCTCTCTAGCCATCACTCCAATGAGGATGAAGAAGGCGGGGCTGAGGAGGAGGAGATGAGTGTGTCTGAGGGTCTCGATGGAGGTACGAGTCCAACTAAAAGTAGCTCTGCCTGCAACCGGATGATCAATGGGGATAGCGTTGAGGAGAGCCGGAGGAAAGTGCCTGCAAGGAGCATGAAAAGAGAGAAGTCTGTTACTGACCAGCGGCCTTACTGTTGCCGTCTCTGCGGCTATGAGGCCCAGCGAGAAGATCAGCTCCTCAGCCACATTGAAAAGGTCCACATTACTGCAGACGCAGAAGAAGAGACTGCTGTTAAGGAAGAGGCTGTGACTGAACCTGATGCCAACCCAGCCCAGGCTGATGGGTCCTTCCCCTGTGAGACCTGTGGCCAAATCTTCAGCCAAGCCTGGTTTCTGAAGTCGCACATGAAGAAACACGCAGGGGTCCTGGACCACTGCTGTCGTATTTGTGGACGACGGTTCCGCGAAGCTTGGTTTCTCAAATCTCACATGAAAACACACAACACCAAATCTAGGTCACGGTCAAAAGCAGAATCAGCTGAGCATCCGGCCACCATCAACGATGTAGCCCAGGATCCTGATATTGTTTCTGGCTCTGTAACATCCATCTATCAAATGTGCTCTAAATGTGGGAACCTGTTTCACACCAAAGAGAGCCTGAGAGTCCATGAAAAGGTTCATGGTGTCAACTGTGGCAGGAAATCCCAGAGCCAATGCAGAGCCAGTGATGATGAGGACTCACCAGCTGCTAAAAGACGTTTTCTTGACTATTTAAACATCCGACCTGTTGAGGAAAAGACCCTGGACAAAGACAAGGAAGGGGAGACAATTCTGGGGCAAAGGATTCTTGAGCTAGATCCAGTTTGCAGCTACCAGGCCTGGCAATTAGCCACTAAAGGAAGAGTTGTGGAGCCAGTGGAGCCTAGTTTCAAGGCCTCCTATGGGGGAGGAGGTATGGGGGAGGATGCCCTTGCTGGAGCCGCTGTGGTCTTTGAGAAGGCGAGCCGTCGTTATGTCCTTCAAGGTCAGGAGAAGCGCAGCTCAGGCAGACGCAGCAGCTCTGGGTTGGGAAGTCATGGCTCTTCAGGGGACCGGACGCCAGAGAACCTCAGCGACTCCGAGTACCGGCCATCGTCTCGCCATGACCGACGACGGTCATCCCAGTCGCAGTCTTCCTCCAAGTACAACGAGTGCTTTGAGTGCGGGAAGGTGTTTCGCAGTCGTCACCAGATGATGGTCCACCAGCGGGTCCACAGGAAGGACGGAGGCAGGGCGTCCGCAGGGGACAAGGAAAGAACCGCAAGGGATGACCGATGGGGCTCCACCAGTGATCCAGAGTCAGGCTCCCCCAGTCGGCCCTGCACCCCAGGGTACGGAGACTCTCCACCGGCCTCTACCCTGGGAGATCAGGCCTCAGAGATGGGTAGTGCAAACTCTGGAGGGCTTTCAGGTTAGTCAACAACATCTTTCTTTGTTCTGTCTTAATGCTGTGTCATTTTCATTAACTGTATTATCATCTATCTGTTATCATCTATCTGTTTCAGTCTTTTCATCACAAACAGTTTAAATGAAGAATATTTAATTGTAATAGTTGATCATAGCATCATGTGATCTTTTGTATGTAGTGGGTTTTTCCTGTTAAACAATTAATTGAATGTCAGAGCACTAAAGATTGCTTTATTAAAGTCACTGATGAGGCCATTTTTACAATCGTTATCTAATTTGATTTAATTTTCTCACATAAAACAATCAGAAAATATAACTGCCTAAATGTAAATGAAAAACCACAAGCATGAGTCAAGTCTGCATTAGTCTTTTTGTTGCAGAAATGACTGTAGCTCCTTTCAAGCCTCCCACTCGAGGCCTCTGGCTCTGTCACTCTGTAGTAAACATCTGTTGATGAAATGTCCTTTGTGTAGGTGCAGCTCCTCAGCTCCTCAGCCCCTATGGAGTGGGAACTAGAGCCCCCATGTGGGAAAATAGAGAAATTGCATCATCTTACTTCACCTCTTTTACAGAGTTGCACATAACAAATTTGATAATATAGTCAATAAACGTTAAGTTCCTCTGAAAATTCAATTTACTACACTACAATTATCTTGTTTGACAGAGCAAGAACAATGAGGTGAAACTTGTTTTTGCTCTTCTGTGGCATGTCAGTAGAGCAGAGGGCATTTTTGGAATGCCTATCATTTTTTCACCTCCACAACCAATAAACACTGCAGAACCAAAAAAAAAGGGAGAAAACCTACCCATGGACGAGCAAAACACCCACAGTCACTCAGGGTTGAAATATGTTAAAGGAAGGATTCCTGTGTGTGCAGGACCTGAGATCTCTGGCTTTTGTCTTTAAGCTTTCAAACACACTGAAAACACTGTTTGTCCAGGTTAGGACAGTGCAGTGGATAGCTCAGAATTGTAGTGATTGTTTCCATTCCTCCGTGTAAGTGCAGACATTCAAAAATAGCAGCAACATTTCGTCAGGCCTGATCGAGCTGCGTGCTATTTCAGGTCTTCCTGTCTCAGGAAACTCCCCTCGCCCCCCCCCTTATCTCATGTGAATATGTCCTTTTTTCTGTCTTTGCCATGGAAATCTGTCTGCATGTTTCCTTTTAGTCTTCACTGATGTTTTGCTTTGTACAGTATAGGATTATTTGACTTAAATAGAAACACACGAGTCCTGTACTCCAGCAGTTTAAGGTGTGGTTAGCTTCTTTTATGAGTAAAAGTATTGTCTCGCCAAAAACATTGACATCCTGCTGGGTGGTTGCAGGAATTACATTTTAGGGCTCCTAAACTCAGCTGTATATACATGTACAGTATGTAATCAGACCTAATCTGCATTTGGTTGTGACCATGGATTACCGTGAAACTTGGTGGGAGGATACAGGGAACAACCCATTGAGTTTTGGTGCAGATCTGGATAAAGGGGCAGATCGAGGATTTTTTTGTTTTTCACTTTCTTTAACATTGCAAGATGTCGTTTTTCAATATTTTCCTTGATTTCTCAAAAATGAATCATGGATCTTGATGAAAATCAGACATATTAATATTTATGTGAGTTTGTGCAATTTGGTGCAGCTTGATTGAATTTATGAGGAGTGTTGGTCCGTGGGCTCTACAGTGCCATATAATTATTTTTTTGTTAATTAGCTGGATTATGCAAAAATAAACTTCATGAAATCTGAGGAGTGGGATATGACCCAAAGAACAACCCATGAGATTTTACAGTGGGTCCGGATCAGGGGGCGGATCCTGGAATATTTTTTCACTTTCTTTAATAGTGCAATATAGGGGCGATTTTATTTCTCAAAGAATAATCCATGGCTCTAGATTAAAAAATCACTATACTGAGTGTCATTCTAATTAATATTTGTGACAAAGTCATCCTTTATGAAGATATATGAGCCTTTGCCCAAAGAACATTCTTGTCAAGATCTAAAGGCCTCTGTCGATTTGTCCGTCCTTATTCTCTTTACCTGTCTTCCCCATCCCCTCTGACTTCTTCTCTAATCTCTAAGGTTACCTCCTGTGACACCTCCACTGTCACTCATGCACTCCTCTTACCATTGAGCCAGCCAGGCTGCCTGATGTCTGAGGGATTGGTTATTTATAGTCTCCTCTCGATGGAGAGGGATAAGGGCAATGGAGAAAGAGACACTCAGAGGACAATGTAGTCCCAAAATACTCTGTCGTCCCTTACAGCCATTTTGCTACATTTTGGGAATGCAAATGAGAAGTGGGAGTGTGTGCGTGGAGATACCAACATGCACGTAGGCTTTTTGACTTATGACTGATGAGAGAAGTGGATTGTTAACCCTGTGCAAACATAGTTGATGATTTACATGAAAGAATTAGAGTTATATTGAGATATATTTGCACCATTTACTCTCACAACTGTGAAGCTATGGACATTTTTCAGTTCAGCTTCTCTCCCGATGAGAGCTGACACCTGAGCGTTATTCTCACCAGCTCTATGCAAGTGTGAAATTAGGAGGCAGTATTTTCATGGATAGTTAAGATGGATCCTTCGTGTGCTTCTAAGATACATATGTGGTTTCCTCCTCCTTTCACAAGTTACTGCAGTGTCAGAATATGGGCCCATACGGCTGGGCACGGTGTGTGTTAGTGTGTGTTCCATGTTTGTGTGTATCTGTCAGACTGATTCAGGTTTGCGCTGATATTTCTACAACACATACGTAAACATGCCGTTTGATTCTTCAGCTGGTTGATTGATTATTATAAGAACAGTATGGGCCTTATAAAGAGGCCACACGAGTGTTTCTACCCCGCCTGCTAAACTGCCCAGTCCTGGGGCTTCACCTTGGCACAGTCTGAGCTGTGAGTGTTGGCCAGAGTTGCCAACAGGAAGCCAAATGAAAAACAGATGGCAGGTTACTGGTGTTGTTGTAAAACCGAGGAGGGGTGGTGGAGATGGTAATAATGGCCTACTTACAGTATGTGATCTGTTCTTTTGTAGGAGACTTTTGTAAAATATTCATGTGTGTAAGGTTCCATGACCTGGAACATGTTTATGTTCAAACAATCCAATCGGGGGATTTCATATTATACATCACTGTATTTTGATGATCATTTTAACTGTAATTAGGATCCTTTTTGTTCTTCTTCATATTAATCCCCCCCTCTAATTCTATAATTAGACATAAACTTTTCCAGTGACAGATGGGGCATATACGCCCCCTTGTGGAGAGTTTGCAATAGTACACAGCAGGAATCAGCAGTATGGGCTCAATTTAGTAAACACATGTAGAATCCAAAGCAATGCCTGTACGTACACATAGCCATACAATAACTAATACAATAGCTAGTTTTTTAGCCTTCATACTCCTTTTATTTTATTTTACTGTGGAAAAAGTAAGTGTTAACTCTATCTTAATGTTGTATTTTATCAATTGAGATTGTTTCTCAACATGTAGAACATTTTACATCCCAACAGTCACCATAGAGATGAATTAACACTGCTCACTGACACAAGCTGAATATATTAACCTAGTTAAAAAATCGAATAATTCAGATAAATGATTGGAGCATCTCTCAATGATGTGATGTAATAATTGTTGTCTGTTTTAATCTATTTTGTATTTGTTTAGTTCTCTTACAATAGCAGATGTAATAATTCTGGTTATGGCAGAGAAGGTTCTGTTCACATGTAAAATGAAAAGAGGGGATATGAGAACAGTAGCCAATACTGCACCCTGGTGGCTGTTCACCAAAACTACACGAGGTTCCGATTAAATGAACTGAAGTAATGAGTATAATCTAGACTATTTCTTTTGCAGTCATTGACCTTTATGTTGTCACATCTCTCCCCTACAGATGAGAAGCCTTACATCTGCAGCCTGTGTGACTTTGTTACCTCCGAGTCGCAGGCTTATCTGACTCATGTTCGTGTCAAACACCCGCCCGCCCCTGAAGACAGACCCAGCCCCAGCCCCAGCCCCAGCCCCAGCCCCAGCTCTAGCTCGGACAGAGGCACACCCAGCAGTTATCCCAAGCTGAAGAAAGCTCTTCTCCAGGGGCTGAAAAGCTCAGCATCCCCTTCGGCTTACCTCTGCGCTCGATCGTCCCCGCTGGACCCCAGCATGACCCCTGTGGATCTGTGTGTGAGGGCTGATGGCACGAGGGGGATAGCCTCCCTCACCTTGGACAGGAAGAGCCTCCCTAGCCACAAGTGCTCCTTCTGCTCCCACTCCACCCGCTATCCTGAGGTGCTCTGGATGCACCAGACTGTGGCTCACCGCATCAACAGCAGTAGCTCCAATCTGGCTCCTACATGGGCCTTTAAGAACAACTCAAAGGGCTCCAGGGACGGCTCGTTATCCTCCAGGAGGCGCACCGGTCCCCCGCCAGTCCTGGAGGGAAAAGAGTGTCCACCACTGCCTCCACTGATCCGCACCCAACGTACCCAGCCCCCAACCTACTCCAGTGAAGTGCAGAAGAAGAACAAGCCAGCCAGTCAAGCAGCCACGCCATCATCATCATCATCATCATCATCATTATCAACATCATCATCATCATCATCATCATCATCATCCTGTACCCCCTCCTCGTCGTTCTCCAGGGGTTCCTCCTCCTCCTCGGGCACCCATGCGGTGAGAGTCCCTGTACAGCCAGGCGGCAGCGCCAGCAGCAGCATCAGGCACACTGAGGACCAGAGTTATCCATCTCGCTTCAGACCCAAAGTGGATATTTACCCAAGGGGAAGTTCGCTGTCATCCTCAGGCTCCACAGAGAAGAGCAGTAGCTCCCTCTCACATTCCTCAGCACCGAGCCCCAGCTCTGCCACAGTTTCCAGGATGGCCGACCGCTACTTAATGCCTCAAGAGGGCCTCGGTTTCATGCTGTCCAGCAAACACGGCCTTGCTGAGTACAGCCGGGCTAGGGGCTCGCCTCATCAGCCGCATCCCAACTCCCACAGCCAGGGCCGGGCTAACGCCACAAGGCCCAGCGCCATCACCCATAGCTCCGCAGCGGGACACAACTACGGAGCCCCCCAGGCACACAGAAGCACGCTGCATAATTCCGCCCCCTCCTCTACTTCTACTTCATTGCCTTTGGAGTCTCGTGCAGATGTGAAGCAGGAGCCAATCGCTGAGACACCGGAGATGCCAAATGACGTCCTCAGCTTCCTCAAAAACTACAGCCCCCACGATCTGGCCACTTTATACCACCGCTGGGGTGCAGCCAACGCCATGTTGGATCCCACTGGTAAGGAGCCATTTTTGTTCTTTTGTCTTTTATTTGCTGATTTACATCTACAAATGTGAAATTTTGTAGTAACACAATGCAACAATTTGGCTTTTGCTACTTTGAAATGCCATAAATTGGGAGAGTCCTCTTCATCCCTCATCATCAGCTCACACACAATATGCCCAGAGAGTCTTGGCCTTGGTGAAAATGCCAAATGTCACGAGTTGAAGGAAAATGTTTTCCAGCCACTGAGTATCTTGCTGTTTAGCTGCTACTGGACTTGACAAGGTAAACCAGTAAAAGACACACAGATCCACACTCAATGTACGAGCCATATTCAGCCAGATATGTATTTATCCTCTCTAACACACTCACTCACTCATCATGACAGACACACATACTGCTCCACTCTGACAAGGTTTGAATAATAATGAAGGGGAGATACATTAAATGAGCAGACACATGTTTACCTGGTATGAGAAAAGAATCTAGGGCAGCATGTGCGTCTGTGCACGTGTGTCCGTATGTGCTCAGGTTTTCAGATGCAAAAGTGTGTGTTTTTTTTTTTGTATGCCGTGAAAGACGTGACAGAACCTTTGCTACTCTCAGGTCTGCGAGGCATGCCTAGTCTCCAGCTCCACTCTCCCAGAAAGCTGTCACAAACTGTTTAGGTCATGGCTCTGCCTGACGAGAGGCTCGCACAGATGCGAGTGGAGAGGGAGGGGGGGGGCAAAACACAGAGAGCGGGAACATAAGAGGCAAAGAGAGAGATGAGACAGAATAATTACCCCACCAGCTGCTTTGGAAATGGTCATTACCCAACATCCGAATTATTTGCCTATTTTCAGTTGTGTCTCTAAGGTCAAGTGGGGCTGTGCGGAGCCAGGGGTCAAAGACAACAGCCCCAGAGCGGACGCATGACATCGCTGTCAGCCGTCCAGGCACATATCGTCACCATCCGCCTTAGCCTTTTGAGTCACATGCTATAAAGTGACCTTTTTTGAGCAACTGAGTCTTTCTCCCTTCTCTCTCTCTAATATTCGTACCAGTGTGTGTGTGTGTGTCTGCATGTGTTTTTCCATCCAGCTTTGTCTTGTCTTTCATTAGTGCATCAGTGAGAAGGGCTGGCGGCCGCAGAGTAGAAGTAGAGTATCCAGAGGCCAGCAGTCCGGCTGCCAGAGACACTCTCTGTCACCTCCTCCGCCTCCCCGTCCTCCTTGTCGGGCTGCGTCCCTCCAACACTCACCGCTTTCCACGTACACACACAAAAAAACACACAACTAGTGGGCAGGGCACTGGCCAGGTATATGCCAGCTTTAATGCTTGGGGCGTTTGAGAAGTAAAGCAAACCCCCAAACCCTCAGGTCTGTTATCTTTCAGCAAGAGAGGTCACAGGATTACGTGTGAGTGTGTGAGGTCACAAGTTCATCCAACGGATCCAACGATCTTTCAATGACTTGTCTACATACAGCACATACACTCCAGGTCCTTATTACAAAGATAACTAAATAATAAAAATGTGAATGCCTGAATTACAGTCATTTCAGTTCCAACAAGAGGCTCCTTTATGCTGAGTGGCCGCTCGCTTAGACTCTGCTTTACCATACACAGTTGGATTGCATATCCCATAACAATTCATTTCTTGGTGCCATTTTTCTTATACTGTCTCTTTATAGTTTCAGAAATACCATTATCTATGTTCAGTTGGAAATTGGTAGATTTTTTTGCCAGGGTTTCCTTTTGGTTTTTAAACTGCACTTAAAATAAATACCTGTAAACATCTTTAAAACGATTTGTATTTGAATTAATTTACCTGCAAGTACTCCTGTCGTGCTCTTCATAGGATGTGTGTCACAGCATTGGAACTGTCACTTAAGGAGGTTAAAGAAGGATGTGACTTCATCAGTTGGGATTTATGCAGTTCTTTTGTGAAGTTACCCAAAATTGTGGGTTCAACTTTTTTCTTGTAAAAAAAAAAAAAAGTTGGAAAGTGAAGACAACATCTGAACCTCCTCAGCAGCTCCATGAAGAAGAAAGACAAATGATCTTGGTTTTGCATTTAGTCAAGTCATGTGATGGGATATATGAGCTTTGAAGTCATCAAAATTCAACAAGTTGCTTCTGTATGACATTTAATTTGTAAAGGTGACTTGTGCATGTAATGCGAGTGTTACTGCATCACCCTGTGCACGTGGGTGAGTGCAAATGTAGCCAGGTTGTGCCAGGGACCCAAGCAAACACACACACACACACACACACACACACACACATAAATATAACTCTTGAAATGCATACACATGCGGACACACACCTGACATGTGACACACGGGCAGCGGAGCGGGCACATCACAGCCGGGGCGTTTTAATTGCCTGTAATTTATGCGGCGTGTGTGTGTGCTGTGTGTGTCTGGCTGTCAGCCGCTGAGATGATGCTGTGTGACAGCTGCAGTCCAGCCCCTGGAGCTAGCCGCTCATAATGACACATTAGACATACTAATGATGCTCGCGCGAGTCCACTACTGACGCTACCTACCTCCACCGCTCCAGCCAGACTCCGTGCTCCTGTGCACCCACTCACTTTCTGCCCATTACTGACCTTTACATCTCCATTCAATCTCCGCAAACACTGCCACGCAAAACCGTCTCCTGCTTCGGAATCGACTGATAATGAAGTCCACATTTTCCACCGGTCTTCATCGAAAAATCTCACATGAGAAATGTCACATGGACGTGCAAAACAAATGTTATTGGCCCGTGTGTGTGAGAAAAAACCCTTCTACTTGTGCGTTTGATCTATGAATGTAAATTCCCGGGTCACATCTCGGTTCAGCTGGGGTCGGAGTGGAGTTTTCTCCAGGTACTCCAGCTTCCTCCCACATTCCAGAGACAGGCAGGTTAGGTTAATTGGAGACTCTGAATTGGCCGTAAGTGTGGATGTGAGCGAGAAGGTTTCTTTCTCTCTGTATGTTGGAGACCGTTGTCAGCTGGGATTGTTGACAGCTCCCCCCCAGTGAGCCTGAAGGAATAAGTAGTATAAATGGATGGATGGACACAAGTCACGTTTCAAAAAGGGCTTTGTTATTTTCAGATCAAAGGACTGACAGGTCAAAAGGGCCAAACGCAAAAAAAACTCTGATAGGGATCCAATTTTGCAAAATGTTATCTGCTGATAGTAAGAGAGATATAATTTTTTTTTTTTTTTTTTTTAAACCAAAGGTGTTTTTAACTCACCTGCATCCTAAAAGTCACAATCCATGTTTAATTTTTTAAGCCTCCTCTTCTTCAACCCTCCTCAAAAACAGCTGAATCTGCTTAACGTACCTTCCATACATCTGATTTACATCTTACACATGTTTTTACCAGATTAAACTTCCAGGTTGAAATGATTTGCCTTATTTATATTTTTTGAATGTGTGTTCCTCTCTTTTTTTTCTCTGTGTGATCAGGGATGCTGAGGTCTCTCATGCGACAGGGGCAGTATATCTGTAACGAGTGCGGGAAGAGCTTCAGTCAGCCGAGCCACCTGCGCACGCACGTGAGATCCCATACAGGTAAAATACAGCCAACATGAGCACACTCACTCAGAGGAAAACTGATTACACATCAACACATGCAGGACATAAAAAAGGACAAACAAGATGGATTCTTAATCAACATAAAAGCCGATACAATATCAGTATAGCTGCTTTCAGACATGCACTGAACTCCAGAGAATATCCTGACATTCTCCGGAGGGGCTGTATGTGAGAATGCAAATGCCTGCGTGAGAGGCCGTTGACCTTCTCTGGAGTTTCTCCTGCCAGCCCCCCAGTAAAACCTCTGGATAATGTCCGAGTGACCCATACAAGAAAACAGCTGATTATCCAGAGGATTCACAGTGAGTGAATGGGTGTGTTGATGACATGTGACGGACAGAAAACTGAATAAAAAAAAAAGAATCCACATATCTCAGGATGAAAAGCGGGGCCATACATGTAGAAGACACAGAGGAAGATGTCAAGAGAGCTTTTGGTGATAAGGGCCGATATGTCAAAGTGCTGGAAACAAAAATGCGTGACCTCCGCTGCAGAGATTCTTTACGTCCTGCGCCAACACTCACCTAACCACTCCGGAGATTTCTGTCAACACATCTGATCGGAAAAATCTCCTGCTGCGTTGTCCGAGAACCACTCAACCTCTGTTGAAAATTGCTTTACTTGCTCATCGTTAGAAGCCGCACAGACTAATCTACTACATCTGTAAAAACTTTACTAATTCCAGTTTTTGAGCTATTGAAAAGGGCGCTGGCTTTCCAGGCCCCCAAAAGAGAACATATGGATTAAATAGATCAATCAGTCGAGTTTTTAAAGTCATTCGCAGTAACGGTTAAAGAAGTTTTTGCAAGAGCATCCGTCACTGAGAGTGTATTATAACACAGACAAATGACCTCTGCAAAGAGCAGCACGGCTGACAGCCTCAGTGTACTGTGCTGTGGGTAAGAGAGGTCTTAAACCTGTAGAACAACCTCATTAGCCACTTGTTATTCATGTATTACTCGATGTTCCCATTTTTTTGCCACTCCTTCAACAGTCACTCATTCCCTCGCCACCCGTGTGCACACATCATCGCCCGCACGGCTATTTATCCACCCAGAAACACTCACGTGAGATGTGGAGAATATATGCATGGAGATTCACATCCCGGACGATATTTCATCGTCCGACTCTCCATACGTCGACTGTGCTCCTGCACTCGCCGAAATAAATCAAAACCGATCTTTTTGTTCAGTTGAGTGTGGCAGCCGGTCTGTGAGTCCGTCCCCCGCCCTGGGCTGGGCAGCTGTCTCTATTTTTTAAACTGAAACATGATTTGCTCCGGATACTGACCTGTGACAAATTGTATACATTATTAATCACATGTCAATTAGAGAGATGGAATTGTGCATTCTAATGAAGCAGAACAGCATTTGTCCACGCCAGCCTCATGAATCCATTTGCATGTGTCCCGATGTCTTTCACTTGATTTAGACATCCCACCTTTTCCTCTACTTTATCCTTTCCCCCTCTACTTTTCATTTCCTCATGTCCTCTTTTCCTTTTCCGTTCCTTTCCTTTCCTTTCCTTTCCTTTCCTTTCCTTTATTCTTTCCTCTCATCTCACCTCTTCTCCTGTGTCAGTCTTTACTTCCCCATCATATTTCCTTTACCGACACATTCTCTGTTATTGCTTTCCTCACTTTCATCTAGTCTATTCTCTCTTCCTATTTACTTTGCGTTATTTAAAAATATTTTCTCTATTCTTCCTCTTCCTCTATTTTCCCTCTCATCTTAACTTTTCCCTATCATTTCTGTTTACTTTACTCTTCTTTACTCCACTTTTCCCTCGCCCTCTCGTCTTCTCTCCTCTCTCCTCTCTCTACCTCCCCTCCTCTCCTGTCATGTCCATCAGCCGAGTTGGCGGTGATCACAGTAGACAGTGAGTTAAGTAGCTTCTTTATAGAGAGTGTGAATGATATGTGGCACCGCCAGTGATTCTAAGTGACAGAGGCCAAATGGTAAGTGATGCAGTGCTCAGCCTCCCCCCGAGCTCTACTGTAAACACACACACACACACACACACACACACACACACACACACACACACACACACACACACACGCCCATGCATAGGCTCTGTAAACACTTGCCGAGGCTGTAATTAATGTTGTCACCAGCGGTTGTCTTCAGCATGGACGTGCACACGCTGAAAAAGGCCAGCCACCCCGAGGCCTCCATTAACATGCGTCATATTAAATCACTGACTTGCCTCCACCAGGTTCCATCATCATCACCACCACCATCATCACCATCATCATCATCATCATCACTGCCAGTTCCCCTCCATTAACGAGGGCGCTGGTGGCAAACCTTACTGCATGCCGATGGTGGTGGAGGAGAGAGAGCGAGAGAGAGAGAGAGAGAGAAAAAAAATTGCTTGTGTGAATCTGGTAGAGCTTTTAACCAAATGCCCTCCTCCCCTTCCTCCCCCTGCCCCCCTTCCTCCCCCACCTCCCCTCCTTCTCCCCCCACAGTTGGGTTTGATTTTAACGGACTCCACAGAGGTACTGACGCTCACGCCACCGCTTCTGAAGCTCCCAAACAAGTATGTGGCACGATGGCTAATCACTGGGCTCCCCACCCACATCCATCGCTTCTGCATGTTTCTTATCATTGTTATTATTATTTTTCTACTGCCTCACCTCCGCATGTGCGTGTCAGTGTCAGTCTTGCACCTCCCATCTTTCTGTTTTTTCTTTTCTTTTTTCTTATTCATGTGTAACAGTCACACGTGGCACCCGCCATTAACACCTGGCATTCTCACAGCTGGATCACACCTGACATCAGCGTGTGTATCCAGTACACATTCAGTGGCTTTCATATTTTAATTAGACAGGGTTAATGGTTTTCATATTAATTGAGAAAAAGCAACTTGGCATTTGTAAAGTTTCCCTCAAAACCTTAAACATTACAATGTTTCTTAGTGATATAAATTTCCTGGGTTTCGATTATATATTCATTTCATAAACACATGAAAACCCTTTAAAATGCACATCAATCAAACACAATGCAGTGTCCAATAGTAAAGTTCTGCTCTAATAAGAGATATACCAGTTACCTGCTCACTACCAGGAGTCGGATACATCCTTCAGTTCCTCCATTGTAAGTGATGAGCTTTTCTGTTTCTGGTCTATTTGGGACATATATCAGAGGAACATACAGGCACTTAGCATGAGGAGTGATCGTGAGTGCAGGCGTGCAGCTGCAGCCATCCATCATCTATAACTCTACTAGTATAACGTTCTGAAAAAAAGTTGGTCTGAATAAGTAGTATTTTTTCAAGTTGACACCTTGACACGTGTCTGCCGAGTGTTTCGGATGGAAACATCTGCACGTAGAGTTAAGATGTATGGTTTCACATATGGAAGAGCTCCCGCTATAAGAACTCAAACTTCCTCAACAAAAAGAAGTGACTTGTGGGAGGTGCAGTTCAAAAACATCACAACTTCGAACAGGGACTAGAGCTAAAAATGAGCTGTTAACTAATTGGCAGGTAATTCGATAATAAAGTAGTAGTTTAATAAATATCCCTTGGCTTCAGCTCATCCTTTTCTTCATCTTGTATTATAGTAAACATGTAAATATCTTATTATATTATTAAATATCTGACAAATTTAACACCTTCCCAGTGACGTGCGTCGAGGCCGAGGGAACACAGGAGTATATCTGCTCTGATTTGACATTCGGAGCGAGCTGGGTTCTACACACGCTGCGCCTCCATCTTAATTAATCAAACTCATCACACACAGACACACAACCACACACCCGCGTGGTCTCAGATTTACCGCACGCTATGAATGATGGGAGCAGGCGCGGCAGAGGGGTCCAATTAGATGTAGTGTTGACGCTGCTTTACGGTGACGATAACCTTTAGTATAATGTAGTGCACCGGTCCCGTCAGCGATGTTTTCCTCACAGGACGGTGTCGTGGAGGTGCTCGCTTTCCTCTCACGTCTCACCCTCGCCGTCTTTCCAGCTGTTTCTTTTTTCTTTTTTTTTTTGATTTTTGTGTGATTAATTGTATATCTTTTTTTGTTTTTTATCTCTTGTTCTCACCCCCTCCTCTTCGTCCTCTCTGTTGTGTTACTGATGATGTATGATAACAGCTATATTTCCCTGTTTCTTCTTCGGGGAGAGGGGGGTGTGGGAGGGGGCAAGGGGAGTCATTTGTTTTCCTGCTTTGATATTCCTCCATTTATCAAAATGATAATTAGGTGCAATTAAATGGCAATCTCATTTGTTTTGTTCAGGTGCTTGTTGCTTACTTTATTATTATTATTTTTTCTTTTTTTTTCTCGCAGAGGTGTCTGTGCCATTGTAGGTCAGTCTAATTAGAAAAGAGGGTATAGTGTGTGTGTGCGTGCGTGCGTGTGTGTGTGTGTGTGTGTGTGTGTGTGTGTGTGTGTGTGTGTGTGTGTGTGTGTGTGTGTGTGTGTGTGTGTGTGTGTGTGTGGTGGAGGGCAGGCTTGTGTGATTGAGAGAAAAGCGTACAGAGAAAAGTAGGACTGTTCAGAGAGCAGAAGTGTGTCACAAACAGAAAGGAAGAGTTATTCCATTTGGGTCAGGACAGAATGGCAGAGCGTTTACTTTGAATTAGGTTGAATAAGTTGAATTAGGTGTAAAAAATAAAGAAAAGAAATGTGAACGCTGCTCTTAACCTGCATAATGTTTCCCTTTTTTTCCTCTGACTACCATCACGTGTCTTGGTTTTATGTTTGTCTGTGTTTGCTTGTGTTGTTTCCACCGCAGCGAGTCTTATCTGTGGTTTATGTCGTATTCTGTTGTATTCATCTATAACGTCACCTGGGGCCTCTGTACCTGACCTATCAACTGTGTGTGTGTGTGTGTGTTCCTCAGGGGAGAGGCCATTCTGCTGCCAGCTCTGCCCATACCGAGCATCTCAGAAAGGGAACCTAAAGACGCACGTCCAGAGTGTCCACCATATGCCTTTCGACAACAGCCTGTGCCCAGACACACGGAGCTTGCCACTGAGCCGGGAGGAGCAAGGAGCGCTGGCTGCCGAACACCCACCAACGCCACAACAACAACAATAACAATCTCCTCTGGATGTACTGTGATCTGGTTTTGGGGGCCAGACTAGTCAGGGAATCAAACAACTCCAAAACACAGCCACCACTCATAGATATCTTCAAATAGAACCCGAGACACATGATTGACTTTTTGAGCCTCTCCTCTCCGCTGAGTATCCTGCGAGAAGAAATGTATAAAATGAAGGTTCTTGTAATTTTTTTTGAAGTACTTTTGTTTTTGTTAAGAAGCTAGTTAAAGCTGTGCTAGGCAGTTGTAAAAGCAGAAAATATAGGGCCACAGAAGAAGGAGAGAATAGACAGAAAGGAAAGGTGGACTCGCCAACGTTTGCTCTTTTTTAGTGTGAAGTTTGGCAAAATAAGGAAAGTTGTGTTAAGTTTACATCAACATAAAAGGACGACGGAACATAGAGGTCCTCAGAACTGAAATTCTTACCTCTTGCTGCCATTTTGGAGGCACCACCATCTGCTTCGCGCAGCTCGACAAGAGGCAACAATATTTATGAAAAGAAGAAAAGATTTTAGTAGAGGACTGTGGCATTGCATGGCTGCTGTAGTCGACCCCTTCCCGCATTGTATTTTTGCGTTATTGTATGCGTTTGTGCGTTCCTCAGGACACCAATCATCCAGGAAATGACACGAGAGAGGAGAGGATGCTCTGCCCTTCATCAACAGTCAACTGACACATTGCGAGCTCGTCTCATCTGGGCTCTAAGTCATGAAGATGGCGACTTCTATGTGTGTGTGGTTGTGTGTGTGTGTGTGTGTGTCTGCGTGTTCAACTCACTTCCTTCCACTCCAGAGTGCAGTGACCACTCTGAGGCTGCACAGCTGATGATTAGAGAGAGAGCGAGACTGAGTTGGAGAGAGGTAGGATTACAGAGAGAGAGAGAGAGAGAGAGAGAGAGAACGCTAATGGGGGTGTCTGCTTTAGTGCTCATTAAAAAGAGTGTGCGTTTTTAATAGCCAATATAAATGAGCGTACCACTTTTATGGTCATTCAATTATTGTCCATTTAAGAGGAAAGAACTGAGTGGAGGCAGTTTTCCTCCATAGCTCCATCATGTTGGGGAGTGTCTGACTTTGAATTAGACTCCACAACAGAGGGAGTGGCAGGAACTCGTAAGTGGAGCGGACAGATCAAGCTCCAGCTTATGTCCCGTACATGCAAAGGACAACATGGTACTGCTAGTGTTCGAAAAGAGGCGTCTTAATATTCCACATCATTAAAGGGCAACTCTCACCTTCTGGCTTGTTCATCCTTAGCTACATTCAGTATGCGATGAAATCTTTGGTACCAAAATCCTGTTAGTCTTTTTGTTAGAAAGCAGTTTTGGGTCCCGTAACAGGGTCGCATTGTAATCTGAGGGGGTCACAAGATAGTAACTGGGATAGGAAAAATTCAAAACTTTTTTTTTTTTAATTGTAAAATATCTAATAACATTTTCAAAGGAGATTTTCGAAAGGGAAAACTACGGAGCCCCGAAAGTCCCGACTGGTGATACTTTTCAAGTTAATATCTGCACAGTAAAGACATTAATTGGTTATGCTTTAGGAACCACTGGGGTAAATTGCTTTTATTGCTTTTTAAAATTTGTTCTTTTTCATTCTCAAATAATTGTGAAACATTGCAGCTTCATTTGCTTAATTTGGACAGTTACAAATAAAAATAAAATTCTAAATAAAACTTGAGTAGCTGAGTTCTCTGTATCAATGTGCATTATTCCCAAACTGTCCATCTATTACTTTAAAACCGGCAGATTTAACAAAAACAGACATATCGTACAACATGTACATCTGACATAACAAATAACCCGAGATTCAGAGCTGATTTTGTCAATAAAACATTTAAGACAGATGCCACGAATCTCACACTTTGTCTATACTAATGCAGATATTTTTGCGAAAAAAATCTTCTCTGGTATTTGACAGGTCGTTAACATCGACTCTTTTGCCCCCTATTGACCTGGCATGCTTGTTTGAGTGTTTGTAAATATCCGCAGTGATGTAGACAAGGCCTAAATTTCTTGAGTTGAGATGAGAAGATTTGCATTTTAGAAAGACAGAAATGAAAAGGTAATAGAGAGAGAGAGAGAAAAAGAGAGATAGAGAGAGAGAGCAGCCAGAGGTCAGGAGGTCAGGCTTCCAGAGAGTTCAGGGATAAATACACAAGTTGGACACATTTTGAGGCCTATTAAACTGTAGCGCCGTCACAGCCTTAACACAGGTGTGTGTGTGTGTGTGAGAGAGTGAGTGTGCATCGATGCATGTGTAGGTGCATTCTTTTCAAACCTCTCCATACTGTGTGAGGGGTTCACTCGCTCCTGTGTACTCCAGCCTCCCTCTAGATGCTTTTGTGCACCAGCCTACCTCCTCTGCAATGAAAGCCTGTTTTAAGTTTTTGTCGGCTGGTTGTAAAGGTATAGAACTGCTCTTTGCGAGGATGAAATGTTCTTTTCTTTGGTGTCCCGTGCTTAGTTTTCCTCCCCTCAGCGGTCTGCAGAGATTGAATAAGCCATGCCTCGACACGCTGGGGGAAAAGAAGAAGAAGTAGAAGAAGAAAAAGCAAGGTAGTTCAAAGTAGCTTCGACTCGAAAAAGCAAGAGTAGAACTGTCGATTTGCGGAGACCTTTTTTTTCTGTACACGTAAAAAAAAATCAAAATTTACACCAGTTGAAGTCTACGGAGCAAACAGAGTACTGTACATCCCATCTATTTTGAGACCTCAGACGTTTTTACAGGATGACAGCATGGTTGCTATACCAGAGGGTTGTTTAGATATGCATACAATATCGTGTGCTTGATTATGCCTAATAATACACATACAGTGTGTATATTGAAGGTGTGGGTAGTGAAAATACTTGAAATGGATACTCTAACCTTTGTGGTAGTGTACTACTAATACCAATGTACAGAATTCCCTTTAAGATTAACTCCTCAGTTATGAATTTGTACTCCGAAGTGTGACTTAGAAAAACTATGAAGTGGGAGTGAGTGTATGTAATATAAGCTGTATATCTGTAATCCACTTTTACCAAACCCTTTATATACAGCAGTAGAAACCAAATGGCATTACTAGTGCACTTAGACTAGGTTACTGCTTTAACTGTTCTCATTTTGTCCAGTTCTAGCCACAAGGTTTCTTTGAGAATGTCTCTTTAATTGTGCCGGCTAACACACTGCAAAGTCATTTCTGTTCTAGGGGCTTGAGGGCGATTCCCGTTGGTTTTAACGGCGAATGATTTGTTCCGTGACGGCGGTGCGGCGCAGCTTTTTAGCTAAGTCTCCTCATGGGAAGTAAGATAATGCTAGGTGCATCAGGCAGTGCTTATTTTTTCAGAAAGATGTAAGAGTGTGTTTTTAGTCTTTCTCTTTGCTAAACTGTAGGATTTGTTCAGTAGCTAGTCATGGCTGCCCTCCCAGGCACTGGCAGGTGTTGTTCTTTTTCTTTTGGTTGTTTTTTTTTTGTCATGCCTCTTCAGTTGTTTTATTTGTGTCCTTGTTGCTTTTTTTATTTGTGATGAACTTCATGAGTAATTTACCTTAGAAGACATTATTATTATTCCAAATGTATTTGGTTGATATCTGTATTTATTATCACTTCAAAAAGGATAAGAGGACAGAGGTAGACAGGAGTGTTTGTTTTCATTTGATTTTTCTGGGGTTTTTTTGTTGTTGTTTTATAACGTGTTGTTTTCAAGCCAGCAAGCCGATGTGAAAGCTCTACCTCGTCTGAGCCATTCTCAGTTCTGTTACACTTTTGTACATCATTTCAAAAAGATGTAATGTCATGTCCACAATAAAGACACAGAAAATGCCACCTGTTGTCACAGCCTTTCATCTGGTTTCACTTGTTTTGCCGCTTTGACTGAACACGTCCAAGTTTAGATGAAAAAGCTTGGGCGGCTGTTACAGTTTTCAGATTTTATTTTCCCATTTGACTCACACTAGAAAAATGCAGTGTGCTGTCTGTGATAATTGACAGTATTAAAAATTAAATGTATTTAGCATTTTCTTGTGGTCATTTATTATCAGATACTTTCTTACTTCACTTCTTACTTCATCTTATTTGTTGAAAGCTTCACATCCTGATAACCATCAATAAATAAAGTCATCTGAAACTTGTCTGTCACTAACCGACCTGCCCAGGAATCAGGGTCGGGTTCAGTGTAAGTCGGGTGGCAGACAAGGGCGAGGACCTAAGCGTGCCAACAGGTAAACTAGTTTAAATAATTTTCTTCCCACGCATGCACTTAGTTGATTGAAACTCTACTACGCTAACATGCTTCCTAAATACAGTCTGGTGCGTCTAATCGCGCCTTCTGGCTGCGGCGGGGTTCCATACATAATCTCCATTGCCTGCAGAAGAAAGTGAAAGTGGTCATGATTCATGGACACGAGGTGAAAACAGATCAGACCTAAGCCATACCGCAAGCTGTTCACTTTCATAGCATGTGACACATTTGATGGATAGAGACTTTGATGTCTGTCCGGGCCCGTTGGCACCTTGATGTCCACGTGTGGCCGCGCAGTCGAAGTCGAGCTGCCAAGCAACGGTGATGAGAAAACCCTCGCCCTTCAACTACGAGGGACCACCTAGGGATTCGTTGCTACTTTGCCAGTCTCTTTCATGTTCGGCGTCTATGTGCACCATCTGTCTGTCGGTTTGAGTGACAGCTGAATGACGGGTTCCCTCTGAGAACATGGCACATAACGTTAATGCCAGGCAGGCCTGCAGGCTGAGAAAAGACTGCAGCTGCCCGTCACTCTTCCCAACCTCATCAGTCACCGCGGAGACAGACGTGACGGCCCTGAGCTCCCTGAAAAACCTGTTCGCTGACATCTTTTCTTTCTGTCACCCAGCAGAGAGAAGCTGACTGACTGACTGAATGACTGACTGAGGTGGAAAATTCGCTGAACGTCAGGCGAGCTCGAATTTGATGGATAGGTGTGTTGGTGAACAGAGTGTAATGTGCTTTTTTTTTATCTTTTCCAACTTCATTGTAAAAAAGAGAGCAGTTGTTCCTCCTTCGAAGTCTCTGCTTTAATAGAGATGTTAACAACGGGGGTATCAACACATTACTTTTCTCCCATTGCACAGGAAATCTACAAGGCCTTTTTTTTACCTTTTCAAATGCATGCATGCTTTTCAAATGCATGCGTACCTGGGGTTATGTGAACATTCTTGTGCCCCAAACTTTAAAGGACAAAAACACTTTACTCAGAATTCTATTCTGACCATTTGGGAACAGGCTCAAACATTATTTTGACCTCCACAGAATGCTAAAGGCTGAATGAGTGCATTTTCCATGCCTCACACATCGTTTTGTTTTAAATTTTTCATATTGTTCAGACAAGTGTGCCAAGAACTTTGTCTAGACTGTCCAAAAATGTGTCATCCCCATTTGAATGATTATCATGTCTCAGACCTTTCTATGATGCAGCCTTCGAGTTTGGCCGGAACAGAGACCAGAACTGCTGTAAATCTATATTTAGACAGAGTGGACGATTACATAAAAGTAATTTGTTTCAAGCCCACTCAAGATGTTTTAGTTTATCAGCTTTCTTGCTGAGTTAAGAAGATCAATATCATTGTGTCTGTAGTAAATATAAGGCTAAAGCCATTAGGTTAGCACAAAGACGGGAAAAGGGAAAATGGCTATCTTGTCTACCTTGTCTGATAAAATCAACCTCCCAGCAGCGCTACAGCTCACTAATTCAAAATGTATCTTGTCTGTTTAATTCATAAAAACTGAGGTGTAAAAGTTGTGGTTTGTTTATGTGAACATTTCTAGGCAAGGTGCAGTTACCAGGACGTATCCTCAGTTTTTGTGCTAAACCAAACAAAGATGAGCATGTGATCAGTCTCAGAACATTTTCCAAAATGATGAAGCATTTTCTTAAGAGGAGACATTTTTGTGGCCCTTCAAGACAAGTGCCCCTTCACCACGTATTACTCTTATAGTATGTTTAGAAAAATCATCACATATAACAGTACAATTATTTTAGAAATTTTTTTCTCTGACATTAATTGTCATCAAATCAAATAATGATTCTACAATTGTTCAAAGCCGATATGTCTTTCTTTGGCACGATCCTGTGGTTTTGTCTAAAACGATACAGAGAGGTAAAAGACTACACCTTCACCTAAAGACCCAACACATGACCCTGCATGTCAAACAATAAGTCAAGTTATCTAACCTCACACACGACTGGGAGTCAGTTTCTAACCCTTGTAAACCCTTCACCATGTTTCTATAGCCTTGCATTTCATCCATGTTGCTCTGGTATCTCTCACGTTGTTGCTGCAAGTAAGAATGAACAGTGGTCCTCCCTCTGGGGAAGGTTTCTCTGTTCCTCTTTGCATGTAACCCTTTGAAACTCTGCTGTGTGGAGTCTATGTCAGAGGGCATGATCTATATCTGCCACCAGGGAGCACTATCACTCTCTAATGGCCGCTAAACGGCCTACCTCAGGAAGGCGAGGGCCACATCACAGACCAAATGGCACTTGTATGTGTACGATAGCCGCTGCGGTGTGGGCAACGGAGGGGTAAATATACTTAAAACACACTACGGCGTAAATCAGCATGGCAGCCTTGACTACCGTTACCACCAGAGAGTCCGACTCCTCCGCATTTCCCAGGCAAAAGGCCAAACGCATTTACAACACTTCAAGTGTCTGCGACACAAGAACGCCCTCTCCACTGTGAAATATGTAAATATTGCACTAATCAAAGGGTGGTGGAATCGCAAAATGCCACGGAAAGGTTATGACCTGGAGCCTGTGCTAATAGGGGAGTGAGGGAGGGGGAGAGAGAGGAGGATAGAGGAGGAGGTGTAGGTAGGGAGGGCTGGGGGTTGAGTTGTGGTGGTGGTGGGGAGCAGAGGAGTGACAGCTACCACAGGCGTTTCTCCTGCCTGAGGAGGACCTTCACATGCTGACCTCCGCCTCCTGCACTCCAACGCTCTGACAGTAATGAATAGGAAGGGGCTGTTTATGCATATCAAATGTTATTTACTCTCCCACAGTCAACTGTAGCCACAGAGGATAGAAAGAGAGAGGAGCAAAAAATATAAAAAAAATAAAAACAACAACAGGATATTCCCAAAGACTGTGGGCTGCCATTAGAACAATGTGGACAAGTATGCAGAGGCCTCCGCGGTGCACTGAGGTTAATCTATCTATCGCAATGAATTACACGACATGGTTTTGTGGGGCCTGAGCTTGACTCGCTTTTAAAATGCGGCATTGTTCACTGCCTTGATTTTCTTCCAGGATTTGAGCGCTTGACAGATACAGAGCACCTACATGAAAACAAGCCTTTGTAAGTACCTAAGTGAACTTGACAATGAACTTCTCTTGATATCTAAGCCCGCATGATTATTTACTTCAACTATCTCCTGCTCCACCAAACTAAAGTCTATATCCAGAGACAGAATCAGGGGGATGCTAACATACATTCTAGTCATGTAATATATTTTTTTAAGCAGGATTAATTCTTTTCCCCATTGACATGATTGGTCTTAAATAGCGCAAACCTTAAAGCCAGAGGGAGGAAAAGCCTGAGCGGAATTATTCAAGGGAATGACGTTCGACGACAGGCTCATGAAAATGACCTTGAGCGCGAACAATGAAGAATCAGCCGCCAGAAAACGTTTGTGTTTTTGCCGAGCCTGCGTGTCATCGCCATTGGTTTAAGGCTCGGCTTCATTTTCCATCACCCCTTGTGAGAATTAAGTTGGATCTTAAGTATGTAAATGAGAACCTATTCTGTGCCCCCCACCCTCTCTTATACGAATCCCAGGACAGACCATGACATTTAACATCGCCTTCACTAATTTGTGCTTAATAGCCAAAAAGTGATTAGAATTAACATTAATGACATTTCAGATGTCTCCCCTTCTACATTCATTACCCCTTCTCTGCTGCTGATACTTAACCAGCTAATGCTGGTGGCAGATTCTTGCAGCTTAAATTTCATGTTACACTTATGGCAGAAATCTTTCAGTCGCCCTTTTTTTTTTACGTTTTCTGCTCCTTTGCAAGAAGACAACAACGATAGTGAATTAAAGGGGGGGGGTATAAAGCCTTTAAGTTGGGAATCTATTCTATCGGTCACACCCTCTTTACCAATTGACATGAGGATCACAGCAGATTAAGAAAAAGGGGGGTCTTCTCTTTTCTGGCTCAGTGCTTGTTCTATCACCCTCAGCCCGTCTTGTTTAAACAATTGCTGTCCGATACCCTTCATCTCTTCTTCTCCTTCAGCACCTCCAGCCTCCCTCAGCAGAGCCAAATCGCCAGGATAACAGTCTCTGATGAAATGCCAGTGTTTCAATATCTTTTTTCTTTTTCAACTTAAAGTTGGATGTGATTATTCCATAAAATGGTGCTTCTATCAAACAGTCTCCAGCCCCCTGCCCTCCTCTCTGGTAATTAGAGGTTGTCTCCAACCTTGTTCAAGGGGTGAGGGATTTCCCCATGTGCTTCTACAGAGAGGTCCCACAATCCCACAGCAAACATGTGACAAAGGTGAAAATAGGGGGATACGGAAACATAGTAGGCGTTTGCCATCATAAGCTCATGTTATATTATACTTTTCTTTTTAAAAATCAATGTGTACATTATTTGGATATTTTGATATAAATTAGTAAAATTGAAAGACAAATTTCAAATATTTTTTAAGAATGTGATGAAGTTTTGTGTATTTTTGAGTAATATATAATAAATTGATTTTACTTTGGGAAACAGCCATACAAGTACCCCAGACTAAATTGAAATGAGTCAAATTATGATTATTTTTAATTAATTAATTAATTAGTTGATTAACTTAAATACTTTTTGTTGACCAATTCAATAAGAATAATGACCAGATTCAGATTTAACAAATCATATAGGTATTGGTATCTCCAGCACTGCAACAGTATGATAATACTACAGAATCATTAAAGTGTTACATTTTAGTTCTGATCCTAAACGAACAAACGCATCTTTTCTCGAAACAAGCCTGGTCCGCCCTGCTTCCAGGAATTAGCCATTTGTGAAAGAGAGACTCTTAAGAAAAGCTTTCACCTTCTCCCCCTGACTCAGCTTTTATATGTTCACACACACTAACTACCAGCCATATAAATTAAAACTTTACAATCTTGAGTAGTGTAGCAATCTCACGTGAGTACTGTGTAATAAAGTTGAGCTTTAAGAAGTGCAGGTGGTGACTGACACGTCTCCCCCTCGGGGGCTTACTGAAGCTGCATGTGCTCCCTGATGAGACCGTTCAGGATTACAAACACGTACAAACTAAAAGCTTCAGCGGGACGGATACTGATACCAATACATACTCACTGACCTGAGTACTTCCTGTACATCCCTAACTGTAGTCCGTACACAGAGGAATATCGATGAATAACAGAGAGACCACCTGGAGCGTCCATGTGTCTAAGTCCTTCAGTCGACTCATTGTTCACCTGTTATAGCGAATACATAGTTTCTGCATCAACCAGTCCACTTGGGTCCACTGTGTTGCTTGTGACATGGACCCATATGCTAACGTCTGTGTGCAGCCCAACATTTGTGTGACTGTTTAGCTCCACTGAGCATGCTTCAGGAACCATATACAGTATACTGTATATTCACAATATCCACTGACTGGAATTGAATGTGGGATCATGTGTGGAACGCCAGACTGTTTAAAAAAGTTAAGTTTATTTGGAAGAAAACAAAAAGATCACCAGTTAATGTTTTCCTGCAGCTTTAACTAATTGTTGTTTTCTCTCATTTAGATCATTAATTGGAGAGTTAAACACTTCTTCTGTTTACCGCGGCTACATGGTCGTAAAATACAGATGGAGGACCGAGGTATCGGTAGAAAACAAGAAAACATGGAGGATTGCTGTGGACAAAGAGAGAAGAGGGGGTATTTCAGAGCAGGAACAGGGGGTTAAAAGGGTCAGAAGTGCTGGGGGTGATCATGGGTAATGGCAGGGGCCTTGCCGTTGACAGACAGGCCAATCTCCTGCCTGGACAGACTCAAGAGAGATGTGTCAGTCTCTGCCTGAGCCCCGGGCCAGCCGCACCACCACACTGCTAAATGTGTATTGGCAAAGTGTCGGTGCCAATGCCATTAGCCAGCAGACTTAAATTCCCCTGTAATTTTCTATGGCGCTCCTCGTTATTGGCACCTCTGATGGGTCGAGTATTTGAATCCTGGTTCACTGCTTAATGGATGGCTGGTGATGGTGCAGGAGCAGCGGGGCGATTTGTTTTCACTCTTACGAGACACGTATACACACACACAGACACAGACAGACACACACACGCACGCACACACACACACACACACACACACACACACACACACACACACACACACACACACAGTAGTGTCTCCGTGACTTCAGAGCAAATTACACTGACTGACATTCTTTTCCTGGAGACTTACTCTATCTCTAACCTCTAACCGAATCTAACTCTAACCTTCACCTTCACCTTCACCTTAACCCTCACCTTAAAAATGTCTTCACCTTAAATTGTACTACTTCCTTTGTCCTCATAACCAAATCAAAACCCCATAATGTGACTGTGTAATACCTGGACAAACACAGTGGTGTTATGGTTCCTCTTAGGACCTCTAGAGATAATGTTAATTTCTCATTGCCTCCTCCTTGCAACCTTCACCAATCAGCCACAACAACAAATGAGTGATTGTTGTGGTTTTATCGTGTAAATTTACACTAATTTTAGGAAAACAATTCCAAACTCAAGTCACCATTCTTACGAGTATGGAGGCCATATTATAGATAAAAGTATCTGGAGGATTCAAAAATAGCATCATAATATTTTGAGAATAATGTCTTGAAGGGATAGTTCACCTGTTCATCAAACTACCCCTTTAACGGAAATTAATGAGAAAAAAAGTTGTAATATTTCAAGAACTAAGATGTAATATGATAAGAAAAAACAGTATGTGGATGTTGTTATTTGTGAAACCTATGTTAAAGCATAATTTAACAAAATGCTCCACATTCCTCTTTTTGGGTGAGCGGCTGATCCTCTGATATTCCCCCTCTAAAATGGCACTTCTATTACGGTACTCTAATCCTGTGAAATAAAAATAAAAAATTGTAATATTATGAGGATAAAGTTGTAATATTATCAGAAAAAAGTTACATTTTATTCTCGAAATCTAAATTTTTCCTTTAAGAGCACTAATGTTCCTTCATACCATTCTAAAGCAGCTCTTAAAGAAGTAAAAGTAGCAGGAGCACATTGTCAAAGTTAAACCAGTGGTTCCCAACGAAACGTTAGCTGCTCCACGAATGAGACATTCGCCCTCTAAATGTTTCCTTTAGATGAGTTGGAACTGTCCGAGGCTCAGGGTGTAGCTCCATCTCCAATGGATACCACAGTACATTTGTTTCCAATAAGAATCACTTATTACTTAATGGTGTGTTTTTTTTACTTTGTTGTACTTTTACCCAAGTAAAGAATGATAATACTTCCAACTTCCAACTCACAGTTGTTCTTGCAAATAGAGGAAGGAAAAAGTTAAACTCACGCACACACACATTAACACCCCTCGGTGCTACAAGGACACGTCTCATGAAAGAGAAAAGACAAGAAGAGTTTTCCTGACTTCCAGTGCTGATCTGAGATCTGGCCTTTGCCAATCAAACCTCACTCATTAACATTATAGAGCAACAAGGACAAACTTGCATGTGGTCTGATTGTGATTAGCATTTAATTTAATTTAAATTTTTTTCTGCTTAATTCTCCCCAGATTATGCTGCAATGAGTGTGGTGCGAAAAGGCTTTTCTACTTTCTTTAACCATCTGCGACCTAAAAACACATTAGAACTACTAGAATTTTCATGAGCTAACGATTGTCGAAGTTGTTTTGGACTCTTCTGGGATTTGTAGTTTTGAACGTCTCTTTCACAATTTTTTCAAACCCTTCCTCTTACTCTTTGCTCCCTCCTTTCTAGGAACGTTCCCCGTTGAGTATCGAGGGAATACAGCCTTCAGCGGGCCAAGACAAACACCCCGAGAAACACACACACACATACACACACACACACAAGTTAAATAACTATATACCGGAGTAATTTAGCTGCGCTGTAATTTGTATATAGTGTTTGACAACCTTGCTGGAGAAGTTCTCACCCCAGAAATGCTAAGTAGTCCCAGCAGGAGTCAGTCAGGAAGAGGAGAGGAGCTCTTTGCTGTTTAATGTATTCTTCAGCAGCCCAGAGGCCTCCAAAACACACTGCATGTCTCTACCACAGTACACACACACACGACACACAGACACACACACACACACACACACACACACTCACATATCTGTCGGCAGTCAGGCTCTGAAGGAACACTGCTAATGGGGCTGTTTTTAATGAGCCAGGAAGAGGAGAGTGACCCTTCGAAGGTGAATATCTCTATCTCTCTCTGTGTTTTGCTGTGTGGAAGCGTATGAATGCATGCCATTCACACACACACACACACACACACCCTGACACACACACACGCAATCCCATGTACAGCGCATGCACGAGGGTCCTTGTGAATTTACACCAAGTTGTACTATTTACGTCTAATTGTTTTTAACTGCCATAATTACTCTCAGCTCTCAACTCGTTCATTCATCCAATCCTCCCATCAGGAGCGAGCGTGTGAGACATCAGAAGGCAGCAATGTGTGTTTTTACGGCTCGAGAGCCTGCATAAATTGTGAGGGTTTAAAAAAAAAAAAAGGAGAGAGAGAGAGCGAGCCCTGCAGCAAAAGTCCTCTTTAAAGCTGCAGGAGATCCGTCGATTTCCTCAAGTTCCACTTCACGTTGCACGGGACGTATCCATCCCCCAGACAACCATTTCACTTTATTTCACTGATTTTATGATCTTTGCCTGCAAAGGGGAGGGAGAGGAGGGGGATGAGAGAGAGAGAGAGAGGAGGAGGAGGAGGAGGCGGCAGAGGGAGCAGTTCTGCGAGCGGCCAAAAGATGGCACACTACGTATGGCTGGAGGAAGGGCTGTGCGGGGAGCGTCGAGGCGGCCGCGGCGTCTGTATTTAACCTCGAACCTGGAGAGCGTCTGTGCTTCCTCTGCTGGGAATCTTCAGCTTCTAGGATTCGTAGAGGAGGAGGAGGAGGAGGAGGAGGAGGAGGAGGGAGAAGAAAGAGCGAGGTAGGTGAACGGATGTCATGCTTCTGCTCATGTTGCTCAACACACCGCACTGTGCCTGCTTTTACACTAAAATGAGCCTGAGGATATATAGCTGTGACATTGTATCTGAGGGCCTCCACCCCCCGGTTCATTTCGTCTGAGGAACATGTGGAGTTACGGCGCAGTCTGACAACGCAGCGGCTAAAAATAATAGTTATTCTGATGAGTTGTGGTTTTCTCCTTTTTTTTTTTTTATGTCTCATAAATAAATGGCCCGACTTAGCAGGTGGGACATATTGTGTGGTTTTTCATATTTTTGGTTACCCCCTCAGGAAAAAAAGAAGATAAAAGTGGAATGAAGAAGATGACTTCATACATCATGTTTTAAACAAATTTGTCGTGACGCATCCTCGTTGAATCCGCCAAAATTGTCTTTTTATGGGGGCTGCTGATTTCATTTAATCATCCTTTCCTTACGCTCGGGCTGCGGATGCAGTTTCGTATCTGTACCAAACAATTTCTTTTTTGCCAGACATGAGGGATTGGAACGTCTCCTTTCTGAGGGGTTAATTGGGAAGCATCACATTATCATTGTTACAAAAATACAACATGGGGAATTTGCTCTCTCGGAAAAAAGGCTCACGATTCAAGAAGTGCCAATGTTACAATTTATCTTCACACGTGCTGAAAGCGCACGCCGATATGGATGTTTTCAAACGTCAAGTACATTTCATGTGATCCTTTTTAAATGTATTTATATTGTAATGTATAAAATCACTTTTATTGTACTCTACAGTCTTTTCCTATACAGTGTGGTTACATTTGTCCTGCTGCCACACAAACACTTAACATCGGGGCTTTTAATATGGACATGCTCCTGTACTCTACTCACACACACACACACACACACACACACACACACACACACGCACACGCACATGCTACAAGACCACTGAAAATCAATGTGACAGGTTTCAGTCGTCCCTCAGTGTACACATCCCCTCTCAGACTCTCTCCTGACATCTGCTCGATTACCTCCTACAGCCACACGCACACACATACACACACACACACACACACACACACACACAACACACACACACACACACACACACACACATAGAGAGAGAGAGAGACACCCTCCTCATGGCCGCTCTAAGCCCCTCTGAGCCATATGAAATGTAGTCGGTGCAGGAGAAACCAGATACTGCTGGCTGTGTCACATTGCGTTTGCCGCCACCCGTCAGGATCGGGCCTGTTTGACTGCCAGACGTTATGACAGCGTCAGTCATCCTCCAGCCCAGCAGCAGGCTGAGGGACAGAGAAGTAGGGGGAGAGAGGAGGGAGGCAGGGGGGGGTGGGTGCTGGAGTTAGACCTTCACCACAGGCTGACAAGGAGGTGGCAAGGATGGGATTAGAGTCCTGCCTTTACAAGGAAAATGCCACCGGAATCAGATTTTACGAGGGAAATACGCAAACACACCCTCGTGCTCACTTTATGGTTCTGACATTTAGATATAGAAGAGGTGATAGAGCTGGTTCACGCAGTCACACCTGCTTTGAGGCGGAGGGCGATACAGACAGTATTTCTTCAGCTGGTCCAAAAGCTTTGAAGCGGCTCTCTGGTGGCTCACTAACCTCTTGCATTATGCTTGTGCGACACAGTGTCTGTTTGTGTCTGGCTTGGGGATTTGACAGCTGGCAAGTTGGTGATTGAGCTGCTTATCCTGTCAGACCTGATGGCTAGTCTTGCAAAAACCCGCCACAAATACTCATCACACACACACACACACACACACACACACACACACACACACACACACACACACACACACACACACACACACACACACACACACGTCGTGACATGTGTAACTTCTTATACTGATTTCCTGGAGACTCAATCTAACCCTAACCATAGTTACTGCCAAACCCTAACCTAAATCTAACCTTAAAACATGTCTTCACCTTAAAATGTAATGATTTACATTATAGGGACTTGTTTTCTTTCCCCGTAAGGATGACATGTGCCTATATTTTGACTGTGTAAACAGATTTAGGTACCCACAACATGAGTAATACCTGGACCACACACGCACGACCACACACACACACACACACACACACACACACACACACAAACCCATAAACAAACGCAGGTGTACACACAAACCACCCTGCACTTTATTCTTCCCATATATACACACAGAAGATGTGACGGAGGCCCGGTTTGTCAGGTTGTCCGACAGCGCCGACTGAGCCGCAAGCTCCCATGTGGCTCGGAGAATTTCCAGACAGCAGGACAGGAGGCCCGGGCAGCAGCAGCAGCAGCAGCGGCAGCAGCAGCAGCAGCAGCACCTCATGCCCTCGTCACATCTTGCACCCCCACCTCCTCCCACTTACCTCACCTCACTCCTGCCTCACCTCCAGCCTCACCCTCTGCCTCTCACCGTGCAGGACAGCAACCCTCAGAAGAGAGCCGCAGGATGAGAGGTGATGGACGGGCCGTCTCTGGTGTGAACTCTCTCCCCTCTCTGGTCGACGTCACGGACAGACAGCTGTGGCATGAAGCAGCAGAAGAGGGGGCACGGTTTAAGTGGTTATCCTCAAAATGCTCATGTTTTGCGCTGACTTTTGTCTCTGCACGTTGCTGTGATGTCTCTGCCTGGTGGTTTCATGTGTCAGTCAAAGACTGCTTGTGGAGCCTTTTACCTTTGTGTGCCGTTTAAGGTAATATAGGTGGAGCTCTTTTCTTTGTCTTCTCAGCCACAGTGATCATTAGTGCTCCCGCTAACACTTCTTCTTGCATTCATACACCTCAGCCTTCACATCAACTCAGATTTGTTAATGTGAGTTATGGTAAACTGTATTTATAAAGCACTTTTCTCGTCTTAATCTCGACTCAAAGTGCTTTACCGCACAGTTTTACCATTTACATGCACATTCACACAGTGCATGTATGTGCAGCACTCTCTCTATCACACCTCACTCACGCACTATTTGGGGTTCAGCGTCTTGCCCAAGGACACTTCAGCACATGGAGGAGCCAGGGATTGAATCACTGAGCTTCTCAGAGGATATCCCACTCTCCATCCTGAGTTACAGCCGCCCACAAAGTTGTAAAATGGTTCAGTGGAGGAAGGAGCACTCAGATACGTTACATTACTTAAAGTACCAATACATCAATGTGGATCAATTCCTACTTAATATATGCCAATGTACAGAATTCAAGAGTCAAAAGTAAACATAGTGAATTGCAGAGCCATGGCCCCTGTGAGTGATGTTTATTAATATGTATGACATTATTAGATGGGAACTGATTTAGCATTTAGTGTTTAACTACTGTAGTTGCTTGAGTGTTAGAGCTGCTCATACATTTAAATGCAGTAAACTTACTCCAGTGGTTTTCAACATACAGTATAGGGCTCCGGCCTCTTCTAATGACACTCAAGGTAAATCTGAGGGGTTGTACGTTTTAGAATAGAAGATTATCTTACACATTTCATTCTTCATTCTTTTAGATGACTCTAATTTTGTATTTAGCTTTGTGAAATATTGGATTGTCTGACTTTTTCGACCTAAAAATCTCATTTAGATGAAACAATTTTAGAAGTGAAGAGGTGAAACTGTTGAAACTGTAAATAACTCAAAGACATCAGAATTAAAACTTGGGGCCCTTTTTTGTATATAAGGTAAACGTGTTTTAACATACGTCGGCCCTGAGAGCTCAAAGCTCTACAATTGAAGAAAACATGCAAATAGACACAACACAACTCCTACAAAGTGTTTGGTTGTGTTGTTGCCAGTATTTGCAGAACGAAGTGTCGTCCAATTGATGATGGTGATTCTTCCATTTCCACATGTTTTCTCTATATGAACGTGCATTCTTAAGCTGCAGTGTGTTGAGCTCTCAGGGCCATTCAAAGAGCTTGGTAACATATACCCATTCACACACACAATCATGCAGCATATGTGCAACACTTTTTCTATCTCACATTCACAGAATAACCATTCCAGGGGGATCGAACCGCCAACAGCCAGGTAAGTGGATGACCTGCTTCACATCCTGAGCCACAGTTGCTCCAGTCAGATATTTGGATTTGGATTAAGAATGTACAGTATTTCCCTATGAAATGTACTGTTGTGGAGTACATGTGAAAAGAGGCATAACAAGGAAAACATTCTCAAGTAAAGTAACCGTACTTTGGTAAATGAACTTAATTTCCACCACTGCATCTGCTCACATGAAACTGCTGAGTGCTTCAGATGCAAACAGTGTCCACTTGCATTCTGCACGGAGCTCCCTCTGAGCTGCTGTCATTCTCCTTCATAGCATCGTTCTCTGTATCACTACCTCAGAAATGAAGGCCCTCTCCCATGAATGATTAATAAACAAAGCTATTAACAATGCGGCAGACATTCCACAAAAGGTTCATTTTCGGAAACACAATCTCCCTTTTGTTAATAATGTCCATTAATCACGCGGGGATGTCACTTAACGCAAGGTTAATGAAACACTGCTAATGCCTGGCTAATCTATTCCCAGTCAGCGCGCCACTGTAACTGTAATTTCTATCCCTCTAAACTATTTTTTCTCGTGGATTCTCGCAGTGTGATTGATGGACGCGGGACAGGGGATGTCCATTATTTTTAAGTGGAACACAGAGGCAGAATGTGGGGTCAGCCGAGGGCCGAACTCAGAAAGCTTTACCTGTCCAAATTGCTAATGAACCGCTGACAAGATATATGGGAACACTTTGGGGTGGAGGGGGGGTTTAAGTATGACATAACAACTTGATAATGGATTTATTGTGGCACTCTGAACCATTCATTTACAATCAAGCATAATGTTCATGTCCCTCTTCCTGAATAATCCTCCGGCAAAGTATTGATGGCGAGGGCAACTTCAATCTGATCTTCACATGTCTGTGTGTGCTGGCTTGTCCCGACTTCCATTTTCCAGCTGTCAGACCGACCTATTACACAGTGTATTATTTTTTAATTTTTTTTATGTCTGTGTGCATTGTGTCTGTGTAAGCATGGTGTGGTGTAAGCACAACATTAGGAGAGCTGTTTATTGTAATGTGAGTGTCTGGTGCCAGCTGAGCCGAGCTGCAAGCTGTTTAGAGAAGCGGATGAGTGTTTGATTGTTTGATGACAATGTGAGCCTCGCATCTCTCTTCCTTTCGTCTGTGTCTCTGAAGAACGCTGACATTAAATGTTTGATGTTGGCATGCTCAACTGATGTACAAATAAAAACTTCACCGGTGAGACATGATTTTTTCTCTTTTTTCTTTCTCCGCTTCTTGACAATACATTTGTTGTTTCCAGATTCGCTTCAAGTTTTACCTTTTCCCCCCCTTTTTAAAAGTTTGGTTTGTTTTTATCTCTTATTTGTCTCTTTCTCGAACCACAAAAGTCGCCAGAATGGAGGAGCAGAAACAGAGAAATCTACTCCGGGCTGCACGTGACTTTAGGAATTAATGTTTTCCAGCCAAGCACCTCTTGGTTTTCAATAGGCGGTGTATACAGCATGACGCTATGATGCCAGAGAGTGGAGGTGGTGCTGGTGGAGGAGAGGCAGGTCAATATGAGTCCTAATAAAGCGTGAGTTCATTTCCCCGCTGCACTCCCCCTGGCCACCAGCCGCTCCATATACAAGTCAAATCGGCTTTTTGCCTCCCAAAGCCCTGTGATTTATGACCTGGCTCCATTGACCAGACCAGCTAGTTTTCATTTTTGTTAAATCACGCGGCCCCTTAAATGAAACTATTGATTTAAAGTCAGCTTACTGAGGATTTAATTTGTATTTGGAAAATTAAAGCAGGTAACGCTTTATAATTTCACACTACAATGGAGTAGAACCAGTTGTCCCCGAACGCCGGGACCTGCTGTGCCCAAAGAATAGACGCTAACCCCCACCCACCCAACACACACACCTATTCCTCCCCCGTTTCTCCCTCCATCTGGTTCCACTGGCCACTTTGTGTGACCATTAATGAATTTTGGACAGGGAGAAGAGGGATTTATAGCTCTGGGACTCCAGCTTGGACTGTCCCATAGTTAGTGCCCCCTTTGCTCATGGCTGCTGCCACAACACATCAGCCCTTCACTTCTGTCTTTACCCTGATTTCCCAGTGACCTTGACTATCGCCAGTGTTGCCTCCAACTTGACTTTCCACATGGTCAACACCTCTGCGGTGGCTGTCAGGACGCACAACCGCTGTCATTTCGTCATGCGGAGACGTGAAAATCAGGTTTGCTCATTCTTTTCATCCGCGCATCAAAGAGGGGCTTTGTGTCAGTCTATTTGTTTGTTCGCCGGTTTGTCACCACTGTTCCACTTTGTGAGAAAACTCGGGGAAATGATGCATCAGATCATGATAAATCGCAGGCACCAAAACAGTAACAACATCAGCCCAAATCCACCACATTCTGGTATTTTCAAAATGGCACGGCGGGGGAAGCTACTTTGTTACTCTCTCCATCACATGTGATTCCTCTGACAGCCTTGCCTCCCGTTTTTGACAAAACCCGGAGAAATGATGAGCCTCACCTTTTCAAAAATTACACTTCCTGGCCAGAATAGGAAGCTACAATTACAGCTCAAAACATGGTGACATATTGGTTGCTGATTGTCCCTCATTTGTGGGGGAGAAGACATGCTCACTGTCGCCTTGTCTCAGCTTAGTCTCCCGGTCTGTTTCCGCCGTCTCCTCCGCTGACACCATGGCAGCCAGGCATCCCTCCCCGCCATACTCATCCTCTCCGCGCTCCCTCACCCCTCACCCTGCCATAAGCTCCTTCACCAAGCCCCTCATTAACCCCTCCCTTTTCCCCTGGCATTGAAAAGGCGCTGTCTTTAAACCTGTCCCCACATCTTCAACAGAGTTTTCAATAGTGAGCATGTGGGCGGAGGGGTGGATCCCTTTCCGTGTGCCCCCGCACTGACTGTTTTATATTATATTTAGTAATAATAATCACAGTTATCGCGCCTCCCTCTCCTCCTCCTTCCTTTTTGTTAGAGCCTCCCGCTTGCGGGGCGGTGGGACGGCATGGCTGTCTCCCTGGCCTCCTCACCTCCGAAAAGGGCTGTGTGTGTCGCTCACCCTCCATAAAGGAGAGGGAGGAGCGTCGGGTGGGGGTGAGAAGCTCTAGGGTGTCATTAACTCCTTTCTTCTCCCCAGGAGGAAACAGCGGTTCGAGTACCATGATCCTGACCCCCCACTCCACCCCATCCAGCATCCACTCAGCCCCCCCTTCACACACACACACACACACACACACATACACACACACACGTTGCCCTAACCAACCTTTTCACCCTTCTTGCTTCCTTCCATCCTCACACGCACCCCCACCCCGGGGCTCTCCATAACTGTTTATTAACACGTCTTTGACTCCACCAGACTCTTTAAACTGAGCTCACCCCTCCACCCACCACCTTCACTCAGACGTCACTTGAAGCCCGCGCCTTCCCTTTCATTACCAGGGACCTGTTAGCGCTCGGGATTCGTAACCTTTTTGCTCAGTTCATGTGGGGGAATTTCCTGTCACTTGCTTTTGTTGCCCTCATCTGCATATACTTATGGTGGAGGCAGCCGCATTTCTAGTCCATTGAAGAAAAAGAACTCTACAGCATATTGATGATTTGGATTGTTGTGTTCCAGCAGCAGGTTATGAAGCAGAAATAAACATATGCTATCAACTGAATTGGCTGAATTTAGTTGATTGTGTGATTAACTTTGTGTTTTGTTGACTCTTAACTATTTATTTTCTGACAAATGAACCTGCTTTTCTTTAGAACCAATTAAAAACAAAAGAATTGACCCTTTGCCACAAACTAAATACAGAAATGAAAGCACTATTATTACCGTCCCAAATAAGGAAATATTTACAAATGGCTTATATGAATAGTGGTGTTGCTTGTTTTTAAGGTCAGGACATCCCAGAGAGGTCGAACAATTAAATCGTCTACAAGACTAGCTTTTATAGAAACTCCAATAATAGAGCTCCAATAGACGTATTTGGTATTTGGGTGCTGCCTAAACAGTTCTGTCAAACCCCATCACACAAATGGAGCAGATGAAAATTCATTGCATTGTTTCACAGCAGTGCTTTCTGAGATTCCTGAAGTAACGTGTAGACTTCTGAAACATTTCATCAGATTAAAATCATATTATGAACACTGGGAAAAAGTGAGCTGTTACATCGGGCCTGGGGTCTCCTGAACATGAGTCATAGCTCCACTACACCATATAGAGTATTTTTTGACATTTTATATTTACTTGAATTTTACTTGTAATAATAAAAACATTAGGTTGCTTTAGCTGCTTTCAGACATGCACTGCACTCCGCAGGTGGATGCGTGAAAGCAAAAGTCTGAGTGAGAGGCTCCAGATTATCTGCCGACTTTCTCCGCCTAGCCTCCCAGTATTAAGTCCGTGGAATGTCAGGAGAATCCGATGCGAGATCACAGCGGGGGATCCTCCGCTGGATTTACCGCGAGCGAGTGGGGAGGTTGATGCAAAAAAAAAACGAACAGAAAGAAAACAAATATTTCCCAGTGAAGAAGCGGTGTCATACACATAGAAGACACCGGCTCCCGGCTGCTCCACCTCTCGCCTGAATAATGTGGAGGATTTGTTGCTGTTGTGAACGTGTCTGTGCAGAGAACCTCCCGCTGTGTGGTGCATGTGTTAGAGGCAAACTGCACGTTAACGCCAATTCTGCGGATTTTACCCCTAGGTCATGTCTGAAAACAGCTTATGTGAACATGACCACCTCTAAAGTTGACGGTCTTTAGATCGTACTGTATAGAGCTGACTCTACCAAATAAAGTGACTAAAGTGTGATTTTGTGTGAGTGAAATAGTTTGAAGCAAAATGATCATAAATACAGTGCAGAGTTTTCTCCCACAAATAAGTATAATTAGAGTAGTTACCATGATTAAAACATGCAATAATTACAATAAATTACTGAGCACTTTGAAAGAGAGTGTTTTATAGTCCTTTTAATAATAAATAACTAATCCATTAAAACTGTAAAATCACGCCATTAAATCAGAGTTGACTGTTGTAAAAAACTTAAAATGACCACATCTTGGTTAAATATGTGTGCGATTAGTCTTTATACAAGTTTCTATAAACACCATCAATCATAGATGGAGAACAGCTGTCGGTCAGGTCTGGATTTGATTGTTTCTCTCTCTGGAGGAAGGAAGTTCGCCTGTGTTTGGGATGATCCAGCACAGTAGTAGCTGACTGACTGGAAGAGTGTCCCACAGGGAGATTGCACAAGGGTCTTCGGGCTGCAGGGCTGCCAAGCCCATATCTCTCTCCTCCCATAAACATCACAGAGCAGTGATGTCTTTAAAAGGCCCTGAATGACATCTGGGAGTGGAGGAACACTGTGATTAATCACCGCGTTGATTCTCATGGAAATCACCCCGAGTTGACGCATAAAGAGAGGAGGAGGAGCAGCAAACCGTGTGAAACCTACTCCGGCCAAATACACAGAGACGGCTGTTCTCGAGGGAATTCTTATTTTATCACAAAGTTTGTGAATGTGCTTCGAACAATGGGCTCCATCTTGTTCTGGTTCTTGAGTCCATATTTCAAATCTATTGCTCATAAATTGGCGTATGAGGTCGTTTAGAATTTACATGGTTTACTAATCACATGTCAATCACTGGACCAATCTATAAAATTACAGAGAATGGTGCTTAACATTGATTTTTTCTTTTTTGTGTTTGAAATTGTTATTAATAAAAAACAACCTTTTACAGCTTGTACATTGTGATTGCGTGAGCAGGATCAATTAATGACAAGTGTTGTACTTAGAGTGTTCGGCGTTGGAGTGATAGGCAGTAAACATAGGATTATACTTGATTTAACAGGGATGTTGGGTTCTGAGTCAGTGACTCTGATTTCCCACAGGGAAAAAAACCCTCTATCTATTGTAAATGCTGTGCATGTAGCGGCTCAGGTAATTTGTCCAGGGGATCATTCAAATGAACAGATCTCAATGATAAATACAGGCTTTGGAAAGACATAGACAGATGTGCATTCTTGAAAAAAAAAGGTGTGTGCCACAGTTGAGGAACGGTGGACTTCACAACACTACTTCTTCATAACAAAGCCTTGGAAAGTTGAGGCTGACACTCCCAAAAATGAATGAAAGTTCAATGCCGTTCTGAATGTTTGTCAGGAGGTGTAGTTTATACTGTTTGGCACAACTGCCTTCCTCGAGCCATAAGTCTATGCCAGCATTAAAAACAAATAGCTGGACAGAAAAAAAGCAGGGTAGGAGGAAATTTGCCCGAGTGAGGAATTGATTTTGTCTGGCCCAAGAGAGTACTTCATTCTTGGTCACGGCAGCAGGAGGGCTCCGAGACGTGTTTTACTAACAGGAGAGCAAAGGCACCCATGCAAAACTATTTTTTAACAGCGCCTGGAAAAATCACCCTCTCCTGTGCACCATTTTTTTTCTTCTTTACAGATGACACAATACTTTCCAGTCACTCGTCACCAGGAGCACCTCACGGCCACTTTTCAGATTTAAAGCTGCAGCGGTGCGACATGCCATTTGCTATGCAAGCAGGGCTGGATACATGTTCTTGCCATGTGAGATTTACAGTAAAGGTGAGCATAAAGGACTCTAACTGAACCAAAAAAAGGATTTCCCACTGGACCCTTGTATGTCAACAGCACATGTTAATCCCCATATTTTGTTCTAAGATATTATTTGCAACAGGCTTTTGATTTTCCAGATGATCATGTCGAATGAGAATAAAATTATCCTCGTATAATTGAATATCTCCTTTCTTTCTCCATCAAAACACAGGGCACAGACACGTCGCACACTCCGCCTGTCGCCGTTTCTGTCCACCTCAGCAGAAGCGGCGGGTTTTATAGGGCTGGTAAGGAGCGGAAAATGTGAATAAGCAAATTTGGAAAGCCCGACTCTCCTCTGCAGTGCTAATTTAGTGTGAGAGCTAAGTGGCTCATTTTTATGTGTACACCATTGTGTTCCTAACTGTGCAGCAAACAATTGCTGTTCCAAGGCAAAGAATGACACAATGTGAACAATGGAACAATGAGGACCTTTTTTTTCCCTCTCTGTTGCTGCCTGGAGAGAAAAAAAAAGATCCTTATGAAAAAATGGGCTGGTATAATTATTTTCTAAGGCTGTGATTTGGAGATGTTAAGTTTTTCTTTTTTTTTCAGGGAGGAGACACGATGATGCTATGCACAAAAGAATGTAAAGTGTGTGCTGTGACACACACAAGCATGTGGGGGTCGCATGAAAACACAACACACACACACACACACACACACACACACTCAGGTGCACATATGCACAGCGTGTATCAGCCAGCGCCACCTGATGTCATGTGTGTTAGTGTGTATGTTGACAGGGATCAGCGATGGGTGTAAAACATTTCGGGCCCCTGCTTTTCCCCACAGCCACAGCACTGACAGTGTGAGACCTGCCACTGAGCAGCCTAACCTGACACTATCTATCACTGGGAGCATGCAGGAGTCAATGCTACAGTGAGCACACCGACACACAATCTCCCTCACTGTCGACTGCACTCTGTCTCACTTCCGCTGCTTGGCTATTTCATTCGCTCTCTCTGTTTTTATGTGCGTCTCTTTGTCCCTCTGCCTCTGCACCTCTCAGAGACACTAACATCCTCCTAAAACAGACACACACACACACACATGCACACACACACACACACACACACACACACACACACACACACACACACACACACACACACACACACACACACACACACACACACACACACACACACACACACACACACACAGGGATTCCTGGAAGTTTCGCGTTCGTGTCATAAATCAAAGTGATCATATCAGTCTTGCGCACAACGCTGTATTTATTGTGAGGAATGATGATACAATAGATTTCATCCTCCCTCTTGCTCGGCTCGGTAACACATTATCAGCTGGTGTATCAAACTTTTTTGTGTGTGTGTGTACGTGTGTTTGTGTGTGTGTGTACGTGTGTGCGTGTGTGTGTGTGTGCATGTCGCTCTCGGTCCCACCCACTGTACACTTCACTCTTTCCAAAAAAAAACGCCCCCGGGTGGCTCGTAGGCCTACATCTGTTTGTGATATACAGTGTAATACAACACCTCACCCACACGCTGCAATGTCACAGATTCACAGTGCGACGAGGAATTGACACAGCGCACTTTCCCAGAAGGTCTTGCTCTTTACGGGGCTGCAACCAACTCAACTCAACCCCCACCCCCCCACCCCCATCCTACCTTCAAATTCTCACCCCGGTAACATGGACAGCCCATAATAGCAGACATGAATCTGTGTCTCCCCTTGCTCCAAACAGATGCTGGCTGTCCATAAATCACATGCCTCCATTTTGTTGAGGAGAACAAAAAGCGTTGTTTCCGTGGGCCTGGTAATAATCCCCGTGCCCCATGTTGTGTTTTGTCTCTGGGCCGGCTCTCGTCTCCCCTCTCCTCTGTCACGCTCCGGCTTCTCCACATGCATTACAATAGGGGCAGCCAGGTGATGAATATTTGTGTCTGGCCTGCCGTTAAGATTTCATTAATCACCCCGAGACTTGAGAGCGAAGCGGCGTACCTGGCTGGCCAGCAGGCAGCGGGCCTCTGTGTACAACCTCCTGGGGATGACGCGCAGCCATGTTGTGTTATGTTATGGCAAGGCTTATTTGTTGTATTTGTCTCCCCTCTTTCTCGCTGTCTTACTGTTTACATTGTTCTAAGTTATACCGTTACTCTGAAAAGGAGGAATTTGCTGAGAGGAAATAAAAGTTTTCACTGTCCAATAGCACAGAATAACCATGATTTACCAGCAGGGGCCTGATGTGTCTGCTGATCACTATCAACCGGCTCAAAGATTATTTGGCTAGGTGTTGAGATTTCTGGCTTGAAAACCACTCTTTATTTCCTGCTGTACGATAACAGTGCCACAAACAAGTGTCTGGAGCTGCAGCGCAGTCACCCTAAAAATCTACAAAGGCTCATTCTGAAGTGAAAGATTACAGGGTTCGCAATATTATTTTAAGAATAACTGCAAGACTTCCTCTTTCGACAGATAATTGGATTTTTATTCTTACTGCTCAGCTTGATTGTCTCCTCTGTGAAAATATGTATTATTGTTTACAAGGAGATGGTTCTGAGAATGAGTGGAGCAGAGTAAGTTCTGTCAATGATTTATCTATAGGTTTTAAAACATTCTGGTTGCCAGCATGTAGCCTAAAGGTCGTAGGTCACGGCTCCTTCAGTAAATAAAGAACTTTTGTCGTTTTCCCTTTACTTGCACTGTTTTAGCCTTGCTAGCAGTGTGAACGTCCCTCAGTCAGTGGATTCGCTACTTGTCTTACTAATTGAACAATTATTCTTTACAGTCAATCTTCGCAACTAGTGCACTTGTGTTGAACTAGTTGTTATACAGGCTACCCTGGCTGCCAAACTCATTGGCGGATCTAGGATTTTTGTTACTTAAGGGCCAGAAAGGGGCCACAATTTACAAAGATGGGGCCACTTATATGTCGTACATCCATGCACAAAACCTGATTCAATATGTTGCTTGTTTAACGCATTCCTTGTTTACAGATTTTAGCTGGGCCAGTGCCCCCCCCCTGGCCCGTCCCCTGGCCAAACTAGTGCGAATAGTTCTCCAACTTGTGCTGATATAGACCAGACTCGTAAAGGAAAATGCTGCCTGAATGTTGTGATTATTACCGGGATTTAGGTATTCAACATAATGATTTCCCACACAGACAGTCCAGGATAAGACAAGGTCAAACATGCACTTGTTGATGAAACATCTTATCATTAAATATTGGACATTGGTATTATATCAGACCTGTCATTTTATCCCCATGTAATCAGGTCAGGCTCCTCTCAGCAGTGGCACCTGATCACAGGTTATCAGAGGTTCATGTTAACAGCTCAACCCGACCAAAACTTTTACCTGCACATGTCTCCAGGCTAACAACGTAACCACCGTCTTTCAGTCTCCGTCTCTGTCTCTCTCATTTTTTTTACTTCTTTCAAGTCCTTCCTTCTTTTTTAACGGTGCCGGCGAGGGAGTAACAGATGGAGAGACAGAGCGCGGGGATGATGAGGACGTAAAATGTGCAACGTTTACTCATTCGCTCCTTTATTGTCTTTTCGCTGCAGGAGCGGCGTGAGGGAGTGAGCGGAAAACAAAGCGGCGGGTACAAGGACACGGGCCTCCCGAGCCTCATTCACCAACCAATCGGCCTTGATAGGATCCACCAGCTGCCAAGGATACGCAGACTCCCGCTCACTCTCCTTTCCCGCTCTCCCTATACCTCTCTCTCAATCCACCCTTGCCTCCCCACCTGTTCTCTCACTGTCAGTCAATTTTCACTCTCTTTTTTTTGCTGTCTATTTTATTTGCCCCCCCCCACTGCCGCCCTTCCCCTTCCCTCCCTTTCTTCCCGTCTGTAATGTGGAGCGGTGATGGATAGACATGTGCTGGTGTACAGAGGAACCTATTTGGACTGGTGTGTCAGCCCATCTTTATCAAATGTTGCAGAGGTATATTCTCTTGCTATGCTTCATTACTCTGGAATGGCGGGCCCTGAAATGTTTGACTGCTCTGTCTTCTCTCCTCAGACCCCCTCCTCCACCTCAGCCTCCCTCCCTCCCTCCCTCCCGCCCTCCCTCCCTCTCATTTAGCGGCTGTGAGCTGTACTATTGGAGCTGTGGAGTGAGTGTGAGCATTGCTGTCTTCCTCCCTCCGCCTCAGGGGTTGATATCGATTCCATCGCATGGCTGAGGCCCTAACGAAGCCCCACCCCCCTGCCTGCCCATTCTCATGACAACCAGCTGCCACACCGGGCCACCATTGGCTGAGCTTCACTGGTGCCTCTGCCAATCATAACGCCACCAACATCCCCTGTTTCTGAGCCTGACCTCAGGATGACATCACTGGAAAGGCATTAAAGTAATAAAGAACTTGGTAGTACAATACTGTAAAGGGCAGTGCAACATAAGGACTCATTGATCAGCGTGTATTGAATCTAAATTGAGGTGTTTCACTCTTGGTTGAATGAGGGGTCAGCTCTCTAGGAGTCGCATCTCAGGGAAAAGTTTTCTCTCGCAGTCCATCTGCTCTGTCATAATATTCCCAGTATATCTCCGTTGCACACCTTGTCGGTAAAATCGAGACAGAACGCGTGTGTGGATGAAGGTATATCACCCCGTAGGAAGTGGGGATCAATAGTAAATCCTCCTGAGCTGGGGGTATTTCTCCAGAGAGGTGGGAACTCTAAGCCAAATCAATGAGGAGCACAGACAGCATCTTGGACGTGATGGAAGTTCGGACTGATGGGAATCAGGCCAGAGCCAAATTATTGCAACTATCAAAACAGAGAGGGCGACAGTTGTCCGAAGCCCAAACACAGCTCCAACTTTTGGTGGAGCTCTAAAACAGAAATATCTCCTCATCATTAGATCAACTGCGGCTAGTTCATTGTGGTATTTTCAACATTTCAAAAGAATGACACTGAGTATCAACTGGTTTGTAGCCAAACTGGAGGGCAGCCATTTCAACTGCTAGATTTGTTTCAGTCATATCTGCGCTCTCCCATTTGGACCTTACTGGCCTTCCCTAAATAACCAGTTTGGCCTGATAATCCACGACTGGAAAGAGGGGCACTATGGGATCAAAGGGAAAGCGTGGAACCCTAAAGAAGCCATAACTCTGGGGTTTAATTGTGTTTCGAGTAAATGTCAGAGTACCCCAGACGTCTGGGAATCATCTGGCTCCCTTTAATACCAGTCATTGTCATTCTATCAAACAAAATCACATTTGGACCAAAATATTTGGAGAAGAAGCATGTGGGAGATGCACTTCATGCGGAGCACTAAATTAGAGAATAAATGTAAACGCGGAGCTGTTTTATGACACACACAGTAAACATGCTGTAAATTGGATTGTCATTGGTTCATTTCTTTAAAAAGCAGCAGAGAAATGTGTGCTGGATGTTGAAACGGAGAAGTTATGCAGATCATCTGCAGTAAGATTGCTTTATAACTAGAGTTAAACAGAGTGGCTCCTGTGTCTGTGATAATTAGGACTTCTGTTTTGCATAATCACCCAGAAAGATAAAAAAGAAAGAAAAAGTTGAGATGAAGCATTATCAAAACAGTGATAACTGCACCCAGGAACGTTATCAATATATCTGCTTCACATCCTGAATTCTCTCTCATATTTTGACAACCTATATAGCACGTTTAACCTTCGGTGTCTGTTTCTCAAAATGAAATTGCACGGTGAAAAAAAAAAAGAAAGGAGAAAGACTCATATTACCGTGAAAAAAGATGGCTTTTCTCTGGAACAATAAGCAGTCCTTGAACTCCACGTCATTAAAGTGAACGCCATCATTTCCTTTCATTAAGATGACTGTGTGCAGACACATATTGCAGTTGGAAGGCGAAGCTGCGGCAGGAGACTCATTTAAAAACCGCCCTAATCTGGAAAATGATTCTAATGTTTCTCAAATGTTATATCCTCCCAACCTAGCATGTGAAGCGCTTAAGAGAGAGCTGTAACGGTTTGAAGCATTTAAACGAGTCTCTGCTTTTAAAAGAAATGCACCAGTAGAGCTGCTTTTAATGCTTTCACATATATTGCCAATGTTTTTGACAATAAATATTGAAAAACTGAATAAAATCCATATCGCCTCCCGGTCTGAGATTGTGGTTATCACATGCAAAAAGGCCTCTCATAAATTCCGATCCTCTGCTGCTGCGTTTTTCGCCTGTGCCAAAGCGCAGAAATGGCCATGCCCTCTCCTGTTTTCCTCATTTGACTCAACGGGTGTGAAACACTCCCTCATATCCTTGTCTTGTCTATAAGAGATGAAATGACTTTAAAACTGTGCAGTGTTGCCACAGGCAGACCGGCTGAAAGGCTATTTCAGGAGAAATGGACATGGACATAAATACCCTCACAGGGTGCTTTGTAATAAGAAAAAACACAATGTTATGAAACGCAATGAAACATAAAGAAAGGAAAGAAGAAGGGTGTGTGTGTGTGTGTGTGTGTGTGTGTGTGTGTGTGTGTGTGTGTGTGTGTGTGTGTGTGTGTGTGTGTGTGTGTGTGTGTGTGTGTGTGTGTGTGTGTGTGTGTGTGTGCGGTGGCAGAGGGGAAATATCCATCAAATTAACACATCAGTGGCTTTGATTGTAATCTCTCCGCCCTGGCCCTCGCTCTGCCACGCTAGACAAGCAGCCAAACGTGATTTATCAATGCAAAGCTAATGGCATCAATATGAATCTAACTAAAAATCAATATTTCATTACCAAATTGTTAGCGAGAATGAAGAAAAATGGCCACGGCCGGAGCGTTCTCCAGGGTAGGAGCATCTGGAGTTCAATGTGACAAGATGAGCGATGCGTGACTCGGGGCTCGAGGAAGGACACGGCGAGGACAGGCCTCAGTCTCGGCACACTTTGAACTCTCTCTCTCTCTTTCTCCCTCCTCCTTGTTTCAGCCGCTCCAACAATGTTCCCTTCACTTTATTATGTTTTTTTGCCGTTCACTTCCTCCCTCTCTCCCTCTCCCTTTCCTCCTTTCATATCTTTATCACACCGTTTCCTCTATCAATCTCCTCTTGTGTGTCAGCGAGGGTGTCGGCGGAGGACCACACAGTGTTTCACATTCCTCCTCAATTAATGACCAACTCGAACATGGAGCCACTCAATCTCCCCTCGCCGCCTCACCCCACACACACACACACACACACACACACACACACACACACACACACACACGCACAGACCATTTCAATTATTTTTGCCTCCTTTGAAGACAAGTCAGCATTTTTTTTATCTATTCCCCTTCCCCTTCTGTCTCTCTCTACCTCTCTCCCTCCCAGTGGATATATCTCCCAAGGCTCATCACACGTTCTCCTAACCAGCGCTGCATGGCTTCTCCTGTAATGAGTGCTGGAGAGAGAGAGACAGAGTATGAGAACCAGGGCTGGGAGAAAGAGAGGGAGAGATGGAGGGAGGTTGGGTTGATGGCTAAGACACCTACCTCTGGACTAGATCACGCCTCCCATAGACGTGACCTTCACTTTATTTATATTCTGGTTTTAAGTAACGAGTATTTATTAGGGAGGGCCTGTGATTGTGGCGCTCTGTCAGGTAAGTAATGATGCACCTTTGTGCTTGTGCTGCAGCCCCGGTTGCAATTAAAAACAAACACGCTTTCTCTTTCTCTCCTTCCCCTTTCTGCATCATCCCATCAACACCCCCAAACACACACTTCCTACCTCCCTCCCTCCCTCCTCTTTCTTTTCTTTTGGACACACTCCAGTTCTACCTTCTTCCTCTCCGTCTTCCTATAGTCTCCCCCTTTTGCCACTCGCTCATTTATGTCTCCCCTGGGAGGAGGTGGTAATGTCCGAGAGGCCCATTTCTCTCCAGCAGGAGCGGACAGGTCCACTCCTCCGAATGAAAAGGGGAAGGGGGTGATTGTAAAACATGTGTCATTACTGTGTCAAAACACCACGCAGGCACAATGACTCCATCCTCCATCCTTCGCCTTCCATGTTTCGGAGGGAATTCATCCCCTAATTTATGGCTCATGAGATAAGCATCCCTGAACTGTGTTGGTGTGCTAAAGGGCTGGCAATGACGAATATCATACATGGGCAGAGCGGCTAATATGAATGCTAATATCGCCCCTGACATACAGTAAATCGACCCCGGGTGTGAAACATATGCGGCTTTGGATAAAGTGTTCATGTTTCCATTGGTGGGAGGTTAACCTGCTATGGATTTTATTGACATTTTTAGACGGTGGAGCCGGAGCATGGGAACAAGAGAGAGCGAGTGTGTGTGTGTGTGTGTGTGTGTGCAGGAGGGGAGTGTGGGATTCAGGGGCTCTCGCACAAATACAGTGGAAGAGAAATAAAACACTGCCTCCCACCTCCAACCAACAAATGTACAGATCATATAGGAATCAGCAGCAGCAGCAGCAGCAGCACCTTCCTGTACCAGCAGAACCGTCACAGACAAACTAACTGTGGTGGAAGAAGAACTCACATTCTTTACTTGAGTGCAGCAGGAGCACAGTGTGGAAATACTTTTACTTTTACTAAAGTAATCTTAAATAAAAAAGTACAGAATGGCGTAATTAGAGAGTTACAATGCATTTATTTTAACAGACACACCGACATGTAAACAACATTTATAATAAAATACTAGTGCAACGTAGCTATAGACAACAGACAACTCAGGACATAGCAAAGTCACAGTGTCACAAAAGAATGTGAAAATAAAGACTTACATTATTTGGCCTATTAGACACTGTGCTGAGGAGGATAGGTTATTGTGTGTGGGTATAGTGCATGAGTGTGTGTGCATGTAGTCAAGCATCAAAATATAAAGAAAGAAAAAAACATATGAAAAACATTTTTGTTGTAGCTATTCTAGATTCAGCGATTGTTTTAGTCAGTAATACTTTTTTAATAAGCTGAGCCTTTATAAAAAACTGTAACTATATAATAATATTATTATATATAACTATATTATAATCAAATAAATGTAGTGAAGTCAAAAGAGATAAGATAATCCCTTATTGATCCTTGTGGGGAAATTTGGATATCACAGCAGCTCAAGTAACAATAATAATATATCCATATAGTGTATAATAAGATGTATATGATTTGGGCATTTAAAAATAAAAAGCGATATACAACAGACATATTAATAAAGCAAGCAAATATATTAAAAAGCAAAGAGGGAACACGTGTGACAAGATAAATGGAATGATAGAAACATAATCCTATTTATACTGATATTCAATTCTGACTTCATCAAATCAGTTAAAGTTGATGTTAGAGTCAATTTCTTATTAATGTTATTTCTTTTCTCTTATGTTTCTGGCTGCAAAAAACTAAATAGTGGTTTACATGAAGAAAAAAAAAGTCACCAAATAAAAGAATAGTTGCATTTGAATTGTTTGTAATGAATCACCAGTGTACTTGTCACTCAGACTGCAAACAGCCTTGTGGTCCTGTGTGGCCGTGTACAAATAGGAGTGTATCAGCAGAGAGTACAGTATGAGCGGCTCGGGCTCATGTCTAAGAAATGAGGCTAACAAGACTTTCGTTTTGTCTTAATGAATAAATTAGAGAAGGTAATGCATAATACATAGATGATCCCATGTTGGATGGAGTGATAGATAATACATATCTTTCATTATTTATTTAATGACATTAACTTGGTTGGGAGGGTTGGAGCCAAGAGTCCAGCATATATAGAGGCTGATTAGAACAGTAATCAGGCTGAATCACCTCACGTCTGTCTGTCTGTCCAACACAATGGACAACCTGACGGATTGGAAAACACTTGCTGCTTTCATACATGTACTGAACTCAGCAGGTCCTCTGTATTTTGTATTTCTGTATGTGTGAACGCAAAGGGGATCCCCGAGTGAGTGAGTGGGGGCGGGGGTTCATGATGCTTCTAATGGGTGTCAGACACACAAAAACAAAAAACAAAAACAAATATCTTCAGGTGAAAAAGCGGTGACCCACACGTAGATGATGCCGGTGTATGAAAATCACGTGATATGATATTAATACATCACATCCTGTTTCTACCTGCTGCACCTGGCTGCTTCACCTCTCGCCTGAAAATGGGCCCGACCCGATTCTCTGGACTTAACCCGTAGGTCACGTCTGAAAACGGCTTGAGAAAGTCAAACTACTGTCACTGACACACGAGGCAATAATACCTGCAGAGAAAACCCAGGCTGCTGAGGTTTTAAATCTGAACCTGCTTTTGTTTACGAGCAAAGTATAATTAAAGTTGATAATAAGAGAAATGTCACTCTATCATGCTGCTAACATATTCATCTGCCAGCCAGAATGCAAATAAGTTTTACCTCGACCAACAGCAGCTAACTTTGTCTGCTGTTTGATGCCGGTGAGACAACGTATGGTGGGTTTATCAAAGCTCTTTAGCTGAAACAAGATGTCTATAGGGCTGATAAAAGGAATGACACTGAACCGAAAACAAAAGGAGGTTGGGATGATGGCTAAGACACCTCCTTCATGGAAGAAATTAGTGGGGAGTGCAGTAAGGTGATCATTCTCAATGGGTTTTTCACGAGTGACCTTGTAATTATTACCTCTGGCAAAGGAGGTTATGTTCTAGATCCTTTCCCGTTGGTTTGTTTATCAGCAGTCTTATGAACGAAAACTACTGAACACATTTCGGGGCTGATCCAATCTTTTTTTTTTTACTTTCTTAAAATTGCAAGATACCTTTTCTTCCAAAAATATTTTACCCATATGCATCTTGATGAAAAAACCTGGTATGTTCAGGGGGCTGATCTCTGTGAGTGTGTGTAATTTGGTGCAGCTTGATTGGATTTAAGGGGGCTGTTGGGCCTCGGTTGAGGTATGCGCTCTACTGAGAGCCATTCCAGTAAAATAAATCAAATGGCGCAGCTTTAAAAGATATCTATCACATTTCTGTATCCTATTCTACTTATTCCCTGTCTCCTTGGTGCAGAGTACATGAAAACAGGCCAGCACATGGAGCTACAAATATAATGACACTGTTGTTTAAACTGTGCAAATAAAATTAAATAAAACAGATGAAACAACAAACACTGTAAAGTGAAGCCTGTCGGACTGTGAGACGTCTGGTTAGCAGCAGTACTCCGACCCTCCGTCTAACTCCACCCCCCCCTCCTCTGTAAGCGATTACAGGTTTTAATCAGCCGTCCAGCCCGAGAGCAATTAATTGTGGAATAAATTAGCCGGTTTGGCCCAGACATCGCCTCTCAACAATAGAAACAGAGCAGGAAGAAGAGGGGACTGATGGTGTGGGACAGGGCAGCGCTGTGCATGGAGGCAGGGCCATGAGGTGGAGCTCATAAGGCTTCAGGGGAGTAATGGACCTGGTGTGCTGCTCCTGGCTCAGTTGGTTTACAACATGTAATTTAAGGCTCTGTGCCTGACAGTGCATTACTACCAGAAACAAATCAACAATCATGTGAAAGTCAATAGTTACAGTGATCAGTAGCCAGAGACCGAGTAAATGTTGATTCCTGCTTTTCCACTCTGTCAATCCATCATTTATTTGCCACTTTTTATCTCATTGATTTATGTAATCTGTGCAATCTCAAATGATTTATTATAAAATTTATAATTAAAAAAAAAATTGGGAAATGTAGTTAAAAGAGAAAAGACAAGAGGATTTTTTTGTCACATATTGTATTAATTTTAAAGTATCAGAAAATTCCTGACATCAGCATTCAAGTGTCCCATTAGAATTCCCACCATTTACCTGGGGTATGTAACCAATCAGCCGCTCTGTGGTCCTGGAGGTGGGGGCGGTGGAGGGGGGACAGAACGGCCTCTGGGGTTTATCTGTGGAACATTGGAAGGATCTTCATGGAGGCAGGCAGGGTTTGATGGGCGAGGCGCACTTTAGTGTACGGTGAAGGCAGTATGACTAATGTGTGGAATGGGACATTTACATAGGAGAGGCAGGCTGTGCTCGCTGCCTCCCAGAGGTATGTATGGCTGGGCCCAGCGCTGTGTCTGCTGCCTGTCCTCAGGGCTCCCTCTGCCACTTCATTTCCATGCTCCATTTTAGATCAAGGCTTCTCTAATATTTCCACATTATCCAAGGAGGCAATCTTAGATTGGAATTTGATCCACTTTGAAGGGACGTGCTGTCACACACACTCTCCTCTTCGTTGGTTTTTAAGGCTATTTTTTTTTTTGGTTGTGTACCTGTGATGAGAGTCAACGATTCAGTAATTGTTGTTACCGCTCAAAAAAATGTAATGCAATGAAAATCATTACGGTGTTGGATTAAATTACTATTTTCACTCTCAGCATGGATCTAAGTTGACATTTCTGTTCTTGCCCTCTCCTCGTTGTCACCTCTGACAAATTTCACACACAAAACAAAGTGATTTACTTAGCAACAGGCGACAATCACATTGCACTGGAAATTGAAAATTAGGCAAAATAACAGTAGGTATTTATACACATCTTGCGTCTACTATAACTCATTCTGCGGGAAGTAATTATTACCGACAAACCTTCTCAGCTTGAACATTATTAGTGCGCATTAACTAGCACTCTCCTTTGTAATTGTACATGGCAAAAGCAGCAGGTTTTTAGGGTAAATTAGTGGCGGGGAGCGCCGAAGGGAGAGGCTGAAGGGATTGGGAAGTAAATCACGTACAGAAGATGGAGAACCGGAGGGTGGAGACAGCAATGAGGAAGGAGGGACAGTGGAGGTAAATACAATAAACAATAACACGGATGAAACCGCATGTTTTGCAGGCCGTCTCCCTTTGGACCTGTCCTCTCCTCCACATTGTTGTTGTTTTAATTAGGTGTGCGAGAGGTGTTTGTGCGTGCATGCACTGCATATGACATATGTGTGCATTTATTTATTTTTTCAGGTGAAATGGATGAGGAGAGAGAGGTAATGACTTCACCCACCTCATGTAGGCCTGTTTCCTGCAGGATGTCTCGAGTCTTTACACCATTTTCATTCACCTCAAAATGCAATATGTTAAAGTGTTAAAAAAGAAAGTTGCCACATGGAAGGGAGAGAAATTGCTTTCTGGAAGAATAAAACAGTCGGTTTTTCTTTTTCTTCTTTTCCAGTTTTTAGGATTTACCAATACATGTCATGCGTGGGGCAATTTCAGCTGTCCCTGGGGCTTAGATTATGTTAGAAAACTTGCATATAAAAGGAAGACAGAGGGATAGTATTAGTTTTTTTTTGCAGGCAAATTCAAAGCAGTTTAGTAGCAGGTCCATTGTGACGGTGGACCGCAGAGAACAGCCCTTTCTGTCCGCATTTGTCTTCATATCTTTTACTGGATGTCACTGTTTTGTCAGTGTGGGTTGCTTTTTAATTTGTGTCTCATTTTCTCACAGAATGAAAATCCCACTTTTTTTCCTGAATCCCAGCATCATGTGGGAAAAGAAATATAGAAAATATTGAGGAGCAAAACTTTCTCAATTACTGTTCTTCTGATATTCAACATATTTTATTCAGGTTGCTCCAGTGAGAGGAGCGCGCTCTGTCTTGTGTGGGTACATTGTTTTGCTTACTGACCTCTGGAAAATGGACAATAACTTATATATAGGCTAGATATTCTTATAAATTATATACTTGTCACTTTGATTTTACACTTGCATCCTGTGATGTATATATTAGTATGCATTGCATTTGATTTTTTTAACATTGAGTTCTTTTTACTTGATTTGATTTAAATTTACTTTTATCATTGCTCTTGTTTTATTGCTCGTCAAACACTTTTCATTGTACTGTTGACCCTGTGTTAACTTACAAAATTTAGCCTTGAACTTGAAACTATACAGGAGAATAAAATCAAACATCTGGTAAAAATCTTAGACTTAACTGCGACACAGTGTGACGATAAATCACACACAGAACCTTCATCTCTATCTCAATCAACAATTTGAAATAAATGGTCAAATATTTATTTGCCAAAGAAATCACAATGTACAACGTCAAATCCTGCAAATGTTTGATCTGACACAACAAAAAAAAACATTTAAGTATTCTTTTACCGATCCCTGGTTGAATCTTAGGGAAACAAGCCAATAAAAATGAAGTTAAAACTGCTCCATGCTGGTTTTTTGCTCACTCGTCCAAACCCTGATCACGCTCTCGCTCAGTCAAGCTCCTGAAGTTTGTTAATGGCTCCATAATAGTCAGCCTAAACACACAAGGAGGGTGGCAGAATGCCGTCTAGTTGTGCAATCAGCGATCTTTAGCGTAACACGGTCCAGATGGTGGAGGTGAGGACTGATGTCCACGAGAACCCACAGGCCCAAATGGAGCTACTGTGAACACAGTGAAGTCATTCACGTTCCTGGGGGACCACCATCTGCAACACCATTAAATAGGATGCAAACATCTCCAATGTAATTAACGAGGCCCGACGCAGGATGTTCCTCCTACGTCTACTCGGGATGACATGTCAACATGTCACTGGTTTAACTGCATCAACCCTAGTGCCTCTGCCTTTTCTCAACACAGCAGGATGTGATTTGAGGAGTGGAGAGGTGAGCGTTGTGTTGCTCGCCCTCCATCAGAGACCTGTAGGACGGCGGAGCGGAGAAAAGGGCAGAGAAAAGATCGCTGCTGGCCCTTTCTGGCCAGACAAGCACCTATTTGATATCTTACCCTCTTGACAGTTCTTGTGCATCAGTGCAGCACCACCTGCCACAACAACACTTTCTTCCCAAAGGCAATCACCATCCTCAAATCTGCCCTTCTCACTCTGCAGACCCCCCGCCCCCTTCATCACACAGCAAGGCCTGCTCCCACAAGTACACACACATTCTGACTGACCCCGCTGACCTGGACATGAAACAGATAAAAGGCCCGGTCTCACTCATCTTAGGCTATTTATCCAGCTGTACTTTGCATATCGGATCCTATGCAAAGGCTGCAGCCAAACCTCCTACCTTGGACATTGTTAAGTATAGTGGACGTGGGCCATACTTGTCTATCAGCAGGTAATTGCAAAGCATCCATATAAGTACCATGCAATGATAGAGAAGCACTTACAGGGCCACCTTTACAAAAATGCTCACTGCGCCAAGGAAAAGTCCAGAATGAAAAGAGCAGAGGTTACAGACTGTGCACAGGGACAAAAAGATGAATACAATTCTCATAGAAAAAAATCTAAAAAAGTCAATTCAATTTGAGTAAATCATGTATCAACACATACATTATCTCAAGGCACTTGACAGAGAAGGGTGGAGACCTTGCAGTATTAAAGAGAGAAACTCAACACTTGTCGCCACGAGCAGACGCTTAGCGACGGTGGAGAAGAAAAGCTCCTTGAATAAATAACTGCCCTTGATTTTATTTAGAAAAGACACCAAGAAAACCTAACAGATATCACACAATCCTACAGTTTGTTGAGAAACAAAGCATTTAAAGTGTTTCTTTATGTCTGAGCAAAGACAAAGAAATGTTCTGTGTAGGCCGACATGGTCATAACAGTATATTCAAACATCAGAAGCTACACAGCAGCCATGCTACACAAATGCCTTGGGGTTCTTAAAAGGGCCATTTTGACTTTTTTTGGCCAAAAGTCAGATGAGAAGTCTGATACCACTGTAACATCTCTATGGTAAGTATGAAGATAATGTATATAAGCAGCTGATTGACTTATTGTAGCATAAATACTGGACACTCAGGGAACACAAAAAGTAACAACATTTTCAGACATGAACCCTGAAAAATGTCCAGATCCAATTTCCTGAAGTTTGAACCCAACAGGAGAACATTGAGGTTATTTGTTTATTATTATTATTATTATTTGTTTTTTGTGTGTGTGTCGGCCCTAACCATTAAAAGCGCTTGAATCTTGTCTTTCCAAGTTGACATCTGTGTCTTCTACGGCTCCTCTTTTTCATCCTGAGATATTTCTATTCTTCCAGTTTCGCATTGTTGTGTGTTAGAAACATCATCAACACACACACAACCACTCGCTGTGAACGTTTTCTGGACATTTTACTGGGAGGTGGTAGGAGCGTTTTCAGACATTTGTGTTTTCACATACAGCCCCTCCTTGAAATTTCAGGAAAATGCCCAGACTTAAGTGCACGTCTGAAAGCAGTCAATTAACATGTCGTATCTTACCTGTACAAAAATCTGCTTCAAAATGTTAACATATCCAAAATGTACTTGTTCAATTGTTAAAAAAAGGGAATACAGCCAAAGGAAATGACACATATTCAGTTTGATAAGTAAAACCAATGCAACAAATTCTATATGGAAGCATTACTCTCATATAGAATACAAGGAATAACTGTAGACTGGTAAGAGTCTCAACTTACGCTTCATACAGCAGTTTTATGTGAATTCACTGTTCAGCATTTAGCGTGCAAACATTCACACCACTGCATTTCCATTACCTTACAACAACACGTGTCAGTCTTAGTTCTGTGTACCAGTCTTGTAATGCACAGCTCCCATTAAAACCAGGTCACATTCCTTATGAAACCATCCTGCTCGCTCAGAGTGATTGATTGCAATTTCAATGGGGGATGAAATGTGCAAAGCTCTGGCCAATACCAAGGCTGGAAAAAAAAAGAGTGTTTCTTTACTTTTTTTTTTTTTTTAAACTAAAAAAAGGGGTCATGAGAAAAACTGGCCACATCCTCTTGTTTGCTTGCATTCCCAGGGTGGATATCTCTCTTTTCATCTCCATCGTCTTTCTCATTCATGTCTCTTCTTTTCAGTCACAGGCCTTCGTCTCATCAATGCAACGCTGCACAGCATGAAGCGCGCAGCAACAACAGGCTAATTTAGCACATGGGGAGAAGTGGAGGCTCTTTTTCTCAAGGCAATAAATACCACCGTAAAAGTAATGAATTCTGGCTTGGAAAACCACACAGATGGAGTCATTTGATTACTGTATTGTATTCCTCCCCTTTTTCCCTACTGTAACACACACACATGCACACACACACACACACACACACACACACACACACACACACACACACACACACACACACACACACACACACACAGAGCCATCAATTTAGACGATTTGTTTTATAGTTTTGTGTCTTTTGCAGAATCTTAGTCGATTCAATTTTATGAAAGGTCTTAAAATAAGACTTTGACTTTAACATGATAGGCATGTGTTCGCCAGGATTTTAGCAAAGTTTCAATATTGCGCTAATGACAAGTTTATTCCTTCATTTATTATTTTACTTGAGTTGTGACTAATGTAACGATCCAGTCTGAACGAAATACCCTCTTAAGAAATGTCGTAAATGAGATGAGAAGCTGCAGGAAGTAACTGCCTCCTAATGTAGCATTTACGCAGCGAGTGGCTTACAGAAACGCGGGATGTCGAGCCTTGTGCTTGGGAGACACGAGGCGATGCTCAGCAGAGACAGAGTGGGAGGGTGGGTGAAGCCTCCTTGACCCCGAGTAGCGCTGTGGGTGTGGACGGGTGGGGGCGAGGGTGGCCTTCCCGGGGCGCTAAGTGCTCTGCTTGTCCAGCCCTGGCAGGTGAACTGGCAGGGGCTTCACCCTGAGGTTGGAGGGCTCGGCACCGAGCACTGGCACTGGATAGGGGGGTTCTGGGATACATCCTGGTGGAGCACGTGTCTGTCTGTGTTTATGTGATTTTGTTAGTAGTTGTGTACAAGTGCACATACATAAGAACACATGCTCTCGTGTGCCTCTGCTGTGTGTACGGTTGTGCCGTCTCGGTGTTTAGCCCCTAAATGATGAACACCCTGGTAGTACCAGTTGGCAGATGGGGACCCCCCGGCCCTGTCTTTGAGTGGGGTAGCATGCAGGCGACTGCTTCGGAGGAGGCTCGACAGGCTCTACACCAGCGCATCATAGGGGCCCTCTAACCTCTCTGTCGTCTCTGAGGGGCCCTACCACCGCTCCATGGTGGCCTTTTCCAGTTGAGGGGGCACGCGGTCCCTGCCCCCGGGACCCTGCTCCTCTCCCTGGCATGCGGTGACAAAGAGGGCAGGAGGAGTCAGCGGATACGAGGGTTCACCTGGACAGGACGGAGAGGAGCAACACGCCGAGCTACATCGTCCCGCTTCGCAAGCTGACATGATAAGAGCTGTTCCTGAGAGCCACTTTGACCCGTTTTCCCTTTATGAGGAGGAGATAATCCTTGCCTACTGAAACGCGTTTGATGCTGAAGTGTGTAACACCTTCAGCGCCACATTACAAATGAATCCTGTCATTGCGGAGCTACAGATGAGCAATTTCTCCTTGCTTTGATTCCGTCTTTTATATTTTTTTGCTCAAAGTCGTGCACTTTTATGCTTCCACCTCTCCATAAACACGTGTATGACAAGTTTATAATTGTAGCTCCAAATCGGCGTGTTGGTGTGTGCCACATGGAGGCAGGGGAGGCCGTAATTGGCATTCCTACCTCTGTGTGCCAGCCGGCTCTCTCTCCCCTCGTCAGAGTGAGAGTTGACAAAGAGAGCGCCAAGCGTTTCCAATCCCACATCCCTCACTTTTTTTTTTTCTTCGCGGCCTGTGACGAGAAGAAGGCGAGATGTGTGTGTGTGTGTGTGTGTTTTGGATTAGTGTCTTGCTGCACAATAAATCTTTGTTAAACAAATGCAAAGCAGATGGCACCGTGGTGTCTCCACCGTGAGGAGAGAAAGAAAGAGAGAAGGAGAGAGAGAAAAGGAGAAAGAAAGAGGGAAAAAAAAAAACACACGCCTACTCCTTATTCTCATCCTCCACAGACACACTGATCACGCACATTACACAGACGGTGACTGTGTTGAGCTGCAACACACTTAATCCTGAAGCAGAAACCAAAGGTGGTGAATGCTGACGGACACCCAAACACATTCTGTTCATGAGAGGGAACATTTTGTTTATCAGCAGCGACTGTCAGCGTGCCCGTTGATATTAATGACAGAGCCGACATTTCCAGCCCCATGCAAAAGACGTGACCAGGCCAAGGCACCGTATTAGAGCAAGGTAAGGGAAGGTAGAGGACTCCGTTATGTCTCTTCCTTTTCATGTGGAAGTGGCCTTTTCTGCATGAGGCCGGCCGCGCTCTGCCCCGGCTGTCGCTGATAGTTATGGATCCTTTTCAGGCAGCTTGCATGTTCCCTGACACAAAAGAACGAGGAGACCCCTGGGCCATATTGCGCACACAGGAGCGGCATTACAAGATGGCCGGAGACAGTCGCGTGGTGAGACTGATTTGCTCGTCAGGAAGCGACACGGGGCGAAATCCGGTGACCATTGTCCAGATCAGACAAGTCCCACAGACAGCGGGAGGGCTGCTGTTGGATTCAGGGCAAATACAAAAATTCCTCTGTTTATACTTCTCGATGAGTTGTTTATTTTTTTCTGCTCATTATAATATTCAACCTGACATCATGTCCAGTCGGCCCTGTGCAACCCCTGAGAGGAATCATGGGATACACATTTAAAAATAAGAATAACAGAGAACACAATCATAATTATGATGATAGGTGACAGTGCTACTGAGCCAGACATCATTGCAAATGACAGTGGCCTGTGTGTTTATATCTATATGCAGCCGCATAATACTACACAAAGTGGAAATGTGCTCCTTTGAATTACCACAACTATTGCTCACAAATATGAGACTTCGACTGATCTTAACTACTCTACTTTGTACGTCCATATTTTACCTTCATTGACTGTGGATTGTGATTAATGAACTTATTATGCAGCACACGCCAGGGACCGGATTATTTACATATATTCAGCAAGTAGCCAGTCTAATGGAAAGAGCCATTACCCATGCTGATGATGATCCTCACATCAAGGTGCTGTTCTCTTCCTCTCAAAAAGCTGAGACTGGTTCGTGGCATATATTTTTAGACTCCGTGTCTGACTGGGAGGCCGGATTGAACTGTGTATTTCAGCAGCGCAGTCTTCGCTCCTTTCATCTCGCCTGAAAATGGAGGGAAAGCATCACTTAACACTGCAGCTTACCACACAATTACCTGAGTACCTGTTCTCGCTACAATTACAAGCCCAAGACAAATAATTAGTCTGACAAATGACTGCTGGGCACATCGCCCTTGTTGTGGTTGAGCTGTGTAATTTGGAGCCCCAGCTCTGAATGCTGGAACTGTGGCGGTAATTAGCGATAGGCGATGTAACGTTACACCCGCAGAGTGTGTGTGTGCGTGAACGTGTGTGTGTGTGTGTGTGTGTGTACTCGGTGAGTTCACGTGTCACCGCGGCCTCGGCTGCAATCATAAGCTTCAGAACCTGGAGTCTGGGTTGTGGGAATCTCTGCATGTCGGCCCTGATCTCCCAGTCAGTGACACAGCAGCAGCCCACCTGCCAGCCTGTCAAGTCTCCTCCCCGGCGAGGGGCTGACACCATATTGCCAATGCCGCGGATTGAACGGCGATCTTTTTTTTTTTTAACAATTCCTCCCTTCACTCCATCTGCCATCATCTGTGGTCTGTCTGCACGTCGCGGTGCATGTATCTGCTCCTTCCTACCTTCCTCCCTTCGTTCACTCAGTCCCAGTTGTCACAGCTGACAGCGGCTTGTCAAATGTTCCCGCAGCTGCAGGTTCATCCATCATTAAACGGCTGAGGAGAATTGAAATCATCTCTATCAGAGCCCTCCGGTAGTGTTGGCGCCTTTGGAGACGCAGGTCTGCACACTGCGAGGCCTCACTTGTAGGAGGCATCATTTCTTCTACATCTGTCAGATTTGAGTAAAAGGTTACATGGTTAGAGCAGAGAAGAAGACTCGCGCTGGCAAATTCAGGATGATAGAGTAAAGTCACAAAAGTAATTTCAAGTGTCTGCTGCGATACGTCAAGTCTTGCTTTCTTTCCCACTGAAGTGTGCCGCCACGTCTTCGCACAGTATCCACGCGCACGCACATATGGCTCAGCCCTTTTATTATAAATATGTACAAACACAAACAAACAGTCACCCCCCGACACACACATGTTTTTAGGCTCCCGCGGGGCCTCTTTAAGTACATTGGTTCTCAGACGTAAATGGATCGCAGGTGTTTTCTTCCACACGAGGGAGGAGCTCTTGAAGGAACAGAGACGTGACCTCTCTATAGGGATTAAGTGCAGATAAATCCGGGGTGTGTTCCCTGCCCGGTCCCGACAGCCTCAGAAGCCTCGTGTGACTCCCCTCAGTGAGTCGCGGCGGCCCTGGAGCCGGGAGCACACACCAGGCAGGCGCACCTCCACCCTGGAGGCCAGCACTCGCTCACGCACAGACACACACACATACACACTGCAGCACAGGTGCAGAGCCAAGCAAAACAAAAATATTCCTAATTAGGTTATTTTTTAATCTATGGAGGCACGGAGCCTAATTACTACAAGGTGTAAATAGAGACGTTTCCATATTTACCACTCATGAAATAACAGGATGCTAAGGTAAAACAAAAGGGGAGGATCAGGGAAATGTTAAACACAACACTGAAAGAAAAAAAAAAAACTCAGATGAGAATTAACAAACAAAGCCCTGCGTTATTCTTATCATGCTATCTGATCAATCTATTTTTGTTCCTCAACAGCTCTAATCTCCTCTCCCACTCCCTCCCATGTTGCGCCGAGAAACATTTTTGCACTTCAGAGATAAAAATCACAGTCTTCTCATCCACTCCTCTTCTTTTGTCTCCATTTCACACAACAAAGAGATAACACACCCACGTGTGACAAGTCCACCCACATCCATCAAACTTTGCCTCAAATCCGCCAGCAACAGAAAACAAAAGGATGACTCTCTCATCAGAGAGTGGGCCAGAGAGCATCGATCACTCCCAGAGAGGCTAAGCAGCCAGAGACTGAGCAGTATGGAAATGTACACACTCGTTTTGCATTTTACATTGACAGTAAGCCACGTTCCTCCATTTGTAGCTGTTGTTTTACATTAGTCTGAACATTTTACCATTGTGTAATCTTAATGCAGCAAACCACTAGGATTTGTCCTGGTTTTGGTTTGTTAGTGTCATTTCGTAAGATGTGTTTCAAAAAATATCATTTCAATCGAACGGTGTGGCCTCTATCCAACACTGGGACGGCTTCCTGTGGATGAAGTTTGTGTATTTGTAGATGGAGCCCTTCACATTATCTGATGAGCCACAGCTGCTGCCGCTGCAGACTATACCAGCTCTTCTTCTGTTTCTGCTCCGTCTCCCTCCGGAGCGAACCTCTGCTCATTCTGCCACGGACGAAAAACAGAAAACCCCCTTTTGCACCACAGAGTTTTTCCCGGGAAACAAATAAGTGACAGTGGGAATTTGTCATGGGAAATGTAAAAGCCTTCAGGAATTGGAAATGATTGGTGGATTGACTGACAGCAGAAAAGACGACTGAATGTATTTGACCACAGTTGATTGTACAAGTACAGCTGATTCCTTTACACTGCTTTACAAAGACATAGTCCAATAGCTCCCAGTTTAACATCTAAAGGTATTCAAATGAAGGTGTTTGCTTAAAATGACCACTGCACACAGATCTGTATGTCCACTGTAACTAGTTTCTATTATCTTAATAAAAATTATGATGGAAACTATTAATCGGCTACATATTTCGAAATGAGAAGTAATCTTTGGCAATGACATCTCCCACAAACGCCTCTTGTGTTTTCCAGCAATTAATGAAAATCAACATTCCTGTGCAAGATGATCAATGGACTGATTAAATAATTACTTTGGAAAACAAAGTCTTATTCAACAGCCTGAATGCATCTGCTGAATTGCACATTAAACCTTATGATCAGTAAAAACAGACCGGCCCCAAATGTCACCTGTCCCGGAGTTGACTTAGCTGCATCACTTTTTTGCGTTGCTGTTGCTTTCATGTCACTTTTGAAATGAAAAGTCAAAAGTGACTTTAACACATCCAAGGGTGGGGCCCCCCACCCTTAGCGCCATTGTTTTACAGATTTGTGGATTCAATTAATCTAAAATCAAAAAGTTCAAACAACACACATGCTGCGCACCATGAAAACATGCAGCCCAATACACGATTTATAAAACTGTGAGGTAACATGATGTGGATATGATCTAATGTTAATGTTGCTATCTGAAGGACTTAATAGGTTCCTGTGTAAACAATCTTCCACCAGATGTTTATCGTTTTTTTAAACAAAATGTTTCACCATATCGAAATTTCCATTCTCCTTCATTTTACTGATGGAGGCAGAAATGTTAAAAACTCTACAACTCAAAAATCAAACCAAAACTACAGATACCATAAGATGAAGGTCAGAAAAACTCACAAGTAAACCAGGAATTCACCGATCCAACAGACGGACTGTAAAACGGGTGGTACTTTTTTATTTCTATAAAAACAGCCGCACTATTACATGAATCGCACAGTTAAGGGCAAATGACGAGCACAGCGAAACAAAAACACTAATGTTGCTCAACAGATGAGGTGCCAGGAACAGGATACAACAGAAGACAAGAAGGAAAAAGGTCAAGGCAAACCGGACCAGAGATTTAAAATGTTCATCACAATCACAGCTTGCCATCAGCTATTAAGCGTCCGGCAGCGGACAGCCACACAAATCCAGGCCTGACTGCCTCTCACAAAACCTCCTTATCTCACCTGTCCACCTGTCCCGCTCACTCGTCCATCTTCCACCCGCCGACCGCCGTGATTGCATCTTTAGTGTTACTACCCGAGCGACAGCTCTGCTGCAAAAGCAACATAAAGTCGACCATTAAAAAAAAGTGTATTTATTATTTCTGAGACACAAGGAGACAGCAAAGAGGATTGCCTCTTTCTCTGGCCATGTAGGGGTACAGTGATGGAGATGGGGGTGAAATCATCAGTTCATCAGCGCTCGGAGGTGGTAATGTGGCGGGAGGGAGGCCTTCCGAAATCGGAGTTTATTCACATATTGTCTGGCTGCTTTATAATAAAACTGGTGAATGTTGTGTGCATGTATATGTTTCAGAAAAAGTCATTTGTATCTGAATCAAGTTATGAGGTGAATCGAAAAACTAGACTTTTACATTTTTAATGAATGAATTGGTCCCCAAAGGCATAGTGATATATATAATCAGAATATATAAGGAAATAATATTAGGATGTTTCTTTATATTTCTAAGTAGTACAGACGTATTAACAAGAGGATGAGCTTAAACTACTATATTTATATAAATTTATTTGTATTAACAGGCAGGCAGTATTTTAAAGTTACATTCATCTAAATCTAATACAAACTGCTTTTTATAGAAATGAAGAAATAATATATGTTAAATGCATTGTAACTACCATTGTTATTAATGTCTCTTTTGTTTGGCTTCAGGGCTTCAGTGCTGCAAAATCCATTCACAGAATGTGATGCAAACATATGGGCAAATCAATAAATATATATTTATAGGAACACTATATGCTGTATCTATATGTTAATGTGTTATGTTATCTATAATTGGCCAACAAGGGATTTTCTGTGTTAAAATACAAAGCTCCTCTTCACACAGAACAACAGTTCAGAGCTCCACAGCCCCGACACTGTGCGTTTTTCCCTTTCTATAAAACTGACTGTATCTGTGTTGTCTTGTTTGGGGCCGGGGGCGTAAAGGGCTCTAAAGTCAACGGGTGTCGTGCTACTTCCACCAGGCAGCCACCCGTCTCTGAAGCCAACATGCGTCACACTTATTGACGGAGGAAGTCCCACGTGTTTCTGCAGACAGCCCTGTCCACCCGCGCTTCCCCTTCGCTGTGCGGAGATCCATCCCTACAGAACGAGGTCAAGCCTGCATAATGACCCTGACGAGTCAAGATTCGCTGGATTAGAATATTTCAAACAGTTTGCAGGGCTCCCGTTTTGACAACAAATATCCCCGAGCCAGCCCGTGATGGTCATTTCCTGGCTGCTTCTGACATCGCAAAAACAATGTGTTGATTTGGTTTTCACGTTCAGCCGCTCGTCGCGTCCACATGGCTTATGCAGAGAGATATGTCATTCTGGGGTTAGGCTAATTTCAGCCGGGCCATTTTAGATGATGTCAGTGAGCGCAGGAGAAAATGGAGCTGACCTCTCATGCCCCACGCTGCTATGCTGCGTTAGACTTGCTGCTCACCAAATTTGGTAAATCTGCCGCGTTTATTTCCCCCGATGTCCACTTCATTACGGCGCGTCTCGGATATCGGGAGCACCGCCCCATGACAGATCGCCGGCCTCCTTTCCTCCTCCACCAGCGCAGCAGTGCCGTCCTGCTCTTTTAATGCAAAGCGATGGGAGGCAATGTAAGCTGTGGTTCTAAAATAAAACACATCGCTTCCTCTGTCAGTCTCCTCTTCAGGAAACATTTTGTGAAAATGGCGGCCAAATCTGCCTTGTCTTTGGCTGTAATTATCCACCCTATACTATAACCAGGCCTCTGCCTCTCTCTTCTTACATTGTGCCTCTTTTGTGTTTCGCTTTTCTCATCTGTTTTTTTGTTCCCCTTTCTGTCTTTTGATTCCAGCGGATTGAAGAAGAACAGGCCTGATTGTCTCGCCTGAGGTAAGATTTCATAGGTTTACATATCAAAGTCTATAAATAGATAAGAGCTTTTGAAAGGAAAGTGAGCAGAGAGAGGGAGGAAGGTGTGTGTGTGTGTGTGTGTGTGTGTGTGTGTGTGTGTGTGTGTGTGTGTGTGTGTGTATACGCATGTTGATTTGTGCCTCAGAGTCTGTTTGTATGTCTCCATGTGTGTGTGTGTGTGTGTGTGTGTGTGTGTGTGTGTGTGTGTGTGTGTGTGTGTGTGTGTGTGTGTGTGTGTGTGGGGAGACAGAGAGGCTTTCCCAATTGCATACACAGCGAAAAGAGCCTCCACCAAAACAAAAGGGATTATGGCGTTTCAAGGGTGTTGTGTTTGCTGTGTTTATTCACATAGCTCATGGGGCTGCACAGGACCGGCAATGAATGTCAATGTCAGGGAGTGAAAACGCTGCAACACAAGATAAATATGACGAACAATAAACACAGATTAAGGCTGAATATGTCACGCTACATCATGCGCAGATCCCAAGTCTCATGACATTAAATAACCCTGGAAAGTGTTGACATGATCATGTTAAAAACGGTGATGGTTGTTTGCCCGGAGCGCACTGCCAGGGACGAGACGTTATTCATATGGATAGTTACGCAAATTCAGGTGTCACACCTGCTTAATCCAGTGCCGGATGTAGCAGTGGCAGTGCAACATGGAGTGGACCATATTAGCAATATCACAACTGTCCAGAGGAGAGCGGAGATGGAGGAGCCGAGTGCTGTAGTTGATGGAGGCGCTTTGAATTAACTAATTAGGCTGGAGTGTGTGTTGTGCAGCAGGTGCACTCCGTAATGCAGGTGCAGCAATACTCACTATTAATGTGCAGGAAGAACAATATCTACGCAATCAAAACGATGCCTCAGCAAACACACTCCTACCTTTACATCTCTCTGAAAAAAGTTGGGCAGGCAAAGCGGTGTCTGAAAGATAAAGCCTAATGTGCGCAATATTGCAACGTGTTAGTTAACAACTATGGCCTTAACTTTAAGTTAACCGATTGCTTTTCCTTTCCCCCCCTTTTTTTGTATTTCCACATCTAATTACACTTTCATTCATCAATGTTGATTAATAGGTCCTGTGGCACGCCTGCCTCATTTTACTCTCAATTAAGCTGGTTGATGCATGTTCTCATCAAGCAAGATGCATTGGCCTGGTTTACTTGAGGCGCTATTAGTGGACACTGTAATTAGTATCCCAGCACATAGAACTTCCCCCACCTCCTGAGCCCCTCTCCCCAAGCTGCCATCCATGGCCTCTTTTAATGCCTTCCAAATAATGAAGATAACAGAATAGATGAGGGACGAGCAGTCCGGCCCACGTTAATCATCTTCCTCTCTGCTGTTTTTTTTCTCCTCCTTCTTCTTCTACTTCTTCTTCTTCTTCTTCTTCTGTCTTTTTTTAGCGGGGGGGAATTATGGCTTGTAAAATCACCAAACTCTCAATGTCTTGACAGACCTCTTTTGTGTGGCGAGCGCTCCAGCTCCTCCCCGCGTTTTCCTTATCAGTGGGGAGATGTATGTCTTTATCACATTTCACACTCAAACGGGAACAGCCAGGCTGATATATTTGCCAGTTACTAAATGTGGGGCTTTATCGAAAATATCAGTCTAAGTTGTGCACATTAGCCCTCACGCTCTTTGAGAAGCCACTTTAAAAGAGCGCTGATTACACGCTTGTTGCTGTCGTGATACCAGCTCCGGCGCTGCAGCCCCTTTCTCTCGCTCAGCCAGCTTTCCCAGAGCGCTCTTCTGCCTTTGATTCCCTGCACTTCAAGAGATTTCTCTGAGGAGGGCTCTGGGGGCCTCAGCAAAGAGCCTGGCTGGGCAGGCAGAGACTAAAGGATGGGTGAAAGATGGAAAGAGATGGAGAGAGATGGAGATAGAGGCAGCAGGGGTAATAAAGCCAAGAGAAAGCAGATAGAAAGAAGAGTGGCTGCATTACTGCCGTGCGGCCACGTCTCGTCCCAATGTCTGCGCAGACGGCTCCCATGGGCCCCTGCGCCGAGCTTGTAAGTGCTAATTGGGCCTGTTAGGGTCAGCAATTAGCCGGCTGCTATTGAAGGATCGTGACAGCCAGGCCTTTCACAGCCCTGTCATTCTTTTAGGGCAGAGAGAGAGAGAGAAAGAGCAGAACAGAACATGGACAAGGCTGACGCTCGGACGACCGACAGACAAGCAGCAGAGAAAGATAAACCAACGGCATGTCCCACAATGCAGTGTGCTGCGTGGGAGGGGGAAGGGACAAATATGAGGCAACATGGCTCTTATTGACTTCAGTCAGAACTGAAAGGACTGATGCAACTCTCTCCTGCTACAAATAGTGCATCAACTAGCACTTTTCTCTTCCTGTGCAAAATGAATAAAGTTTGGACGCGAAGTTCTCGGTTGGTGTGATGTGTTGCAGTTTGAGTTGCTGTGTTTGTTGTCTGACTGGTATTACACTTTCTCATACTTCTCTCATTGTTTCATTGTGGAGTGTAAAGGAGGTTACTTACCACGATGGAGTTTATGTGAGGACGGAGAAAAACACTTTGATATTTTTAGAATATAAATGATTCCTTCTTAGGCAGTTTCAGGGCTGCTTTCTATTTACCAACACTCTTTGTTAGCACCACTTTATCGACGCTATCTCGCACCAACTTGGGTGTAGCGACTGTTCAGCGTTGATGTCTTGAAGCAAAGCTAATGACAGATTTGAACAGGGATGTTGGCTGCCGTTCAATATCAGGAAGATGTTAATCACACTTACCTTCTGTTCTTTCGTCAAAACTAAACGAGGTAAAAGTTTCCACTCAAGATACAGTGACAGTGAAATTGTCTTTTCTTGATTAAAAGTGGATAAAGGAAAATAAAACCTCGGAATGTGAGTGAACGTATCTGTGGGCAAAGGTGTAAGTGGGTGTCAGTCGCTGGAAACAGGCGGTAAACTGCCCGACAATCACTGCAGCCATGCAGACACTGACGAGGCACCCAAATGAATATGACAGGGGGTCATTAGCGGATTTGGCCTCTTGCAACCACAGCTGTCTCTTATTGTAAGGCCGGTTTCCGGTTTGTGTGGGTGTGTCTGAGACTTAGGAGGGAGCATCTGCTGCAGGGTTACAACCTCCATGGCTTGTGTGGCAGAACACACGAGCCACTGAGATCTCCTGGTCTTTATTTCCTTTATGTGATTTTTACAAAAAGTCCTTTAAATGTGCCAGTGTTAGTCTATCGGCTAATGTCCAAATGCAAAGTACACAATCTGTGAAACATTCGATGTTTCACAGCATGACAACAGATACCAACCAAATCAGGAAAAGCAAGAGAAAATGTCTTATTAACTACAGTCAGCAGACGTTTGCCATGTAGAGCAGCATTTAGCAACAAGAAACAGAAAAATGAAATGTTAAAAATAAGGTATTTATTAAGATTAATCAGTTAATTTTAATAGAAAGGATGGTTATTATTATTTGATTTAATAATCCGTTTTCAGGTTTCATTTATTAAATTTGAAGGAAAAAACAGCAGCACAAAACATTTTCAGCTGTGATCCTAACCCATAATAAACCCCACAAAATTATATTAATAATCAAAGACAAATACTCCATAAAACAATTAACAATAATAATCATAATTATTATTATTATTATTATATAACATTGTTTGATTTAATAATATATTGATAATAATTTGAAATACATTGCAGGGTTGCATTATGACACTTAAAGGGAGCAACTGACAATCACCAACTGTAAATGTTCAGCCATGCAGCAATCCTATTATTGACTCTATATATCATTACAGGTGCTGATTGGTGTTAACAATTGTAATAATTACGACAGGTAGTAAAAAACTGAACCACTACAAATCTGCATTACACCCGTCTCATTGGAGCTGCACAGCACTGAGGTGATGGAGATCAGATTTTTAATAGGAGTCCAATGAAGTCATATTAATGAATCAGGTTTTGCCTGCACTGCACCACTGAAGAATAACATTAGAATAATGTCGTTTTATAAAAGCAATAAGCCACTCGATGCAGTGCTTTGCAGTGATTTCAGAACAGCTCAGAGGCTTTAACTGTGCTTCACTTCATGCATAACAGCTCCTCTCAGCTGCTCTAAATTCACTGTAAAGCGCTGCCTCTCATTGCTTATAGCTCACATCAAACAGGACCTTTTACCACAAATAGCAAACTAGGAGCAACGCAGAGTGGTGGGTATATAGGAGTCAGTGAGGTTACTGTATATTTGTTCCACAAGTGGCTCTCAAATGGTATCTTTGCATTTACTCTATATAATGAGCGCATATTTGTGGGAAAGAGCAGGGAAGTGGACAAACGTGTTTCAGCCTGAAGCAGCGACACTGTCTTTGCTTCTTTATGGCTTTCATTTTATTTTAGTTTCCTTGTCTTTCTCTCCTGCCCTGTGTGTGTGTGTGTGTGTGTGTGTGTGTGTGTGTGTGTGTGTGTGTGTGTGTGTGTGTGTGTGTGTGTGTGTGTGTGTGTGTGTGTGTGCATGTGTGTGTGTGTGTGTGTGTGTGTGTGTGCGCATGTGCGTCTGCCTGTCTGTGTGTGTCTGTCTGTGTGACGGTTGGGGACTTGTTGTGCTGTGAGAGAGTGATGGGTTAGGCAAGATGACAGGCTGGCACAGGGGGCAAGCAGGACGGCGACTGAACATGCACGGATCTGGGGAGAGGTGTCAGTCCTGCCGCCAGCCAAGCAGAAACACACAGGAACACTTAGGAAAAGGTGATTCAAAAAGGAAACAGACAGTGGAGATATTCCTGAGAGCTGAAGGAAGCAGATAAATGCGGCACAGATCTTCTTTTACTCTATAAAGAAATACAATTAAATGTAATAATCTTATTCTTCCTTTGTCTTATTGATTAAGGAGGGGGTTATTAATTTATGAAACTAACATAAGTTGCCACCCAAAAGCTACCAAATGAAGATATTTAAGTGGGAACAAATTCAGGACATTATGTTTTGATGGCATCCAAACATTCCTAGGAGTGTTAGTTTGACCTTTGCCCTCCTGAATAATAACGAAAACAAGAGTGAATGTGTTCCGACTGAGGCCACGGTCTTGTTAAATGCGATCTCCATCCACAAGCAGTAGAAAGAAGACATAGCAGCTGTTCAAATTCATAGGTGATGAATCGTGCTGCAGGCTCCCAGCCATCATTTTTCAAGAAAGAAAAAAAAAAAAAACGTCCTCACGGTCACAGTCCATTTTTTACATAAAACAGCATGAGGGTTTTTTAAAGAGAGATGCCCCACTTGTAGTCTTTCTTAGTCATGGCTAAAGAGCGATTTTGCTTCAGCTCCATCGTTCACATGGAGCGAGGGGGAGGGGGGAAATTAATCAAAGCTGAAGAGTGATTTTTTTTTTCACGCGGCTCCCTCGGAGAATAAACATCAATAAACATTACTTAATACCCTACAACACAACCCCGCAGGGTCCCATTTAATTTCACTGGTGGAGAACGCCTAAAGTGCTACTGTTTTACACCAAATTACATACTCTGAAAGTTTGAAGAGGCAGCGAGTTTTCACCACCCTTGAGAAAGAAATTAAATTAGCTCAAATAAAACTGTAGGGGGAAAAAAAAATGGCGTACAGTAAACGCAGCGATTTGTCCTTAAAAGTTCACTTTGACACCTAAGTTGTTATTAGGCAGTTGAATTTATTACATTTAAAGAAAAAAAACAGAGAAAGTCCAAGTTAGTACAGAAAGGAATTCAATTATCCATCAATGCTGTGACACACACAACTCTGCTTCACTTTGTTTTTCTCCTCAGCATTTCCAGCGGCCGCTCAGCGCTCACGTCACTTTGAGCTGTGGCGCACGGCGGCTGCGTGGCGACAGCCATCACAACACTTCACATTGTACTTTTCATAACTCACTTTTTAAGGAACCACTTGGACTCTGAATGAATTACAGTGCAATAAACTGACGCTTTACTGATGTGATCGTTTTGTTTAAAGAAAAGTGTAAATGCGTGATGTGGGATGTGAGGTGCTCTGCTTCTATATATATATATATCTTTTTTTGTTTTGGTACATTTTCATTTAAACACGCTGGTCAAAGGCCAGAGAACGAGCGTCATTCACTGTCAGCATGACATGCACTCATGTGGCCACTTGATATGTCGGCTCCGAAACGGGCATTTCACAGGTGCGTAGTTGTTCAGGTGCTGTCAGTTCTAAACTGAGATTAACGCAGTTTGACCTCGTGTCAAACATGAAATTAGCTCATCACAATTCGGAACGTTTCTCAAAGAGGCTCATGAGAAGAGACACAGGCGCCTCAACATGAAAGTCCTGACTTGAGTGAAACGGTGTGATCATCACACAACAGATTTTCTCCACATGTATGAAATGTCAGTCAGAGCTGTCACAAACCATAGCTCATTTGTTTTTCTTTAATCACCCATTTTTGCAATGACAGTGATGGAGAGATGCCTTGAAATCTTATTTGGGAATATGAAAGAAGGTAGATCACTTTTCTTCTTACAGTAAAAGTGAGAGAAAAACCCAGGAAACTTCATTGCCATGTGTATAGATTTCATCACGGGTGTTCCCTTTATATTGAACGGCATTAAATCAGAATGGCATTAAGTAGAGTATGAACCTCCACCAAGGCCCAACTGTTGCTGTAAAGGTCCAGTGTATAAGATCCAGGTGAAAAGAATCTATTGGCATAAAATGAATTGTAAAATAATCCCACTGATGTTTTTACTTGTGTGTTTCATCTAAATAATACAAATTGTTGTTTCGTTTACTCTAGAATAGGCCCTTTCTATTTAATCTCTCTACGGAGGCCGGTTACCTTTTGAGTTTTTATGACGACTGAAGGCTTCCACAGGTTCTCTTTCATGTGTGGGAGGGGAGGGTGAGGTGAGGGGTATTCAGCTGCAACATGCAACCTCACCACTGAATCTCACACACTGAACCTTTAAAATCAATCTAGCTGCACCAAGATGGACGCAACTAAGTCGTTTGACATGAACTCCAGAGGATGTGCAAACTTTCTTTTTGTTTACAGCACGTCGACAGCGGCCCTTCGTCGATGTCTCATGCATGGCTCCTCCTATTCATCCTGAGATATTTTAATTCTTTTAGTTTATTTCAGTTTTGTGTCTGTTGTGTGTTAGAAACACCATCAATACACCCACTCGCTCGCTGTAAGTTCCTTCGTTGTATCTCCTGTTTTTTTCTAACATGGACTCATTCAGACAGAGTTTTTACTTGGGGGCTGGTGGAAGAAACTCTGGTGAATGTCGGGAGCCTCTTACTCTGACATTTACGTTTTCACATACAGCCCGACAAGAAAATGTCAGGAAATTATTTGTCTGAAAGCAACTTTATAGAAATCAGTTAAATATGCCGATTCTTTTCCATAAAGATCCATTCATTTTAATTTTTCATTTAATTTAAAATCCATTAAATTCGTATTTAAAGAAAAATCCTGTTGTTAAAGAAAGCAACAAAAAAAAAAAATCCGCCCCATGATCTGGATCTGCATCGAAATGTTATGGGTCCTCCCCTTACCCACGTTTTGAGGTAATCAGTCCAGTAGTTTTTGTGTAATCCTGCTAACGAACCGATGAAAACACAACCTCCTTGGTGGAGCTAATGGTGTGACATGATTTCACTTGCCTGACCAGATAATGATATTCTCACAGAAATGTTATTGAGAGGAGCAGGTCACAAAGTTTGGGCTGCAAATGATATCAGATGTAGAGACTTTACCCGATTTCCTGCAGAGTTCCTCAAAGTTTAGTTCCCCAAAAAAGCCCTCATTATAACAGCAGGCTGGTTTGAGTTTGTGTACTGAGAAACATCCCAGACTTCCACAACCAAAAACACTGTGCAATACGTCGAAAATAAATGGTCAACTGATGCCAGTATTTATCGCTGCTGTGGTAACACACTATCATTGTAAAATAACAGACGGAGCAGCAACACAGAATTCTGATCCAGATTCGCCAACGAGCTGCCACAACCTGTGTCGAATTTCAGACGGCGACATCGTGATGGGGTTAAAGATGTGAGCACCTGATTGGTGTCTTTTTTTTCTCCCAGATGTGGAACACCTGTGATCTGGCTGTCCGTCCATCCATCGTTCCCACAATCCCTGGAGGGAGGGAGGGCAGTGTAAAGTACAAGCGGCACTGGCGGACACCCAAGGCAATGATATCTGATCCGCCTCCCGCATCCCAGCACAGGCAGAAAGATGATGAAGACACACACACACACACACACACACACACGCACACACACGCACACACACACACACACACACACACACACACACACACACACACACACACACACACACACACACACACACACAAAATATGTCACATCCCAGCCCTCAAAACAGGGAGAATGAGTGTAAGAGATCAGAGCTGTGTTTTCTGTTACCGCTGCTCCTCCCTCTTCTATTTTGATTCAAGAGCTGAGCCACTTTACTGGAGATATGGGGGGGAGAAAATAATAAGGCCTTAACAGAGATGAAGCCTTTAGCCACATGGCTGTTATTGGAGAATATTCTCAATGATCACATAGAGTTAAACATGCTTCCAAAGTTTAAAATGTCCTGTAGCTGTGTGCCCGCTGTCATTATACTGGACTGTATTACAGTTAGTCTACATTTTGCTTTGTGATCTGATTTGACTGGTTATGTATTATGTCCTATCATCATTAAAGAGCCTGGTCTTTCAGTTTAACAGCAGGACTTATTGATTTCATGTTCAGATTTTCTAATGCTGTCAATGAAAACCCAGCGCATGCACTCAAATAGCCTCTGCTTGTGCTTAGTTTTTCTCTACATTTGCTCAAACTCTTCACTTGCACTATGATAATTTCTTGCTTGAACAAATGTCCTGCGTCCTACAGCTACTTTAACCGGGTGCACTCCTGCCCTCCATGGCTTTATTTGCACACTCAGCTAACTCTACCCACAAGAGGGTGGGACAGTTTCATTTGTCTACACTACACCTGGAATTCCTGGTTACGAAAGTTTGACTTGTTGGGCAAAAAAAAAAAAGCGCACAGTTTGAGCACAATCAGAGCAAATCTAAGCTCAGGCGGCGGCTATTTGAGTGCAAGCACAAGATTTTGAGTGAAAGCATTACAAAACCTCTCCCTGAGTCAGTCCGTGGTCCCCACCTCCTTCAAGGCATCCATCATTGCTCCAGTCCGTGAAAAAAAACTGTGGCCTCCTGCTTAAATGACTACCGCCCTGTCGCACTGACATCAGTCATCATGAAGCGCTTCGGACTAGTCAAAACCCACATCTGCTCCTCCCTGTCTGACATCCTGGACCCTCTTCAGTTTGCCTACAGACTGAAGAGATCAACAGACGACGCCATCCCCTTGGCAACCCACACAGCGCTCACCCACCTGCACAAAGGGAAACATACGTGAGAAGGCTCTTTGTTGATTACAGCTCAGCGTTCAACACCATTATTCCCTCAAAACTCGTCTCGAAGCTAATTAATCTTGGCCTGGAGACCTCCATCTGCAGCTGAGAATATGACTTCTGGACAGGCAGGTCCCAGGTGGTAAGAATTGGCTGTCACATCTCCTCCCAGCTGAACCTTAACACTGGCGCACCTCAGAGCTGTGTGCTCAGCCCCCTTCTGTATTCCCTGTTCACCCATGACTGCACAGCCAAGCGCAGCTCCAACACCATCATTAGGTTCGCCGAAGACACGATCATCCTGGGCCTCGTCACAAACAATGACGAGACAGTCTACAGAGAGGAGGTGATGTCACTGACAAGCTGGTGCAAGGCAAACAACCCTCTCTCGAAACGAGGGAGATGACTGTGGATTACAGAAGACTGCAGGGAGGTGGACACCCCCCACCCCCATCAACATCTGCAATGCTGAGATTGAGAGGGTCAGCAGCTTCAGGTTCCTCGGTTTGCACATCACTGACGACCTCTCCTGGACATTTCAAACAGACACGATCAAGAAAGCTCGTCAGCGGCTCTTTTTTTCATAGACGACTGAGGGAATTTGGCATGAACGCCAGCATCCTCATAAACTTCTACTGGTGTACCATTAAGAGCTTGCTGACGGGCTGCATCACAGTCTGGTACGGAAACTAATCTGCTCACAGCCGCAAATCACTGCAGAGAGCGGTACACAACACATCCCTGGAAACAGTCTCCCAGTCATCCAGGACATTTACCACCAGCGGTGTCGGCGGACGGCACACAACGTCCTCAAGGACCACAGCCATCCAGCACGCAGACTGTTCACTCTGTTACCATCTGGCAGAAGGTACAGGAGCAGGTCTGCATGCACCACCAGACCTCAGAACAGTTTCTACCATCAGGCCATGCCTGTTTGCACTTTATTTGGAAATGTGAACTGATACACACATGGTGCGATAACTATTCATACACCCTCCATACAGTTGAAGCTCAAGCACCCTTTGAATGTATATAGTCTTAGTTTTGTATTGTGTTGCATTTTACCTTTTTTTATAGTAAGCTCTTTTTACCTTGCTTTTATTTTTATTTTAATTTTTATTTAACCATTGCACTGCTGAGCTGACCGGTTTGTTCCAGTCCAACACTGTGTTAACTGCATATGACAAATAAAACCTGAAACTTGAAAATCTGAACGTGAAATCAATAAGTCTGCTCTCAAAGAGAAAGACCATGCTCTTGAATAAGGTAAGGAAAAATAAACCTCGGGTATGCATACTGTAAAAACTGGTGTTGTTTTTACTATATGAGAATGACAACTCTGCACTGGTTGTTCAAGCCGTAAAGATTATTTCAGCAAACATGTCAGAACAAATACAGAAATATACGTTTGGGTTTGCGAGTCGTCTCTTTTATTCCTTTTCATGTGTTTTCGTGTAAGAATGTCCTTCAAAGTGGATCTAAGCAGCTGTGTCAGCAAGCATCCAGCCTGCAGAGGGGTCTTTGATCAACACGCTGAGTCCCTACAAGCTGTTCCGCCGCTGACCCTGACCTCCGACCTCTGTGGAGCCATAAGAACACACAGCGTTCCCACAGGCATTGCTGAGGTATTTTCTTTTTTCTCTCGTAACATGATTTTACTGTTGTTTTTCCCTCAATAAAGTCATTGAAACAAATCCTGAAATTGGACAGAGATCTGTACATGATCACTTCTGTGCTCTTGTTTAAGAACGCTGCTAATTGCAAACCTGACTTTCATCTATATGCTAATCGACAAGAGTAGCTGGGTATTTCCAAACAGTAATTCACTACAGCTGCCAACAGAAGAGTAAAAAAAAAAAATATCTCTCCGCTGAATTTATGAATGGAGAAAAAAGTATTCACAAAAGTGGATGATAACATGATTTGACTTATAACAGTAACATTACAGTTTTTAGGTGTGTTTATGATGATCTGAAGGCTGTATTATCCATTACTGAACATTTATAACTTATAAACCATTAGAAGGTTCTGTATAACTAATGTATAATTGGGTGATAAAGTTGACACACTGCCCAATATAGATTACTATTAGTTTAGTGTATAATGTTAAGGTGCCAAATGACCCTACCCCTTACCCTGACCTTTAGGCTATACATTAACCAATCAGACTTTTCATGTCCAATAACTACATGCTACATGTGTTTGCAGATCTATCAACTAAATCATGTGTTTTTTCTTTTTTCCAATAGGCTGAATGCGAGAATGAACATGAAAAAATCTACTGTCTCATATTATCCTGTCATATTGTTTTCTTTTTTGTTTTACATGCAGGCCCTGGTGTACTATTGGTGCATGCTTGCTAGATACTGATTGCACGTTTGCTGCATGTTAGCTGCTTTATAGATTTAGGGTTAAACAGTTAACCACCAACCTGCTCAAAGTTCGCTTTATTTTCTTAGGGCTGAGAATTTTTCGTCACACAAGTGGAGCTTCAGAGATCCACCCAGAAGTCTCAAATTTGTCTATTTCTGACTTTTAAAATATGATGTTGAAATCCAAACTCTGCTTCTCCACTGACATGTCACATCAAATAACATTTGTTGAGATTTTTTATTTGAATTTTATCATCATATCTCCTATAAATAAATGAATGAACTGGTCACTAGTAACAACTTGTAAAATTCACTGCACAGTGCATTTCATTTCCTCCTCTGCAGGGACAGAATATCAAACAAAAAAAAACATGTGTTTTAAATCACTGGAGGATGGTGACATGATTGTTCACAGCCCGCGCACACACACACACACAGACGCACACAGACAGCACTTCCCTTTTCTTTTTTCCCCTCCCTTGTACGTAATCTGCAGAACAATCACACAGAAGCCACACATCACAGTGACAGAGATGCACCTCCTCTCTACCTCTCAGTATCGATCTCCCATCCAATCCAAATGACCCTGTTAACCATTCCCTTAGCCCACCCCACCTCTCCTCTTTACTGCCCCTCACCGCTTTGAGCCCTACTTAGCGACAGCAGTAGCCCCCCCCCTCGCCCCACTCCCCATCCACCCACTCACCCACCCACCCGCCACCTTACTTGTCTTAGTTTAAAATGGCCTGGTGTGAAATAACTCACATCACTACAAGAGGGATGAGGTCATTAGAACATGTGACGCCCTCTTGAAACAGCAAGCATGATTGAAAAATCAATTTTGATGCCTGTTTTTTTCTCCTCCTCTCTGCTCCCCCTCTCATGCCGCCTGTGTTTGCATTTCTCAGTAATGCTCTCAATAACACATTTCCACCACTGGAAACACTGAATCAAAAGACATAAAACTATTAGAGCAACACTCCTTGTACTTCAAATAGCCTTTATCTCAGTCTGCTCCTCTCCCCCTTTTATCTTTCTGCTGTGATTTCTGGTGTTGAATATGCAGGAAGAATAAATTCTGCCAAAGCAGAAGTTGAGGGTGGGCTCCAGAGTACAAACTAGGCTGTCACACTCAAATAATGTTGTGCTAATATGTTATCATATACATAACATACCCCCACCCTGCTTCTTGGTAATATTTCAATCTAGCTCATTACTCGGCGCCTCTCGATAGGACTTGGGTCTTTTGGGAGAGCGGCAGTGGCTTTGAGTGAGTTTTTTTGATCTTTTTAGCACATCGCTCCAGGTTAGCTCTTCCGCTCACCTCACATCTCCCATCCATTAAACCGGAGTCATTTTGAAGCATGTTCTTATTAAATGGCTCCTGTGTTCTTTTTGGTTGAATATTTTCACGTTAGAAACCCAAGGACAGGGCCTGCCCACGGCTAGAGAGAGAGAGAGAGAGAGAGAGAGAGAGAGAGAGAGAGAGAGAGAGAGAGAGAGAGAGAGTGAGGGAGAAACGTCAGGTTTTTTTCTTTCTTCTTTACCAGCCGTCAACCTTGTTGGGTTCAGTGTAACTTTCATTAGAGAAGGAGATTTAGTGCACTTGAAAAGACAGATGAAAGAGTTAGAGGCTAATTATCAGGAAATTGAAAAAAGATAGATGTACTGCAGCGACTACAATTAGTGAAGCACAGAATATCAAAGACTTATCAAGAGCAAGTGAAAAGGCTGCCTTGAAGAGCGAGCACAATTAAGGCATCTGCAGTCCATGTGAAATGAGAGAGAAGAGGAGGAATAAAAATATGCCGGCTTGAATAGAAGTCCTTTTTTTTTTTCTCAACATTTCAGGGATGGGTTGGGGTGTGGGGGACGTGGTGGTGGTGGTGGTGGGGGGGCTTTATCGAGCCGGCAGACGACATAATATTACGCCGTTTGATGAGCTTCCCCCGCCATAGCACTGCTCTCCCTCACTTGCCCTTCTTCCATCCTCACTTCCCCCTTGCTTCTTTGCATTCATGGGGCCTTTTTTACACCCTGTGGCCCCCTTGACTCACCTCACCCAGCCAGCCACCCACCCACAAACACACTCACACACGCACACACAGACGCAAACTTCCTCTGGATGGAGGGGACGGGGGTGATGTCGCGCCTCTGCTCTGACGGGACTCCTCTGCACGCTTCATTGCCTCACAAATTTGCGCTGATCGACAGTCGCAGGTCACACATGCTCACAGATAGGTCATTTTGGGGCTTTTGTATGTGTGTGTGTGTGTGTGTGTGTGTGTGTGTGTGTGTGTGTGTGTGTGAGTGGATGTGTGTCCACCCATTTTGCGCACAACATTTTGGGCTCTGGCCGGCAACACTGTGCTCCCTGATATTCAAACAATCTAAAATATAATTTGAATCAGATTAAAAACAAAAATATGCTCACAATATTTCATCTAGTGGCATTGTTTTTGTTTGTGTTTGAGTCACGTTATTGCCATTCACTTCTGATTCTCTATGAGGTTTCCAATTTTTTTTTTCCTTTAAAAAGCTTTTTTTAAATCCTCCTATGCGAGAGTTAGGATATCACACCTTGTACAGATTGTTAAATCTTATGAGGCTAACTTAGATTTGTGAATATGGACTGAAATTAAATTTGATTGTTATATGATTTGAATGTAATAATAAAATAATTGATTAGTCGTAGGAATGGTGGAAAAATGCCAAACATTTGCTAATTCCATTGTGTCAGACAAACGATTGGCGGCTCCTCTTTGTCATATGACCTGAATATTGTTGCGTTTGCGGCTGTTGGTTGAACTGAAAAAATACCTTTTTTTTTTGTACTACTTACTAAAATATTTCCAGACTTACAAATATAAAAAAGTAATCGGCATAAATCCTTAACAGATAATAGACCAATTGTTTTGTTTTATAAATGTTTGCATTTTGTGGTAACAAGAGTAACAAGTTATACATTAGTGTATTCACTTCTTCTAAAACTGTGTGATCTTATTAAAATCCTACATTACTATAGTAACAAACAGCTAATTTTATGTTTTATTGTGCATTAAAATAATATATAAACATGAACTGTAAATCACAGTAATATTGTTTTGTCTGTTAGTTATTTGGTGATTAGACATTATTGTGGTAAATATTATCCAGTACTTAGTATGTGAAACAATAAAGCTTCATGTGATTTAAAGTTCCCAGGTGAGAAGCAGAAGTATTTCAGTAATGGCCGACATTAGGGCCATCTCACTTTGCAGCCTGGCCATGATTGTGACTCCTCAATATGTGAGAGATGCTTCGGGGTCTGTGCTCTTTCCAGACAGGCTTTTACATAAACTGCATGGCAGAGGCCTCGCCAAATCTACCATCTGTTGGATCACTCTCTCTCTCTCTCTCTCGCTCCCTCTTCCTTCCATCTCTCTCTTCTGCCTCTCTTCTCTCTCGTCTGTCTGTTTTCTCTCCTTTATTACAAATGCGGATCAAACAGCACAGCCATTCCCAGACTGTTTACAAAACAAGTGACTTTTTGCTGGTTAGAACAGAGAGCTCAGTTAAGGCAAGTCATCACGCTTTTTTTTCCCTTTCCTTTCTTTCTTTTTTTTTTTGCACAGCATTTGTTACCAGCGATCTTTGGGGATGCAGCAGTCTTTAGTCAGAGGACCTGCTTTTTTTCCCATTAGTAGAATGATATAAAACATGACAAAACAGCGTCTCTGTGAAGCCGGGTGTTAGACGGGTCTATTCTCCCCGGGACTGATATGTAGGGCAAGAGAGGAACAGCAGGAAGAGGGGAAAGAGAGGGGATGGGCCTCTGCTGAGAGCTAGGGGGCGCACTAGCTCACGCTCACCACGGTGTGGACATGCACTGGCTCAAAAACCCCTCTCACAATTGAGGCCCCTGTTGGCATGGCAATCTATCAAAACAGAATTGCCAAAGCAGGACGCAAAATATTGTGTTGAATTATTTTCTCATGCGAGTTGCAAAATCTGTAATATCTAATAGAATCACAGAGTTCCACAAATCTGTCACCACATATTAATAAGCCACAGTGTGTGTGTTTTAATGCGCACCAGTCGGAGCGCACACTGTCTCACATAACACTCGCACATACTGAGAGAGGAGATGAGATATTGGGAGGTGGTGGTGTCTCTTTGACTGTTGTGCCTGAGGCTCTAGCACATGGGATGGGGGGTAAAACAAATGCTAATGTCTCTCAGCCAACTAGCACACATGTCGAACAGGGAGAGAGCGACGGAGAGGAAGAGAGACGGAGTGGCATCTGTCTGTTAGCACTGAAATCTACAGTACAGTGGAGTGTTGTTTCAGACGCTCATTGTTTCACTTGCCCTACACGCTCCCACTCTGAGGTGCCAGGAAATTAATTACTCTCTTTGGGAAATTTTGCTGTTTGAAATGATTTTGTGGGTTGCACACTTTGAATCGTATCAATTGCAAAACATGAAAAGCGTGTGGTGAAATTATTGGCAGATATATCCAGAAAACTCAAAAACAAAAATCCAGTTTACTTTATAAGTGTTGAATGATGAGACGCTTGGAAGAATCTCGTGCAGCTGCCATTGTTTTTCAGCCTCAAAGAGTCAGAGGGACAACAGCGATTGGTAAATATCAGCGGGTGACGGTAGAATCCTCTTGGCTGCGAAAGAGGATTCAAATTAGGATTTATTTTTGAGGGTTAGCATCTGCAAATGCCTTTGCATGCATGCATTCATGCACACGTTAATGTCTCCTCTGTGTGTGCGTGTGTGTGCGTGTGTTGACATATGCACAGCCACTATCTGCTGTCTCCCCATTCACTCCCACCACCTGATCTCCATCTGAATTGACAGCTGCAATGCTGACTCTTTTCATCTGTGCTACAGTTGAAAACAGCCAATAACAGCGAGCACTGAGCACATCGCTGCATGCGGCACACTGATGGCCTCCGTGTGTGTGTGTGTGTGTGTGTGTGTGTGTGTGTCTTTCACTCACCGCAGACAGTGTCACAGCTCACCCTGTATTTTTAACTCATCTTCAGCAGAACTGTAATATTGCCCATTGAACCTTCAAATTGTTGGATGTTACCTCAAAGGGAATCGGTGAAGAAAAACATTACCTTTAGCTCATCGTCACCTTTCTTACTTCTGTCCGAACCTATGTTTTCTCCGCTGCCCTTTTTATTCTACCTGCTTCTTTCTCCTGATTATTTCATTCTGCCTTCTTCTTCTTTTTTCTGAATGGGTGCTACCCTCCTGTTCAACTCAATGCTTTATTGGAAACTACACACAATGTTGCTGAAGCAGAATGTCAGCTTTCCCCCACACTGACAGGCATGTTTACACACTGAAACCACGAGAAAATGATTCATAATTAAATCGTAAGTCAGCCATTAATATCATCTATAACAACCACAGAGGCGACTGAACAATTCAAACACCAGAGTTGGCATAGAAACATCTGTGTTATTTTACATATTTCACAAGATTGAAATGTTCTGTTTCTGTATCGTGTATTTATGTTACATTACATCTCTGTCTGCTTCATGTCTCCACTCTCATGCCTCACCCCCTGCTGTCTCTCTCTCTCTCTCTCCCTCTGTTTTGTGTTTCCCCTCTTTCTCCCTGCTTCTCTCGCTCTTTTCTCTGGTTACAGGATTATAGGACTGGGGGTCAGAGACGGTGAGCGCTGGACTATGAGGCAGAGATTAGCCTCCAAAGTTCCTGCCCGGCAGAGTTCATAGAAGGAGGAGGCGGAGGTGGTTGTGTGGAGCGGTGGCGGGGGGGGGATTAGTGTGAGAGAGAGAGAGACTGAGCTGCAACTGTGTGAAGCAGTTCCGCTCAACCTCGATACCTATCCCACCCCTTCTAATAAGATGGTACGCTCCTGTACGTGTGTGAGTTTGTAGCTCTGCCCTGTCAGGCTGTTGGTAGGGTCTGGCCCAGGAGGAATGCTAACTCACAGAGCTAGTGCCTGTCACGGCTTCTCCGCTCTCAACCTGCAAACACACACATACACAGTGGTGCACACGCACATGCACACAGACGCATTTTGCTTGTCACGGCTCCTCCACACCAGGCTGGTAATTAAACTCCCACTGATTTATTGAGTGACACCAACAAATCCCAATCCAGCTTTTTTTTATGACAGCCATACTTCCTCAGGCAACAGTCGCCATTTTTTTCCTCTTCTCTTTGTATATATATTTTTTTGATGCTGTCTCTGTATGGGGCTTGGGGGGCAGGGAAATACTTCTACCGTCACATAAAACAGTGCAAGAGTTCATACGCGCATACAAAAAAGATACAGAAACTTAACGCTCTCCGTATCACGCCGTGCTCTTTCTTAACCTCCTGCCCCTCAGCTTCAAGTCACAAGATTTAAATGTGTATCTCTACATTATGTATGAAGCCTATTATGCCCGAGAATCTCACCCTACCAACATGTATTGTAAGACCTGTAATTAGCCCTTCCCTGTGAATGGGAAGGCCGTGTGGGGGTCTGGCTGACCACTCATGAAGGCACTGTGGGATGCTTCACCTTTGTAATTACACCGGGCTGACTGATTGCCCGTCGGTTCAAATCAACCACCACCATCACAAGTCTCAGGAAGCCAACGACTGCTGGAGTCTTTGCCGTCTAAATTCAATTCCTTCTCCCAACATGAGGCCATCATCGCCAAACCACAAGCAAGACTCTTGTTTGTCGACAGGCGCTATCATTTACCCGTCCTCTGTCAGGCAGCATTAGCAGGAGCAGAGGGAGATGAGGGACTGTCGGTGTATCTGATTCCTCAGTAGGGGCTCCGGGTGCACGGTCGGGATAAGATGCTCAGATCCTTGGCAGCTGCCAATCAAGCAGCTCTCTGAAGTGCAATCAATATCATCAGGCTCCTCGTCAACTCAATCCACCTCCGAAGAAAGCACGTCACGGTTAATTTGGCGAGAGGCAAAGAAGATTTACAACAGGAAATATGAACTAAATGTCGAGACGTATCAATCACTCAGACGCCTCCATTATTTAATCTTTATTTTCAGGCGAGCCCGTCAGCATGAGAGTACAACAAGAAATGTGTTGTCAAAAGTTCCATTGCAGGAGTGTTGGCTGGCGACTAGGGAGGCGGATGGGTGGGGCGGCAGGCTCCCAGACTGCGGGACTAAAGGTGTGTCACAGGGGTGGGGGAAGGGGGCGGGCTGGTGGTGGATTTGCGCTGACAGCTCGACACATGGAGGGCTGCCGGTTCCCTCCTGACAGAGAGAACGGCATACTAAATGCCTACCTGAGGTGCTACAGATGGAGAAGTCAAAGACAGAGGATCCTTTACAAGGCATTTTGGATGGCGCCATTAATATTTCATCAAAACTGCGTTTACACACGCAAACAAACAAAAAAGGAAGTGTGTCGCCTTAATCCGCCCTGCAGTCTCTCACTCAGTCACACACACACACATCTGATCTGTTCTGCACTTCTAAACCCTCTTCACTCACTGCTTTTCTCTTTACTGTTTCACCCACAAACTGAAGCCCAGCATAACATTTTGTTCTCTCACTTTTGTTACTGTAAATAGGTTAGGGTTGATAGGGTTTATAGCCTGTGGCATATATTTGCAATGCTATAGAAGCATTTAGCTGCTCAAGATGGCAAAAGTGGAAGATTTAAGTGACTTTAAAAGAGGATTCATTGTTGGGGTGGCAGGAGCTTCAGTCACGGAGAGTGCTCATTGTGTTTTAATAGGAAGGGTAATATTTACATTTATGAGAAAGACATTAAGTAGAAATTATGTTCTACAGTTCTACATTTGATAACCATGCTTCTTATGGATTAGTATGACGAGTAAACAAAAGAGCAACTCTTCCTCAGGTGATGAAGACTGTTAATGCAGGACGTGATCAGACTGAGTCAACGAGAAGTGTCCATCAACAATTACAGGGAGAAGGATATTGTTGTGGAGTTTCAGTGCAGAGACCTTTCATTACCAATATATATAAAAAAACACAAGCACGGGTCTACAGAGATGTGGAAGTGAATCAACCTGTCAAAGTGGGCAAGTGCCTGAGTGGTGTACACAGAAGAGAATGGTACAGGCCTGAATGCTTGACCTCTACAGCGCGGGGATCCAGCGGCTCTGTTATGGTGTGGGACGCTTGTCCCCTCAGAGGGAAGGGTCACTGCAAATCAGTGCTCCGAATGTTCACCTTAATTCTATCGGGAAACACTTCTATCCTGATGGGGGTCTCTTTCAGGATGACAGTGCCCTCATCCACATGACACAAGGTTTCACAGAATGGTTTGATCAACACCAAAAATAAGACAGAAAGTTTGAGTGTACTTCTGCCAGGGCTAACGTCAAAGCAGATTATAGTAATATAAGAGCTCTCTAACTTGGTGTTTTGCTGCATTGCGCTTGCTCGCACACAAGTGGAATCATCCATAAAGTTGTTACTGTCCACACAGACAGTCATACCTCTTAGTTTCAGCTGCAGGTGTGGGCAAACCAGCAAGTGGCATCAAGGCAGTTCTGTCTCTCACATTGGAACTTGTCTTTAATCTGTGTTCCTGTCGGCTGTGCGTGACAGCAACGTTTGTGTGCGTGCATCCCGCTACCGCCATGGATTCAATGAATTCCGTGGGAAATGCTGCAGGTTCTTCCGTGACACACACCCCGCATCCTTCCACCAAGTTCTGTGCAAACCATCCTGTAGATTTTTGCACAAATAACAACCAGACTGACAAACAAAATGAAAACATAACCTCATTGGCAGAGGTACTAACCGAAGATGGAATTTTGTGATAAACTGCAAAATCATGTAAAAAGGCTATGTACTTTTATCCGTTTAAATTGTTCCCTATTTGGAATGCATTATCATCAAGAAGTTGCAACTACCCTCTAACATTTCACTGACTTAAATCACAGTAAATTTGCAAATTCATTAGGTCCCTTGACCCTACAACTGCATTAACAGCAGAACATAAAGAAACAACTCTGATTGCAGTGCTCTCCACTCAAGCATTGTGCGCCGCGCTCGGATTTGTGGCCATTGTGATCTGAAGCTATCAAAGGTATTTATGGAAGCTGTCAGTAACTGCAGAAATCAAGAGAGCAGCAGGGTGGCGCTGCTTTGGCATGTTAACTAAAAGGAATGGACTGTTTAGATTAGAGATTTTGGGGAGGCTGGAAATCTGTATTGCATGTTCAGTCCCAGTAAAATCTAGTGTAAATATCACAGTGGTATGAGAAACAATCACTTAAATCCACTTTAAATCCACATTATCCAAACACAAAGCAGCCTGACCTGACTTTATTTGCACAGAGCAGAGAAACAAGAGTTCCCTCGCGCATACATGAATGCAGAAATCTTTATGTACAGACTACAGGAAGTTAAAGGCACATACGCTGAGATTAATGCCAACACACACGCTCAGTCTCCGTCTCTCTCAAACACACACACACACACACTTGCAGACACACATGGCACAGTGGTAGATCAACATGTGACGGTGAGAGATAGCAGCAGCTTGCCGTCTTTGCCGGGAGCAGCCATTAAATAAACATGTCAAGTCGTGTGCGTTTTAATGATGATCAGCCGAGCCCGGTTTTCCTGTGAAGCGCCAGCCAAAAAGGATCGACACAGTGCAACTCCCCAGACCTCCTCTCTCTCTCCCTCTCCCTCTCTCTCTCTCTCTCTCCTCGTCTCTCTCTCTCTCCTTCTGCCTCTCATCGACACTTCCCTCACGTTGACAGAGATGGAAAGAAAGAAAGAACAAGAGGCAGGCCCTTTTGAATCAGGTTTGGGGGTGAGGGGAGTTGTTTGTATGATGATTTTTCATATGAAAAGAAAGAAAAACATCAGTCAAGTGCAGGCTTTTGTGCGGGCTTTGACACGGCTCTATCCCCAATCGCGTGTGTTAGTTAGTTCTGAGTGCTATGTGTTTGACATGAGAGTGAATAACGGGCCGGGCTGGTAAACGCTCTGTTTGTGTGTTTACAGTGTTGCACACCCTCAGGTGAGGCGGCTCCCTCTCTCTCTTTCTTACTTCCGTCTCAGCTTTGAAGAGCAGGGGCTCAGCAATGGATTAAAGTTTGTTTGTTTTACGTTTAGCGAGCGAGAGCTGCCATTTCTCTCCTCCTTTCTCCTCATCTTCTCCCACTTGCTTTATGAACGCTCGCACACAAACACAGACCCACAGTAAATCTCGCAAACACACACACTCACACACACACACACACACACACCTCAGATCAGAAGTAGTGTGGAGTGCTGAGGCTGCATATGTAAATGCTGAGAGATTGTCAAGTGTCTGGGTGTGCATACATCAGGGTAATCAAGCCAGCGCTGATGGGGAGAGCTCGCTCCAGGAGCAGATCCGCAGTACTGGCAGTCACACAGCCGTCACTGAACTGCTGCCAATAATGGGTTTGAGAGGTGCTGGAGGAGGGGGTAGAGAGCGTGTGTGTATGTGTGTGTGTGTGTGAGAGTGTCTATGTGTTTACTCGCACACAAACATGCCCATCTGCAAGTTGCCATCTATTTTGTATGGCATGTGTGCATGCATGTATGTTAATGTGACACCTCTATGATAGAAAAGCTGATTGAGAGTGTGAAGGTGTAGCCAATCTGCCCGCAGAGGCGTTGGAGTTGCAGTTGGAGTGCTGCTGAGTTACAATCTGATAGAAACATGCCCGAAGACAAGCTGGCCGAGCTTCGCCTTCCTTTGCAAAGCTACTGTGTCCAATGCAATAATAACCTTTTACCTCCCTTCCGGCCTCATCCTATCACACCGCATTGTTTCCGTACCTTTGTCACACCAATCATAGCCCGAGGACGAACCAATGAAAAAGTATCACAGTTTTTCTTGTGTACTACTGTATGTCATATTCTATCCTCTACCCTATCGTTCCTGTCAAGTTTATGGTATATCCCAATATCAAAAAATACCTGGTGTCTGATAGTGTCTGATGATGCAAACACAGCAGTCATATTGGTTCATATGAAGTACAATTTCAAAAAAACTAGCATAATTATTGATTTTCTGTGTATTTGGTATCAGTACTTGAATATTGAGTATTTCCATTTCCACATACACTTTGAAGGAAAGTCCTGCGATACGCTGGGGATCTGTCCAGGGTGCATGGCAACTGGGATTAGCTCCACCCCCCCAAGGACCCTCAACTGATAAGCAGTATAGATATGGATGGATGGATGAATTTCAGTGGAACCGTATCTTTTCTATATGCTGCTCAGTCGATCAAACTATATGTGCATAAGAAATATACGATCAACTTGTAAAGTAATATTCTAATTCATAGGTTGAAATAACCAGGACGTACACAGAAACTGAATTGAGCCTCACTCTGACTCCACTCTAATCGGAAGGTCAGGTGGTTCGATTCCCGGCTCCTCTAGTCTTCATTTCGCACAATGTTTCTGATGGCTGTGTCGTCAGTGTGTGTGTGATAGACAAAGCACTGTATGAAAGTATGTAAACGAAGGTGAACTGTGATGTAAAAGTGCTTTGAGTGGACATTAAGACCAGTCTAGACCAGAAAAACACTATATAAACGCAGTCCATTTACCATTCACCATCTGACCAGTGACTACATTAAAATGCTTCTGATGTGCATCACTAACTACTACTGTTGTCAGGGAAACTGCTCAGTAAATTTAATCAGTTCACATTCATCATTGTGAAATCACATTCAACTTTTTTGCCAATTTCTGAAAAGCTTAAACTAACTGTAGCATTGTTTTATACTCTCAGCTTATATCAGCTACCATAAGACAACACATAAGACACATGTTACTAATCGATTATAAATTACTGTCTCACACTTGTGGGACTATGATACTTTTACATTTGAATTGCAGGACTTTGTCTCGTAAAGGAGTATTTTTGTATTGCGGATTTGTAACTTTTACCCAAGTAAAGGATTATTCTTCCACTGCTGCAGACTTGATATTTTATTTTGGTCTACCCGAGGTTAACCCATAATACTCCACCATATTCCCACTCTAACCCTTAGCAAAGTGCATACAATACTACACTATCTTGTCCTCTGCCTGCTATGTTATTCATGCTTAGCCTTACAATAATATTCTGCTCAGCAGTATCCTTTATCTCATCCTAGTATGTCACGCCCTGATCTCCTATTGTATCCTACACTTTTTCTATTCCCCTGCCTGGCGAGAGCACTGGCACGTCTGATCAACTAAACAGATCCCCCAGCAGGCCTCGCTCTTCCCCGTGGAGAGTGCGGGATTGGGAGGAATGTTAACATTGCATTACACTACGCCGCCACGTACACAATGTCCTGGATGAACGACACGGCTTTATCTGTCTCTCCTGGGATATCAGCTGTGCCTCTTTCTCTTCTCACCCTCTCTATTCCTATGATATTCTCACTGTCCCTTCCTCTGAGCACACCCACCACCCCCTCCCCTCCCATTCTCTGCACACATGTGCGATAGACAGAATATCAGGATTACAGTATGAGCTGACATGGTGACACGGTGTTAATCGTCAGAGTCGTGTTTGTTTCCGCCCAGAAACTGTCACCCTCTAATAACGAGCCCCCTGAAACCCAACACAATTGGCGCTGGAATGGCAGGAGTGGCACAATAGGCACAAAAACCCGGCAATCTTGTCAACATATACAAATGGAAGGAAGCTCCGCACGTCCCCTTTTCTCTTGTTGTCATAGAACACACATACGTACCCTTCACGTCTTCTTCCTGAGTGGTGTCACCAGAGGCCTGCAATTAATTTGTGTAATTGCCCCCCACCAACATCATACACACACACACGCACACACACACGCACACACACACATGCCCCGGTATATCCATCCCAACACCACCTATCCTTCCATCCCTTTCAGCTCCTTTCAGTTCAACACTGCAGTCCTCTTGTTTTTATCCCCCCCCCCACCATCCTTCATGACAATTGGATATTTACAAATCTCAACAGCTTTGTGTCAGTTTTTCACAAAAACACACAGGTACAGTTTTACTGTAGACTGTGACCTGTCTTGTTTAAGGCAGTTATTTTCCGTCACGTTAATATTGACACTTTGTGATTCAAACCACCAAACGAGAGCAGAAGTCCTGATCCACAAGCGCCTGTGACTCAACTGCAATCTCCCATCCAGCTTTTCCTGCACTGGACTTTCTGGAGTTTTTATTCATACTCTAAGACAAATTGGTCTCCTCTTTGACAAACACTTTGTTCGCAAACCAGCTCCCATGAACCTTAATCAGCAAGGTCATTACAAGGGTTTAGAATTTGCAGGGACAAAATATATACAAATATGCGTGCAGCAACTACTGAATCACTGTAAGAATTCTGACAAAACGTGGAAATATAACCACTGTGGTCCATCACTGTCTTGTCTATGTATTTATACACACTACACCCTGAACCAACATGGCTAACAGGAGTTACTTTGCCATTTATTACTAATGTAGAGGAGGTTGTAGCTATATTTGGTCGACTGGATGTTCATCTATGATACGTGAGGAGGATTCTTGTACAGTTTTCTCATCGATTCTGTGCATTTTATTTTTTATAAAATAAAAAATATACAAATATTCAATCATATATTATATATTATACAGGACGTGTGTGTGTGTCTGTGTGTTAGGTTAATTTGATATGTTGAGTCAAGATGGCTGTGGATCACTTTTATGGGCCCACAAAGATCAATATGAAACCTATTATGATCAAGGGGACTCCTTGACCTTTGACCCGCGATGGGTTAGGGCTCAGGGAAAATGGCATTTGTGAAAGGCCACTTTTTTGTTTGTTCTTTTTGATTACTGTCCGTGTCCAGTCAACAACTCAACATACTGCTGAGAAAGGCAAACAGAGCAGAGTGCACATGTTTCATGTCGGCCATAGCTTGGAGAGGTCTTTATTTATTTATATTCACTGTGCACTTCTTTTACAGAGAAAAGATAATAATATTAACTTTATTCTTGTCAGGGTCGATGAGCCTTAAAACAGTATATAAACCACAGGCCATCAAAAAAAAAACATAGTAATAACCATATCAATCACTATCTATCCAACACTAATGGCACTGAGTGCATCATATCAAGTTTTTAATGAAAGGCCAGTTTCAGCAGATACGTCTGTCTAACGTCAGTGTTTGTGTGTGTGTGCTCGTGTTTGTGCTTTAATAGCAGCGCTCCTGTGCCGCCATAGGGAAAGTATGTGTAGAGCGGCAGCTGCAAAAAAGGGCCTCCCAAACCCGAGCTGACGCGAAGTGACAGCTCTGTATATCTCTCACTGGCACTGACAGCTGACAGATGGATAGCACTCATACACCGCAGGAAAAAAAGACAGAGAGAGCATGGGGGAGGGCGAGGAGGGGAGGGATGGAGAGAGAGAGAGAGAGAGAGAGAGAGAGAGAGAGAGAAAGCCCCCAGGATGATTCGCCAGCATTGCTCTCTGTTCAGAGGGCCGGCGTTTGATTGAGTGCTACAGAGAATAATAAACCCTCCACTACCCGGTGCAGTGCCAAGCTTTCTCTCCCTCCTTATCTCTCGCTTTCCCCTCCCTTTCTCTCTAACCCCTCTCCTCCCTTAATTCTCTCCTTCTCTCCCCAACCCTTTTATTGTCACCCCTCCTTTGGTGCTTTGCTCTTGCTCCTTTATGCTACGCCTCCTATTCCCCAGGCCCGTCTTCAACACCTCGTGGTCTATCTTTATGTTTTTTCTCTCTCTACTCGCTTTGCTCTCCCCTTCGCTTCGTCTGCTATCTGCCTCTATCTGCCATCCTCATGTATTTGTCTCTCTCTATCTGAGGTGTGAGAGACAGGGGTAAGAGGTCCCTGTCAAACAAACCAACAGTACTCACTCACAGCTATCCCCCTGTGTATCTGACTGTGTATCTGGATCTGTACAGCCCTCTCTGTTTCCACTGCTGCAGATACGGGGAGCGCACACACACACAAACACACACACACACACACACACACACACACACAGACACACACACACACACCAGCTTTCACCACAGCGGGGGTAACATGTGATGTACAATACAAGCATGCTTTGCTTTAAATCAAAGGCAAGTAAACATGCATTATGCTTTGAGACTGGTCGTGTGAGGATGAACAAACACTTAACAAACTAGTCTGAAAAATGTCTAGGGACATTGACAGGGGATTCGGCACTATAAATACCAGTTGGTTAAACTAATTATTAATATTTCATTAATTTACAATGCCTGTTAACTGTCGCACATGAGATGTTACGTCACCCGGCACTAGCAGCGGCTGCAGCCCCCAGCAGATGAAGCAGACGTCTCATAAAACCAGTGCGGTTTGACAGTATTTGATCTGGGAACGATGTATGTGTGAATGTGAGCGATCCGTATCCACACTCAGCACTGTGGACGTTGTGTGCTTGCACTGCTAACATTGGTTTTCTTAATTTTAGACTTGTCCGATAGTCTAAAAGCTAATTTCCCTCTAATATACAGGGTAATGATGTTATTTGATTACTGTCTAATATGTTGAGAAAATACTTGTACTCAATGCAGTGATTTTGTGAAAGCATATTGAATTCAAACCTGTCAAAATGCCAGTATGCAACATCTTCATATAATGTAGAAATAAGACTTCATTCATGTCACTCTGGTTTGTAAATACCACAAAGTAATACACATAAATATACATTCTTTATTGAAATGATTGTGGTGTACATCTTTGGTATCCATAGGTTTTATGTATACAATTAGATTCAATGTCCACTTTTTCAACTCTTATTTAAATATGGATCAACAAGACACCATAATCACAACAGCTGATAACCCAGATGTTATGTTAATATATTCTGGAACTTCTGGTCTTATAAAGCATGAATGAATAGTAACACAGTCCTTGAGGCCAATTCTCTATTCTTTGGTCAGCACTGTAGTGATCACCATATGTTTTTGCTCACGAGTGTAATGTTCGACAATTACGTTTACACAATATCTCACATGAGGCAAAGAGCAACATCATTTTGTTTTCTTTTAGATGATAATAGAACCTGTCTGTTTACAGTGATTGTGTTCATCATGAGACTTTATCAACAGCTATCAAGAGAGTGACCTGACATTTTGAGGGTCACTTTTTTCTAACACGAGACCCTAGAAATAGTGTATCTTTGTTTTTAATCATGCGTAAGATGATTTTTAGATTTTTTTGTGGGGGAGTTAAAACTGCACAGTTGTGAGGATTTATTTTTCTTTACATTACAGTTCAACAAGTTAATTTAATGCTAATACTTCAGTTTAAAATAACCTCAGCTGCCAGTTGACTGGATACACTCAGCAAAACCTAGAATAATCGAATTCAAGTGAAAAAGTAGCTTTCAAGACAGTTATAATGTTTAGACTTTGCTGAAACTGTTTTGGAGAAATATTTTCTATAACCCAGGAAAAATTGCTTAGTATTTGATGACTACACACTTACACTTTATACTTTGTCATACTCAACCTTAGCTGGAGCTAAATACATTTTTATACTTTGCATTAAAAGCCATGAGCAAAAGTCAGGGGGCTCCTCACCCCTACATGTACCTTTACCACCTTTACGCCATCCTGCACTCTGATTGGTTGGTTGATTCATCTATACATTTAGCTGACTAGAAATCTACACGGAGTCTTCAACGTGACAGCACCCCCGTCCGGGGTCTTTGTTGACCACTTTTAAAATTGAAAATGGTGTAGTGTGAATTAGGAAGGAACACTCTGTACAACACAACACAGATCAACAGCACTACTATCTGCAGTCTCCAGACTGACCAAAAGTTTCAATCAAAAATTATTGTAATACTTCACTACAGATTACAATAGGTTACAAGGTTACAATTCACAATGTTGCATGTAAAAATAACACAAACAACATATCAACCAAGACATTATTTAACAGGCCTCAGTGCAAACTCAAGCCTAAAAGGCCAAATCCTTCAACTCTAAAGATGATAAATAATTTGGATATTCTCTTTTTATGGGGGCACACAAAGAGACCAAAGTACTATGATATACTTTGGAGTACAATGTACTAACTAACATTCATTCTCTGACTATGTAAGTGGTGCACACACACACACACACACACACACACACACACACACACACACGTTTGTGTCGTTCAAACAAAGCCTCTGTATCAGGCTCAGCTCCACACCATATCTATGGATGAAGGTTTGGCACATGGCGACAAGCGACCCTGTCCTTGGTGTCCACTGCACGGCGGAGGCATTAAATGGGCACCTCTGTGTTGTGGTTCCCAGACGCTGCTGAATCGCCTTTTTCTCTCTGCCCGTACGCGTGCACACACACACACACACACGTATGTTCAGTTCCGCTCTATTTTCCATCTCCTCCGTGAGGGTTAATCTGTGGATGTGTTCCAGTGCCCTCCTTCTCCCTTTCTGTCTCTTGCCCCCACCAAAGCCCCAACCCCTCCTCCTCCTCCTCCTTTTCTTTCCCCTCTCATCCCTCCATCCCCTGGGTCTGTAGACGGCCTGTTTCTCTGCATCCCAACATAGAGGAGGGAAGCTAAGAGGCCGCCTGGCTGCTTGGCCGGCCGGCTGGCATGGAATTGAAAGATGTTTACTAAATAGCCCCCATGTCCCTGCGCCTGGCATTTAGTAGTCAAGACTCTGCTTGTCTGTTACAGCATAAAGTTGAAGGGGAAATTACTCCCAGCTTGTCGTGGTGACATACTGCATCCACTGTGTGCTCTTTCTGGGGGCCTGTGTTCACAGCTTTCGAATATTTTTATTCCATATTTCAATTAACACTCAGTTTCGAAATATGTTGTCTAACCTAAGGGAGTTGAGAATCATTTTCACTTCCTGCAACATTCAGCGTCATGCTCATTGTGACTGACGTTGACACGGGATGATAAACAGTGCCTCCTAGTTGCTGGGGGACAGGAGTGTTATACTGCACACTCACTTCCCAGAGTCACACTTTTGTTGGTTGTACATAGTGAATGGATGTTAATGGGTTGTTAAGACAGAGGTTTTTTTAGGCGGAGGAACTAATTTATGCAGCCAGGTAATCTCACAAACTCTTAATGTCTCTCTAACTGCTTTTAGACATACACTTGACCCTGGAGTTGGTTGCTCTGGACATTTTCCAGCAAAGGCCCCTAGTATATTGTGCGGAGAATGTCAGAGTAAGCCCATGTGAGGATACAGCAGGAGAATGTCCGGAGAATTCACAGCGAGCGAGTGGGTGTGATGATTTTTGTAACACACGACAGATGCTGAACTGAAAAAGAGGTGCTATACACATGGAGGATGTCATTGAACATGTTAACTTGGAAAGACAACAATATTCAAGAGCTTTCGGCCATAAGAATCGTCAATGTTCCGTAAACCAAATTGTGATTTTCGTAACGGAAAAAAAATTGTCTTATCCTCCCTCCTGCGTGCACGGTCATGACTTTAGAGGACATTACATTGATTTACATTGATGTACATTGATTACCTAAGACTTGTAGTGATTACGTTTGTCCCGGGTCAAAATGTTCACTAAAAGCGGTTAATGACTATTAATGAATTGTGTAGCTTCTAAATGATAATCCCACAACTTGAGGGATGGATAACATTGCGCACTGACTCAGCTTATCTCTCTCTCTCTCTCTCTCTCTCTCTCTCTCTCTCTCTCACATAGACACCAACTCAGCTGATGTCTCTGACCCGCTACAGTTTGAACATCGATTTGGTTGAAATTACGCCACAATATCAACACTGATCATCACAGAATGATCGATACTTTTCTTAAATGAGTTAAATCTTTCTTCATAGCAGTACAATTATCAGTCCGTCCTTCTCTCTCTCTCTCTCTCTCTCTCTCTCTCTCTCTCTCTCTCTCTCTCTCTCTCTCCTCATCTCTCTCTCTGCTTGCCTCTCATTGACACTTCCCTCATGTTGACAGAGATGGAAAGAAAGAACGAAAGAACAAGAGACTGACACAATCACACACACACAAACAGTGTGATCTGACACGTGTAAACTCAGACTGGGTTAAAACAACAGAATTTGTGGGGTGGGCTCGGTACACTCAACTGTGTGCAGCACAAATGTAGAGACACAGAGAGGAGCAGTAATATACTGACAGAGCCATTCAAAACTGTACTACAGACAATTTGAGCACTATAACCAAATTATTTTAATTATTCAATCAGCATTTGTATAGTAACGATTCTGCCCCAAGCTGTTTGATAAATGGTTGATGACTTGCCTCACCCTAACTCTTACCCTAACTTTAACCTAATCTTAACCCAAACCTAACTTTAAAACAGGCCTTTGTTGTATGTAATGTAATGATTTATGTTATGGGGACTTGATTGTCGTCCCCATAACCCCATAAACAGATTTAGGTCCCTGCAACATGAATAATACCTGGAACACACTCACACACACGCAATCTCAGATCCCCCCATCTCCCTGACTGTGAGAGGGACAAACCAGGCTCATCATAAATCAAGATGATAAATCCTGATCATAAGTCAGTCAGGCTGGTGTCAGAGCCAGCAGGCAGAGACATGCCCTCAGACGACAGGGACACCGGTGACACCCATCACCTTCACATGTCACGCAGCTGAGACACATGGCACACACACACACACACACACACAGACACACAAACACACACATACAGGACTCGCTGTCCGCTACCACTTGCTCCCCTGTCCTTCAAACATCTCACCAAGGACATGGATCTAAAACACACACACACAATCACACACACAGGTACACACTGTACACATTCTACTCAAGATAGAGCTATCTGTTACCCAGCCAACACCAGACCAAAAAAAGAGACGATTGCATTCAGTCCTCTCCACAAGAATTTCAACTCTTTGAGACAGAGAAGGCCTCAGCTATTAGCCTGGGCCGACCCTCATTAACGGATCGACATTGATTCCTCCTAACAAGCTGTTTACCTAATTAAAACTAGAAACCTCACATCGGTTTGCCTAAATAAATATGTCTATTAAAATATATCTTCCTCGTGCACAGACAGGGGGATGAGTGGCTCATTTCTCAGCGCTCTGCTTTGTGAGAAGCCGTGGAGTTAAAAAACGCACTCGGAAAGGTGTTTGACAGACCTGGTCCTTGTGCCGCTTGTCACGCGCATTTGATATTTTGATAGCTTCCCGTCTCTTCCCATTAGCCCCCGGGGTCTCGAAACCATTTTAGATGTTTATCGGCAAAGCGCTGGGGGTTAATTTCGTGTCTCGTCAGGAGCGCCGGCACAGAGCGGTATCGCACTGTCACCCATCGTGGCCAATCGCCGCAATCGGCCCCGGCTTATCAGGGAGAGTTGTGTTACACTGACTGACACATGACAATGACCCCGGCGACTCTCTGAGGGCTGATAGCATCTGGGCTTTCTTTTCGCTACCTCTCCATACTCTCCTGCTTCCCCCTTACTTGCAGCCCTCCCCCCTCGTCTACCCCCCTGACTGCAGGCAAAGGAGAAATGGGGACTTTGTCTCCGGGGAATTGGAGAGTAGGAGGAGAGAGTGTATGGTGTCTTTGTAGGAGTGTATTACTCACGCACATGCACAGATAACACACACAAAGCCAACCCGGGTAAGCTCAGCGCGTGCACACGAGCATGCAGGGTCTCTGACTGAGCAGAGAGTGTGTGTGCGTGTGTGATAATATGCATGCCTATCTCTGGCCATCCAGTTTTATCAGCAACAAAAAGGTATTGGTTTCACTGTTTGGTGTGGAACAGCATGGAGCCACGGGGCATGGCTGCTCAATAATCTGCAAACACATTGGGAAAAACACACACACAAGTACACACACACAGTCTAACATATTCACACAAACATGTGACACACATGTTAAGTCGAATATACACGCAAAAGTACACAAACATATATACAGCCTGATATTCGGTGGTTCTCTCTGGCTGTCCATCAATACTCTCCCATCTCCATTCTCCCCTGTCTTCTCTGAGACATGGGCCAGTCCTTTATTCTTCCCCTCCGCTTTAATCCCCTATTTGGTTTCAGCTGCTGGTACTGAGGTAGTGTTTATCTTCACTCATACACACGTAGCCTGCATTAGCTTAGGTTTTGAGTGATTGATTTCAGTGGCAATACTTTTATTTATATAACTTTGAAGTCACACACAGAAATAAAACGTGGTGACACTGGTTTTGGGCTATTTCTTTGACAACAGCAAAGAAATAAGACATGGCCTCTTTAGGTTGCAGACAGTGTAAAGAGGCCAGAGTCTGGTTTCGTAGGAAACCTGAAAGAGGATTGCTGAGAAAACAGAAAGAGGGTGTCGCTGTTTTAAAGCATTAGAAGTGAGAAAAAGAACATTTCTGGCGGGGGGGGGGGTCATATGCCAAATCGATCAGGAAGCACTGGTCTAGGCAACAGTCTTTGTTTATAATATTCACATAACTTATATATTCACACCAAGACAGCATGGGTAATTGCCCAATGATATATTACTGCTGGACTGAATGAAATTAAACTAATTCTCATAAATCATACATCCACTCTTATAATTTTCCTGTTGGACAGCAGCAATACGGAACGTGTTATTTACAGTCACTAGATGATGCATTTGTGGATATTTGTAAAGACAGCAAAAGGCAAATGTATGTGTACAGGGTCTGTTTATGTTTGTGTGCGTGTGTGTGTGTGTGTTTGTATGTGTGTAATGTGTGTGTGAGTAATTCTTTGGGCGGCAGCCATGTCAATCAGCCCCCTGCAGCGCAACTGCCCTTCACACTTCTGTTTATCTGCTGCTGCTGAGGACTGGGAAGACTGATAAGAGTACATCACTCCTCTGTCTCTCTCCCTCTCTCTATCCGTCTTTCTCTGTCTTTCTCCCACACGAGCACATTACACACAAACACACACCGATTGCCAGCAATACCCTGTAGCATCAGTGAAGTTCATCAAAGCTGTGTTTGAGCACAATCGTGAACAGCATCGCATTGTTTGAAGTGAGACCTGTCCATTGTTGGTATTCACCCCATCATGTGCTCTTTGCTCTCTATGCAGCCTTTGGGTGTTTGGTGAAATCAGATGTTTAATCTGCGTCCAGTGAGAATATAGCGGGCTGTAGTACTCGTGTTAATTACTCAGATGTTGACAATGATCACAGTGATGTCTCCGACGGTCAGGGGACGGAACACTTTCTGTGTTTTCAGCTTGCTCGTCGAGGCTCCGTGTGTGTTTGAGCCGTTTCAGATTGTACCCTGCATTGTAATCAAGAGTCAAAATTCATTTTGCCTATCAAAGCATTTGCCACTGGCAATGTTGATTAGCACAAAGCCAACATTTTTTTTCCCCCTTCTTTCTTTTCTCACTGTCACCTGAAATTTTCTATTGTCACATCTCCACCATTTTCTGGAGACTTTCCTGAAAACTGGCCATTGTTACCATGGTCGCCAGACTTTACTGGCAGCTATTGTGCCACCCATGTACACCTGTCACTCAAGGATGAACAGGGCCACTCCGAGCACACGCACATACAAACACACACCCACACACACCCACACACCCACACACACACACACACACTCTCTCTCTATCGGGGTAGATGTGAGTCTATGGATGTGCTGAGTGTTCAGGGAGTCCATGCGTGTTTATTGACTGGGTTCAGTTTGCACGGCTCTTTATGTGTGTGTGTGTGTGTGTGTGTGTCTGGGGGAGTGTGTGTCTGTGTGCCTGTGTGTGTCCTCACTCAGTCAGCCAGCTGAGTCTGCAGTCAGTTTACGTTTGACTGCAGGGCAAAAGCTCGAGCAAGAAATGAATTCTGACTCGCCGAGCGCCTCACATAAATTCCTTTTCTCATATTCCGACACAAAAGACAACATATCTGCATTGCATTAGCCCTGGGACTCCTGTCTCATTCTGATGATGATTTAGGGATGTTGAGATCTCCCCATGAACATCAGAGGCGAGCCAGAGAGAAACAGTAAGACCGAGATAAAGAGGAAAGACACAGTGAAACATGGTTTTGGGTGTGGGGTGAGGGGCTGCGATGAAAGAAACAGAAGGGATAAATTGTTATTTTCACGTGCTTTCAATAAAAACATTGTTTTCCCCAATTATTTATCTGTGATTACACTTCAAGTCAACATGCTGTTAAATGTAATTGTGCAAAAATATGTTACACAATAGAAATGTTGCTTTGCAGCTGTAAAGTTAATAACTTTCCATTACATCATATTCTGTTGTGCTCTATCTGTGTTTCTAATGGACTCCTTGTTACAATGTATACAATGTCTTTGGTGTTAAATTAAATTGGCAGTCATATATTTGTCTTAGTTCCAGGTCGCCTGTGTATCGCAGGGCCAACATACAGAGACAAAGAACCATTCACCCTCACTTTCAAACCTACAGTCATTTGGAGTTTGTTGGGGTGAACATACAAACATTTGGAATTCAAACCAGGAACCTTCTTGCTGGGAGGCAACTGTGCACACCACTGCTCATTATCGGTATCTTTTCATACAAAAAGATGGCAAATGAACCAATTTGCCAATAAGAGACAAGCAGGATTATGCTTTCTTTTAAGGAGACAACGCTAGATTCCCATTTGGTCTCAGTGCTGCCACAAGAGGACACTGTGGTTAGAGTAGAGATTGGAATCGAGAACAGTTGAGAACCAGTAGAGAACCACTTTCATATTGTCTGAATATTGGAATCGTATGACTCCAGGCTTATCAGTGGCTTTAATTGATTGCCTTTCCAACAGTTGCACATCGAAACACAATGATATCTACTATACACTGCAGAGGGTTAGGGTTAGACGGAGCAATGGTGGACGGGAAGACAAGTCCATAATGTGGCCTAATTTCACCAAGACAGATGACGAAGGACGTTAGTTGTGATTTCTGTAAATCTGCATCTGAGTCACACACATCTTTTGGTCCTCTGTTACACTGTGTCCAGACTCAGAGATAATACAACGGCTGCTTTTCATCACTCAGTATTGTTTAGGGGTCCGTAATGTAGTCGATAGAGAATCGGACTGATAAGCAGAATCAATGGTGGCATTGGTATCAACAAGATCTTATCAATTACCATCCCTGGGTAAAAAAAAGAGAAGTAGAAGGAGGTCAACTCTGACACCATTGATTTCACCTGTGGTTTGTAAAGGTTGTTTGTTTGGCATGAAGATGTTTCCAAGATGAAAAAAGACAGTGTGTGCTCAGCTTGACACATTCACAGAGGAAGTAGTCTCTGGTCTTGAGAAGGGCCATTTCTATTTTTTGTTGTTTCTACAAGAGCATCTGTGAGAACAGTTGATATCTTAAGCACGTACTGTGCTCACATTGTGTTCACATTTTACTTTAGAAAAAGGTGCTGTGGTGCATCGCCAAACCAACATGTCAGCTCTCAGTGCTGCTGCAGTGCTTTTGTGATGAAAGTTACACCATCTACTCTGAGTGGTGAAAGGAGGAATGGCATTTGTTTGTTCTTGCACAAATCATATTGCATGTCTAGGGATAATCAATAAAAACTTTGATCACAATTTTCCATCCGGCAAGGTCCATTAACACATGATTAGATGATAACATTTAGCAAAATCAGTTTGACACATTCACAAATTCAGGCTACATCCATACTACCATGTTTTTGTTTTCAATCTAAAATGACTTCATATCAGTTTCAATCCTTTTCCATACTAACACACCACATATCAAGTGACTGCTCACATACACTGGGTGTGCTCGTGGCGGTGTAAACAGTAAGGCCTGTGTGTGCTGGTGTATAGAAGAAGCCTTTGGTTGTGCAGAATTATCGCAGATTCCTTTAATAACAGCTCGTCCTTAGCGTGTAAACAGTTATATCATTGTAAAATGCAGAATTTAACTGCACAACAGATGTTAGCAAAGACAACAGGGTCAGCAACGCTTGCAATTGATTATCCATGTTACAGTATACAGTGGTAGCCAAGGCCAATGCCGTTACCGACCCAATCAGCCAGTGGTTGTGAGTGTCTACTTGATGGTTTCCAAGCATCTCCGTTTCTGCCCATCCAGACTAAAAAGCTGCCCCGGAGATTTCAAACAAAAACATGGCCAGCCGCATTTCCAAACTACAACTCTGTTTTAGCAGCTACAACCCAGGAGTAGTGTGGACCCCAGGTCTCTCTGTATCAGAGTTGATGAGTTTTCATATGAAAACATTGTTGTATGGGTCAACAAGCACTTACTTAATCCATGCCCCCTATCGCTTGACCCAGGATGGACTGAATCGGTCGCCGTGGTAGGACACCATCTATATCAAAAAGGAAATACAATTTGCATTTGTAGGTCTGGTTTAACATGATATTCTTGATACTTTGACCTTTTCACATTTGTATAACAAGTCACTGATTGACCGACGGTGACTGCATCATTGGTGCTTGACTGCATTTTTACAGTTTTTTTTGTATTGCCATGTTCCAGACACAGTGGAGAGGTTGACATTGAGAAAGGTTTTAACCTTCATTGTGAGCTGCAGAGATGGAGATGGTGATACGTCGTGGGGTGGGGGGTACTCACTGTATGGATGTGTGTGATTGCGTGTGTGTATGAAGGGGTCTCTTGGTATCAGAAAGGAAAGGGTAACATGCAGGTGTGAACCTCTCATTACCCAGTGGCATGTGTCCTGTCACTCATCCATTGTTACTGGCCACGTTCACATCTGAGCTCTTTCACATTACTCATCCTCTGTTTGCCCCACCTGACCTCTCTCTCCCTCTCTGTGACACACACACACACACACACACACACACACACACACACACAAACATACAGTACAGCTGAGTATTCAGGCAGACAAAGCTTCTCTGCTCTACAATATTTATACATCTCAGTTGTTCTTCTCTCCTCAACTTAGAATAGGGGAAATCGTTTTGCAAAATGCTGCTTATACATTATTTACCTTCTTTCCTTTTGTTTGTTCTACTCACCCTTCCTTTGAAGCACCACGTCTCGAACATGAGTGCATAAAATTCTGCAGTGTTACAGTGTATGTCCTGGTAGACTATCAAGCTTTTTAATCAACTAAGACATTACGGTGCAAGTCTTTTTTAAGCGTTTATATTGTAGGTAGACGAGCCATAAGATTCTCAGAACTTAGGTCCATGCCATCTTTACCCTGGAAAGTAAGGGTTGGGCCTTTCTTAGAACATGGGAGCCCTTTATGAACTTTTTTGCCTACTCGAGCTGTGTAAAATTTTAGTTTTCTGTTTTTTCTCCCCTCCCTTCCTTAATTATGTCAGTTGATTGTTTGTCTGTTGAGAAAAAAGTTGCTAAAAAATAATAGCTTCAGCATCAGTTGGAAACGTGGCAGTGTGGCGCTTAGAGCATACATGTTCAGAAAGTATTCAGATACAGAGTTCCAGCCAGAGTTGTTTATGTGTTCAGGAGCATTACAACAGAGTATAGGCCAAATTTTAGGGCCCAGAGATGAGAGAGGTCCCCTGAAGACTGCATTTTGTGAGAAACACTTTAAATTATGATCAGCCATGTACAGAAGACTGCAATGACACCATGGTCTGAAATGCCCATACAAAGCCCCATGCCACTAACATTCTGCAACAAGCTTTTTTTAATTTGAGAGGATTTGTTGAAGACGACAACGTGAGGTTTGGTTTGGTTCAATGTAGGGCCCCTTAGATACCATTTGCCTGGGGCCCCCAACGTCCTTTGAAACGCCCCTGGAAGTGTTTATATGAGATACTGAGTCTTTGATGAGCAGGAGCTTATGTAGGCTCCTCTGTGGCGAAGTCCACATCACTGAATGCAGGAGAGGGGGAGCAGAGTTTGTATGTTTTGGGGTTTGGGACGGGATGGGGAGGGGTGGGAGGACAGTCTTCTGTATAAGCTGGAGCTGTGGATTTAGGGGAAAGAAGAGGGGGGATGAGAGGGGTGGAGTGGCTGTGGTGCACACATCATTTCATGGGTGACAGAAGATGGAGAGCCCCCAGTGGGTGCCTCCTTCTGCTCAGAGATGCCAGGGGAGACAGCCTTCCTGGACTCAGAGAGTGAATGAGAGAGAGAGAGGGAGGTGAAGAGAGTGAGAAAAAAGAGAGAGGGGGGTGGGGGTCACGACCACAGCTGGATGATTTCATTTGTACCTTGCTTCTCTCTCTTCCCATCCAGTCCTCCGTCCCCTTGATGCTCCTTCCTCCATTTCTCTGTCCTCTCTCTGAGAAGCTGTGGACAAGAGGAGACAACAATATTTTCTGTATTTGGCCTGTTGATCTTTAACTGCATGTCCCATGAGAACTGCATGTATCTGAGTTTTGCATTAAGAAAAACAAATATAATTAATTTGCATTGAAGGGAATCACTGGTTCAGTTTTCCTGGCTTGTCCTTTGCCCTTTTTGAAAATGTCAGCAAAATTCTGAGGTTCAACTCATAAATACCACGAGAGGCGTATGGACTTTTCTTGTGTACACAGTAAACATGACCCAATTTGAAGAAAGCATATGTGGACATTTTATGTAAATCAATCAAGTACATGGAGATATTTCCCTGGTAAGTAGAGTCAGATGATCTCCAAAGAGTTAACTATCGGCTAACATGACATTTGAGAGCAAACCATCCAGTTGTTGAGATATTTCAATCACGGACCAAAGTGGAGGATTGATCAACCATCGACAAAGCCATGGCACTAGCGAAGTCTTACAACAAGCACTTTGTTTGAGGGTGTAAGAAAAGAAACTCATTGTCAATAACACATTAACTAAACTAAACTAAACTCTGTCCAAATAAGAATAAGAATGTAAGAATGTATGTGTAAACTTTGCATTTTGGTTCATAGGTGTATAATGCTTTCTTCTTTCTTTGTGACAGTGTTAGTTCTCCTCTTTGACATCACAGAGATTTCCTGAAGACATTATATGGAGGTCAAAGATGTGATTTGTCTCTTTATCAGTCACTTTCTTCTAAAACACATGCACAGGTTAGCAAACTCAAGGCCAAAAACAATGGAGGCATGGAGTCCACATGACCAGCAGCCCATGGCTATATTTCAATCAGCGCTGTTACCCCCACCTCCTACGCTTCCTGCTCCACGCTCTCCTTTTTTTTTCCATGCAGAGGAGGCGGAGGAAGGAGAGAGATCAGACCACACATACAGATCCAGGCCTCCACCCTCCACCCCCAGCCTCCAGTTCCCCCGCCATCTGTGCACGTCCCTCTGCCTGCAACTCCACAACAACAAGGCCCTGAACCTCCGCTGAGGAGTCAATCCATCACTGGAGAACGAGGGAAGGAGACAGAGGAAGGAAGTAAGGGGAGAGAGAAGATGGGGGGTGGGGGGGGTGCATAGAGAAGCAGAGGTGAGGAAAAGCAAAAGTGAGATGCCATGAAACTTAATCACAGAAAGGGTCGTGTCGGGCAGAGGAGGGGAACAGATTAAATTAGCATAGCATTAGATATGGAAAATGATCTCTGTCAAAATCATCCGCTGCACAATTATAATATGTTAATTACTTATTTCATTAAGGAAGTTTATTATGGCCTCACAGATGAAATCATGCAGGCCAAAGACACCTGGAGGAAAAGCACTGATGCCTGAATATCTCTCTCTCTCTCTTTCCCTCTCTCTCCCCCGTCACTCTTCAGTCTCATCTGCCTCTCTCGCCCCCCCCACCCATCCTCATTCCTTCACTCTTCTCTCTTTGTTCCGCGCTGCATCACTCACAGTGTCACCCTTTAAAACACAATGTTTAATAATCCCTGCGATTGCTGAAGGGACGTTACACCAACGACCACCAGAGAAGAGGTTTGATGTTTACCTCTCTGTCTCCTGTCGTCTGTGGTCCATCAGTAAAAGTGTGTATATAAATAGTCTGGATGTGGAAGTGTGGAGCAAAATACACACACAGAGAAACGGTGCAAACACATGTACATGCGGGCTAATGTAAAATTGTCAAAAGCACGATTGCATGATGGGCTGCAATGCTCACTTCAAATAAACAATCCTGAGAAATGAAATAAAGAACCAGATTTCTATCCCCTGTGATTTTGGTATTATATTATTGTTAAACATTTGTGTGCTTTATTTGGATGAAAAGTGAATAACCTTATCTGTCCCTATACGGCAACAAGAAGTTTCTCAATCCTCAATTATTGAACGGCCAGTGATCGTGCTTTATTCATCCATGAAGTCAATTTATTCCGTCCCCACCCACGTGAGGAAAAACTCACCATTGTTTTTTGTGACATTTCAAAAGTTCAGATGAAACCTGCTTGACAGTTGGATGCAAACGAGGGGCACGGGGCAGTTTGCATTTGTTTTCCGCAGCCCTGCTGTTTGGCTCGCTGGCTCGTTGCCTTCCTGGCTCGTCAACGCCGGTCGGACAGACAGACGATGATGATGACAGTCATCAGGGATGTAGCAGCCCTTCCGCCTGTCCGTTCGACAGTAGGAGCGAGAGGAGCAGGTGCAGAAAACAGAGAACAAAGAGGAAGGAGTGAGTTTAGAGACTGATAAAGAGAGAGAGGTTAAATGAGGACAGCAGAGACCCCTCTTCCTACCGGGCATCATCATGTTCCCCCAGGTAATGCTGGACTCAAATCAAGGTCAGTGAAATACAACAAATCCAGGCTTAAATGTGCTTGATCATTAAAGCAAATGGACAGTATTTATATAGTGCTTTTCCAGTCCACCACTCAAAGCAGCCGCATTCAGCCATTCACACAATGTATCTAGCTGAAAGGGATAGTTCACTGAAAAATTTAAAATCACTCATCTACTCACCACCAGGGCGATGGAGGGGTGGGTGGAGTGTTTGAGTCCATGGAGTTTCAGGGGTAAACAGTGTTGCAGCCAAAGTGACCCCTTCTTCAGATGGAATAAAACAACAGAAAAACGTAACATGCCTCCATACTGCTCCTGTGGGGTCATCCAAGTGTCTGCAAGCCCCGATGTTAATATTCGACTCGAAACAAGGTAATTTACCCCGTGTTTTTAAGCGTAAAATTACACTACTTGAAATGGCGATGCTAGCGGACGTAGCTACATGAACGCCCACCCCGCGAGTGCCCTTGGGCCAGAGTGTGTGCGGTTTTCCAGTGTGCCTGTGTGTACGTGAACGTGCGTATCAGAAGACCTTTAGGCTAAAAACACGGTGTAAATGAAGCCATTTCGAGTCGAATATGAATGTCGAGGCTTCAGGACACTTGGATGACACCACAGGAACAGTATGGAGGCATGTTATGTTTTTTCTGTCTGAAGAAGGAGTCACCAGTAACTTCAATTGTATTGGATTTGGCTGCAACACTGTTTACCCCTGAGACTCCAAAAGTGTTTTGTGGACTCAAACACTTCAGCCACTTGACCATCTGCATAGTGGTGAGTAGATAATGAGTGAATTTAAATTTTTCAGTGAACTATCCCTTTAAGGATATAAGGAGACTGGAGGAACTGGGGGTCGAACCAACAACCCTCTGGTTAGTGGAAGAGCCAGAGCTGATTAGTCAACCCAATTTCCAAATCTGAAGGTGGTCAACAAGGCACTGTCTCTACACACAAAGGTAGCATAGCTAAAACCAAATGTGCATAAATATCCTAATTAATTAGTTTCATCAATGGGTCCCAGTCTATTTATAACTTTTTTTTAAATTAAAACTTAAAAACGAACAAAAAATAAATTGTCAAGAATATTTGTTGCTTTCATTTCTACTTTGTTCATTTGTATTGTTAATTTCTAATTGACAATACTGCACTAATGTCGGATCAGTATATGGAGACAAAAACAACAATGTGATCTTTGCTTATACTCGTTGTTGTTTGCTGTATCAAGTTATTGATTTTGGGTTTATTACTCTTTGCAACTTTACCCCCTGGAGGAAAATTCACCTGTCAGGGGTTAAGTATCTTCCTGAAGAATACACAGATAGATCTGGCCTCATGAGGAACTGAACATGCCACACCTAAACGCCTCATACCTACAACATGATGCGGATGGGAATTTAATACTAGAAATTACCTATTCAATTAGAAGTTCAATTAGATACTAGAAACTACTTGTTCAATTAGAAATACTATTAGATACTACAAATTGGATAGATTTGACCTCTTTTTTACTATATCTTTACAGGAATCATTCAAAGGCTCACATACAGTGAGAAGAGCTACTGATGCAGTGTTGGTTTCAAAGGAAGCAAAGTGATTTTCAAAGTAGATTTATAAATATATAATTATGCATATCGCATGTTCATTTTGTAAAGATAACTGCTACATCCCTGATTTAGTGATTTGCTAATAGATTCAAATGCATGAATCAGAAATATCATATAAAAAGCCACAGAGAGATCAAAGACAGCTGATAAAAAGCTATAACATTTGATGCACGTACAGTATGCAGCTGGGAACTGGGAAAAACAAATTCAGACGTTTAACATCTCTCCGATGATCCCAAATTTTCAAAACATCTTCGCTGTTTAACATGTTTAGCATTCCAACTTCAAAAATCCCGTAGCGCCTCTCATATTGGCCGCGAGGCTTCAAGTAAAAACCGTATTGATCGCAAAGCGAGAGGACTTGCAGAAGATAAATAAAAGGAGAAAAAAAAGGAGATGAGAGAAGAGAATCAGGAGATATATATGGCAAGAGAAAGAGAGAAAAAGAGAGACAGAGACAGGCCAAATAAACCAGGGGCAATATCTTCAGTATCTGGGGCTCTGTTCTGTTAGGAACACAAGGAGGAGGGAGGGAGGAGAGGAGGAGGAAAAAAGAGGAGAAAAGAGGAGCGGAGCAAGAACATCTTAGAGAGTGTGTACAAAGAGAATGAAAACAGACACACACTCACACACACCCGAAGGCTGGGGTCACAGTCAGAATGCTAGAGAGGTGCAGCGGAGCCAGCGGCTACGCAGAAACACCTCGCTCTGCCTTTAATATACCCTGTCCACTGCACAGATTTCAAAACAGATAGTCAAAAAGAAAAATCAACGCCCCCAAACACACACAAACACACACATACACAGGCACACACACCCTTAACCGTGTACATAAACTCTGCAGCCCCCATGCAGATGTTCTGTAGTCTTGTTAGGTCGAGCTCATAGGGTGGGAATGGGTAAATTGTACCATGGCAGCCTCTGGGGAATTGCAGAATTGTCTCACACAACACTAAACTCTCTCTCTCTCTCTCTCTCTCTCTCTCTCTCTCTCTCCACATAATACTCTCCCTATCTCCATCTCTCATACACACACAAAGAGGGAGAAGTGAAAGGTAAGCTTTTCTTCTGGTTTCATGCATAATTCTGCCTCACGGCACCAATATGACGATGAATTTTCACAGGGAAGTTTTTGTTTCTTTTCCTCTTTGTTTTTGCTCGTGTGTTTTGAGGCCACGAGGTGTCGTGATGACAAGATAGTTGTGTTGGTTTGGGCAACAGCTTGTTTTCAGTCAGGACATTTATGAGGGGTTGAATCATTTATGCGCCCGGCGTCCCGGGCGTGTGACAGATCCCTTGGAAACACAAATTATCATGTTGACTTGCAACAAATACTGTGTAATTACATCATGGCCTGTCGAGAAGCATTAAGGAATCTTCTTCCTATCACCAAAGTAATGAGACGCTAATGCAGCTACATGTGACACTGTCATTGGCAGTTAAAATATTCAACCAAATACACTGCCACAGAATAATTATGAAATATCACAGATTTATAGGTGATGATATTAGAGGGTCTCCAGCATGTCGGCTCAATTTCAATAAAGGGTTCAGTAATAGATTCACCATCAGGGACAAATGTCTCTGAGGCCTGCTGTTACATCTGCAATATCCCCAGTGGATCAGACCTGCCTCTGATTTCATTTATACATTTCTATTCTTAGGTGAGGAATAAAAACCGCCCTAACTTGAATTCCAGCAGCTGCTGCCATGTAAAAGAGTCAGAAATGGGACAGTCCTCCTGCATGTGTTAGCGCTCCACTTGATCCATCAGGCATCCATCTATTCACAGAGGTCTCTTTAGGAGCAGACCGCTCAGGGCTGTTTGCCTTCGCGATGTAAGTGTGAGAGAAATTGGGAGGGCCGCAGCCCTTAATGGCGTTGGCCCCCTCCACCCACCCCCCAGCCTCCTATCCTTAAATCTGCAGGGAATAAAGAGTGCCGTTAAACCAAACTGGAAGACAAATGGTTTTGTTCAATGGGAAGCCGCCTCCATAAATCCCCACTTAATGCGGCTGAGGAAGGCTGAAGCAGAAACAGGTGAATTCGCCGCAGTGAGGGAAGCCATTCATTACCTCCCAGGAGAGGGGGGGGGGGCGAGAGGAGGAGAGGCCAGGTAGATGGACAGAGGGATGGACAAGTGGACGGACGAATTAAGAGAGATGAGAGCAAAGGGAGCACAGCTGCATTCTGGTTGTTCAGAGCCCAGACTCATTAGACACAATTTCAAATCACCAGTCATCCACAGTCTGATTTGAAGGATAAAATATTAGCTTGATTGATGATTTACTCTATGCGATGAGATCAATAAAATGATGGTTAACTGTGAAAAACCTTCTACATCACTAGTTAAATATTTCATCCGATTCCTCTTGCAAACTGAATTAATGCTGCTGCTGCAGATTGTTAAGTAGTGTTCCACCTTGACAACAATACATTCTTACTGGTTCAATAAAATAGCACATTCAAACATCTAAATAATGAGCCTTGGCAAAAATACTTAGTAAGTATGATAACAGTGGCCTAGACCGATTTGGAGTCTCTGACCGTTGCCAAAGAGCTAAAAGTGATTTCTGTTCAATAATGCAATATCTGGGCACATGGCCGTGGAAAGGAGATATTCTCTGAAGAGATGAGGCGAAGATAAGATGGGACGAGAGGCTCTGAAGGGTGAGATAAGTGAAGGGGAGAGGAAAGGTAGCATGAGGAACGGGGTGTTGGGAGAAACGAATGGAAGAGAAGTGGAGTTTGGAGTGAGCAGTAAGTGAGTTATATTTAAACCATTAGGCAGCTTATTCGCTCAGTACAAATGCAAATGAACCGGCATTATCATCACGGCCCTTTCCCTGGAAATCGACTCCCTCTGTAATACCTCGGCAGAAGTGGACCGGTCGTGAACCCTCCTCCTCTGCAGTGCCAGCTAGCCCTCAAATGGCCTACATAGACAGCTATTCACACACACATGCACACGCACAGACACACACGCTCACACACACGCAGCCAGTACCCCTCCTCTCCTAGGCACCCACCCAAATCAGAGATCAAAGGCTGGATTTGTAAAGCTAATGGCTGCTGCGCTGCAGCCAGGGACAGGGATAGAGAGAAGGGAGAAAGAGAAGAAAGGAAGGAAAAACAGACAGCAACAGCAGAGGCAGTGACACAGACACACGGAGGAAGAAAATGTCTTTGTATTTTTACCATTACAAAATTATTAAACGCAGCGTGGCATGTGGACGGCTACCGCAAATGCCACGCGGTTTAAAAATAAGGCGATATAGAAAATAGTGGGAGGTATCTCTAAAACACCTAGAGGAACGCCACACTGAGGCGTTCACACTTTAACTTTTATTGGGTACAATCTTACTTTTCGGCAAAGTGATGAGAAACACATCCACAGATGGTGACTATCTCTTGCTCATTACTGTGTGGGATTGTGGGATTGATGGTGTTGAAACAGACCTTTCTCTTTGTCTCACACATGGCGCAAGTGCTGCTGCTATTCCCACAGAGCACTGAGAGGCCATTGAGATAAATGGCATGAATACAAGAGAAGGAGTGAAAAAGAAGAGAGGGAAGGAGGAGAAAAACGCATCTTTTGCCTCAAAGAAGAAAACAGAACTCTCAGGGTTTCAGTCTGCCGGTTTGTATTGTCCCAACGATTATAATGCTTTAAGCTTGTCAGCAGAGCTCAGTCACTCCCACTCATCACATTGAAATCCTCACTGTCACAGAAAAAAAACATTTTATCACATGCAATGATTTGGTGATCACAGAAACATATTGAGCAGCATATTTCACAGCTAAATCTAAAACCGCATGTATACTAAATCTCATATATTAACAGCTCAGTTCTTGGCTTGCTGTTTCCAGTTTGCTCAATTAGGAGCCATTTTGGTGGCGAGCAGCTCGCTGACAGTGATGAGAGAGGAAAAGTAGCTCTTGCATACATTAGCAGTGGAAACAGGCCAAAACGCTAGATTTCTCCTGATGACACCAACACTGTGACTTCATTATCATGACAATAAACAAGCGAAATGAGCAAAAATAAAACTGTCAGAGCAGCAGAAACGTGCCGGTGGCTGGTTAGAGTCTCTTCTATGATGTCGATACCTTATTCAGTGTGTTAATCAAGACAGCTGGTAATTGTCAATGGAGATTTAATGGTTTTGTGTCTCGTTTTCTGACAGCGGATAAACTGTATTTAAAGTATTTTTACCATTTCAGCGCCATAAACAGTCCTTTACTTTTGCTCGTGATGAAGATAGCCTTTGAGTGTACGGTCAACCCCACCCTCCTCCTCCTCACACTGTCCCTGAGACTCCATCAGTCATCATGATGGGGCACTGAGGCCCCTCCATATCCCCGTGAGAGAGAGGATGAGGAAGAGGATGATGCAGAGGGATGAGGGCCAAAGCCACAGCTCTTTGTCAGGTGACAAAAGCTTTCCAACACAACAATAGCTATCACTCACTCCCCAAGCCTGTCGGATTATACGGATCACTATACGGCTGCGGCGGTATGTGTAGGTGTCTGTTTAAGGGGTGTGGGGTTTTTTGGAGGGGTGGTGGTGGGGGGGGGTTGGGTATTGTAGTCAAAGCTGGACATGGTTACAAGCTGCTCTGCTCCTCTCAACATTCAGTCTAAACACTAGATCACTATCATTCTGGTTACATAACCATTCCTGGTTACATGACCATTCGTGTCGCAGCATGGCAAGACAAGAACGCAAACCTGTGGGTCAGACTAATGCTATTGTATATGAGTGTGTGTCCTGGGTCAGGGGTTGAAGGAGAATGAAGGCACTCTATTAAAGCAGAAGTATTCATTGTTGGATAGCACTTTTAACTTTTATTGAACAGTTGACACTACTGAGATAACATGTACCAAAAGAAAACAGCTAGAATCAAACTGAAAATATATGCAATTCACTGACATTGAGTATTTTTTTACAGATAGTTTTAATCATTTGCAAAAATTCACAAATTGATATTATTATTTGTTTAACAGCCAGTGATGGGAGGTTCCAATCATTCAATGTACAATATGCAACTTCGCCACAAGGGGACTCTAAACTCTAAATCCTAAAAATAATAACAAATAACCTAGTTTGATGACCTTGTGAAGCAGCGTGGGATCATGGGAGTCTTCAACACCATTGCCAATGATAATCGACCTGATGCGACTCGGTCACTAATCATGTTCACGGATGAGTTAATGTATTAAAGTTTTATTCACACTACACAGCAAACGGCCATGAATAAATCATCCATTATAAGTGACAAATGAAAAAAGCCATCCATCCACCCATCCATCATCCATCCATACCCGTTATCCATTGACAGGAGGGAGCAGTTTGTACTGGAGCCAATCCAAGCTCTAGTACAAATGGTGGGAGTAGAACAAATCTGCAGACTGGCTAACTGGCTAGCGGTGTGTTTTTCCTTCGTCATACATGATTTACCCCGGAAGTTATAGCAGAGAATGGCATAGCCACGGCTAAAGTGAATATGAAGCAATTAAAAGAAAACCAAAACAAACCGTCCCATTACGAAGAAAAAATTGCTGATTTTTCTGGGTTTAAACATTGTAGGAAACATTTTGGATAATGTAAGTACCTTAGTCGACACAATATATAAAAAGTTGGTATTAGACATTTTAGAATTGTTATAAATTATATCTTAACGTAAAGATAGTACAGTAACTTAGTCAAAATATTCAAGTCATTCATAAAGCATCAACAGGAAAATAGCACTTATTATACAGACATAATGAGTGTTGCCTTGTTGGGTTATTCGTCTTCTTGTTGCCTATCATATAAAGCTCGTGTCTTTGTGTCATCTGTGTCTTTGGTTTCTAAAGGTAGAGTTCACCCAGAAATGAAAATTCCACAAAACACTTTTGGAGTTTCAGGGGTAAACAGTGTAACAGGCAAATCCAATACAATTGAAGACATTAGTGACTTATCTTCAGACGTAATAAAACAACATAAAAAACATAAAATGCAGTGTCTGCAAGCCCCGGCATTTAAATTTGACTTGAAATGAGGTCATTTCCACTGAGTTTTAAGCCTTAAAGTCCACCAGAAGCGGCATAGCTAGCGGACTTAGCATTTCCGGTGGTCCCTGAATGCACCTCATCGGAAGATATCAGCTGACATTTAGGATTAAAACACAATGTTAATGACCTTGTTTGGAGTTGAATATGAATGTCGGGGCTTGCGGACACTTGGATGAAACCACACGAGGAGGCATGTGTTGTTTTTTCTGTTGTTTTATTACGTCAGAAGAAGGACTCACCATTGACTTCAATTGTATTGGATTCTGCTCTAACAAAGTTTACCGCTGAGACTCCAGCAGTGTTTTGTGGACTCAAACACTTCTACCACCCACCCATCGGCATAGTGGTGAGTAGATAATGAGTGAATTTTCCTTTTTGGATGAAGTATTAAAGTGGAAACTAAATAGATGTTTTAGTGTCGACTATGTCTTTTAGGAAAATGAAATGCGTGCTGGTGGTGGAGGTGGGCGAGAGGGGCATTGACAGTGACCTCCAGCTCCACTCACTCTCTCAAGTCAAAGTTCAGGGTGAGCATGATTCTAAAGGATCTGACTGGAGGGAGCCTGAGAGGAGGGCTGGGTTCCCACAAAAAAAAAAAAAAATCAATGCATGGCCAGTGGTGGGTCTCCTTCTCAATCAGCCACCATGACAGCTGCTCCAGATGGCCACTGGGCAAGTTAGCTGTCAGGCCATCAGTATCATTATTACCCATAAGGCCCGGCACGGTCAAAAGGTCAAGGGGTGGCCTCTGTAAATTTGTCCGCTTGAAACACCATGGGGAAGTGCCAAATGTTTGTATCACTGTCAGCAGGTGACATTTATCTATTTTATGTAAATGTCCGTATGGTATTGCTAGCTGAATGCACAAGAAAAACCCATAAACTCTGAATCAGTGGTGCAGAAAGGGATAATTCATCATGAGAAGTCAACATTTCACATTTGATTTCTTTTTCAGAATGGTATAAATGCAAGTCTGGAGATGACTGCGTTGACATGTTTTCTTTGGCACTCATGCTGTAGTTTCTTACTCTCCACTGGGGCGACTGGGCCTATGGTTGCTAAGCCAGCAGGACAGTACTTCTAGGAATAATGATGTGAGTGTGTAAATGGCTGTTGGGGTTTCTGTGTCTTTGAACAGTAGATGACCTCCGTGAACTCAGCAGTAACACTGCCCTGATGAATCTGAGGTCAGTCGGTCATTGCAGTGTCAGGGGTCACAGCGAGGACTCCAGTCTGACCTTTGGCACCGTGTCTCACTGATAACCTTGCTGAGGAATGAGGAAGCAGGGTGTTAAAAGAAAGTAAAAGTGAACCATTAGCGCCTTGAGTCTTCAGTAGTTTGGCCGTAGCTGCTCCAGACATTTTTCAGAATTTTTACCCGAGGTAAAGGCTGTATGTAGAATGCAAATGTCCGAGTCAGTTGCTCTGGACATTTTCCACAATATCAGAGTGAGCCCATGTGAGAATACAGCAGGGAACTGTACAGAAAAGTCACCTCAGGAACTGGGCATGTTGATCACGTTCCTAACAAGAAAACTTGAAAAAAAAAGACAAATATCTAAAGACGAATAAGACGAGCCATACACGAAGAAGATTCTGATGCAGATGTCAACTCTGAAAGACGACGAGACCGGAGAGCTTTTGGTGATGAGGGCTAACAGCAGTGTTGATGTGATGTAAACAAAAACATGTGGTTGCCTCATCTGGATTTGCATGGCATGCTCTACCCAGGAACTATCCCTTGTCTGAATTTGTCATTGCTGTGAATATGTCTGACCCAGAAAATCTCCGTCTGTGTTCTTATTATGTGAAAGACGAACTCCAGAAAGAGTTTGGACCTAATTACCCAGACATTTTCTGTAGTTCATGTCCCTTAAAGATGATTTTACAGGAAGCTTCATATTTTGGCATTTAGACATATCTCAACTCTTGGCAAGAGAGCTATATGTTTATTTATATAATGCTAAACTATTTGATACTTGGACTCTCTGTTAATCGATGAACATGTGGTCTATCTTTACCTGACTAACTAGCCATCACGACCCATTAGCCTGCTCATTTTGCAGTTTGTAACACAACTGCGATAAATAGCTCAGTCCAAACACAAAGTCAGATATAGGTGGCTATAGGAACATATATCAAGTAACCGAAACAAAGTTTAGACATGAAACACTGGCTGCTATCCTCTCAAAGCTCTCCAGATATACAGAGATAAATCTATATTCTTCTGAAGGTATAAGGCGATGCTTTTACAAACGCAAATACATTCAGAAAACTACAAGTTGTAATATTAAACGGCAGTGTGAATGAAAGCAATGTTGCCATGCCACCTTTAACAGACAGCTATAATGATACACTGTACGTTCACTTTCCTTTGCTGGCTTCCACTGATTAAACACAATAAGGGATCAACAGCATGTTTTTTGTGATTGCTGTCTGTTTACTGCCCTGCCTGGTCAAAGACTCAGTGTGTGCATGTAAACATTATGTGCTCTCTTTCACACAGACACACTCACTCACACACACACACACACACACACGCACACACACACACACACACACACACACACACACGCACAGCGTTGATGGGAAAACAGCAGTCGTGTAGGAGGGAATGCAGTTGCAGTATGTCTGTTGAAGCCACGTTCTGACACAATCCTCTAAACAACAGATGCAGTCGAACACACTCTGGCAAAGACACATACACACGATGAAACACAGACACACACATACCCACTCTAACTAACAGAAGAAGCAAGAAAAAAAATCCACACATGGACAAACTGTATGCACTATATAGTGTATGTGACCTTGCCCTGACAATGGCACCCACCTACGCTACAATCTGTGACAGTGGAAAGCAAAAAGAAGATGAGAATGCCCATTCTTCTTGAAATGTTATTTCTTGTTGGATTTCTTCCTGGCACTGATACTTCACTCCATCCTTAAGTTACTGGAGCAGGAATCCGTTTTCTTGTAAGCGAACAATGCAGAAGCTGAAAAGTTGAAGAATTAACTCACAATGTGGTGTTTGGGAGTAGATGGGTCAGGACGTTTCAACTTCCAGGTGACAGAGTACTTTGAAATGTAGTCATTGTTGAATGAATAGTATGTAAACTGGCTGTAAGGAGCTCTGATGAGTAGAACGACGAGTGGATGTTCTACTATGTAACAGGTTAAATTCAAGGAACAAATGATATTCACAGTATATTTTACATTTCTGCCTGTATTGCAAACTAAAAGGTGTTTGAACATAATTTCCAATTCCATTTCAGCGGACAGTGGGAATGTCATATTCTGTCAAAAACAACATTTGGTGCGTGACAACAAATACCTGTGTGAATATGACTGCAGACTTAAATAGTCAAATTTAACACTTCTACTTTGAACATCCCACAAAAATATCAGTATCTGTATCGGCTCTTCAAACTCCATGTTGTTCACGCTCTGATCTTCACAGCCTCGGTATGACTTGTTAAAGAGAAAACAACAAACAAAACAACCAAAAATGGGATGGGGTTGGGGGGGAGACAACACGAAAACCTAAAGGCTGTTGAACTACATTTGTCTCTCAGACAGCACCTACAGTCTGCTCTGCCAGCGAGCAAAACAAGGAAGGAGCAACCAGACGAAGGGGGCTGTTGTATTATCATCCTTACAGGGGGCTTGTGTGTGGGGTGGGGTGGTGGTGCCATGTTATTGAAATCTCCAAGTCCTGAAGCACTCTGCTGTACTTCTCATTAACCGGCGAAACGTTTGCCGGGGTGTCTCTTTCCTCTTTAATAATAAAACAACGCTCCCCTCTTTTTCTGCCGACTTAAAGGATTTCCTAATTTAATCAACACGGGCAGGAACAATAACAACAAACGCATCAGCAATGGTAACATGGCCTCCAGTGTCTTGTCGTACTTTTGCAGAGCAGAGAACACGCCTGGATGCGTGGGGTAAAAGTCATATAAGTGTGTGTGTGTGTGTGTGTGTGTGTGTGTGTGTGTGTGTGTGTGTGTGTGTGTGTGTGTGTGTGTGTGTGTGTGTGTGTGTGTGTGAGAGAGTGAGAGTGGAAGATGTGAGAATAAAACAACAGATGAGATGATATTTAGTTGAGTTTCTATGTGCTTATAATCAATCGATCAATCTATCATCTGCTAACTGATTAACTCATGTGAGGAGGATACTGTGAATGATTAGCGCTGGTGACACACACACACATACACACACACACACACACCCACACGCACACACACACACCATCCAGCATAGAAGTTCCTCAAAGTGAGCCCCGGTGACCACTGCTTGACCCCGACCGCACAACCCAGCCTTAGTGTACATAGGCAACCTGACCTGACACTCACCCCAACTATCACTCCCAACTCCCCGACACACACTCTCTCTCTAACACACACACACACACACACACACACACACACACAGTCACTTGCATACACACACACCCGTCTTTATAGGGTCTATTGACCTCATGATCACCCGCTCATAGTCCAGCTGGCCTCTCTTTCACCCCCTGACCTCTGGATCACCCCAGACAGCACCCGGAGAGAGACAGAAGGGGAAAGGGGAAAGGGGAAAGGCTACGGTCATCTTCCTCTCAGCAGGTTTCAACAGAGCCACTGTGAGTTTGAAATAGAATTTCTATTCTATTATTTTATTTAGTACTCATATGTTTATTTATTCTTTCTTATTAACAGATACTTAACATAACTCACCAAAGAACACACAAAAACAAGTAACACAAAAACAAGTAACACAAAAACAAGTAACACAAAAACACAATAAATAATACCAAATCAGACTGATAGATATAATGTAGCACAATGTTATTAACCGGCCCAACAACCTAATTAGGTAGCAAAGTAAAAAATAAATAAGCAAACAAACAAAATAAATGAATACAAAATTAAAAAAATATAGATATAAAATGAAAAACAAAATGATCGAGTTAATAATGTAACTGTCTGTTTCTGAAACACACCACAGGAACAAAATAATGTATGAAACATAATTTCATTGCATTGCACTTTTCTTGAAAAAAAAAAAAAAACATTTTCCTGGTCGGCAGAAAATAAAAATAGTTTTCAGCTGAAGAAATCTGGCAGGATTGTCGCTTGTTACTTATGTCAGTTGCATCTGATTGTTTATAATGTCACTAACACATTTCCTTGATCAAAAATCGAAGAGAAGATAATTTAAGTAAGGGCAAAAAAATATTGCCAGGGAATTATATTTGGTTTCTTCTATTTTATTTTTAATAAAAAAATGTGTTAGAAACAAACTGTTCTTAAAATACATAATATTTTTCATATCTATTTTAACTCTAGAGCTTTCCCCTTAAATGTTTAACCACCACATTTGTTCATGTTTAATTACAAGTTATTATGTAATTAATAGTTGCTAATGCACCTTTTAATGAGCTGCAAATCTGGTAACTTGTGGTGTTATTGATGCTCCTATGAAACTTGTATGAGCAGTCTTGTACTAAAGATAACAAACATACAGTACATGTATGAATAAGAATTTTTTTTTTTTGTCTTTCAGTCAGGTGTAAAATAGTACAGGAATGCAGCAAAACATGGGGGGCGGGTAGATTTTTGTGCACTATATGCAATAACTCCATCATATTTGAAATGCAAACTGGCTCTTTTGGTGAGAGACTAGTGGGAGTTGGAGGTGCACTGCAATGGCTTCTGGGAGTAGAAAACAAACAGTGCTGTCAAAACAAATGCTTTAATGCCTGCAGAGGCTGTCCTGCACTCTGCAGTTAGCGAGACTGGTCCATAGCAGCCCGCTTAATGGGCTAATATGGATGAGAGATTTTTTTTTTTCCTGGTGCTTTTGTAAGCTGAACTTTACATCAAAGACCCATGATTAATTACTGATAAGGGGTTAATAAAACATTAATGCTTTTGGTAATTAACCACAACTCTGAGATACAGTCCCCCTCCCGTCACCTCCCTCTGTTGCCACCACTTCTCTCCTCACTCACCCCCAGCTATGTCTTGTCTTCGTCTTTTTATGTCACATTCTGCTGCATCGCGCCTTCTTGCTTTTTTTTTTCTCCTTTGGTTGAAGTGAAATCATTAAAATAGAGTATAGGATGGGCCAGAAGGGAACAAACACAGCCCCAGATTTGTTTATCCTGCTCGAGAGGAGGACGGGGTGGCGGGTTTTTAATTAAGGGCTTTTGAATATTAATTTGGAAGGGTGATGGAGGCTCCAACAAGGTCAAGATAAAAAACAAGAGCTTCATCACACTGACTTTTACAAGAACTGAGCCTCCAGAAAACAAAACATTCTCATTAATTGTCTCGCACAGGCCAGTGAAGGTTCAGGCAAAAAAAGTAATGTTGCATCATCAAAATGGGGAATGCTCGCTGTTTCCCTCCACCTGAATGAAGCACTCGAAACAAAACTTAAGTACTGTACACTTGAGAGTTTGTGTGTGGCCTCGGATCTTATCGTCAGGGTTACGCTGAGTAAAAGGCATCACGTCTGAATTATGCATGACAAAAAAATAGACCTTCAATAATATTATTTCCATCTGTTGGATATTTGAGTGTTCTTTCTAAGTCGGCCATTAGTTTTTACACTGTGTGTACAACATTTTTGCATTACAATTAGTTAGTTTATGCATTAAAAGTGAATGCATTAAATTAACTACTTAACCTGTAAAGAATTTGAATTGTGTCATCGGGGTTATCTTGTCCCGCATGCATTTGATCCTTCTCACTGAACATTATAGAACACGCTGAAATATAGAAAATCATTGCATAAAATATTCTTAAAAACTGGAGGTGTGTGGTTGGAAAGGAGTCGGCATTAAGAGGGCACTGAGTCAAATAGAAAAAACACGACTGAGTTGCATTATGGGAAATGAGGGATGTAGCACTTTTAGAGCTTAACACACTGAAGATTTAAAGTCAGGTAAGATTGCTGTTTTGATTTTAACCAATCTTTTTTAATCTTGCTCTCACAAGTGGTCTAATTTTAAGGAAGGACTGTACATGTACTTTGCCAAACATCAATTTGCTGAAGTATTTTTGTAAAGATCCCCTCGGAAATGCTTTGAAATTATAACAAATTGTCACCTTGGAATCACAAAAACTCCAATTTCATAATCACAAATTCTTAAAATTGCATTCTCCCTCTTTTTAAAATCCTGAATTTATTCAGATTCCATTTTTGAGTAAAGGGGGGGTGTTTTACGTGAAAGTTGGAGCTGCATTACAAATAAGAAGAACTGGCAGACTACAGGACTGATAACAGAGCAGTTAAGAGACAGATTTTTATAGTGTGGTTTTAGCCACGGAGGCAAAATTCCTCATCATCAAACTTTTCCACACCCACAAACATTTGATCCACACGTATACGAGCATAGACGCATGGACGCAAATAGAAAGGTCAAGCATGGAGCTCTCTCTATCTGCCGAGCACACAAACACGCATGCACCTATACACAGTGGATGAGACAGCGGGAATGTGTGGTTAATATTTAACAAACAGGAACAGAAATAGATGGGCTTGTGTGTTCAGAGCAGAATAGGTTTCAGGAGGCCTCTGGCCTCCGTGGCACATGAAACATTTAACACAGTCCAAACAGTAAATCATAGGAAACAGAAAAGTAAAGTTTACATCAAGATAGGCTTTTAAAAGAGCTCGCACTAGGCTGGATGAGACATGGATGTGACTCTCCCTCTTTTTCCTCTATAGGTAAAAAATATACCACCCAACCGGATTTCACTGCTCTCAAAAACTATATATTAATGTCACACATGGGTGACTGATGTTCATGCTATGAGATTATTCAAAACTACCAGCCGCTGGTAGCATTAAGAAAACAAGCTTTGACAAATTATTAAATAGTCTGCACTCGTACTTTTTTTGCAGGAAAAGAAAAATTGACAGTCACAGCCTTTAATAGATTAAAGCAATCAACAACACTAATTTAAAGTCATCATATTACCAGGTTTACTGTGTGTGAGGATCACGTTGCCTTAAAATGAAAAAGAGAGAAAACATCTGGTGTATGAGTTTTTGAGCGTGTGTTGTTTTTGCTTTTCTCTGCCTTTTTGGAGCCAGCACATGTGCTACCTGTGTGTATGATAAATCTGTTCTCTCTCATAATCTATGTGATTCAAAATGTGATATATGTGAACGTGAACTTTGAATTATGACCCAAACGGCGGATCGTAAATCTCTCCTCCCAAACTCTCTCTGAGTATACACCCTTACACTCTTTGGTTTGGTCCACTCATAAATCTCTCCAAACTGGAGCGGACGTACACACTCTTGCTTTCTTTCCAGTGCTCTCTCACAGAAGTTGGAGACTTCAGATTAGACAAAAATCACAGTGGAGTTTACACATGTGGAAGCAACACAAAGAAATGAGCAGTTTGCTTTGAATTATAAAGAAATCTTGCAATGTGGATTATAGTCCATTAAAATTAGAAGACATATGTACAGTACATTCAATTTTTGCTTTTTTTGCTTTGTCAAATAGATCACCCAAAACATGCAAGCTCCCAAAGGTAATATTTCTATTATGACATTTTCACATGAGAGTAGAGAAATGGTGTTGGGCGTAAACCAGAACACACTTTGAACTGTGCACAATAACAGTTGTTTTGGCCAAAATGTCCCACTGCTTCCAGACTGACCACTGGAGCCTGCAGGATGTTTTCCAGACAGTGTTTTCTCTCTCTGTCTCATTTGTGTCTCAGCCAACGTGGATTTCAGGAAAATCACAGCATCAGCAGCCACGGTGAGTGGTGAGAGGACAAAGGAGTCGTCTGCTATTGTTACTCTCAATAATTTGCAAGTTAGCATGAGGTGCGATATCACAAACAAACGCCCTCTCCATTAGAAAAAAAATATACTGCCATCTCGGCATCCTTCTGTCACCTGTGAAAAGAAGCACATGTGACGCACAAGTGCACAGTGGGGACATGATGACTCTAAACTATTCATTAGGCTGATTCTAACATATATATATAATATATAAACTGTGAAGTCAGGTGTCGGTCAACCCAGCCAAGACAAACATTGTCAACCTGTATGAGTCCTGTATCTGTTTTCTTCTCTCCTGTTCTCTGTGCTCACAGTATTTGAATACAGAGCAATTCCCATTAAGCTGTTCTTATGTAAATGTGTTTGTTTTTGTGGTCAAAGGAACATAAGAAATAGTGGTGGCAGCCGTTAAGAAGACGATCCAGATGATATCCACAAGTCACTTTGAAGCCATTTCCAAGTTTCTGCTCTGCAGTGCGGACTTTCTTCTAAACAAAGTAGCTAAATTGGATTGAAAATTCAAACAATTTCTGCTTTATTGCAGTTGCCAAAGGGCTCTGAGCAGTCAGTAAACGTTGCTACCAAAGGGCTAGGTCGCTTAACTCCCTGTAAAGTCTTGCATTAAAAGTAAAAGTATAGCAAAGTATTATCAGCTAAATGTGCTCAAAATAAATAAATGCATTTTTTATACAGAGAAACAGCTTCAGTTATATTGACATGTATCTAATTATTGGATTTCTGACGCAATAATAAGAAGGCATCATCACAGTTGGTCAAGCTGGAGAGAATGTGTTAAATTAACCAATATCTGTTGCTGTCAATGTAAAGGAAAATGTATAAAATATAATGGAGCAAAAACATTAGAATAAAGTTTAAAGTAACTAACAAGTCAAGTAGTAAATGGAAGTACTCAGGTACTACAAGTACTATATATATATGAGTATGTACTTAATTACATGCCACCATTGCAAATAAGGACTTTTAGGATCAATGTTGCTATGTTATAGGTTATATTGTATTTTAGTAACTTACTGAAAAAAAATAGCATGCCAGTCACAAGTGATACTGTTTCCCCCAATGTTCATCCCAGAAATCTCAGTCCTGGTGATTATTCCATGTATTCAAATCACAGCTTGTATTTAGTGAACTGATGCACCTGATATAGTTCTTTATGGTTTTCATTTCCACTGCTGCTCCTACTGGTGCCGCTGCAGCCGTTTTGCTGCCGGTAATGGCGCTATATGGAGTAATTAGCATGTGAGTGTGTTGCGGTGGGTTTACGGGACGCGGCGTTGTCGCCTCCATTACGGCTGACATTCATCGCTCATCAGTCCACTCACAGATGATGATGATCAACATACGGCGCATCATCGCCACTAATGAGATGCGCTTTGCTGATGAAAGCCATTTGTCGAAATTCAAGCGTAAAAAATCGAGGCAGAGAGGAAGAAGAAAGAGAGACAGGAGAAAAAAAAAGAAACGCCCGCACAGGAAAGGCACGTTCGGACAGCACTCATCTTTCAATCTAATGGTGTTAACTAAGATTCATTAACCACCAGCCATCTTTGTCCTGCAGGAATCTTGGAAGTGTGTTTGTGTGTTTGTCTGCTCTGTTTTCCACTTACTCTCCTTCTCGTGTAGCATGTGGTCATATGTGTGTGTTTGTGTGGGAGTGTACTGTATTTGTATGAGTGGCCATGGTAATCAGTACCAAATTAATCTGTTTCAAAGGGAGGGTTCACTTCATGTCATTATCCATAGTAGAAACAAATTCACAAATGACTGCTGAAAATGTGGCTGTGTGTGTGTGTGTGTGGGGGGGGGGGTGTTGTCCATGCAGACGGGGTGCTCATCATCTCCTGGAAGGATTGATATGAACATTCTGTCACTCACGGGCAGCACAGATGGCTAATTTCCGGAAAAGAGCAGATTTGAGCCAGGTTTTAAAGAGAAAAAAATAGAAATGGCACTTTTTCAAAGTGCGTGTGTTTGGGAGAGAGAAACTCAGAGTGTGTGTGTGTGTGTGTATGGGTGTGGGTCTGTGTGTGCGTGTGTGTGTGTGTGTGTGTGTGAATGCCTATAATGTAGCGGGGGTTCAGTCAGGCTTGACCACTGACAGATAAAAGCTTTGTGTTGTTGAGCTGCCAGCCCAACATGGCTGCCTGTCAGAGTGTGAGTGAGCAGTGTGTGTGAGTGTGTGCGAGTGTGTGTGTGTGTGTGTGTGTGCGCGCGTGCATTTGAACACACACCGCCGTCAAACCTCTAATGTGATCTAGGGGCCCACAGCTGTGGAGCTCTTCCAAAGCGCTAACATTTAGACAAACAAACCCTGCTCCATATCCATCGGAGGAAGAACAAAAAGTGAGAAAGAAATCCAGATAACGTCACTTCAAAACCCATTTAACAGTCGCCCCTCTCGCCACCAAACATTGGCCAATGCTTTGTGCATTGAATAGGGAGAGGTTGTGACAGGATTATAACACTGTTTACTGTAAATAACCAATTTAATGACCGCTGGCAGGCTTCAGGCTACAGGCCAGGGGCTCAGAGAGAGAAACTGAAACACGAAAGTGAGTCATTTGGTGGACTCCCCATTAGGCAAATTCAGCTGAGGTACTTTGGAGCCGTGCTCATGTGATGCCATGAAACTTGGCCATGAAATAAAATCCTCCAACAAAAGTGGCACATTTACATAAGAAGGACTTCCTCTTTAGTCAAATGCTGAGTGTTGGAGCTGGACTGTGGGTGATCTCCTGCTGCCATAACCTCAAGAGTGACGAGCATGGCCAGAGGACATCAGGCAATGTACTAAAGTTGGGGTGCGCGTGTGTGTGTGTCTCTCTTATATATGCACATGAGAATAGTGAAAAATACATCGTACACATGATGTGGCTGTGCCGTATTATACTGCATATTTTTACCCGTACATACGTTTACCCTTGAAATGCATGTGCATGGGTGCTTGTTTAGAACACATCCGTGTGTGTGGTGTACGTGCATGTGTTAGTGTGCATGCATGTGCATGTACTCAAATACTAGTGTGTGTTTGTCTCAATAAATGTTCATGTTTTTGTTTTGTGTGTGTGTGTGTGTGTGTGTGTGTGTGTGTGTGTGTGTGTGTGTGTGTGTGTGTGTGTGTGTGTGTGGCATTCAAGTGCATAGGTGCATATCGGTGTGTTCATCTGTGCTAAGCGGATGAGGGACCCAGTGAGTAACGCTAAAACATCTCGCTTCTTGTCCTTGCCCTTGTCAACATGGCGCCGTCCGTTATCCCTCACCTGGCAGACAAAGACACTTCTTACAGGAGGGATCATCAGTCGCCTTTGCAACTCTGCAGATTCACTCCATAAATCCTAATTATACCCCTCCCAAGTCCCCCCTCCTTTTCCCGCTCCACAAATAAATGGTCAGAAAGTGTAAAACATCTGCTGTGTGGATCATCTCGGTGGCTGTGAAGGTAAATCATCCTCGTCTGTTTCTATTACAGAGGCAGCACAGTCGAGGGACCTCAGCCCTGCTAAATGTGAAGCATCACTTCACCGACTCCTTCCACCACGTCACTTGACTTTTAAGCAACTGAAGCTGTGAATTGTTGTCTCTTCTTGTTTTTGTGTCTTTGACCACTTATACTGGCGGTCACAAGGTATTAGATCCACATCACAAGAGCGAGTCAAAAGTCAAGGTTTTCTATAATGAGCACAAGGCTGAAAAAATACCCCCAGTTTTATGCTTTATGGAGCATTTGATGTTAAATTAGGTGAATTTTTCTGATATCCTGTAATTATACTTAAGAATTTCTTTCAATGCTTCTATGTATATATTATAGTGGACTATAATATCTCACTTCAGTTTAAGTGTTTTGATTTATTTATGACATATATATAACATTTGACAACGTATTCACTTGGTAAAAGCAATTTGAAAAAGTTCAGGAATGCTCAACAACTCAAAAAAGGGAGCAGATTAGATAATATGCAGCTTTTTAAAGTTATTTAATAGTTAAATGTATAATATGTGATGTATAATGGGCATAAAGTGAATGTATGTGTTGGTGCTTTCTGCATGGGAACCATGTGACATTCTTCCCTTGTCCTGCTGAGGAGCAGGTTGATATCTACAATAAGCCGAGATAGGTGGAACCCTTATTGTATCTGCCAGCTCAGTGTTACATCTTTTACATCAAAAGTAGTGGGTATACATGAGTTTTTGAAATATGGGTAAACCTGCTAAAGAAAAAGGCGTTTGACTCCTTTCCCATTGCCAGTAGAGGAGTTTGCCTTTCTATTTTTTTCCCCCGCTGCTTCGTATTTGATGTCACGAACGCATCCACCGAAAATCTGAGAAGCTCTCTCACCCCGCTTTCTTGTCAAATTAGCGCAGATAAAAACCTATGTCGTTTGACCTGGGAGTGAAAGCCAATTGTATCAATTCCCATTGCACACAAGAGCCAGGTGTTAGCGGGAGTTAGCGGGTTTTTCGATGAGTGGAAAAGGGGCTTTCCTTTACAGCACAGAGAGAGGCGACTTTACTGCAAAACCAGGAAGAGTCTGCTGTATGAAGCTTTTTGACTTTCTGATAACAACAGATGGAGGGGGACGTGGAAGGCTGATGGGAAAATATTTCCACAACATATTTGTCCTCTTCATCAACTCCAAAAATGCATTGGAGGGAACAAGAGAGAACACAGCCTTTCAATAACTGTGGATTTAAGTTGAAAAGTGCTGGCGTGAGAAAGGGCTATACCATTCAAAAATACTGAATGTAAGACCTTTAGCTTCTACAACCACGGTAATTTATTTCCGTTCAATATTAAACAAGTGTACCCGTGCGGCCCTGTTGGTATTGACAGTGCATCGTTGTTTACTTGTGTAAAAAAACAGATGGCCTTAACATATTTGATGTTGGGGGGCGGGGAGGGTGGCAGGCGGGTTCATGCTAGTTTAGTTTTGTGTGTGTTTCTTGTGCAGGCGTCTGGTATTTTATTTGCCCTCGTCCTTTTCTGCCTGTCTCTTCTCCCCTTCTCTCCCTCTCTCCCTCTGTCTCTCTCCCTCTCTCGGCTCTCCTCAGCCCGCAGCCAGCCTCGCTGCAGACAGGAGGTCAGGCCATGCCACTCCGCTCTGCCTGCTGTGAGCGCTGGGTCACCGAGCCAGATAACACCACCAACTGTTCAATATTTGAAGAAATCAAGCATTCTGTTTGTTTGATATGTTCACTATTTGTTTGCATTCTTTCCACCTCCCCTGATAAATCTTGGACTTTATGCAAAACAGTGGCGCAGTTCAAGGGTGGAGAGTCACAAATTAAGGCTTTGTGAGAGCTGTAAAGTAGCAGCTCTTTTTGTCTTATTGTACTTTCTGAGGGAAGATAAGTGTTCGCCGTGACTCTTGATTTTTGCTACGTTTTCAAAACCCATCCCTCGTTGAATACACATTTTGGAGGTTTTGCATTAGAAGCCGTCTGGTGATAGGCGTAAACCAAGCTTCCGACTTGCTTTCCTCTTGTTCATTTGCATAGAAATGATATGTGCAGCCTTACGCAAACATTCTGGAAAATAAAATCCTTTGAATCAGATTTACTTTTACTTTAAGTGCATTTTAAATGTGCCCCTGGCATTTAAAGCAGTATGGGAATCTAAGTTAAGCAAAGTGGCTTCCATTCAACTAGGACTTTTCGGTTGCTGTTTTTATCATGAATATTCAAAAGTGCAATGTATTCCCCAAATCAGACACTCATGTACATCAGTGAGGAAGCGTGTATCCTCCACCACAGTCAGGGTGCTCGAAATTACAGCTCTAGCTTAATTCTTGCTTGTGTAAATGGTAGCATTTCCTATTTGGTCACCATTGGAAGGAACCAATGTTAAAAACAGAGCCACTGTTGTAGGTATATGTTGTGTAAAACCATGCTGCTTAAAATGGGAGTGCTCCCATGTGCAGCTGAGCCACTCAGTTTCCTCCACCATAAAAAGGTGCTTTATTTGGTGTGTGGGGGGCTGTCAGGCCAAGCACAAGGTTTTCACAGGGTCTAATTTGGTCCAAAATTGTGTCATTCCAACAACACAACCCAGAAGTTGTCCATTGGCAGACGGAGCTTGAACAAATGTATGCATATCATACACATTGCTATACATGCCAACCTGCCAGCATGCAGCAACACATCCGGAGAAGTGATGGCTCGTCATCTACAGAACCTAATTTTCGTCTTGTGCATAACTCCCTTTCTTTCATTCATTTACTGCCAAAGAGTCACTGGATCCCTTAGGAACTGTACCAAGTGTAAACATAGAGAACGACAGTAAAACGCTATTCAGCTTTTCGACAGTGTGTCAGATGGTACTGGAAACGTATTATTTGGAGCTCTATTTAACTTGCCTCTCACGCAAAATATTGATTAATTTAGATGAATTAATCACAAAGCATGTCATTAATTAGATTTATCTTTTTCAATCACTTGACAGGCCCTACATTGAACCTGCAATAAGTGATTTGCAAGCCATTTGCGGCTCGGGGAAACAAGCTGTGAACACAACATTGACATAGTAGCACCTTGTTCATGTGGCGAACTTATTATACAGTGGCCTTTTCATCCATTCAGCAGATATTGAGCAAGATTAGCATTCCTTTGGAGTTGTGAGTCTGCCCAACTGGCAAATGTACAATATGTCTAATGTTCTTTTTCCCTTGGTTTTGGTCATCAGATAGTAGCTAACTTAGTTTTTCTGCCATTAAGAGGCTTCAGCCATGGGAGCAACTCTGCAGACACCACTCAAGGTTGAATAATTGAAAGGGGGTGTAAACATTTTGTTAACTTTATTTTTATTTATAATTGAACAACTGTAAAAGATGGCAATAAAGCACAGAGCTCTTTGTAATAACAATGTAAATGCAATATTATTTTACAATGTATCCATAAAGGAATTGATTTAGTGCATTAACAACACTAATGTTAACATGGCATATTCTGTTATAATTCATTATAAAAAAACGCATAATAACCAATCCTCATTTTATTGCGACCAATACTATATCAACATATGCTGATCTCCAGCATGTAACTTGATGTGATCAGTAACTACTAGTGTTTTAGGCAGTGTATTTGTGCAGGGTTTGCTCCAGACTGTCAGATGAGCTCACATCACCTTCTACTTCATATGTCTACAGGTTCTTTCTGCCTGTCCAACTGTCTCTTTCCATAATGTCCTCTCTAGACACCAGTACACTTGAGGGGTTTAAGGTAATTGCACTCAGGGCTTCATCTTAGCGCTGCTCTCTCACATGTGGAATCATTATACAGGCTAACAATTATAGCCTGCTCTAGTAATTGATCAGAAAACTGTCTCGGGGAGGTTAAAAGGTATTAAATATCACCACTTTCTTAATTTACTGCGCCTGTCAAAAAAAAAAAAAAAAGGAGAACGAGGGGTGAAAATGAGAGTCTTCAGCCTTTTCCCTCTCTCAGCTTAAATAATGACCCCCAATTAGAGTTCTTCTCTGTTACTATGCACTGCTGTAATACAGGTCTTTTAGCCCTATGGCTAATTTTGTGTACACAGGGTCATGAAGATTTGAATCTATCGTCTTGGCATTGTAGCTCTGTGTGCATGTGTGTGCATGTGTGTGTGTGTGTGTGTGTGTGTGCGTGTGTGCGTGTGCATGAGTGTATGAGCAGCTCCCTGTGCAGCATGTGCATGTACATGCATTTTATTTGTGCCTTTTCTCTTATTTTTCCGCTTTACTTTCACCAAATCACCAATTCTAATGAGTTGCCACTGGCAATTATTGCCCACTTTAGCACTGACCCTACAAGACGAGGGGGTCAGAGTGTGCTACTTTGTGCCTTTGTATGCATCAGAATGGGGAGGGGAGATTATCAAAATGTGCAAAAACAAACACACGATGTTCATTGTGGCCTAAGTGCTCCATTATGTGCACAGATCTCCCTCTGTACGCTATTATAGCATCCTTTGTACTTTTATTACAAAAAATTACTTGTTGGATGTTAAAGCAAAAACATGAATATGAGTAATTAGTTCATTGTAATATTTCTGAGCAGTTTCATTAGTAGGATAAAGTTAATTGATGAATTATGTTTTACTATCACATACTGATGAGCAAACCCATTCCAACACCATCTCTGATAAAGGTATCAGGGGTAAATGTCTCTGTATAACATTGAGGACATGTGGCCAAACAGTATATACATATACTGTTTGCAGGTCTACTAATTCCTCTGTATAACACCCAGCCCACACATCCTTTACATCTCTCCCTTCCTCTCCCATTAAAGATAGCTTACAATGATAGGCAGCCAGGGTGAGGTGGAGGGGGTGATGGGCGGAAGACAAGGGAGGAATGGAAGGATAGAGGGTAACAGCAGGGGACAGCAGGGCTAGCAGGGTGAGCGACGCTCGGTGCCTCTCAAATCAGGTCCATTTTTTCATTAGCTCATATCCTTGCCAGGCTTTACAGCTGGCTGATCAGCAATCAGCGGCCGTTTGTTTCAATCAGGCTGCACCTCCACTGTTACAGACAGGGCCAGATTACCAAGAGAGGGAACAAGGGAGGGATGGAGAGGGGAGGAGAGGAGGACGAAAGGGAGGAGGTGAGGGGAAGGAAGGGAGGCAATGGTGGGGGGTGTTTTTACCTCACCATCGCATAGATGAAAGGGGTGAAGTAGGGGACATGCAAATAACAAATTTACAAAATGGAGAGCAAGGTAGTTGGAAATGTAAGGTTCTGAACAATAGAGTGAAATGTACAGGAAATGAGAAAATGCTCCCTGTCACTGCAGAGACAATGGAGTGAGGCTAATTTTATTTCAGTGTTGCCAGAAAAGTAAAGAGAGGGGGGGAAGCTAAAGGTATCTCTTTCAACAAGTCTTTCCAGTGAGGTCTATTTTTTGTGAAAACAATCTGTCATCAGGTAAGATAGAGATGAGAACCTCTCTTGTTTTACTTTTTAAGATTCTCGTAGAAAAATCTGCATATTTCCTACCATGTTTCAAGCTATTGTGGCTCGTTTCTGACAAAGGAAAATAATCCTGTGACGGGTGAGACAGCTTGAGGAATCATCTCATCCCCTCTGTCCAAATTACCCTCTCATTTGAAGAGAAAAAAGACTTTCAGATCAGATGTGTGATTAAAAGACTTATTGAGACTTTTATTTATTTATTTTGCAGTGCAGGGGAAGCGTGCGGAAATAAAGATAAATGAGAATGATATCTCTCTCATCCCTCTTCCAGTCGCCGGCCTCTCAGCCTCTCTCAGTATTGAAAGGAGGGAGTGAAAAAAGATGAGAATGAGGGATGATTTAAGGGGGGAAAGCCAGCACCGTGCCCAGGGAGGCCTTGTGCCTACTGAGCGTGCCCAATGAGTGGCAGAGACTGAGGCGTGTTGGATCTATAAGCAAAGTATTTATCCTGCCAGAGACCCTGAGAGATTAGCTTCCGCAATAGTGATTTATACCGACACACAGCCATCCTTTACCTTATACTACAGACATCCTCCCTCTCTCTCTCTCTCTCTATCCCTTCATTCCCTCTGGATCGTGTCTGTCAGTGGGCCCTGATGCCCAGTTAGCCTCCAGCTATGATATTTGATCATAGTAACTACTGACTCTGTCACCTCCATTTCTTTTCTGTTCAGATACATTATATATAAGGCTGCTGAGACTTGGATGTATGGCAGAGTGAACAGGAATCATATGGAGATGGATTAAAACAAGTCTGACGAATAGAGCAGCTTCCGCCTCTGACACGTTATATGCCGCTTTATTTAGCTTCTTGACAAGCTGGTTGTCTCTCTGTATAAACATGACAGTGTGGAGAGTATCGCAGTAATCAAATCTTTTAGATGTTTTTCAGACGTTAAACTGAAATCATATAATTACAGAACAGTGAATCTCAGAATGCCGGGTGTGAAAATATGAGCAAACTTTGCTGTGTTTGATATTCTGACACTACATTGTTGGGCTGAAACATGCAAACTAGCATTTAAAATGATCAAGTTTAGCAGCCAATTTAAACATGATATATTAACACTGACTGCTGACATGTGGATTTGCACCATTGAGCAATAGCAAGCTGTCTTTTCAGTGCTGACCTTTGAGTGAATGGAGAGCCAGAAGCTCTGGAATAATGTAATTGTAGAGTAAAGTGTAATTGTAGCATATTAGCTGTGTTGTAGCACCACTTTTATTTAATCTTCCTCTGTTTGAGTACAAACTGCTCCGCAAAGGAGAACTGGTTTGCAGGTAGTTGTGAGACTGTAGTACAAATGTTTTATTTAATAAATTGTGTTAAGGAGGTTGCAGTTTGCTAGCTATATCGCTTTATGACATAGGTTATGTTGTGTTTTCACCCCTGTCAGTTGTTTTGTTTGTTTGTTCACATTTCAATGAAACTTGATGGAAGGATGGGACACAGGCCAAGAAAGAACCCATTCAATTTTGGCCTGGATCCGGATGGAGGAATCTTTTATCACTTTGTTGAACATTGAGGGATATGGCTTTTTTTTGACAATCTCAGGCATTGGGGACTGATTTCAAGTGTGTGTAATTTGGTGCAGATTCCAATAAAATTTGGATGTAGTGAATTTACAAGTGGTTTCACAAGTCGACTGCTGGGCCTTGGCGGGCGTATGCTTATTCCAAGTGCCTTTCTGATTTTATCACAGTTTTATTGCATGGAATGATGTACAGTTCTGACAGAAGTACCAGACAACACCCAATTAAGAAATAAACAAACAAAATCTTGTAGCGCTACATCTACCGCTGGTGTTCGTCCGTTAGCTACAGTAGTTTCGGATCTAGTTAGCCCTGGGAGAAGGCACTAGGTCACACGTTTGACACGGATACCTTTTGGCCTCTTTGTGGTGTGACTTGACATTTATAGAATTTAACAAAATCTTTACAAAGACAATTTCATAAAGACATTTCAAAATCCAGACATATATCTGGACTTTGTGTATTGGCCTGATATATTGCTAAATGAGTGACACTGATAGTATAATAATGGTATTTTCCTGGCATTTTTTCGCAGTATCGCAGGCATTTCCAATGCTGGTATCGGTATAGGAACATCTCTATCTATTACTAATATTATGATGATGATGATACAATATTGTTAGGGCTATTGTTGGCCAATCTTAATATGTTACTATGGTAAGCTGATTCATAGCTTTTCTCCAGAGGTTGGCCTACAATCTTTGAGCAGATTTTAATTTGGTTGAGCAGTTTTGACTTCAAAGTAGTGGACACTTGTACCATGTTCTATTACAGTACTGTAAAACACTCATAATCACAGAAGTAAAAAACAAAACAGGAATTTGTCTACTCGCCCCAAAAGACCTCAGGCGGCAGAGGAAATAGATTATTTGCTTTTTCTTTTAGCAGACAAATGTGATATGAAGGTTTGCTGTAAATAATCAGAGAAAAATCACATCCATCCAATCAGTGCTGGTTGATAGGGACCGTGTGAAAACCAAGAGGGATATTTTGTGCCACTTAAACTCCAGACGCCTTTAAACAGCTCAACATGTACAAGGAACGAAGGTTCTCTCTGTTGATTAACGGTCTATTGTCAAGTCGTATGTTATCAACAGAGAATTACTCCTATTGTCTGTAACAGCCGGCACTGGGATGTGGACAATCATGTGAGCCTCTATTTGCCCCATTGTAACCCCCACCACCCCCACCACCCCCACCACCACCACCACGCCACTGCCGTAATTGGCCAGGATCAGACAAATACAGTGTGACAGCTAAAAGCAGCAGACAAGTTGGGACATTATGCTAATTATGAGATGTCATTACATCTTTAAGGGAATGGCTGGTGGGCTTGGCGGGAGGATGTCAGCAGAAGCCACATCAACACAAACTCAATCCATTAGATGTCCCGCTCCTCACCCCAACAACCGCCCCTGCCCCCTTCTTTAGCATCTTGTCCATGACACCAGCACCCTAAAGCCCTGGAAGTGTCTACTCTGACCAATTTATGTAAATACACCAGTGCTATGTCATATCTCAAGCCCTCACCTCACCAGGACTGATACTAATGACGGCAAGCATGTAAGTGACAGTTTCATATACATAAACAGACATTAAAAGTGAGCTGTTTTCAAATGTAGATTTTAAAACCAGTTTTCTCAGCACTGTAGTCTTGCTGAATGCTGGAATTCTAAGCTCTGTGACTGGAAGTTTTTTGCACAAAAGCACCTTGGGTGTAGATTGGATTTAATTCCTGGCCCAAAGTTTCTATGTACACAGACAAGGAACTTTGACTTTTCATCAAAGACAGATGGACAAAGAAGAGAGGGACTAGGCAGAAAGAAGAGCTGCTATTTCATCGTGCCAACATGTTGGTCAAACAGACCTCAAAGGTTCCCACAACCTATCATTCTGGGACAACCTGACAACCCTTAATATTTACACTAATATTAGATTTGCGTAACTTTAACACAATCTCCATATGGTTCAGTCATCTCTTACATTCACATGCTGTAGATGAGGGACAAGATTTTGAGGCCAGAAGTCTTCTGGTTTCTGTTTCTAGTTTGACCATTCACGTTTGTGACTGCTTTTGTAGGTAAGCAGTCCGTGTGAAGAGCAAAAGAGGTGGAACATATTTACAGAAATGTATCGGCTGTCAGCTTTTTAATTTGTCTGCTTCTATATGGAGATAGCTGTTAATAGAGACTAGCCAAAATGTCACCTGGACCTAAAACAAAATCATTGTTGTTTGTGTTTTGTTTGAGAAACATTTGACTAGTGTGATGAAAACAAATAATCAATGTCCATCCATTTACACACGAAGCCCCACAATTTGGTTCGTTGACCCCAGAGACTAACTCGTCATGGGCTTAAAGATGGGTGTTTCAGTGATATGTAAATGTTAAATGATAAACCCTATTCTAAAGACTAAACTACATCAAGTAGGGAGCAAATATATACGTTATGTACATATATATACATGAAGTGGACGTGTGTTTTCTACCCGGCCATTTATTGTCTGTGAAATGAGGGTTGATGGTTCTCTCTATCACTGAATATGACCTGTCACAGCAGAGACACAAGGCCTCAAAGCACAACGACTCACACATGCACACACAGAATTTACGTTGCCATATTAATGAAATGTCTATTGAGTGTGACTTGTTGATGTTTCCATGTCTACGTTAAGATCACACTGTGAATCTAAGTGTAATAGAAAGGCCAAAATTAGAGCATGAACTAGCATGAGTACGGATATTGTTATTGCTGTATCACTGCGGCAAATTAGACAATATAACTAATATTTTCTCTAACAGTGACAACAGGTAAAGTGGGTAATCAGCAGCAGCAAAAGCACGTTCACATGCACGCTCAGACATAGAGCATTTATCTCTCACTGAACTAACCACAGGGATCCCTGACAGTTGTGGCCCCAAATAGCAGGAGCTGTCATTATTGAGGAGCTTAGTGAACCAGGGTCATAACAAGCCAGACCCCCACCACCGTTCACACGCACACACCCAACATTTACACAATACACACACATCCTTGGCTTGACGCATACCTGACTTTGATCACATACATGACCATCATGAATATCATTTTGGACTATCCGACAAAATGTCAATAAATTATGTTGACTGTACACAGCGTGTTGTACCTCAGTCTGGTGCTAATTGAATTCTATTCATTACACTCCAGGCTCCAACGTGGTATAGGGCACAACATGGCAAATAATTAACCATTCATCGTCAGTGACATTATATGGATGTTATCACCAGGCCTCTATCAAGGGACTTGCATTGATGAGCTCAGTAAGCTGAATGTATAGACTAAGTGCGTGTTTGTCAATGTTTCTCTCTGCCCATAATTGAGATTAAATTAGAGTAAAATAGAAAAAAAGTCAAAAGAAGAAGAATCATCGAGCTGATAATAGGATTATTGTTTGTTGTTTGTTTGTTATGGATGGCGGATTAAAAAGAAAACCAGGGTTAAATGCAGGAAAGATTAACACAGGCTGCGTAGTTATCGCCCTGCCGTTTCATAAAATTAGCAAACGCAACAGACTGAGAGCTCATTTGCATGAGGAGATAACGCTGGCATTGTTGTACGAGTGTTGCTGCTAATTAGAGGTTGTGCGAATACTGTTATGATGAATTAAACCCTTCATCATTAACACTGAGAAAACTCACAAATGATTGGACAGAGGGGGGGGGATCGCTGAAACAGGAGCTTGAAAGAGTATTTACAGGGTGTCAAGTTGACTGACACCCCCCACCCCAAAAAAGCACAGAGGGAGGGGCGGCTTTCCCTTTTGAATATTATCAAAGTCAGTAAAGCCCCAGATTGAAATATTAAGGGGTTTAATAAGACTTGGAGGTGTGACCTGCTTCTTTGCGATGGTTTGTGTTTGTGCCGTGTGGATGTGCTGGGTGAGCATGTATCCACGTACACACTCACAAGTGTGTGTACGTGCATTTCTGTACCATACCGTATGTGTGTTTGCTTTATCTAAAGTGGTTAATTAAATAGCAGAGTGGAATTGTCATTTAGTTTTAATTATGTGCCATAAATGAGGGGAGCAGCCGTCTCGCCTCCCTCTCTCTATGAACTGCTCCTTCAAAAACATCAGTGAGTAAAACCTAATATACGGTTCATTTCGAAGTTATGCAATATGATGAGGGTTGGGGGGGGTGGAGGGGGGGGCTAAAAGGGAGATGGTGCTAATTAAAGTCAGCTCTCTGTCAGTTCTGGTGGATAAACACTTCAAGAAGCTTTGCAGATAGACGAGAGATGCCTTTGTGTCAGGGAAATCTCTCTTACGTGGAAACATACTCCGCAAAGGGTGACAATCCCCAGGGAGAAAGCGTCTGATAAGGACCTTGTCTCGGTTTTTAAAAAGCCAGAACAGGCCTCATTAAGAGCCAAAGTCATATAGATATGCCCTTTGTCTGGTTTCCATTCTATAGCCAGCAACAAAAAACAATGAGAACACTTCAACTGCCAATTGTGTTGCCAACTGTTGTAATTTAGGGTTTTTACCAGTAGAAAATATAAATTAGGGTAATGTTTTGGTGAATATTTAGCATATGATGATGACTAACTGTTTTGATTAACAATAATCTTCCATCGCTGCATGTATAACAGAGCTTATCATTTCCCTTAGATTCTCCTTCTAAAAGTCTTAACATTGCATTTATTTCAAGCAACATGTTGCAGTTGTACAAGAGAAAGAAACAAGTGCTTTTCCAGAAGCCTTGTTCCTGTGACACACAAGCCACATGTCTGATGCTGTTGACAGTTGATGAATCAGTAATTTGTAGAAAGAAATTCAGGAAGGGGTCCTCATCGTGCTACGTAACAAATAAGGGGATGTTGATGCAGCCATAAGTTACAGTGAGATGAATACTTAGGAAGAAACATCAACTTATCTAATAACTTCTTTCTGACAACCACTATCACATTTTCTGTCACATTTTCTGTGTCAACTAAGGCCGACTGTGGTGGGACAGATATGTCACTTGTCACTTTAACGTCTGGCTGCAGCACAGCAAAATGAAAACTCTGTCTGATAATCAAACTATCTTTTGAGCTGAGAAGCACGTTGTTTGCAAAATATTTTTTGTAGGGGGACAAAATGTTATATTAAATGAATCCCAAACTGGTTAAACTGGTTATTACTAAGGTTTTCCTCAATGTTTTAGAATTGTAACAGTATAGACATGAACTCCAGAGTTTGCCTTTCACAATACCGGAACATTCTGGCAAGGGGTGGTGCCTGGGTTGAGGACGCAGTAGCCAGGACACAACGTATGGAATCTGCTGCGGAAACTAGTTTATTTGTTTTATATCTATAGATCTGTTTGTGTTTGTATCGCTCGCCTGCTAGAAACATCATCAACACGCCCACTCACTCGCTGTGAATTACATTTTCCTGCCATTTTTTAATGGTTCCACTTATGGACATTTTACCAGGGGGGGGTGGCAGGAAAAGGTTCCGGAAAATGTCCACAGCAACTAACGCGGGCATTTTCATTCTCGCATACGACTCCTCTGGAAAATATCCCCACTTCAGTCCCTGAAACACTGGAGAAACACTGGAACCTATGTGATGGTCTGTAGCACGAATGCACGACAGTTGAATCATGGCCACATGAAGCGTGGTGGTCCTTCTCTTGCTTACTGCTAAGCAGTATTACCAAATATTGTCAGAAAATGTCAGAACGTCCAAACACATACCATCCTAGGTTAATGGCAAAGTAACCTCTTTCACTTTGCCAGCCGTTGATCCTGTGCTCATTTGTCTGCTGTGGCTTGCTGATGTTATTGTGTTACTTCCTGGTCAGCAGATCTGCATCTCTGTTCTTGTAGATGTTATTTGAGGGTTGAAATGAGCGGCTGCTGCGGCTCCGAGGGCCCCCCCGTGCCTGCAGGCAAAGCTGACCCCACTGTCCTCCTCTGACTGTCTGCAATGAGGCGGTGATCTTCGCTTCAGGCTACAAACATACAAGGGGTGTGATGGAGCGAGGGAGGGGGAGAGCAAGGCTGCATGGGGCAAAGGCTTAATTTGCCTGTTTTGTCACTAAATTTAAAAAGGGAGCTGCTCAGAAGTGTAACATTTTACACTGTGTTTAATCCCACTCTGTCATGGCAAACAAGGGGCTAATGGGGAAAAATGTGGTGAGGGAGCCGGGGGTGGGGTGGCTTAGAGGTTTTCCCTGAAGTGTGGGGAGCCAGTTGACTGGTGGTTTGCATGGATATTTGTATCCTCGCCACGGCCAAATAAACACGCATTTATTATAGGAACAAACACATTCAATTTATAAAGTAATGTGCTGTGGATTTGGGTTAATAACCTGCATGTTTTATGTCAGGAAAATCAATGATTGGTAATGTATGGACCCGTTTATTAGTTATTCTATGAATGTCCCCACCCAAAAAATGGCACATTGATTGTTTGCTCAAAACCTTGGAATGACCTGTGTGTACAGTTTCCTCACAAGCGGCCTCTTGTGACTATGCAAACACGGACTGTCTTCTTTGAGCAGCAAAGGCTAAAGATGCCTGATTTAAAACCTCATGGGGAAGTGGTCATGGTGGAGAGTCGGGCTAAGAATAATGTGACAACACCTGATTTCGCAATTTGCATCCCTTTTACTATGCACTGGTTAAAACTGGTCACTTTTTAGCTGAGTTGCACTACATGACTTTCAAAATTGTCGGATCGCTGCGCGGGTCACACTACGCGACTTGCTGTACACACACAATAAGAGACACGGTGAGTGCTACTGATCTCTTCTCTCCTGTGTCGTCTTGCTCACAAAATGACACATCAAGTTGGAGGAGGTGAAATGCTTCAGTGGGCATCAGTTTTAATAATTGGGATTCGACCATCCTCTCTGAACCCAATGTAGTTAATATAAGTTGCACTGGGGGCCCCTCACCACTACATGCCCCTTCACCACCTTCACCCTGCCCTGCGCTCTGATTGTCGCAGACTCCGACTAGATTTCCAGCAGCAGGAGGGTCAGCGAGCTTCTCTGATCATGTCTTTGCAGAGTTCATTCATAGCGATATGCGACTCCCAATCGAGCGCCGATCAGGGGCTTTCTTCAGCAAGTTGCAAAAGTTGTCTGTGACTTGTTTTGTGAGCTAGGTTTAAACAAGTCTTAACAAGTCTTAAAATACTTTTGCATTTCATCACCGAAGACCAAACTTTAACCCCAGAGATGAATGGTCATGAAATGTTAATGTTATGTGTTAGTTTTGGAATATTCATATCTATTTCATTTCATATTGATTTGAAAGTATATTTTCATCGAGGTAGTGTGTAAGGCCTTATATTTTCTTATGTTGAACTAATTATTTCTAAAGCTAAGTGGCCAAACAGACAAAAATGTATTGCTAAAGATGAACCAAATAAATTGTGTCTGCTGTTCTTAAATCACTCTTAGGTGGTATCGCAACAAGGATGTGGTCTTTTGAAGAAAAATCTGCAGTAATTGCTCAGTAATCGTTTGTTATCCTTCTGGTTGGTTTACTCGCCTCTTTATCAACTACTATAACAATGTACATCACGTCCTAGTGGCTGTGAAAAGGAGCGATAGTGAACAAAAAGGTATTTGGTGAAGGGCTTTTTTGGAACTACACCACATTTCTCTTTGAGTGACAGCCAGCAGTATTTTCAAGGCTTTCCTTCCTAAAGCCCGGGCGACAAACTGCACATCACAAGCCGGCCAAGATGGCATCCATCGCACAGCCCTGCCACTGATCTCACCGCCATCGGCCGCCAATCAGACTCATCACATAGCTGCCTTCTGCTTGCTGACAGCAGCCAGGGCCAAAAAAGTTAACTCTTCCTCCACCAGGCTGGACAAAAATAAATAAAAAAATACTAGAATAACTGGGTCTTTCTTTCCTTGTCTTTCTCTTTGTTTCTGGTCAGATATTATCTGCAGAGAACAGGACTGAACCACAGCAAGTGATCACTCTCTCTCCAGGATCCACCTCAGCCTTCACACTGTCACAGGGACAGCGATGCAGCTGTGTTTTTTCTTCTTCTCTTTTTTTTCTTGGTGCAGCTAGGCCAGTCGTATCGTCTCAGTTTGCATACACAACACTGGTAAATTATCGTGTGAATGTGCATCATGAACATCTCTAACTTAATTGGGAATATTGAATAGCAGATAATTAGATATTTGATGTGACACGTGGCGTCTAATGGGCTTGATGCAGTGGTCTCATGTTGTTCCCATAGCGAGAGGGATTTTTGATGTGTTGTCAGGCCCCAGTGTAAAAATAACTGAAGTGACAGCAGTGACTTGGTTGTCAGTGTTGTCGAGGCTGGTGCGGATTTTCACAGCCGTGGGTCCTGTATGTGTGTGTGTGTGTGTGTGTGTGTGTGTGTGTGTGTGTGTGTGTGTGTGATGCCTGTGTATATGCATGTTTGTGCTGTGTGTGTCTCTGGGAGCATGTGCACACTTGTATACGCGTGTGTGTTTGTGCACGGCAATGTTGTGGGTGACAGTGCTGATCGCTGTGTGATGACAGCCTATCATTGTCGCTGTGCAAGAGTGAGAGTGGCAGGGGGGCCTTTTTGGCATGTGTTTTCTCCACGCCTTCATCTGTGTCTATGGCACTGCGAGCTTGGCTTAACAAAGGAGAAGAAGGGTGGGGAGGTGGGAGGGTGTGTGTGTGTGTGGGGGTGCTGGTGCCGGATGTCGGAGGCTGGGTGGGGCCAGCCGTGGAGAAAATGTGTCGGTAGCGCAGTCACATGGTGTCACCTCCATCTACGGCTCAGGAACAGGAAGCAGAATTCACAGACACTCTGGGGCAAAATAAGTCACCATGGCAACCAGCTTCTTTTTAAACTCTTGTATGTTTGCATATTGCGTCAGTAAAAGCACAGCTCACTGATGTTGGACTATCAGTCATATTTAAGGTGTTTACAGAAGTAACTTGCAGGGCTGTTTTGGCACATGAGAATCGAGAGAGTAAATCAGATGCACTAAGACCTTCACAGAATTCTTGCACTTGCTTATCTGTGTCTCACAAAAAAATACGAAGCAGTTTCTAGAAGTGCCATGTGGGAGCAGTCATTTCTTACTCTGGTCGGAAATTTGGTACAAGGGGAGAGTTCATTTCTTTTAAAACTTGCCTCAAGCTACTTTTCAGGGTGTGTTTTGCCAACCGATCACATGAATCTCTGTCCAAACAAAGGTAGGGAAAAACTGGTTTGGAAAAAAACTCTTACTTCTTGAAGTCATTAGTGGTTTAATATTTTATTATTTAATTATAATATTAACACGCCAAGAAGGCCTAATTTCTCAAGACAGACTACCAGCACTGGAGGGAGTACTCAAACATTTTACTTACGTACAAATAAATGGACCAAAATGCACAATTGTAAAATTAAAAGCACCACATGGGCATTTCTACTTGAGTTAAAGTAAGTACTTGCTTTGAAATATAGAAGTATTAAAGGTAAAAGTACTTGCCAAGTAGTTTGAATCCTATTCCCTTGTGCAACGGTCTACTACATCATTCTGGCTGAGTCTCAGCAGTGAGCTCTTCTGAAACTATTTGAGGTGTTTCTTCACAACTTCACTGCTGCAGATGTGCTTTGCTCTTGTTGGGGCGAGGTCTAATGTTATTGGCCCACCCTTATAGAACATAACAGTAACCACCCACTTTCATTACATGAATGGTTTCTCCATTTACTTTCTCCATTGGCTTGACAGAAAATCAGTATAAAAGAGTTTTAAACCTGGGACCAGACCTGACCAGCACTTGATTCAGAGCAAAATAAACAAAAAACTAAAAAGGAAAAGATACAACACTGTGTACATCATTTTTATAAGAGCAAAGGAACTACAAATCCCATAAACCAATGAGAAGGGCAGCATGACTCCCAGCACGCTTCTTGAATTTAACCTTGTAGTGATTTTCACTCCTTCAGACTCTTTTCCTCATCTCTCCTGCTCTCTTCAGCAGAGAGTGAAATCAGGGTTGCTCTGTGGTTAACGTAATGTAATTAATTCATGGTTGTGGTTAACATTTTCACATGGTAACAACAAGCCTCACCAATCACAGGCTTCGCTATTACACCTGAGGATTCTGGGTAGGGTAGTATTTCTCATTGACGTTGCGAATAAAACATGTTTTTCTCAAAATGCTGTTGATACCATGTGGACTTGTGGGCTCTACAGCAGCTTTAACATTGTTTCAAAATCCTGTAGCTCTACTTTGGATGGTTACAATATTTTGGCTGATAATCAAAATCTCTATTAAGAAAACGTGGTTCTTCTATTGGATCAGTGAACCAATTACCTTCTCGTTACTGGTTAATTTAAAAAATCTATATGAACATGAAATGTAATATAAAGGTGGTAGAGTAGTAAGTACAGATATTTGCCAATATATGTAGTGGAGTAAAGTATAGATACCTGAAAAAGTCTGGAAAATGTACTTAAGTACAGTTACTAAATAAATGTACTTTGAGAAAGGGTGGCCTTGTTATACTTCTGAACCAGCCAACTCCAGCTGAAATCGCCTGTAATGGCATATACACATACAGTACATTCACCAGTGGACATCAATTTCTTATGTCTTTATATTTTCTACTTTCCTACTGCCCACTCCTCTCCTGTGGCTTGATTTCAAATTCAGGTAAGAGTTACACATTTTTCTCCTCAGTTATTTATGCCAGACATACTGTGCCAATACTGTGTCATTTACTCTTTCATCAGAGCAGAAGATAAACTTTTCAGATGCGCCAGAGACAAGCCGGTGCTTGTGGTAAACTCGGAGGATCGTGAGAAACTTACGCTTCATAAATGCGGAGGCAGTTAACCTTTAATAAACAGATGGACAACTCCAACTGGCGCTGAGAAATTAACAAGCTTGAAATAACAACGGGGAGATTACATGGAAGCTGCCTACAATGGCAGTCTGCTTCATCTTCACTTTAATTTACTTTTGTTTCTTAAAACTGACTAGAGCAGGGCCTGTTCTAAACCTGCATGTTTAACATTGAGCTGTTTGCTTGGTCTGTTAATACTGCGTCGCTACTTCAGCATTATTCCTTGTCATTAGTGAGTCCTCCTCCGTTCTGCAATATACTGTCACTTTTTATTGTTTGTGTGCTGGACGTTGTGTACAGGGTTTAAACTCTATGGTGCAGAGTGAAGTGAGAAAGCTTTGCATTCATCCTACCTGGATATCTGCACTGAAGAGTTATACAGTGTTTTTCATGATATGAAACTAAATCTACTTTATTACTGTCCATGTGTGTGGCTTATATATAAGTTTGAATGATCGACTTAACTGGTGTTCACAACTTAACTGGTGCTCACAACTTTTCAAAATAATAGCTCTTTAATTCAACAGTAGGAGTCACAGCCTTAAGCTATCAAGCTCCTCTCCTGTGGAATTATCTCCCATTGTGGATCGTGATAGTGGTGGTGGATCGTGATGGTGTGTTGTGGATCGTGATGGTGCATCATGATAGTGTGTTGTGGATCGTGATGGTGGATCCTAAAATTGGTGGTAAATCTTGATGGTGGATCCTTCCTGGGAGAGGAATCCCTCACATGTGGCTCTCTGAAGTTTCTACATATTATTTATGCCTCTGCGCCAGCGTCACCCGGAGGCATTATGTTTTCGGGTTGTCAGTCCGTCCGTCATGAATTTCTGCATTTATCTACCAGTTCATTCATTCCATTTCAGTGGTCAAAGGTCACAGTGACCTAATATGAATCTGAAAAAGAAAGTATGTCGAACTATGTACACGGAAACTGCACTGGTTGGCAGATGCATACAACTGTTGTGTTATTTTGGTAGTTTTCCCTTACTCTTGTTGAGGGTTAAGGACAGAGGATGTTGCACCTTGTTAAGCCCTATGAGACGAGTTGTGAGTGGGCTATACATTTGATCGTTTGATTGGACTCTGTATAGAGGATTACAGCAACAAAACGAACTTTGGGCTTTTACTTTGAAGACAAATTGTCAAACAGGTGATTTTATAAATCTTGTTGCCATGAAGGATATCAGCACCTGTGGTGTGTGTCTGTGTCTCAAAATTATTCAAATTATCAAAATGATCTGGCATTGACTTTGACCCAGTTGGCGACCTTGCAAGCTATTCGTTCTACATACAGATGGACAGAAAGACTGACATGATTGTGGAATCATGACACATAGGATTCATGGTTAACACATGGAATCAGAAGTAACAACCATGGCATTGATGCCGAACACGTATTTATCACAACAACAAAAAGGCTTCTCTTGATTCTCTCCTGTCTTCACTGCAGTCCAACAAAGCTGTCAGCAACCTCTGGCTACAAAAAAAACTCGAACCAATAATGTTAATAGTGAGTCACAAGGGAGCAGTGATGGAGCTGGGTAATGCAGGCAAACTGCTTCCAAACAAACACATTGTAGTTCTTTAAAGAACGGGAATGAATGAACAATGCATGTCCCTTAGGTGCAAATCCTCTGGGAAATGATCATTTTATACCAGTTTCGGGGAAAGCATTTAGGCTTTTACAAGACACTAAAACTCACATTAAAATCTGTGGAAAAAAAGCTCTGCAGGTTTTACACGCTGTCAAAAATATACTGACTGGTTGTGGTCAGGGGAGAACGAGGTTAGATCATCTGCATCCTGTCCCGTGAAACTGAATGTCTTGTCATTTTTAATAAATGTCTTGTACTAAATGGATATTCTGTTCAGCACAAGCAAACTTTTTACTCTGCTCGCATCACTTTTACGCACTTAAACAACCACATCCTCATAACATAGTCAATAAAAAAATGCGTCTACTATTCAATTTCGACGTAATAGCCAATCACCATTAGTTACACTGTCTTTCTTTCTTTCCACAGTGTCTGCCGATGACAACCACGATAACAGTTTGGTAATGATGTTGTTATGACTTACAAATTCTTAAAAATGTATTGTAAGTGTTAGGTAACCACCACATGGTCAGGGTGAAGATAGAACTGTATTTATGATACCAAATGAAAGATTCACTGTGTGAGTTGTTTTGGTCTCTGACATGAGAGTTGGATGTGTTATCCTGCACCCTGATCTCCATGCTCTTCTTTTCCATTGGCACTGGGTGTAAGTGAAGTGCTGCAGAATCGTCCAATATAAACATAATCTCTAAGGTAAGTGGCTGCAGTGCCAATTTACAAAGATGTGTCAGGACAAACCAATGGCCATCAGAGGATGAAAGGCCCATAGAACAAGGCAGGAACATCTGATCTTATATCTGAATTCAGTGATGATTATCATAAGTTATTACAACCACCTGTACTGTTTTGAAAAACTGCAATTTGTGCATTTCCAATGGCTGGAGCTTTGTTTCATGATCCAGATAAATGTTGATCAGGCTTTGAGCTGTATGATTGAGATAAAAGTGTGAGCCACATGTATAAAACATACCTGTTAATCACACACAACCTGCAACTGACCTGGTTCAACTCCAAACTAATGACAAGGTGCTTTCTCTTGTTTAATACGGCCCAAATCTTAATCTTAATTTATAACATTAACCATAATCAATGTCGTTTCCCTACTAAAACTTGATGGAAACGTGATAACAAAGCAGAATTGGTATCAAGCATTATCACAGACTGTGTAAAAAAATGAACAACATGACAATTGAAGTGTCTTGATCTGCCACCTGTTGACTGGTTGCAGTATAGGTCATACATTTTGCCTCCTCCATGTTACTGGACGGGACAAGGACCAAAGTTAAATGTCAAAGTAAACTTTCTTACACATTTGTCTCTGCTAAATTTGGTTTAAATTAGTTAGGGTAAGATTGATGCTATAAAAACAGGGTGAAACATCATAATTAACGGCTAAGACTGACTCATGATTGGCTCCATCCAACAATTTTTACTGCGCGCTGACTGCAAATGATGGCACCACTCCTATCCGGCATATACTTTGGCTTCATTTCTGGATAGTGGGAGGAAGTGGAGATGCATCGTCCATCTTTATTTACAGTCTATGAACAATATGTATCTGGAAAATGACAGGACAAGATGCAGGACAGGACACAATAGGATCCTAGTTTTAAAACATCTTCATAGCATAACAACACATCATAGTTCTTACAGATCATTTCCTTCATTTCTGTCTTAACCCATGCCGTTACTCCATTATAGCCCTCAGGGTTCCTGGCAACACACTGAGCTGAACTGAAATTAATATTTCCCATCAAGCACCAGCATCAGTACGGTAATATCAGTGGACAGGTGACCTACAGGCCTATAGGACCTCTGGATCCTCATTCATGCCTGCCATAGATGAGGCCTGTCCAGATACAGGCCCCGAGGGCCCGTACTGTACCTCACGGTCATGTCTAATCTGGTTACTGCAGCAACGGCAGGGATTAGGAGTGTGATGAGGGGGGGGGGGCTCTTCTAACAAGACTGGTCATTATGCATAATTCATGTAAACGAGCCAGGGAAGGAGGGGGGCAGGAGTGGTTGATGGTTGCTGCTCTAAGACACGTACACACACACACACACACACACACACACACATGCAGCAATTCACAAATAAGAGTAAAAGCTAACTGTGACTGAAGTGATAGCTTATTAAAATTTGAATGCATATACTGATTTGTAAAGCACAAACACACACACTCCAGGTTCCAGTGTGGCCTATCTGAAATCTAGCCATATGTAGCCTATTGCACTTTTTATAGCCACAGCAATTCGTTGTTGTTTCTGTGTATTTACTGATTTACAAAAATGGCGCAGCTGATGAAATGTGGTGTCAGCGGTGCTTTAAGAGCACACTGCAGCTGAAGCTTGGAAAACAATCACATCCAGTGGAATGACAGAGGGTCATTTCAACAGTATTAGTCATTTTCACTCATGAACAGATGTCTTAAGGGACAAGACGGCTGTGACTCAACATGCATATCCCCCAAGCCTGGATGAGCAGAGTGTGTGTGTGTGTGTGTGTGTGTGTGTGAGAGAGAGAGAGAGAGAGAGAGAGAGAGAGAGAGAGAGAGAGAGACTGGGTGTCTGCATTAGTGAATTTGAATGCTCTTGTTTATGTATATGTTGCTTCTCAGTGGACATGACAAATGTGTCGCCCCTTCAGTGTGTGCTACACCAAGACGCCGCCTTCCGCCACTGAAAAGCGCACACAAACACAAACACGCACACACACACACCCTGCCACCTCTTCACCCTCGCTCTCCTCTTCCTGCCTACCCCCACCTGCATAATAACCCCCCCTCCTCCTTTCTGTCTTCCCTGCCAGAGCGCCCATGTCCAAACCAAACACAACAGATCAACAACTCGGCATGCAGATCGTGTCACGGGATAAATTATGCGCAGCGTGTCAGCTTCATACGTGGGCTCTCGGCTGGCTGTCCGTGACATGTGTCAGGGTGCCCCTGCATCTCCGCCGTGCAACGCTAATGACGTGATGCCGGGTTAGCCTCCCATGCACCCCACCCCACCTCTTCCCCTGCCCTCAACCTCCCCAACCCTTCTACCCCTTCACCCACTCCTCTTAACCACCCCCCACCCATCACGCGACGATGAGACAGCGTGTCACCTCCAGAAGGGCGGAAGCGAGAGAAAAAAACCGTAGGTTTTAAGGGGATAAAGATGGACAACAATGTCTGGTCCAGTGTGAGACTGTGGAGGCTGATGGTTGAGGGCCTTTGGATGGAATGGTCTGACCCGTGTTATTATTATTAAATGTCATGCAGCATCTTTAAAATCCGTCCATTTGCTTGCTGAAATTATTTTTTAGGAATACTGTTTTGCTTCCAATTTTTTTTATCAGAAAAGTTTAGGTTAGATAATTAATTACATAAATAATATAGGTTGTGCGATAAAATGTGTATCAATGAATATATGTTTTTTCTCAGAGGCCTACAATACAACCAAAATGCCATAGGCCAGTATCCGCAGTATATATCGGTCTCAACCTTCTACATACACAATATGACATGTAAGACCTTTTTAAAACAATTTACTGCTCTCGCCCTCCCCTCCCCCCCCTCCTCTACCTACTCTCCTTGTACAAGATGGTGCATTTTTTATTTAAGCCCTCTTTCTCTCCTTCTTCTTTTTTTTTGTTTTTAGTCTTTGTATGCAAATCCTGTCTGATTTGTCTGAATTATGTGTGTCTGTCCGGGAGCCTCAGTGATTCGGAGTGACTGAAGACTGCACACACGGTGATTGCATCCACTGGGCCTACTCTGAGCCTTGCATAAGTAATTGAGATGTCAGTATGTGTTCTCATATTCCCACAACAAAACTGTAGGAAAACATGCACTGTTGAAGGTCATTTGAATAATTCCTTAATGGAAGGGAGGCCTTGTTTTTTCGGGATGCATGAAAAAGCAAATGTCAATGATCAAAATCAAGCAGCATCATATCTCACGGAGGCAGCACTGATTCCTGGAGCACTTCACCCTCTATCTCCCTCTCTTTCGCTCTGAAAAGATAGATAAGGGATAAGTGTCTTTGTGCATATCAAACACAACACAAGTCACTATTTCTCACGGGTCTTTTTGAAACACAAATTGGTTTTGAGATATTTCCTGCGTTGACCTCTTTGATTTGAAATAGGAAATGACAGGGACATGGTAGATCTCATATTCAAAAAAAACCCCTGAGAGGTCAATGACTGAATCATACATATACACACTGGATAATGGAAAATATGCCATTAATCTTTCATATATGAATTATTATTGTAGCTATAGACATGTCCCCAGGTTATCAGGCAAATAGAGATGGATTAGCTGCTACATAAAGAAGGTGTGCGCCAAAAAAAATATTTTACAGAAATAGAGCATTATCTTTTTGTGCATGGTTTATAATGTATAACTTAATGAAAGACAAAGACACTTACAAATAAAGACATGCGATAAAAAAAAAAACAGTCCCCCACTTAAAAAAAGAAAACAAGAAGGAAAAAAAACAGTGTAAGAAGAGAATGAATAGCTATTGTATCTTGTTTCATCAAACCACATCCCTCATCCACCAAGATGGAGGAAACATTTCATGCCCCTGTATGCTTTGTGTTTTGTCCGGGCTTGTGATGGATGAAGGGCCTGGCGACACACACCTGCAGTCCTCATCCACCATCACGTCGTAACTAAAGGGCTTGGCAGACTGAGATGATCTCCTACATCCGTTAGCCTGCCGCTGTCAAACACTGTCACTCTCCAAAAGACAACACTGTCACATCAACACTCCCACAGCAAAATAAACCCACCTTGATGAAAGACTGCGGCGTGTCCATCACAAGAAATACAAATACACTGCCACTGACACCAGCTGGAGTCCTGCACTCTGTTCCAGTGGCATTGGTTTTCACACTGTTGTGCCTGAAATAACCTGATTATAACTCAAATATTTTTTAAATGTAACATACATTTGTGAAACCTATCAGCTTCTTTGCTGTATGTAAATCAATGAGAGTCTAACAGATGTTAATAATGTTAATATATTAAAGAGTTTTGATTAAAAGAAATGTGTGGTGATTGTGATGGAACATCAAATTACCTGTATTGTGAATCCTACACATAATAGTTAGAGGGCTGCTTTTGAAGCTGCATTGATGTACCTACTCCTTAATTCGTTATTATATAGTAAATGCTTTTCCTGCACCTCGTATTTTTTATATATATATATTTTCCCTTTTTTGATATTTTTCTATAACTCTTAAAAGTATGGTAGTCATAGTGGAAGGCAAAGAAAGAATATAATTGTACATGAACTAAAGTTTTTAAGCAAAAAATTCACAACAGTTTTTGCTTTTATTCGAATCCAATGCTGTATGAAAAACCATGATTTATTAATTCTAAGAAACAGTTGGACTAAATGAAATCAGTGGAAATGAAGTATTAAAGACCTTTTAAATCTTCTGTAATTTTGCTTGTATCAGGTCATGGTGTAATTTTAGTTACCAAACATGGTTTTGCTTTGAAAACGGACTAAAAATACATAAAAACACAATTAGAGCATTGTGTACCAATCTCCTTTTTAAGAGTCTGTGATAATGCGCTGTCTCCAACTGAAATGTTTGAAGTCCCTCAGGGAAGTTAAAAGGATGTAGACTTGAGGTTCTTAAAGCGGAAGTTCATCAGAACCTGTTCTGGTTCTAAACAGAACCTGTTTTTGGTTAGTGTGTAGAGAATAGAGCTGTCACAGATCCTGCACATTTTAAAGCTGAGCAACATAATTGAATCAAGTCCACAAACTGACTTAAATCAACATAAAAATAGACAGAGGCAGGTATCTTCTGCAAAACACCAACACTGATAACTTCCCGGGTGCAATTTCTAACAATGAAGCGTTTTATCAGGATCCAAACAGATTCCTCCGACTTTAGTTTCTGATCCGGCACAAAGGCTCTCAGTCGTTGTTGCTTTGTTTGTTGATTCTCCGTCAGACATTGTTTGTTTGTTTTGAGGTATTTTGGAGGGGTATTAAACCATACGTCGGGAGTTGTGTGCAAAGTTGGAGGTTTTATATGCGGCGGATGAACGCCGGGATCCTCAGCGGGAGCACCGGCTTTTGTTTCATGGTTGACAATGATCTGCGTGCCGCTATCACACGCAGACCAGGAACAACAACCACGAACATATGAATCGTAACAAAAGGCTTACCGGGGAACCACAGGTGTGAGTTTGTGTTGCCACTCAAGCATACATACAGTACATTTGAGGCAATAACACTCTTTGAATGTGGAGAGGTAACCCCCAGAGAAAAGATCAAACATCACACGCACTGGGATCAACACGCTCTCCTTTATTTAGCTCCACTCGTCTGTGACTCCTAACCACGGTAGAGACCCTTCTATCATGTCTATCGTGTCCGACATATGACCCAAATATAAACAGCATACTTGATGCAACGCACGGTGTAAAGTGGAGAACACCTTCCATTGCAAACACCAATGTGTCCCTGTTCTATCTAGGCAGAGGCAGACACGAGTTATGGAGGTTAATACTCCCTCTCCGTGTTCCCACCAGCCCAGGTAATTTTGTTATTCCATTTGTGCCCTCTGTCTACACCCACCCCTGTCTGCTGTACATAATGGTCCCAGCCCTGAGAGGAAGCAGGCATTTACTTATACAAAACCTTGAGGAAATCCCTACCAATCCTCAGGGCTCACGTTCAGCAGCGCCCAAAACACAAAGGCTATGCAAATCTGCCCAGCCTGCGTTTATCTATCCTCGGTTTCCGTTTGCTCCACGGGAACCAGCATTGTGCCGTGCGTGGCGATTATCGCATGTAATTTACATAGAATACGCACAGGAAACAGTGCACTGATCTCTAACAAAGCAGGAAGGAGTCTCTATCGGCTGAGCAGCTATCTGACGGCACAGCAAAATTACAGGTTTAGCTGTGGGGTATTAAACCTACAAGGTGTTTTTTATTTCTGCTGCGCAGGGAACACTATCTCCTCCAAATGTTGCTTGTTTATCTGCCGTGTTTGTTTTATAACCCAACTCTAGCAGCCCCTTTCTGAGGAAGCTGCATCTTCAGCAGAGTTAATCTGCCCTCTGCCTGTGTTTCCTTTGTCACTGAATCCGTGTATCAACACAGCGAGGTGCAGCCAGATCGAGGAGGTGTGTAATTGCACAAAGACACTCATGCTAATATAGCCTCGCGAGTGAGTGTGTGTGACTGACTCAGCCAACACGAGACATGTTGTGAGTGTGAGGAATGGAAGTCATAACACTGCAGCATGGCTTCATCCACACAAAGGCTCGTTCTGTAAGTACTCAATCAGAAACTTGAGACATGAGGGCGAGATGAGAGATCAAATTCCTGATGTGGACGCCGTACCTGCAGGGCTGCCCGAGGAAGAAAGCCCCACAACTCGCTGCTTACCTTTGGTTCAGGGTCATCTAGAGGTCATTGTTTAGATAATAAAATACATTCAGCTCTCAATTCAGCTCTATGTGAAGTCTGTGGTATAAGTTGGACAAATGGAACATGTTAAAAAAGCAACAGCTCACAGAAAAGAGGAAAAGCTGCAAACAAAGTGCAACAAAAGACGACCAGACTCTGACGATTAAGAACCTTTTTGATTTGTCGAAAAGGTGCAGTAATCTGTCATGCTCTGCAAGCAACTATGCACACATCCATTTTGAGGAGATGGAAACAAAGTCAATGAAGTGGAAAAGGAAAAGGAAAAGGTTGTCTCCAACAGGCTGCATCATTTTTGACTGAGTTCAAATAACCACAGGGATTCAGCCAGTAAAATAGTGACAACACTAAAGTGACACTTCATCCGGGTTTTTTTAATATATACACACAAACCTGTGTTAAACTGTGTTTACTGTACACATATGATGAATTAAGCAGCCAACATCTGGCCAATGTTGACAAACTGTCTCTGAAATACCACATTTTTATTTAATTATAGCCAGCACATGAACTTTATATAACTTATAGCATCCCGATGAAAAATATTAAAACAAATGTAAATGTAGAGTGCAACGATTTGCAGTGTATTTTCCCTTGCAGCTGATGAGATAAAAGGAAAGCTTGCTGCTCGTGTATCAAATGAATAGTTGTGTAAATTATTGGTTGGTTCAGTGTGGCCAGTCAGGAGGCTATATCAAGCAGAACAGACACCCATCTGATTTTGTTCCAAGAAGACAGGCAAAAGCACACTGCCATCATTAATACAGTATAACACTGATTCTTTCAGAACTGGCCCTCCGAAGGCCAGTCACAAGCCTAGCATGGGTTTCTCACAGTACAATAGACACCCTTACAGGCTTATCATCCCCGTCATCTTCATCATTATAATCATCGGCAGTATGATGTGGCTCAGTCATCAGTTACAAGTATGACACCAGTGACTTTTTCTTTTTCCTCTTAAAACTTTGCAAACATAAAAGCAGGTCTGTTGCAAAATATGTAAAAATAGTGACACAAGGAGTCTCACCTCTGCAACGATAAGTGCAGCTGAAGGGAAGAAAACAGCAACCCTCCAGCACAGAGTGGGGATGTGATAAGGCTGTGATTGCTTTAAGTTTTATAGACGTTGAATTCGGTGCACCACCATGACAAATGAACACACAACCACAAATGTACGACTGTTAACAACTGCTTTGGGGTTTATTTTACAATTGAGAAAGAAATGAAACAAACTAATCGGTGCTAAAAAGTTTTTTTTTCTTTACAATATTGTTGATAAAACATTGAAATGTATAGTCATTGTGCATCGCTTATTTATTTTCCACACCATTTCATGCATCAAATTGGATGCAAGTATAATTAAAATCATTTCTGTAAACCAAGCCAAAGAAGCTAAATTTGTATTTTTCTTTAAAAAAGGACATTTGTAGCTCTACAGCATATATCTATATACACCATCTGTTTTTATTTTTTTAATCATTTTTGTATATAAAATGACGATATAAAAGTTAGAGAATGCACACACCTTAAGATACAAAGAATGTTGAGCAGTTTCAAATGGTAAGATATGTTTTATGGAGTACTGACAGTTCACTGCTAATCATTTACATGTAACAGACTTTTCTCTTTACAGTTGAATAAAGCGACACAATTTAGAAAGAGAAAGTTGTAACAAACCATACAACTGGAAAATTGCTATAAGGTGATATTTCACAACAAGGAAAAGTTTTTTGAGCAAACTTGCATACTGACGGCCATTCATTTTCACTGATTGACTCATAACCAAAAAAGCAGCATTTCCGTTTTTCCAAATGTTCACGTGGTCTTTTTTTTTCTAATACATTGGCAGGTTTATGAGCAGGCCATTCATCATCAAAAACACTGCAGTGACAGGAACCAAAGAAATGAGAGAGGGGAGAAATGATAATCCTTGATCTTTTAAAAATCAATCTGGTTTTGACAAATGCAAGATATTTCAAAACATGTTCTCTTTACAAATTCAAAATTCAACTGTCTAAGGTGCTACTTCAGTCTTTCAGGGTAGTCTTTCATTCTTTTGGTGTATACATTTAATTTTCATCTTCTTCATATCAAGTAATATACAGTTTTCTCTTCCACCAATTCTCTCCACTCACAACTTTAACCATTGAAGCAGTAGTTGTATTTTTGCCATGAAAAGATTAAAATCTTGTGTTTAACCTTGATTCACTAAAATACATGCACAGATCAGACAAATAGCATATAAATATATTACAAAATAAGTGTAAAAAAAAAGCTTGGCAAAACAAAAACAAAATCAACATGAAAAGACATGGTCCAGTCAGGCAGTTATCACAACGAAAAACAATAAGACTGATTTTTTTTCTGGCGGCTCAGTTTGGCCCAGTGCAGTAACTGTGAACAATGTCATTTTAGTGCAATGAAATTCTAGTCAGTTACACAGCTGTCAGTCTCTACCGTCAGCATGAGACTCCGCTTAAACCTTCTCCATCTTGTCTAGCTTCTCCAGTTTCTCCAAAGCAGTGACAAACACCAGGTGGTCCTCTGGAGACTTGCCGTGGGTCTTGCTGAGGTGCAGTTTGACTGCGTGTTTGCTGACGAATGTCCGATTGCAAAGTCTGCACTGGTACACAGAGCCTGTGTCGTCCTCTGGCGTGGTCAATGCTGACAGGGGGCTGCCGAATGTCATTTTGTCTGTGATCACCTTTGAGGCAGCCTGCTGCTCCCGTAGGTGCTCAGTTGACAGCTTGGACAGGTCCTTCATGCTGAAGCCCAGGTGAGACTCCAGGTGGTTGATGTAGGAGGAGGGAGTCCTGAACTGGGAGGCACAGTCACCACAGAGAAACACAGGCTGGCATGAGTCCATGTTCTTGAGAAACTTGGTGCTCCCAGTCCGTCTCAGCTGGTACTTGACATTAGCTAGCCAGTGGGATATGGTGGTCATGGAGAGTCCAGTGAACTTACAGATGTGGACCCTTTCCTGAGGGCCTAAGTCAGTCATGGCGTAGCGGCCCTCTTGTGTCTCCCTCAGGCTGGAGGCAAACTGTGCCTGGAGGATGAGAAGGTGCTGGGGATTCCAATTGGACTGCCGCCCTTTCCTCTTCTGCACCGGAGAGAGGTCTTCTAGGGCGTCTTCAAATGCACTGCCATCAGCATCTGACTTCTCCGAAATGGAGGAGGGAGTTGAAGATTTGGGCGTCAGTCTGCCGGTGAGGTTCTTTACCATATCAGAGATGTCCATTAGAGCATTCTCTCTGAGAGGTGAGGAGACTGAGTCAGGGAGGGAAATGAGGGGCTTGTTACCGTTTATACTATTGTTGGTCAAGAGCACATTGGTATTATTGTTATTATTGTTGTTGGCGTTTGTGGCAGACTTATTTTTACTCAGGTCTATGGGTTGGTCACAGTTATCATACAATTGATAGTGGTTGATGGGCTCAGCTGGCTTGCCCTGAGGAGTGGGGTTGAAAGCTGGCTTTTCCATCATGCTGTTGCTGATTTTGTAAAGCATAGATAGCGGATCAGCAGCTGGGCTTACTGTTTTGGAGGCCTTACCCAGGTGTGTGTTCATGATTGACTGGAGTGCGCTGAGAGGGTTGATGAAAGGAATTTCTGGTGAGTGATCAGTGATGATGCCAAGACTGTTGCCGTTAGTTACTGGGGACTGACAGGCCTCAGAGCCATTCTTTGAATGGTTGTTGTGGCCATCTACTAGGCTCTCTTTGGGCTCCCTCTTGCAAATGAGCTCAGAGTCTACACTGCCTGGGCTTCTACTTCGCATACCAGAGGGTTTACCTACAGAAAGGTCATTTGGAGATATTAATTGCTCTCTTTGCTCTCTCAGTGCAGGAGAGGGGGATTTTACTAACGATGAGGGTCGGCATCGTTCCAGGCTCACCATCTTCTCCTCCTTTTCTTTCTTCACAGTGGCAGCTTTCCCTGTCACCTTCTCCACAAGCTCCTCCATGGCAGTGACATTGCTCCTGAGGGGGGTCGGGGAGGAAGGGCTCCGAGGCGAGTGGATGACTGAGTTGGGGTCAACCACCAGGCCACGTAACCCACTGTTATACATTGACTGCCTGTGGACACTCTGGACAGTTGGGGGCAGGACAGTAGTTGAGCTTTTCATTGCACCTTGCAGCTGGTAGGCTGCATGAATGCTAGGGTAGCCACCCCATGTGGGTGTCCCTGTCTGGGCCTTACTGATGGCACTGGATACTGTGTTCTCAAGTGATTTAAGAATATCTAAACCCCCTTTGGGGCTCTCCTCAAGATCTTCCTCTCTTAGATATTTATATGATGTGCCGTCATTCTCAGATTTTTCACCTGAGTCGTCTTTTTCCTCCTTAATTTTTTTCTCCAATGACTCACTACGATCAACATTTTCATCCTCACCTCCTTCCCTCTTTTCCTCTGAGCCTGAGGAGAGAGCAGGGGACACAGGCTGTGACTTTACAATACTGGGAACAGGGAGTCTGGTCGTGGTCGGTGGCAATGGGATAGACTGAAACTTTTCTTCCACCACTGAATCAAAGACTAGCTGTTTGCCCTTCTTAGATGCAGAATTTGTGACCTTCAAAAAGTGACCTGTGACCATCATATGGGCAGTCAGCTGTTGCAGTGTATCATGGGAGCTCCCACACTCCATGCATTTGAGGATCTGGGCTTTACGAGCCTCAAACTGCCATGTGTAGCTCGCACCATTCTGGTAGCCATAGCGGTTGTTTGGCGTAACATAAGGGTTTGGTACGGCTTTTGTGTCTTTGCCAACATCCCCATGGGATATGCTGCCACCACCGATACCAGCATGGAGAGAGTCTGGGGAGCATGGAGAAACTATAGCATCTTGGAGAGCTCGTTTTTTAGCTGAATGGGGCAGCAGTTTAGTGGCCAAGGCTGGCACTGGTTCTTTGAGAGGCACTTTCTGGTAATGCTTGGTCTTGATCATATGAACACTGAGATCTTGCAGAGACTCAAATGAGTGGCCACAGTACATGCACTTCAGCACCTTCTGAGCATCCTCTTTCCCCTCCATCTCCATCAGAGAGCGCTTGCGTGGTTTGGACCATCGCTTTCCCTGATCCTCCTCTTTGTCCTTGTTATCATCTCGATAATGGCCCGTCTCATTCATGTGAACTGTCAAACCCACCAGTGTGTCATAGGCAGCGCTGCAGTCTTTGCAGCGAAACTTGCTTGCCCCAGTGAAAACAGAACCATACAGCTTGTTGTTCTGCCGGTAGAGCTGCACTGTGCTGAAGAGGCTGGGCTCTGGTAGAAGGTGGTATGGGTTCTGCTGAAAAGTTTTGGCAAGTGCTGCCTGGTGCCAGTCATAGGCTACACCACCACCGTTACTGGCTGCACCACTGCTGACCCCACTGCTGCTGGTTGCACTGTGGCTGCCAACAGAGCTAGCTGCTGTGCCATTCGTATTGCCACTTGCACTGCTTGTGTGGTTAACAGTGGTGCTGGAGCTCCTACCATTGTGGTGACCGCTAACAATGTTGACCACACTACTTTTGTTTATGGTTGGGGTTGTAGAGACAGAGGCAGTAGAGGCTGGCTCCGGAGAGGTGAGGGCACTGTTGACACTGCCTGCCGCAGCAGGCTTAGATTTCATGATGTCCATTGTGATGCTGGACCAAGAGGCATCTGAGATGAGGTTTGCATAGACGGCTTTCATCTGTGCCAGGCTATCCTGGAAAGAGAGGCCGTTGTTGGGGCGAAAGGGTAAAGCTGTGCCTTCCCTCTCCTGACCGTCTGTGGAAGAGGTGCTCTTGAAGTCCGTAAGTCGGTCGCTGGCATCACTGAGTGGAGACCCATACCCGGCATCAGGGTTAGTGCCATTGCTGAGTGGAGAGTCTCTGTAGCTCGGCGGCTGGCCTCCATCCACATCTTCCTCTTCCTCGTTGCACAGGAACTCATTGTCCTGGCCATCTAACGAGAGGCCGTCATCCTGCAGGTGCTCTTCCTCATCTTGAGGGGCTGCCTTAAGCTCGTCCTCGGGCATGTACGCTGGAGCACAGAGGGAAAGAAGACAAAAAGAGGAGAAAGGAAGAGAGAGAGAAAAAAAGAGGTCAGCTCAGTAAAATTAAAGATTTACAGCACACTAACAGGACCACTGTCAAAATAACATGGAGTGAATACTCAGTGATAGGAAATGTAAGCTTTTATTCTCATCCACTGAGTGTGTGTATGTGTCTGTATGCATGCATGCATGCATGAGTTAGTGTGTATTTTACACACATGTGGCTCTGAAAGCCAGTGGTGAAAAAAGCCTCCAAGGGAAAAATAAATCACTGAGCTTCTGACAGTTGTCCTTTTCCTTCCCAACTCCCTATTCCTCCACACATGCCTCATGTTCCCCAGGAAATGACTGGCTGTTTGGCCTTGTTAGCCAGCTGCATGCTTACATGTTCAACTCCCCCTTTCTCCCTCTTTTTTTTCTCTTCCCCGAGCTTTATTGCCTCTCACTCATCCAGTCCATGAAATTCAGTTTCTCACATGTTCAGGTTATGTAACTGATTGAGCAGGGGAAGAAACAAAATGCTACTCTGGAGATAACACGTCTTTTTCTAACCCACTCTGACAAACAAAAGGTTCATTTTGTTTTCGGCTAATAAGCAGGAACTAGTAAAACAATAGTGCTAAGATTGAGACTACTAGAGTGACTGTTGAAGAAAGGACTCCTGGACAGAGAGTTTATGCATCTGCACAATCTACTACTGTTCCGTGATCCAAAATGGCAAACTCAATGCTTAACAAGAAGACAGAAGAAAGGGAACACATAGTGATGAAAATTTAGGGTGTGGGGAAAGGGAACTAAGGAAGGTTGAGATGTAACAGGTTTACCAGTAAAATATATGAAGACATACAGTATAAAGAAGAAGGCTAGACAGTGTGTGTCTGTATGTCTGTGTGTGTGTGTGTGTGTGTGTGTGTGTGTGTGTGTGTGTGTGTGTGTGTGTGTGTGTGTGTGTGTGTGTGTGTGTGTATGCTGGGGAGGACACCACGAGCATCAGTAAGTAGGAGAGACAGGAGGTGGTTAGGGGAGAACAAGTGAATGAAAAGGAAACGTGGAGGAGAAAGAAAAAGTGAGCAGGAGCTGGTGGGTTTGGTGGGCGGGCAGAGGGGCTGTAAGAGAAAATGGAGAAAAGGAGAGAGGGAGAGAGAGAGAGAAAGAGAGAGGGTGAGGGAGGCAGGGAGACAGGAAAGACGGCCCCCTAGCTTCTTCCTTTATCTCCTTCCTGCATGGTGAGATGTGTGTCCTAGATGCCAGTATCAGTCTCTCCTGATGAAACAGATGTGCTGTCAGCTTCAAACGGCACGCTAACCTGTCATATCATAATCTAAGTGGACATAATACCTGATATATATACACTGGCACCATTTACTGCTGCCTGAGAGGAGATGGGTGGGGGGAGGTGAGCAGCTGCACCATCAACTGTGACTGTGTGTGTGTGTGTGTGTGTGTGTGTGCCTAAGTAAGTGCCTGTTTGCGAACGCGTGTTTGCCCGCATGCTCACCTCCCCATGCCTATGTGTGTACCTTTTGCACTCTGCTCAGCTCATACATGTTTGCTCGTACAGTGCAAAGCCGAACCCTTCGACCATAATATTGCCTATAAGTCTTGAGTTTGCTGTGCGCTACTGATACACTCTTCGCCAAATGAGCAACATACTCCCCTAACGCCTGACAGGATTTCAGTGAAATGAGAGCACTACAGGAGAACCTGGCTGCGCTTCAATCCCACTGACAGACTGAGACCGAGACAGTTTCTAAAACTCCTGAAAATCCCTAACACAGCAGATTAGCATTATGTGCTGTACTCTCTACAACACATCTGCAGAGTGTCTTCTGTTACAGTGCCTTCCCCCTCGCTAACCCGCTTCCGGAACAGGAGGCTATCAATACGTATCAGCCATTTAATATACAAAGCATCCTGCAGAACGGCTATCCAATCACTAACAGTGCAAACATACAGTAGGAATTACCTATGTGAGTCGCTCATGTCAGCTGCAGCCAAAAAGTAGCTAAACCCCAATAGCTGGCAGTGCTTAATACACACACACACACACACACACACACACACACACACACACACACACACACACACACACACACACACACACACACACACACACACACACACACACACACACACACAAAGACAGCAGGAATGAGAAGCAGCAGATCAGAAATATCCCTGGGTGAGTGACAAAACACAGACTGCAGCAGGGAGGGGCTTCGAACGATGAACAGGTCGCCAGGGAACCCTTTGACGATCCCTGTCAATCAATGCCTGTCCTGCCATGTTGTCATGGAAACAACAAAGAGGGAGATATCAAAAGCACACAGACAAAAGACTGGCAGACACAGACATCTGTAAAAATCACAGGCAGCAAGTGGATGCTTTTGCAAACCATAGATGCACAATATTAGTGACAAACGTGGCTAACATTAGTCTGATATATAAATGATCTCACCATCTGTTTTGAGATGCTGCTTTCATTCGGACAGGATGTTCAAATCTGGAGCGTGAGGACGTTACAAATATTAAGATCTGCATATCAACACTCTCTGTTCTTTCAGTGCAACTTGAAGATGTGTGATTCTGACTGGCGATCAGATTAAGCTCCTTCTCCTGCCCTGGATGCACATATGCGGAGCAACACCAGCAGCAAGGGGCAGGCTCTAGAAGGGGTAGGGCTGGCGTGCCGTCCCTGGCGGTTTGGTTTGCCGAGTGGGTGATGGCTGTGAGCAGGGCCATCTGCACGGGCGCCAAAGCGCCTGTCACTTTTGCTCGGGGACGTGCTGCCATCAAGGAGACAGGCGGCAGCGTGGCCAGGATAGCACTGCAGACTCACTGTCAGAAGCAGCAGTGATCAAACCCGCACCAGCCACGCCAGATCACCGACTACATGAAGCAAGGAAGCAGGAATTAGCATCCAAGTGCATCCCTGATCTCCCAATACCCACACATACGGTTAATATGCCATTAATAAAAAGGAACATAAAACACGTCGAGGGTTTGTAGTAGCCCCTTTGGATGTTATCAAGAGTCCTTTTAAAAATTCATAATGCAAATTGATTTGACATAGACACCTATCATGCTGTAAAGCAGACGCTATCAAAGGTTTTCATGTCTACCAAATATACTTTGGGCGACAGACCCTTATTTGATTTAATATAAGAGCTTTTAAAAAGCTCAAGTGTGTGTTTTGTTCTCCTCCATTTCATTTATTATTATTATAATTCAAATGAGAGTTTTAAAGTAAAGTACAGATGAAACACCCTTGATTCTGATCTGTACCTAAAGATTAGAGAATGCTGCATGTGTTATCACAGTTTTTGCGTTCGCAATCTGTGACCGGGTTTGCTCCCATAACACTGGTTCTCAGGGAGCAGACAGAGCTGAGAGTGTGCAGTCCTGCTGTGCAGAACAGACAGACAGTTTTCTGATGAAAAGACTGTGGTAAACGCCCTGTGTCCCGCCTCGGCACAAAGCCGGGCCTCATAATGGGACAACGTGATCGACCTATGAGTACAGATCATCTCTAAAACATTCTCCCTCACACGGCTTGACACTGTGTACGACTTGATTTTTGTAAATGATACCAAACGAAATACAACCAGCGGACACGTCAGCACTTTGGCAGGGAGTAAAGCAGAAACATATCACTCCTTTTCAAAACTTTGCTATCTTTCTCTGCCCTACCCCTTTTTTCGCCTTCTCCCTTTTCTTTGCTGAGAGTCTGCTGGTTGTTAAATCAATAAAACTCTCTGTCAGGCTCACAGAGCTTCACCATTTGGCCGCTGTCAAAGCCAAACAAACCAGATAAGAAAGGCAGAAAGGCGATGAAATGAGAGAGAGAGAGGGGAAAGAAGGGGATGAGACCAGTCAGCCTCCCCTCACAGACACCTCCACCACCAGCCCCATTTCTCCAACACCCCTCCTTCTATTTATTTACACACATTTCTTTATTTATTTGATGTGAGTTTGGGAAGAGGGGCAATCACGGCAGTCATTTGCGGCACTAATGTCCAATCACAGGCCCCTTCACTCATGTGATTTAGGCAGTGCAGGAGAGGGTTCGCGGCGGAGAATGGCGGGGGGGTGGTGGCGGTTCGGGAGGGGGGATGCAGAGGCCGTTTAGGCCGGCCTCTAATAGGAAACTGGCAGTCTTATTCCTTCCCCAGATTCTGTTTGTCACCCTGCTCTCCATTACGTGCCTCTCAACCCTGATGGCTTTGGACAGGAGCTGATCAAAAAGCCATCGCTTGACCTACACACTGTGGCAGAACGAGACTCGCGCCCTGCACGGGGAGAGAGATGAGATACAGGAGGAGGGGGGAGGCAGAGGAGGCGTGTATGTCAGTGAATGTGCAGAGGGGAGAAAGTGCGGTGGTGAAGAGGGAGGATGGAAGAGGAAGGAGGGGGGTGATAGCTCTCGGACCGGGACAAGAGGGCTGTAAATAAAATGACATTATTATTTCCTCTGTCCCGTCATGTAGAAAAGCCAATTATGGTAATGCTGCTGCCGGCGTGTCAGAGGGAATGCTGGGATGTGCTTCCCGTGAAGCGTCTAACATGAGAGCAATGCCCTGATCAGGAACACAGGCCTCAGTTTGACAAGCGACTGTACAGATAGGGAGGAGAAGAGAGAAAGAGGAGGAGGAACAAGAGAGAGAAAAAGATACGGCGCTAACAACAAAGCTGTATGTGGGCTTTGTTTTCTTAAGGGATAAATATTAAGCTACGTGGAAGAGTAAAGATTTTTTTTTAAACTCCACCCATGCAGCCGACAAAACCAGGGTCTGGGAAAGTCTTATTTTAGTACATTTAAGTTGTGGAAAAACCAACGAGCAACAAAACACATATTCAGAAGGAAGCTCATCGCACAGGATCTAATGAAGGGCAGCTCCATGACATGAAAATGATTGAGAAGCTGGAACATAAGAGAAGCTATCAACCTGAAAAGTTCAGGAGTTCATGAATCATACTCTGTCACACCTCAAAATTTGACGAGATGAATTATGCAGAGAGGACGGTGAAAGAGCCGGATATTGAGGGTGAAGGCGATCATTTTCTTTGGAAACTAATTCGTTCTCATCTCATCTCAGGCTTCTCCCAAGTATTCCGCTCTTAAAATTCCTCCTGTGCTTGATAGGGGGGCTCTCCTTAAAATAATTCGTCAGCTACCTTCCTACTTTCACTCCCCTCCATCAAAACCTCTTTCTCCTTTTCTCCCACCCTCCTCCTCCTCCTCCTCATCTCCAGCCCTGCTCACATGCCCACATGGGCCCCTCCCAAGCGGAATAATGGGAGCATATGGCCTAGGCAGCACCTACAGGGCCTTAAATAACTGCTGCAGCATTCCAGCTCGCTGTACCAATTTATCTCTCGCCCCCCTCTCCACCCCATTTCAAAACACTTCAAGTCTGAGTTGAGCGGAGCAGACGGCAGCGGATGGGACATGTTGTTCTTCAGACATATAGCTACATAATGGACTGACGCAGAAAGCAGTGTGGATGTGAATAAGTGCTGCGCAAACGGGACTAAGTGTTGAAATTGTGTGTTATTGGCAGATTTTCAGCGAGTCAACCACCAGGCTTCCCGGTGATGGTTGGCACTGGTGGCTCCATGTAAACACTCTCAGTCTGGTTGAGATACAGTAGCCCAGTGGTATTATGTAAAGTCACAGCGCTGATCTTCTAGAGAGCAGTTTGTAGTGGGTTTGGCCTTGCTCGCAGCAGAGCATGTTGGATTATCTGTCATCTTCTCCTTCCAACACTCTGGTCCGTACCCTGACAATTCCTGGCCAGATTAAGATGGAAGAAAAGACTGTTCTCTCACCAAAGAGGTTCAGGTTCAGTGTTGTTAGCAACACTTAAGCTGATATAAGATTTAAGATATCCACTGAACTCTGGATAATCTCATGACATTCTACGGAGGGGCTGTATTTAAGAACACAAATGGCCAAGTCAGAAGCTCCGGACTTTCTCCCAGGTTTCTCCAGCCAACCCCCTACTTAAAACTCTGGATAATGTCCGGAGGAGACAATGTAAGAACACAAGAGGAGATTCTTCGCAGGATTCACCGCGAGCGGGTGGGCGAGTTGATTTGTGTTTCTAAGACATGACGGATGCAAAGAACTGAAAAGAATGAAAGTAATACAAATATCTCTGGATGAAAAAGAAGTGCTATAAGACACCGACAAAGATGGAAACTTAGAAAGACAAAGACATTTTAAAGTTTTTAGTACTAAGGGCAGATGCCGCTGTCAATGTTGCTGTAGACACATGCGCTACCCCTGTAATGAACACTGAGATTTGTGATTTTGTGAACACATCTGACCGGAGAATTGTGATGACATTCTCCGGAGTTCATGCCTTAAAATAGCTTTTGAGGAATATATTGATCAGCTTCTTGCCACAAGTTACTAGCATCAGCTGAATATCTAAACATGTGAGGCATCCATCTAATTGGATTATTGTTCTGTAAAGCAAGGTGGTGTCAAAGGTCGGACAGGTGTCCAGTGCTAAGCTTGTAGAGGTCATGCTCTCATGTAAATATATCAATATGTCCCACAGACATCCTTCTGTCTGACCTGTAGAGATTGATATATGGATTGATGGGGGGGTTATGTGAATGTTTTTGTGTAAATGATTGTGCAAGAGCAGGTGGCAAATCCAAGAGGAATGTTGAGGGTTAAGACCATAACCCCTTTTCCACTGGTTAAAACACCCACCAACACCCAGTAACATCCAAAAAAATAAAACATCACCGTTTTAGCTGGTTTATTCGCATTTAAAAAACCTGTGTATACCCACAGATTTTAGTGTAAAAGAGGTAGGTTTAAGGGTTTGTGTTACAATTAGATTTAGGTTACATTGAGGGTTAGGGTTGAGGTCAGGCATTTAGTCATGGTGGTTAGGGTTAGCGTAAAGGTTCTAGGGAATGCATTATTTTCATGGGTGTCCCCACGGGAATAGTGGAGCAAGCGTGTGTGTGTGTGTGTGTGTGTGTGTGTGTGTGTGTGTGTGTCTGTGCATGTGCAAGTAAGAGAGAGCGAGTGTGAAAGGTGCTGCTGTTTTATTTATAGAGCAAGCGCTTTTTATACCCAACTCAAAGATCAGTTCAGAGAAGCAGCTTGTGGGCCACAGCCAAGATCACTCTCCATTACTGTGCATGCACAAAACCAAAACTCACACACACTCACACACACACACACACACACACACACACACACACACACACACACACACAAACTTTCTCTTTCTCTCTGGCTTATAAAGCTTCGGCTGTAAGCACTATCGTCTCTGCTTTTTACACATGCATGCGGTAACAACACAGAGAGACATTTACAGTATCCAGCCGTGTGTTAGCTGGCGAAGGGGTAGAGGGGGCAGGGGGTGGGAAGTGAAGTGAGGAGGTGGGGGGTGAACCCACACTGACTGACTGAGTGTGTTTCATGGAGTACAGCAGGCTTTAACATGCTGGGGGATCAATACAGTGAACCAGCGCCAATCGATTGCAATTCATCTGGCTTTTCTTTTTTCTTTTTTTTTTTTAATTTCATCCTCACCCACTCAACACTTGTGCACCAAGCTGCTGCTGCTGCTGTCCTGCGAGGCAATACATACATAAATAAACAAGCACACATATGCATACACACATGAACACACAAACACAATAAGACGTAAACACACACCTGAGTGGCTGGAACGAGTGCAACCTCGCATGCGAACGCGGGTTCAATAAACCCGTATGGAATTTATTTATTTTTATTGAGCATATCAGCCCATCCTGGTCCTCTCTGCATAACAAGGCCTGTATAATTAAACCATAAATTTCAGTGCGCTCCTTTAATTACCACAGACAATGTCAGGAGGCAGCAGAGTAAACAAATGGCTTTGAAGTGAGCAAGAAAAAAAAAAGTGCTTCAACACGGCAATGGAGAAGCTGTTCATTTTGGTGGGGATGTTGTTGCACTTGAAAAGGATGAAATGTTCAAAAGAGTGTACGTGCATTGGGGAGTACAGTATGTTTTTTTCTTTTTCCCCCTACTGCCTCGTCTACGAATGCTTTTGAGGGAGGCAGGTTTAGAGTGAGGAGAGCAATAATCAGGGTAAGTGTATCGCTGCGAGCATGACGATGTGCAAATATGTATATTTGGATGAGCTTGGCACACTTGCGACTGCTAATAAAGTCTGTGAGGAAGTGTGTGTGTGTGTGTGTGTGTGTGTGTGTGTGTGTGTGTGTGTGTGTGTGTGTGCATTTGTTTGTTTTTCTGGAACACAGTGCAGAAGGTGTGCTTGTCTTTAATTTATTGGCAGCCAGAGGTTCTTGTCCCTCTTGACCATGATTGGTGATGACTACAAAATTGTGTCTTTCAGTATATATGTACTTGTGTAAGTGTGTGTGTCTGTGTGTGTGTGTGTGTGTGCTTTAGGTCAATGTCAATACACAGGCCTGCTTCCCAGCAGCTTAGCTAATTACACAAGAGCCCCGAAGGCCACTTAGAACAGGTTAGCTAATTAACAAACAGGCTGATTGCAGATTAATTGAGAGGTGTTTCTAATCTTCACCCCTAAACGCAATGACAAATGCTAAGTGGCGCTAATTAGGCCGGTATGGAACGCTGAGAGTGGAGGTTGTATTTACAGTTACCGCGGCTCTTATGGATGTGTGGCTTATATCCAGCTGCCGCTTACAGACCTGCCAACAGGTTGAGCACATAAAACTTCGAGTGGAACTACTGGGATGCAGAAAGAAGAGCTCTACAGTTTCGTCAGCTGCTCCACAGTCTAAACAGTCCTGGTGTGTATTTTTCCAAACATTTAGTAATTAGTTTGATAACTGTGAATTCGTTATCATAATTTTTTAGAATTATTATAATCAGTTTATTTTACTTCCCTGCTAAAAAAAAAAAAAAAAACTGTAATAAATTCTTTATTGGTTGTAATTTAAATTAGCTAATCATAATATCATAGTTGTTTACTTTTATGATGCCACTGTTTGCACTAGTTTTCATGTTAATATGATAATTACCATGATTGCTTATTTACTGGAATTACAAGTATAGTGTCTTCTCAGTGTTGCTTCTTTTGGCGTTTGATCACATTGGCAGGAAAAAAAACAACCTGATGATAATCTCCCGTTCCTTCTTTGAAATCTCCCATATGTTCACTAAACGCAGTGTTAAGACAATGACGTTTGCATTTGACCTTTCAAGGTGGGTGTGTCTGTGATGGGGGGGTGTGTTCATGTTTGCTTGAACATGAATGGCGTGCTTAGATCATGTAACCTGAGACAGCGACAGCACAATGGGTTACAATGGATTACAACAGGGCAAATAAGCCCCCACAGCGGGGATCTGAACGAGCACCCATCTGTGGAACCATCACCTGCCAATAGGAAATAGACACCCCCTGCCCCAACGCCCCAACACACAAACAGACACACACACACACACACACTCAATCTTGCAATTTTCACAGGCACTAAAACTATTCCCCCAGGCCCAACTTCTTCCAACTTCCATCTGCCTGGATAAATTTATCATACAGCTCCCTTGTCCATCACACACACACACACACACACACACACACACACACACACACACACACACACTCAAAGTCCACCTGGCCTCTTTCAACCTTTGACCCCACCCTCACCTGAGTCTCCCTCCTTCCCCTTAATCCTTCCCTCCATCTATCGGCTCCTTTTCTTCCTCCTTCCCTCCGACAGCACCTGCGCTTTTAAATCCCAACATCAGGATGGACCACTTCACACACACACACACACACACACACACACACACACACACACACACACACTCCCTAACCCTACACGTGCAATCTTCACATCTTCACCTAAATCCTGGGAAACACACAAACATACACTGAGCATGTACAAACACACACAAATCCACCGTCTCTGACATGACAACAAGCACCAGCTGCTTCCATCTCCTAGCAACGGCCAGCCTGATAGATGACCCAACTATAGATAATTACCCCAAATCACCAGAGCTCACACACTACAGGAAAGAGAAGGGCAAGAGAGCTTGAGAAACACTGAGAAACGCAGAGAGAGGGAGAGAAAGGGATCAGAAATGGAGGGCTGGGACTGGTCATGTGTGCACAGATGCACCTTGATGAGCTCAAATTCATCTGACTTTTAAAGCACACACACACGTTCAATGATGACTATAAATTGGTACTGCTATGTATCAACGCACACGTATATATACAGTACACACAATTCATACACTGCTGGCACAAAATAAACCTATAGAACTGTGTGAGCATATCTGCATACACACTAATGTTCAGGTACACTTTGTTGTGTATAAAGCACACACATACATACACACACACACACACACTGGCAGCATTGTCGCTGTAATCTGAAACCGCAGGGCCCCGACTCAGTGGCGCTTGTCTGTCACAGATTCACCTCTTTTACACAGAGGCGCCAATCAAAGGCCAGACGGTGCTTTAGTGTGGGTCTGAACACTACTTTGTAGAGCAGGTGAAGTGTTGTACCACTGAAATAAACTCCAAACTGCTGTTTGTGACGCCTGACAAATTATTATTGATTTTCAGTCAGAGTAATAAATCTGGAATTCTATGTGTTAAATGATATTCTGAACCTGAACCTTTCTCTGTGTTACTTTATTTCTTATTTTACCTCCATAGACCTTTATGTAATATTTGAAGTTCCCATTGACCGTTGTTAAAATACTTCGACATGAAGCTGCATCCGACACAGAATTCTAAATTTAGCAACATGACAAACTACCTCCAGAAGTTTTAAATGATTTCGCTCAGAACAAAGTTAACTCCTAATTATCAACACATCTTTGATATGGACACGCAGATGCTCCATTTACTTCCCCTTCATTTTTTGCTCTCCGAGACAAGCAATCTGTCCCTGTCTTTCCCGTCTTTCTTTCTGTCTTCCCTGGCTCACCCCCTCCCACCTCACTCGCTCCCTCCCTGTGCGAGTCCTGGCTGCTGCAGACATTTGATCTGGCTGCCTTGTGATAGATTGACAGGTAATGAGGAGGTTGAAGGGGCGTTGGAGACAGGAGCAGGTGTTCAGCACAGTCTTTTTGGCCAGTGCTAAGCTGCCATGTCCTTCACTGGTGCACCACACCACTCCGCTTCCCTGCTCTCTCACTCATTCTTTCCCTCCGTCTTTCCTCCCTTCTTTCCACCAACCCCTCCCCCCCCTTCTCTTCCTGAGAGAAGAGGACTATGCAATCCATCACGCAGTGACACGGTTGGACATAGACTGTCTTTATATGGGGAAAAACACACGGGCCGTGGAAATAAATAGAGAAGTGAACATCAAGTCCCATGCTGGCAGCAGTAAACTAGGCCTCGGACTGATCAGTCAAACTGAGTCCAGGAGAGGAGGAGACTGATTTGGAGCATCATGTATAGAGAAGACCGATACAGGCTTCTAAGATGCTGATACTGGTGCCGTTACGACTTTTCGCATGCTAAAAAGATTTCACTGCTGTGTGTTTCCCCTCTTGGTCTATTATTGTGAGGTTAGACAATAAAATGTCTTTTATTATGTAACTCCAAAAGTCTAGTGGAAACCAAACTTATGACGTTACTTGAGATTTAGCAGCTCTACAATGCACTGCAGAATCTGCACACTCGAGGTGGTGAGTAAATCCTCCCACACCTCACTGAGGAGGATTTTCTAGTCAGCCACCTGAAATAAAAAATTACTAACGCTTTCATATTCACCTGCTGTAGTCAGGCAGAAAGTCGGCCTACATCGTATCAGAGGTGGACAGACTCGTCTTACCAAAATCCAGCATGGAGACGATATAAGGAAACAGTGAACACCATACTAATCTGACAATACAGCTATCTGAGTAACTTTACACTCTGACCTGTTACAGTCCTGCCCTTACTGCGAAGCACTGCTGTGCATCATGCCTCATGAAGTAAGGAGGAGGAAAGAGCAGAGACGAGGATGATGAGTGGGAAGACCGAGCAAAAAGGTGAGGAAGAGGTGAGGGCCCGTTGAATCCAAATATGAGCTGTGAGTGGATATGAGTGGTGTATAATGTGCAGTAAAGATCATTACCTCGGCCGAGGAGTTTTCAACTCTGTCCCTTTGTCTGTTGCTTTGTAAGAAGTTTTACACAAAAACAACTGAACCAGTTTCCATGATGGTTGTGGAGGGGTGGGCATGACACAAGGAAGAACACATTAAATATTGATGCGAATCGGGAATTGGGTGGAGTTAGGATTTATTTTCACTTTCTTTAACATTGAGAGATTTTTGCAACATTTCCCGTTGATTTGATCTTGATGAGTGTTTGCAAATTGGTGCAGATCCAAAGTCCAGATAAAGTCTGGCTCTGGGGATATTACTTGTGGTTTCATTCGGGGACTGTTGGGACTTGATGGAGGCCTGCACTCTGAGTGCCACGCTAACCCTTACCTGCAAGCATTGCTTAGGTTAAAATGTCAAGCATGAAAAATCTATCAACAACAGCCAGACAGAAAGTTCATTCCATTCATTGATCAGCATTTTGATGCAGGAAAGGTCTTTGTTCTGGGGTTGAGCTGTTATTCATGACAGGTTTAACCCACAGTTTGCTGTATTCAAGTTACTGGATCATGTGAGTTTCCATTCAAACTTCCTTTGTCCAACTTCTGTGTGGCACGTGGCCATGGCACAAAGCAGAAACTAACAACTCTGCTAAGGCATCTTCTGTAGCCTTGAAAATACCTGAAATCCAGTAAGAGTGTATCTTGTACAGTCGACATAGGAGCCAGCGGACAGAGACAGTGGGGGAGAAAAAAAAGGCTTGAGCCTATAAATCCACCCCTCCAGTTTACTACCCAACATTAAAGGACATGTCACCCTCCTAAATCAGCGGGCCGAGAGGAGACAGCAGGGCTAAAACAGGGAGCATTTGCATGTTCCCTCAAACATTCCTGGGAGGTGAACAAACCCCTCGACCACCTTCCCCCCAGTTATATCAACATCATACTTCAAACAAATTTCAGATTACGCACTACGTGATGGCTGCCATGACGGACCTCTCTGACGCAAAGTGAGGGTTTGGATACAAAAAGAAACTTGTGAGTCTTGTTATCTGTTTTTTTCCATCAGCGTTCCTACAAATGGTTTTAAACGCTGAAATCCAGCACTTGGTCAGACGTCTGCCGGGCTTTCTTACTTATTCATAGCTACAAATACAGCTTCACCTGGACAGTCTTACAGACGGTTTAATTATTTAAAATAACACAAGATAAGAGTTTGTAGAATTAAAGAAGAAGCTACCAAGCTTAAAATTAGCCTTTCCCAATTGTCACCCTACTCAAAGAGAACCTGTTTTCTGTAAAAAAAAAAAAATGTCACTAACGCGCAATCACATTCAAACACGCTCGCCTGTCAGTTTATAACTCTCCTACTGTCACACACACACACACAATACCACACACACACAGACCAGGCGTCGTCCAATACACAAATAGACACCCACACATACACACTTTTTAAGCCCTCGCCTGGCATCAGCTGTCACACAACCTGTCTCAGAGAACTAAGCAGAGACAGACGCTGTCAACTTAGAGTGCCTCAAATGCCCACATCCAGCCAGGCAGAGGAAAAATCAAGCCTGTCTCCCAGTATAATTTGCGCTAATCCTTCATGGGAGATAGTAAAGTCTATGGCATATCTGCCTAATAGCATCAGTCACCGGCAGGTTCTAATCTCATATTTAGACCCATTTCCATCACGGCCTGACGACAAAAGCACCAGCACAAAGTGTGATTACCTTCTTTTTTTCCTTTTTTCTTACATTTCTGCATGACTTGACTCCTGATAATGGCGGTGGTGGTGGTGGAGGGGGGTGCGGTTTAAAAACAGAAAAACTTCGAGGCAGTCATTTCCCGACGACTAAGACAGGTGGACAGGGAGGAGGAAAAAGGAGTAAAGTAAGCGGCAAAGTGTATCAGGAGAGAAAAGTGGAGGTAAAGAGAGTGAAAACCTCTCAGTCAAGAGCCTGCACACACACTCACACAAACTCCCTCACACCTACATTTACATATCCTCATGCACACCTTACACACTCCCATACACACACTCCTTTTCAATGCGTTTACAACCTGTGGTGTTTGTCCTGCTCTGCTGGCTGCTTTACCACGTGCATTTGAATGCCGACTGGAGTGCATCCCTCTCTTTCAGACAGCGCCATAAAAGACGACACACACACAATGAGGGCTCTTTTCAGCCGAGTGGGGCTGCCTGGGGGTAGGGAAGCACCTCCAAAACCACCACAGCACTTCAACTCTTGGGGGCACACAATGAGGTGCTAAGCCCTTGATGAATAATAAGAGATTATTCATAAAGATGACAAACAGAACAGAAACAAACTATACAAAGTGTCGGGATGAAAAGTCCCTTTAGTTGCAGCTTTCCCTCCGCAGAGTGCATGTAAGTGTCTGTGTGTGTGTGTGTGTCTGTGTGTGTCTCTCAGAGAGTGACCTGGCGAAAGGAGGGAGACAAAAAGAAGGGGAGGTAGCACGAGGATCTTAATGAAGCCGTAAATCAGAGTCCGGTGAGAACGGACTCTGAAGGAGGATCACATCACTGGAGATCAATGTAGACAGCTTTACACACACACACACACAAACACACACACACACACACACGAATGAGAATAAAGACGAGAAACAGCCAGACGCCAACACATGCCAGCAATCCCAAGTGAAGCCGACTTAAGGAGCTAAAAGCGCGTTACAGTACATGAGCATAAACATACACACACACACCTTCATTCACACACACACACACACACAAGTGGCGCACACTCTCCCACCCATGGGCTCAGTGAGTCCCACCTCCTTGTTCAATCCCGCTCGTCTGAATAATATCAGCCGTGATGAATGGCGCCATAACTCTGATATCCACAATCAATCTCTGCTTTAAAGACACATCCATCTTCTGTAATGCTGATGGTGGGGAGAGGGGGAAGGAGGCGGCAGCAGCGGCGGTGGGGTGCTTGCCTGACCTCCCGGTGGATGGGTATTTGGGGGCGTGTTCTAGGGTGCTGATAGAAGAAAGAAAGGGAGTTGGGAAGAGGGTGGGGGGCACTGAGTGATGTCTGTCAGCTCACATCTGGCTGCAAAAATAAATGAGGCTTATGAAGACAAATGAACCGGGGACCGTCTTCCCTCTGACTCTGACACTCGTTCGCAGAGAGGCAGCCAAAGATGCACGGAGCGGACAAAGTGAGGAGGTGAGGGGACAAACACGGAACAGGGGGAGACTGGAGAGACAGACGACATTCAGTAATGTCATCATGATTCACGGATAGTGCCGAGTTTTCAATCTCGAAGTTCCGTCTCTTGATCTGCATATAAACACATGTTGGGGTGGTCGAACATAAGCTGAGTCATCCATAGGTGCCAGAATGTTCTTCAGAACTGTAGCAGAGCGGGGGTTTTGTCGCGCTGTAGATAACCTTGGCCGCGCACTGCAATCAATTAAAAGCTCGCACTGCCGATGACCCCTTTCTCGGCAAGAAAACGGGAAAGTATCAAAATGGCCACCGCCGGACGCCTACAACTCAAGCCCTGAACCCACACCTACGGCTTTGTGTACAGAGGCTAGGGAGGGGTGGGGGGATGGAGGGGGGAGTATTTAGTGGGCTGAGGGTGGGGGGTGGAGGGGGTGAAGAGTGAACTATCCATGACCTGTTGGAAAGGTCACCCCTCGGTGACACCGCCGCTGAATATTCTTCTTAATGATGTACCACATCTTTTAACCCCCGCAGACAAAGCAAGGAAACATAATACTGTCAGGAGGGCACCCGCCCCCACCACCACCGCCCCCGCCCCACATCTTCTTCGCTCCCCGCCGTCGCCTCACCCACGCTCTCTCCCCCTCTGTCTGCTCGCCACCTCGTGCAGCCCCGTGTCGGATTTTTTAATTATTTAACAGAGAATTTCACCCAGAATTTTGCAGCTGCTCCTCAGGCAGTCTGATCTGTGGAGCCCTGGCTAGAAGTACAAATGGACTGTCTTTTGCCTGGTGTTGGCAATAGTAAGAAAGTGGGCACATTTTTCAAAATGCATCCGAATTAACATGTATCTGTAATGTAATTGTAATCAATTTCTATCAATGAAGATGGCCCTGCGTTAAATAGAAATAATTTGAATTTAAAAGATGTACAAATGTTATTTATTCAATGCAATCAATTTAAAAAGCTGGTCAGTAAATTAAAATATTGCTCTAGAATTATGTGATTTATTTCAGTGTATCCCCCCCTCAATAATTTTACATTGATTTGACTTGAGCTTTGCTTATTAATTGGACCCAAGAGCATGTTCTATAATATAATAATACGTCGCACAAATATGGGGACTAAAACAAACGCTAAACAAGAGGCCGATTACAGCGTTAAAACTCTGCCCCCTCCTCGCGTCTAATCTGTCTATGGTGGAGGGAGGGAGGGGCGCCCAGGTGAGATAGTTTATTGATTCTGGAAGTGGCTGGGATAGAGTTAACCCTAGCAGGGGCTTGATGATGGGGGTGAATGGGGGTTTGGGATGAAAGGTGAGCCGATGATGGATGAGAGGAAGCTGGAAATGGAGTGCACGCGGTGAGGTAAGACATCGACACAAAAAGTTGCAGATAGGCACGCCACAACTGGACTGACACGGCTCGCCATAGTAGCTGACAGATAGGTTACAACAGGCGCTCCTATGTACAAGCTGTTCCGCGACGTAATGTGTTCTTAAACGGGCCCCGAGCGTTCAGTGCTGTGACCCCGCAGACCTCTGACAGGGGGCCCGAGAGCTGTAATCTCTCTGTCGAACAACTTTTCAGTAGTAGGTATGGAAAGTGTGTGTGTGTGTGTGTGTGTGTGTGTGTGTGTGTGTGTGTGTGTGTGTGTGTGTGTGTGTTCAAGACCACAGGGAGTTGAATAAAAGTGATAGAAAAATAAGTAGAGAATGATATGAGGGTAGTGCTAAAAGTACAATAGTACAAGTACAATAATAATAATCAGAAAAAGAGTGGCAGCCGTTTACCAGATCAGATCAGGAGCAGCCTGGAGGAGTTCGACACACACACACACACACACACACACACACACACACACACACACACACACACACATTCCCTTAAAATGTCAGTTTATTCATCCAAGAGGTGCGGCTTTAAATATGTTTCAACACCAAAACTTTGGGGTCTGAAGTATAATAATTATCAGCGTTGGGCGATAATGCTGTGAATGACTGTAATAAATTTCTGTGTAGGCTGCTGAGGTATGAGCTCGCAGGGAAACGTCGGTTTTAAATGTTCTTTTAATGTGATTTATTTCTTCAAAGTTGGAGTGACTTTGGCTTTAAGGTAAAGCAGCCGCCTGTACTCACTGGGGTTTTTTGGCACCATGGCAAAGTGAGCAGGGAGGGTGGTGGAGGTGGTCGGGGCTGAGGGAGGAAGGGGGTGGGGGGGTGCAGAGAGGAGAGAAAACGAGGAGGAGAGTGAACGGCGGGGGCGGGCTGAAGGAGTAGAGATGAGTGAGGGAGGGAGGGGAGGAAAGAGGGAGGGTTGAGCGTTGGAATGAACTCTCTCAGGCTTTGTGGTGCACGTTTCCCAAGGCCCCCGCCTGGCCCCTTTGATAAATGACACATGTCATTCTGTCAGCTTGTGACACTGCAGCTGGGAGGCCCTGTGATGTATGGCTCTGCTGAAAAAGGAAATCAACTTTTTTCCCTTCTCTCTCTCTCTCTCTCTCTCTCTCTCTCTCTCTCTCTCTCTCTCTCTCTCTCTCTCTCTCTCTCTCTCTTCCCTTCTTCCTCTCTCCTTCCCTCGGCCCGGGCTGAGTGCATGGCCTTCTTATATGAGGATTTAGGTTTCCTCTGGTCCAGTAAGCCACCCACCCACCCACATTACCTACGCAGCCAGCCTACAGCGATAGACAGGCATGTTCTCCCGCACACACACGCTCACGGTGACGTAGCTATTATGACCGTGTACAAAGCTGTAACCCGAGGAAAAGGGGGCAACGCCACATCGGAGGTGGATCCAGGATTTATGGCCAAGAGCCGAGGAAGTAAACAAAAGTATGCACTTTTTAGTAGGCAAGTGGGGAGGGGGGCAGGTGGAGAGTTTGTGGGGGTAAGATTCCGGTTGGGCAGGATGGCTGGTGTCTCCCACTGGGTCATCTGTCATCCATGTGTCTGACTGGAGGACGAGCACACACAGCTCTGGAAACGTTGCACATACACACACACTCCCACAGGAACTGGGATGAACTAAGAAAAGTATGCCACACAAACACACACACAGACACACACACACACTGTTATGGAGGCACATACAGTACAGATGCAAGCAGATAAATATTCACACTCGAAAAGAGATTTCAGAGCAAATACCCACACTATCAATCTTCAAACGATGAAAAAAAAATGAAAACAAAGACGCAATGAGATTTTATTTCAGAGGGCAAATGAGTCTAGCCAATGAGCTGCTCCCATGAGGCCTGCCCTAACCCTCCCTTCCTGGCAGATTAGCCTATCACGGCATCCCATTGACCCCTCCATTCCATGCGCCGCCCACGCAATGGGTGAGCCAGCATAAAGAAGACCAATCTCTCTCTTTTTTTTTCTCTTGCATACACACTTTCTTACTCTCTCTCTCTCCCTCTCTAATCATATCCTGGTTCTTTCTCTTCTTCACTCTACCCCTACTCTCTCTCTCTCTCTCTCTCTCTCTCTCTCTCTCTTTACACCCCTCCCCTGTCTCGTTTCTCTCTCAACGGCTGACCTGTTATCAGCGCTCTGGAGATTTAACAGCAAAAATAAATAAATAAATAAAACAGAGCCCAGCGTGAGTCAGGCGTGACGAAGGGACGTTTCCCAGTGTCGCCTCTCAATCTTCATGAAATCTCTTACACACACATAAAATTCAGCCACTGCAACAAGACAAACACACTGATTTTAAAATCAAGCAAACGTCTAAAATCTCATCACTCCGTCACACTCGGCCCGGTCAGATAAAATCGTGGGGAGGTGACGGTTTGCGTGTTGGTGAGAAACTACAGGAGAGAGGAAACGGGATTGAGGCCATTCAGTGGGACTGCATACACACTAATGAGTAAGAGTTCACTATGTGTTGCTATGGGGACCAGGGCTACTTTGACTAAAGGAGAGCAAAAGAGCAAGAGACACAGAGAGACACAGAGAGAAGAGAAAAAAGAAAACAGCGTGTAAAGGGAGGAGAAGTTGGTGAGGATCCAAGAGACACAGGAGGAAAAGAAAGAGGAGGGTCAGACATATTGCAAATTTGTCGTTTATTGAAATAATGACTGTTAGTCTGATATGATGGATATATTCCAATCTCATGTTTACCGTCACACTTTCCTTAGGGAAGCTCTTTTAACCATATTTAATAGCAATGCCGCACTTTGATTGGATTAAACAACAAGGCAACAATATTTTTAGTGTTATTATTATTATCGTTGCGATTATTACTGGCTTATTGGCTTAGAGCATTTCCGTCGCATGCATTCTGGTTGAAACACAAAATATTTTGGAATTTTTAGGTGGCATGCAAATTGTCAAATTAGCACCATGCAGCATTATAAATATCAGCTATCTGCACCTTACAGCGCCCCAAAACACTGACGCTCGCTGCGAAGGGACTCGTATCTGTTTGAACCTAAATGGAATGTGGAGTTTCGCCGAGGAACATTGAGAAACAGAGCCAGAGAGAGAGGGAGAGAAAGACAAGAAACAAAAACATGGAGAGGAGTGCAGCGAGCGGCCAGACTGCGGCCACCTGGGGGTCACGAACTGCCTACGACCCTGTCAGATGTGCACTCTGGCCAGGGTGGGGAGGGGAGGTGCTTGAGTTAGTGAGTGTGTATGTGTGTGTGTGTGTGTGTGTGTGGTGGGGGGGGCATCATTAGGGTTGAGTGATGAGTGGTGGCCATGTTTGACGACTGCAGGGGTAGAGCTCCGCTGCAGGACTGACACACACTGCACTTAAAAATGCCAGGAGGCCTTCACAATGCCGTCAACTGCACCAGTGCAACTGTGTGTGTGTGTGTGTGTGTGTGTGTGTGTGTGTGTGTGTGTGTGTGTGTGTGTGTGTGTGTCTGTGTTGAGTTGTTAGAGGAGGGTGTAAAACCACCAGTGGTATGAGCCCCCTGTTAACAAGCTGTCTCTGTGACCCGCAGGATATTGCTATACACATGTAGACAACAAACACATTGAAAAGACACGGTGAAAGAACATTCCTACCACTAATGTCCATCCACATGGATAGTGTGGCCACTGTAGCCATTTTGTTTTTGTTTAGTCTCCTTTTAGCCCCGAGGTTCGGTTTGAGTGGTCTGATTTTTTCTTTTAATCACAGCTGGAGGAGAGGAAGAAGGAGGCATGAGGAAATGAAGGAAGTGATATGACAAGGGGGGCAGTGTGTGGAGCCAGGATCCTGGGAGTGTGTTGTTGCATGTGTGTGTGTGTAAGAAGGCAGCACTGTCGGACTCCAAGGTCAGCCGATAAACACCACATTCACGAGTGGAGACGGGAGGTAGGTGGAGAACCTGCAACCTCCCGTTTCCAAAGATTCCTCCGATTCCAGCAAAGCATTGGCTCCAATTAATCACTGGGAATGGTTACACCATGGTAATACCAAAAACAATCTCCATGATCACACGCACAAACAAAATTTCAAATTGCTATCATCCATCTCACCTGCCCCCGTTAAAAGCAAGGGGGGGGGGCTGGTGTGTGTGAACCAGTCATTGGCCTCCCTCTCTCTCTCGCTCTCTCTCTCCCTTCGCTTTAACGGCCTGGCCACTGAGATGACGGTGAAAAATTAACAGCAGACAACTAAACAAGTGAAGGCACCAGGGCGAGGGGATCAATGCGCGGCATCCGCGGCAGGAGCAGCTATGTAAAACACTTGCCTTAAGTCAGCCGCATCCGGTTAATATTTAATCCCTCCATCCATCTCCACAAAGAGCGTTTTCCCTTTTGCTTTAGCTGCCGTTTACTTTGATTACACACAACCATTTGCAATGGAGGGGCAAAGCAGGAATGATAAGAGAGCATGGTGGGTGATTTGCATGGGGATGGAAAATATTCTCAGGTTTGATAATCGCTCAGAGCAGTATAGTGCCAGTGTGAGACAGAAGAGAGGGGGGAAGGCCTGAAGAAAGAACGCAATAAAATGGGATAGAGGGAGAGAGAGAGAGAGAGAGAGAGAGCTTAGGTTTGTGATGAGGACAGGGAGAAAAAAAACATGCCGAGTGAATCTCCGAAAAAAAACTAACCGAATTACACTCCGAGGGGTTGCCTTATTTAAAACAAGAGATATGCAAATAAAGCAGGAGTAGCGAAATAACACTGATATTATCTTGCACGGTTATCTTCTGTGGCAAATGATTTCGAGGGAGGAAATCCAAAACTGTAACTCCCAAGTGAACATGCAAATCCATCTGTGTATTCCTGGGGAGCTTTCCGCACTCGCTCTCATGTTGCTTTTTCACTTTGCCATTTTTCGCTTCCTCCTTCCACTGACTGAAGCTTCTCATGTTTATTCTGCGCCGGCACTGAAAAGTGCATTTATTACAGGAGCCGAGTAATAACGACACAGTGTCAACAGTGTGGCACATGAGCATATAATGACTTTAAAATTCAATTGGAGCATGTGCACGTAAGGCAAAGGTATATGGTGTATTATTAGATATAAAGGTATGTGGCACGACATCTAAGTAACTACTCACACACACACACACACACACATATATTTATAACAATGCTTATTACACTTTTACAATTAAAAGGACATTTAAGCGTATATGCCACTGCACCGATTTAACCCACTAACAATTGAGGAAAATGTCGCGAAGAGAGAACACACCAAATAAATGTTCTTTTTTTTGCCTAAAGCCAGAAGCATGTCTGCCGACCTCAGAATGTGTTTATCATCCTGCAGGTTTACTGGAGAGGAGCCTTTGAGATGGGCAATGGCAACTGTTCATTTTCCCATTCACTGACCTCAGCTCCCCACTTAACAATGTGGAATAAGAGCACCCCTTAGCCAACAGGCCGAGTGAGAGGCGATCAAGAGAACCAGCGTTTAGGACTAAGTCTGCAGCCGCTGTTCTGAAAAAAGGTGAACACACCACACACTGTGTACACATGCAACCAAACACTCCAAGGTTGTCATTAAGGAGCTTTTTTCTTTAAGATGCCCACGTCATTGCCTCTTTCTGCCGATGTTCGGTAACCCGAGGGTAGACTTGGCTACAAACGGGGATCACAGTTTGTACATGAGAAAAATGGACAAACACCCCACACCCCCGACGCCCCTATCGTCCACCTACAGCCACATCACCATGATCACCACTAATTCGCCGCGCGATTGATCAGCGAGCCCCTGCCACTGGCCGACGTTTCAAAGTCAGGGGAAGAAGAGAGAACCGGGACTGCAGGGGCCTGTGACAACGCTGACAAGGGTAAAGTGTTATTTCTCTCGCATGCCGACAGCTGGACAAGGGGGTGGGTGGGGGGGTGTACTGTAGGGATGGAGGGACATGTGTGCGAGTCAGGAGTAGGGGGCATTCGGCCGGCCGGGCAGTAATTCTTAATTGACACCTGTCAGGATAATGGCGGCAGTCACAGCTGTTGCAGGAGAATTTGTCCATCGTCCCGTTCATCTGTCAGCTCTAATACCCGTCCTAAAAGCTGCACACACACCCCAACCCTATCCACACACACACACACACACACAAAATGATTCCATCCCACCACCCCTTTCCTCACCATCCATCCACCCACATAAAACCCCACCCACTCGTACCGCCGTGTTTGATGCTGCCGGTGGACTAAACATTGGTGCCCACTGCCATCCTCCAACACGCAGTCTCCCAATCTTCCTTGCCGCTATTTGATTATCGGAATGACAGTTCAAATAGCGCCGAAACAGATGTTTTTCGTTACATGCCTGCAGGCACTTAACCCGTGTTCAGTTGATTCGGTATTTGCCGGAAAAAAAATTCCTCCACAAAAATCTAGAATGCACAGGTAAACTGTGTTTCCCTTTCAGCGTTTCATTTCCCCGACGATTTCCACCTAACTTTGTCTGATGAGGTAGAACCAACGGGAAGAAAAAAACCAGCACAGAATTTTTTTTAAAGAAGGAAAAAAAGCATTTTGTTATCCCCGTTTTTCATTCATCCCATCCTCGCCCTCCCCTCCCACCAGCACTTCTCCCTCTTTTTTTCTTTGCTTTTGACTGGCAAAAAAATGAGTATTTATCCAGAAGAGACGGGGATGCAAGAGGAGAAACATGCCTGAGACGAGAAAAAGTGCAAGAAATAAAGGGAGAGAGGGAGTGCCGGGAAATGAAAGAAGAGATGAGAGGTATGCGAAAGAGACGGAGAGAGGGAGAGAGAGGTAGAGAGGCGCAGAGGAGGAAGAGACGGAGGAGAGGGAGGAGTGTGCAGGGGCTGGATGTCCCTGGATAGGGCTTTTGCTCTTCTGTAGTGGGCCCATCTCGTTTGTCTTGTTTGTTTGTTGGCATCAAAGAGCTGCCTCTCACTCCCCCTGCTAACTGATGTAATGAGTGGGTAAGCTACATGTTTTTTTTCCTGCGCCAAGGAATTCAAATACTTATTAGACAAAATATTCTGTAATTGCTCATCTTTTATTGATAGAAGTAACATGTTAAATTTGGCTCTAGCAGACTTTCCCATTGCCTCTCGAGGAGGCATGGCACTGATCAAGAGAGCAAATTTACCCTCTGCAAATGTAATACTTAAGAAAATTTGAGATGTCAATTTTTTGCCTTAAATGTTGCTCGACTACTTCTCTTGAACGCTTCCCCTCTTATCTTCCTCACGTCTCAAATTATGTGCCGGAGAAAAAGAAAAATTCCAGAAAACACAACATATCAACAAATTTTCATTAATGCTCTCCTTAGCCTTACATCCCCACTGTGGAGCCTGAACAAAATGTAATTACTCAGCACAACACAAATATTACATAGTAATTAAGCACACTTAACACAACGCTGATAACAGCAACAGCACGCTGTTTATCAAAGCTTTGAGTCCAATCGGAATTTCACAAAAGATAAAAAAACAAGTTTGTTATGCTGCTGCAACATTGAAAAATGAGAACAAAAATTCTTTATTTGGGGGGAAATTGTTTTTCTATGGCAGTCAGGAGTAAGACTGCTTGTCAGCCCGGTCCCAGAGGGCTGCTTTCTATCTGTTTCAGACTTGATTTTCTCAGACTTGGATTTTTTTTTTTTCTTTCTTTTTTGGATCCCATGACTTGCTGCTGTTTTTATGAGCTGCAAGGCAGGCAACAAAGCACATCTGGCTGCTTTAATGATATGATTTCCCATCATACTAAGCCACCTCCATTATGACCTCCCACAGAGACATGCTGGCTGCACTTAAGCATTAGGTGTAGGTGTGTGTGTGTCTGTCTGTCTGTCAGGCTGACTGTCTGTGTTTATGGTTGACAATGTGTGTGTGTGCGTGTGTGTGTAGCGTGCCCTCAGGGCAGCTTTTGTTGAGGATGCCCCGGAAAGAATCAGAGAGAGAAAGAGACAAGGACGGGCATTAATACCATGGTGTGAAATATCTCCGTATTTATGGGAACAGGAAAAGCTTTACATATGCGGATTAAACCTTGCTAATACCTTCCATTTGATTATATTAGTTATTCACTGATGATCAATACTGAATAAAAAAAAACGTTCATGCTGATCTTGAATCTGTTTGAGTGATGAGAATGTAATGTGTTTTGTGCAAAATGCTTGTGAATTACAGAATTACATTTTGCAAGGATAATAAACGTAACTAATGCATGTACCGTGCCTGGAACTAATACCACACACGCACACACACACACACACACACCAGGAGCACTTGTGGTGACTCGAAGCATTAGCAGAGCAAGCTGAGCATGTCTGACCTTTGACTGGCTCAAATCCCAGATGTAAATTTAACTATTAGTTTCAGAGGGTGGCGCAGGAGCAAAAGTGGCCATCGACGAGGTCGATCGATGCCACCTGCTAACGACACTGCCACTCCAATTAGCGTAACCTCTAACCGCGTCCAAACACACACACACACACACACCCCAAAGGGAACTCCTATAGGAAGGATACAGCCCAACTGAACGGGGTAAACTAAAACAGGCTGCATGGATCAATATGTGTTCCTGCTCCGTCTGATATTCCTCCGTTTGATGGTGAATCGTGAACAGATATGACAGTCAGAAGTGAGAAATGTGCGGAGCTGCTGTTTGAGTATGTTTTTCGTGCTCTTGTGGGGGAAACGGAGAGGGGATCTGAAGGCAGGCCCTGCGTAAGATGATGACTAACATGGCGAGGTTACCGTTACACTCGTTCAAGTTATTCATTCCAGGAAAACTAACACCGGTCAGCACTATGCTACAAGCGTGCACACACACACACACACACACACACACACACACACACACACACACACACACACACACACACACACACACACACACACACACACACACACTCTTCACCTTTGTCTCTCTCCCTCTCTCTCTCTCTCTCGCACACACACACAGTGTTTTCATCAAATTCTAACATAAACTTCTCATTTCTCAGAAGCTGTGGAGCCTTTAAGCCATCGGGAAGTTACGAGCCACCCCAACTTTTAATCCAGAGACACTTTCCTGAAAATTAAGTTTTCATCAGAACAACACTGATCTCATTGTTAGGATGAAGGGTGTTCTGCAACATTAAAGGTAAACATACTAACACACACACACACACACACACACACACACACACACACACACACACACACACACACACACACACACACACACACACACACACACACACACACACACACACACACCTAGAGGCTATACACTGCTGTACTCCTCAGGACGCTGGTGTAGACAGAGGAGTGGGGGCACATAAATCTCAGCATGCTGATTATTTCGAGGGGAGAATATCACATAACAGCATCATCAAATAAGAGCACAAAGGTCGCTGTGTAATCTTAGCTACCCCGGGCATGCAAAATCATTAATCCCTGGGCACTGTGATTCTCCAGCTCAGAATAAAACGGGGGAGGCCTTCAGCGAGGCGGCTACAGCTCTGAGTTGGGGAGGACGTTCAGCCAAAGTGCGTGGAGACCCGTGTTATGATATGTTGGTGATTTACTAGCAGGGCTGTAACACATGCAAAAGTGTAAAAACTTCAACAGAATGTCGAGATTTTAAAAATGGTTCCTGGGATTACTCTGGAGTGCCGATATATCAAGTGGTTAGAGCAGGCCTGAGCCGCGGCATTAATATAAAAATAAATAAATCTTCTTGAAACAGTTAAAAAAATAATCTCACCCCCCCCCCCTCCTCACATTCCAGCTGAAAACAAGAGGAAACTTTGAGACAATGCACTTTGACTCAGAAATTCAGGTTGAAAGGATTCAGATGAAAGCAAAGGAATTAGATGATAGTAATTTTAAGAAAGGGGAGTGGGACAGAGGAAAAGGTTGTGATGTGCTGTAGCCGGCCTGGCTCGCTTATTACAAGGTTATAAAGAGTGGTGGGGGTGGCGGGGGCTCGCCGAGGTCATTAACTGGCATTGTCTCCTGACGTGATTAGTCAGGTAGCAAAGTCCATTTGTCACCTGCACAGGCAAATTGAGTTGGTGCTGCACTAGGGGCTATGGGGACTGTATAATATCAACTTGATTACATCAAGGCAGCTGCGGACTTGACACCTTACTGAATTTGTCAGCATTAATCGTTAGGGCCTGTCACAAATCCATCAGCTGCACAGATAATTAGGGCTCTCTCTAATGAAGCCAACGGGAAGCAACCTTACCCACCCACCCACTCCCCCCACCCTTCTATACGCACACACACACACGCACACACACACACACACACACACACACACACTTCTTCTTATAATTAACCATCGTGCTCCACAAAAATAAGAGCGAGCATCTTCTCTGCCCGTCTTCCTTCTTTCTTCCTCCCTGTACGACTTTCTAAGCCTGGCCTCGGATGAAAGACGGCGTCACTCCATTCTGCCCATAAATTGCTCCCGACTTCCGTTCCTGTCCTCATCACCTTTGAATGGAGTCATTTCACGATGGAGGTGAAGCCACAAGTGGAATATCACACACAGGAGCATGCAACTGTGCACAAAGAAATACATAATATGCTCTCACACACTTTCTAATGCAGTTTTGTTTTTAAGTTTCTTTCGCCATCGGGGCTTTCCTATTTATATTCCTAAATGTACATTTCCTGTACGTAGAATGAGTGCCACAGTTGTTTCATCTGTAGAAAATTATATCAAATCTTGGACGTTTTATGAAAATCTTAACAAAACGCAAGCACACACACACACACACACACACACACACACACACACACACACGTACACACAAGCTTCAAAATACTACTGAGATAATCATGCAATATTTGTGTGAATAAAATTGTATGTTTGAAAAGCAGATGTTTTTGCCCAAATATTATATTTACTTTAAATTATCTAACGAACCAGTAATTAAAGAAAAAAAATATTAAACTTTTTCTATGAAAAAATTCTGTTGGCTAAAATTTTGCATAAATATTATAAGAAAATAAACAAAAACATTCCACATCTGAATCGAAACTAAAATCCGCTTCCATCTTTCGCTATTTCTGCCGTTAGCTGGAACATTTTTACGCGTCATCTTGGAGGATTCAAATAAAAGTTAGCATAACATATAGCATTCACTTAAAGAAGGCAGAGGATGAGAAATTAAAGGACGGCTGTCCCGACAAGTCTGCTATTGTTTTAATTCTGATTTCCATTCTCAGTCCCACCATGAGCAATATCCTCTCTAAGACAAAGCCACAGGTCAGCACCAGCTACTAGTGTGTGTGTGTGTGTGTGTGTACTTATTCGTTGCCAATGGGACTGTGGCGTGGAGGGCGTTATCTCTGACTGACCGTCATGTTCATGGAAGAATGGAAAACATCCCGTCTGCCAAGCTGTGATTGACCATTACAAACCATGATGTGCATGGCACTCAGTGGACAGTGCTACGGATCAATGGTGTGTGTGTGAGTGTGTGTGTGTGTGTGTGTGTGTGTTGTGGCAGTGATGGCGGTGGGGGGAGACAGGGTCAAAGTGATGTCATGTTTTCATGCCTCCATCTACTTACGAGCAGAAACCTAACAGGAGTCAATCTGCTCCGACCGTGGCTGACCTCTTTGCGTGGGGACATTTCACCCATACGATATCCGTTACCCTCTCTCTCTCTCATGCTCATGCGCACACACACACACACACTCTAACACACACAAAAGTGCACTGAGACTCAATATCTAAATCTGAATCCTTGCTTCGCAGTGTGGGCCAGAAATCACATGAAAACTTGCTTTGCTAGAAAGGCAAAGGGAGAAAGAAAGAAGTCAGCAGCGAGCACTGGTTGAATGTTCCCCCATGCATCCCACACTCCTTCTCATCCTCCTCCTCATCCTCCTCATCACCACCACCGCCGCTATCATCCCCAGCTCTCTGCTTAAAATGATAAAACCTGCTGAGTTCAAAGTCTTCGTCGGCTGGCCCTCCTGTTCGACCCGCTTTGCACCTCATATTTCAAAATCTCTTTAAAATTCTGTAACTGTCTTTTGTTCACTCCAGTTGTTAATGCCTAACTTCAAAGGCTCGGCCTCATTAGCACAGAGGTAGAAACCCCTGTCACTCATTTACATTTGTTTAAAGGCTGCAGGGAGACGAGAGGAGAAAAGGGGGAGTCCAAATCCAAACCACTTGAAGTCAACCTTGTCGGTCCTCTGCCAACACCTGGTTTTATCAGTTGGTCACATTGCAAATATTATACTCCCCCTCCAGCGGTGGATATTGATTTCATTACTGGACTGATTCTTACAGGGAATGTGGGGTGAATTTGGATGGGAACGCGGCAAAGAAACCCTCAACATTCATGTCTAGGAAGGAAAAGGCACACGAGGGAAGTCAAACACCTGATTAAAAAAGGGGTGTTTTGGGGTTGATTTCTTTTTCTTTTCTTTGATCTATTCAACACACACACACAGTTCTTTCATTTGCTTTTGCTTGTTCACATCAAATCAAATTGAGGTGATTTTCCACAACTTTATTTGGCTTTTTCCACCTCCTGGTTGAGACAACAGGAGGGTTGTGTGTGTGTGTGTGTGTGTGTGTGTGTGTTTGGAGTGGTAAAACCGACCAGAGACATGGCTGTCTTCATGGAAGGATTTATTGATGTTTATCAGGGATGAATAGATCAAAGACTGCCACATGACAGGCGATCAATCACGTATCAAATCAAGGATGGCAATCCTCTAATAAAATAGAAAGAAGGGGAAAAACCGGCTCTCACCAGTTTTCTACCCCTTTCTTTCCCAGTCAATTATTCATCATTACTCACTCTTGAACCTCAAAAGCTCCCTTTTATCCCCCATAACATGCCATTTAGTTTATCTCACCAGTATTAAGAGAACTTTCCTGGCAAAAAGGGAACATAAAAAAAATAAATAAAAGACCTCAAAGTGGCATTGCGCAGATATGTGCGTCATTTGCGCAATTGGTCACATTTTAAAATAAAAAGTGATGCTCAGGAGGTGAGTGAGTAACACAGGAAAATTAAATTTAACAGACAAGTAAAATAAATCCCAGCATGCAGCACAGTTAAAGAAGATGGTGTGGAAGGAGATGTGTGTATTTGGCACATGTGAATAAAAAAGTATAGTTTGGCTACTGGGATGAGGAATGGAGGGGCGGGTAATACCTGCTGATCGCCGCGGATCTTGCTGCTTTCTCCTCGGCATAGTGACCGTCCCGTTCCACGGTGCTTCTCATGCAGGAATTACACACAATTACAAGTCTTATCAGTGTTGGAAAATCATCCCGTTTCTCGGGGGCCGGGGCTGAAAATGTCAAGTCTTCTTTTTTCAAACTGCCAGCTCTTTGGGGGGCTCAATAGCCGGGTCGGTTTCAGCGAGGATCAGCTCAAAAACTACGACGGCGTTCGGCCAGCTCCTGACAACTTCACGTCCATCAAAGATCATCTTCCTTCATCTCTCTCGTGGTAAAAAAAAATAAAACGTCAAAAATAAATAATCAGAGGCAGCAGGCGAGCACCTTGAAGTTTTCAGTTTCACTCCCACCAGGAAAAATCCCCCATGTAATCTCCAGTGCTGTTTGGAGGGGGGGGGGGGCGATAGTTTGCTGCGTCTTTTACGCACACGCCAAAACTAAAAAATAAATAAACTCTGGCAGCAACCAAACAAATAAGTCCCGCGTGATCGCAGCGCACAGCTCTGGGAAGTATCCGTCTGTTTCCCGTTCTGTTAGCGGAGACCTGGAAGAGAGAAAAGAAGGAGAGGGGAGAAATAGATAGACAGGCATTAGATGGGTTAATGTCAGTCCCGTCACCACCACGCCACCTCAGCCCGGATCCAGCCTCACCAGTCCGGCGGAGACTTTTTCCTCCCTCCCCTCCTTCCCGTCCTTCTCTCCCACTGAAAACAGATGGATGAATAAGCGGGAGCGAGCAGGGGTTCTCTCCTACTTACGTTTTAGGGCTCGTGGAAGCGATTTCCGCCGCTCATCTCATCGCATCTTGGACAAGAGTCGTTTTTTTTTTGTGTGTGTGGAGGGGTGGCTGATGCGGTGGAGAGGCTATCACTTGAGAGAGAGGGGGCAAACAAACAAGACGCAGGCGCATCCAAGCTTCGCCAACAACACATCAGATCGACATGGACTCAGATATTTGCCGCTTTTAGGAAAAGCAAAGAGGGGGCCAAACTCCTGGGACTGATCCGAGGTCTCCCCGACAGGAAAAGAGAAAAAATGGAAACGCGGTGGATCCAGGAGCTGTTTCAGACAGTCTCAACTGATAGACAGACGCATCGAGTGGCTTTTCCTGCTACATTTTTACTCCTCCCCTCTCCACAAGCGTCACCCCTGACAGAGGAGCCTACCTGTCAATCTTTTTAATTGTCTTGTTTTTCCCCCCTCTCTCTCCCTCTCTCTCTCTCTCTCCCTCCCTCTCTCTCTCTCTCCTTCTGCCTTTGCTTTTTAAAAACCCAAAGCTCCGACAAAGGGAAGGGTTATGTTGGAACTAAAACCAAACTTATATCAACATGTAGACCTTCTGCAAACCACAACAAGTATTGACCATTGTGTTTTTTTAACAACTTGCATGCAGTCTTTATCTGCGTATTAAAGCGTGCCACTGTCACGGGGGGGGTTTGACTCCCACTGGGGGAGGGACGCGTGTTCACTGGTCCAACATGTTGTAGTAACAGTGCAACGTTTCTGCTTCCAGAGGAGACAGTCAGGTGACAACACGGTGATAATGAGGCTGCTATAGCGTGGCTAAATGCAACGTGCACGGTGGAACGCAAACCACACTTCCACGGATCGCCAGCACACGCTTTGGTTACAGGTGTACACGCGATCGTTCAGCAACAGCTCTCCAGATTAGGGAGGAAAACATGCGAATTTTAACGGATGCGCAATTACGCACTTACGCACCACGCTGTGTTAAGTGTTTCTAGATGTGTAGCAAAGATCCGGCGGGGTTCGGTGTGTGTGTGTTTCCGTGGGAGGAAAGCGAGCCGGGGCTGAGGATACGGCAGGAGATGAGGATTGATTTGTTTCACCTTACTAGGAAGTGAGCGCTGTGTCCGGGAAGGGGAGGGACTCCGACGACAAGTCTGGGGCGCTGCTGGGCTGCTTACGAGGCTGCGCCAGTGCGCCGTTTTAATCCTAAACACTCGATTCCGTGCGCGTTGCGTTAAGTAGAGCGAGGCTCACGCAATTATAGAGCCGCGGCGTTTAAAGGTTTTATTCTCGCATTTACTACTGCGCGTTTGGAAGCCCGGCTCTACCCGGCCCGGCCCGGCCTGCATGTGCACCGCGAGAGCCTGTAGCGCAGGCTAATGGCAGCCGGGCTCACTGCTGCCACACACGCCCGTCAAGTTGTCCGTGAACTTTGTCACACATCGGCGCCATGTCCAGCCTCCTCCTGCGGCCGCGGCTGCTGAGACTCGGCGGGAGAGCGGTGTCGCTGATCGGCGGGGGGCGCGGAGCCAGCGACTCACTTTCAGGAGTTCATCCGGCGGCGCGGCGCTCCATCATAGACCTGTCCTACTCCGCGCACTTCATGGATTTCGGGGGGTCCTCCATACCCAGCAGCATGAGCAAGCTGGTCGTCACCAAGCTCAGTCCTGATTTCCGAGAGGCCGTGTGTGTGCAGAGCGTCGCGGTGCCGACCCCGGGAGACGCGGAGCTGCTCGTCAGGAATCGGTAAGTAGTTGGTTGTTTTTTTTTTTTAGAGAGAGACGTGCAGAAATAGACTCCCGTTTCCTGCTCTGCTCGCGCGGAATAAGCAAACGCGTGTGCCAAAGCGTGTCATGAGTCTATTTGTGGGTGATTATCTCATGTGTATGTGTCACTACAGTGTGGAGAAGTTGTGAAAATAAGAAAATAAAAAATAAAGGTCCGCGCTTACCTCAGTTTACCCTTGTCCAGCACCTGCGATCATCATCATCACAAGATGGCAAAAATACGTGAGGAATAAAGCGCTCTACTGTAATTCCAAGTTCCGCCCTCTTCTGCATTTGTCTATCAATCCATCTCGGGATCTCTCTCTCTCTCTTTCTCACACACACACACACACACACACACACACACACACACACACACACACACACTGTCTCTCTCCCCCTCTGCCCTCCTGTCTCTCTCTCTCTCTACGTCACCAACCTGCAAACAGAAAGTCATGGGGGGGCTCAGACTGGCACCACGCAGGAGATGGAGAGGGAGATGCTGTTACATGGCGCGGGGAATTGCAGCATCATTTCAATCATTCACAGCAGCAGGAACCAGCGGTGTGTTCACGGTTCTAAAGCAGAGTAAACCACCTGAAGTCCCTATTCACACACACACACACACACCACAGACTGTGTGTGATGCAAACCAGATGTAGCCTGACATCGTCTACATCATTTAGATATAAATGGATTAATGCCATTCAATTCAGCATTTTGTAATTTAAAAGTGGGAAAGGCGTAAATGCATTTGTAACATTCTGGTTCAATGTGAGATTTCCCCCAGAGGTAGTGTCCTCTCCTCGTTTTCATTTGTACTTCACAGACTGCATGAATCCACGTCTGACATAATTTTCAAAGTTAAATTAGCCAAACACAAGTCCACTCCCGGCTCTATTGTGTTATTTATCACCAATTAACTTATTTTCCATGAGACCAAGTGTAAAACATATCAGGCCACGTTAGTGACTTATTGCCCAGTAAGACAGTGATCATTTGTGAACTAAGACCTTTGGCCGTTTGTGTGTGCATTACTGAGGCGTCACAAGATCAGAGAAGATGCTTTAACCAACAGGGGAAATAAATATATCTGTTTCTGTTTGTGCCATCTGAGAGCCACCTATTCCGTTTGGCACGGCACCGGCGTAACCTTAAACAAATGTACATATGAAATGTGTTTAATGACAAACCTAGAGTGAGAAATTGATGATAGAAAAGAGCCCGACTGCGGTGATAGAAGCAGATTAATTCACAAGACAGAAATAAAACTTTTTTTATCGTCACCATATATTACAGTTTTCATAGAGTGAAAGGAAGCAGATGTTTTTAACATAATGTAAATCTGTAAATGCCAAGATTCCTAAGTGCTCCTCAGCCTGACATTCGAGAACACTCTGTGTACTCGTTTTACTAAATGTAGTCACTTTGCTGAAGCCAATACGATACTCTGCACAAAGGTGGAGTCAGATATATGTTTATAGAGAATAGTAATATTTGTTCTGGAGAACAGTTTTTATAGATTTCAATTTCACTTCTGCTATAAATAAAAATGAAAGTATTCACTCTTTATTTAATTTAGTATATTTTCTAAATTGGAGCATTTCCCATCACATTGTGTTTTTGTATTATAATGTTGGTGTAACAAGTGGTGGGGTTTCGAGTTTTCTGTTCTGGATATACATCTTCATTTTGGCAATTGTTATCAGTTTCAGGTTTTTCAAATATTTTTTTTTTACTAGTTGTGACTTTATTGTCGCAAATATAATCTTATTTAATTTGTTAAAACTGAAATAGTTCAGTATTTTCATTGAAGCACATTGAAGTATTTGTGCCTTTGATGATAACACGTTTTTTGTGGGGAGACTGATTCCATCGATGGAAAATAGACAAAATAGACAAATCAAGGTAATTTGTTATATCATCGGGGCCCATCTCTAAACCACAGAAGCATTATCTACAAGCTCAAAGTACACATGTGACACGCACAGTAATGAGGCGCAGCATGTGCGCTGCTCTAAACGGCGGTAAATGATTTATTTATACATTCCTTTCCCACATATTTGTTTCCTGCATGTTACCGAAGTAAGATGAAAACAGCCGCCGTCGTGCCGAGGCAAGAAGCAACTATCTAAGATTTTTTTTTAAAGTGCAGTTTGTTGTGGGTGTCTCTGAAGACAATGAATCATGACATCATGCAATGTGTTTTGTGATACAAGCCTTTCCCTGTCAGAGCAGGACTGTTCTCTTCAAGAGAAAAGGGAATCATTGCCAAAACAAACCAGAGTGTTTATGCCCCGTGCAGACGTGTCTAGAGAAGGAAGCTGAAGTCTTGACCTTCAGACTGGAATTCAGGAAACGCTAATGACCACACAAATGCTTTTGTACGCCATCATGAATGTATTGTATGCATTTTATTCACAACTTCCTCAGTAAACTGTTTTATCTTCTCACCTTTTAATCCACAACTGTTGTTGTTTTCTCTGTTTGTCTTTAGTTTTGTGGGAATCAATGCCAGTGATATTAATTACTCGGCGGGCCGTTACGACCCCTCGCTGAAGCCTCCTTTCGATGCCGGTTTCGAGGGTATCGGTGAGGTTGTCGGCCTCGGCCTTAGCGCCAGCTCCCGTTACACCATTGGAGACAACGTGGCCTATTTCCGCAGTGGTGCCTTTGCTGAGTACACGGTGGTACCTGCCAAGGAGTGCGTGCCCGTCCCTGCAGTGAAGCCAGAGTTCCTCACCCTGCTGGTCAGCGGTGCCACAGCCTACATCGCTATGAAACGTCTGGGCGACCTGGCCGAAGGTGAGACGGTCCTGGTCACCGCAGCTGCAGGAGGCACCGGGCAGTTTGCTGTGCAGTTTGCCAAACAGGCCGGTTGCCACGTGATTGGGACCTGTTCGTCCAACGAGAAAGCCGGCTTTCTGAAGTCCCTCGGCTGTAACAGGCCGATCAACTACACCACAGAAGACCTCGCCAAGACGCTTCGGAAAGAGTACCCAAAAGGTGTAAACGTGGTGTATGAGTCAGTTGGAGGAAGTGTTTTAGAAGTCGCCGTGAACACTTTGGCCAACAAGGGTCGGCTCATAGTGATCGGCTTCATCTCTGGGTACCAGACGCCATCGGGTATCCCACAGTTCAGAGGAGGAACACTGCCGGTCAAGCTGCTGCAGAAGTCGGCCAGCATGCGGGGCTTCTTCCTGCCCCACTTCTACAGCGACTACAGGGAGGCTCTGAGTAGCATGATGCAGATGTTTGCCAATGGGAAGTTAGTGTGTGAAGTGGATTATGGGGATCAGGCAGAGGGGGGGAGGTTTGTAGGCTTAGAGTCAGTCTTCCGGGCCATGGACTACATGTATTCTGGGAAAAACCTGGGCAAAGTCGTGGTGGAAGTGGCACCGCCTGCTGTTAGTAATAGCAAGCTGTGATTTCCCAGATTGTTAGTGCACCAATGAAACCATACTTGATTACTGTGATTTATGACTTTAATTATTTTTAACACAGGTTAATTATTTTTGTAAGATGATTGAAATGGCATTTAAAATAAAGCTACATCCAACTTTATGGTCTATTTTTATCTTATATCTCATGTTGTGAAGTGTCCAAAAAAAGTCATCCCTAATTTACAATTTCCATGGATTTGGTATTTAAAAAATTAGAAGATTAACTAATAACTCAGTATTGATGATAATATTACACAAACATTTAGATATAATCTTAGAAACAAACATCTGTAATTTGATCAAGAACTTAATATTTATCGTGTATCCTAATCCTGCGCCCTCGCCCTCTTGAAGAAGTCCACCTCTGAAATAATTTTAGACCTGCTGCCGCAATGTTCTCGCTTTTAGCACTGTCGGCACTTTATCTCCTATAAATGTTTTATGATGGACTTCATTGTTTTTCTAATGGGAGGGGCTCACATTGGTATGTGGCTGTCAAAAGTAAATGCTGCTCCAGGTGTGCTTGGTATTTCATTGCCTGTTTGTGGCTGACAGAATCGGCATTCACACAATCAATCTTTTCATTCACATGCCCCAGAGCTGCACATAATATATAAGAAAAAAAAAATTAGTCCAGCTAACCAGGAGTTGGACGAGAAAAATGCCATTACTTTTCCTCACCGTGAGAAAAAGAAATCCCCTGTAGTGAATGCGTTGTGGAATGCTCTTTGACATATTTTTTTGTCATTTCCGTTTTTTGTCTTTGATTTAGTTTCGGAAACGAGAAACAAAACAGTGCAACGCACCTCAGGAAGTTTAGATAATACATAACCTGAAGATTATCATTGTCAGGAAAAAAAAGATGAGACTCAGGCGAGAAGTGGTTTTAGCAACTTTCAAAGTTTCCATCTGTGAAAAGTTTCCCAGATCTCACAGGATTGATTTTTTAAAAGCTGAATGACATAAAGCAACCCCGTTCCCTTAAAACAATAAGAAATAAACATGAGATGTATTGATGCAGTCCATGTTGTATGACTGTAGTGTGTGTTGTCTACAACAAACACCTGTTCCTACCTGGCAGGGAGGGGTGTATGTCCTCATGCACTGTGAACATGTTATTTCCTCATCCAGGTGGTCACTCGAAATATAACCCAGTGTGAAATACATTACAGGTGTGACCCCAGCATGCAAAGCTGCTACCTTCACCAGACGGTGCAGGAAATCAGAAACACACCGGGACAGTTTTGAGTCTGTAGTGGAGAAGTCAGAACAGAAGTCTTCAACATAGACAGTGGCCTTTTTTTTAAATGTAGTCCTGCATTTAATCATTGTGATTATTAGCTATTAATTATGTATGTTAAAGCTTTTTTTATTGGTTGATACTGAAAAAGAAATCTCTGGCTGCCCAGTTTGTTCCCAGCTGTCCATGTATTTTAATTACCGTAATTTACTAAATACTTTAAACCTGCTTATGTTAACTAAAATGGCCAATTTTAATAAAATGTTTCAATCTATGCAATTAAAAGTTAATGTCTGTAAATTATTCTTATTATATTTTTATTGAAACCACGCTGTTTTAAATCTATAATTAAAACTGAGACGTGACCAGTGAGAAATGTATCGAGTCTATATCCCCGAATGAAGAAAGGAGATCTTTAAATCGTGGCATCAAACTCTGTCACACTTCTGTTTGCTCAACCTGGGTTAAGCTGCAAAAGCAAGTTCTTACATGCCAGGTGCACAAGAGGTGAGAGAGGTGGATGTTTAGATGAATTTAGAATGCTTGAGTGCCGTGTGCATCCATGTTGCGCGGCGAGGAGGAGGAGGAGGAGGAGGAGGAGGAGGAGGCCAGCTTCAGCATCCCTTCAATTAACAGGAGAGGCCTCGTCTCGGTGTCCTCCAGGGCCTACCTGTTCCTCCGCTGATTATTGAGCAGTCACAGCCCCAATTAAAAGAACACAGCAACCTGGAGAGACAACACTCTTTATTTAATTGGATTGTGTAGCAGTCGGAGGCTGCTAACTGGCAACGTATTGAAGCGACCTGTATCTGTGCAGCGTAAACAAGACATTAAAGATAGACAAGGTCTTCCAGAGACACATTTGCAGACTTTGTGAGGGTGAAACTGCCGAAATAATTGTTCAATGGCGGAATTAAGCAAAGTGTCACTCTTATTTTACTGCTCATATGCAAGTAATGTAAGGTAAACTAAATTTACCCTATTGAACTGATTTGAGTTAATGAAATAAATACCGGGCTTAGGTTATAACAACTGCTGTAAACTGGCTGCAAAATATGGTTCTTCATGAGGAAAAATAGTTAACGTGCTGCTTTTTATTCTCAGAAACCGATTTTTCTGATGTTTGATTTATTTTGCCAGCAGTGTACCTCAAAGTGAGATTTACCTTTGACAGAAGAACTTTCAATGAAAAGCTTAATAATAATACTAACTGTCAATTCAGCACATTCATGGGCTCTGCCGCTACAGCAGTGGTCTTTTACAACCAGTAGCTTGTGGTGGCTAATGCTGCAAATGTTAGCAAACTGAAAATAGAAAAGGGAATTAAATATAAGGAACAAAAGATCAGAGATTTTGAGAATATAGTTGTAATAAATAAAATTGTAATATTACAAAAACAAAGTTATAATTTAAGCTACTTATCAAGAAGATACAATAAAGAACGTGGAGCGCTAACGTAAAATTAATATTTTGGCACATCAGCTCCACATTAATATAGTATCAGGACTTTGAACAGATTGTGTAAGACACTGTCAACTCGGAAGAAAGAACCACAAAGACTTGAGGGGAATTGTCTTTTTTTTGGAGGAGGAAATGTTGGAGTAGTCGACTGTGATGTTATCATTGGTTACATCTGTGTGATATTCGAGGGGTTGTTTTTCTCAAGAAACAATGAGCCTGGTTCCAGAAGGAGTGAAACTTTGCTCCTTATTTCCTAAAACAAAATAAAAAATGACTTAATCTCAAATATTACGACTTTCTTCTTTATTCCAACTTTATTCTCGTAATAATACAACTTTATTCAAGAAATCACTGACCCTAATACTAATATTCATTGTAATTTTCTGATGTGATGTATGTCTCCTCCTGTTTTTTGTGGCCACAGTGATGCTGCTGTGCACGTTACTCTCACTTTATAATTCTTTCTTCGTCTCTACCTTACTGGTTTAGGACATTACAACTTGTTTTAGCCCTCCAATCCATTTCAAACTTGGATCCAAGACAGCCGCTTAGCGCTGGTCTTCATTGTTGCATGTTGACATTCATTGCAGAGAAATTCTCAAAGGTGTCTCTTTTTTTTTTCTTCACTAAACCCTCTTTTTTTCCCACAGTTTCCCCCATGCTGGAACATGTGGCACATAACAAAGACATCATCCTCATAGTGTGGGATGGTAGTCTACCTCCAGGCGCCTAAGGGACACTGGCTGGCTGCTTGGTGCTGCCAGGATCCAGACAGTCCAGTTTCTCTCTGTGCAAGTCAGTCAGACCCCCTCAACTCCCAGACTCCCCGAGCCCCCGTCACTCCTACCTCCGCCTAATTACCAAACCTAAAACCCCACTCAACTAATTAGCCACAGCAGACCCAGGAACTGTGAGTAAAGGTAAAGAGATGGCTTCATTCAGGGAGTGTGTGTGTGTGTGTGTGTGTGTGTGTGTGTGTGTGTGTGTGTGTGTGTGTGTGTGTGTGTGTGTGTGTGTGTGTGTGTTGAAGAGGGTGAGAGTGAAAGAAAGAGACAAGAAGAAAGGGAAATGGAATATCCAAGCCTCCTTTAGCGGACACATCTCTACAGCCAATTAAAGTCATTTATTAAACTCTTTACGAAACCTGAGTTGTGCATGACAGAATGACGGGGGAATGTGTTTGTTTGCGGCCGTGCACGTGCTTCCCGATTCGTAGACGTGCTTAGGGGAATGCAAGCACGCGCACGTCCACCCTCACACACACACACACACACACACACACACACACACACACACACACACACACACACACACACACACACACACACAGAAGCATCGACATGTGTCTCAGTATGGCTGGCAATCTGTCGGTTTTTCTGTCTATCAGCAGCACAAGAGCTCAGTGGGACATAAATTACAATATGCGGCAGCACCACTTGTATAAGTCTCAATGAAGGGGTGGAATAACTTTCTTAATCAAGTTCCCCTGATTAATTGTAATAAAGGTGTCATCTGTAAACGTGTCCTCCTGATTGAGTAATTCGGGGGGCTGGAGACAGTAAGCACATCCCTGGTGATTGGGGAGCGTTGGACAGAGTGGGGGGAGGGAAGGAAGGTGTGTGGAGGACACACTGAGACACAAATAGCTCCTGGGCACACTGGCAGCCTTCGCACAACTGACAGTTATGAAATACAATTATCAGTTGATCTGCTTAAGAATTCATCAGCGGCTTCAGCGGCCAGTAAAGATGTTCACAGGGAGACAGAGGAGGGAGAGAGGGAGGGAGGACGACACAAAAGCAGAGAGGGCCTCGTCGAATAAATGAGATTTTTATTTAGTCCAACAGATTGTTCGCATTATGTTAACACTATTGTGCGAGGATTATCTTTCCTGTTGTTTTCTTTTGTAAGCGTCATCTGTTTGGTTTCATATTATCCGTCTAACCTCCAGAGGTGCAGAGCTATTTGTTTTAAGCACCGGAGCGTTGCAAAGGTCATGTAACCCCTGTTCCTATGGTGACAAGTTCATATTACTCAACTATAACTGGATCAAATGTGAGACTCACCTCAGTAGTTTCATCAAGCTGAGAATATCATGCGGCAGTCCACCAAACATGTAGTATTTGAGCGTGGCGTCAACCAGTAAAGGTGAATGAACACAAGTAGTTTGTGTTTTGAACGATTTAAATTACTTGTGTCAAGCAAATGAAGCCACATTGAAAACATCCATTCTGAGGAAAGGCTGCAGGTTAAGCTATGAAAGTGTTTTTTCCACTCGTCAAAAACAACCATCAGGCTTTTCTCTGCAATGGGAAACAATACAGTCGGTATTCATTCCCAGGTTTTATTTGGCTTCAATCGGCACTAAAGGAATCATCAGAAGAGTGAATGGTGGATGAAAGGATGTATTAATACCTATTTGACTTTAATAGTTATCGTTAGCTTTGTAGACCAAATGATTTAATTCACTGTGCTGCTACCAACAGCGACCGCCAGTTTTGAAAGTGGAATGTGCTCTTGTTTGTTACTCTAGGCATTGGTTGGCGTAGTGAATCAATAAATACACCTTAAATATCAGGTGACTTTGACACATCATTTGTTTTCATTGGATTTCTTGTATGACACAAGAATGTTGGCCGTTATAATGTAGTAACTCTATTGTAGAGCTGCTTATATGTTAAACAAACACCCTGTCCATGCTAATGCAGATATTTTGCCAAACAAACTTTTCCCTCTGTGTTTGGGCCTCCCACACATGAACAGTGTTTTAAGTCACTAAAACAGAGATTTTTTTTACAAACGTCTTCCTATGTGTAGATTTTTAAAATACTCCACTTCGTCTTTATTCATGTGTACGTGCTTGGAAAACAATAACATCTCAGTTTACTTTATGCATGTTGCTTTGTGTAATGAGCATGCACCAGAAACCACAACAACAATGGCGGCTATATAGACCGAGCATGCTTGTTAGAACGTTTGAATTTATGTTCTCGCCTGGACGGATATATTTCGTAAAATGAAGGTTGTGTGGACAGATATTTTTTTACAGAGGAGAAAATATCTGTTCAGAAAATATCCACAAAGGGTCAAATTCTGCAGGTTTTTATTAAAACTGGGCTAAATTAGTTTAAAAACTGAAAGGTTTCTAGATGCTTTGGTCAGCAGCTCCCAAAGTTTGGTTGTTTTTGTGAACAAATGTTTATTTTCAAAGTAGAAGGGCACTCGGAGCATCCACCAAGGCCCAACAGAACCCTTATGAAACTACATTTAAATTCATTAGATCTGGAGTTTTATTTAGATCATATATCGGTCCCCTAAACATGCCTGATGTTTTCATCAGGATCCATGAACTATTCTCAAAGGAAATGTAAAAAATGCAATGTTATAGAAAGTAAAAAAAAAAAGAAACCTGGTTCTGACCCCTGATCCGGGTCTGCACAAAAATTGAATGGGCTCTTTCTTGATCCATAACACATCCTTTCACCATAATAATCCTTTCACTTCCCTGGTGAGTTTTTGTGTAATCCCGTTAAATTACAGTAAACCATTTAAACACAGATGAAAACATAACTAATGAAATTAAGTAAAAACAAATATTTATAATTTGAAAGTGAAGATAAAAGCATCTGCCGAAAAGTGTAAGAAAGGTGTTTCAACAGAATTTGTATATTTCTATTTGAAGCTCTTCATGTAAAATATAATCATACTGCATGAAACCTTCAAATTTAGCCTGATTTTAAACCAGACATCTGGACATCTTTAAATATGTAAATCAATAAATGATTAACTGGCAGGAAATGTCCAGGCAGTTACATCAAACCGTGGTAACAATATTAAACAGACAATCATTTGCAGGGGGCCCAGTTCAATTTCACCACAAATTAAAAGATCGTATTATCAGCATTTATTTACCACTGTAGGCTCAAACTATACAGATACAGTCTAATAAAACTGTATTCTTGTTGTCTGTACCACCAGCAAACGTGTTGAATTAAAGATGAAAACAAGCACTAACGTTTCTATTTGACAGATAAAATCACACTCGGCAGCATTCATCATCTCTTTCTACCTACATTAACCCTTTAGGGCACCTTCCGTGGCCTCTGGAGGGGAGCAAGGGTCCCTCACTGTGTCTGTTCAGATGTAGATATATATTCAGGTGAAAGGCAAGGGCACTATTCACTACCTCAGGATTAATGACAACATCATCGCCATCGCCATGCTTACCGGCCCCATGTTTCCATTGGCTGGATAAGAAAAGGAGAGGGAAGACGGCGGCGGGAGGGAGGGGGGGGGGGAATATGAGCTTCCTGTCGGAGGGATGACGGACAGGTCCTCAGTCCAGCTCCCCCAGGTCCCCCCTGTCCTCATTCTTTACTGGCCTGAGCTGGCTGGCGAGGCAGCGTCTCTGCGGCCAAGGACACTGGGGTGTCAGCGATGCGTCTGGGTAACATCGTTCATCAGGCCGCATCGGTAATGGGTAGCTCTCTGTGACAGTGGTCATCAGGACACAAAAGCAAAAGGGCCCATAAACATCACATGACAGATGGCTGGGAGGACAGCTTCGGACAGGGAGGGAGGGATGGAGAGTGAGAGATAAAGTGAGATAGAGAGAGAGGGAGAAGGACGGAGGTGGAACAGAGATCTCAGGCGGGATTGTTAAGTCCGAGGAAAAGTCTGGAGCGCTGGATGGTTTATCGGCGCCCATGTTCAATGTCAGCTGTGAAGCGAAAGCCTGGAAATCACTGGGTAAATAGTTGGCAAAATAGCCACAGTAAATCAGTGCATGTTCAGAAATAAATGCAGTAAAAACACAGTAGCTTGGGCCTCTCTGCTCAGAGGAAAATAACTTTCAACAGTATTTGCTGTTGAAAAATATATTTTTTAAAACAGCCTTTGAAAAAAAAGCTTAAGAACTCACACTCATTTGTATACTTCTTCCTATTAGTTTACTTCATGTCAGCAGTGACTTGGGTCATTAGTTGCAGTCAAACCTTCCAACCTCCAACTCGGTGTGTGCGGTGTCAGAGAAGAGAAGGGTTAAACAGACGGTCCGATATGAAAAGAGGTGTTTGCTTAAAATCCGAACAAAAAGAAGAAAACACATTGAATTGCTTGAAAGGATAAGAGATTGTCGAAGAGACATCTTCAGAGATACAAGCCTGCAGCACTGATATGTCAGAAGATTTCATCAAAAGGCACAACTCCGACTTTGAAGAGTTTGACAGAGAAGCACGGCGTGTCAGAGGAGCTGGCCTGAGGAGGATGATGCTTTTTTAAATGAATCACAGTCTAAGTCTGAGGCTGCGGGTGAAAGTTAAGGAATAATTATGGAGGTGATCGCAGTGACAGAATGCGAGAAACAGGTTGTGTGAAAAGGGGGAGAGGTGAGGGTGTCGACGGCTGTCACAGGAGTGACTGCAGAACCTGTTGTAGGTCCCTGTAGAGTTAAGACAATTGTTGTGTTAGCAACACCTTTGTCACCTCAGGACGTATATTTTGTCTTCACATGTTTACAGGGAATCAAGTCCCAAATGTGACGTATCGTCGTGAAGAACACTGAAATGTAGCTCCCTGCCGTCGGTGGCGACGCCGAAGGCAGCGCTCCGTCTCTCTTTGTTTTGCGGAAACAACCTTGCCCGTCCATTAATCGCCATCCATCCATCCTGTGCACCTGTATATAAAAGTGAAATTAGAATATCCATCACTCGAGTGCAACGTCAGCGTGATTGATGGGTTAGTCACAGGATCCCCTCCGTTTCCTACCCAAGTCTGTGTTGCAGTAGTGAGAAGTGAACATTATCTAGCGCCATGATCAGATTTAGTCTGCACATTTCCATCTAGGAGAGCGTTTTGAGTGGATGATACACAATCCCTACGAGAAGGCAGCCAGCAGAAGGTTTATGGAAATCTAATATTGCCAGGCTTTTTGGTTTGTTAGACTTGTTATTCGCGGAGTGGGCTGGTGACACTTTTGATGTAACAGTATGAGACTATGTAACGAGGCAGAATCTCATTTTGTTGAAGTGTTTCTGTCAAACTGTGCTCTGAGGGATGATGGAGAAAATCTGTGCAAACAGGTTTTGAGTGGGGTGTGCAAAGACTAAAATACCAACTGTTCTCAGAGAAAAGCCTTTGGTAAATAACAGGAAACATCCTCGGAGAAGGCGATATGAATGCCAGAGAGCACGTTCGCCTTTTAAGTTGAGCAGACAGTATTTAAACACAATGCATAAATTGATGGAGTCAGTGCAAACAGAGGGTGAGAATTAAACTAATGTATGAGGCTAATATAAAGATTCAGAAACAAACGGTCTGAACACAGTCGATGCCAAAATATTGGTGTTTAAAAACCCATGTGGGTCAAGTTTATGTCTCTCCTTCTCTGCCTATCTCCCTCCCTTTGTATGTCTGTGTCTGTATGTGTGTGTGTGTGTGTGTGTGTGTGTGTGTGTGTGTGTGTGTGTGTGTGTGTGTGTGTGTGTGTGTGTGTGTGTGTGTGTGTGTGTGTGTGTGTGTGTGTGTGCGCTCTGACGACGTGGAGACAGGAGCCCGAACGCTGCAGGATGGAGAAAGGTGAACAGGAAACAGAAGGTGCCCATGGAGGAGGTATATGACATCTGTCAGGATCCGGGGTGGGTGGGGGATTCGGTGCCCCCCCTCTGCCAGCCGAGGGTCACCCATCGCACGGCAGTCGCTGAAGTTGTCACGACACCGTTGACACTTCTTTGGCAATGGTGGCCGAGAGCCGGACAACCTCGGACGTTCAAGAAGACACACACACACATAGTTTTTGAGTAAATTTGTCTGAGGGGAGTGGTGGGGGGTGTTTTGTATGTGCTGTTTGTTCCTTCTCTGTACAGAAATGTCAGTTGTTGCTTCTCTCTCTCTCTCTCTCTCTCTCTCTCTCTCTCTCTCTCTCTCTCTCTCTCTCGCTCTCTCTCTCTCTTTCCCCACTCTCTTCAGGGTCCTGGATGGAGGAAGGTCAGCTGACACGGCAAGGTCGACAAACAAACAAACAAACAGAAGGAATTAAAATAGAGGAAAAACAGGGCAGATGAAAACGTGGCGGTGTGTGTGTGTGGGTGTGGGTGTGTGTGTTTTATGGCTGTGAGTCTGATGGCATGTAGCAGCCATTCCTCTCCATTGTGTCCTCTGCCCCCCATTGGCTGCGACAACACCGCCTGGCAGGCCTGCCAGTGTCACGTCATCTCATACTTCTGCTTAACTACATGGACGACAAGGGCCACCCCACACCAGGACCCCCCGTGTCTCACCGCTCAGGTAACTGGGTTTTGCTCGGGGCAGCAGAGGTCATTCACAATTAATTTGATGAGAACAAATATTTACTTACCTAAGAATTAGATCCGGTTGATTTTAATTCATCTTTAAAGGAAAAAGTAAAACAAAACATACCTGCAAATATTATTTAGATTTCACAATAGCCTGGTTCCACTTCTAACCCACATCTCTTTTCCACAAACTAGTAATCCAGTCTGATTATATAATATAAATAGATGATTTCTTTAGACCTTTTTCTTTAATTTATCACACAAACCAAACAACAGGTATTTACCTCAGAATCATTCTGTGTGGTAATTAGAGAAATAAGGAGCCCGCTCAGATCCACTGCAACTTTTTCATGATAAAGCCGAGCCATCAGTCACTACATTATTGTTAGGGTGATAACAATATCTTTATTCATTTTATTCTTGCACTGGATCTAAATGTGAAATTTTATTCTCTACAAATTTGATATTATAGCAATTGCACCTGTGGATTTTGTCAAAAGTGTAGAAATCATCTGAATAATGTAGGAAAGTTGTCATAGATCAAGATAAAAATAAAAGAAATTTAATATGTAATTTTTTCCATTTTATTTATAATTACATGCTTCTACTTTTCATTTGCTGCCAATAATGATCAGGATTTATAAAAAATATAACACAATGAATTCAGACTCAAAAGTGTTTGCGATCAAGAATCACGCAAATTATTAAAAAATACAATTATTATCAGGACATTAAACAGTTATCATATGTGGTTTTAGGTGATAATTTAGTAGATAACCCATGCTTATAACCAAGCATTTCATTGTTTTACTATCACACTATGTCCTGAGTAACCAGCAGACCCCTGTTTGTCGTGACTTTGAATATATTTGGCTCATGCTGCTGCAGGTGAAGCCCGGGCCTCACCCTCAGATCTGTATGCAGAGTGTGCCTTTAAAAAAAGCATGTTTCAGTTGTTTATTCTTTGCATTGTCTTTTCCTTTCTGTGCCGAGTTTTGACATTGGAGATGACAGGTGTCTGTGGGGTGGAGGAGAAAGAGGAGAAAGAGGAGGAGGAGGAGGAGTTGCTGGTAAGAAAACAATCTTTTACTGCCTGTGGGTGAAGGCAGATTCCTCTAGGCAAGGCGGCCTTCAGCGTTTAGCTGGGGGCGCAGTATCAAAATCACAGCCACTGCTGTACCCCTAAGGCGCTAATCTCAACCAGTTACCGTCAAGTGCTGCTTCTTCTTTATATAATCCTTTACCCCCCCCCTTTCCCTCAGCTCTCTCCATCTCCACTGTTCCTCCACTGTTCCAGACCCAATCCACAGAGGTGAGAGGATAAGTGACAGTTTGAGAAGGTGCAGGGGAAGCCAGGCATCTTGACTCCAGCATTTGTTACTTCTGCTTACAAGTCGTAATATCAAACCTTACACACAAAACCATTCGCAGAAACTGTAATATCACAATTAGCCCGGCTTCATGTGCTCATGTGCACCAAACCAGGCATCTCACCAGATGCTGAGGAGACCTCTGCCGTCATCCAGTGAGCTCCATGGAAAAGGCTTGTTGTTTGATCATGGAATGACTGGTAATTTAATAAGTAACCCGAGCGGAGGAAAGAGGGGGAAATGAGAGAAAATGGAGGAGTAAAAAAGCATTAAGATTAACTGATGACATGTTCAACTGTGCGCATAATATGAGGCTTAGTTAAGTATGTACATGCTGTTTGTCAATTATTTAAAACCCTAGGAAATTAAGTCCAGGTAATCTCATAAGGTGTAAATAACATTCTTTTTCATGGCAGCTTAATTGAATTCATCTGACGCTATTTAGAAATAACAGAATTAGATTTGCTCTCACATGCAACCTAAGATTGTCGAGAGGCTTTGTTTGTAAAGGTGAACAGAGGAGGAATTAGACTTTGTACATTTATACAGAACCACTCAGGATTCCTCATGTCTCCCTGTTCTCAGGTCTTTCATGATTGTTGTGATGGCACAGACACATGGAGCTCGTTCTCCTGCCTGATGTAGCACAGCAAAGATTTTGACATAAATTTACAATATCAACTTTTTAAATATAAAAGTTAAAATCAGGACTTTAAATATTTCTTCTCTGAAAACTGAAATGGATCAACAATTGGAGTTGTGATCTTCTTTTAAATACCTAGCGTAACATAACCCTAGGTTGTATAAGAAACCATTTTAGCCTAAAACCAAACACATTGTGCATATACAAGTGTGTTTCTATAGAGGTAGTGCAAGTAGTCGACTAATTGTCTGTTGTTATATCAGAAAACACTTAAAAAACACACCTCTGACTGTCTTTTAAGGCACATTCAGTTTTCTACAAAGGATTTTACTACAGAAAAAGATCCTGCTTTTCTTCCTGTGTGAAACAGAAATTAGTTTGACCTGCTCTTGATTACAGAGATGTGTTGTGTATGAATGCCTCAGCTCATGGTCTTCACATGCTGGATGGCGTTTATCATGTGGCACTGAGATACATTACAAATTTCCATTCTCTTATCACCATTGTGAACCCACTGGTTTGTGTTCATATATTCTGGGCTAAATCCCTTCCTATTTATCGTCTCTTTTAAACTGGGATTGTGATAGTCGTCTATTAATCTTCATTCTAAGGACATTTTGCAACTTGTTGTTTCCAAAGTCCAAACTGAATACGGAGAAAAGATTTTAAAAAATAATTTTCGGGACCTAATGCATGGAATAAGTTACAGACGGATTTTCAACGAGATTAAAGCTCTGGTAAATCTCTTGAGTCCAGGTTTTATTTGTGCAAGTATTTTATATGATCCAGATCTAATGTTATTAATGTGTTTCTCTGTTCATTGCTGTTCCTGTTGAAACTGTGTTGCTGCTATTCTTGGCAAAAGAGACTTTTAATCTCAATCGGACAAACCTGGTTAAATTAAGGCTGATAAAAGAATGAATACAAAAGCTTTTATAATCTTTATCGTGGCGTAATACAGATCGCTCTGAACACGCATGTGGGGAAATGTCCACTGGTTACTCTGCTGTTGTATTTGGCTGTAAGTACCAAGACATTAAAGCTTTTAAGTGTCACCTGAGTATGAGTAAATGTGCAGCCAGTGGAGACTGGAGCAGAGATGTTTGACAGTGGGTTGCACAGACCAGGCCAAGCATGCAGACACAGAGACAGTGGCCTCGGGCGTTTCTGATTTGGCCTTACTAGCGGGATGGCACAGTTTGATGCTGTTTACGTGCACACACACACACACACACACACAGACACAGACACAGAGACAAACACACCCACAAAGAGTCTTGATGCAGACTGTAGGTGAAGGCCTGTATATGTCTGTCTTGTCTTGTGAGGGAGCGGGCCTGAGATGGAGGTGGGGGAGACATATTGGAGGGAAGGAGGGGAAAAGGGGAAATGGAGGGATTAGATGAAACCTTTCAGTGCGTGTCATCATCCCTGACATTCTGTAGGGCTTGACCTTAACAGAGCAGCATCGTGTCAGAGACAGGGTCTCATCACCGCCAGGGAGCACACAGACACACACACACACACACACACACACACACACACACACACACACACACACACACACACACACACACACACACACACACACACACACACACACACACACACACAGCAGACAACCCTTCAGAGATCGCAGCTCGGACATCAACACCCAACATATACTCTCATACACACATACGCTGGAGAAATGTATTACTTAAATGAACAATGTGATTGACATTGGGTGAGTTCACACCTGGAGTTTGGTTCATTTGGTTGGAGCCAAGACAAATTAAAATAATACAAACACCATTTATACATACAATGATAGTCTTTTAGTTCGAAAAGAGCTTGGGAAAGAAACGAGAGAATATGTTAATAATCAAGACTGCAACTTAACCTCATGTTATGAACAGTAGCAAATGGGCTGAAACTGGATAACTTGACTTGAGTCAACATAAGTCCACATTCAATGAATATAAACTCATATTAAAACATTAAAAATCCCCATTACAACTGAATGCTAATGCAGGATTAGCATGTGAAGGTGTGAAAGCAGGAGGTGGCATAGAGGCGAGGATTCAGAGCTCAGTGTTGTTGGACGCGGCTTGAACGAGCACCAAATGTTTCCTCACATATAGTTGGATGTTGTATGGAACATGTGACTGTAAAATTCTTCCTGAATTTTCACCCCAAAACTGCCCACTTCTAGTGCATTTATTCGAATAATCAGGGTAATGAGTTCCTGACTTGTATTTCACATTGTTGCATGTTTAAAAATAAATAGGACCTTAAGTTGTATCAATAACATTTACACACTGACTCCAAAACTTCTATTCGTTTTAGGAACATGTTTGATTTGCTTCATTTTTCAGATCAGTCCAAGGCGTCCCAGAGAGTCATCTGAGCACATATTTCATGATGTTTTCAGTTGCGCTGATAAAGGCTGATAACATACAGGCATAGTGCGAGTGTTTGTCTGTTTGTGTTTCTCTGTGGGTGTGTGTGTCCTTATAGACATGCTGCCAGCCACTGTTCAGGATCAAGTGGATCACAGAAATGTGTTTCCTTCGTTTGAATGTGCGCTCCCAGTTTTGCTAGTTGAGCATCAAACTGGACTGCTGACATCCTGAAATAGACTTGGTAGTGATCGGGATAATTTTGCAGATCCTTGATCAGAAGTTGAATTTCTCCTTGTTCCTGACGGCCTCTTTGGATTGTATGCTCCCCTCCATTTTATCTACCACTGCGAATTTTCGGGGGGAATAGAAAAGATAAAGTGCATCAGTCAGTGTGCAAGGTTTGTGCGTGACAAGTTTTTTGGAAGATACGGACTTGGTGTGCAAGGACCTTTACTTGTGTCCTTTGGCAACAGTGACCCCTGTCACAAAACGTTTCATAGCCTCTCTTTAATGCAGGATATTATTATTGGCCTGTAAAAACACATATTGGTCATATATATTCTTACAGGCACAAAGACTGAAGCTAACAAATGCTACAGCCCCAAACTTCCTCACTTGACAGAATTTTACTTTAATCAGCCCATAAAACATAAAGTCCCATCATTCTTCCCCGCCCAGGTATAAAGAGTGTGTCGTAACCATGCCTCACGCAGGTACCACACTTTATCTCCCACACCTTCTCATTGGTCGGCCTCCATATTCCGAGGACAGATTTAGAGTCGGCCATAGGGCTGCTATTATAAAAATATGGTTGACCTTTGAGGACCAGGGATGGTTTAGAGCAGGACTCTTCCCCCACAACGCTGTTTGGACAGCCTGGTCGTCTCAGTCTTATTAACATATGCCAGTCTCCCTAAATGTTCTCAGTCACTTTATTAAAAAATTTAAGTACAACAGTATAATTTTTATTATGCCCATAAAGGAAGCGCTAGCTCACATTAATTCTTTCATGAACAGTGAACTTTTGGAGTGAACTGCAATGGGTTACATAATTAATTTCAGCTTTCTGTTAACGTATCTATCTATCTATCTATCTGTCTATCTGTCTATCTATCTATCTGTCTATCTGATCTATCTATCTATCTATCTATCTATCTATCTATCTGTCTATCTGTCTATCTATCTATCTATCTATCTATCTATCTATCTATCTGTCTATCTATCTATCTATCTTCTATCTATCTATCTATCTATCTGTCTATCTGTTCATCTATCTATCTATCTATCTATCTATCTATCTATCTATCTATCTGTCTATCTATCTATCTATCTATCTATCCATCTATCTATCTATCTATCTATCTATCTATCTATCTATCTATCTATCTATCTATCTATCTGTCTATCTATCTATCTATCTATCTATCTATCTATCTATCTGTCTATCTATCTATCAGGCTGTTCTGGTACGGTGCATATGAGGATAGCTGCACATCTTTTCTTTATTTCCACCTTCAGTAAGTTTGAAAACAGTTTTGTGATATTTTCCTGATGCATCAAGAGTCACATAGAAAAATCTGGATGGAAACACATTTTGGTGTCTGCGTTTGTCAGTGAAGAGCGCTGCTAGGAGTTTGCAGAAGCGGTGCATTGGTAGCAGTGCGCTTCTGACCCCATCTTGCTATCTGTTCTAATGATGCTCAGGCCTCCATCAAAGTAGGGACCCCCCGTGGCTCCTGGGGGCCCCTGGGCTCAGGCACAGTTGCACTGGTTGCGTTTTTTCCCCCCTCACTGCTTGAGGCTCGGCACAGTAATGAGAATCAGAATTTGAAGAAAAGCACAACAAAACAACAAAAACCCTCCATCTTAGACTGACATCCAGTCTGTGGTCAGTCAGCTCGCTCTTTTTCTCCTTCTCTGTATCAAAAACAAAGATTGTTTTAATGGAGCAGTTCAAACACACGGGGCAGCTTTTGTTCAATGCAACATTTTTCTTTTCCCTTGCCTGCACACACACACACACACACACACACACACACACACACACTAACAGGGAGGATTAGTGTACAGTGTGCGCACATATGGATTGATATGTTACAGCTTGCTGGACCGATGCAAGACAGAGGGGAAAAGTATTGATTTCTTGCCAATATGGCTGCGTGTTGATCCTGGGGCCACATTCATTTTCATCACTCAGACACAGAGGGGTGAAGCATCAGAGTGTCACACTTGTTTTGCCAGTCTCCATGGCAACAAGGATCATCCAAGTCAGAGGAGGTCAGGTCGCTGGTGAGAGGCGACTCCAGGTTCACTGAAATCCACATTACATGAAATGGCCTTCACGTTTAGCTCTCTCTGTCTGTCCCTGTGTCTGTCCGTCCCCTGTGCCGTCTCTCACACATTCTTCTCTCTCCTCTTCCACAGGCATCATGTCTTCTCTTAACGTCCCAACTGTTTGCTGTCGTCGTACAGTTCGCTTTGTTCCTCTACGTCATTGGAGCAGCTCCTCCACAGGTGGCTGCTGTAGGAAGCTGCAGTACGGTGGATCGTCTGTCGGGCCTCTCTCTGTTGCAGGCGGCCTCTGGGTGTCACACATCACTCATCTCCCTCATGTCTCCTCTCAGTGTGCTGCAGCTCTCTGACCAGCCCGGATCCTTCATCCCTCACTCTTCCTGATAGATCAGAGTTTATTACTGCGATCCCAGATTTGTTGTCACTGTGTATTTGGGTGGTAACATGTTTTCTGGCTCCCTCGTCTAATTTGCCGGGGGCTGATGGGTAGCTGACTACGGGGAAGACATAGAAGAAAGAAGTGTAGCTGCCAACTGACTGAGGCCAAACAACTCTGCTCAGGTGATAGTCGGCTGCTGATGCAACATCCAACTCCTCATAATTAATCTCCGAACAACATGTGTTCACCACTTAATGCATGATGTAATACACACTGTTTACAGTAAAAACAGGAGAGCTCTGTTGATATCGATGGTGCATATGCACGTTGACTTTGTTAACCTGTATTTGTAATGTGTCTTATTTTCTTTGGTTCAATATTTTGCTGAGCTGCTCCACGGTGCCTGTATTATATCACATTAAAACTCTCAGGTCATCAGATTTACTATTTTAGAATTTAGTTAGCTTAGAGAAGGAGATGTTATAATGTAAAGTGGTTTGTTATGTTCTTATATTGGATCACATTAAAGTGTATTATTGCAGGAAAATCGGTGACAATTCCGTCTAAGAAATGCCTCTTTTTTGATTATATATTTACTATTAAGATTAATAATACAAACAATTAATACAATTACATTAAATAACACCTGTTATCTATGGCGGAGGTTCCCAATTTTTCTAACCTGTGGAAACAAATCAATGTCTTCCTGCTACACGTTATTATAGGTAGTAAACATCAATCAAATGTAACCAGTTCTACCAGGACTTATTCCCTCTCAGGCTTTTATTCTATCTTTTGAATGAAGGATTGAAATGCATAATAATAATAAAAGTAAAACACAGAAAGTAGAATCAAGTTTTGGGGAAAAAAAGGCAATTGTATGTGTAAGAACACTTTAAAATATATATTTCAGAGAAATCTAATGTAATATTTAGTTTTTTCTAAATTAAGTTTAAAAATCAATGAAAATACACTAAATGACTGTTATTGAAAAGTAACCATAAAATAAAAGTTGTAATCCATGAATTAATATAACAGGAAATTATAGCTTTTTTTCACTGGATTACTTAGTTGCTTAATGGTCTTGAATGTTAAGTTACATTGAATTCTATGTAAATGTAAATACAAAACAAAATACAAATCTTCCCTGAATGTATGTATTTGTATCTGTGTTTTAAGAAAAACGTCTGAAGGAAAAAATAACTGAAGGGCTTTAATTGGACAGTAAATCAAGTACATTTTTTAGATTTTGACTCGTACCATCAACCCTACTGGCTATGGGAGGCCCTTCACCTGAAATAATTGAAAAGCAAAGTTTCTAAATTCTTCATGTAGCTTATTTGTAATTCCGATGGCAAGTTTCCCTATTGTCCAATCTGTCACTTTGACTGACTAGAAAACATTGATTTACATTTCATCTCTTGTGTCAAACAGCTGCCACAGAAAATCTGTCTGTCAAATGGCTCCATACGCCAAATAATAACATCTGGATTATATACTGTTAAAAATGTCACCTCAGGATCATATAGCCTTTTTGACTGAAGGAAAAACAAAGATTTAGTTTGTGTAAAGAACTGCAGAGAAAAACCTGTGTTAATGTTCATTAGAAAAAAAAATTTGGGAAATCCAAATTACAATAACTTTTCCCATAATGCACGTCAGGGAGTTCATGTTATTACACTGCAGTTGGTGATAAGCTGTGAAAATAACCTGACAGAGAACAAGGCGGAGATAAGAGGCTGATAGAATGAGTATCTATCTTACTGAGTTAATTAAAGATAATAAGTCTTTAAAGAAATTCAACTCTTTAAATTAACACAAGACGATGAGTGCTGCACCTCAGAGGGGAAGAGGCAAAGAACAGAGACGTAAACACAGATAGAGACACAAGTTGGTTCCATCCAACTGTCAAGCACATTTTAAGCACGTTTGGAAATGTCACCAAAAGTATGTTGTTAATTATGCGTATTTCCCACTGAGATTAAGTTATTGTATTGAATGTTGAACTGAGCTATAACAAAAATAGTTCCAGGAGCATGTATCTCCAGAACTCAGGACCACTGGCTAACTTATTATATTCTATATTTTTAGCTGCCGTTTTCTAAGGAAGTGCTAATTTGACAATTTGTGTAATTAGGATTTCACAGATCTGGAGACCAGGCAGCCTGGACCAGCGCTGATATTTTTTCCTGGCCCAGCCACAGCTTTCAACTACATCCACAATGTCACGCATTCACCACACACAGGGCAGCCATGCACACGATTTTGACTGATCAGGGAAAATGGTCCGCTTGTCGAGATGAAGCAAAGTAAGTTGGTGACCTTCTGACATTTTTTGTGGAAGTTTTGGTTGAAGTGTAGTATTACAGAAAACAGTATCACTAACAACTTCAGTGCACCTTGGCATTGTTTCTAAAGGTCTCTGAAACTACTGGAGGGATGTAACACTTTTTTCTTACAAGATATTCTCTCATTTGGTGTTTTGATGGTGGTACTGCCGAACAACTCAGTCCAAAATCTCTCACAGGCTTCCAACAACAGCCAGAGATCTGGTGGCTGTGATGGGGTCATTTTCATCCTGTCTCCTGCTCATTTCTCAGCTTTTTCTTTTAATTTGTCACCCATCTGCATCATTTGTACCACAACTGATTGAAAGACAGACTTAGTTTTCCGTCTGCAGTGTCTATTCATCATTCAGATAAACCACATAACCAAAGCCATATCCGGGTGTCATTTCTTTTCGTCCCCTGCGATTCTGGTGGCGGGCACCAGTAAGAAGCTGGGTTTCCTCGCCAGGCTTTGTTCTCTGTGACTCCCCTACGGTAGCTTTCATTTGACTCCCAGTGTGAGTTCCGTGTTAATTAGGTAAATGAATACGTGTGTACAGACGGGGCCGCCCCGCACTAATAGCGACACCAGCACAATCGCAACAAAAGGGCCCCACCAGCTAAGGCTAAGTTTGTGATTAAAGGAAAGGCCTCTATGGCGAGGTGTAACAAAACGGCATACAGCGAGCTTTGAAGCTTATTTATGGCGCTTTATCTAATCCCTACCACCCGTGGCTATGGAGGAGATATGGATGTATTATTCATGATAATGTATGGTGGTGACTCTTATGCAGATTCAGAACAAAGGCAAACTTTCTTTTTGTGCCTCTAAACGACCAATTATTTTCTTCTCTTAGACTGATGCGGAACAGATCAAATGATAGGAAAAAAAACAGTGTTTCTGACGTTTGCTGGACCCGTTTACTGTACGTTCTTGTCTGTCTTGTGAGTCTCTGAGCCCTCAAGCTACAGGCTTCCTTGGCAGAACTTCTTACTACACAGTTTTATTCTCCTCACCGAGGGGATGCCAGAGATCCTCCACGGTCCTACTGGTAAAATTTGAACTCAGTCCAAATCCACATCATGAGCACAAAGGTCACCAAATAAAGAGGGCTCCTTAAAGGAACAAATGGAGAAGAAAACATGTGAAAATAATTGGCAGTGTACCTTTCACTTCTGGGTGCTTTGTATTGTTTGGTGGTGGTTTTTTTTCTCTCTGGCTTGTTATCCACTGTATTTACAATTGACTTTAAAGAAGTGGTGTTGATATGATATTTGCTATTAGGGCTGGGCAATATGGACAAAATGATATCAAGATAAATATCATATCAGTCAATAGTGCTAATTATCACGATTAATGTTACATTGTTATTTATTCTAAGTTTAAAGATATTTTTCTTGAGTGAGGTTGTGGTTTTGAATTCGTCTTTATGAGCAGAGAACGACAAACACGACATAAACAGCTACACATTTTACACTTCTGAGGTAAATCAGTTATGTGTTATACATCCTCACTTTGCATTATGCATGAGGATCATATCTATATATTGAGCTTTAGTTATATTGCTATTCATGAAAATGATATTGCAATAATAATTGATATTGTTTAACTAACCAGTCCTATTTGCTATTTTCACGAGTTTTGTTTCTTATCTTTATTCACAAGCCTGATAGCTCAGTGTGAGAAAAGGACTTATTGAAGTTCTGACGGCACCTTCGCAATTTATTGGTTGGGGAATTTTGACAAACACAAAAAATCCAAGTATACGAGAAAAAATCTAAGAGCAGAGGAAGCTTAAGCGGCGTTAGTGTGAGGAAAAGACCTGAAGCTGGAGCGTAGGAAATGTGTCCAAGCAACAAAATATGACCAGCTCTTGGATAAAGAGAACATTTTGTCTGAGTCAAGTTCAAGTGTCTCTGGGACAAGTTTTATCTAAATCTGACCCCATGAGATGTGAAGGTAATTCTCAAGAATCTTCCTTAGTGACACTGAAATGAAACTGCTGGTTCACACACTCGGTGTGAGGAGGAGTGCCTGTGAAACGGCCATTCATGTGAAACCTGACCCATTACTGTGACACTTGATCTCATAGGAAGCACAAGTACGAACGAGTACTTGGTCGAGTCTGCCAAGATGACACAGCTCAAGTCAACCATGTCCAGGGTGATGAAGAAGAACATGGTCTAGTTTTCAAAGTTTTCTTACACGTCAAGTCCATGTTCCACTGTCCTCATTTAGATACACTGGTTAACAACCAAAGGTAAACTGATCACATAGAGACTTTAAGTACTGTTCCTGGGTCTTTTCTTGATCATTAGATCCAATGAAACCACGGCCCTGAACACATCTCTAAAAAACAACGAGGAAATACATTTCTGTTGACACTTCCAAGATTTGGGAACAATATTTTTATTTTCTCATCCCTCTGCTTTGTTTAACATGACATGAATTAACTGACCCTTTATACAATCTGGGCCCTCAAAGCTTTGAGGGCAAGTAATCAAACAAGTCAATGTGAACATTTAAAACAATAAACTCCATCTGTGTGTTAGTTTGCAGGAATCCTGGAATTCTCTTTAAACATTAATTTTCAACTCATGATCAAAAGATCTGAGTGGGGTTGCTACCCAATGGATGAGTCAATGCCAAACAACCACACCAGAGTTACGTGTGCAAAATAAAAGACTGTCATTAATTCAAAAGCAGTTAATAATGGATGAGGGAAGACATCACTGAAAGCTATTTGCGGTTTGAAGAGGCAGACATATGAATAGATGACCCTTCCCTCTCTCGCAGTGACAGTCGAGGGTTACTTTACAAAACTGTTGGCAGCAGAAGATCTTCCTGTAGCAGACAGACAGAGCTGCTGTCACTCAACAGCGAGCTGTCACCCTCTGCTGAGATACCATGAGTGTGTATGTGTGTGTCCGTGTGTGTCCGTGTCTGTGTGTGTGTGTGTGTGTGTCCGTGTGTGTGTCCGTGTGTGTGTGTGTGTGTCAACGTGACAGGCCTGAATTAATGAGAGGTATGTGTCAAGGGGAGCGGGAGACGTTGAGGAGTAAGGAGAGCAAAAATGGAGGCTGAGTAGTGGCGACTACGGTGTGTGTGTGTGTGTGTGTGTGTGTGTGTGTGTGTGTGTGTGTGTGTGTGTGTGTGTGTGTGTGTGTGTGTGTGTGTGTGTGTGCGTGTGCGTGTGCGTGTGCATGTCTGTGTGTGTATGTGTGTGTATGTATGGCTAATTTCATTGTTTCCTGCCTGGTTATTTCAGGTGAACTCATATTCAGAGGAATCTTTAAAGTTTCATTCCCTGACAGTTTCTTATTTAAATCTGATGTTATCTGTTCCTGGTTCCTGTAAACCAGTACAGAAAAGCTTTGATCTCTCTAAAAACAGTGTCTGGGACAGAGTGTGTCAGTCAGCAAGTCATGTTAGTCATATTTACATTTGGCTCACAATGAAATAACAACATCAGCGTAACACATAACATAACAGCATAGTCCTGACTCTGGGACCAATTACAGGAAGTGGAGACAGAATTAAACAATAGAAGAAGCCAAAGCTTTACTGGTCTCCTATAACCTCCGATTATGTAATGTTTAAACAATGAGGACGTTCATTTGTTGCATTCAAACTAGTGTTGCACTTAAAGTTGATTCAGCTGATAGTGACACCATAGTAATATTACAGTGGCGACAGAATGAACAAAATGAACCAGCTTATTTATTTTCTCCATTGTGACGTAAGAGTTTACTACAATAATAGCAGTTTTTTTTCTTTTACTTTGTGTAGGTACAGTGGTACTTTCAGCGAAATGTTAACATCAGCATGCTAATATGCTGAAAATGATGTTTACATCGTATTTAGCATATTCACTAGCTTAGTTTAAAGTGACTGATGGGAATGAGGAATTGATGGTAAACCAAAGCACTGAACAGGTAAAGTAACAGACAGAACTGCCTCTAATTAAATGATAATCTAATCATATATATATATATATATATAAAATATATATATATATATATATATATAAAATATATATTGCCATATAAAATAAGTTTAGTTTAATGTTTAAAACCGCTGGAAACTACAACTCCCAATATGCAACTGGAGAGCATCTTTAGGTTTATTTTCCATTTCCCATTCTTTACCCCAAAGACAAATCATTATAAAGTAATAAAATATTAAATGATAAAACACATGTTCTACATAAATCATATTATATACACTCTTGCCTTTGGGTTTGCATTTTACCCTCAACACAAACAGAATAATATGTACATGATTACAAAACTTTAATTTGAATACATGACTTACAACATCGCTTTAGTGTCTCCGCTCTGTTCTCTCCTAAATTGCACGTTTGGTCAAATATGGCGCCTTTGATTTGAAAGGATGCGCTGCTCCACATAAAGAGAAAGATGCATGCGGGTGACTCAGACGGGTGAAGCTCAGAGTGTGTGTGTGTGTGTGTGTGTGTGTGTGTGTGTGTGTGTGTGTGTGTGTGTGTGTGAGAGCGCGTGTGTGTGTGTGTGCCAGTTTCTCCTCCTGACTGAAGGAGAAAAACAGCCAGGGAGAGTCTATCAGCGTGGCACCCTGCTCCAGAACATTCTTGATGAAGCAAAGGTTGTCTTCATTAGGTGCATTAATATTCATGACGAATGGTAATTTTGACACAGAAAAGGTCTCAGTAACCTTTTCTCATGCATTTTTTCCCTTCTCAAGGAAATTACAGTCCGGCAATGACTTAATTAATGCTTGGTTTCCTCGCCCAGTCGTTTGAGAGCCTGTCACTTTGAGGTTGGGGTATCTGTCTCACACCGACAGCAATTGAGAGGGAGAGAGAGAGAGAGAGAGAGAGAGAGAGAGAGAGAGAGAGAGAGAGAGAGAGAGAGAGATGAAATAGAGGGAGAGAGAGAGAGAGAGGAAAGAAGGATTTCAGAGAGACAAGGAGCGACGGGATCAGTTGCTTCTACACAGGCTTATTTACCATTAAATCATCCACTCTCTTTTCCTCCATATGCTCCACCCCTCTTCCTCTCTCTCTCTCTCTCTCTCTCTCTCTCTCTCTCTCCCTCTCTCTCTCTCTCTCTCTCTCTCTCTCTCTCTCTCTCTCTCTCTCTCTCTCTCTTCCTCTCTCTCTCTCTCTCTCTCTCTCTCTCTCTCTCTCTCTCTCTCTCTCTCCTCCATACCATCCATCCCCTCCGTTTCTCTACCGCCCTCGTTCACTGTGTTGTGCCGTGTTGGTATATGGCGGATGTCACCCTCAAGGCCATGCGGGCCTCACTTTTCAGGGAGGGAGATCATGAGATGTGACAGGATGTGACTTTTCACTTTCCTCTCTTTATCATCTCAGGGATCGTTCTGCAACATGGGTTCAGTGCAGCCGAACAGCGAGACGCCGCGGCCCTCCCTGATTTCACCGTCCGCGGGCTACAGCCGAAATGGAAAACAATCACTGTCATGCATTAATCTCTATGAAGAGTGCATCTGTACATTCTTCTATCACTGTGCATATATTGACATTTATTTCTCTTTCTCACTTTCTAATAAATAGAGAAGTATTAGAACAAAAATTGAAGGTGTTATTTTCCTATTACATTTAAAAATCGTATTGAATTTTAACCCTTTACAAGCACATTTTTACGAGACTGTAATCAATCATTGCATTATCCATCAGTTGTAACAGCGCTGGCCAGCGCCACGATCAAAACACACGGCCGACAATCTTAAACACCAAGACAGCATTTCCTTTATCATGTCCCATAAAAATAGTAATTTGCCGGAGCCCCTTGTAGCACAATATGGTAGGCAGTGTGTTTCCCTGATAATGTAGAGATGACAGATAGGTCCATACTGGGAGGTTTCACTTCACTCTGGATACCAGTGTAATAAATTGCAGAGGGAAAGAAGGAGGAGAGGGAAAGATAGAGCGGGAGGAGAGAGAAAGATAGGGCAACAGATAGAGACTCCTCCGACATCTCTCTTCTGTGGCCAGTAGAAGGCTGCACTGTGGGCAGTGATTATACGCTATGAAAATGTAGGATTAATTAGGCCGGCAAGGGAAGGCAACCCTGTCTCATTACTGGCACACTATCCCCCCTCAAAGATATCACCACTAACACGGCCATCGCACTAATGCCAGCAGACAAAGTCCTCCTTTTTCTGCCCATCGCCCTTATTATCTTATTTAAGGCCACTTAAGGAAGGCCCCAAAGGTGGGCGACACCGTAGATTCTCTTTACTATACGCTGCCTTAATCAGAGCCTCTCCTTTGCTCTCACCTAGAGTTATATAGAAAAAAAAAAAGCACGTGTTTCAAAGAAGAGAGAGTTTTCTTTTTCAGTTTAGCGCTACATGTGTGATCGGGTGGAGCAAGGACTACGGTGGCACAGTTTCCACTTTGTCACAGGGATAATTAGTCTATGGAGACTTTGCCCTCACTGTGTTGATCCTCTGTTCTTCCCGCTTTATCCATTTTCATAGATAACGTGTCACACGGCCGGAGCCTTCCTCCTCCCCATAACATCTGTGATTCTCCATCATACGCTGTTCATCTTCCAGGTCTTTATCTTCTTTATTCGTCAAATAGATCACATCACGGAAAGGGCAATTTTCAAAACAGTCACGCAGACGATGTGAAACTTTCCGGGGATCATTTCTTTTTTTTGACTGCGATTTCAAATGATCATTAAGCTGATAATGTGCGAAAATCTTTTTTTCCCCCCTTGTTCTTCTTCTGTGGTGCCAAGCAGCCACAGCTGTGGGGGGGGGGGTGGGGGTTTAGTGTGTTTTTGCACTATATCTCCCAGACATCACTTCTCAGCCGATGTGGTTGCTGTGACTGTCTATGAAAGCATTATTATTGTTAGAATTATGATGACGATGATAATTATTATTATCATTATTAAGATATGAAAAGAATAGGCAGATATTTGGATAATTCATTCCAAAAAAATTTGTCTTAGCTTCAAACTGGGAGGATTTAATTATTACTATTCAGTTTGATTATTCACTTTTACTTATTGTTTATTATTATTTCTTATTTTATTTCTATTCTCTATGTAACTCTCTTTCATTTCTTTTCACGTGCTTCTGTTTGTATTGTCTTAGTCTCAATGTTACTGTTACAATTTTTCATGATGTCTTATATATTTTATGCAAAGCCCTTTAAATTGCCTATAATTATCATAATTATTATTAGGCTATTATTAATAAACTGTGAATGTAATTTCTCATGTGAATTGTCTTTAGAAACAAGCACCGTGTTATAATTGCTGTCAAGAAGTAACAGTGGTACATATAAAATGTTTACTAGACACTTCAACACATTTTTTTCATGCTGTATGTGATGAAGGCAATCTACTGTAACAGTGATGTAGAAGCATCACCCAGCACGTGTGAGCCAATCATAAATAACTCTTATTTCACTCCTGTTTTTGTTTTTTGTTTGGTAAAAACCAGAAGGTTGGTGTCTGGAGAACAAGTTGTGATCACTTTGACGGCGGTGTGTGTGTGTGTGTGTGTGTGTGTGTGTGTGTGTGTGTGTGTGTGTGTGTGTGTGTGTGTGTGTGTGTGTGTGTGAGATGCCTAAATTATATGACACTGTTGCCTTGTGCAGCGGCCGGGCCTCGCTGCCTATTGCAGCCTGTTGTGGAGCCTCCACAACGAAACCTAATTAGATTGTTGAGTCAATCAGCATCCCACAGGTACATAACATGGCTGTAGAGAACAACAAACCTGTCTAATTGCCCTGAACATGATTACACCTCTCACCAGGACTGAGTGCTTCAAACATGCTTGTTTTTGTATTTGATTGCAAAGTCATTACATGTGCTAATTGTGGCAGGCAAACCTGCTTGAGCAATAGTCAGCCCCGAGATCGAAGTCCAAATTCAGAGACGTTCGGTGCATAACTGACATTCTCCCCTTGCCTTGGAAATAAAAGGGCTTCTGTGCATGCGCGTCCTGCTGTTTATAACCACTTGGAGAGTCTCGTCTGCTCAGAGCCAGACTTAGCCAAACATAATTACCCAGGGCGCTCTGCGATAACGCCTACTGTCACTCCTCATTTACAAGGCCTGCTGGAACTCCACTCAATTAAGTAATAAAACATGTTCTCTACTATTACCCTCTATCACATGAACATTTCAATAGTGCACATCCATAATTGACGCGAGCTGCTCTCCCTTTAAATTGGCAAGAGAGTTGTGTGAGGAGGAGAGGAACATCATTTAGTCAAAGTGTTGATGTGATGGTTCAGGACCGTTCACGTCTTTTTCCTCAGTCAGAGTGAGACATACTCTTCCTGTTTGTTACACTTCTGCAGGCTAGTTTCATTTTTACCTGAAGAAATATTCATTTTTCTCCTCAATTAGAAAACAGATTCAATCATAAAAGCAGATATTCAGATATAACACCTGGTGTCAGGTCTCTCCTCTGGAATCATCATTTGATGAACAGAGAAAAGAACATCACCCAGCGAAACAAGCGTCATTGATGCTAAATTAAAGAGATGGTGACTGGAAATTGATGGACTGTTTAGGAATATCTAAAAAAATGTATCACCAAAACTAAAGACAAACTGTTAAATCAGAATTAGGCTGAAAAATCATTTAATTCTGAGACTTCAGGCTGCTGTGGACCGGCTCCAGCAGCAGGTCTTTACTTCAATCACCGCAGGTCACTTTTGCAGTTTCAGAATGAAAGTTGCAACCAGCATCACCACAGGCCAAACAAACAGCCTGTTACACATCTTTAGTGAATCTGAATTTAAAAAGCACATCCATTGATTCTCGGAGCTATGCAATAGTAGATATGACAAAACAAAACCATGGAGCAACACGGGACCTTACAGGGAGTAATGAAAATGTCCGCTCGCTGTTTATTTTCTCACCAACATGTTGTGGTAACGTGCCTCCTCTGGAGTGTCAGCACACTGTGATGTCTGTTTCCTGCTGCACCGAGAAAGAAGAGGGGAGAAAAAGCGTGTTGGAGCCAGGGATTTGTGGTCTGATGCAAATATTGCTCGGCCCCCGAATGGCGACCGTTACTCCTGGGCAGTTGCGACCTGACTGCGAGAGGAGAAATGTAGTCTGATGCAAACGTTGAGCTGGCCTTCAGTCAGAGCCCTTAAGTCGACCCTGAGGCAGTTAGCTAACTCCCAGACTGCCACGCACAGTACTGTATATGTTCTGTAGTTTGCACTGTAGCTGTACTGTCGCTGCTGCGCTCTCTGTTTTTCCACGAGCTTCTCTCTGGGGCCGTCCCCCCGCGGACATGCTTGCCTGCAGTGATGTGTGAGGCCACCTCAACAGGCAGCTGCCACACCTCTGCTGAGGCAAGAGGCTCCTCTATCAACTGGGGTAACATTTCAGATGTGTTGCCATTAACCACCCAAGGGAGCTTCTGTATGCACAGTTCAGAGGAAGGAACTCAGCGTCGGTCTTGTAAAGAAACACACATGCTTATCATGTGAGGTAAATGTTTTTTCTCTCAGCCTCATTTATTAGAACAGAATAAACGGGATCGTATTACTGATATAGATAAAGTCATCACTCCAGTTTCATGTTTTCAAAGTCACATGGCTACAACCTGGAGTACAGTACAGGACATTAGGTGTCTTTTGTCTGCTTGCTTTTATAGGACATACTGCTTTGATCATGCCACACAAGGTGGTATTAAGTGTCAGAGAAGAGCCATAGCCTCCTATTCCAACTCGGGACACAGTATTGAATCCCCAGAATACAATGATTGTTCCTGTGCACACTGACTAGGTGTTCTTGTTTTATTCATTCTTCTTGGATGAATGTGATGCGGTTTGTGATATCAGCTGCATATCAGCTCTACATGTGTCTGCATACGATTGTTGCCTGCAAAAGGGGGCAGGTGCTGAAAGGAGATGATTTTCATAAAGTCTGCAAAAGGCTTCTGAGGTCGTCTGTCCCTGAGATTCATAACATCGGGATCAAAAACATCAGCTTCGGCTCATACATACACATTCAAGCCTGTTGGCTGCATATAGGTGGTGAGTGAGAGTATGAAAATGACTGTGTGCAGGTGTGACTGCATCTGCAGCAAAACCTGTGACTGTTCTCCATTTGTTGTTAATGAACTTCCATACAGGTGAATGTGTGGCACAGCAAAAAATTCTTACAAGAACAGAAGTGGTAGCAGGTTGTGTGGCACAACTAATGTGACTGCTTCTCCACTGTGGAAGTTCTCATCCTCTCTGTTCCCTCTAAGTCTGGTACGGTTACGCCTGTTGTCCACACGACCAAACTGCTTTGGAGCTGCTAAAACAGAGAAGTTTGGAAAGAAGGAAGGCCCTGTTTCAGTTTGAAAACTCTACGACGTGTACACTCACAAGCGCTTTTCTGTTCGGTTCTGTAAGCGTAACCTTCACTGATTCATCCGGCTCCTATCACACGACCCCCTTCCGGAACAAAACAGCAGGCAGTAGCATCGGCTGCCAGTGTAGAACACAACACAATACTCAATTACAGGCATTGCTGACCCTGTTGTGCAGTTAAATTCTGCATTTTACTTTTCATGTGCAGCTGCTTCTGTTTGGAGCCCAGCACTTCCTGGAATTAACAACCAAAGCTTCCTGTGTACACTGGCACAGGCATGACTTCCTGTCTACACCCACATGCATGTGCCCAGTGTATGTGAGTGGTCATGTGAAATGCGTTTTCAGGCCTGTTAGTATGATCTTTTTAGTTTAAACTAAATTGTTGTAGTAAGGATGTAGCCTAAGGTTAGAAAGTTTTCATCTGTCAGCACTGTTGACAGAACAAGTTCACCAAAGTTCTTCACCATCGTGAGCAAATCCCCTGATCACAATGCTTCCTTTACATGAGCTGACTTCAGACTGAAGCTTCACAGTCATTAGTCGAGCTTTGACTGAGCCTGTAGTCTTGTGCATATGTGTAAGTGTGTAATGACACAGATGCATGTCTGCTGTCACCGAGCATCTGCGTTGTCTTGTTTCAGCCAAATGAATGAGCATTTTTTTATACGCGAGTGTGTGTGTGTGTGTGTGTGTGTGTGTGTGTGTGTGTGTGTGTGTGTGTGTGTGTGTGTGTGTGTGTGTGTGTGTGTGTTTTGGGATCTACCCACTGATTACTGAGGGCGAGTCTCAGCCTCTGGGAGCTCAGTGCAGGACTGGCTAAGCTCTCTGTGATGTCAGAGGCGTTTAACACGGAGGGAAAAGCCTCGGCTGTGTCGCTCACTGGGCCGGACTCTGACTGCTGCGTGTTTGTGTTGGACGTCAGCGCATCAAGCTTGACGCTGAACAGATCTCAGACCTATAGGCCAACACGGTGCAAGGGGGAACCGGCGGAAGAACCTGGTGCATTCTGGGTAACAAGATCTGCTGAGAGCATGTAGGGGCTGGATCAAGGCAACCTGCCACGCTTTATGCTTATGAAGTCAGAGTTCAGGGTCACTCTTTCACTGTCTTTAACCCACATTACTACAATGTTCTGTCTGAGAGATGAGGGTGGGTGACATGCAGCCAATGACCGAGGCTGAATCTCAACCAAAGGTAAATACAACAAAATACATTTAGTTAAAATGAATAGCTTTAAACTTGAAAAACATTTAACTGTGGATTGTTTGTTCTTATGTTCCCTGTTTAGTCTCACTGGCTGGTAGTGGTGTGCAGATCAATGTTTAGTAATTCCTGCTCCAACTTAAACCTATTATGAGAGCTGACCTCCCATCATGCACTGCTCTCTCTCCCTCAGTCTGCCTGTTTGTCTCTCTACCACTGGCCCCTCACATTACTACATGTCACTAACTTTGTGCTTATTTTTCTCTCCCATAGCTTATTATTATTATCATTATTATTACCTGGTGTTAACCACGATTATTATTTTCATTATAACAACTGTTCCTGGTCTCTTCCTCCTCTCTCTGCCTTCCTCCTCTCTCTCCCTCCCTCATTTCTCTCCTCTCACCCCAACCGATCGAGGCAGATGCCGTCCACACTGAGTCTGGGTCTAGAGGTTTCTTCTAGTTAAGAGGGAGTTTCTTCTCTCAGTCGTCAGTGCTACTCGTTGTGGGATCTGTTGGATTTCTCTTATATAATATAAGATCTCGACATTACTATGCAAAGTGCCTTGCGATAACGTATGTTGTGATTTGGTGCTATACAAATAAAGTTTTATTGAAAAATATCTATGAGCCAAACCTGACTTGACCTCACGTTATTCAGTTCAATTTCTGGTTTTAACATTTCTCTGATGGAGGCCGCCATATCATCTTAGCCTCTTTTTTTCTATTTGCTTTGGCGGTGATGCAGCAATACAATTCTATTGTCAACACTAGGATAACATAAAACATGTGCTTTTACCAAAATCACAATTGCAAATTGACGCTAAAGCTGCTGATGAGCCAAGACAGACCAGGCTTATTGTAAATTATAGTTAAGTGTAAAGACGTCTGATAGATGTGTGTTATGTTATATTGCAGTAATGCAGATTATTGACAGCCAAGGCAGAAGAGGACCTGCACCCTCCAGTGCATGTGTGTGTGTGTGTGTGTGTGTGTGTGTGTGTGTGTGTGTGTGAAAGAGAGGCCCTTATTTGATATAGGCTTTTAAGTAGCTCTCAAATACACTCAGCTTCCTCTGTTGTCTTAATAAATTCAGGGTAATGTCCATTTCCACTGCATTGATTCCATCAAACAACAATATAGCCATGCCATACTCACCACTCTGCAACAAATCCTCTTCTCATTACTAATTCACTGCAGTCAATTCTACTTCTGTGTTTTTTTTCAGTCAGTGTTAAGTTATTGTCAATGAAGCCAGTCACTTTCTTCAAAGATGTTTTACATTAAAAGCTTCCTAGTATCTCCAAGGGCATAGTCCTGACTGTTAATGTCGAGCTACACAGAAGTTAAGCACTATCGCAACGATTGGATTTAATCACAGTAATTAGTGAGTATTTCTGTAAAAAAAAAAAGAACAGCCTTTAGAGACTGTCCTTTCTTTGTAAACGCTATTATTTGAGTTTTATTATAATATTGACTTTTACATGAGAATTTCCGCTAAAACAAATGATCTATAACCTTTCTTAGTTGGAGAAGTCATAATATACCCTTGCAAAAATAAGTCAAGATTCCCCATTAAGTCTAGTATGCTGCCACATCTGGCTTTTACACACACTGGAAATACGTACAACATTATTATTTATAGCTACTAAAGAATATATAGACAATGAAATGACTTGTGGTTCCCATGATTAGAAGCCACTTATGACAATAAGAATTAACAAAACCCCACAGGTTTGTCACATGTTAAAGCTTCAGAACACAACACACACACACACACACACACACACACACACACACACACACACACACACACACACACACACACACACACACTCACACACTCACACACTCAGGAGCGGCGGGGGAGGATGGTAAGGTGGTGGCTCAGGGAACAAGGCAGCGGGGAAAGTGAAGATCTGGGGCCTTGGCAGGAATCAGCATGGCATGACAAGGCTCCCATTACATCTCATGTCAGCTCATAAACTAATGGAGGCATTAGCATAGCTTATCGTATGAATATGAGTCATTGGAGATGATATATAATTTAGAGAATCTGCAACTCAGCCCCAAAAAAGGTGATTCCAGTTTATACAGCCCCTGTTGATGAGAGCCCTCAGCAGATGTACTGTAGGACTGCGCTGGCATTCATTTGTGCTCTGTGCATTAAGACAGCATCTCTCTCTCTCTCTCTCTCACACACACACACGCAAACACGTGCACATACTTGCATCAGGAGGCTAATTACTGTAGCTCATGCGTTACTGATACCATCTCTTATTTTTCTCTCCTTCCATGTCTAATGGTTGTGACAGTAAATGAAGAATGCCTGGGGGGGGCATTTTCATTGTGACACATTTAAGAACGCCAGCAAAAGACACGTGACTTGTGTGTGTGTGTGTGAGTGTGTTTGTGTGTGTGTAGCTCTGCGTGCTTCTTTAAAATTCTTCAAAGCACTGTCACAAAACACAAACACACTCCTGCTTGATAGGATCTGTTCAAAATCTCCATCAAAGAATCACCATTAATTGTCATCTGTCACAGCTGAAGCGGTGCGAGGGCAGCTCGGTTGCATTTCGATCAAGACGAGTGTAGAAAAGCGGCTGATGGGCTGTGACAGCTCCAGGGTGCGCCTGGCGTCTCGGGGGCATCTCCCTGCCCAGAATCCAGCCTTCATTGTGGGAGGAGGAAGCTCTGAGGGCCCCCTCTCTAATCTGACGCCCATTCTCCTCCCTGTCTCACCTGCAGGTGGGAGCTCACCCAGCTAAAGGCCTCCTCACAATCAGCGCCCTCTCTCTCTCTCTCCCCCCCACCCCCCGCCTCTCTGTTTTTAATCCCCCATCCATCCATCTATCCTTGCAGGTGCTCTGTTGCATTCCCGTCACACTCATTCATAATTAGCAGCGTTCTTTTTTTTTAGGAAGAATTTTCTGCTTCGTTTCTTTTGGCAAATTCTGCTTCATACCTTTCATTTTGTCCTCTTTGAATTTGTCCCACCCTCCTACTCTCTCCTCCTTCTTTTTTCTATCCCTTTATTTTTTTCCCTGGCTCTCCTTCCATTCCCTCTCCTCCCTCCCCTTCTGCTATACCTATCTATCTATAGTCCGGCAGATGCTGTCCCATTTGTACTCTCCCCCATGACATTCCTGCGGGGGATTGCTTAAGGATTCAGGAGCCTCAGTGCTCGTGGATCACACTGACACTTGGTCAGCATCAGCAGATTATGAACTATAGGAGCCTGACACCCCGCCATTGTTCCTCCATCTAAATATGAACAATAAGGCCCATCCGACGCCCACGCTGACAGCTTATTCGCTCTTATCACTCCTGTGGAGTCGCCCGGCATGATCTGGGCGCCTCCCCCCTTCCTCCGCCCCGCATGTACACGCCTCCCCCCCTGCCTGCCCGCAGCTCCACCCCCCCAACCCCCACACTTCAGCCCCCTTCTCAGCGCAGCCACGGGGCAGGGGTGGAAGGACTGGAGGGAGTTGGGGAGGGGAAGGAAGGGGCAGAGGGCAGAGAGGAAAGCTTGCAGAAACACGGTTAGAAGATCATGAGAGCCTTTTGGTGCCTTGGATGCCCTTATCTAGTAAAACTGGGGTTGCAGTAGTTTTGTTCAGAGGCATGGGGGAAGGATCTAAGTCTTGTCCAAACTAACAGCCCAAATATTTTGCACTATGCTTTAATACAATCAGTGGTGGTGTGGTGGTTAGGGCTGTGGTTAGGTTCAGACGAGGTCTGTGTTGTTTGCATGTGAATCCACAAAACACTTCTTCCTTTGATATCTTCCTTAGGAGCCATGTTCAGGTTCGTGCACACACACCGCACACAAGCTCTCGCACCAAGGGTAAGCACGGGGTGTGTGGTAGCATTGCTAGTTCCAGTAGCGGAAATTTAGGCTAAAAACAAGGTGTAAATTACGCCGTTTTGACTCGAATTTGAATGTCAAGGCTTAAGGACACTTGGATGACACCACAGGAGCAGTATGGAGGCATGTTATGTATTTTTCTGCTGTTTTATTACGTTTGAAATAGGAGTCCCCAGTTACTTCAATTGTATTGGATATGGCTGCAACGCTGTTTACCCCTGAAACTCCAAAAGTGTTTTATGGACTCAAACACTTCACCCACCCCTCCATCGGCATAGTGGTGAGTAGATAATCAGTGAACTTCCATTTTTCTGTGAACTATCCCTTTAAGTGTGAATGTGAGCGTGAGGGTTGTTGGATCAGCCATGGATGGATGGAGGTCATGGGACAGTCATATTACAGAAGCTTGGACAAGCTGTTGCATCCAGGTGGTTCAGTCCACTATAATGTACTAATAATTACGATCCCTCATTTTGATTCTGACTCAAGACTTGTCACATTTCATTACTGTATTTCTTTGCTTATCATCGGCTACTGTTAGAAAGTCCAACACATGGTTGAAATGATACCAAGAACGTATATTTTTATTCAGATTTCAGAAAATGATCCCAGTAGCTTCTCAACTTTCATTCACTCACATGAAATTAAAAAGAGAAAGACAAAACCACATAATCAAAGATGACTTTATTATTTTCATTTCTTTATCTTTAGGTCAATTTCTCTTGTTTTGAAAGTTCCCGCGTATAGTTGAGGTCTGGGAAATGAGAAATGGATGAGGTTAGGGCAAGGTTCCTAAAACCCTCGGTTAAGGCTGGTTGTGGAGGAATAAAATTGCAAACTGTAGTCCTGAATCAAAGTGGGACGCTCTACTTTGCCCCTCCATCATCAGACCTTCACACTTTTACTTCCCACCTTGTCGTAGCACACTACTTGACAAAAATTGTGAGCTGCAAAAATCTCGCAATGTGAACAGAATTCACCGGGACACTTGGGTGATCCAACGTCATATATTAACTGACTATCAGCAGGGTTTGGTTAATGGACTCTTTCTCCAACCATGACAACACCCTGCCACCGATCTGCACATCTCTGTCACCGTCACAACTTCACAACCTCTACCAGCTTTTTAATGAGACTGGCCGAGTTTTCTGTTGACAGGGCACCTTCTGCATAAAGAACAGAAAGAGAGGGAGAAAGAGAGAGAGAAAGAGAGAGAGAGAGAGAGAGAGAGAGAGAGAGAGAGAGAGAGAGAGGACGATGGGTGGATGGAGAGAAGGAGTGCAGCATGAAGAGGAGGAAGAGGAGAGCAGTCGAGAGTGGCGAGGCTTTCTGAGCGGAGCAGGAATTAACAGGGCCCCAGGGACGGCCAGATCAGAGCTAGGGTCCCCAGAGAGCACTTACCACAGGGGCCCCCCACGCTTGTTACAGCAAGGCAGGGGCCACTAGGGGACTCCCAGGGCTACACTTCACAAATGCGAGGCTCAGTTCACAATGCAAGATGGTTAAAAGGCAGACGGTCAGGGTGGCTGGGAAGGAAGCACACCGCAATTATGTCGTGCTTTGAAATACCCAGCGACGAGAGAACTAGAGACATTATACCAAGCTCAGATATGTTTAAGATCAATTTGGGAATAAATCCTCGCAAATGACGTGTTCTTCTTCTCTGAGAACATTATGCTCAAAGGCTAACTCCCATGTAGGGTCTTTTTAGAGGGCTGAAATGCCAACCAGATCACTGGGGATGAGGGAATTAGCCAATAATGCGAGTCCTGTTGAATGACACGGACACCACCCATTGGCAGCGCCATAAATTTGTGGCTGCAGTTCTTCAGTGGCACAGTGAGGAGTAGTATCACATCTAATCCAATATCAGAGACACTAAAACTCAATCCAGCAAATGAGATCACCCCAAGAGTTGAGGTCGCACTTCCTCGTTGTACATTACGATAAAAAAAAGAAGTGGGAGACAGAAGAAAGTAAAGTACAGTAGACGTGACAGGGGGTGACTAAGAGGAAAACTTGCTGCAAAATAAAACTTTGCTCATGCATAGAGATATTTGACATTCACGTTTTAGTCACGTCATTAGGACGCAAACACACATGGGTCCATTTATAAACATTTCACAGACTGACGACAGTCCAAGGAGAATGGAATGTAAGTGTAATAAATGAAAACAGAGTTGTGTTGCAAGAGCAGTCTATGGGATCTTTCTTCATTAAAAATCTGCCCGGAGTCTTTTCCTGTTTTTCTCGGTGAAACCATATCAGACAGTTGGTAAAACTAAGAAAATCTGTATCGAGTTTCCAGCAGTGTCAATATGTAGTTAGTTGAAGCGACAGGATGGGGCCTCGCTGTGTTGAATTAGAAACGGATACGAAGCACATTTGTTGCCATTCAACGGACCAACACATTTTCAACAACCTTTTGAAATGGTGCAGAAAAACATTTGAATCAGCTTTGGGATTGTAAAAAAGAAAAGGATGGAATCGATTAACAGTGGTCAGGCTGGCGTTGTTCTTTCCTGGGAGCAGATGTTAACCATGTTGTTGGACTTAAAATACAAATAGTGAGAGTAAATAAATATCAGAGGCGATGAATTGAAGCCAATCTGTTTTCTATTGTTTTTAGCCGTAGCTGCACGACTGTAAGTTTGGTAGTTGATCAGTAAGTTTGCATTAGTCCAGACACAAATGTCTTAACAACAATTTAATTGATTATTAAAAGTTGTATCAGCACATTGTGGTAAAAGCAGGTGATGACTACATTTTCATCTAGCTCCCAAGTCGACATTAGTGGTTTGAGCAAACTTCTTGGTGCACTCTGCTGGATTCAAAATAAAAACATTGTGAAACATTTGAAACGTTAGCATTTTAGCATGCTAACATTAAGCAGTGGATTCTTGTTTTATACCTGCAGGAGACATGATACAAGCTGCAGGTAGGAAGTCTGGCTGTTTGGCCTTAGTGGGTATAGGGACATCGGACGGTATATAAAGACGGGTAACCTGTCACCATCCCACCTCCCACCATCTTTCAATAGCGATCAGGGGATGGAGCAAGGTGGATTCATCGTGAGTCAGTCTCAGCTGTCAATCATGACGTTTAACCCCATTTTTAATTAAAACATGAACACTTGAACACACAGTGGAATAAGACAGAAATCACCTTTGATAATAATTTATTTAAAGTGCACTTTTACTTTTTAGTTTGATCCATGTCACAACCATTAACATGGAGAAGGTGGGGTTTATGACTTATACTGTGGCTGGCTACATTCATAAACCCCACCTTTGTCCAGGATGCTTTTGCTTCATTTTTGGCTTCATTTGAGCAATCATGTCGTCCATCTTTAGTCTGTGATAAGGAAAGTGACAGAGGTTAATAGTAAAAGAAGGAACAGTTAGTCTGCATCCTGGAACTCTGTGGACTGCTGCTGTTAACCTGCTTGCTCCTACGCTTACTTACCTACCGACACTGTTTCCTGTCCCCTGCTTTTGGCCTCACACCAAGTGAATACACAGCATGGCTGAAGCCTCATTGCCAATTTATTTCCTCTAACTGGAACAATTAATGCAAGAGCTTTAAGAAGTATATGTTTATTACTGTCAATGTCATGATCAGTATTCATATTCACGGCAGGTAAAATGGAATGGGGGACAAAGTGAACCCAAATAATTTCATTATTCAAGGGGAAAAGAAATGACAAGCCAAACTTATATTACAGTTTTACTTATATATAAATTTGTCTCTTTGCTTCAGGTGCATTATTTCCAAGTGTTTGCCATGTTGGCATTCATGTTATTGTCTCTTTGCTCTATTCTGTAAGTGTTTTACTGCTGGAGTGACCCAGTTTTTTTGCCTAATGGAGCATTAAAGTTTCACCTTATCATGAAATATTTTCAATCTTACCATTTTTTTCTCTCTCTTTATCTGTCATGCTGTTTGTTTTGATAAAATGAATATACCAACAGATTTAACCCCTATATGGCAGTGCTGACATGAAGCAGATGGCTTCAGCAGCTATGTGGAAAGGTGTTATCGCAGGCTGACAGTGAAGATCTGCTATTTAAACAGAGTGGCGTGCTGGCGCAGGGTAGCGTGCCGACTTCTCAGAGTCTCTTCACGTGAATCCGACACTGTGAGGGCCAGTGATATAAAATTGAGGATGTCAAATTGTTTAATTCAAACGGAGTGGATTTGAGACGTAACATTTTCTTACCCTCAAGAGGTGTATATCATTTTAAATATTGTAAACCTAAATGGAGGAGACGCCAAACTGGAACTGTTTTGAGAGCATTTCAGCTCAATTCAATTTCAAGTTTCTCATCCATGATGTGCATGTTGTTGAAAAAGGGATGCTTTCGTAAGGGCAGAGGGAATAGACCTCCCACCGATCCACTCTTTGTCCCATCATTTACTCTCCCGTCTGCCCGAGATACTTTGTCTTTCACGCAGTCTCTTTTTATGCTTTGAAGTGATATTCCTCAGTGTTGTGTGCCTAATTAAAAAGCACTTATAGTTGTTTCTAGTTCAAGGTTGAATCATTGCTATCTCATCACGGTGGGGCTAATCAGATCCCTTTTCAATCACTGCTTCTCCTTAATGCAGTGCTGCGGACTGTCAATGGGACTGCCTGCCTGGTGTTTTTATTTCATTCTTTTATGGGCTATGGGAAAGCTGCTCTGTGAGGGAATAGTTCTTGCCATTTCGGAGGGGGTGTGTATGTGTGGGGATGGAGATGGCTGTCAATTTTTGTCAGGCACTGAGGTGTGTGTGGCAGGGACTCTATGGCAGGGAGACTGGGGGGTGGGCGCTGTGCAGGGATTAACATGATCAAAGACACAAATGCAGAGCCACATAGGCAAAGTAAGAGAAGGGGAGAAGAGTCATGCAGGGCTCCCCACACACACCCCCACCCCCCTTCCCCTTTTCCCATAATAACTCCCACGGAAGAGATGAACCGTAACTGAACCGTGGCTTCACCCGCGCTCCACCGCGGCCTTGAACCACTATCGATTTACGGCAACTACGATGACAAAAACAAACATTGGATACCGACTGTACATGCAACTGTACGTGGCCTATCGATGTAAGCGTGGATGTATGTACACACCGAGATCCGAGGTTCTGGCGAGCAGGGGCACATGTAGAGGCAGACAGACAGGAAATAAACAAACAAGTCGGGTTTAATAGAATTGTACCTGAAGGCCCGAGGACACGCGCACACACACAAGCAGAGCGTATCAGCCGGCATGCTAATACTGCCAAAGGGAAGCCAAAACTAATAGAGGAGACATTAAGGAAATGATCCCCAGGCTGATATGTTTTCTATAGATGGCGACTAAACAGAATTGCCATATTTATCATACTCAGGGAAACAGAGAGGGAGAAAGAGACCCCCATCTACACTCCTGTCCCTCTCTGTTGTCCCCGGGAGAGTAATGAGAGTTGCCCCTGGGAGAGGGTGCAAGTTAGTGTTTCTGTGTATGAGAGTGTGTATGTGAGCGTACATTTATTTGAGCATGTCACCAAACACGTACATGAGTCCCTGCGCTCCACTCTAGTATTTCACAAGATAATATAATTTGTATTTTGCAACAAGGTAAGAAGTACAAGAGTACATCGATGTTCTTCTAAATGATACTTATGTACTACTACCTTCACTGCATCCAGCTGTAAAGGAAAGAACATGACAATACCAACAAACTGGCCCGGTGTTAATGAGGAAGTCAAATACTCTTTAAAAGTTACATTTTAAACATGTCTTCGTGCTTTTATGCATCACTACCTTTGCTCCTACGTCTTAACCCTCATCTCTCCATCCACGCCTTCCCTCTCCCTCCCCCCCTGCCCTTTTCTGGCTCTCCAATTATGCTCAGGCGGCAGGTTTCCATCAGCTGTCTGGTTGTCTGACGCAGGACTCCTCGGAGCAGAGGGCTGTCAGGAAATGAACTCATCACTGGGTGACAGCTGCTAATTTCTCCCTCTTCCATGTCATACGAGTGGCCTGCTGCAGTTAATAATGAGCCATCCAGTCCTGATTAGGGAGATACACGGGGAGGGTGGGGATGCACACAATGCAGTACACAATCACTCAGCCAGACACATGTAGAATAATGTACAAGCTGGGGCACAGACAGACATTCCCATTCAGAACTAGAGAGCAATGACACACAGTGATGTGAGCGGAGGGCATGAAGCATGTTCGTCTGTGGGAACTCACTTTGTTAACAGCATGAAGGCCACATACGGCAACACACACTCACTGAGCACACGTCAGGAACACCTGTATGCCTGCTTATCCATGCATTGTAAAATCAGCCAATCATGTGGCGGCAGAGCAATGCATGAAAAATCATCTATAGGTCAGGAGATCTAAGTTAGGTTCCCGTCAAACATAAGAACAAGAACAAAGTCTCTTTGATTGACTGTGGCAGGATCGTAGTATTTCTGAAACTGGGGATCTCCTCGGATTTTTACTCACAAGTAGTCTGTCAGTTCGGAAGGGTCTCAAGCCAAAAAAGGCCGGAGAGCACTAACTTAATAAATGCAAAGAAATGTATAATCAAATGTATTATATATATATATATTATTATTATTATTATTTGTATATATTTAAACCATCCCATCATCGCGCATAAGATATCTGTGTTTTGTCACTGGCTGTCAATTCTACAAACATTTAAACGTTATTGCATTTACTGAAGTGGTTTTCACACTCAGTGGGTGTTAACAAAACTTTGGCTGTCGCTCACAGACCCGTATGGAAGCTCACACACAAAACGTGACCACTGTTAAACGCACCTATCTTTGCTGAATAGACTGTGTGAGTTTCTAAATGCAACATGAGGCTGGGAGCAGGAGACAAAGACAGGCTCAAAGGCAGACGGGTGTTATGTGAAATTACAGGCTCCCTTCCCTCTGTGTGGCTGTGGATTTCACTGCTCTTTCACTTCTCTCTGGCCTCACCTCTCTCAACACCCATCTGTAATCCTCTCAGTTCTCCCTGCCCACTCCTCCACTACCTTCTCTCCCAGCCTACCTTCTCACTCTGCGTATGCTGCGTGTGTGTGTGTGTGTTAAAGGGATGATCTTTTGATGCCCTCAGTGTGTATGAGTGCTTTCTCTCTCTACTTTCAGCGGTTGGCCATTGTGTTTGCAGCCGTCATACTGCTCTCCCACTCACTCCATCAGAAACCAGGCCTGTGCAGGGGCCTAAATGAATATTGATTCTCCCTCTAGTGCTGAATACTGCTGGGGGGGAAAAGGATGAGTGTGTTGTACACAATGAGCAGAATGGGCCTGATGGGGGGAGAGAAGAGAGGACGACGATTAGGATGATGGTGATCATGACGACGATAATGATAATGTTGATGATAATGATCGTGTTGGTGATCAGAAGGCATGATGGGAGCCATCAGTTGAAGCATGTATGTGCATGTTGCTTGTATGATGGCGCTGTTCTGTACATGTAACCGTGGTGTTGATGTGGAATTGTGACAATAAAGGCAAATACTTTTATTATAAAATCTGGACACAGTTGTTAAAAATTAGGTGCAATCTTTATTGTGACAAACTTCATGAATGTTTTTAGAGGTTTTTCAAAAGATAACGTGTTAAAAAAAAGCTGAAATGGATCCTTATTGGTTCTATTTTGTCACACATAAAGCATCTACAAAATCTGTTTGGAGAATTCTTCAAAATCCATCCAATTATTGGTTTGTAACTGACATTACACTAATCGCTACAAAGAATGGAAGGGAAACAAGACAAATTAATCAACAGAACAGGCAAAGGACACATGAGCAAAACTCTATAACAGCAAAATCAAATTTGAGATGATGAAACACAAATGCGTCACGAAGACTCTTTACTCTCTACAGAAGATGCATTTTCATTTAAAGTGAGCCAGAATATTGGAGGAAGAAATATATTAATTTCATTGCATGGTATTAATAAAGTTGTTAATACAGTCACTTAGCACCAATGCCTCTGTCCTTCACTGACCCTCTAAATAAAAGGAGGTTTAACCTGAGTTTAGCATAGCCCAATAGAAGAGAGTAAAAAAACTGAAAAGAGGAGTAGAAAAGAATCAAACTGAGTGAAATCAGAGGGAATGAGGGAAGAGGAAGAGTGAAGAGACCGATTCCCAGACAAACAATTGGGCCTAACGCAGGCTTCATCAGGATTCAACAGGAAACGGAAGTGAAATAACTAATCTTTACCTTCATGACTTCATTTCTCTCTTCTATCCTTCCAGGACTAAATTATGAGGTGCTCCGTCCAAATACACCACCATCTCTTCTGTAGCCTGCTGCCCCTCCCCCTCACCTGCCCCAGCCTCTCCATACACGGCTCCCTCCACCTGTAAGGTGCAATTGTCCAGCTCCGTCACAATGTAGTGAGTGCCCTCGTCATTGACGATGACTTGGGTCAGACCTTCCTTCATCATCTGTGACGCCGCCAGCTGCAGCACCTCCTGCATCTGCGCCTGGCTGCTCTGCTCGATAACCTGAACCTCATCCTGCTCCTGTTTCACCTGCACTTCGCTCTGCACGGCCTCGCCTATCTCAGGGCTCAAGACCTCGTGAATGACGGTTTCCTCTCCTTGCGCTTCCTGATGGCCCATCTCGCTAACAGCGTTGAGCAGAGCGTCCAGGGCTGTGGACGACTCGGAAACAATGTGGCTTTTTCCCACAGCTGTAACCGCCATCCCTCCTCTGGCAACGGCCTGCAACTCCTCCCTGGCCTCGCCCGACTCCAGCACCACAAACTGGGTGCTGTCTCCCACCAGGTGTGCCCCGCCAGATGCCACTTCCCTTCCCGAGGCGATTACTTGTCCGTCCTCGGTGATGTGCAGCACCTCGGCCACCTGGCCAGCCATGGCCAGCGTCTGCAGGGTGGCAGCAGCCGATTCCTCCAAGGCCTGGTCGATGGCCACCTCCCCGCCGCCGTAGCCCTGGATGATGATGACCTGCTGGACTTGCTCATCGTGTGCGGACAAGTCTGATGAGCCCTTCCTGTGCACAGGAGAGCCCATGTCCTCTGCCTCCACGAATGTGGCCCCCTGGCCCTTCAGACGACACTCGAAGGACTTGGACACAATACCTATAGGAAACATAGCAACACATTTCACATGAGATTTCACATTTTTGATATTTGAAGGAAACTTTTTCAGTTCTTAAACTGCTATGGAATAAAATCATTCCAAAACTGAGCAGAGTTTGGAGCTCATAGCATCTGACAGCTTCCTGTATTCATTGTGTGATTTACAACAGACAACAGGAGCTAAAATGAGATAGAACAGCCTCTAAACTCAGTTTTAAGTCGATCTGCCAAATGAAGATAAGTAAATGTGAATATCAGAGGAAAATTGTTTAATGGAAAGAAAGCCAGGACCCAGAGAAGTGCTATAACAGGCACACAAAGCTGTATGTTCCTCTCTTAGTTCTCTCAATAACCACCACTGTTCAACTTGCCATGTGGAAACAAAAGCCATATAGAAAACTAAGTTGATGTAAAAGTTATAACACTGCACATATTTTTGTCACTAATGCATGAGAGGAGACAGAATATGGAGATATTAGGCTGGCGGAAGAGTGTGGTGAGATACGACTGGTGCTAATTGAGCCACACTGTGCCCTCTCAGATCACAGGTTGCCATGGCGTTTCCAAGGTGATAGGAACAGTGTTAGAAATGCCATTGTTTAAACAGCGCCTGGCTCAGACACTTGTAGGCTAATCTATGCAGAAAAATGGGAATTTGAGACAGTGAAGAGGGGACTTTTTTCACACCTGGGCTACTCGGCACACATGAACTTACTGTACAAAAAGCTGAAAACACATGTTTTACTGTCAGTGGAAGAGCATGTTGACATTCATTTGCAATGTTTTAGTTTTAAGGTGTGTACTTCAAAGTTTGAAGATACTACAACTCTTTCAACACATGAAAGCTTTCAAAATTCTAACAACTCTCTCCAAAACCTCACCTTTTCAGGAAATAAAACAGCTTCTTTTTTTCCAGAAAAGTTGACATATTGGGAAGTGCGAGGTTTACCCTCAAGGGAAGCAACAAGATCACACAGATCTCACAGTACATACAGGAACAAACTCATCAATCATTGATATTCCTATCTCCCTCTGACATTTAATGTCCTGCTTTCACAAGGTTGACATTGTGATCAGAAAGTCAGAGCTGTGCTGCAAACAGTCTCTGACCCGGCTGTGCCCCGCTCTCAAACCAACACAGGGGTGTGTTCACTTTAACTCTCACTCTCACAATAAGCAGAGCTCACCGGCCAGTGACAGTAAGTCTCTCAATCCTGCTCAGATACACACTCAAATGGACAATTACATTTTAGTTTTACATGTTTGTACATGTAGCACTGGAGGAAACAGTAAACAATTCATCTGTTTACAGTATGTCCAATGACAGAGTAAACTGTTGAGACCTGGACAGATACAATTTGCAGAAGCACAGTTAACTTAATTAAGAAAATTGATAAAGGTTAATAATTCTAAGGGTATGCTCTTATTTTGGTTTCATTGGTTATCTGATGAGAAGACAGGAAAAAAGGTACACACACACACACACACACACACACACACACACACACACACACACACACACACACACACACACACACACACACACACACACACACACACACACACCTCTATGTTTATTTGTACTGCGTATTACACTCTGTGAAGTATGAAATAAGGATGTGCAAATGTTAAAAGGCAAACTACCAAAAACATCACTGTGATTCCGCAGTTCCAATGCAACAAGTTGGTGTAGTAAATCTCAGTTCATACACTTCCATCTGCATCTCAAGTGACAGGCACAGTAGTTAGTGTGTGGAGGGAGGCTGCAGGGATGAACACAACCAGAGGAAGTTGACATTCCGAGCAGCGGAGGTTACCTGTTTACACAGAGCTACAGGGCCCATGCTAACTGCCTACCCCAAAACGCTGCGAGCTGAGAGGTCTTCTGCAGAGGACCATAACTCAATGGCTGTGCAGTCTCTGCTGCATTACCATAAAACCTGTTTGTTTGTGTAGGTGTGTGTGTGTGTGTGTGTGTGTGTGTGTGTGTGTGTGTGTGTGTGTGTGTGTGTGTGTGTTTGCATGTGTGCACACATGTCTACCTATAGTTATGAGGGCCAATTTTGGTTCATCATTGTGGGAACATTTTGGCTGGTCCTCACAAATTCAATGGGCTGTTTAGGGTTAGAATTAGGTTTAGGTTAGGGTAAGGCATTTGGTTGTGACGGTTAAGGTTAGGATAAGGGGCTAGGGTATGCATTATGTCAATGAGTGTCCTCACAACTATAGACATGCATGTTTGCTTGTGTGTGTGTGTGTGTGTGTGTGTGTGTGTGTGTGTTTGGAGATAACGTGCATTCTAGTGTGTGACCTCCTGACTGTGTGTATATTCAGCTTGGTAAAGATCAGTTTTGCCAGTTTGTATCAAACATGTGCGAATGCGTCTTTGTATTTATGTTGTATGTATGTTTCAATATGTGGGTGGAATGTTATGGTCAGGCTTCACTAGTGTGTGTCAATACAATATGTGCTGCTCTATATATATATTTGTATGTATATGGGAGTCCCTGGTTGTGCTTGCTTATGTGCGCGCGTGTGTATGTATGTTTGTGTGTGTCTTGTGGGGGTGGGAGGGCTATGCGTTGCCACTGTGTGTCACATTAGCCATGGGGTGCTGTCGGCGGGGCCCAGCGACGGCCCGCTGAGGTTTATGGAGTGTCACTCAGTCGCCTCAGCCGTGAATCAAGTTAATGTTGCAGATCCCATCTCTTCAGTTGTCCTGCGCTCCCGGTGGAAGAACAACATTTGAACAGCGTGATTTGGCCCCGGCGAGAGGCTGATGCCTGTTTAATATGTGTTTTCAGTGTTCTGACTGACTGATTCTTTTAACAGGAAGTGCGAGAGACGACGAGAGAGATAGATAGCTAGAGAGAGAGAGAGAGGCAGGCTGCTTTATTGCCTGTGATCTGAAACAAGATGGAGGCTCCCTGAGAGGAATAAAACAACAGGAGGAAGAAAAGGATGCAGAGACGCGCGGTGATGTCATTTTGATTTCCAGATGATAGGAACGTCTTATCCAAAGTCTGACTGGAGAACTGAAACAGTGACTAACATAAACTTGTACAGAGGGCATAGTGTATATAGAGGGAATTTTACTTTTTATATGAACTTACTGAATAATAATTTGATGCACAGATTTGAACATTCGACAGGGGCATGTTTTACTATTATGCTATTGGTAGTTAGCATTTCTAGGGAAAGAAGAGACAAAGTGTGAAAGGACCAGAGAGATGTGTTATAAACACAGGAGAATGACATTGAACAGCACATTTATGGTCAATTTAAGACTGGAGCCACATGAGACATGCATGATATGATCTGCCTATGTCTTTAATGCAATGTTGTGTTTTCAATGGTGGAAATAGATGAGTTCATTAGCTGAGTCAAAGGTGCATTTCAAAATTACGAAGAACAACCGCAATCCAGATCATGGCTCGGGATTGTGCCTTTTAAAAGATTGTGATAAGATCTTTTGGGAGAAATTGGCCTCTACTATTCCTCATACAATAACAAAACTGTGTGGTCCTAAAATCTACCTGGTTATTCTTTATGCACATGGCAAAGACGCAAAACAGTAGTTGAGACTGTTCTAATTCCTGCGTCTGTATGACTGGACTGTACGGGAGCATTGCAGTGATGGGAGTGAATCTATTCTCCAAATGGGATAAATCCTAATTAATGAACCCTTAGGTGTTCCCTGGACTGTAGTTTGATGACCGTCCGTGTGGTGTGACTCTGTGCCTCGGCCCAGCTGGTGTGTTTGTGCTAGTGTCGGGTCAGAGCGGGAGTCTCCCTGCTCAGTGTACGGTACAGATGCAATTATTGATCAGTGAATCAATGGACTGGCCGGTGGTAGGGGCCCGGGGCCTCTAAGTGGCATTACTTCAGCTCGGAGAGGCCGCCAGGGGAGCGGTCAGACAGCACTTACCAGCAGTTAGAGAAATTAACCTTAACACCGAGACACCAGCACACACACAATCAATTACACTTGCTGTAACACAGGTCAGCTCGCTGTGAATGTAAGCTCACTTGCACATGCACATGTAATCAGGCCAGCTCGCTCACCCAGACGTCTTATTATACTTGTGTGGACCTTTCGCCGATTGTATTCATTCTCTAATCCCTGAAACGAAATTCAACCCCAGTATCAATCTAAATATACACCACTACAAACCCTCATTTGTTCTAATAAGCATAGTCGCACAAAAAAACGCACACACTCTAAAAGACAAAGAAATCAGTGTGGATAGACACAACAGCAAGCAAAGTCAATTATACTGTATCAAACCATAACAGAAGAAAGGATAAAAAAAACAAACATGCTTATACAAGGTCAGAACCATGAAACAGCCACAGCGCCTGATCAGTTCTGAACTACAGCATGAAACCCTTTACAATCCCTTTACCAGCCGATTACCTTCAATTATAGATACGAAGCCAGCGCCTTAAAAAGCGCTTGATGGAGACCCCTAAACCTGACACACATATGGCTGTTATTTGTGGGGGGATTTTTACACATGAGGTGATCTGTGTGTGTGTCAGTGGTGCAGGCTTTTGAAGGTGACACTGCTAAGTAGATAAAGTGTCAGTTCAGGGTGTATCCAGGTCACTGGGAATGGCCTGCATATGAGAGCCTGGTGTGTGATTGTGTGCTCCTACATGTTTTTAGGTGTTTACAATATCTCTGTGTATATACATTTATGTGCATTTTTATTAGGCGATATTTAGATTGTTTTTCTTTACTTTGCTACTTTTAATGTTGCTTCAATGATTCCATGGATCGTTTACTTGTAAAATATATTTATTCTTTTAAGAAAGTGCTTATCATATGTATTATAAACGTATACGGTTTATGTTTTTTTTTACAATTTACTTGTATGTGTATGTGACTTTCTTTACATATTCCTGCAGGGTGTGTGTATATATAATATTTAACATGTCTACATAGAGTTTTTTGTGCCTAGGCTAATTCCTTTACATGTTATATAAAGGCCAAGAACTATACTGTATGTGAAGTGTATGTGAATGTGAGTGTATAGAGTGTATAAAATGTATTCAATTTTAATTTTGATTTCAATCCATTACAACAAAAGAGACAATCACCCATCTGTATGTGTCTATTTGAGGAGGCGGTCAAGCCGTGGACACGATGACCTTATCTGCCTCCCTCTCCTCCCCGGTGAGGCCTCAGGCACAGCTGCATGTGTTTCCTATGCGTGTATGTGTGTGTCCGCGTGCGTGCCAGTGTGTGCGCACAAACTCGCAGGTCAGCTGAGGTCTGCCTGGTGATGGCTCTACTTTGTCTGGTACGGACAGCCGCTACTGTCACCTTTACAAACGCCATGAATCAACGCCATGGAGGACAGGCCAGCCGACCAAAAAACAACCAATTATACAGCAGCCAGATTGACACCGGGTGGACAGGACAGAGCGAGAGAGATGAAGACACACTGAACACACCCCAAGGACGAATAAACAGAAGAGAATGAGGCCACAGACTGACAGAGGGCCTGTTACACTGATACAGTGACTCTGACGGCCAATATTAATCCACCAGTGACTTGAAACACAAGTTGAAGAAAAGAGTGAATATCTTTAAGATAACAGTATCACACAAATGACCATGTTTGAAACACAATACTTAATACAGTCACAAAGCCTGTTTTTGCAAAAATCCTCTGCTACACAGGAAATTATTCATTTTATGTTTTCGGCGGTGAAGTGTTTTAGTCTCTTTACTTTGTTTCTTAAGAGCGACCCACTCTGGGAGGAGAGTTGGGTCTGGCAGGAAAGCTTCAAGTCTTAAACATCGCTCATAATGTGTTGTTCTACACGTCCTTTCTTTGCAAGTCAAGGAAACATGTAAAAGCAGAGACATGGTTGCCAGACAATGTTTGCAATGACAACGGGAAGATTATCTGGGGAAGGAAAAATAATAATACAGAAGAATATCAAGTATTTTGTTGCTTTATACGTAAATAACTTACCCTACAGCTATTTTAGTACTTTTCAAGACAATACAGATATTAATGTCCGCACAGCCTCACATAATCACGTGTGTGTGTTTATTAAGGGAAAATATCCAAATGTGTTTTTTCTCTTGTATCATTGCAACAAAAATATGTTTGATGCTGAAACAAAACAGAAAACTATAATTGGTTGTCATTAAGAGTTAATATAATCTCTCTCACACACACACACACACACACACACACACACACACACACACACACACACACACACACACACACACACACACACACACACACACACACACACACACACACACACACACACACAGTTGTAGCAGTGGTCAGAGGAAACACAGGTAGGTGTCCTGCTCTCAGCTCTTTTTCTGCTGACAGAGGATGACCCAGTGTGAGTATAATCTGGTCCACACTAACTCTATCTACCTCGTGTCCCCCAGGTCTGTGCCCCCAGAGAGGGAGGAAAAGAGGGAGGGAGAAACTGAGAGAGAAACCAAAGGTGAAGTGGAAAAAACTAAATTGGGGAAACCATCTTGTTTCATTCTTTCATCCTGAGCATCGTATTCTCTCTTCTGGCAATCAGGGTAGTAACAGCATGGTAAAAACTTAAATACTTATAATACTTTTTACTAATAATAAATAGTATTAATTAGCAAATTTGCATGAAATAATAACACAAGCATCATCTGATGTAGCCTAGACTTAACAATAGTGGATGCATTCACACTGCTTAAAAAGAGGACACAGGTTTTAATTTCATGGCAGAAACCAATTGGTTAACAATGGAGAAACGGCACAGACAGAAAACACAAATTGGACATTTAATGACAACTAAAGATCAATGGTCTCCTTCCACAACACACAGGTTGCTGAGAATTTATCTGGTTGGCTAAGGATAAAAAAAACGAGCAAACACGTGGGAGGTTGTTACAGCTGCACAAAGTGTGGCCTGATCCGCCTGAGCAGGGCTGCCAGTGAGAGGGCGTCTGATGCTGAAAGGCCTGAAACACCTGACGACTGCGGCTTACATCACCGATTATGCGTCCTAGAAAAGCATCAGAAGATGCATCATTTCAACTTTACAAATGTCTAACCAGATATGACTAATGTATTACTTTTGGTTGGAGTGCCGCTTATTTCCCTGATGCTGTAAATCACAGCAGCTATTTGCGCTCCTCAGACGAAGGTCAGAAATGATCACAGTGTGATGGCCAGATGCAAGTAAAGGAAAAAAAAGGGATGGAATAGAGGGAGGAGGGAGGAGGCATGGGTGAGCCTCATCCAATCATCCAAGAGGGTAGGTTGACATATGAAACAATAACAAAGATCACAACACTCTTCCTTCCTCATATTCCCCCTGTCTCATTCTCCCCATTAGGCCTTCTCTCTCTCTCTCGCTGGCCTGTTTTCTTCCCCCTCTCTTTCTCTCAAAATCTCTGGAGGTGGACCTTTGATTGCTTCTTTAATTAGCGACGTCAGGCAGCTCCGTGGATTTACAGGGGATGTCGAACTTCTGCAGATAATTACATGCCCTTTTCCTTTCTCTCCACTGCTACATCCCTCCCTCCGTCCATCCCTCCATCCTCCTTTCACTGCCCCCCCCCTCCCCGTCTATCCCTCTCACTCACTCTCCCATGATTTAATGATTAATTATGGATGTGAGTTTGAGAATAAAAGCTCTTTCGCTAATCAAAATGAAATTTCCCCCCATTTTCGTAATTACAGTGTGAAGATGATGTTGCTGATGTCTTTTTGTTGCCAAAGCCTGGCCCGCGCAGTGATCTGAGGTCCGTCAAGGCGGATGAAATGAGTGCTCGCAACACAATGGCACGCTTCAGAATTTCTAACAACTGGGTGGAGACATGAAGAGAGTGTGGACTGGATTGGGTCAATGGATAAAGAGAATAAACAAAGAATAAAGAGACAGAAGCAGAATGATATGAAAGATGTCAGTTGAGAAGCTTAAAAACTGGAACACAGAGGCATTGAACGCCAAGTCTGACTTCAGTCATCATTGAGGAAATGTCTTCTTTATCCAAAGACTTTTGAACTGTTATAATTACTTCTATTCACATATAATCTGTGGAGGAGGTTCTCCATTTATTGATCAACAATGATGCGGTTTGTTGGTTATAAATGGTTGGTTAAATGAAACTGTCTGTATCCTGATGGTGTCGGACAACATTTACAGTGGACTCATATGTACGTGTTGCGTTAAAGCTTCACGATGGGCATGCCTGAGACTTGGTGCCAGTAGATTGTCATAACAACAACAGTCGTACCATGCTACCTATCAATGCAATAATAAAGAGAAATGCTTGGAAAGTAAAATCCACAACCAGATGAACACACACCAGGTTAGTAAGTTACCTCTGCCTCCTCTTTCATTTTACCATGCTTTGACTGGCTGGTATCTTTGGCATCATTTTTGGCCTGGGTTATGTCTACTGTAACATGGCCCTAAAATTGCTTTAACAAGTAAGAGACCAAGATGTGACAATTCATAAAGATGGGACAAGGTACAAGAGCAGTAATAGGCGACTGAACACAAGGTAGTTGCAGTTGTGGTTAGGAGCTATAAAAAAGGCGCAGTACAGCCCCAGTGGCACACAATGCACAATTAGCTTCTTACTCCATCTTAAATTGGAAAACATACGTTTAAGCGTAACTTGGCGCAGGATTTGTCTGTGGATTTTGATGCTTCACTGACTGATCAGACCATGTGTAGGACGTGTGAAGTCCAACTTTACAGATGGCGTCTAAGAAGAACATTTTCAACAAACTCCACAAAACTGCGAGATTTCACTTTGCCAAAGAACATGAAAGAAAGCCCGATGGATATTGGCAGCACTGTCTTGGTCAGATGAAACCAAAATAAATTAGTTTGTATCAGATGGCGTCCGGCATGTTTGGTGTGGACCTATCCAGGACTAACACAGTGAATGCACAGTTCCGTTTGTGAAACACAGAGGCGGGAGTGTGCTGATACCGAGGCTGCGTGACTGCAAAAGGTTTAAGGGGTGATGGAATTTATATTTGGCACTATGAATACAGGCTTTTATCCAACAACAGAATGAAAAGATGACTCCCATTACCAAGAAGCTAGACAGGAGAGGAATTTACCAACATGACATTGATCATTGGACTTGAATCCAACAGAAGACCTTTGGCGTATGGAAGGCAGAGCCAAAGCAGAACAGCAGCAGTAAACAGTTGTTCGTGAAGAACTGTGAACATCTCTCCATAGGGTTGTGTAAGAGAGGAATCATCTCTTTCTTAGAGGATTGAATCCATCAATTACAGTAAAGATGAACATACACAATAGAACATATCCACCTAATATCTTACTCAGGATTTTAACTCATTGAACTATGCAATATTCATTTTATATCTGTGCAATTTCAATGTCATATAGGTGCAATTTTGTTAAATGGTATTCTGTTTACATTATATATATTGTTTTCTATTGATATATATTTCTTTGTGTTTATATATCTTGTGTTATTACTTTTACTGAGTGTCTGCTTTTCCTGCTGCTGGTTTTCCCCATAGTGAGACTAATAAAGGATTATCTTAAATGTTGGGTGCAGTGACTTTAATATCTTTTATGGTTGTTTGATTAGTCAAACGTTTTGATTTTTCTTATTAACTGGCATTTGATTTGGTTAAAAATAAATTCTGTTGTATTAATTGGGCAGCATTTTTAATTACTCAACATTTTAGTGACAGTGAGCAGGGATGTACTCAGGGGTTTTGTTGTTTACTGTATATGCAATCAGCAGAGCTATTTGGTTCAGATTTCTTTTCTCTCTGCTCATCTATCAAGCTAAAGTTACTCTGTGGACCAACTACACATCGATGGCAATGCAACACATTAAAGAGGGATTCCAGCAATTCAGTGTTGCACTTCCATAAAGGGGAGAGAGCAGAGGTCAAGCTGTGTTAAGCTCCACAAACACTGCATTATGCATATACCTCAGCATACACATTAAAGTTAGCACTGCCAAACCAAGGTGTGTTAAGATGACTGATTTCTAAAGGGAGACAATTCTCACAATATAGTAAATGTTTGCTGAAAATAGAATAAATTTTGGTTTTATACACTGAAAAAAGAAAATTTCTGGACGAACAACAAAATCACTTCAGTTAGTAGCACAAAAATTAAGTAAGTTTGTTCAAATAAAAATTAACAAGTGATCTTGACACAATTGATACCTTTACTTTGATATGAGTAATTCTTTCTTAAGGTTGTACTCAAGTTTCTCTTCTTCATTGTGCTCCTGCTTGTTTGGTTTGTTCTCATCAGCTGAGAAAGTTACTCAACTTTACATCTACTGCAACATCCTGAACGCCAACCAAATCAAAGCCTGGCTATCAGCGTAGTGTATCCAAACAGAATATAGCATGACAAGTCCCTATTGTTCCCTGTTAGGAGACTCACACTTGTACACAACACACACACGCACAGACACACAGGTCTGTTTAGCTTAGTCTCCGATCCTCCCTGCCATATTTACTGGGTATTTACCTAACAGAGGCATGCTGGAGATATTTATCGCCCTGATGGCTCTATATATAGGGCTGAGAAGCTCGGTGAGAAGAGAGCCAGGCGCGGTGGGAGGTTGCTTCTCTAATCTCCATCTTCAGGCTGACAGGCCTGAGAAGGCCCTAATGAATGGCTCTTTTCATCTGCACGCCTGTGTGTATGTGACAGTATAAATATTTAGCAATATTGGAGTCAGCTCGTGATTTTACACAGATGGAGTGATTGATGGCTCAGCCCCCTGACGCATGCCAAAGACCATCCTGGAGATGTTATATAAACCACCACAGCCTCTCTCTCTTTCCATCATCATCTCCATCTCGCTCGCTCTCTATCTTTCACACTGCCTCCTCTGCTCTCCGCCTCCTTCCCAGCTTGTCTTCTCACTGTTGATCCGCCCTCTGTGGCTCTGCCAATTTGCTTTACTGTTGAATTTCTATCATACAGTGTGGTGTCTATGCGGCTGTAAGACAGGCTACATCAGAGGAAAACAACCTGACAGGGAGGAAACTCGGAGGAGATTGGCATCAACATGTAACAGTACAAACCAGATTTGTTTTTTAAGCCTTTTATCAAAACATAATCTCAAAACTGCACTCTGAAAACAAACATTAGATTCTAATATCTCATTTTATTTAATTCATTTTCTTTGCTTTCTTTTAATTTGTGTTTGACTTTCATACTTGATTATTTCTTTTAAAAATCTTTAGAGCTTAGTAAATTTTACAACTTTACTTTTTTGTGTAAACTTTTTGTGTAAGTGATTTTTTCTGCTGCATGTGAAGAAGCTCCACTTCTTATACCCCCCATACACCCATAAATACACACATACAGTTAATAGAGCATGCATGCACTCACATTCAGAAACATGCACACAATGCCAACATCTTTGTCAGAGAGAAACCAGACTAGAGCATGCAGGCATGCATGCACACACAAACTCACACACACACTTTGCTAAGTAAGTATGCTACTGCTCTCTTCTAATAAATGTGTGTGAGAGGGTGTGTATTTGCACTTTGGCTTGGTCATACTTGTGAGGACGCTTGGGGGAATGTAGAAATTGTGGCTGGTTGTCATAGTGATTTTAGGGTTAAAATCAGTTTAACAGTTAAAATCAATGCTGGGATTAGAGTAGTGGTTAAGTGAAGGTTACAATATTGGTTAGGGGTCATACGTGTGGTTTTTTGGTTACGGCAAAACTGAACCTCCATGGAATTAATGTATAAGAATCTATTGCATTTGTGTGTGTGTGTGTGTGTGTGTGTGTGTGTGTGTGTGTGTGTGTGTGTGTGTGTGTGTGTGTGTGTGTAGTGCATAGCCTCTGCATATCCAATTAAACTAAAATACAAGAACAAAATCCCTGAACAAATATATGAGGACTTTAAGGGGGATGTTGAAGATGTATTAACCTTGTAATTGCCTGTGTAAAATATGCCCCCGTGGTAATGAAATTTCCGGCTTTAATTTGAAAGAATTGGGGAAATATCTTCCCTTTTTTGCCATATGTTTTCTCATTTAATTGCATTCAGGACTTCAATCTCAAACACCCCCACTGCTTTTATGTTGGGAACGACCAGCACTGGACCGCCACATCTATTAATCTAACTGTCTTTTATCGGAATTAGCATTCAAATGTGATCGGTTCCACTGCGCCTTCGCCACCGCTTGTAATTCCAGCAAAATCCACTCCTATGCAATAAGTACAGTGCCCTTCAAGACCACTACCACCTCCCCCTCACATTGAGAGGTATTGATTTTTATTTGTTCTATAATGAGAACAATTAGTCTTTTTCCTGCCCCCCTTCATCTATCACCTCCATGTTGCTGGCTCTGCCACCCAGCCAGCCTCTGTCTTTGAACCCAGCTGGAGGTCTGTTCGCTGGGCAGAGGACACCACTGTACCCCTCTGCATGGGAAATAAAACAAGCCCAAAGAAAGATGACAGAGAACATTTCACTCTTTTCTAACAAACTTCTACCTAAAAAAAAGTATCTCTGGAAAACACTGCATGTTTGTGCATGACATCTGCTTTTAGTGTTCAGTTTTTATTTTCTCTGAATATGAACATTTCATACCAGAATTATTTATTTTCCCCCTCCTTTTTTTTCTTGACACAACAGAAAAGTTTGGATCAAAAATGAATTTAACTAAGACTTGAAGTAATAATAATGACAAATGAATACATAATTTATTAGAACTAATTAATTATGAATTGATGTCACAATAAAGCACATAAACTGCTTCTTATCTATCAGACTGGGTCTCTTTCTCTCACCCATCCACCAGCCTGACTCTAATTGAAGTGGTTGGAAGAAATTACAGCAACTTAAATCCAGTGTGGCTGGTGTTAACATGCATCATAAAATGTGTAAACGCAATAAAACACTCATGTCGATCCATTAAGGATGCTTTAATTTCCGCTGTGGCAGGTGAGTGGCAGGCAGGACTGACTGACTAACAGTGATCAGGAGACTTTAGCCTCTATAAACCAGCTGATTGACAGGGTGATTTGTGACTGGCTGACTGTATAAGTGGCTAGCTGCTTTCTCCATGTAGCAGGTTGTGCCTGTATACAAGTGCCCATGAGTGTGTGTGTGTGTGTGTGTGTGTGTGACGTCAGGTTCTATTTCAGCCGTGGCCGGTGAGGAATGAAGCATTTGAAAGAGCCCATTTCTCTTGCCGCGCTGCCTGAGCCTTACTTACCCTAATGATGTATAATAGCCTGCAACTACACTTAACCTGAGCATTACTGTGGCAAAGACTGAGTGGAAGAGTCGCACACACGCACACACACGGACACACGCACACACACGTAAAGGTCTAGCTTTTCTGAGGATTCTGTTTACTAAAGGCTGTGAGGGCAGGAAACAACCTGGCACGTCGCGAAATGAAAGACTCACAAATCGCACTCGTTCAATTCCAATCAGACTCTAAGATGAGCATTAACATTGACAGCTGTATCCCCATTTTCTCTGTGATCCCCGCTCACACTTTGCTCTGCTGCTGACTCATTCTGAAGCTAAAAGCTAAATGATACAAGCAGTTAGCATGCTGCATCTGTTGTCTCTTAATTAAACTCATTTTCCTGGGTGTCTGTATTTTCATACATGCAATATGGAATCTGGCACTTTAACCCCTTTTACATTCATTAGCGCAGATGAGAAGAAGCTCATCACTTACACGTGTACTTCATAAGTGACTGAATGAATGTGCGTGCATGCGTGATGTGTGTGTGTGTGTGTCTGTGTGCAAGACAGGTCGGAGACAGTGGAGAGACAGTAAATGACAGAGTCACGTGAGGCGGCTACTGTATGAAACCTCAGATCTAATCAATAGGAGTGAGGAGGACGCCAGGCGCCAGCCAGAGGGTCACCACTCATCACTCAGGTCAGTGGCGGACACACAGATGCGTGCACATACACACACATATAGGCATGAACGAGGAGGGCACTGCGCGGGGCACATTACTAGACAGGACTATGAGGCAGTAGAGGATGGGTCAGAGAGAGGTTGAAGCACATAGCAACAGAGGGGGAGCTGGATCGATGGGAGAGATTGAAGGAGCTCCGTAATACCAGAGGAGTCACGGATGTCCAGGATACAGCTAAGCAGGGCTAGGAGACAGGTCAGGGGGGTTAAAACAGCCCCGCACCGCAGGGAGGAGCCATCGACAGGCCATAAAAGAGGTGAGGGAACAGCAGAACTGACTGATTTTGATGCTCATCATGGCTGAATGAAATTGCGGTCACCACACAGTATCGTTAGTGTAGGAGGGAAACAGAGGGGACGGGTTCCATCAAAATGACCAGTATGTGGCTGGTAATTAACATGGTTGCTAATATGGCAAATGAAGCAGGCTTATTCCAGCGTTTGCAACACGAGATATCCTACTAAGCTGCGGGAGCACAGCTGAAAGTGGGGCAGCAGAGGAGTGCACCACAGTGTCTTTCTGGATGTGTGGGAACGTTGTGTGTGCTGTGGGGGCTCTAGCGGCGGAGACACACAGACAGAGAGATGGACTCGGCCTGGTGGCATTTAGCCCTGTTCTATAATGACACTGAGAGCTGGGAAGGAGACGCAAGCGCTGTTATTGAATTATTGAAGGTGCACGGTGAGGTATAAATCTGCCATGGAGATGCCACACGTGCACACAGAGGCCACCGATACACAGCGAGGCTGCCGTGACAACTGCAGGCTTTGACTTGCTGACCTTGAGGTTGTTAAAACAAGCTCTTCGTCAGCTTTTCTGCAAAATATGTTTACCTCGTGAGGGGGGAAAGAGAGAGAGAGAAAGAGAGAGTGAAAGTGTGTGTGTGCGGTGCTGACATTGCCGGAATAAAGACAGCAACTCCATCAATTCTTTCGGATTGTGAGACAAAATAAAAAAGAGGACACTGCAGAGGGAGTCATAAAGTAACTACCAACCTGTACTAGCTGGGCTCCAGCCAGCTTTTACTACAGTGTAGCATCATGATGGAGAATAGAGATTAAGTTCTCAGGGCCGCAAACAAACATTCCAATCATGTGAAAGCAAATGGCGCACACAGATTAAAAGAGAATGGTTGTATGTACAGTATGTACCTGTAGCAGCTGCAGCCTGGAACCCGTGCATCAACCACCAATTACTGATGTTTATCTCTTAAATAAAAAGAGACAGAGTATTGCTACATGTATGAAGACATCACTGTATGTGATAATTCCCTTTTCTTCCTTCCAGCGGAAAGATTTTCACCACACGCACCAACACATTTTTATTTCCATTATTATTTCTGTATCTCTGTACAGATAGGGAGGTAGTGTTTCTCAGCTCAGCAGCCTCCCACCTCGAAGAGAAGAAACAGAGGCTTCCTGAAGAATCGAGGATGTAATGTACTGGATGTGTGCGCACGGAGGGACGGTGTGATTACTGCACATTACAAAAAGGTTAAATGTACATTTGCTTATTTCGATTTGCGTTAGCTCATGTATGCATATTTGTGCATGTATGTCATCTATGTGTGTGTGTGTGGATTAGGTGGGCATGTGTGTCCTGCCTGAGCTCTGTAGCCAAGGGGGGCACCTCTTCTTATTAACATCATCAGTCTGCATCATTACGAGGCTGCCTGGGTTGGGCAGCAGGTGCTATGAGAGTGCCAGGGTTACAAACGACCACAGCATCGCTCTTCGAACACACACACACACACACACACACACACACACACACACATACACACACAGGCAACAAACACACACAGACAGACAAACCCCCCTTTCAAATCCCCAAAAGGGATGTGGGGTGTCTGTGTCTATCTGTTATCCAGTGGGTTAGCGCTCTGTGTCTGGCCAGGTTTTCACTGGGGGGGGACGGACTCCATCCATTCTCCTGACAACAGGCCGATGATACGCAGCCGAGAGTGGGAGAAACTCAGCTCAGAGCAGGGGAGGGTCCGCAAGTCAACCAAAAAAGCATTACACGGGCTGTGTGCGAGACAGTGTGCAACTAACTGGAACATGTCCACAACACAGTACTGAAGAAAAAAAACATGATGCTCCGGTGCAGGTGAAAATAAACACAGGGGTTACAGGGGGTTGATACTGGCCTTTCAATAAAAACATGTAACATATTTAAACATATAACAGTTGACTAAAGGAAGTTTGATTTAATTTGTTCAGGTTCTTATACATCCATCTTTAAGAACTGAACAATGAAAATTAATGCATTATTGTTTGTGCTGCTCACTGTCTTGAAAAATTATATTTTATATATGTTTTATATTTGAACATTGTCCTGTTAAAGTCTGTCTTTCTTATATGCATCTTTGCAAAATAGGGTTCTATGAGCTCGGTGATATTGATTCACCAAGCTTCACAGCACTCCTCACACAGAGGAGGTGAAATAAAAGTGGACGGTGGAACAATATTCTGTGTGGTATGACATGCTGTGTCTTTTAAAATTGAAAATATTGCTTGAATCCTGTGAGGACCACAAATAAAATTAAACTCACCTCAATGGTGTTTGGGTGGAAGATGAATAACTTTATATCTGTGTCGGTGGATTCCACCAACAGTAAGTGATATGATATGATTTTTTGTGATTTGGGTGGGCCAACCCTTTAACTCTAAGTGACTGTAATGCATTTTAATCAATATCATACGGGTAAGAATAACTCTCAAGTGTTTGAGTGCATTTCAACAAATAGAAATATATCTATTGCCAAGGTTTGGAATCCTAATACAAAAACAAAATGTATATACACACACAGGAAGCTGCACGTGCACACAATTGGATATGGGTACAAACAAATAACACAATAGAAAAAACAAGCACGTGGACATCCAATAAATATGAGCATGGTCAATATGTAGGGTTTGCATATTGACAGATGGATATCTCCTCCAGTGAAGTTAATGCTGATAAAGTGCCCTGCGTTATTATGGCGTGTAACCAGAGAATGGTAATAAAAGCTATATGAATGGGGACTGGTCTGTTTCTCAGGCGCCTTTGTGGCACCACCCATGACACCAAAGATGTGTCAAAGACAACAGACACTCAATACAGTGCTGTGCTGCTGTACCCTACCTACTGTTACGGATTATGTAGCCAGCGTGCGTTCATTTAAGATGTACACATTGATCTGGCATTGACGAACCATTTCATATTAGCCAGGGTTTGCTCTTTACGGCATCAAGGGCAATCAGATGCAGTGCACTGCATCCGGCTAAATTTAACTTCCTATCAATCCAAATGTGATACACTCAAAGTCATCCTGCTCCAGTCACTCACTCACTGGAGGGTCACTTTCAAATAAACCTGAGCATTTGAGTTTGTGCAAAAAGAAAAAAACAGACTTTTATTTTATTGGTAAAAAGATTAGAAAGTTAGTTTTGGTCAGATTAACCCACTCGAGTGGAAAAATCAGTTTTGGTGATTGCACGGTATACTGATACATCCCTGAACCAAGCAGTTCAAACTGAATCAGAGCAGAGATAGGTATGCCCCTGAATAAATCAGCATTAGAGCAATATTGATTTGACTGGAAAACAAATAATAAAAAAAAGTGGGGTGGTGGGATGCAAAACAAAATGATAAATAAATAAGAGATGGACAGGACAAAGATTGTATTTGTTTTTTTCTAATATTGAAGCCGCAGCAGAAATGAATGTCCCTGGTTAGTTAGTGTTGTTAATTGGGCGTGCAAAATTAAAATGTTCACATCACTGCTAGCTGGGAACGTGGAGAAGGCCCCTCCAGCTGTATTTGACCTAATAGAGCGTGTTTCTTCCCCTTTCCTCCTCTCCCTGCTTCAAGTGTCTCCAAAACTAATAAAAAAAACTCACAAATCCCCCCATGAAGCCCTCCATATGAACTGTCACATTAATAACACCGCACTCGTATTCAAATTTTCTGTCGAAAAGCTAAAGAAAGATTGAATGCCCCACCGTCGCGCGGCCAAAGATTGAAGACGTGTCTCATTGACATTGTTAAAAGTTTATGAAAATATATGAATTCTCAAACGTGGCGGGCCGCCGTGCAGCTCCACTCCCAACACTTCTGTTAGAGACCGCGGCTTTTAATCAAAATGATTGAATACCACAAGTTTGGATACAGGGATTCTAATAGAGGACGGATAAAGTGTCACGGTCCAGAACTAGAGAAACCACACGGGATCACACATGCATGCATAAAAACCTTTCTACTTTTTTTTCTTTTCTTTTTTTTCAACCATATTCCTCTCTCTGGTAGGTATCTTGTTTTCCTCAGTTACTGACTGCTTGTGTAAATGGCATGTGTACAGTGACTGCAGTGTACAGTGGGTGACTGTTAGTCTTTTGGCTCCGTTTCTTTGCTTTATGGAGCTGATATGAAGCTGTATCTGGGGAAAGAGACATATGGCACCTACACACACGCACATACACACATATGCAGTATGCACACACACATATGCACACTTACAAAGTGCGCTGAACATACATGTACAGTAACAGCTGTTGGCAGCGTCACATGTGAAGACTAATGGAGAGACAGTGATGTAAGTGTGTGTGTGTGTGTGTGTGTATGTGTGTGTTTCTTTTGCGGTGTGGCATTAACAGCAGAGGGTTGTGGTAGAAACGCTCTCCAAAGGCCAGAAGTGCTGTAGTACAGAAAGGCAACTCCACTAGTTATAACAAATGCCATCTCATTGGACCACATACTGCACATCATAGCTAACAATGTGGGAGTTAAAGCAAAAAGAGCCTTGTTTGAGCTTAACCACCAATCTTTTTTTCTGAATTTATATCCACTGACCTTATTCCCAGAGCAGTAATTTGAACCTCCCTTGGTGTAGGTAGAAAACCCACTTAGAACACTTGCATACAACTATAATATACTTAAACAATTCTAAAGAACTTTATGTAGACTTGCTGTGAAAGGGAACAAAGTAGGATTTATTGACAGACGAGCCAACATCATTGTAGCTTGACAACAAAACATAGGATGACCTCAGAAGTTCTCTCTTGGCCAATTCCCCTAAAGTTGGGTTTCTATTGTGTGAATTTTGAATCAATCAATCAAATTTTGTTCGTATAGCCCATATTCACAAATCACAATTTGCCTCATAGGGCTTAACAAGTTGCGACATCCTCTGTCCTTAACCCTCTACAAGAGTAACAAAAATACTACGCAAAAAACCCTATTAACAGGGGAAAAGAACGTAGAAACCTCAGAGAGAGCCACATGTGAGGGATCCCTCTCCCAGGACGGACAGAAGTGCAATAGAAATACATTTTTGCCACACCTCTCTAAGGCTACATCCATACTACTACGTGTGTTCACAGAAATGTATGAAAACTGTGACGTAAACACTCAAAATCGCTTGCTGATGGGGTTTTCCACTAAGTAGCCTTTGCTGATTAATCAGGCTCATATCACACGACCCCCTTCCAGTAGAAAACAATTAGTATTAGCCTCGCTTACCATTGTAAAACACAACATGGACAATCAATTACAAGTGTTGCTTCCAAGAGAAGAAGTCTCTGCTCTTAATTTTGGCCATCACTGCTTCTCATTTGTAGCCTATAGCTCATTCTGCAGCTAACAACCAAATGCTTCCTGTGTACACCTTCATGTGCATGCCCAGTGTACGTGAGTGGTCATGTGATACGTATTTTCAGGCGTGTTAGTATGGACCGAGATTAAAACTGATTTGGAACAAAAACACTTGTGTGGATAAAGATCGTTTTAGTTGTAAAAACACTATTTTCAAAAGTAAACATAGAAGTATGGTTGTAGTCTAATAGGCCAGCAGGCTCACAATCGTGATTTTAAAAATATGGCTTTTGTTGTTTTTATTTCTTTACTTAATCAAGCATATACATTCATCTACACACTTGTGTTGCAGAAAAGTTAGTGAGAGGCAGATGACAGTAGGTTTGTTTAGGTAGTAGTGGCTAAGCACCTGTGTCTAGCTGCTTTGTTGTAAACACTTTGAAATCCAGTGACACAAGGATACACACTCACAAAGGAATCATTTTAAACGTATCTTGCGTAATTTGATGCATCATCATCATCATCATCATCATCTACAGTATATGTATAATCTAGAATCAGAGCTAGCTTAAATTTGGCTAACTAGCTAGCCCCTAGATTCATACTAATTAGTGACCTATTCTCACAGTGTTCATTTAATGGTGATAATTGTCTGATTTGCCACATGTGAAGTGATAATCTGATAAAGAAATATGGAATTTGACATGTCTATCATCATCTCCGTTAACAAATCTGCAACTTGTTTTAGTATTAAAGCCTAGTTGAGCATAAGATCATATAATGCAAATTGTAGGCTGCTGTGAAGTTTGAGTCGAACGCCGCCTGCACTGTCAGATGTTCTGCACTGAGTGACATGTGTGCACAGTATGTGTGTGTGTTCTCATATCGCTGCAGCAAGCAGGTGGTGTTTTTGTCTCACTCCGGGAGGCTCCTCAAACAAAGAGCTTTTAGCGTCAACTTATCAATCTCTGCTGCGACACCACTAACAGCTGGGTAGAGGGCAGATTGTGGAGTGGGGGGTTACAGTAAACACACACACACACACACATACGCATTCATATATGCAAACAGTGCAAGTGCCTGGAGAGCGCCGTGGGAGGGGAGTCATGTACCTGTTTATGTGAATGAGTTTGGCATAAAAAGACACAGGTGAAAGCGGGGGCAGAGTGGTTCAGTTGGGAAAGAAACACTGATGAGGTGGATTGAGAGAAGTAACGGTGTGTGTGTACAGTGAGGAATGCAGCATTTACAGTGCTTCTTAAAACCAGATTCTCTCTTTGGATCTGATGTTCCTCGTCTTTCTATAAGTTTTAAAACAATACATGATGATGAACGACAATGTTATTTACCGATAACAATCAAACAATCCATAGAAATGGAATTAGTTAAAACTACTACCTACTGATCACATTTCCTACTGTGTAACATTTCTTTTTAAGGCCTGGGGAGCTGACAGAGTAACAAGGGTTTCAGAAAGAAGATATCTCAGTGACAAAGAATGAAGACAGTTTTCTCAGAGGGAAGAGTAATTTAATATGAGAGGAAAACTTGAGGCCATCAAGACAGTAAGAACCTGGGTCAGATGGCTGCATGATACAAAATCATTTATTTTAATGTACTTTAGTAAAAAAGGAGAGGGGCTTTGATTGAAAACACAATGAATCTGTTAGATGTTAGATTTGAAATAAAGTTTAGTGTACTTCCCAGTGACTGACACCTAACTAAATAGTACAACCAGCTGAAATAAAAGCTATTTGACTCAAGTCTATTATCGCTACCATTTATTCCACTTTTCTTTAATACAAGAAGCAGGGCTTTAATTCCACTCATGATACAATTAAATGCCTTTGAAAAACAACTGAGGAACATTGAAATGTGGACATGAATATCAGAATACGAAATATCAGTTTGTAGGTTGGCTGTGATTTTGAAATTGAGAAAATGACTTTCAGGCTCCCGGTTGTCAAGTATTTGTTTTGGTCTTCTCTTGGCTTCAAACAAAATATTTATCTGCAAGATACTGCTTTAATTTATCATGTTAGGAAATAAGAGGCACTTGACTTCAAGTTGCAGTCAACAAGTTGCACAGTACAGTGGGAGCATGGTGCACTAAGGGTGCACATAGAAACAGAGTAAATCATAACCTAATGAGTGGGTGTGTTAGGGACTGGTAATAACCTAGGCCAATCACTTCGGTTCCTCTGATTCCCCTTAAAAATAGAGCTCACTCACTGTTAGTTGCTCACAGTTTGGTAATGGAGAGGACGGTTAATAAGACACTTGTCTGGGAGATGCAGAGCTGAAAGTCAGAGATGAGTTCTCAAATGCCCAAACATCCTGCCAAGGGCGAATAGTATTGCTTTTCATTCTTTTCTGTAAATAAGGACATTTATGTTTATTTGGAATCCCACTGATCCAGGAACACATTTGCAGATAGGAAACTTTCCAGGATATGCTTGAATAGAATTAAAAGTCCTGTAAAGTTGTGAACTTCTGAAGGTCTGAAGTGTCGGTTGCTTAACAAGCCTCTATAATAACCGATAAACAATATGTGAAAAAAATGACATCACTAAAGAAAATCATTCAAAAACAGCAGAAAAGTAAACTTTTTAATGAAACTAAGTGAACTGTGTCCATTTGGAGGATGATACATTTCATTACAAATACTCTGCTATACTGTGTAATAATATATATAAACCAGGAGATACGTGGAATGCTAAATACAGGTTTGTGGCAAAACTTTAGAAATTCATTTATTCTGTTTTCTTGGCATAATGACGGCAACATTTAATTTTTTTGTTAATTTAGACGTAAAAGTATAAGTGAGAAATACAAATATTTGTATAAAAAATCATACCCACGGTTGGTTTAAGACCACGTTTGCCGGCCATTGCCTCAGACCAAGTCAGCAGCATAGAAATGCAGTTGTGATACCGAAATCAAACTTCTCCTCCAAAAGCTGTGCATGACAAAATGGCAAAATGCCATAATATAACAGAAGACCACTGCACCTCCGCATCCGCACAAAACCAGAGCCTATATTATCCGAGGAGATGTATACTACAACTGCCAACCCGCTAGTAACAAGGGAGGGGAAAAAAACCTGAAACCCACCAATGACCGTCATGGTGTAGTTTAAGTCCATCAATGATGAGTGAGGTACAGTTGTAAATCCCACCAGTGGCAGGTGGAGTAGAGATTGAGGCCCAGGCTGGTAAATGATGAGGTGGGTTACAGTCAAATCTATCTACATCAAAGCTCCAAGCCTCGTCTCTCTCCCTCCTTGGCTCTCTAAAGAGGCTCAGGAGTCACAGCTATCACTCTCTTCCTCAACCCCCCTTTCCTTGATTCAGCCTTTTATTATCTACACAGCAAGAAGGGAGAGAAATGGGTGGTGGGGGGGGGAGAAAGAAAACAGAGGACGAGGAGAGTGGAGAGGTCTGAAGAGGTTTTCAAATCCAGTGAAGCCTGTCACATTACAAAAACATGTCGCTTTAAACTAAATGTGAAATATCAGTAATTGAAGCCATAAATCCACTGTTGTGTTTCCCCTCTCCTCCTCCTCCTCCCTTCTTTCCTCCCTCAGTCTCCAGCCATCCCTTCCTTGCTCTCGTTTTTTTTTTGTGTGTGTGTGAGGGTGCTTTTGATGAGCGGTAAATTGGAAATTATTTTGTGTTGTAATGCCGCTCTGAAACGTCTTCCCATTACCATGCGTCAGTCAGCACTGACAGTGAAATTACTCAACTGTCAATCCGGCTATCAAAAGAGGTGGGCGGGGGGTTGTTCGTGGAGGTGGGTGGTGGTGGTGGTGGAGGAGGAGGAGGAGGAGGAGAAGGAGGGGGAGGGGGTTATACGAGGAGTGGGAGATTGATCAATACAGAGGATGATAGAAAGGGAGGGGGGGCAGGAAGAAGAAGAAGCTGGGGATTGAGGGGAGTGTTTGGTCTGTCATAATACTTTTGTTGTGATTGAATAAATCAAAACTATTGTGGAATTTAGCGGTCACTGTTACCCTCCTCCTCCTGAGCCTTCTCTCTTATGTGTGTGTGTGTGTGCGCATGTCTATCTATAGTTATGAGGGCCAATTTTGGTTCAATACCATGACTGTGAGGACATTTTGAAGTTGTGAGGACATTTTGACTGGTCCTCACAAATTCAATGGGCTGTTTGAGGGTTAAGACTTGGTTTTAGGGTTAGAGTTAGAGTTAGAATTAGGTTAGGGTTAGGCCCTTAATTTGGAAGGTTAAGGTTAGGGTAAGGGGCTAGGGAATGCATTATGTCAATGAGTGCCCTCACAACCATAGAGAGAAGTACATGTGTGTGTGTGTGTGCGAGCTTGCAGTGGTTGCCATTACTGGTACAGGCACCATCTTGCGACAGCAGCAGCAAATTAAACATAATTGCAGATAAGGGACAATAAGATGGAGAGATGTATAGAATCAAGTAAATAGAATAATTCCTTTGTGGTGCAATAATTTATGGTCTGAGCAAAGGTCCTTAAACCTAGCTTACATTCTCTCCTGCTGCGTCCCAAGAATGTGTGTGTGTGTGTGTCCCAGAGGGCACAGCTGTGTTTTTGTTAGTGTGTGTAACTACATATCCAGTGATATAGCTGGGAAATAACAAGCTAGATAGAGCATCACCTCCAGCTGGTGATCATTACAAATGAAAACGTCCACCAACATTATCAAAAAACACATAATTTTTTCACTTCTATGTCTTTTTATTCATAACAGAATATTCTCTACTCAATACAATTACCCATTAACAGGTTTCTTATAATTCTGCCAATGACTAATCCAAATAAAAAGATTTCAATTGGCAGCTCTGGCCTCACCTGCATCCCTGCTTGTTATACAACAGCTCCTGAATGTTCTGCTTAACTACTGCTGCAGTGTGTGTGTTGCTGTGATGTGTGTCTGTAATGACTGGTGTTTTCAGAGCTTCTGCAGTATATGGGGAGAAAGAGAGAGAGAGAGAAATAGAGGGAGAGAGGAGAGTGAGAACTCCTTTATTGCTCAATGCTAAATTAATTGCACCAATTATTCACGGAGAGAGTTGTCTAGTGGCGGCCTTCGGGGGGCGAGACCCTGACCGCTCTCCCTCATTTTTAATTGGCTGTCCTGTTGAATAATTGATTGGAGCAAATGTGAAATGGATGGGAAGGTCCAAGTGTCTTTCATCACAACGGGCCGGACGCTGTGACAGCCGGCCACAAACAAACTCTGCTGCTGTACGCAATAAACAAACCGCATGCAGCTGAATTCATGCTGGCTACTGCATCAGGGTAGAATAACAGATATGACTCCTGTACAGGACACTGCCCTCTGAAACCCTGACAAGATGCACGGCACCAGTAAAACTGATACTGGCAGGACTGAAGTCAGGGAGGGAGGGTTAGCGAGTGAGCAGAGAAACTATTTGTATCATAGTTTACATGGTGAGCCAAGGTAAACAGTGCTGAAATAATACGAAGTGGTAACTCAATAGTGAACTATATTTAATGTGAGTGACTCAGACACATGCTTGGAAAGGGGATTTCAGAGAAAGTACTGATGCCTCAGAGTCATCATAGACACAATATGTGACACTTCAACATGCCCATATATAGGTTCATATCTTTAATTGTAAATTTGATTTGGTTGTCTGCTAAAATAAGTTTCAAAATATGCCTTATTCGTCTCCTGTCATGAATTACAGCAGTGCCTCTTTTCATTTCTATATCAAAACACTGTTTTAGTTCTTGGCCCGCCTCCGAAAAAGGCCAGGCGGCTCTGATTGGTGAGCTGGCCCACTCTGGTCAACTGCTTAGAGTGTGTGTTGGAAATGTCACAACCCTTATTCAGAGGTTTCCTGATCAGCTGTAAACACTGCTGTAGCTATGGTAACAATGGCTTTAGTTCTGCCATACCCATTAAAGCCTGTCGTATTATGGAAGTCAGGATGAACCAATATTCAAATATATATTTTTGTATAGTGTATTTCATTGGCAGCATTAAAATTGTTGGTGTAGGTGTGGATGTTAAATGTTACTTGGTGTTGACGCTTTACAGAAAAATAGCCAGGAATTCATCCAAAGATGTTTCAGGCTTTTCAGGAGCAGGGATCTCTGTGGGAGTGAAGGACTTAAATGTTTGCTAAGTTACAAAGTCCACAGCAAAGGTGCCGTGGACTTAGTAAGCAAGCAAACATTTTACATGCACAAAACCCCCGAAGCTATGAGACAAGAAAGGACATGGAAAAACCAGAAGAATGGAATATGGGCTTTTGAAAATCTATAGTACCACTTTCACATTGACACAGAGAAGTGATTGATGGAAACAAACAGAACCATAAGGGGAATTTTACAGTCTTTAGTCTCTATGCTGCTCTTGGGTTTCATCGTGATGTCTGGCTATATTTCTTTATGGCACAGGAAAGCAAGATGATGCAATTGCTCCAGCTTAACTTACATGTTTAACTTATTCCAAGAAATACAGAAAACAGAAGGGTTTATGTGAAATGCAGTCCTGACACACCAGCAACTAATAAAATCCAATAACACCAATATATAAGCCTTATTTTCTTTTTCTAATGGCATAACAATGAATTTATGATTCCTCCAATGCAACTATAGTGAAAACAGTGAAAAGAGCATTTAACAAAATTCTCCATTAAAAAGTGATTCTGTAGCAGAACTCCCACATGCAGGAATGTTTAACTTACAAATTCACGCCTCTCCCACTACCACACACACACACACAGACACACACACACACACAAACCCCTAAGTAATCAAAGGCTATTAACTCCTGGTGCTTTCGCAACAAAACAGATGTAAGATTCATGAGTCCCAGCCCATGACTGTTGTCTTTGCCACAGGCTAGTAAAGAAACAATTAGTGCAGAGCTGGCCTCACTGTCCACCACAATCAATAGTCCCTGATGGTCCTCTAAGCCTATTGACCGAGGCCCGCTCCTCTCCCTGACCCCCTATCTGTAGCGGCCGACAGCAGTTGCGATCCACCTATGTGGACCTTGGGAGAGGGTTACCAGGTTAAACAAGGCCCGAGCCATGCAAACAAGCTGCTTTTAATACTGTCTGCCTCTGTGCATTTGTATGCAGTAGGCGTAGTGGAGGGGTTAACCCTATGTAACAGGTAATCAACCATGTAGCTTCACATAAAACTGTACAAATCATACAAAAAGAACCAGTATATTGGTAATCTTTTGAAAAAATTGCTATTTCCCAAGAACATTTTAACTAATTTGTGTTCATTAAAATTATTATCAAATTGGTGAATACGATTGTTTGCTCTTGTTAAAGGTTGCACTAGCCTGAAGTTCGAAAAAGTGTGTAAAAACAAATGCCACCTGGTGGCTGGCTGCAGTAAAGGCCATAAACTCTGCCTGCTCCATGTCAGTGGATGGTACATCAACCAAACTAAAACCATGTCAAATATATTTGTCTTAAAGATGGTTTGTGTCATTTTAGGTATTTCTTATCACTCTAATATTTGTTCAATGCTAATTTTTTCCACTAAGTTTGGTTTTATTATTTATTAAAAAGGGGTGAAATGTAATGATTGACAGCTGAGACTGACTCGTGATTGGTTTAAGGCAAGTATCAGCAGGACCTTACTTGTGCGGCTCCACCTCCCAATCGCTATTGTGCTGGCTCTTAAATGTGCAAGATGGCAGCGTTCATCGCTATCCAGGATATTTCACCTTCATTTCTGGATAGCAGGAGGAAGTGGAGACATGTCATCCATCTTCATATACAGTCTATGTTATGAATCTTAATGCAGTTGTTGTGGTTTGGGACACTGACAAAATTGTCACAATCAGCTCATATAAAATGGAAACTTTGTGTTGAACTTAAGAAAAACAAAACAACTAAGTTTTTCTGTTTCTGAACCAGACACGTGTACTCAAAAATATTGTCTCTGTCCACCTGTATTTTTGAAGACGGTGTGTGAGTGTGGCTTATGCCAGTCGACCTACACACACCATCTTGTCCCAATCATCTCACGTAACAGCACCCTCAGTGGCACTGAAGCAATCTGCTGATGTTACAGTAATTGTCTGAGTTTGTGTCCTGACAAAACCCTCCTCCTTCCTCACATGTTAACAACATCTGGACCGGTCCTCCTCACTGCTCCCGGCCTGCTGTGACAAGCCTCTCCTCCAATGACACCTGGTAGGGATGAGTTGGAACAGGAAGGCAATGGAGACTGAATGGAGGGAGAGGTTGAGGCAGAGGAAGCGGAGCAGCTGTAAGGATGAAGGGTTGGGCAGTGGCAAACAGGTGTCACTCCCACTGACGGGCTGCCTCTGTGCCCCCCACCCTGACCATCCCGCCCCACCTGCACGCCTACGCAGGGTAGTGGGGGGTAGTGGCGGTTAGGAGAGCATCCATCTCTCACCTGTTCCTCACCCAACGCCCACCTACCTCCTCCTCCTCAGATGGCACCCAAGCCTGAGCTCAATCTGCTGGGCTCACAGATTGACATTCAAACATGCACACGTTCGCTCATTAACACACACAAACAGCTGTCCATATTCAAAAGTGTGTGAACATGAGAATACATGGTCATAGGCTTGTGCACGTATGCAAACTAACACACACATACAGACACCTATGCTCTGCTAAAGCACTCATTTTCTTATACTGTGCTCCTTTTGGATCAAACTGTACAAACTTTACCTGGAGCTCTAAGAAAATAAGTTGAAGGACTTGAATATCAGTCTATAATGAGTGCTGTATTTTTATATTGTGAAAAAACAGCTCAGATTCAGAGAACAAATATATTTTTACTTTATAGCACAAATATTCTTTTACATATTTATATATATATATTATAATTATTTGGTCTTTCGATTAACCATTTTCATCCAAATTCAGTCTCAGTGACTTTATAATTACTGTTCACGTTATGTTGATATTGTATTTAGTCCTATAAATTGTGTTTGCTTTGATTTTAATAGAGAAGATTCACATAATGTTTAGTTTTTTCTGTTTTCTTTAAGGTTAAGTACTTGTCCTATATTCAGTTCCTGTATTTCCTTTGTCTTCTTTTCCCAGCGTGGGATCAATAAAGTTTATCTTATAAAAACTGTTGTCAACTTATGGTTAAATTAACTGATAATTTCAGCTCTAAGAAAGAAAACAAACATTTGCTCAATGTTCTTCTTGAGAAATGTTGTGGGTTTTCTACCGTGAAACACTAATACTGCCTTGGTTACAGTAAGCAAAAATATCATCAGAAAGATTGAAAGAGGCTCTCCTGCAGGTTAATCAATCAATCAATCAATTTTCAAATATATTTATCTATTTACAATATCTGTCCATCCATTCATCCATCCGTCCATCCATGCATGTCCAATCATCACAGCCCTTACAGCCTTCATGACCCTCATCACTCGGCGTTACAGGAAAGTGTGGTGCAAGGGTTGGAGGGAGGTGCAGGTGTGTGTATCAAGCATCCCCCTCCCCCCGCCCCTCTGCCCTCATCCCTCCTCCACTTCCCTCCCTCCGTTGCCGTGGTGAGGAGGGCAGTAATTACTCTGGTGTCAGCGTTGCTGGGTGCGACTCCTCCCCCGGCAAGGGGCGGCGGGCATCCATAACCCATCGTCCTGCCACGGGGTAAACGCCGGGCCATCCATCACGCACCCACTTGACAAATACCTTCCATAATAGAAGTTTATTTTTATGGGAGGCTGAATCAAGGACTTTCCCATGCATACAAAAACGTGTCAGAATTATTTATGGCTTGTGCTGAGACGCACAATATGTCATATCAAAGTCCCATCCCGCTTGCCGGCGCTGCTGGAAGCTGCCGGCGCTTGGCCTGTCGATATCTCTGCTCGCTATCAATAATGTGGAACACCGCCACGATAAGCCTCTAGATTCGGAGGTCATACTCGACACACACAAACGCACAGGCACGGGGGCTGACACGCACGCATACTCAGGCATCACATGCATACATAGACAGGGACACACAAAAAACTCACACATGATGACATACATAGATGTGTTTTCAAATGCATTTCAAACACACACACACACACGCGGGAGGAGAAAAAACACGAACAGTTCAGATGAGAACATCAATTCATACATGTGCCTGTAATCCCACATTAAAGGTTCCTTGCAATGAAAACAAACATGTTGTTCCACTCACACATAAAAACATAAAACAAGAGAAATACAGACCCCTGCATGAATCAAATGAGTTTTTCCTTTACCAGTTTATTTTCTTTACCCTCAGTTTCCTCCCCCAAGAATAGAACAACTACCCAAACAAAGACGTTCACAGGGCTGAACTCGACCCGCTGTGTGGAGAGCAGGACCGTGGATTACTGTCCGTCAGTCAAAATCACTGCCAAGGTCAGACCAAAGCAAAGCGGTTCGGAGACGAAGGAACGCAGCTGCCGCTTCCTCTTTGTATATGTGTGTAAAGTGTGTACATCTACATACGCCCATCTGCGGTAGACTGATCTCCAATAGTATTCAAAAAAGCATAACAACTTAAGGAAATCCCTTCACTGCAGCCTGCAAATCTGAGAGCTGTCAGTCAGAATGAGTGGCAACCCCCTTTCGCCTAGAGAAGCGGCAATAAATTGGGTTTCCTGATAAGGCCCCAGCATCACCAGCACAACATCTGACCAAAAAGAGAGAGAGAAAAAGAAAAAAAAATGAGCTGCTTTTCCGTAAGCCACTTGAGTGCTGTCAATCAACATGACTGGCAGTCGAACATGTCGCCAGTGGAGAGAGAAATGGAGGGAAAAAATAAATTAATGTACAGAAGAAGGAGCAGAGAGAGAGGGGGAGATAGAGATAGAGAGAGAGAGAGAGAGAGAGAGAGAGAGAGAGAGAGAGAGAGAGAGAGAGCATTAAGCCTGGTAGAGAAAAAATATGATAAATATGATAATTGAAATGATGAGATTTTGGTACTTGCTAGTGGATTCGGCTGTGCCCAAAGGGATTAGTCCTTCATTCACTGTCACTTTCAGCCTTTCTCTCCCCTTACACACACAAACACTTAGCGCCCCCACACACACAGCAAATACAAAATACATACATTTATAACAAAAAGATCTAATTCTACCAGGTAGGTTGTTTTTGTGTGTGTAAAACTCGGAGGCAGCAGGAGGCGATAAACCTAAAAGTAGCCGTCTGCAAACCAACCGGCAAAGTAAAAAAAAAAGAAGAAAAAAACAGCATCGGAAGCAGTGGGAGAACTTTGTCCTGTGAAGACAGAAGATGTATGGCTCAGGGGAGATAGTAGCAACAGTAAATGATTACCTTTTTACAAACTGGGCCTTTGTAATAAAATGCGTAGGGGGGAGTATTATCAATTCCGCCGCCCAGTGAAGATAGCATTTCTGAAGCCACGGCGAGGCTGATCACTATCTAGAGAGGAGCCTGAATCTGTATTCCTCACCGCGAGTCCAGGAGGGAGAGGGGTCTGAGACCTGTTCGCTTGTATGAGTGTGTGTATGTGTGTGTGTTTCACTGTTTCACTGAGAGAGACATCCGTTAAGGCCTTTTGTGCCTGCAGGCCCAGCCGTGACACGACCAAGATCTATTTTCTCACATCCACAAACTGAAAGACATGCAAGAGTGTGTGTTCATGCACAAAAACACATAGACATGAAATCTCTTATATGTGCAAACAAACATACTTTGTCCTTGGGGCAAAGAACTATAAGATTGGAGATGAAGTTCTGTGTGAAACTGTGTGTGTGTGTGTGTGGGTGTGTGTGTGTGAATGTTTGTGTCAATGCATCTTTCTACACTACGTCTGTGTGCCAGCCTGAGATTCTCTGTTAGATGTCTGATTCTGGAGAAAGACACTGACAGATGACATGTACACACACACACACACACACACACACACACACACACACACACACACACACACACACACACACACACACACACACACACACACACACACACACACACACACACACACACACACACTCTCACACACATCCACACACACACACACACACACTTGTCTGATAGCAGTCAAACAGAGGAGCAGAGACACCACAGCAGAGACAACAGTCAGACCGGCAAACAGATAGAGAGACATACAGCATGGCAGTGCTGGCCCAGAGTCACATCACTCACTCTTGACAGACACACACAAACACTTCACCAGAACAGTGAGAGATCATAACACACGTAGATACACATGGCACCACAAGAAAGAGAGTGATGCAGTGCGGGAGAAGTAAGGGGGTTAAAAAATAGGCAGAGAGCGATATCGCTGCAGCCCCGGGCGTTAATGCACACTCTTGGAACTGTGGGATATTTGTATGAAACGAGATGAGCGATGATGTGACACTCATCTGTTCCCCACATGCAAGCCTGCCTCACAACACAACACGCACACAGCGCTCCTTCAAACCTCATCCTTTTACCAACACATATCAAAGGTCACAGAATTAAAACCAGTCATCTCCGGCTCTGAGTGAATGAAGGCAAACTATCTCCACAGCTGTTTCTCATAGAGAACAATTCTCAATGCTAAATAATGTCGAGAGTGATAAAGTGGATCTTAACTTTACGATTAAACCTAATGTTTCTTTATATATCTTATGGGGACTTTGCCTCAATTTACAAATAATTCCTTTGATTCATCATGAGAACTATATATTTAATACATGTCTTCTGTGACTGTGGAGGGAGACTCAAATGACCCTGATGATGTCATCTCAGCTTGGGTCTAGAAACCACAAATTTATAACAAGAAACCAGGTTTATGAAGAGGGGGCAAGGATGTTTTAAAAAGATTTAACAGTGAAGGAAAGGTTTTGATATCATGGCTCCTCAACTTTGGAAATTTCTTCCTCCAAACTTTGGATCTATAGACACTGTGACATAAACTGTAGAAATCAGCTGAGGAATGGGTTGTTTAGACCGGCCTTTGTTTTATTTTCTATACTTCTATTTGCCTTTGTGTCATTTTAGATTTAAGTGTGTTGATAAGTCTGCAGACTTAGGGAGATTATGAATATATATTTATATAAATACGGATGCATATGTCCGCTTTTTTATTTATTGTATACTATATTTCTTTTTGTCAAGAACTTTGGGATATTCTGCTCTTTATATAATACTTTCTTATTTTCAAGGTTGAAGAATGTAGTAAGTTGCATTATGGGAAATGTAGGATGCAGTGTTTTTGAAAGAAAAAATCAACTGCTGACACTTGGATTTGAAACATTCTCTTCAATGTGTTTCAGTAGTCCCCAAGTGAAAACACAGTGGTACGGTAGAAGACATCGACACCTTTAAATACCCCTAAAAAGGAAGAGTAAGTTGACATGTTAAATGTAATGTTTTATAAATAAGGTCAGTCATAATTAAATATAGAAAATAAAATATATAATATATTTTTTATCATGAACCTCAATTAAACTTTAGGCCTTCACTTCAATTAGACAGAATCTAAATATTTTTGTTTGACATTTAATATCAAATTAAGTTTTAGATTTAGATAATCATATTCGTTATTATATGTAAAGACAAATTTGGTCATGAAATGATTATGACTTCCAGGTATGATAATTATTAAAGTAAAATAAACAGGCCCTCTAGCTGACCTGCTCACACTGAGGGGCCAGTCCGTACTCAAACAAATACATAGCACAGAGCTCGAGCTATAGAAACACAAAAGTTTGTTCTCCTCTTTCTATCCTCCTTATTCTCTTTTTCTTTTTCTTTTTCACAGGTGTCAGAGGAGATTTCATGGACTGTGCGTATGTGTGAATTTGCCACACCCCTTTTGAGTGCTAATTTACCCTTTTAGGTTTAATCTCCCCATGAGTGGCTTTCCTCGCCCTTTAATTAGGCTATGGGGAGTCGACACTAACACTTAAAATGCACACATGGACTCCGACACATGCACACAGCCTTTTTCTTGGTACCACACACACACAAATATACACTGTATGGTATATGTACACACATCCACTGAGATGCTGAAGAAACACAGTCCCAGACTTGAGACACGCTCTGCAAAGACAGTCCTCATCAGCCCTCTGTGGGCCTCTTTCACACTCTGGCTCCCCTCAACTGCACCAGTCACCGAGACAGGACAGAGGGAGGGAGAACAAGAAAAGAACAAAAAAAAAAGAGGAAGATATTCTGTACTTAAGCGAACACATAAAGAAGTGTGAGGGCATTTGTCTCTGAGATTTTTCCATTTCAAATCTATTTGTTATAGTTGCATTAAGCCCCATCAGATTTTGGCAGACCCAAGTGGCAGCAGGAGATAGATGTTTGAAAAATGTCTTTGTTTTTTAAACTTCACTGCCCATAAAATGTCCAACATTTTCTTTTGGGTAACATGTGAACTCATTAAACCCAAATAATGTGATGAAAGAAAAAAAAATCTTTGCAACACATTAGGGCTTGACTTTCACTCATCGGTTTAATCACCAAGTTTGTGATTTTGGCGTAAGGCAGGAGTGTTTTTACATAAAACTCCTGCCATGCTGCCTCAAAGTGGTCAATAATATCATTTTTTTAAATGTGCAAATTGCGAGAACTGCTGTAGCATGCCAGAAGAGTTTTCACAATAAAACACTGTTAGGTGATTTGGACAGAAACATTGTAAACACTACAATTTATCAATCAGACAGTAGGAAGATCTTTGCTCTCTTGATTTTCACACTATTTAGTGTCCTGCTTCTCCAACTACAAGACTTAAAACACCACCTGCACCAGTGAAAATTAAACTCCTTCATTCCACTTTTTTTCTTCCGCTTCTACAAACAAACCACACATTTACCAAAAAGGGCACTAAAGAGGGAAATACAATAACAGCACTTGATAGTGGCTTGTTATGTTAGAAATAAGAGGGCACTTAATTGGGGTCTGATAGTCTAATAGGCAGCCCCTCTGATTACCAACTCTGCACATTGGCTTAAATTAGCCCACTGATGAGCAGCCAGGGGATTCAATTATGCTAGGGGAGAAATAAGGGGCCCTAATAGGCCACTGTATCAGGAAACATGGGACTGGGCTGGGCTAAAGCGCTGGTAATTGGTTGTTTAGTTGGAAAGTTGAGCCTGTTGGTAATTAGAGATGCCGAGACGTTTGGAGAGCCACCAAACAGACGACACAGGGAGGCTAAGGAGGAAGACAAGGGTCCTTGGTACAGGAAAAGGGGCAAAGGTCGCGGGCGGAGATTTCATAAGTGCTCTTCAGCCAATGAGGGTGTAGATCAGGGAAAACATCTTGGTACCCGGAGTGGTGTTGACTTAGTAAAGGTCAAGATGGAGCAAACTTGGCTACAAGCGAAAATCATTGCTCTGGACTTGTCTCACTTGCTGCTCTCCTTACAATTACTTTCTTATCTTTTCACTGCTCTTTTGTCTCTCAGCTTTCTCATTGACGTCTTTCTTTCTGTCTTGTCTCAGGCAGGTTAGCAGTTAGCTGTAGATGGATGTGTACAGCGTGTCTGAATTGAAGGAAGAGGAGGACGATTGAATTATGGATGAGGCTTTATAGGAGCCGGCGGCCTGTCTGGTCCCATATCCACTGTCCCATACAGGAGGAGCAGCCCTGCCCGCGAGCATCCCCACCACGCGTCACTCACAGGGGGTGTCTCTGTGTGTGTATATCTAATGTGTCTTTCTACCAATGCTCTAAATGTTCTTATGAGAGCCTCTGTGTCCTGTTTTCTTGCAAACATATAGTACATCATTTTGCTTTTATCTTTTGATTAACAGGAGAGAAGTTAAGCATGTGATGTAAACTGACATGATATAAACAAATCCATTGGGGATGTATGAAAAGTGGTTTAAATTAATGATGATCTGATTCATACCAGGGAAGTGCATGCAAATAAGTGTACTGTAATGTAGCTTTCCAGCAAAAGATGTTTCAGTCTGAAAGAAGACATTTGCTCATTAACTGCTTAACCCATTAAGACAGGACGTAATTTATGCGTGTATATACCTTTAAGACTGAGTGCCTCTCCCTTAGAGCCGGATGAGACATGTGCGTCTCATCCACGATGTCATGCTTTTCAAGACATGTGGCTGATTAAATGCATTGTGATTTGCTGAAAATGCAACATGCAAAATCTGCCCGATTTTCAGAAAACCCTCAGGTTTTGGGGGGTCACTTTCTAACAAGGCCTTGGTTTAAGGGGAGGTTAATATTCAGCGCCTTAGGTCTTAATGGGTTAAAGCTGCTCAGGAAACATAATTTATGTTGCTAAATTTCCTACGAAGGTGTTCTTACTGTTATCTTTCTTGTGCCATTGAATGTCCAACTTTCTATTCTCCAAATGTCATCATCAGAACACAGCATTAGTCTAAAAACCTGTGCAGACAACACAATTTCATCCTTTTGTCCTGCTACCTCACTGTGCAACTGTGTCCTACATAAGCCATCTGCAACTTTTTTAATAGTGCAACATAAGCACACATCTAACATAACTGTGCCATTGCAACACCAGAGAGCTTATATCAAGTGTCATCAATCTGCCTCAAATTTCCTGATAGTGACAGAACTTGTCCAGAGGCGCTGACCCAGCCTGACGATGACAACACACGTACAGTCATCATTCACCGTGTGAAAAAAAATAAAATCTGTCTGCCATGGCCTAAAGGTGGCAAAAACACACTGAAGACATTGCTTCACATTCGGTGCAGCCAGAAACCAATTGTTTCTCTGTGTCCATACTGATTGGATGGGACTTGTCAGTTAAGGCTCTGAATGGCCACTTAACGGCTGAAGGGAAGCTCTCAGATTGGTGCTGAGAGGAAGGGAAGAGAATAGAAGAAGAGGATGAAACAAAAGCCCGTTTGTTGTGGATGATGTGTGATAAATGCAGCCAGTTGGGGGAGTTTTCACGCTCATTGGAGCAGGTTATTATGCAGGAATTGCTGCTTGCTCTGCCCAGACCGACCCTGTACTGGTTTACTGAGACGCATGCAACTGACGCTGTGCGTTTTCCCCTAAACCGCTTCGCTAACCCTCCAAACAGACTCTCTCTCACGCTCACGCACACGCACACACACACACACACACACACACACACACACACACACACACACACACACACACACACACACGCACACCCCTTGTTGCATGTCTCATGGGGCACACTGGCATTGAGCAGCTGCTTCTCAATTGTAATATCTCAAGCAAGACTGCATGTGTAGTTTGTGGAAGTAAAGGAGAAGGTAATAAATATAGAGCAACAGTCCAAAAGATGGACAAAACGCATGAAGAAGAAAACAAGTTGTGAGTTTAAAGCCACTCACTTCACTTGATCCATACAGGGCCAGATGAAGCTGAAAGGTGTTCCTCCTCAAGGGAATTCACCAATTAACACCCAGACAGTGACTTGAGATAAGCTTCAAGTTTCTGCATGCAGGCTTACTAAGGATGTTTTGTGCGACTCAGAAAATTAGATGAACTTAAGGGACACAACAACAACACCAGGCAAAAAATGGACGGTGTTAGAAACATCCATCTTACATTACAATGTTTTCATTTTCACCAGATCATAAACAAAGGAAACCAGTGTAACCAGTGGTTGCATTAATGTAATATTTTCTATCAATGACTGATTCTTTTTAAAGGGTGATCCATCATTTTGACAGATTAGAACACTGAGGGTGATCCACTGTAACGTTAAGAAAATCACATGCAACGCTGTCAATAACCACAAATAGACCAGACAGCGATACGGGTCACTGGAACTGTGCCCTTGGTGCATAGAAAGCAGATGATGGAGGATTTCCTCTTGGCTACACAAGAGCGTGTAGGTTCAGGAAATCCCCCATCCAGAGAGCGTTGCCTTGAAGAGATTTTCCTCAACTTGAAAACTCCAGTGTGGCAGAAGAGTGTCCAGTAAAATTGAAATTACCGTGAGGAGTCTTCTCTCTGAGCTAAAGACACAAAAGCCTAATGACAACAGCCTCTGCAGCAAACTCCTTTCATCCATTTGATTATACTCAATTCTGTTAAATTGCATCGTGCATATTTGCCTGTTCAGATGTAATGGCGGTTTTTCTGCCCTTTACTGTCACTGAAAAAGAAAACTGCTTTGTGTGATAATGTTGTCATGAAGAGTGACCATATAAAGGCCCGTAAAACTACACAATCTCTATGTTTATTGTGTATATTAAAAGTTATTGATGAAGCTGTAGAAAAATAAATGTCTCATTATCATTAAAAATTTAAAAGAATGGTAGAAATAAATTGTGGAGGAACTTTTATGAGTGCAACATCTGATTGTATCTTTCCATCATATTTTTTTCTTTTCCGTGGCGTTAAAGGTATTTTACACTTTTTGGGCTCAATCCCCTCCCTGTTGACTTTGTAAGATCCAACTCAAGAACAACATTTACACTGCGACGGCATCAGCACAATGAACCAACCTGTTCACCTGATTTTACATCGTACTGAACAGAATGACTTTTTTCATTAATGCCGATCATATGAATGCAACATAAGGAAGGTGACACAAAGACGCGGGTTCATCAACAACGCTGACGACTTGATGTCCTATAGGTGTTTTTTCAAAGAACAGCGATACATTGTGTGTTTTTTTTCAACACATTTACCACATAGAAACGTGTCACATATAACACATTGTTATTAGAAACAGATGTTGATTTTAACGCCGGTGTCTGTGGCTTCTTTCACAACGTCGACACAGTGTCATATGCGCTGGGATACCAGGACATATTTGCATGACATACACACCTGTCCTCCACAATCACAAACACGCTGCTGTAACACAATACGCAAGTAAAACTCAGGAGAGTAATGTTTCATTACATGATGAACAGAAGGTGAGAGTGAGGGAGGGAAGCCGGGCAGGCGCACACATGCATAACTTAAGTAAAAGCCATCGAAATCCAGATTTGTTTACAGATTTGTTTAATAAGGGGAAAAATATATGCAAACAAATGAATTTGCCTGTGGTTGTAACTGTGTATTAAGATCATCACTTACAAGGCCAGGTCTCCCCTAGCCCTCTACAGCAGAGATCCATCATGCATTATTAAGGATAATAGAATCTGCATAAAGCTGCAACAATGCCTTGAAGAAGTTTATTTATTTATTTGTTTTATCTTTTTAGGCACTAAGCAGCACATCCAAATACTCAGTCGCTGTGAGCTAATTACAAAGCATTTGATCTCTGTGCCCCGAGGATGCGCAATTATAACCTTGGTGGAAAATTAGGGAAATATTTCAAAATTAAAAATAGTGGAATGAAGAAGGTCTGAAAAAGCTAATGGCGACATATCACCTGTGTGTGTGTGTGTGTATAAACACGGCTTTTCTTACTGAACAGGACAGGAGTCTGATTTTAACAAAGCCACTGCCCTGCAACCACACTTGACCTCACTGGAGGGAGATGGCAGAGAAACAAGGAAATCTACTATTTCCCTAAGCTACACCAGTCATCACGTACTCGCAGCATTTTAATTAGCAAAGAAAGTTCTAGTTCTAGAAAGGGAAATTTGGTAAAAGTCGCCACACTGTGATGTACCTGTAGCTCTAGTCCTGATGCAGTGCTATCTATACCATGATCAAACAGATGCCGCCACTCCTCTCTGGCATATCTCGCCGCAGATCACACAGGGAAGACAATTGTCATTACCATTTTATTAAAATGTGTCCTATCAGCAACATTTCCCCCCCATACTCACATATCTAACCTCCTTTCTCTTCTCCTGCTTTTTTTCCACCTCAAATTCTAATCATCATTCCCCTCCATCACTTGCTGGATGTAATTCCCTCTCTTCCTTCGTTTGCAAAGGACCTCTCCTTTCATCCTTGAGAAGGGCTTTAATTTGAAGTGCGACGCTGAATAAAGAAGGGAAGACGAAGAGAGTGAGAGAGGGCGGGGGAAAGGGAGAGAGCGAGAAAGAGAGTGATATGGAAAGACAGAGCGGCGGAGACGTTCGGGTGTCAATCAATACAGCGCGAGGGGCTGCGAGGGCCCATGACTAGGGTGCGTTTGATCTGTGTCTTTCAAAGGGGGAACAGCGGGAAGGGCCATCACAGATGATTTGCCTCTTGCTGCTGGCCCTGGTGCCACTCTGACAGAGAGCAATCACAAGCAGGTTAATTCAACATCTACCTTCTTAATCTTTTTTCCCCCTGTCTCTTTCTTTTGGTCTCGTTCTGTCTACTTAGATGAAACACTGCTCTTTCCGCTACCACCACCATCACCTCCCTTTTCCCTCTTTTGAAAGAGGAAGAGATCACAGGTGTACTTTCAATGTCTTTTCAAACCCACCTATAGTTTGACTGCTTTGGTTTTAAACTGGTAAAGAGCTGATGAATATCTGTATTTCTGCGATGGTTTATGTACATGTTGTTGCCACAAAGCTGCGATTGGTAATTTCTCTTTGGAAACAGATGCAGTTAAATGTTTTTTCTCTCGGAAAACAAACACCATCATCCACATTTTTGCATCATTTCTTTCGCCGTCATTCTATGGGTTCATGTCTGTGTCAAGTGAGTGTCAAGATGACATTTTGAAAACACGCTGCCTCACTTGACTGAAAGAGGAGGATGTGACATGTGATCCAGACAACATCTGACCTTGGCTCACAAAACGTAAAACATTCGGTGCCTCCTACAGCTGGGCTGAATGCCACGGCACTGACCTGGAGACTTAGTAAAACTGTTGTGTTCTCTTGTAACCTAATACATCAAACTTATAAAGAAAAAGATAAAGAGATAAAGAAACAAAATGAATCTATGAGACGGTCTTCTTCACCAAAGGTCGGCCATACATGAGGACAAACAGAGGTGAGGGAAATTCTAGGGTGAAAGGGTAAGAAAAGGCATAAAGGTGTGCTTTGGCTAAAGTATAGAAAGAATGGAGAATATGAAGGAGGGGAGTGTGTTTTGTTTAGTTTAGTTGAAGGTAAAAAGGTTGTTCAGGGAGGTCAGGGGGTGAATGTCAAGAAGATCAACGATAGACTCAGTCCTTGAATTTCAAGAATACAAATTATACCAAGAATAAGCCTGTTTCAGAAATTCAAAAAAGAAACTTTTCGGAGTCAGCACAAAGACACAACTCAGATTCATTCAATTTCAATAGGAAATAAACCACTGTGCCACCAGAATCCTGCCATTTTCCAGTAATGTCCCCGGCCTGGCCTCTTCCTCGTGGTGCTTCCCTCCAACTATACTGCTTTTATGTAAGGTCAGAGGGATAACAGGATAAAGGCTGTCCTCTCTGCTCCTCTGAAGGACAAGCACTCTGCCGATTGGATTTGGTGGCCTTCAAGGACAAAAGGAAGAACACTGCGACACAAAGGAAGCAATAGAGGAGGACCAAGATTTCATCTGTCTCTGTGTCCTGAGTGATTGGCAGGGATGGCCAGACCAGCAATCTTTGAGTGCTGCCTCTTTGTGGCTGGGTGCCCTCCATCAGCATTATATAGCGAGACTCGATCCACCGACAAAAACACGCTAAGGGATTCTGGATGATCTGACCTCAGTGGAATAATAGAGCCCATGAAGGCAGCGTTTGGCTTACTTCAGTGGAATGATTTCAAATGTTGATTTGTCTGTGATTGTATTCTACAAGAGCTTGTGCACACAATAACAAGAAGATGAGGGGGGCAACTGAGAACATGTACTAAGTTCAATCCTTGAAACAGCAGAAAAACACCGGTTTGGGAGCATTATATGTTCCCAGGTACCATTAAGGTGCAAGGGACTTACAGGGGCTCTCCAATGATGTAGTGTTACACTTCCATAAAGTTGCAGGATTCAAAGCAATGGATTAAAAAAAGCATAGGGAAAACTTTAGCAGTTACAGATATCCTGACCTTTTGTTGTTAGTATGGGTAACGCTCCAGAAACACTGGATCCTACAATTCCAGCAATGCAACTAAATAGCATGAATGGTCTTTAAAACCTGTGATACAGGTTTAATGTCAATGATGAAAGTAATAATATAATTTTCCCTGACTGAAAAGTTCCCAACACAGACACAGAAGTCAAGCCAGTAGTTTGTCTCTACTAGTTCAAGTGGAACTAGTAGAGACAAATTAACTGATAATGATGAGTATAATTGTTGGAGTGGCCCTTTAACTCTCATCTGACTTGATGGAACAGATTTGTGGTGGAACTGAGCGGCTCCAGACAAGACATTGCTGGAAATAAGTATGGACCTCAACATTTACACACAGAAGTGTTCAGGATGTCTCCAAGAGACCATTGTTTCAAAATGTCAACATTCTCTATGTCTAAAGACCCTTTTCCACTGATCAAATAACCCACGAACACACACTGCAATGGAATATGATACAATTGCATCACTCCCTGGTCACATGTATCTGCAATACGCACAGTTTTTAATCAAATCAGCTCCGGCTCTGATTGGCAGTGATGGAAACATGACACCCGGGTGAACACACTAATTTGGCAAGACAGCGAGGTGAGAGAGCTTCTGATTTATAGGTTTTTGTGATGTTGAACATGACAACAAAAAAACTGAAAGGCAAACTCCTCTACTGGCAGAGGGAAAGGAGTCAATTGCCTCTTTCCAGCAGATTTACTCGTGTTTTAAAAACCTGCATGTACCTGCTAATTTTTGTCTAAAAGAGGTATAACTCTTACAAGCTCTGTATTGGACTCAAGCAACAGAATCCTGTAAAATCCAGAAATAGGGCGTAGTTGGGAAATGTTTGGTTTTCTATTTTCTTCAAGGGCACATTACCTGCATGTAAGTAGGCGAGGTCTGGATTCTCGATATCAGCGTGATTCTCCTTCAGGTGGTTTCGGAAATCAGTGGGAGAGTTGGTGGCGTAGCTGCATTTGGGACAGTTGTACATCTTCACGCCCTCGTGTTTTCCCGTATGGAGAATGTGCTTCCGAATATTCTCAGCACAGTTAGATCTGAGGGAGACAAACAAAGATAAAAGACCTCATTCCTTTTTCGGAAGAAATAAAATAATTTAAAAAAAAGTCAAAGATTAAAAGATGAGAGAAAACACAAGATAAACGCTTGGCAATATTCCCAAGAAAAGGTTTTGCTGCATTAACATTCTATTTTGTTGCAATGATGAGACACACACACACACACACACACACACACACACACACACACGCACACACACACACACACACACACACACACACACACACACACACACACACACACACACACACACGCACACGCCAGCTCAAGTTGAGCTTCGGAGCTGTGGGAGCAGACGTGTTTGGACAGACTCTCAAAGCATTCATAGCCTAAATATGCCTCTGTGAAACAGTCAGCGAATGACGAAATAAAACACTTTCACATGAACAATATTTACATCTCACAAATTCTTTGATATTCTGTTACGCTCTTTCATTTCTCTTAGACATTTTCTTTCCTCACAGTTGGTCGGTTTAGAGTGTAATGGTGCTAGAATCAGTGTTATGACTGCCGAAACAGAGGCCAACTGAAGCTACGTTCAAACTGCAAGCCTTAATGCTAAATTCAGATTTTTTTATGAAGCTGTTCACATTATCTTTTAAAATGTGGCCAGTATCAGACTCCAAAGTGAACTATCATTAAACAATCAGATCTGGGTCACAGAGGGGAGAAAAAATCAGATTGGGCCTGTGAACGTAGTGTAAATGCATTAGAGATACTATATGTTTGAGGACTTTCGTTATTCAGCATGTATCTTTAGCACGTGCATTAAAGGTGTACAAATAGTGGTGTTGTGTGTGTGTGTGTGTGTGTGTGTGTGTGTGTGTGTGTGTGTGTGTGTGTGTGTGTGTGTGTGTGTGTGAGGGTTTGTGGGGCTTTGGGCTGGTCAGATAGGGCAGGCCAGGCATTGAGCTACTGCAGGGTGTAGGATGTAATGATGTCAGCTCAGAGAGTCTCACACAACCCTCTGCTGATTAATGATGCTGCCTGACCTGCTCCCAGGCTCTATCTAAACCTGCCCACAGACACACTAGCACACATGCATGTCTTAGTGAAGCCCTGAATGGGCAGGAAACAAACAAACATGCACATACATACATACATAGGTGAACATGAACACTTCAGTTTGTGCCAAATTAAAAAAAAAGAAGAAAAAAAAGGAAATCTCTGATATGACAAGACGGGTGCAGAATATACAGACACAAATCCATAAACACCCACACCCACACATGTGTACCTAAGCACACACATAATGCATCATGCAAGCAAGCATGTGCAGTGTAGAACACAGCTCCATACACACACATAAACACACACCATCATGTGTTGATGGATGGGGCACTCGTGCTCAGTTTGGACCTGACATTCTCGGACAGTATAATACGCAATTACTCTCCCTTATCACCTTGGCCGGGACAATAAAGCCTCACAGTGCCATAGCTCACGCCAGCCAAGGAGAGAATTTGTTTTCACTTTTGCAGAGACACCTCTCTCCATCATGGGGCCACAGTCCAGCCTGGCTCCACTGGGGCCTAAACAGAGCGGGCCCTCGCTGCGTTTCTGTTCCTGCTGTATGAAATAAGCACCAGCAAGGGGTGAACAATGAGGGCTCTTCACAAAGCCGAAGACTACAGCAGGCTGGGATGCCACCATCTCAACAAAAGAATAAATAATGCTTTATATGACCAGTTCTGATACAGCATTAACAAATACAGAAATACTACAGGGCAGCTGACTGATAAAATATAATTCGACCCGATGAGTTAAGTTCTGCCCAATCTCTATACAAAGACTCCGAATGTGAATGTGGAGAATCTGCAGGAGACAGGTTGATTTTGGGGACGGAGGCCTTCTGCTGTATTTTTCTAGTTTGACCAATCACATGTGAGCAGGCTTGGGTTGTAAACAGTCCATGTGGAAAGCAAAAGAGGCGGAACACATTGACCAAAATGCCTCGGCTATCAGCTTTTTTATTTATTTGCATTCATATGCAGATAGCTTTTAACAAAGACTAACCAAAATGTTGTCTGCACCTATAAAACTGTTTGTGTGTTGTGGGGACTGTAAACAATGTACAGCCAACAGAAGACAGAGTCTTGGCCTGGCTACCTGCTGTCTACACCGGAAGCCACAAAATGTTGTCCGATGCCTCCAGCGGCTATTGTCTGACAATAGCCGCTGGACTCCGAGATTATTCTCTTTCTGACTGAATTTTGTATTTCTGGGTGTAAAAGCAGATATTTAAAAAGCACCTAAAAACCTCCAAAAAAGAGTTTTATGAGAAACCAGAGCTAACAAGCATTAAAAGCAGAAACAAAGACAATGAATCTCCACTAAGGCCTGATTTCAAAACCACAGCTTTACAGTAAGTGTATTGAGTTTGAAGAATCTGAAAAGGTTAGAGCATCTTCATGAGTCTTACTAACTGTTGATGGATAAATATGGAAATAACCATTTATATTTCCACATACTGTCAATTACTTATCCAGCAATCGCATTGTTGTAATTACGGTGCTATCGGCAGCCGCTAGCAAAACAAGAACAGGTTCACAGACACATCATGGCCACATCTGTTGACTGTTCTTTTGCATAATGAAGAAAAAAGACAGCCTTAAAATTTTTAAACTGCCACATGCTCATGAATTAACGCAAATCATGCGGCTAAAAAATGCATTTAATACTGAAAGTGAACTGATTTCTTATTCGAAAGGGGGAGCATTAAAAGATAAAAATTTTGAAGCGGAGCTAAAAGGTTGTAAAGAGAGCGCGGGTGGATTCCTAGGGGGGCCATGCTATCTCTCAGATATGGTAATGGCGTAATTGTCATATTAAAACAACACAACGTGCGTTTAGGAGTCAGCAGGTGTCACAGTTAGTGAAAGCCCACACCAGTCCTCCTACTATACACTGTATTAATTAGTCTAACACTGTTTCAACTTCCTCCCCCATCCATGCACTCACCATGGGAATCAGCCATACTGACGCTCAATGGATATATCACCCCGTCTCTCCCTCTTTCTGCTGCTCTCTCCCCTTTATTTCAACCATTTCCATATTCCTCCTCCCAACGAGTGTATGGTAATGGGAGAGGTGTAATTGAGAGGCGCTTTGTTAGAGGAGATTTAAATGTGTTTCTTTGTGTGTGTGTTGAGTTGCGAAGAGGGGGGGGGGCTGTATTTGGATCATTGGCGCTATTTGGATCTTATTCTGCCAAGGAGGCCCAGTTATCATCATTAATGCCTCCCCCTCAACTCTCCCTTCACTTTACAAGGTCGCAGGCCCTCCTGGCATTGACGGTAAAGATGTCATCCTCAAAGCCGCCGTTGCCTTGGATTGAAACGATATTTTAACAGGTAGATTGAACACATGAAGGCAGCAGCATTCAATAAACAATAATAGCCCCAGGAGGAGGGTAAGATGGCGGGAGTCGGAGGTTACATATCAATTAGACTGTTTAAGATGCCACTGCGACTTTAATGAGAAAAAAGGGGAAAAAACCTGCTCATTGTGAAAAATACAAACGTATCCTTAAACAGTGAAGCACAGAAGTTTTGCAGCATGCATAAATAGCCAAATAGATGCCATTAATTGACAGCCCAGGACTCCTTGTGCAATATCATTAGAATATTTTACCACCATTTCCAACTATAATTATCTCCCTCTATTATCTGTCTCTGAATAGGGGATGAGTGGCATTTGATGGATCTTTCAACCCCCTGCTCATTTACATGCATTTGAGGAGCGGCCTTGGTGGCGATAACGTTGTATCAAGTGGCTTCCTTCGATATCATCCATAACATTTAATAGGGAATTTTTAATACAGTATATCAGATGGATCACGTTAAAACAGTCATAAACAGTCTATAACTAAAAACTGTCAATCACTGAACCAAGTCCTTCATATTTCTTTATGGTTGCATCATTTTTATTTCATGAGCCCGGCCTACACTGAAAGGTCAAATGTGCTAACTCACCAAGTAGCTCCTCATTGTCATCCAACCACCGGAGACGTCAGAGTGTAAAAACATGGGGCCAAGGCAAGGCCCCTCACGGCTGTCTGAGGCCCCCACATTCAATTCCTCACATTAGCAAGCCAGCGGGGCATTTCCCCCCACCTCCCTCCTCATCCACACTTCTTCCCTCCCCTCTGGACCCCTCTGAACCCCTGAGGCCACCAAAATGTTAATTGGGCTTCTAATTTACTGTTTCATTTGCCACTATCTGTAATGATTATTAAGTATCAACGCAGGAACAATGGGGCCAGGGACATTTGGCTCTCTCTATGTGCGGTATCTTTCTGATGTGGGGGTTAGTAAAATGTGGTGGTTTGATGTGGGACCAAAATTTGCCTTTGAGTAAAATAAAAATCGGCTAATTCATATGACTGAATAGTTTTTTGGTATATATTTTCAATACTTAATGCCTTTGATTCAATGAGACTGAGTTTAATGAGATATTTGGATCAGACTCAACAAATGTATGTGTCATCCTTATCTTACAGTGTTGGGTTTCTTTCCTGGGTTTTCAGGTTATAGCGTCCCGAGAGGAACACATTCTCTGTCATAACAAGAATTGAATTCTGGGCAAAACAACAAATGTCTGCAGTTTGCAGAATTACTGCACAGTATCAGCACGCAGAAACAAGAGTGTAGAGCGATTCTAGTGCATTTTTAGAAGGAACTTAGGCTCAAGTGCATTGAGCCAAATAGCTTAGTAGTATCCGACCCTACATCAAAATAAATCGACGAAATTAAAATGTGACCTCAGGGTTAGATTTCTTAGACATTAGCTGAAAAGTCAAGGAATCACCAAAGTTCTTACAGTTCATCTTGAACGATAATTTCATGGTGAGCCATGGTGGCACTAGAAGAACAGTAAAAGCATCTAAAAAAACAGTAGGATTCATCCTCCTGGGAACATGAATGTCTGTATACAAAACAAAATCTTCACATCTTCTGAATATCTTTCATCAGATAAATTACTCTACACAGGTCATTGCTTAATACAAGGGTTTGTGACAACTTAAGGTACCAGGTGAGACAATGCTGTGATCATTCAATTTCTCAACTATGATTGTCACCTCTCAGCATAATCCTCCCCCCCAAAGTTGTATGCATACAAAACACATATGAAGTGAGTGGAGTGTTTCACTGCAGCGGAGCAGGTGTAGCAAGCTGCTGAAATGACTTTGTCACAGAGGGGAAAAAACTAATGAAGAGTACATCTAAAACCAATGATGGGTTTGAGATCATTCCTTTTCACACTCTTCTGCCATAAGGAAGAACAGGATGAGGGAAAGACAGAGAGAGAGAGAGAGAGAGAGAGAGAGAGAGAGAGAGAGAGAGAGAGAGAGAGAGAGAGGAAAGAGAGAGAGAGAGAGAGAGAGAGAGAGAGAGAGAGAGAGAGAGAGAGAGAGAGAGAGAGAGAGAGAGAGAAGAGAGAGAGAGAGAGAGAGAGAGAGAGAGAGAGAGAGAGAGAGAGATGGAGATGTGCAACGCCAGCCAAAACTTTTTCAATTTCACCGACAATTTCCTGTGTAATTACTGATGTGGTATGATGGTGTTTTAATGACAGGGACCTGCCGGTGACAGTGCGTGTGTGCGCGTGTGCATGTATATTTGTGTGCATGTTGGGGGATCTGGCTGGGCCTGTTGATGATGGCAGAGTGATGAGATGGAGCCATGCTGTGGAGATTAGACCTGTCTGCCCTCCACCTCCACCTCTCTCAGTCACACACACACACACACACACACACACACACACACACACACACACACACACACACACACACACACACACACACACACACACACACACACACACACACACACACACACACACACACACACACACACACACACACAAATGACCAATCACCCCTCTGATCATCAGTGCCATGGTGGTGGCCATCAGTGCCACCATCCGTGGGCGGGTCAATGAGCCAGTACCTGTAGTCGCACCAGGGGCAGCGGTATGGTTTCTCCCCAGTGTGAACACGTTTGTGCCGCGAAAGGTGGGACTGTGTAGTGGAGGCGAAGTTGCAGAGCTTGCATTTGAAGGGTCTTTCTCCTGTGGGGTAGAGAGGTTGAAGAGATGAGAGTGAGAGACTGAAGGTTTTTGCACTGACAAAACACACACTGACATATAAACATACAAAACAAGGTAGAAGGCTGCGATGGCCATGAGTTGGCTAATATGTGACGATACTCTGCTAACCAAAAGACATTTTAAATTGTTCCAAATTTGTGATCAATTTTGAGACTGATTCATGAAAAATGAGAAGCATCTGAGGGGCAATACATACCCTGCATGCTGTAAATCACTTTTTTTTATATGTGATAATATAATTACTTTTCATGACATCACTGCAGCATTTACCATTAATTACGTAAACTTAGGCAGCCACATTAAACCATAGTTTAATTTGTACCATCACACTTTCATAACTAGGAGGGCATCCTCCTCCAAGGCCAACACCCTATCTCACAATGTTGACAAAAATAAACAACAAATCTTTGATCCAACCACTGAATTGAATCCTCTGAAAATTTATGGATTCTTCCTTGGTCAATATCCAACCCTTCTACGAAATTGATAGAAAATTGGTTCAGTAGTTTTTATGTTATCCGGCTAACAGACAAACAGCCTGAACATGAAGAAAAGACCTCCTTGGCTGAGATATTGATACGAAAAGTCAACTGGAGACACTGTGTGGAAGTTGCAGTTCAAGCTGAAACACTTAAAGCAGCACTGAAAAGATTTGTGTCTGCTCAACATTTGAGACCAAAATAACCAAAGTTACCTAAATAATTAATCTTACAGTGAGCAGGATATGCTGAAAACTTACAAATGCATGGAGGTATCAAATCAACATGAAGTTCAAATGGCTTGACCGATGTATTTAGGTGCAAGTGTTCTCTGGGAGGTTTGTGTGTTTCATTATTTTGATTTCAGCCAGTAGCAGTGAGGAGGTATTTTACTCAGCAGCTTCAGGAATGTCAGTGTTTACAGCTACTAACTCACAGAACGTCATAGTAGTTTGTTAACAAGGTATTCAATTACTGACAGGAATAACATGAGACACTAAATAAATGATCAATGCTTTCTTTAGGAAACACGAACCACATAACAATATTGGCATCAGCACCAGCGGTTAGATATCTGTACCAGCTAAACTCTGACAAGCACACAATGTCAGACAGGGTGGTCCCCTCATGTGAAGCTGCACCACAACAGATTTGAATAAACAGCTAAATCAGTGGAATTGACACATGTCAACACAGGAGAGGAGGACAGAAATTAGAGGTTCCGGGGCGGAATGACAGAGAAAGAGCAAACAAAATGAATTATGAAAACCCTAGATGAATATTTATAACAGGATTCTTGATCCTTGGGCGCCTGCCAGACAACGGTTAAGAACAGTATTTGTTTCACGATCCCAATTTCCAAAAAAAGCGCTTGTTATTGACAGTCTATCTGAAAAATGCAATTTCCCTAAGCGACAGAATGACATGGTGAAATGATAACTGAAATTAAAAATATCAGATTCAGTCAGCCATCCTGGTACACATGCCTATCACTGACAGCAGCACGTCACAGTGATGGGCCTGCATGAGTGTGTGTGTGTGTGTGTGTGTGTGTGGGTGTGGGTGTGGGTGTGGGTGTGTACAAACAGTTCCTAAAACTACGTGAAATAAATATTGTTGTTGTTCAGATCTTCAAGTGTCAGTCACCATCCAGAATCATGTTCGTGGAGCTCCGCACGTACCACAGTTGGGTTGTGTGACTGGATTATTTCACAGCGCGAGTTCAGGGTGTGTGTGTCGTTTCTTACCCGTGTGCTGGCGTCTGTGCTTGGTGAGGGCGTGTCTCGTGCCTCCCGCAAAACCACACAGGTCACACAGGTAAGACTTCTCTCCTGTGGAGGTAGAAAGAGAGAAGAGAGAGTGTTGTCTATGAGAAACATGAGAGAGGAGAGGTAATGGATTTGTAGGCATCAGAGTTTATTCAACATCTGTGTTTGGAATCAGAGCTGCTCACACTGGTGGAAACAGTTTTTCAGATTTACAGAGCAGTACTCTAAGAGTGACAGGGTGAGAGGTTATATCAGGGCACAGAAAAGAAAAGAAAAAAGAGTAGATATGATCAGCTTTTTATGAGCCGGTTCAATCCTTTACAATGTGGCCCAATCTAGCCTGATACTGATCAGTTTGGTGCATAGACAGTATAAATAGATGATTGACATTTTCTCCACTTCCTCCCACTATCCAGAAATGAAGCAAACCCAATTTGTGCATTTGCAGCCTGCGTCTGTGCAGCAGCGATTGGGGGATGGAGCCGTGGTGGCGGGGTCCTACTGACACACTCGAACAATTATAAGTCAATCTAAGCTGTCAATCATGACGTTTCTCAAATAACTAATTTAAACCAAACTGGAAAAATTTGCATTTGAACAAACATCAGTGTGATGAGAACTACCTAAAATCACAGAAACCATGAGTGAAGTATATTTGACTTTTTAGTTTGGTCCATGTCCCATCCACTAACATGGAGGAGGCAGGGTTTATGACCTATACTGCAGCCAGCCACATACTACAGTTGTATCATTAGTGAAAGAAACAGAAGCCACAGCTGTGACACTAAACTATCCTTCAGTACATCATTGAAATCAATGACGTTCATGTCATAAATACCAACATACAGCAACAAAACCAGTTTATTATTTCTATCTGTTGAGTATCTTGAAGTGTTAGATCAGATGGAGCTTAATAAACTCGTGTATATTTCTGTTATGTGTTTAGTAAGTTCGAAGCCTGTGTGTGAACGTGCATTATTTTGCAGCAAGCTTGTTTTGACACACTGGGACTGCAAGTGATGCGATTACTAATAAAATAAACTGCTTATCCTGCTGCTATCATTCACATGTGTAAGTGAAGCCACTCGACTCATGACATTCGCCTTTGTTTCTGCTGTTGTCTGCCTCAGCTCAATATAAGTGCAATGTATCTGTCTCTAATCATTTTTAATTTCAATGTTGTTTCAACATTAATCAAAAATAAAATACAATGAAATAGTACAATTACAACATCAAATATCATGGTGTGGTAATACGTGAAAAGTGATTGAGGAGGATTAATGAATCCTTTCAGTGCCCTGAGTCTGGGGTGGAAGGAAGGAGAGTCATTTTCTCTAAAGTACAGTTTTTGATTGTGAGGATAGTGCAGGAGTGACAGGACACAGGGGTGACAGTAGAGGAATGACACGCGGTAAATGGTCCAGCCATGCGGGATTCGAACCTGGGACCTGCTGCTCAAGGCGTATACGCCCATGGGCTATGTCTCCTAACCATTTGGCCCGAATAAGAGACACTGTCTCAACTCAGATCTGTCGCTGAAGTGCCATTGAGCAGAATCTGAGAGCTCAAGTAACGACAGAGAGGAAGGATATGTTGAGTTAGTAAAATTACGAGAAATGTGTGAAGAAGGAGAGAGACAGAAGTGAGAAAAAAAAGACAGACTGAACAGATGAGCAGTGGCTCTAGTTGGCTAACAGATGAGCCAAGCAGAAGTCACAGATCACTAGTGTATATCCATCAGAGCTCTCACAGCTAACTAATTCCTCCAATCAGATGGATCCGTGTAAATATGTCAAATGGGGGACGGGAAATTGCCAGTGTGGTTTATTGACTGTGATAAAATCTGAAAAGCACCGCTGAACATAATTACATACTTGTCAGAGCCATAAAAATTAGCTTTATTATCAATGGGATGGTTTTGTACAACTTCATTTAGGGGCGATGCCTTCCAGATGGGGAGCGTGGAGAGCTTTTTTACACTCCTCCTCTCTTCCCTGCATCTGGCTCTGTCATTAACAGCATGATGCTCTCTCTCTCTCTTTCTCTCTGTGCCATTGCACACAGGCAGTCACACACTCCTGCGCACACACACATAGACCACAACATTTGTGATAAGACTCACTCAGGGAAACACATACATGTGCACGCGCACACAAACCCGCACACACACACACCCAATGCAGATATCCCCACATTGATACATATACACAAATCATACTGCTTGTGGTGTGCTATATGTACATGTTATGTACCAGCACATATCTGGAAACTCTGTGGGTGTCACAAGCTGCATGTACTGTATGTACATCATGTGCAGCCAGGTTCTCTGTCACTTAAATAGTCATCTAAATGCTGATGTTGAACTCCAGCTCTTGCCAAACACAGATAACACATTTGGGTGACTCTTCCAGCTGGGCGTCAGCGGTGCTCTGCTCCTCTTCTGCACAGATAGCAGCTTTCACCGGGTCCGCAGAGACAAAACAGCCTCAAGTTTCCTCTGTTATACCCATTGAAAGCCACTCGACTGTGAGGAGAGTTATAATGTAGTGCCACTTAGAAGGAAGAGAAACAGCCTTAAAAAGGTACATTTGCCAGTTCATACAGGTTCCCGCTCCAATCCCAGCGTGGATGGCCTTTAAAGGAACAATGTTTTCATATAATTAAATGTCTATTCTGCTACTTCATGTAGCCGCATGAAATCCTCCCTTTTACATTTACTGTTTTAAATATATGACGTCTGATATGCCTGGGAAAAAAAGGTCGCAGAATCTGAAAATGTAAAATATTTCGTATTTTTTATGGCAACATAACTGCATTAAATAAAAGGGAATACTGGGTAGTGTAAATTTGGTGAATTCTTGAATGCAGGAACACCGGAGCAATATAACAGATTTTGAAAGCCATTAAAACTTGGTTTTAAGTCTTAGGTATTTCTCGATAAACTGAAATTCTTTTGACTCAATAAGCAACACTGAAAGTTAATCAGAGTTTTTACTTTAACAGTCAAAACCTCAGCTAAGACCACAAAACATTACATTATAATATTACGTCATTACATTTCTTCATTGATGCACACAAATACTTGGTATAATTTTTTTTTCGAGCTGAGCCCTGTCTACTTCAAATCAGTGACTAAAAAAAAATAACAATTTGCATTAACAATATCATGCAAAGTATCCCCAAAAATTTTGGGTGATTATTTTGTTGTTTGATACTCGGAGAGAAAATGTTTTCAGGTTTGATGAAAAAAATAGAAAAAGTCAAATTTTTTCCTGTATCTCTAAACTGTAGATGAGTTACGAAGCCTCTGGTCAGACCTTTTCTCCTTATCAGAAAAACAACTGGTCATCCTCCCCTCCTCTGCTCCCTCCCTCCCCTCTCTCATTACAACCAACGCTACAAGACCCCACCACAGAAAAATCCATAGCCATCGATCCCTTCGCCCAGCCGCGGTCGCCACAATTATTCTTGAGGAGGAAACGTTGGCGATAAATTACATGTGTGCTTTTCATCTGCTGTTCTGTGGCGGTGAACCCTCTGAGGACCTAGGTGGGGACGGCGAGGTGGGGTAGTACGAGAGTGACGTGCGGCTGTCAACACCAGAGGATCTGGCTGGCTAAAGGCCAGTTTATACTTCAGTATAGAATCGACGCCGCAGCCGTCCCACCCACCCACAACACAACCTTAAATTGACTACATTCAACCCTGATTCACCTTCACCTCTACCTTTCATCTCTACATGAATAACGCCTAACCTTTGCTTTAAACATTATTCTAACATAACAGTAACCCTAAAACCACATCCTCATCTTTTACAGCCTCAGCCTGAACTCAACCCCGACTCTAAACCCTAAACTCAAACATTAATCCTCAGATGCCCCAGAAACACAAAGCTGCAAACACAACTCAAGCTGTGGGTCACAAGCATTCACTTACACAACCAGGTGTACCCAAAATCCAGCACCAGTCACGAGAATGGCCCTGAACCACCTTTCCCGCTCTCGTGTGTGCATCGAGAGACGCTAAACTTTTTTGACGATTTGAATATTGGACTCATCGCTCATTTTCCTTTGTTCCCATGATACACCTCAACCCTCCACCCCTTCCTGGAATTAAATATACCTTATTGCGAGACAATAGAAGAACTTTGAAGTCAAAATATACAACCTCTCTTTGCAAGAATATATATATGTGTGTGTGTGTGTGTGTGTGTGTGTGTGTGTGTGTGTGTTGGTGTGTGGTGTGTGTGTGTGTTTTAAATAACCCCGGAGGAGTCGCATGCAGCTATAATTGCCTCCCTCATTAGTTATGTTTTAGCAGGAGCGGATGGGAGGGCAATTAATTTTACCGCTTAATTTTTGACACAGAATCCGCTGCTGTATTGATGTGCTCGCCATTTTGGGTCTCATTTTTCAGGGAAATTAATTGACAAAGTGCGAAGATTTATCAGCATATCGCCAGATTAAGCGACAAACTGAAGCAATGAGGAAATCAATTGTGGCCCTGTCGCTGTGCTCACCCCCAGCACAACACCCCTCCCTACAACGACCAAGAGCCTGGGAAAAGCTGGGTGGGTCAGACGCAGTGCAGTTATTTATTTATTTGAGTCGCTCATTCATCAGCCGTTACAAATGACCCTGGCGGTTGACGACCACTGAATCCCCCACACAGACACCCCGCCCTCCTCCTCACCCTCCCTCAGACACGACTGGTGTGTGAGCAGGGAGCGATTAACATAAAAAACACACAAATCACGGAGGAACAATGAATCCCGTTAGAGGCAGGAGAAGGAGAGCAGAGGTGTTAACTTTTATTTTTTTGAGGGGGGGTTCTGTGAGTCACAATCGTTGATGATAAAACTAGACATTTTCTATATGGTTTGGCCACGATGCAGTTGTAGGTGCAATGCAAAATAAGTACTTAACATTGTTGATGTGGTCTTTATTAAGTGCTTATTGCTGCACCCTCAGTTGTTACGCCTCTGAATTGCCTTATTCGGAGCAAACATTTACATAGAACAATTTACAATGATAATGAGGTTTACCACAAAACATTTATTGTAAACTTTTAAAACTTTTGAAAACAATAACTGGACCTCAGGGAGATCTTGACAAACGCAGGCATCTCATTGAATGAGTCCTTTCACATTTCATGAGCTGTAACCAGCCAGCATATAATGCTATTCCTCACTCTACAAGTTAAGAGGAAAGACATATACTTTTACACTCAAAGTTAATTTGTTTTAAAAAGGGAACTCTTTAGAGAAAAAGAAAGTCCTTTTACTGTACTTGACTACTCCATTTAATGTTTAACTTTGTATACTTTTTAGTTTGCAGATCAAGGTTATACAAGCAGAACACAAGATCAGTTTATAAAAATGCATTATTATAGATTAATCCACCAAGAATAATATGAAGCAGTTAATATTAGCTCCACCTGTTACTTTAATGTTACTTTAAATAACATGCTTCTTAGCTAAACATGCTAATGTTTGTTAGGAGGAGACAAACAGTGTTTAATCCATCCCTTTAACTTAAGCTCTTTTACTTTTGGCTTGAGAAAGGGGAAAAGATTAAAAAACAGACATCATCTTACAATCTCTTTAAACAGAGAGTATCACTCTTACTGCGGACCTATTTGTCCTATTCCTATTCCTCTTTACTATGTGTAGAAATCCAAAGCTTGACAGACCTGCCATGCCCTGTAACAATCACCGTTTGAGGTATAGAGGTTTAGCAAACAGCCAAACTTTATCATTCCAAATGATATTTTGACAAATGATGACAGAGGGGACCTGTCGTCTCCTCTGTATCTGTTCGGTTCCATGTGAATAATGGAGTCCGACAGGTCTGCATTTTGTCTCCTTCTCCTCTTACATCTGTATGGATGATTTGTCAATACAGTGGAATGAATGAGGAACAGGGTGCATGCTTGGTAATTCTATCAAAAACCACCTAGTGTAAGCAGATGATTTGGCGATTTTCTCTGCATGTAGTGCTGCTCTTCAACAGTTATTGACACAGCATGGTACAAATTGTGACATGGAATATATTGAAAAGAAGAGTGTTATTTTGATTGTCAGAGGATGAGTTATTCCTGGCTGGTATGACTGTGAGATTAATATGATATTTGGTCCATAACATAAACACTGATCAGATGTAGGGGTGACGGTGACGGAAATACAAATGTACAAAATATTGCGACGCAGGTCTAGTGAAACTTGAGAGCCCAGTTCCAACTCACTGCCAAAGAGTGTGGGTACAGTTAACAACAATAATAATATAATACATCATGAAATTATAATTATATTTAAAGTAAGAATGTGACTATTTTAGTGTGGTAAAAGTTAGGCTAGGTAATGGTACCAAAACTGTGGCTTAACAATTGAAGACTGAAACAAACCATATAAGTATAACCTTGATATTTATTTTTTATTAAATGTTATATTTGTTCTATATTATGTATCTGTTTGACTTTTCATATTTTTGGGATTAATAAAAAAGTCATTAGATGCCATTGACATTTAAAGATATTGCTGAAAGCTGAACGCAAAGCAAGTATGTTGGCCAGGAAAGGGAAGGTTGTATGTGTTCCAACAAGCTGCAGTGCCCACCTGTTCTGCTGTAATACGAAATCTAATCCATAGATGTGTGTCCAGGTTATGTGGTTCTACAAATGGGATTCATTTACTCTATACCGAGTTCAGCCATGTTATTGTATAGAATGTGGAACCACTTGTTTTATTTTGTGCTGTGAACCCCTCATGAGCTGTGTCCTTAATAAAGATGAATGGATGGAAATCGGCTGTATTTTTGGTGCATTGTTTCAAGGGATTAGAACGGTTACTTTAGAGGATTATGAACCAATTACACACGCATGACAAAACCAAATCAGTCAAGACTTCAGCAAGTGACTTTTTCAGCCAGATCTGTGTGTATCACTATACTTAGCTCTGGTACACACTCTTCAGTCATACTGCCTGCTACGGTACCAGAATAGTTCAACTTTATATATACTACTCCATTGTTAGAATTGTATCTTTATGCCATGGAGAAGCTGATTTATAACCTTTGAACAGATCATATACATGCAGATAACATGTGTGTCAGGTCTCAATGAGTGTATAGCAGTAGCTGACACACTCTGCAATGACTGCAACTGGATAAGGAATGTCGGAGGTCTCAACAGAGTAAATTGTGTTAGCTGTTTTTGGTCTTGCTAATCAAGTCAGGTCTTGTCGCTCAGGAAAATGGGGTTGGTTCAGGTTTAATCTTAATTCTCCCATTTTCCAATGTTCATACTTGGTCACCCTTGATCTTTCTAGCTCTCTTATTCAATCACTTTCTTTTTCCATCTCAATCACTTCTCTCGCTCTCTTCAAGTCTGAGACACACACACACACACACACCACCACCAACACCCCCATCACCACCACGCCACCCCACACCTTTCCAGGTGACAGTTAGGTGACAGGCTGACGCCAGTCGCCTGATGGGGAATGATGAGTGCTGGAAACAAATGAAAATAAAACGTCTAATTATGTCAGAGGTGCCTTGACGTTACATCACTGTTAAAACACATTTAAAATAACATCCAGCAAGTCCCACACTTACACACACGCACACACACACGCACACACACACGCAGCAGGCACCCGTGACGGATGGAGGGCTCTCCTGCAAGCGCTCAGTCAGGCTGTCAGGCCACTGGCTGCTGCTGCTTCTGTCATTGACTTAAAAGGGCATCAAGGAGCTGTGTGTGGGACATTACTGAGGCCGAGGGGAAACTGCTGGGCTGCAGCATAAAGACACTTTCAAAGAGGCTGACTTGGGCTCCTATCGAGGGGCTATTATTCAAGACAGTATCCTCCCACCGCCCACCGCACCATCTGTCTATCCTAAGTTTTTAGAAAGTACAAAAACTCAGAACAGTCCCACAGTGTACTCTACTGTACATCGAGAAATGGAAGGGAAGGATGGAGTAAGAAAGAAAAGGCAGTGTATATAAATAAATGATAAAAAAATACCCAATGATTTCAACGATAAAATCGGAACCAGCGTCACAGTGACAAAAAAGTGGTTAAACTGCAGCTGGTGATTATCACATCACCATAATGTATGTTAAAAATATGCTTCTGAACTGCTCATTACATTAATAATATAAATATATTTGTGAAATAAAAATTCAGTTACAAATCAGTGAAACATTTCTGTTTTTAATTATTTGGGTATCTACTTAATGGTTCTCTTTTTTTTAATTTAACCTGACAATGTCAATGTGTGAATGAACTGACGTTACACATGAAAATACAATAAAACTTTCTTTCCTTCCATTTCGCATCAGAGTGGATAACCATGCTTGACAGGTTGCGAAGAAACACTTTCCAGGATCAGATGGATGTGATGAACATCCACACTAATACGTTTTTGTTTGAAAACACATCAACTCTGCTACGGATAAGCCTTCGCCAAAATGGAGAAGTTTGAAACGCTGCTGGCCCTGTTTTCGTAGTCTGCACCATGAATACATTTAGAAACTGCTGATTGGGTCTTATCGATCACAACATAACCTTTGATGATTCGTTAGGCTCCTATCACATGACCCCCTTTCGGAGAAAACAAATCGGCGTTAGCTTTGGCTACCAGTGTAGAATGCAACATGGATAAAACAATTACAAGCGTTGCTGAGTGTGTCTTTGTCTTTGCTAACAGCTGTTGTGCAGTTAAATTCAGCTTTTTACAATGATTTAACTGCTTACATGAGTAGAAGATGAGCCACTCCTGTTTACAACAGCACACGCATACCCAGTGTACGTGCGCGGTCACGTGAGATGCGTTTTCAGGCGTGTAAGTATGGATGGTAATTAAAAATGATACACAGTCAAAACCCTTGTGTGGACAGACACATTCTTTTAGTTTTAGTTTGAAAATGCCGTTTTAAAAATGAAACTGTCGTCGTATGGATGTAGTCTGGAAATACACATCACAATCCATTGGAATTGGGATAGATACAAAACCTTAATTTTCGGGCATTAATCAACCCTTTAAGTGTGAAGGATGGCCAAAGAAAAACACATAACAAAGACGAAATTCGAAAAACTTTTTGGTGCTTTCATCCTCCTTTTGGCTTCTCACAGTCTCTATTGAAATATATTTGGCTGAAGTATCATCATTCAACAGTGACGGTCCTATTGGGAGGTAAGGGCTTAACCATGGAACAAGAGTGTCTGCAAAAATGCCAAGAACTAGTTCTTGACTTTCTCTGGATGTTGAAAATCAGTACAGATGGACAAGTCATGGCTGCTATCAGCCAAAAACGCGTGTATATTTATTCCAAACAAAGCTGTGAAGATTCATAATTAATGTGAGATTTTCACAGTTAACACATCAACTTAATTTTGTTAAATACACTGCGGCTATAGAGGAATGAAAAAGTACATTCTGTCTGGTCCAAGTTTAGTGTTTCCTGCTAAATAACTAACCCTTTGTCCTCAACTCATACAAACACTGCTTTGCCTGCAAAAAGCAAATTGAACAAATTTTGCATGTTGAGTGTCAGTCGGTGTGTTCGTGTAGGCGTGGAGCATTAATGGTTCAAGGTGGAGGTTGCTAGTCTCACCGGTGTGTGTCCTGTAGTGGTCCTTCATGGCCGACAGGTTGAGGAAGGCGTAGTGGCAGGACGGCCAGCCGCACTTGTACGGTTTCTCCCCACTGTGCAGTTTCCTGTGGTTGTTCAGGGCCCATTTTTCACTGAAGGTGCGCTCACACAACTCGCATTCAAACTTCCTGCAGGAGGAGGAGAAGAAGAGAGGCAGAGAGGAATGAGGAGGAGGGGGGGAAAAAAACGAAGAGTTATTTACTGATCCCAAAGCTGACATAAAATGCTAGAAAATCTACCCTGTGAGAAAGGAAATGGAGGTTGCTGGGTACGAACGCTCACACCCACAGAGCACAGGGCTGTATGATTGCGCGCTGTACATCTACGCCCCCACTCACTCACTCACTCTCTCACTCTCAACACACACACACACACACACACACACACACACACACACACACACACACACACACACACACACACACACACACACACACACACACACACACACACACACACAGAAGGCAGTTGGCTGCTGGTGTGTCATGTCTGTATAAGCAGGCATTGATTTTTCTGTCCTGGCCTGCCACCTCCACCATTTATTCTCTGCTTTGCACCAGGGCCCAGAGGACTAGAGAAATTCTGTTACAGTCCACACACACAAACACACACACACCCCGCAGGGCCAATGGGGAGAATAGAGTTCACCTGTCCAGTGTCCCCGACCACTTAGCCAGGGCTAAATGAACAGTTTGCAACATTTTACCCCTCACTCCTCAGTTTAAGCTTCCTTCCTCCATCTTAACATCTCTTCAAACGCGTCCTTCTCATTTATGTTCACATCAGCAACATCAGCGCTGACACTGCTTTACGTAGTCAGTATCAATCCAATAAATGCAAAAACATGAATTGTCATGTGTGGTGTATTTTGTTTAGTTGTACGATGCCACAAGCCTCTTCTGATAATCCGAGGAGAGAAGTAAATATGCATTCCGTTCTTTCTTTACTCTGGACATCTGTCTATTTCTCCATGCCAACGCCTACAACGCAACAAAAGCAAGTTGTTTTTTTTATCTATGTGTAGGATGTGTGCACCTATATTCATCTGCTGTGTTATTAGACTTCAAGAGACACATCGAGGTAGAAAAAACAAAACAATAGAAAGAAAGCCTGTGCTTGAATTAATCTTTACCCCTGCGCTATAATTTAGGCACAGAATGACTAATGTGCGAGTCATAAACAAATGAAGTCGGGTTTTGGGGAGCATTCGTCTTGCAGCGAGGGCCATGTTATTTTAGGGAGGGCAGCTGTCTTTAAGTCCTGATTGTGTCGCTTAATCCCTGTGGTATCTGTTTCATAGCGAGCAGCATGACACTCACCTGAACAAATAATGACTCCAAGCAGCATGTAGCATGTGTCTGAATCAATAATTCAAACTCATACATCTTCCTTACTGGAAGGAGGGGGAGGAGGGGGGTGGTTGCAAAAGAGAATGTGAGGGGAGGGAGGGAAAAGGGGAGAAACGATGGAATTAAAGATGGGGAGGTAGAGAGAGGGAGAGACGGAGAGGAAAATGTGTCCCGGCTTCCATATCAATCTATATGTTCCATAAAGATAAATCTAAATGTGATATGCATGTCGTCCCCCAACTAGTTGAGAGGACATTTTAAGCTCACTTACCGGGAAGGATGGAGCAGCTTTGAAATGGCGCCTTTATCACCTGGCTCTAAGCTCAAATGCATATTTAAACATCTCTGTTTTCCTCTCGTTCTCATCAACTGACTTGGCAGAGAATTTATTTGACCAACAGATCTAAGTCTGCATCTGTATTTCCTTCCCCTTCCTTCCTCCCCGCGGTATTTATAGAAACAGCTCGTCGCCCATGCCACCGTGGGAGAGGTAAATAAGATGAGTGAAGAGATGCTATCTTTTATTGTAAACATTATGCACAACACTCCTGCTTTATGAGCTAAACGGGCCATTGTTTATCACGGGGTGTAATCGCAAAGCCAGGCAGGCAGGCAGGCAGGCAGGCAGGCCTTGACGTGGGCACGCGGCATGCTGGGATGGAGAAAAACAAGGGAGAAAGGGAAGGCAGGAGGAGAGGAGAGAAGATGGAGGAGTCAGGGCTGGCAGAGTTGACTATCAGTGGGGGTTTTGTAAGGATGAGAGGAGGGTTTGCGTCTGTTTTTATGGGATCAGATGGAGCGCTTTGATCTTGTCCCGGCATGTCAGATCCCGTCACGATCCACCGTCCCGCCCATACATATGCATACTGCCTCTAAACAGCCAGGCACCATGCAAAACACACCAAAGGAAGGAGGTAGAGGAGGGGGCGGGGGGGGGGGAGAGAGAGAGAGAGAGAGAGAGAGAGAGAGCCGGAGCAAATGTGCTTGTTTATGCATGTGTATGAAGCAAAGATGGAGAGACACAGAGGTCTGCCAATTTAAACCTGAAGACTTTATATCCTGCTTCCTAGACCTGAATTTAAAAGCAACAAAACAACCTCCATAAATACAGAAAATGCTGCCGAAAACCTCAGTTCAAGATTCAACAGTTTGAGAAAGCTAAATCTTAACAAGGAATTTAGGGTTTGAAAGTACACAGTAGGCATGTGGCTGTGATTTTTAATTCTATGTAATGAAGCGAAGGTGATGATGATGATTTCAATGCAGCAAAAGAATGATGGCAAGTCAAGAAAAAGACGAGGGGCTTGTAAGACGGGTCATAGTTTGGACTCGTTTCAGACCTTTCTGTTTAGTCCAAACCAAAACAACAGGTGTGAACGGAGCCTTTGTTACTTTCGGACGAAAGCATCAATAGTCCGACCAAAACAGGTGGTCTCAGTCTGGATCAAACTGAACCGTGGTTAGGATTGTTTGCAGTGTAAAAACTTTCTGGGTATAGTTCGGATGTTTTGTAATTTTTCAAAAAGGCAAAATAACCTACACAAACATGATAATGCACTGCTATCCACTGTTTTCGTAAAAAATGAATGTATTTGGGTTAAGGACGGACCATTTTAAGAAGGCACTGAGAAATGTGATGGGCATTTTCTTTTACAAAAAGCACAAAATTAAAAATGGTAGATGTTTGCATTCATATAGAGGTTTTCTAATCTTAATGAGCACTCAAAGTGCTTTACAGAACAGTTTCCATTCACCCATTTACACACACATTCAGTGCATCTATGTGCAGCACTTTCTCTGTCCCACATCACTCACACACTGTCGGTACAGCCGTCAGGGGAAATTTAGGGTTCAGTGTCTCACCCAAGGATACTTTGGCAAGCTGAATGGAGGAGCAGGGGATTGAACTACCAACCTCCTGCTTGGAGGGCGACCTGCTCTATACCTCCTCAGCCACCAACGCCCCAAATGCTTGATCAGTTCATCAAGAATATAAACATTATATTCAATGAAAACAACCATTAACTGCAACCCTATAGTCACTAATTTCCCCTGTGCATTTCCCTTAAGACACAAGTGTTGGGAGAGAGCATTGCTAACAAAGCTTCAGGGAGCTGTGATCCCAGTGTGTGGATACTTTCTCTATTGTATTTAAGTAACAAGCTCATGTACTTTTAGGTCTGATATTTAAAGCAGTTCACTATTTAAATTGTTGTTGGTTGAGTGTCCTGGTGTTAAGTTACTGCATTCTGGAAAGGCCACACCACTGTCAAATGAGAGCTGTTGTAAATTGTATGAACATAAAAACACTTAGAATACACATAGAATCACACTTGCCATTGACAGCTCCTCTGCGACAGGACTGTTTACGTCTGATCAGCTGGAGGCCACAGCGCTAATAAACATCTGTAACTGTGTGAGCAAGTTCTACGTCCAGTCATTATTTCACTGCTTTTCTTCCTCCTGCATCCCTCCATCTCATCCCTCGCTTTACTCCTCCCTTTCCCGCCTTCCCTGCTCTTCTGATCACACAGCAAAGCGGCATGATTGACACCCTGTGCAGATTTATTCAAAGACCCAGGTGGGTCTTTCGCCTGTACGTTCACAGAGCTGCATGCTACTGTGTCTATACTGTCACTCATTACCATATCTATACTGTGGTGTGATCCTGTCATCAGTTCAGGCATATAGGGCTACTGTCAGAACATCACAGGCCACACTGGCCTTAATTGTGATATAAAATCCCTAAGGAGGAGTTACTGTACCTCTAACAGGAGGTGGAAAAAAAGGACCTGACTCATTACCACACACTCACTGTCACCCCCAAGTGGTGAGGTGCTGCTTGTTGTCTGGGACCTTGCAGAGAGTGTGCTGATAGTATAAACTGTAATCGTGTGTTCTGGACGAATTATGAGAAAGAACGTGATTAAATAGGTCAGTTTTTATGATTAAGAATCTCATACCTTGCTCTCTAAATCTACAAATCACAAAATAAAGATGTTGTCATGAAACCAAACAGACACCCCCTGTTCCTCCTGACTGCAACTTCAGGTTTGTGCTACGCACAGAGCATTTTTAATTGACTGAATTAATTGCGTTAGCCGTTTTTAAGACAGCTCTGAATTCCTTCTCTTGGTTTCCTTGTCGTGTTGGCCGGTTGGTGTGAGAGGAAGCAATCCGCCGATGCTCTCACGCTGCAACACAAAGACAGAAAAGAGGGAGAGAGGCCGACTCTCGCCTCAAGCCAAACTGACACAAACAGACAACTTCAAAGTGAAGACTGTTGTTTATTTGGTGAAGGGAAAAGAGGGGGAGATGGGCGAGGGGGGTAAAAAGAGAGAAAATTTATCTGATATGCAACTGTCAGGAGAGCATTTTCACATGCAAAATAGCGAGTGAGTGAGAGAGATTACCTAGAGGGAGGAACATGACAGCATTCACTAGGGTCAGGATGGATCATCATCTTCAGCCCCCTCCTCCTCCTCCTCCTCCCTCATCTCTCTCTTTTTCCCTCCATCGCTCTATCTTTATCTCTCTCGTGCTCCGCTTCCCTTCCTCCTTCCTTCCGTTTTCCCCTACTCTGCCTTTCCCTCTCATCCTGTTTTCAGACTCCATCACTCTGCACTTCGACAACCCGGCAGCTTAAATCCAGACTAAATTAGCTGAATGAAGATTAAATCATTTGGCCCTGAGCTCTCCAAGATATTGGGAGGAAGACTGAGTAAGCCTTAAATGGTGTCTGACTGAGCTCGGACCTATAGAGTATGTGTCTGAGCAGAGGCTCTTCCTTCAATGGCAGTCAATTGAAACCTGATTAGAGGGGGGTTGTTGGGTAAAAAATGGGGAAAAGATTAAATTTCTGGGACAACTGTTTCCTAAGTAAGGCCGCTGGCTTCGTTATTTTTCGTTTGCGTGCACAATGTCGACCGACGACAGGCTTGTTCCACGGCTAAGATATCGAACTGAGCAACATCATCGCTCACAGTGCGCAGGAGAAATGCTTCGGAAAGCGCTGTAGTCATTGTGGGCTGTGGCTACTCACATCAGCTTTGCGGGTGGTGCTTGTTTAACATTCAAACAAATGAAGACAACCATTTCTGGCCCGATGCAGGAGATACGACAACAGCACAAACTCTGCGGCAAGAAAAAGGAGCAGAATCTCCCCGGAACCAGTCAGAGAATTATCCCAGCATAAGGGCATTTTAAAGTGAAATATCTATCGAGTTTTATCATACTGAGACCTGCAGGAGTGTGCAGCCAGCATGTCACACAAAACAACAACTAAAACCTCCATGAAGAGGCCACATGTGTCTGCAGAGTATTGTAGATGAACCTCCTCTGAGAGGACTGCTCCTGCATATGACTGCAATATAAACAATGGCACGCAACAGAGATGCTGCTGCTGATTTATGTTTACCTTCAATCCCGGGAGAAAAAGGAGGAGGAGGAGGAGGAGAGGAAAAAAAAAAAGATAATGAAATAAATAATAAAAGACCAGGCCCATCAGATAAGCTCCTGTTTATCCCGCTGTAGGGCAAATACAAATTGTCAATTTAATGAACACGGTGGACGTGATGAAAGCGGGGTGAAGGAGCCTCCTGCCTGACAAACAATCAGGAAATGTTATCTTAATATTGTTGTGCTGTTATTCAGCCCATAACTTAGGGGGTGGGGAGAGACCACGAGGAAAAGGAGGTGGCACGGAGGGGAGAGGGGAGCGAAGGGGGAGCAGGGAGTCACAAAGGCCATGTCCCTCTGTGGTGGCCCTGTTATTGCCTGTTTTATTATGAGCCATAGCTCAATAGTCCCAAACACACTTTGAAATACACAAACCTAAATGTGAGCCTGGAAAGGGTGCACACACACACACACACACACACACACACACACTCACCAACTTACATGCACAGCCATTACAAGAAGTCTTTTCTGCAAGAGAATGAAACAACATGATTTTGAACAAAACCCCCAAAATGATCTATTTCACTGTGGGCATGTGTGCACTACTGTGATGTCTTTTTCTCAAAGTCAGTTAATTTAAAAGCACAGTAAGTTTTACAGATTTCAAACTATTAATCAAAACATTTCAACTGGAAAACTGCAAATCAAGAGCACCAAAAACGCTTCTTGCTCAAATTATCAGACGCTAAAAAGTACTGGAAATCTGATTTATGTGACATGGTTCAGTCAAAGGCCTTTTCTCAACCCCCCGCCATCCTTTCACTTGCACTTTAAAAAGTGTCCAGATGCTTCAAAGCGCAAAGGTTTTTTTGTAAGTCTTGAATTTAAAGCATCGCAATCTGAGCAGCCACCAAAATTAACTATTATCTCCATATTTATATATTGCCGGCACTAAATTGCGTCCGTAAGAATTACTATCAATATGAATATCTGCAACAATAACTCAGCCGCAGTGCGGAAGACAGGATGCTCTTTATCAGGCTTCTGATAGGCCTTAAATACAGCACAAGGCAGCCATATCAGAGCTTTTTCTCTCTAATATCAGGCCGCATTAGCACCTCGTAAATCAAATTACACTCCTAGAATTTCATTAGGCTCACCTGCCAGCGCTGCTGTGCTGCAGAAATATTTATGTTTTTATGCTGCAATTGTGCGCTCTCAGGTACACAAAAGGGAAGGAAGGGGGGCGATAGGGAAAAAAATGGGTGATAAACCTAATTATCTTTTAAGAATACAGAGAAAATGTGTCATAAATTGTGGCGATCCTGAGGAGAGCTGGCGTCTCAGAAGCCTGTGGGGCTGAGAGTTGGGGGACAAGTCTGCTCCACTGTTTACCATCTTTAACCGGGGCTACACTCTCACAATCCAATTAGCGGCTTCCCCAAATTCACTCTAAACAGAAATCAAACAGGATGATGTATGACGCCGATCAGCGGATTCTCAACAACAAGTTAATCTGATAAAGTGGAGAAAAAAAAAAAAAACATTGCTAATAGCACAACTACTTGTTAAAACTGGATCCAAATGTTATGATAGGAGTCTGTCTTTGTTATTTAATTACCTCAAAATAATTTCACATTTCCATTTGTTTATTCGCTGTTGCTGTTGTTTGTTAGATTATATTATCTGCATCATAAACATCTCTCTGGTAGCGTTTGCTGAATGTGAGCCGAGACTGGGGGCGTAGGTGGAGGTGGCCGTGGGAAGGGAACGCTAACATTCCCGCTCCGTTTTCTCTCCCATCTGGAGCGGCTGGGGTCTGGATATGGATTTTGATTAGACACAAAGGGAAATGACTGAGCCAGTGACCGTAACGACAGCCACTTAATAAAAGGTACAGTTTATACATTAAAGAGCTTCTAGTTGTAAATCATTCGGCCCTGTAACGACATGCATCCCCGTCCCAATACCAAGCCCCTAACAGGCCTCTCATATTTACTCTGTTGGTCCAAGCATCATTTTAGAATAATGAGCTATGTCCCTTATCTAATTAACAGGGGCCTGGGTTCATTTGTTTCTTTCAGCCTCTCTCCACTACCGCGCCGAATTTAGGAAGCTGGCATATTGGTTTAACTCGCAAATATTTAGCAAATTTCCTCCGTGGTATGACTGGTTTAAGTTGCAACACAGATAGTGTGGCTGTGACTTTTGTTGTATGTTTTGTGTAAATGCTGAATATTACAACTAGAGGCTGTTTATCCTGGTTTTTTGTGCGGGTGCATGTGTTTGTGTGTATACGTGGGTGTGTGTGCTTCAGTGGGCAGAAGTAAAAGACCGGGTCCATTCTCTCTCTTATTACTGGAATTGTAATTCAATGATCACCTTAGATCACACACGTGCCATAAATCAGATAGGCTTGACAGAGGATGAAAAATTGTATTAATAATGTGAAACTTATTATACAGTCCCAAATGCTCCCTTGATAAATGACATTGTTTGGGCCTGACAATGATTGCATTTAAAACATTATTTCTGTTTTGTGTGTGTGTGTGTGTGTGTGTGTGTGTGTGTGTAGGTTTGTGTATGCGTGCACACTGCAGGACATAGCAGCATTGGTTCAGGGTGGGGAAGACAGAGGTGGGGTTCCCAAGCTTCATAAAATATTCAAGATGTTTCCCACCCTTCTCTCTGGAGTCAGTGGGCAGGCGATGGCGGTGGCAGTAGGGGTATAAAATATGTGTGTGTGTGTGTGTGTGTGTGTGTGTGTGTGCGTGCGTGCGGCCAGCACAAGTGAAATGGCTGGTGGCTCACCGCAGCATAAACACCCAAACTCCCAGACCACAGAAAGGAACCATGCACATCTTCAAGTCATAAAGCAGCGTGTGTACGCACACTATTATTACAGCACGTCTTTGTCAGATATTAAAAAACGTGAGAAACTGCAGAAAGAAGCTGCACAGGGCTAATCATTTATGAACAAGTCAACTATTGCCTCTTCTTTTCTCCTTTTAAATAACTGATTTTAGGAGAGTTTATTTTTCTTCATAACTCAATACATACCAGAATGCTACTATTAGAAAAACAAGTCTAGACTCGGCTTGTGACAAATGCAGCAGAGACATTAAAAACTCAGAAATTTAATACAAATATTGTATCTGCAATGTTCCTTTTGTCTTACTTTACTGCGTAGTATCTAGACAAGCTGGATCAGGCAGGATTAAAACCAGTCCGGTTTGCATTCACTAACACGGGAGACATTTGGAGACAATCCTCCAAACACAAAGGTTGCAGAGTTAGAAAAGCAGTAAAGACAAAAGGATCTGGCACGGGCCCTCTGTCTCGCCACAAGGACAAACACATTAAGTTGTAGCACATTATTTCGCTAATGCCGTCTCATTCTCAACACCTGTCTATATGGATAAAGTGCCCTTGCTCAGTGCATCGGCTGTAATGAGGGATGTTGTGTCCATGGCACAAGATTGAGCCAGCAAACCCCAACCTGTCTGCCAATACTGTTGTAAACAGTCCATCAAAACCAGCGAGAGGAAAATGTCAGCTTTAAATATGTTCTCACACACATGGTTCTTTGTGTTCAAGTAACAATCACAAGACGGGACCCTTTGGGATTTGTACGGATCCAGCTCACAAGTACTAACATCCATTACTCAGAACGATGCAAGCAAGAAACACTGAATCAATCATCATAAAAATAATAAATAAAAGTTACAATCCAATACAACATCAGTAAAGGGTACACTTGACAGCAAACTGCCTGCCTGAAAAAAAAAGCAACTGGGAAAATGTAGAGTGTGGTATTACAGGAGGGTTCAGAGCGGTGGACTCAACATTGGATGCTTCAACACATACGAATGTACTAAAACACTGCAAATAAAAAGTTTGCAGAAATACTGTGCAAGTCTCCTCATGAAAAGGCACCAATAAGGAAGACAAAAGCAAATGTTGCACATGTTCTAAAACAAGGTAAACTTTGCACTGTGATTGGTTGAGTAGTTGAACTACACAACCTATAACCTGCCACCCGCATCAGCTCCAGAAAAACTGGTATCATGCAGCTCTGGGTTCAAGGAAAGTTTAATTAAGTTGGTGGATAGTTGCAGTCAGATCCCTGCACAGGGACACTGAGACCCAGACTGCTCTTTCCCCTGTGGACTCGGCTTTCCCTGTCCACGTCCTCTACTGTACTGGATGTGCGACACAACCCCAACACCCCCCCTTTAGTGATCTTATTACCCCCACCCCCCATTTTACTCTCCCTTCTCTTCTCCTCCTCCTCATTCCGGCAAATGACCATGATGGGAGGCCATTCATCTCACTCCTCTGGCCACCACGACGAAATAAATCAAGAATTTTTCCTGCAAATATAACAATATTTGTATTTGGGGTGGGGCAGGCGTAATTGATGACTGCAACCGTGCTAATTAAAAACGGCAGAGGTTTCATTAATCTTGGTCATTGGAAGAAGGGATAGTGGGGTAGCTGCATTGGCTGAATGGAGGGGGGGGCAGGGCCGCCGCCTCCATCGTCCGCATCACTCAGGTGATTTGGACCATTGTCGAGTATATTAGCGTGGCGAGGTTAATGTGGAATGGCCATTAATAATCACAACAAAAGTCTATAGTACACAAAGCCAGTCTCTGTCTGTGTGTGTTTGGTCTTCTACCACGACAGAATCAAACAAGACAATGAAGTGAACAATCACATGTGTTTACTGCCATGTCCTGGCTGAAGAAGTTAATTGCTTTTCTGACTTTTCTTTGTAGAAACTCTTGTTTTTTCTTCTATCCATTGACACACAAACACACACAGAATTAATTACTACCAACTTCTTACTCTTTCTGCTTTGCCTGTGTTGTCAAGACGACCTAGAGTCACAGAGTTACTGACTCTTTGGACAAAGACAATGTCTGAGCATCAGCTTTAAGTTTCACAAACAAACGCATAATTCGAGAAAATTATCATTTAGATTGGGATTAGGAATTTGCTTGAATAAACAATGAAGTTATTGTTGTTTTTTTCATTAGTTTTAGTTAAAGTAGTAACTTAAGCTTTTACAAAAGTTATTTTCCATGTTATTTGGTTTTACCTGGATGTTGAAGAACACTATGTTTTAAGAGAAAGACGGATAGATAATACATTATAAAAATAATAGTGCTTTATTTGTTTGTTTATTTGTTTGTGAGCAGCATTAAGCAGACAGTACTACATTAATGGTTGTTAAGGGGGGGGGACATGACCCACGTAAGAAGTCATTAAACTTTGGTGCAGATCTTGATCAGGGGGCAGATCCAGGATCTTTTTTCTTTTCTTTCTTTAGCATTGCAAGTTTTTCAACCTTTTTGTAGATTTCTCAGAAAATAACCTAGTCATCTTTCTCTAAAAACAAAATCACAACAATGTGGTTTATCAAGGCAGCATACGGTTTTTTAATCAATAGATTAAATAATACAAAAAATGGGGCAATCTTAAGTATTTATAACAATTTCATGACTAAATTTGGAAGCCAGAGGATTGAAATGAATTTCCATGACTCTGACCAACGCTGTAGAAAGCAGAAAGTCAAAATGATCCAACAAATGAGTCACATCTGAGCGTCTACATAAAAGAGGACACGTGAACAGACCCTAGAGTTGATAAGACAGAATCATATTGTTACTGTTGTGCCATTACAGCGCAGACAATTTACTAAGTAGCTCCTATGAACGGTGCAGATGGATTTCATCATCACATTGTAATGGCTTTTACATGTTAATTCACAACTTTAGCTTCTCCACCACGACTCAGTCACAAAATAATGGCTACCCTGCATCTGGTAGAGGCGGTGTAGGGCAGTGTATGAAGCATGAAGAGAAACGGAGAGAGAGAGAGACAAAGAGAAAGAGATAGAATTAAACAGAGAGAGGGAGAGAGTGAGGGAGAAGAGATGGGTGCGTGGGGTGGAAGCAGTAGCATATGGTGCCACGCTGCCATAAACAAGCTTTATGAAAAGACCGGGGACGTTTATTTAATCATGGAATACCTGAGGAATCGCAACGAGACACACACTTTGTCCCATTATTGTTAGCCCATAAATTTAACTGCTTTACCAGAACGATGAGGAACCTGATACAGCCACCAAAGACAACGCGCGGAAGCAGGTGAATTTATGTATGTGTGTGTTTGTAAAGTGCACTGTGTCGTAGCTACGGTAAAGGTGTGTGTGTGGGGTTACAGATGAATAGCCTTAACTGCTACACACTGGTATCTGTGTATCTGCAAACACTGGACTATACACTCTGTAAAGTGCCTGTATCTGGTAGGAAACACACAGGGAACACATATGATACAGAAGTGTCCTCTTTATATTCTTGCATTCTCTGAGCATACGTCTTTATATGTTCACCTGTCACTGCCATTCTCTAGAAAGCTTCCTCACAAATGTTATTGTTAACAATTAAAACAATTATAAGTGATTTAACCTATCAGATCATACAAAAAGCATATTAGAAATTATGTGGTGGGTCTAAAGGCCTCCTGAAGAAAGAGCAGTGGACGTTTTAAATGAAGGGTGTGCACTGCACTGACGTCATTTCAAAATCACACACACGCTTACAAATGCCCAAACACAACCATGCATTATATATATATATATATAGTGCATTGTGCAGGGACATGTATAGGTGAAATATCGCCATGTTTGCCACACACACGGACATACACAACAGACTGTGCAACACACAAATGCACTTGAAAGTTCACAATTACAGTGCGAAGAGCCGCTCTCGCTAACACACACAAAAAGAATCGCAGTGCATGAGCAACGGTGTGTCGGCGAGCAGACTTCCACATAAATACACACACCCACACACAGACACACACACACAGCTCTGGGTCAGGGGGACAGCGGTAGCTCAGAGCCAGCTGTGACCTGCCGGTCCAGGTGCTCAGGAAAACCGCTGTTAACGGCCACGATTGATGATCTAATCAAACTGTCACCACAACGATCCGCTGCAGTGGGAGAGGAGGTTGGGGTGGCATGGGAGTGTGTGTGTGTGGCGGCTGGGGGGCGGAGAGCAGGTGGGAGGGGTGGGGCGTGGTATCCAGGAGGCCTTGTGCATGCTTACCGTTAGCCCAAATTGAGAGTGACAGTCTCAATAGTGAAAAGGCCTCTTCCCCCCCCCCCTCTAAGTAATGGAGGAAACAACTCCAGCGGTCTTCCGGAGGATGTCACATAATCAAGGGAGCCCCTACAACACCCACCCCCCCTACCCCAGCTATAACATCTCAGCTCAAGTAGAGTGTGGGGGGGCTGGAGAGTCTGGATGTTGAGGGATGATATGGTACAGTGCAGGACCAACGGCCCACACCGAGCTGATTATAATGAGTTCTGCATTGTTGGACGCTAAACACACACATCCACACAAAGTGCTCTCCGGAAATCAGTTCGAGCTGATGGTACGCCTCATGGACCCCCATCTTATAAAACCCTCGTCCCATGGGTTCATAAGGGACGTTGTTATTGTTGATCTGGTGATGTATTGTTCAACTATGTGCACATGAAGAGATGACAGTGCTGAAAATGAAACCTAAAATTACAGCTGCAATCCTTTTTCATTGTCTAACTGCAATCATTTCCAGTGACTCATTGTGCAGTGAACACAGGCTGTCTCTCATTTTGCTCAAGACTCCTTGTAGGCCCCTAAAGGGCCCCAAGAGCCTGCTCAGGACTGTCCACTGCATGGGCCCTGCGGTGGGGGTGGTGTGTGTGTTGTCCTACACGTGAGACAAAACACATCAAAAACAACAGAAAGCAAAAAATGATGTTTAATTTACATAATCCATGGAAGTGAATGTATGAGTGAGTCTGGAGCAGGGGTCTGGTGCTCTCCAGGAAAATTAAGATTTTGGGATTTATTTCAGTCATTCATTTGACCAATAATTATAAAAAAATGAAATAAATTTGAAATGATTTGATGGTTTTTTTCCTTAAATTCAGAAAACCTTTTTTTCCATATATGTGATGAGATGAGATTTATAAGATTTAAAGGTTTTACCCTTATACAGTTAATTTATGATAAAGGAACTAATATTTTAATCATGTATGATCTCAGTCCTGTGAACACATATTTTGCATATTTATTTAAACATAATATTGTTTAAGAAATGTTTTATTTTTATTATGGCAAAGGTTTTTGTAATAATTTAATAACTATGTTAAACAGTTGACTTAAATGGGGGCTTTTGGTTAGTACATAGAAATTAAATAAATGGTGTTGTCAAATGTGACTGTGCAAGTATTTTATATGATCATTAATCTGAGAAATATTGAAATATATATTTATTAGTTATTTTACAACAGCCTGTATAGAGAGTCATTTAGAATACACAGGTTCTATTTGTTTCAGAGACTGGCAGGTATAACTGAAAAGTAAGACACTTTAAGTAAAATACAAATGACAATCTCTTTTGAAAACATAGCTCCACAGTATATTAGCATCTCTGTGCAGCTGCATGGGAAGATATGATAATACCTCTCCAGTCCACAAATACATAAAATGAATTAAGTGTTGCTATATTTAGCTTAAAAAGAGAAAAGTTCAGGAAGTTGTCCAGCTTAATAGCGGCCTTGTTGATCGCTGCCTGTTCTGTGTGTGTGTTAATCACCTTCCCCAGGATATATCCACGACCGCCGCTTGCCAGTCCAGCTCACATTAATTTAATCGCTGCTCAGCTAATTCATTGATTAATTGGTTCATTAGTGATGCCTGGCAACATCCATTTCTGCCATGACAGTCTGATGTTTCAATAGAGAAGAAAAACAGGCTGGCTCCAGCCCAGTTTTTCCACAGTCCCACTGTGCATAATGTCCAACCACTGTCAACAGTTAGCTGCACAATTGTGTCACTGTATAACTGCCTGGTTTTGTGCCACAGGATGTGAAATGAATATGAAGGTGAACTGTGCACATTCTCCGTTCTTGTCTGCTTGAGTAATGTCACTTGGGCTTCAGCGGTGGGTGACATCATTCTTAGGGAAAGAAAAACTTCAAAAAGCTGGAGGGTCTGTTGGAGCTGCACTGCCGAGATGAGGTAGATGCTGTTATAGGAAGACAAACCACTGCTGCAGATTTATTCCACAAGTCAAGGTCATGTTCCTCTGACATGACGAGTGGTTTCCAACTCTGGGACGAGCTGTCAGCTGCTAACTAACATTATTATTAGTAATAGGAGCCAATAGGACCTCGCTGCACCCTGCACCAGGAAGCCTGATGTTAAAGTGACCGACAACAATGCATAGCCCGGACAGCTGATGTGACATCACTGGTGAATTGAGATGGCCATAAAGTAGCTTGGATGTACGGTACGTGACCTTTGACCTCTCTACTCCAAGACACAGGCCCAGATTTATAATTGTAATTTTGTCACAGTTGTGGCTCCCAAGCAGTGGTGGTCCTGTGATTTAACTAATCATGAGCAAGACCGCAAGGGTGGAGATTTTAGAATAAAGTGTGTCAGCTTTTCAGAGAACCAACATCCTTTGCTCACTCCGCCCTATCCACACACACACACACACAATTCTGCACCATATGCCCATGACAAGTGCATAAAAATTGTTCCCAAGCGATAGCACAGGCCAACCCATAAAAACTTAATGCACCTAATTTTCCAGTAATCAAACTTTTATAGACTGCGATGGCTTTTAAACTAACAAATTTTAATTATCGCTTAATTTTAACAGCAATATTAACGCGATCCCTCATTCTGTGAGTGTTCGTTCTCCATGAAATATTGAATAGGGTAAACAGTGAGGCGCTGTCCGCTGGCTCCTGTTCAAACATGCAGCCAGCAAACACAAAGGTGAGCTAGGGGTCGCTGAGGCCTTGCCGGTACCAACACCAGGTTCTACCCGTGCTGCACCGGGGACCTCTGGGAAATGGAGCTCCTCGAGTGCAAAAAGCGCACAAAATCAGTGTGCTGATGTTGCACTGAGACTACAACACAGAATTGATCACTGGTGTGTGTTGGTCAGCGGTTATAACGTGATCCTGCCTCAGTGCCAAACAGACAGTTTCTCTTTAGGTTGCTGCAGTAAGTTTGATTTGACTGCTGCCCTTGGGTGGCTGAAAACGAGACCTTACCACCCAACACCAAGCTAGAGAGACAAAGTGCTGACACAGGCAGATAAGGGAAGGAAGAAAGAGAAAGATTAAAGAGTAGATTCATTATCAATAATTAAGGGAAAGGATTTATTTTAATGAATTAGGGGTTGTCTTTATCTACTCTTTATCTCCCTATCGCCCTGCTAACTCTATTTCTCTCTCTCTCTCTCTCTCACTCTCTCTCACTCTCTCACACACACACACACACAGGCTCACAGTATTTGTGTGACTTGACCCCTGCCTGCTCCTTGTGGTCCATATTGCCACCATGCTGGCTCCAGGCAGGGCTCTTCCGCTCCTGCTCTCCGCGTCCAGCCTGGACGGTCCCGGCCCTTGGTGCTGGGGCAATATGGCCGCGCTGCACGGCATGCTGGGTCGCGGCAGCAAGCCCAGAGCCAGGCGCTGCAGAGCCAGATGCCCGCTCAGCCGAGCTCAGCCCCTGGCAATGTGGAGCGAGCGACCACAGCAACGTACAAATCAATTCTGTTGTGTGAACATGCCCAAATAGTGCGCCGTGTTTTGTAAGCGTGGATGACGGAGATATTAGTTAACTGCACAAAATCTTGACTACACTGACAATGAATACAAATATGAAAACATTTCTAGAAGAATAAAGCTAGTAAACATTTAGATAAACTCAAGGTACCTATGATGGCAGTTTCAATCTAAAGCGAGCATCTTCTCTCAAAGACTGATAATACTCTGGACTCTTCTTGCTGCAGTCATGTAATAACTAATGCTGTGAATATCCCTGTCTTCATTTTGTGAGTCATCACACCTGCGCTGCATGCATCATGCTGGCTATTTCTGGATCGGCGCTCATGCCTCTTCACCTGGTTTTCTGTTTTCTTCTGAGGGATTTTAACACCCGCTTACTTGGCTCAGACATACAGTAATGTTGTATTTTAAAATACGACTTAAAAACCGTGAGCAGACTTTCGCAATTAGACATCTCCCAAACACTGAAAACATTCTCCCCAGCTGCTTGTATCACGCTTTCCCTCCTCCGACTTTAAACAAATATATCTTTCTTCTGGCTTGTCAGCACTCCTGTTTCAAGAGTGATGAGTGTATTAGTTCAAGGAGTTTATTATTACAAGCGTGAAAATGGCAGGCGTTTTAACAATTACCTATGAAAACAGGTGTGTGAGACAGTTCAGTTGTCTTTTGGCGCCCTGTTTTTAAAGAACTAATTACAAGCAATTGAGGCAAGGTCGCTGCTGTCAATCACGCGCCTGAGCCACTCCCTTGTAGCTGAAGTGTTGGTTTAGGTGACTGTAGGCTCTGTGTGCCTTCACGCCACACAGCATCAATACATCTCACACACACAGACACACACAGACACACGCAGACAGACACACGCACACACCAAGGTTATAATACTAAAAGACATGGATTAAAGTCGTGAGATAAAAACTAAATTGGGGAAACATCTGAAATCTTTTTAGATGATGGAAAAGGTATAAAGAGAGCATTTTTCTTCTAACCTTGACACACTCACGCAATAATTTTAGAGACGAGGCAGTCATATTGGAAAAGTGTTACTCAAAAGCAGCGACACACAATTTATTCCATGTTCTCCTCAGGGGCACATGCTGTACTTGTTAACGCCACACTCGGTCACATCCTTTCTTTGTTTTATAATCAAGATAACGCCATCGTTCTCCTGAGAGTGAGCAGCTTTCATGTTCAACAATCAATCAACATCAATAAAATTAAACTAGTGGGAATACTTTTTACAGATTCTGGAGACTTTACTACCATTTTTCCCGCTAGGTGTGCTCAGACCCTGCATCCATTAACGGAATAATAGAGATTATATATTCAGATGAAAATGCACCAAGGAACAGCAACGATTCAACTTGGTGTTATTACAAGTGGGTGACAACAAAAGTAACAACTTCTTGTTATCAGTCTGGGCTGTAATGCAAAATGTTACAATAAAAAGCATTTTGAGATCACTACAATCCATTACAGTGAGACAGCACACACAAGCAGGTTTATAGTGTAAATGTGTGAGGACAAGAGGTCCTCGCAAGTACACATCTACAACAAAGCGCACACACACACACACGCAGGCAGACAAAAGGACAAAAAGCCCTCATCTCCGCTCAGTGCCTGCAGTGAGGAGTGGTGGTGTGACTGAGACAAAGACCCAGTTGTGTCACTTTACAACAGTCTCTCCCTCTCTCTCTTTCTCCCTTATTCTCCCCTTCTCTCTCTCTCTCTCTCTCACCCAGAACCTGTCAGATAGTTGGAGTCTGTCATCACACCCATCCTCCCCCTCCGACTCCTCTTCCTCCTCTTCCCCCGCTGGGGTTAGAGCGATACATTGAGGCTAATATTAGCCTTTTATTTAAAGTCAGCTCTGACCAGTGTCGGCCATCACGTCCCACTAAAACCATTAATGGGAAGGGATTCAAATGAGACACTGAATAAAAATAAAAAGCTATGGACCAAAGATGTTTTCTTTCATATGAAAATACTTAAATACATGATGTGTTTTTAACATGGTCTTCCTGTGATTTCTGAGGGTTTCCTTTAACAACAAAAAACAAACAGTGTAAGCTCAGAGTTGACTCAATACGACAAGAAAATGTCTGGGTTTGTGACCAAAAGGAAGTGCTGCATTTAACTTCAGTTGCCACAGTGTGTGTTTGTGTGTACACTGTTATGTTTACCATACTTGTCACTTCTTTACTTTAATGTTTCAAATATGAATAGTCCGCCCTTTGGCTAAGTCACTGCATGCAATGAAGCTTCCTGCTGCCCTTAACTACTTTAGAAAGGTCAAATGGGGGCAGATTCCCCCAGATTTAAGCCAATCAACTAAAATAGAATAGTTGCACCAAACATTATCAGCACTATCAGCCTTTTGAAGCTAATATGGGTGGGATTTCGTCCTCCACACAGATACCCACCCGAAATGACTTGGCATTTGAGGCCCCAGATGGATTTGGATAAATGGAGCCTGGTGTTACCTACGGGAAGTCAGGTTTCTTCCTCCTGCTCTCTTCCTTTGACTAACAGATCTCCCCAGCGTTCTAAAAATACCAGGTGAACAGGGCCGTAGAGATGGTGATGAAACTGCCTCTCTGACACTGTCCCACTGCAATCCATCTCTCCACCGCCTGCCAGCCAGCATATGTTTGCAATTGGCTCCCCCCAACAGCCCCCGTCGCCTCTCAACCACCCCCACTGGTCCCTAGTTGCTGGTTCAGATACCCCCTTTACACAGAAACACGCACACACATGCGCACACATGCGCACACATTCACACGTTTGGCCATCCTTTCCCTCCCTCTCTTTCTCCCACAGCCATCATCCAAGTCTCCAGTTCTGGGCTTTCAAAACCAGTGCAGTTATCAATCATCGAGCCAGCACTGTCATGTCCGACCAAACCTCTCATACACACACTTCCTCTCTTTTTCCATTCCTCCCTTTTTTCATCTCTCCTCTCTGCCTATCTCTTTGTCATCCATCCTCGCTCTCTCTTTCTTTCCCCTCCTTCTCCTCCTTCCGCCCTCCGTCCTCTGCCTCCTCTCTTACACTTGCCCAAATTTGTTCCACTTAATAAGCCCTCCCCACTGACCTTGTGCTAATTAAGCTGCACTGTGTTGGAAATATGATGGTTAATTAATGATGAGATAAATTCTGTCTGCAGGACTGTCAGAAAAATGATGACACCGTGTTTTACAGGTTTAAATAGAACAAACCTTGTGGCCGTCCTCCCTCTAAGAGGGTGTGTGTGTGTGAGTGCGTGCTTCTGCATGTGCGTGTGTGTGTAGGTGCATGTTTAAATGTGCAGAAATTAGTCGGGGGGAAAAAAGAAAGACAAAAACATGGATGAAAGAATGAGCTTTTGATGGTTGTTTGCAACAGTGTGAATATACAGTTTGTGTGTTCATGTGCATAAACGTAACTGTATGCAACTGTATGTGTGTGTGTGTGTTTGTGTGAGTGTGTGTAATGATCTAATGTGGCATAAAGGCTGAGCGGAGCGGAGTGAATGAACACACACTGAGCTCAACACTATCAGGTAACACACAGACCTTACAGCTCCATTCATGCCCAGTGTGCTTATATGTGAATGTGTGTGTGTGTGTGTGTGTGTGTGTGTGTGTGTGTGTGTGTGTGTTTGTGTGTTCTGTATGACCTTGAGTGTGTTGCCACGTTCAGTTACAAAAGCCGAGAGCACAAAGGGGCTTTGAGAGTGTGATGCTGTAACATATGGAAAATTTAACTGAATATTCAATTAAATCCAAGTGTCGTCATAGTCATCGTCAAAAATGTCACGTTTTGGGGATGATGAGGCAGCAGCTGAGGCCCACAGTTTAGAGAAGTGGGGCCTGGGACCAAATCCCTGGACCAGCAAGAGGACATATGGGAGGGGAGTGAATGAGGAGCATTTTCCCCACCCTCAACATTCAGTGCCACTGAGCAAGGAAACAAACCCATCACTTCCCATTATTATTGTCCCTCTAACGTGATTAAAAAAGGGTGATCGCACATTTGAAGCCATGGTTCCCACACAATGAAATACCCTTCCTATTGTCTCTGTGGACACCCTCAAAAATAACTGGCCTTTCCCAACTGTTTTTGAATGCGTGCAAATGCTTTGTCTGATTATTTAATTTTAACAACTGTCCTTTTGTGAAGCACTTTGTGACTTGTTTTGTGAAAGGTGCAACATTAAATAAACTTTACTTACTTACATTGTTCACTGCTCACAGATTTCCTGTAAATGTAAAATACTCTGACAATAAAGGATTCCTCTTCTAACTTGTTTAGACTAAAAACTGGTGCTTTTACTGTTTTAGTTCAAAAACATTTTACCAGATGAGATGTGTTTTCAAACTTCCACATTTATGGTGGCTGCTAGGCGACGTCAACATGTTTGAGTGGATCATGATCAGTAATCTTTTCCTCTGTCAGATGACGTTTATCTGTCTGAATGTGACATTTATTCAGTCACAAAACAATCAAATGAACTTAGGTATAAGACAAGTTTTCATCAGTGTAGTTGTACAGCTCTTGCCTAACCATCACCAGCTTAGTTATAAGCAACAAACTTGTAATTCACCATTTCGTGCATTGTAATCATATGAGATACAAAAAAATCTGAAACACATGACAAAGTGAAAATGGAAATAGAAACAGGAAGCATTTGCAGAGTGTAGCCAGCAAGGGATCAGAGGAACACTGAAGGCAGACACTGGTCTTTAGCAGTCCCTGGGTAGCATTGTCAGCATGCCGCTAAGATGCAAACATAAGGATTTAATAGAGAAGAGGGGAAATGTGTAATTGTTTTCATGGAGCAGAGGCTAGTGGATTTAACTTTGTGTTTTTTCTTGTCTGAGGAGCTAAAACAGTCGTTTATCGTGATGTGCAGGTGAAAACACATTGAGCCGTATTAAAACCATGCAAACTAACATTGAACACATTTTAATCAGTGTGAGACATATTCTGCAGGATTTTCATGGGCATACTGTATTTCTAGAAAATGTAGATGTTAAATCCTTCACATAGATCACAGTGTTTCTACTGTGCCACATGCAGCTGTAGTGATGGAAGCTTCCACCTCACACCAGGATTTGTCTGTTGGCCTGTTGACACTACTTTTTTTCTTTATTAGTAATCACAATTTTTTGAGTTTCTCTCAATCTTAATTGTTGTCCTTTTTTAAAACTTTTTTCTAACTTTAAAGTTTTTATCAACTGTTAACGGGGGAGATATTTACTCATTCAAAGAGGGAAATGTAATCTTTACTACAGCACAAAAGCCAAAACAGTCAGTCAGACTAATGGTAAACTACAGAGGACGTTGGTTGCACTGGTTGGCTAACAGATCAGAACATGCAGTATGTAGCTGTGAGTATCAATTATAATGTTGCCTAAGAGTTGTATGGAGCTGTGTCAGCTGTCCCTGGATAAATAAAGGTTACAATAACAGAAATGTGGATGAAACAGAGGCTCTAAGCATTTGAGGATATGAGGATTTGTTTCCATCTAATCCAGATGAACAGCTGACAGTAGGAATTTAGCTGATAATGTCTGCGAGATGGAGAGGCATCTGGTCGGGACCGCTTTCTTCAATATCTGAAGCCACTTGTCATATTTAATACCACATGTTGTCAAAAGTATCAATTTGGTTGCGGAGTAATGAAAAAGCGGGTCTGTTTCTATTTTAGAGGCTAGCTTGACAGATTGAGAGGTGTTTAACGTCTCGTTTTGGCTTGTCAGGGTAGGAGGGAGGGGGGTGGGGGGGCTTCACAACTTCATCTCCTCATCTTTCCTTTTCACACGCGAATATACACATACACAAGCACTGACAGCAGGGCTCTGCCTCTGATAGACAGGGCCAAGCGGGAGACATTACACATACACAGAAACACACGCGCTCACATGCGCAGACAAAAATGGTAAAAGAAACATCATTCATCCTTAATTCAAGAGGGAGAGCCGAAAGTAAGATGAGGGAGGGAGCCAGATAAAGTTTGACAGAAAAAAGGGATGCAAGCAAGCGAGCGAGACAGACAGAATGAGTGAAAGCCATTTAACTCATTAGGGAAAGGGAGGATCTAGAGTTATATATAACTTGAAATTTAACTGTGAGGACTTTTTTTTTTTTTTGCTTTAAAAGCTTGCAGACCTCCATAGGGGTTATAGGAGTCAAATCATCTTCCAAAATCCTGAATTAATTGCCCGCTGTATCTCTCAATTTAGTCTCCTGAAATAAAAATGCTGAGATACTTGACAGTCAGGATCCAGGATAGGGCAACAGATCTGAATCTAATTCTCCCTTTCATATATGTAAGTGTGCTAGAAATAATTTCACTGACAAGATTTACTGAGTAGAAGTCAGACACATGCTCGTCCTTGGCTCTCTCTTTGGTATGGCCTGCAAATATTAACAATCATATATATTCTACCAAAGTTAAAAAAACATCAGAAAAGCAGATTATGATATGCAGAGCGCTGTGTGTCACATTTACCTCTCTTTAGGCTGCCCGACTCCATGCTTTCCCAGTAGGTGTGTGCTGAGGTGTTTCTTCATCACAAAGGCCCATCTACAAAACACACACAAAAGAAAAGAGTTGACCAAAGAGCACTTTCAAACTTTGCAATGCTGATTAAACTCTACAGCCATTTTCAGCCATGAACTCTGGAAGATTGGACTTTGCCTTTCACATATAAAGAATGCAAAGGGCAGATTGTATGGTCAGATGTGTTCACAACAACAGAAAGCGTTCTGGCGAGGGGTGGCGCAGCAGACAGGAGGCGGGACATTACGTATGAAGTCCGCTGCAGAATTCAGATGTTTGTTTATAGCATCGGCCTGTATCACCCAAAACTCTTGAATCTTGCCTTTCCAAAGTGACATGTTCATTTGTGTATTCTACGTGAATAGCTCTACTTTTTGATTGTGAAATGTTTGCAATATTTTTGTGCTTTTTTTGTTGGGTTCTGTTGTGTGTTAGAAACATCATCAAAACTCCCACTCGCTTGCTGTAAATTCCTCAGACATAATCCTGCTGTTTTCTCACATGGGCTCCGTCAGACATAGGAGGGCTGGCAGGTGAAACTCTGGAGAATATCTGGAGTCTCTGACCCAGACATTTGCATTCTCACACACAGCCCCACCTGATCATTTCAGATGATTATCAGGAGTTTGGTGCATGTCTGAAAGGACCTAACGAGTGATCTATCATAAATAAATAATAAATATATGTAAGAAAACCCTTTTGTTTCAAAAGAGAACGATAGATGCTGGTAGATAATCTCTGCAATAGTGTGTATTTAAATACACAAAACAGAGTACCTCAAGTAAAAGTGAAGCTCGTCATTGTTTCCAGCAATGAGCTGTAAAACAGAAAGATGTGGTGTCTTTGGTGTTTCACCTTAATCAAATGTAGCATCTGTTGCTTGTCTTCTATTTTCCAACAATAACATAAGAACACAAATCCATCCTTTTCTCACATTCCTTGACCTGAATTGAGTTTTCAGCGCAGCAAATGTAAGCTGCCAAAAACAGGGATCTGGAGGAATAACTATTGTTCTGTTAATCGATGACAGACCTGCAAAGCAGACAGATTTTACACAGAAACTTTTTTATACCACAAGAGTGTAAAGTGGAGAGTGTGTGTGTGTGTGTTTTCTTTGTGTAACTAGCACCTTTTTGGTCAGACAGCAGAGGGAGAATCAGAGGGTGCCACATGTAGTACATCAATGTGTCACACAAATATGTGCAAGGATTCACATGCACACGGATCTACAGTACATGTGGCTGCACGCACACACAGTCAAAAATACCAGGTTACCATCGCTCCACAGTGACCACAGTGTCCTGACTTTGTTGAGGGCCTTGAGTTTACCGTGTCTCCTAAACAGCATATGAAAACATAATGAACGGATGACAAGAATAACTACTCCGACATCCAAGCTGCTTCACCAGTGTTTTCATCCCCTGGCCTTTTCATTTAGCACCCATCACTTCCCATTATTGTGCAACTGAGGGACAATGACCACATCTGAGAGCTGAGGATGGAGCTACATGAAAGAGGCTGAGGGAGTTGAACCGACAGTCATGTGGTTGGCACTGTCGCTGCACACACCCGGGTCCTCCTCTCCTCCATGATTCTACGACCATTTCTTCTTTTCCTTTCTCGTTTCCTTTTCCCGTCTGGAGCATTATTCATTTTTTTTCTCTGGCGAGCCTGTCTGTGCCTTCCTGCAGCTTAACTTCTAACTTTAAAAGTCAGTCTATCATGAAGCAAAAGCATAATTATTTCACCATTTATGTCACTATGTCAACTATCTTCCTCAACCCCCCTGCCAACGTCTGGACACACACACACACACACAGCCACACAGACACACACACGGCTGTGTCCTCCATCCCATCATGGCCCCAGAGTCCCGTCCGTCATCGAGGCCCCTGAGGCCGACGCTAACTAACACCACCATATAAATATTCAAACGTTCCACTGTTTTGCCTCGTTATCATCACTCTGCATTTTCTCAGTCCTCTCTAACTCAATCCATCCACCCGTCCAGAATGTTGCCTCGGAGTTAAACTGGGAGCGAGCGATGACTAAATATTGTACACTCCAATCAGGCAGACTGGCAAGATCAAAAATGCTGAGCTTCCCCGGCCCACTGGAAGTGCCTCTGACTGACGGCATCATCTATAAATAAACAAACAGCATAATTAAGATATTTCTGAGAAGGGTAAAGGAATGAATCAATATATTTGAGAGAAAAGCCCGGCCTTGGAACACTTCACGCGTGCTTGTTTAAGTCGTCGTGTTTAGACGTGGGGAAAAAAAGAGCTTGCAAACATTTCTGTTAATTATGTATTACAGCTGTCCTTCATAAACCTAATTACAGAGCGCTGAAAGGCAACAGGGGCAATTTGCATATGTGCATGAAAGACAAGACATATGCAAAATATGATTTTAATTAGCTTTCTTTGATAGTAAGGGGTACAAATCAAACTGGCATGTTGTGAGATTCTCATCTCGCCGATTTTTTTCACTGGATTATTCTCAGAGTGGCATGGGTGGAAGATAGGAAATGCCCTGTGGAGCCACCTGGCACAGGCTGCACGCACGCACGCGCGCGCACACGCACGCACGCACGCGCACACGCACGCACGCACACACACACACATGTTCATAGAAATGTACAACAACACTCACAACCCCAAATAACTGCACACAAAAGGGTAATGTTAACACATACACAAGTAGCATTTTGTCATGTGATGATCTGATACACAGAAAACTACTATTTCTGATAATGTTGAGACAGAATGCAGGTGGCACACACACACACACACAGCTCATACCATAACAATCTGTACTCACAAAACACCTACAGTCCCCTATCACTCAAGTGTACATGCACACACACACACACACACACACACACACACACACACACACACACACACACACACACACACACACACACACACAGTGCACACACACACACACACACACACACACACACACACACACACACACACACACACACACACACACACAGATCCCATATCTAAATGTTAAAGGGGCAAATCCATTTGTTTAAGGCAGTGTGTAATCAGCCCCCTGCCCTTGGTGTGTGTGCATCCTCTGCCATCCAGGTCAAGGCCTCAGCTTGTCGTCCTGCTGCCTTGGGCTGCATCATCAGCCAGAACCATCAGCCTTGATGGTTATTGTAACAAAGGGATACTTTAACATGCCATTCATCCATATCAATTCACTTCCCCCCCATGAATTGAACTAATAAGGCTGTGCCTCTGCCCTCCAGGGAGGCTCATAATATCCATTGCAGATATGGAAAAAAAAAAAAGAAAAAGAAAAAGAACGACGGCGGCTCTGGTGTTTCACGTTCGACTTTCCCTTCAGACTAATCGGCGCGCCACAGCTCGTTAGGTCCGTGACGTGCCGGAGCTTTACCGATAAGCAGGGGAGACACGGCTCAATTACCCACAGTTACAATCTTTCTCTCTCTCTTCCCTCCCGCTGCCTGACGATGAAGAGATAACATGTCAATATTTGATACAAACAACTTCATTTGCCTAATGGTGTTCCTGGATAGGCCCATCCACAGGTCCAGAAGGGATGGGAGATCTAAGAAAAAGCCTGGAGCACCACTCAGCTTAGATGTACCGTAGCCCGGCACCAACCCCCAAATATCACACATACCCGTTCTAGAAAGCTGTGCACAACAAGGCATGCTGGGATGGAGCCAGGTCAGATATGACACACTTTTTCTTGAGTTACTTTAAGCTGTTTTTTTCCAGGTTTTGACAGCTACCCTTGAAAGGTTAAAGAGGACAAATGTACTGTAGTCTTTCGCTTGATTCTGACATCTCTGCACTCGCACTGCTGCCTTAAAAACGCCATAGCAGATGGCATCAGGTAAAAGACTGGCATGGCAAATGCCAAAGACAACAAAAGATGTCCATGGACACAATAACTCATCAGTTTGTCATTTCACCTCTAGAAGTGTGTTACTAAAATTAAAAATAGTTCCCCTTACATTACAATGACCAGCTAATCTGACAAAATGTTGGTGTACGTATGCTGCAGAAGGCAAAAGTTAGGGGTCAATTGTTAATGTTCCCTTTGAAACCAATTGAACATCTAGTTTGCTGCCTGCTGTGTGCCACCGCAACGTAAACACATCATAGAATAAGCCATGTGGTGAAAAATGAAGCTGAAGCAGGACAAACTCCTGTATTGTAAATGGTTAAAAGGCAACAGAAAAGCCATTACGGGAGAGCTACCAGATGTAGGAACCACTCAACCCTCGCCAGGCGAAGCAGCCGAAACCTTGGGAAGTAGAGAGGTTCCGTGGGGGAAAGATGAAAAGCGAGGTGCATGGGGATGGGCTCTGAAGTTATGGGACTATTGCTGCAGCTCTTTTTGAGTAGACACACACACGTACACGCACACACTCTCTGCAGTGGTCTGCTGGGCCCCAGAGAAATGAGTGTGTGCGGGCTCATCCAGCCTCCTGTGCCAGTCCTAATGATGGCCTCCACCTGCTGCTTTAATGTCACAGCTGGATCGCCCTCCATCCCTCACTGACTCTGACTGCCATCAGCAGCAGGTAGCTCCCCCCGCACACTCCTCCCTCCATCTCCTCTGCCATCTCAGCTTCCTCCATCTACCCTCACTTCCATCTACGCCTTCTCCGACCACTCATCTCAACAATGTCTCTTTCCTGTCTATTTCTCCACTGTGTCTTATTTCCACCCTATTCCTGCCAAACCTCCCTCACTCCTATTTTCTTCCATTGTGTCTATTCTTCAATCCTCATCTTCCACAGTGAAGGCCTTGCCATTGTTGAACCCAATTCTCATGTGGGGTGAGAGACCAAAGAACCATATGGATTTATGGGAAATACGGTCAAATGTAGAAACAAAAGCCAAAGGAAATGCTACAGATATATAAGCATATTTAATGCATCTTTAGGATACTGCACCCACGTACTATATTAAACATTTATCAGGTAGATCCTTAGCATTAAAAAAAACAGCGTTTAACAATGCCACAACTAATTCAGACTTCCGAGTAAACACAATGTGCTTCCTCCTTGTTTATTTTTTTATAAACCCATCCTGGAGAAGCAGGAAACCTGGAGGTAAGTTGACATGTTTAATCTGAGAAGCTTTGACAGGCAGGTGAACTGACAGAAGAACAGAAACCAACACTTGGCTGACAGCAACCCTGGAGTGCTGAGACAGCTGCCGACATGTCAGACAGACAGATAAACAGACAGGAACAAGAAGTCGAAAGATAAGACATTTATTGACAGATGGAGCGACTGCCTCCCTGACAGAGAGACAGACAGGAAGACATCAAGAATGAGGACTGAGGATTCTGCTGAGTTTACAGGCTACAGTTTAATGGATGTTCTACACGCAGGCCTTTAGCAGTAGATAGGGTGAACTAAATGTGGTGTCAAATTTGCAGATGTGGAGATAGATGGTGATGGAAGGACAGAGTAAGAAAAGCCACTGGAGAGAAAGAAGGGAAATAAAAAGAATATGAAAAATCATGATGGAGTATCGGGATAAGTCGGAGTGAATGTGAACTTGGGAGAGGAGCTCAGGCAAATGCAGTTTGTGCTGCTGTCGCTTCGTTTGACGGGAGCGAGAGGCGACTTCGCATCAATATTGCTTGGGCTTCTAAGAGATCCGCTTATGGAAACATCCCATAATGTAACAGATATTGGGGAGGAAAATAAATAAATAAAACATCAGAATTGATCTTGTTTTTATCCCCGTGCCAGAGCAAAGCAAGCACTTGATCTATTCTAAGATGATCTTGATAAAAATAAAAGAGAGGCAAAGTGTTTCTCTGACGACGGATCAACGTCAAGCCTCTGAGTGAAACAGACACCTCTCACTTACGATGACACCGCTCCAGCGTGCATGCCTGTGGGTGCGCGTGTGTGTGTGTGTCCTCTAGTCTTAGAGGAGGTACATAAAAAGCTCACTTTGCCTCTCCAAAGGGGTTTTTGGATCATCTGCTGAGGCAGGTGATGGGGCTTGACGGATTGATTGAGGCGAAGTTCTCATCGACAGTGGCAGCGCCCCATAGAGTTCCCAGCTCCAGTGCACACTGTTCCATTAAAGGATCATTTAGAGGGAGAGCAAGTTCCACCTGCATTTATGCAGAGCACACCCTAATGTGAGATGAAACAGACATTTCCAAGCTACGGGAAAGGGAGGGAGGAAGGGAGGAAAAAAAAATTATAATAATGAAAAATAAAAATTCGGTCCCTTCCCAACAGTGCATTTCCATCTTCAAGAGAACGGCGATTGATGAAGTAATCTATTATTGATATCATCATCGTTATGCGCCGATGGCAGTTTCAGTGTTGCGGAGCCCCCAGCTCTGAGCGTCATAGCACCGTTTGCATATTATGCTGCTCAGCTTCATTATATTTTCTAATTAACTGCTTTAATTTGGGATTCAAATCCTAAGTGAGGCGAGAAACTTGAAAATGCTGAACAAGAAAGAATAATACTGTATTTGGTGTCAAGATGAAAGGAAGAGGTGTATAGGAAGAATAAGGTACAGACAGTTACACAAGTAGCACTTTTCCAAATAGACTCGTGAGAGCTGGCACAATGTGTGGAATCAGCACAAATGCAATTCACTTTTATGGATGGAAGAAAAAAAAAAGCTGTATTCGCTATGAAGATGGAACATGTCCTGAGAAACATTTTAAATGAAATACATAACATACTAAAATACTGCTGCGTTATGAGGAGGTGAAAAAGTCTCATTTTACACAACAAAACAAAATGAATCAAAAATGCTGGTTGTTAAAGGCTGTTAGCTTCCCTTGCTAATGCATCTCTCTCTCCTTCCTTCCCTTCCTCTCCGCAGTGCAGTTAAAGATATGAAAAATATATGTGCTTTCTTCCCCCCCTCTTCTTTCCACTGCGCCGTGTTAAATCATTAAAGAGAAGTCCTGCTCATTATCTCTCTAAACAAAACTTCTCTTAAACCAAATAAATCACCGTTGCGCGGCGCAGCTAACAGCCGTGAAGGGATAAATTACAAAGCGCCTCACTGGCAGCGCTGGTATTTTAAAAAGCTTGCTGCACAATTTCTATGATGTGCAGTAATTTGTAATGCAGGTTTCCTTATGTTCCTAAGGTCTCCTCAGGTGTGGGTGGTGTATGCTGGGAAAAGAGGTGAAGGGTGGGGAGTGGAGAATAAAAAAGAGCCCATTTGGGTTTCAGTGCTGTTAAGCATGTTTTGCCACTAAATGTAGCACTAAGCAAAATTATTTAACATATCTTTATACAGCCGAAAAAACTGCTAAAACAGCAAAACATGATCATCGGTATCGGGGTTTGACTGATAGCATTTTTAACGTCTGTATTGAGAGTGTGTTTGGATTAAAGGTAACAACTTTAGATAATGTGATGCATAAAATAATCCTTCCATTCTGTGGTGATATTAGCAATAATAGCATTAAATGTAATTGTTTATGGTTTAAAAACATTTATTCCTGCCTAAACAGCATTCTTTGCAGCAGAGGGACAAAGAGTATTGATAAAATTAATTTGAAATGCTCTTCAAGATAATAAAATGTGGTTTACTACTGAATATGTTGCATAAAAGCTTTACTCACTAGCTCTGAAATGATAGAATGATGCTCAGAGAAGTTTCTACATTATGTTAGCAGTGGACAATATTGCAGATGATATATTGGTGTAACCGTAACCTGTTTTTTTTCTAGATGACCACTGCCATTAATGCTAGAGCTTAATTATAAGAAGAAAACACGCCAACAGGACCTCATCTCCTTATAAAGACTCTAATTTAGGGGTAAGACACCAGCAACCCTCTCACCTCTGTCTCTCCCCCCTGTGCTCCTTCAGGGACCGACCTCTCTCTGGCCCCCAGTGGGCAGATTAAACTGTGGATAAAAGGGCTGCACTGGGGTCCGTTTACAACAGCAAGCCTCTCCTGTGCCTCGTGGGTATAAAAACGAAGTGTATCCCTGATACCCCCCACCCCCCCAAACATATGCACACAAACACACACACACAAGGATAAAAAGCCCAAACATGATTTATTCAGCCTGTTTACTGTACAGTCTATCTGCCTGTCCTCTGAGAACAAATTAAATGTATGAAAAAGAGGGTGAAGAAAGACTGAGTGAATAAGACGAGAAGAGAAAGGCAGAGAGATTTTTTAAATAAATAATTAAGTCCCCGGAAATAAAAATACAAAAGTAGAATTTCTATAATAACAGCCGTCATTCATGATGCGCGCGCTACATTGTGTTAGTAAAGATGCGTGCCAAATGTAAATTCTAAATCAAACACATGTCAAAATCCCCAAACTATGGCTTGGGAAAATAGGTTTTGGTTAATCAAAGAGCGCCAGGTCACCCTGTTCAAACCTGAGCGATTGGAAGATGCAAAGACTGAGGAGAGAGAGGTGAAGGGAGTGAAAATTGAAAAGAAACAAACACGGAAGACAGCCTCTAATTTCGACCGTTGTTGTTTTGGTGAGTGGTCTCGCACATTAAAAAGAACCGAGGCAGCATGACAAGCGAGAGTTGTATTTCTCTCACTATAGTTTTGCTAAAGCAGATAATCCATAAAACATAAGGCCCCGTATTGACATTTTTCCTCAGCCAGCTGAGTGAAGGGCGTAGCTGGGATGTCAGGCCTGTCTGTCGGCCAGCTACCACTCTCATTATCCTCCCGCGCCTGTGAAGGGCAGCTAAGGTCACACTCCAGAGGAGCAAAATAAACCGCTATGGTACTAATCTAATATTCAGCAATCCTATCAAACAATGACTTATTAGGCTCAAAGAACCATAACTGTTGATGGAGGGGAAAAGACTGCAAAGAGTGGAAGTTTGCAGTCTGTGGGTCGGACTGCAAATGTGACATCTGTCAGCTTCTTCAGCTGATGTAATTGAAAAAGTACTTTTTCCTCACACAGGAGTAAGTTGTTGAGTACTTGCACTGAGGTACAGGATGGTGTCCTCTGTCTCAAATCACACAAAACAATGGACTTTCTGGAGATAGGGTAAGAGTACAGCTTAGGAGTTTACACAATACACCGTTCAAGTGTTATTATAGATGCTGTTGCCTCCTACTCATAGCTGGTGAACTTCTACATCTCTCAGAAAGTATGCACGCACACACACACACACACACACACACACACACACACACACACACACTCACACACAAAGGATGTCTTTGTTTGGCTATCGCTGCCGTTGTCTTGACACCCACCATCTGCCGCCCTGACAACAGAGAAGAGTGAGGAGAAGAGTTTCTCTCTGGAAACTTGCCCTCCACCTCACAAACCCCACCCCACCCTCGACGAAAAAAAAGAGAAAAAAAAACACTGCGCAAGGTTTCACTCAAACAAGCGCTGGCCTCCCTCCCACCACTGACGCTCTGTCTGATGTTCCACAGGTTGAAACAGCGCTCAATAAGACAATTTCTACCTTTTCTAATGCCTTATCATTACTGAAACGCAAGTGGTAAACAAACACAAAGGCTTTACAGTACGAGCCATCCAAACGTTCTTTAAGTTATTTCATATAGAGCCATTCAATGAAGCCGCTTCTTGTTGAAGTGTGTGCGAGTGTTGTGGAGGGGGGGGGAGGAAAGGGGGAAATTGCAAAGGTCCACCTCACTCGCCATCTACGGATGTGAGATGTATCACAGAGAGCAAGCACTCAAAAGTAAATGAATAAATATATAAATAAGTAAATAAAGTGTGCTATGCAGATGAGGGTGACGAAGCCTCCATCTCAGCCTATTCTGCGATGCACTGGCCATTCATCACCTGCACATGCAAAGCGCCAGCTCCGGTCCTTAGCATATTCGCATATTCTAATGAAGGCTTGCATGCAAATGAGGACGACCTTTTCCTTATGACTTTTTCCTTTTTTTCCCTCCCTCTTATTTTTTTTTTTACAACTTTACATCAAGAGGAGGGGAGTGGAGAGTAGTGGCTGTAATGGCTATTAGAGCGACAGGCTGAGTACGTGACGTTGTGATCTAAACTCAGGGACGCTGTAATTAGGCTAATCTATTACCAGACGGCAGCTGTCAGAGATCTTTATGGCAAAGGACGGACTTGTCAGACACTTTATTTATTAAAACTGGCTCTGGGTTTTTTTAAAGGGATGGTCAGAATAATTTGTGCACACACACATGCACAGACATGGACTCAGACATGAATAAGGGCACATAAGGGCACATGGGCACCCACAGGACCTCTGGACCTTTGAGGTTCACATGCTGTGAAACGTAATATTGGCTGAGGGTGTATTGGGCCATACCAATATAGACTGATAATGGCTTCAACCTGAAATATTAAATATAAATCTGAGCAACTGTTTTCAACTCTTACAAACGTTTTCAGGAGAATAGCACAACAAAATCATCAGTGTCACTATTGGCTCTAAAAAATAATGGTTAAACTGTCTTTGCAACAAACTCCCGGAATCGGGCCTCTCTCCTCTCTCTGTCACCGATGACCATCAGAGGGGAGGGGAGACCAGCCGTCACCCGTCCTGTCCACCAGGCAGGGTCCTGCGCTGTCGGCGGGGAGGCGAGAGAAAGTTATGCCTCCTTACTGTGACTTTGAACTTTCTCAGATGAGGCATAAATATTGAAATATTGAAATGAAAGATGCGGCAGGCGCGGAGAGGGGGTGGGAGGGAAGGTGGTGAGGGAGAAGGAGGAGGGGGAGTGAAATAGGGGAAAAGGGAGAGAGAGGATAGACGGATTGGGGGTGTGGGTGTGGGGGGAGACAGGAGGCCCACTGAGAGAAGAGACAAGGCCCTCACCCCTCTGCCAGGCTGCATTCTAGCAGGCCGACAGTTATGGATAGGAAACATTACTGCTGCTGGTAATTAAAGCAAAAACTAATACTGTCTCTTGGATGAGGGGGTTTCATAGTGAGCATCCATTTGTCATCGCTGCAGACTCGCCAAGGCCAGATTAAATCACACACATATTTAGTCCTGCTTTGCACAGAGGCTATCTATCTATCTATCTATCTGTACTTTTGATTGTATCACCTTGTTTATTGTTCTCTATCTCAGTCGTTGCATCCTAAAGGCTGAAGGCTTTAAAAAGACAATACAAGAAATATTAAATGATTTTATTTTATATTTCGTTAGGATGAGTTCTACTTGAAAAAGGTAGGAGATAAAGATGGAAGAGTGAACATCAACAGTGAACACATCAATCCAAGACTGCTGGTATCAGCTTTCAAAAACACATGTAGGTCAATTCGTACTAAAGACTCCTCAGCGAGGCAGTAAGTAAGTGACTGACTGGGTGAGTGAGTGACTGCAGAGTGGCAGTGAAAAGGCCACTGCTGGGGGGTGGGGGGCGGAGTGGCGGGCACAGACGAGGACTGGCGGAGGAGGAGGGGACGCCATGTCACCAGACGGAGGGGATCGGTGACACTGAGCGTGTCACGGGGTGACGGCTGCACTCTGCTAGGACCAGCAGCCCCTCTAGCGCTGTCAGAGGAACCAGCAGCTCCAGATACTGACACTAGCAGCCACACTGACAGGCCAAACATGACTCGTCTCCGCTCTCGCCACAGACGAGGCCTGACGGCGCAGAGACACCAAGAGGAGCGGGATGGAGGGATTAGAATGGGGGGAGGAAAGTATACAAATTGAATCTGTCTCTACTGAAGTGGACAAACAGTAAACAGCATTGGGTAGGGCAAGAAGACAATTCAGTGAAGAATTGATCACAAAGGAGGTACATAGGTAAAAACACAGAAACAATTCAACGCCCAAAACAAAGATTGCGGTCGCCCTGTGAGCTGATGCATTAGTGTCAGCCTGAGACAGAGTTAAATCAATAGGTTACACCATATTTTGAAAGTTCTCCTGTCTTAAAAAAATGTTTTTATTCTTTTTCAGTCTAAATTTCTTTTACTAGCTTGAAAAATTCCTTTTATATCAGAAAATTTACCTTTTTGTAACAAAAAAGTTGTTAGACTTGCTTACTCTCCCTGGAAACACCTGAAAAGCAGCCATGATAATAGCCAGACAATTCTGTGAATGTTAAAGAACATTTTGTCTTTCTCCTGCAACAGACACAGCACTGGGAGGTGGGAGAAAGGAAAGATGACAATGATAATACATAGATGGAAATGTAGTGATTTGAGGTGGGGGAACATGAAGGAGACGGGGGATAATGCCAAAAGGGGAGAGGGCAGAAAACAGAAAGGAGAGAGAAAGAGGGAGTAGAGGCAGAGGACTCAGAGAGAGAAAGAGAGAGAGAGAGAGGGCGCACCAGCGAGACTGATCGCTGTTGATCTTCACGATAAGCGCTCCCGACAACTTGTGACCAAAGTGGCGCTTCGACACTAATCGGCCGTGAAGGCTGACCTGCAGCGAGGCAGCGCAGTTCAGATCGTATAGGGCCTTCGCTGCGGCTCAGACGAGATGGACCCAGACAGGAGACATCCAGGCATCAAAACTCCCTGAGAAATTGCGACATGGCTTCAGCGCACTGTGAGAAGAACATAAGAGGAGGGGGAAAAAAAGCAAGCAGTGATACTCGGTGCTCTTGGCAGTTGAGGCAGGCTTATCTAGCTGAGGATGAAAAGAGAAGGACAGAGGCAGAGGAGAGTGGAGTGAGGGAGTGAAGGGAAGTGTCTCTGGGAGGTGGGGGGGTGGAAAAATGTGAGCAGAGTAAAAAAAAAAAATAGGAGGATCAATTTTATTGACAATTATCTGTGAGCTGAGCTGAGCTGAATTTGAGGCTAACCTTGAACTCTGTGTGTTCAACCTCTGTGAGACATAAAGGGTGTGTGTGTGAAAACTACACCAACAGGTATGAATACTCTCATGAGCAAAGAATGAAGTTAACACATAGTTTACCACATGTTATACATGGAAACAGCTTTGACTAACACTGTGCACATCTTTTTTTAGTATTTCCCTGGCTTGTTCTTCAAGCACTGAGGGAACTACCAGGTGATATCTGCCCATAAATAACTCTTCAATCTGTCAAAAATGAAACTGTTCCACCTTCGTAAATGACATGATTTTTTTCTTGCTTGTATGGTAAACAATTGACTATTGAATATAGTTGGACTAAACAACCAAAACCCAAGACATAACGCTGGACAATCTGTGAGTAACACAGAAAATGTCCCAGAAAAAAAGCTTATTAATCACTACTATTGGTAAATTTATTAAGTATATGCATATAGCATTAAAACTGAACATGAATACTAAAAACAAGGGATTCAAGAATGACAACTTCATCTGTTTGGAGGGAGGGAAACAAAAAAAAAACTATTTAGTCCAAGTATCATAATGGACTCATAGATTGATTAATTCACACATGTTTTCCCTCCTATTACACTGTCAATAATCTGCCAATGAGCCAGTGAAGGACACTCTAAATAGTTACATGCTGCTCAAGAAAAACTAATTTGGGCTTTAATTTACCAGAAAATGCCTGAGACCATTCCATACGTTCTGACACATGTCGGCCTTCTGCAGACATATTATACATTCTTAGATAAATATTTTCACATCCACTCAAAGCAGCCTGTACTCTGTTGCCAAGGTGCTGCTGCCACGACAGTCACGAGAAGGACACACAAAGCTATATTTTAGTAGGGAACACGTTGTTTATTCAGTCGTTAATGACTACTGGCTCCCACTTAAGGCGCCACTTGCAAATAAAAAAAGCATCCATTGTATAAAAATACATGGGATCTAATCATATCTGGCACCATAAATCATCTGTGGCTGCGTCCCTTTAGGACAATTTACAGCAAGTAAACGTGAGCTAGGTGAAGTGTGGGGGGTGGTGGAGATTGCATGTGCAAGACGGAGTGTATCCATGTATCCACGCGTGTGTCAATATATTTTGTACCTGCAGTAGAGTTAGTGTGTGGATGTATAGGAGAAGAGAACCATGTAGTTCTGCTCATATTTTATAAACAGTATGAAACGATATCACATGATCCAAAAATTGTTCATGTGATGTCAAGAGTGCTTTTGTGCTGATTGATGAATGGGAATCAAGCAAAATGGGAAACACTAATCTAACCCGCATGGTTAGAGTCTCACTGAGGAGCAGAGACGAAACTCAATGTGGCTAAACGCCTTGTGTGTGTCTGATAATATGCCAATAGGTCTACTAATGGCAGCTGAGTTCAACCCAACCACCAGGGCACAAGTAAGGTTGTCAGTCTGAGTATTCTTCACGTTCGCACGCACGACGCACGCACACACACACACACACACACACACACACACACACACACACACACACACACACACACACACACACACACACACACACACACACACACACACACACACACACTCACAGGGTTTGGTTAAATCGGAGACAGAGGCAGGGATTCTAGAAATATTCCCTTATTGATCTGTTGTGGGAAGATGCTATCTCTTTACATGAGGAGCAGACCACTGGAGCCAGCACACACACTCGCACACACACAAAATCATGAACAGACAGACATAAATAGTATTACTACAAACACGTGACATGAGAAGTGTATGTTATTATCTATGACAAAAACACAAACAGGCATGCAACATTTGCACATTCACCAACCACACAAACACTCATGTGCATACTGGGCATAAATGTCCACAGCCATAAAACTTATCAAGTACAAATACAGCAGTCTCAAGACACACATACCATTCTGCACAATTACAAACCGGCCAAAACACTGTTTACTTATTTATTGATGAAGTTAATTGCTCGTTAAAATTGCACATGAATTGTTTTTTGCACAAACTGCATAAACATTTCATGTGCTGTCGAAAAGAGGAAAGTTTGGGGGAACAAGAAAAGCAAAAAATGAATAGATAAATAAATAAATAAAGCACACACACTCCTCTCTTCACTTAACACATGTACATATCTTGAATTCTTCACAATAACAAATTGCTCATATTTATTCTGCAATGCTGAAAATTAGTTATTTTAGAAAAGACTCGGGGGTAAGTTTTATTTTTTTCTAACCACGTCTAGGAGACATGCAACATAGTGCTCGCTATTAGTTCTGACTGCTCGAGCTTCCCATTCCTGTACTTACAGTACACCGCAAATAGGACCATCACTTTTCATTACCTGCTGTTTCCAGCAGAGCTTCACTCTATCATTGCCTCGGCATGCTAATGTAAAGCAGGCTACTGTCATGTAAATTAAACTGTTTGTTTTGTTTGCCTTCCCTCCTTCGGCTGATTGTCAGAGCGACTTGCCAGGAGCAGCAGGTGTGTTTGTTTGTTTGTGTAGGAGTGCACCGGTGTGCCGGATTCGCCGTTTGTGTGCCGCGGCTGCTGCTTTATGCACACAGGCTCCGGCTGCACAGCAACAAGTGAGCTTGTGAATGTGTGTGTGTGTGTGTGTGTGTGTTTGTGCGTGCGTGCGTGTGAGTTATGGAATCTGAAACACAGAAATGATACACCACACACAAACCTCCCAGTCAACCAGATGTGCTCCTGACCCTGAGCTCAGCCACTGAAATGCAAAGTCGGATGCCTACTTGGCGCTCTTCCCCCGGCGCAGGTACAACCAACTGTCACAAACAATGGGGGAATATGCATACCGTGGGCTAGGGTTTGCTACAACATGCTCTCAATGTAAATCATATTTCATATGTTTCCAAGAGACAAGCCAGTCAGCCACCATGTCAGCCACCCAGCCAGTCACCCAGTCAGCCAGCCAGCATCACGCTCTGCTGTATCTGCAGGGCTACTGCCACAGTGTAATTGACAGTGCATGTAAAAAAAAAAAAGGAGGGGGACCCTGTTTACAGCGCTGCCTTAAAACTTGTCCCCTGTTGATTTGTTGACACAGTGAAATATCAAATGGCACTGGAGAGAAATAAGAGGCTTTCATGATTTCTCATTATGAGACAGACGACAATGACGCCTCTCTCTAATTAGACAGAAGGGTTTTTTTGAGCGTCGACTGACATGTGTTAACTAGATAAACAGTTCTTCAACATCTGCACAGAGTGTCGTAGGAAGCGATGTTTTTTTTTCGCAAAACGGAACAAGCCAGCAGCTTAGAATCACTTTATGCTTGGCTGCAAGGGCAGAATGTTAACTGCAGGGGTTTTCTTTACACCTAGTTGATTCAAAGGACTTATTTTAAAGCAGGGAAGGATCTCTCAGTTTGTTTGGTTCAATGAGACCAAAGCATTAGACAAGGTCCTATTTGAGAAGGTCGCTCAATGGGTTTATAAACCGACTCTTCACTTGAACTTAAACTGTGATTCAACCAAGTATCATCATGTATTATGGCTTACTTTCAATTTACTGTGGGTAAATAGATAAACTATGGATTAAACTGCAAGTAAAAATCTTAAAAAATGACACCTATTAATATGAGTATAAACTTTGAATTAAATGTCAATGAATATCTGATCATTTCCTACATAACTGTTCAGGTTTGGAGGGTTTATTAATTTCATGTCACTTTTTACATCACAATGTCCCGTTGATGACAATGAAGAATTAACTGTTGCTTTCAAATTTAGCTACTTAGCTCCCGTTGGCTATAGTTCTCCTTTAATTAAGCTAACACATGCTATCAAACTACCCAGCTAACTAGCTGGTTTGTCTCGAGAGCTAGGATGAATTAATTAGCATTATAGAGGAGGATCAACGGTGATGACAGCAGCTGGTTGGTTACTTATGAATTGCACAGCATCATTTCCTAAAAATGTTCCCCAGGGAGACACACAACTTTGTAACGCACAGACATTGTCTTTCTTATGTTGTTGTGGCTATTATGAGTGAGATAGTAGTCTTAAAGCAGCGATTGCAACTCCTATGTTACAGACTAACACGGCACTATGAACACTCCATGTTCAATTTAAGATGACTATAAAACATGCAGAAGTCCTTTGACCATATACTCAACCACGCATATCAGCCCAGTTGCTAAAAATGTGAAGCATAAGTGTAATCTTATTTACACAAAGCAATGTAATCCATGTAAATCCAAACAATGGCTGAAGAGTGCTCAAAGGTTTTAAGCACATTCAACAGTTGGTTTCATTGCTCTGAAAAGCTTTGTGAGTGTCTGAAAACAATCAAAACAAATCCATGGAAAAACCGTCTTCCATTTATACTTCAAGTCATGGTAACTGCTGGTCACACACACACACACACACACACACACTCAGTCACAGCCTCTGCCAGTGCCAGCTATGTCCACCAACAACAGGCCCTGTCTGTCAGAGAGCATTACTCATCACGCCTTATCCTGGTGTTTGGCTTTCTTCGTCCCCAAAACAAAACAACGGCATGCTATAGCAACGTCAACGTGATCCCGTGACAGATCTGAAGTAACACAAATGCGGCAGAACTTAAAGTAAATTAGCTCTGCGTGATGAGTCGACCACGTCCGTCACTGCAAATCGCCGAGCTCTCCTCTAAGGCAAAGCAGATGCCATCGGAGCGGGCACTGTGAAAGGGACACTTCATACCATGATGATAGAAACAACAGAGCACTTTTCATACGAACAGAAAATGATGTTTTTAAGATGAGCGATCCAAATTATTGTCAAGTACTTTGCACAGCGGGAGAAGCTGTGAGACTGAAACGACCTTTCCACATGTGATATCATGTAATGTCACTGATGAACTCTGATGGCCCACCCCGGTTTTGAGTTGTTGTTTTTTGAAGACTACCGTCAACTGGAACACATGAATACACTGTATACTTCTATAGTAAGATGCTGGTGCTAGTTATAAATCTGATCTAAAAAACATGAAAAACTAAATCATTCAGAATGTATAATACAATTTGTATTGATGCTGGAGATTGTTTGACTGATTATGACAAGTGGCTGAGGTCATAGCTCACCCACCCTTCTCTGTGTTATTGAATATAACTTATTCTCTGTGTTTGTGCAACAGTCGCACCTCAACAGTCACTTGCATGCAAGCCCTATAAACCAGTAAAAAAAAAGCTAAAAATGTGTAAATCATTAACTCTTGAAAAGTGTAAGATAAATACATGTAGTCCATTTACGTGTCAGTGAAGATAAACTCATATAGAGAAATAAAAAAAGCTATGAATAATATCATGGCTGCAGATGTACTTATGCTGAGATTCAAGATGGAAAACAAAGAATTGATTTCTCCGTGAGAAGAGGTCAGTCAGAGAAAGAAACAGAAAATTATTAAATAAATAAGAAGGCTACGACCAGGGCTGTAGTTGGGGGTAAACGCACGCTGGTTGCTGGTTGATCAAATGCTAACAATTACATTATAAACTTAATTTCCAATGATGATGGCTGGACATTAACTTGTCCATTTTCACAATGAATGCACTCTGTGTATGTTGTTATCTGTTATCATCACACGTTCCATTAATGTAAAATCTGGATTTTGTTTATCCCACACCAGTACAAATGAACAACAACAATTACAATAATAATGATAAAATGCTAATGTATTTATGATTCGATTTCAGTTGTTCTCGTCTCCGAGTCTATATATAGTGTCATATATGGGTGACTGAAGTTCATCCACCTTTTAAATAGTGTGAGAGAGCTGCCCCGAAAATGATAGTTTACCCAACTTTTTTTTTTTTTACCACTATAGCCCTGGCTACGACTAATATGTCACTTCTGCAGCAGAGCCAGTGGTAAAATAATAAAAAAGAGGGAGATTCAGGTTGCTAACAAAATACTGTTGGAGACTGAGTAGAGAAGGTAAAGTGAAAAAAAGAAAAGTAAACATCAAAAAGAGATATTTCCCAAACTATGTGTGTATGTGCATGCTCATGTATGTTGATGTGGGCAGTGTGGTGGTGTTGGTTTTAGCTTGGTAACACATCCCCAGGGCTACTGGTTCTTGCTGGTGTTAACCAGAGCCCGGGTCTGGGGGCAACTGGGAGCGTTTGATCTGGAAGTTTCCACTGACCCAGGGCTCCCGTCAGCTGCTCTGCCTGGTTATGCTAATTCCCGGCTGGGTCTCTCCCTCACCATGGGCCAAGCCTTAATGACTCTCAGGATGGAGGGGAGCACCCAAAACAAGTCTCCTTAGTGGGTATCTTGTTAAACTAAAGACCTGGGGCCACTCGGGGATCGGCTGGCCAGCCTCTGAACTACCAGAGGACGGCAGGAGGAACGTTGAGGAAAACAACTTCAGTGAAAAAACCACAGCGGGAACTCGATTCGACGAGATTGGGTTATCTGATACAAACAGGCAAATGAATATGCAAAAATAATGGTGTCAATATCACCAAACAAATATATGTTCATCAGTTTGCAAAGCATGGACACTGGAAGAAATGAAGGAAAACGATGTATGTTCTTCTGGTTTGTGAATATTCTAACGGGCCTGTGTATGTGGATTTAGGTATGTGTTCAGTTCGATTGGTCACTAACAATAGAAGCTATATGTGTGGGCAGGTGTGAGTACACAGCCGAGTAGGTCGGTCAAGGATGTCCCATCTAAACTGGCGTGGAGGTAGGCGGAAAACAAAGTAGTGTGGGAGTGTGTAGAATCATCTGTCTTCTCTCTCACGCACGCACGCACGCACGCACGCACGCACGCACGCACGCACGCACGCACGCACGCACACGCACACGCACACACACACACTGACAGAAAGACCAGCACCGCACTCCGAAAACTACTCACACACTGCAAGACTCTTTGCCCTCCTCTTCCTCCTTTCTCCATCTCTCTTATTCTAATCTCAAGCTAATCTTTTCTCATTCTTACCTCCCCAAACCGACTCATATTTCACCGCCCGTATCTTTACATTTTCTATTATCCACCACTGAAAAATGTGACCAATGGCGGCACTGTTTTGAAATAAAATATGAATCATCTCAGATAAAGATATGGTGTGGTTATTATTTATTTATTTGTATGAGTTTTCTTTTTTTTTCGTTAGCCATCGCTGGCCTTTGTTTACCCCCCTCTTCCCACCATGTGTGAAATAAGTTACTCTTCTGCCAACTCTTAGGTCCAACTAATTTCCCTCTCATTGTACTGCTATAAATATAAAATAAGGTTTATATAAAAAAAGAAGGAGCAAGGTCAGCTGACCAGCTAGCTGTGTCTGACCAGATTGGGACACCAAGAATGTAATTTAGTACACACACACGCACACACGCACAAGCATGGTTCTTGTATCTACAGCTCTGCCAGATATATATAATAGAGAGAGAAATAGGAAATATGAAGCCTTCAACCACAGCCCAGCAGTGTTACATATGAGGGGAGATCCCATCGGTCCGGCTCTGTATTTAGTATTTCTCGTGAGTAATCTTTTGTCATTTTATCACAAGAAATGAAATAATGGGGCAATCCTCTAATGAAAAATGAGGCCGTTGCCACGGCACAGGAGAGACCGAGAGACAAAGAGGAGAGAAAATGGCTCTGAATTTAAGGCTTTCAAGGATTGCAAACGCTGTTCTCCTGGACAAAAAAAAACTGCCAGGTGTGCATCTGTAATTATGCTAAATTAAATATGGAACCAGCCTTTTTGATAAAAGCAGACATATAAGAGTAAAAGAAAATCTATTTGCAAATGTCAAATAATTTGAGTAGTCTTGTGTGGGCTTTAAATGTTTTGAACATCTAAATATACAAGGTTTAAGAGTAATTTTGAATCTCCGAAAAGTTCTGTAAGCCACTAAAATTCAAAAAAAAAATGTTCACAACGTTATCAGTGTTTTATAAAATATACTATAGTATAAAATATACTGGGAAAAGTTATCAGATTTTTTTATTTATAGAAATATACTGTTATTCCTAAAAAGTCCAATAATTGTTTTTTACATCAGTGAATATACAAAAAGTATCAAAAGTAAAAGTCCTCATTAGGCAACAGATAATTATATAAATCATTATGATACTCTCGCTCTCTCTCATTTTATATACATATCAGAAATTTCAGCTTTTTTCCAGCCACAATCATAAGTGAAGCATTGTGTACTTGCTAAAATATTGTGTTCTTTCAGAATCAGCTTTATTGGCCACGCATGTGAACACATACAAGGAGTCTGACTCTGTTTTTTGTTTCTCTCAATGAACCCACACACTAATACAGGAGACATACAGCAGAACAAGAACAAGTGGATCGTCTGTCTGCTGTGAAGTACACTTAAACCACATATTCACATTAACTTCACACGTACACACACACACACACACATATACAGAAACAGACACAGACACAGACAAACTGGTTGGCGGAGGCAAACAACCGCAAGCCCGTAATTCTAGTTGGACTTGAAAAGGTATTTTTTATGTCAAAGACTTGTCATTGATTAGCATTGGCTTCCTTTGCTTCCTGCAAATGGACTACATCAATCAACTGCCATGACAGGTGAGATCAAACACTGACATAACAATAAAAATAAGACACACAACTCTATTCAGCTTAATGGACAAAGGAAGCAGAGGTACAAAAGTAACCAAACAGGTGGGCATCTAAACGGTAGGGAAAAAAATGAGAAACAGCATTTATTGACAGGCTGACTCACAAATACACGAATTACTAAACAGTGTTTCCCCTAGGTTTACAGCTTTTGGCGGGGGGGGGGAGTGTGCTCACCTGTGTGTGCGCGCACGTGTCAGTGTGTGTGTGTGTGTGTGTGCGCGCACGTGTCTGTGTGTGCGTGTGTGCGCCTCGGGATGGAACTCCGCCGTGCGCGATACAGAGAGCAGAGGAGAAATCTAAACGCGCGACCATGTAGAGACAGAAATGACATGCCGTCGTGTAAATAAGATAAATAACATAAGGCCATTTAGTTTGTTTAATAAAAGAGCAAGCTATAGACCTGTTTTATAGGAAAGGTAACCTTAAATGACTTATGTTGAGATCTGGCGCTATATTAAAAAAAAAAAAAAATTAACTTGACCTTCCAGGGGGGGGGGGCCGCCCCTAATATAATGGTAGGGGAAACACTGCTAAATAACTCAGAAACCTACACAGACTTTAAAACTCCTCTGTAAACATGTACAAATATTAAACTACCCAACAAATATGCACCTTTAAAAGTCAAGAATTCTCATGCTTAATTTAGATTAAGTTATTTATCCGGTTGCAGAGCGGAGATAGAAAGAGCTTGTTTCTTCTTATACAGAAACACACTCACACAAACCGAGTCGATTACACTCTTTCATCTCCTTCAATTGTGTGTGTATGTAGCTGTGTATGTGCCCACGCGTGTCTGCATGCGTGCAGCTTCTGTTAAAAGTGTGTGTGACAGACAGTCTCTCCCTCCTTGCATCTGTGTTTAATTAAAGGCAGACTTTCAGCATCTCAAGCCACCGCCGCAGCCTGCGCACACACACACACGCATGTATACAGCGACTGAGAAAGCAAGGGAGGGAGGCTGGCCCTAATGTGCATAATTAACTTAACCCCCATCACTTGACTTTAAAAGGGCTGTTTGGAGGACTGAGCTAGGCAAATGGAGGCTGGGAGAGTGGGTCCTTTATGTCTAAAATATTCATTACTGCATTTCAGAGCATTTTCGAGCATCCTCTGATTTTTGTTTTCATGTTCGGGAGGACAGATTGTTGCTAAGCACCTCTGAGACGACAGGAGAGGCCACTGGGAAATGGGACCAGTCACCATTTTAAATGACATACACAAAGTCACGAAAACACACACTCTTCAACGACAAGCCTGGAAGTATCTCATGTGGTTACACTTCTCTTCTACTGACTGTGTAACAAGAGATGAAGAGAGAGCTTTTGCATGTGAAACACGGTGCAAACCAGCCAAGAGAGGCTGTCATGACTCCACCGAAGAGGAGTTGAGAGGAGGAAGGAGGACGGGAACAGGAGTGACTGGCCAAGAAAATCTCTCGCCCTCCGGCTTGGTCCTCTTTCCTCCTCCTCCTCCTGCTCCTCTTATTCTTCCTCATCCTGCTGTGCCAGTACTGACTGCTACCAGCCACACACTTCACCTCCCATCAGGGTCAGGGCAGCAGCAAAAAGGTCAGCATGCCGACAGCTGATTGGCCGGAATGGCTCCAGTCGGCGGCTGGTAGCCAATGGGCATCCTGACGCACCTGATGTGACAAACACTGCTCCGAGCATCCTGCACAACAGGCCAGGGAGGATGGGCAGAGTGAAACAACACAAACATGCAGCACTGCCAACAAAGAGAAACAAGAACAGACTGTTCAGTCCCACAGCAAAGAATGAACCAAAAAACACATTTTTATTGCCTTTTAAATATTCTGGGCTTGAATTGAATACATGAAGATCTACCAACAATACTGGAAATCAGCAGCCTCATTCCAACAGTGTGAATAGGAACCTTGACCAATGAGGACTGACAAATTCCTTGCAGCTGCAGCTTCTGAACCAACTCCTGAGGTCGCCTGCAGGCCACCAGCATCTATTATTGCTAATGAAGTATCAAACTGACTACACATGGAACCCAGCACGGAAGATACAAATACTGAACTGGCTGAAACTGTCCTCACCTCACACAATGAGGAACATTTAACTGGACTCTGATTCCCTGATTCGAGAACAGCAACCCACCAAAATATCATGAAAAGCATGACAAGTCAATTGAGGCAATTAGAATGGATATATTCATATTCCTGTGTATCAAGCAGTGGGAAATGCATATTCATAATGGGCCAGTTGCTAATTATCCAGTAATAGGAGTGTGTGTGTGTGTGCATGTGGTTATTTAATGGGTAATTAGCCGAGATACGAAACTAATAAGCACTGTACCTCAAACACTGGCTCCTATTACAGTGAGTCTACAAATGTATCAGGGAAAGAAAATCACGTGGATGGAAAAAACAAGATGCCGGGATGAGTCAACACACACACACACACACACACACACACACACACACACACACACACACACACACACACACACACACACACACACACACACACACACACACACACACACACACACACACACACACACACACACAGCAGAGCTATAAAAAGTGCAAAGGGCCAAACTGCAGGGCTGTCTGTGTTAGTGCATGTGTGTGTGTGTGTGTGTGAGAGCGTGCCTGGCGGCGAATCTGTTCATGTGGCTCACACTGGAACAGATCAAAGGAGACGCATCATTTTTGGGCATGTGTGCTCAAGCTAACCCCCTCCCTCACATGCACATCCACCACCCCTCCATAATAGAACACAATAAGAACCAGCAGATTTGTCGTCAGCAGCTGATGTGGACGGACAAGAGCAGGAAATGGATTTGGAAACCTCCTCCAGCGCTCTGTCACATTTCCTTGCACTCTCTTGCTGACAAACAAGACCCATCACCGTACTGTTTGACCACCCCCTTCCCCAGTCTCTCTCCCTCTCTCACAAGTATTTGACTTATGTAGGAAATGTGGGTGGAGTTAACTGCTGCTGCTGCTGCTGCTGCTGCTGTTGTTGTTGTTGTTGTTGTTGTGCCCTTGAGCACACATGCCAACCTGAACAAGTTAATGTCCAGCTGGGTAAATGCTATGGTTTGTTTGGGAGTACTGGTGGGCTGGCGGGGAAATCGGTGTGAGTGTGTTTTTTCTCCGAGTATTCTGGCTTCCTCCTGCAGTACAACTCCATACAGATTGGGGTTAGATTAATTGGAGACTCTAAATTGACTGAAGGTTTGAATGTGAGTGTAAATGGTTTGTCTCTCTATAGCTGTGTTCAGATAACATCTGGAGAATTTGGTCCGGACTTTACCCGCAGTTTGCTTTTCACACATGCACGATGCATTGGGACGTTCTCCACACAGACGAGGTCATAACAATCCTCCGCATTATTCAAGCAAGAGGTGGTGCAGCCAGGTGCAGCAGGCAGAGACGGGAAATGACGTATTAATTCCGCTGCGCAGATCACATGATGTTCTTGGCAACACACAGCCTCCGGTGTCAGCTCTTATCGTCACATACTCTCTAGACATCTTCATCGGTGTCTTCTATTAGAGGCGTCATTCTCCAGACTCTCTGCGGACTTGATACTAGGGGGCCGGGCAGAGAAAGTCTGCAGATAATTTGGAGGCTCTCAATCGTACATTTGCGTTTACACATGCACCTCCTCCGGGGACAAAGTGCGGAGAATCTCCCGAGTTCAGTGCATGTCTGAAAGCAGCTTTAGGTGGCCCTGCAATACGCTGGTGGCTTGTTCAGTGTGTACCCCGCCTCTTGCCCAAAGTCAGCTGGATGCATGGATGGATATTTTGATCATCAATGAAAAGTTTGAGGCAATTTTTAAGCAAAAAATGGCTAACAATTGATAAATCCAGCTTGTTAAATGAGGGGATTTTCTTTTTTCCTTTTTATTGCTGACAATTGAATTGTTTGGACAAAAAATACATTTGATGATCTTCACCTTTGAATATGGAAATTTATGACACAAGCAGTTTTTCAATACTTTCCTCATGTTGTTCATACCAAAGGATTAATCAAATAATTAAATATGGCCCTTTACCAAAAAAATAGTTAAGTCCTTTTAGGTTAAGTTACTTTAAACTTTCTCATCTGGCTACAATCACCTCTCACCCATGTTAAAAATGAGAATACATAATTTTTGTGGCAGCCCATTTTTTTAAATCCACCAGTGTTACATAGCACAGCAGCCCAGTGAACTCCTCCCATCCCATACACACACACACCAACATCCCCACACCACCACTCTGCCACTGTAAGGCAGTGCTAATATTTGCCCGGCTCACTTCTAATACACATCAGCATCAGGAGTGTGTTTTCACTGTGCTGTCGCAAGCCAGAGAAAATATTTGCTTCCCTCAAAGCTCCCCCACCTCCTCTGAAAAGTCCTCCTCCTCCTATTCCACCACCACCAGCAACCGCCGCCGCCCCCAGCGCAGACAGACACACACACAGCAACAGCCTCCCCCTTGATAGATAAATGGTGAGTGGATTTGCTTAGCAAATTGTTGTGCCGCCTAAAACGACAAGACTTGTGTGGTAAAGATACATGTAAATAGTTGACGGGCAGAAAATGATTTTCCGTGATAGCCGGCCATTAGGCTGGTGCTCTCCAGCGTGGAGGGGTGTTATTGGAAGGGAAACCCTACACGACTGCACAGACACTCTGAGGTAGATGGTCCACCAAGGCTTCACACATGTAGACACTCACACACTGACACACACACACACAGACAGAGACATGTGCTTTAATACTTCACAAATGGTGTGTTTTGCTTCTCATTTTTCCTCTGGTTTGTGAAACATCATGACATTGTGGAGCCAGCCCCATTAAGGTAGGGCTTTAAAGCAAACATTACAGTGTCATCACACCACTTCAGACCTCCCCACTCACTGAATATCAAAGCCAGAGCAGCCGTCAAAAGCCTATATTAATCAATTTCAAACTGAACAGAAAATTGTTTCCTACTCTCCACCCTACGGCTCTGATTTAGAGCAATCTCGAACCCTCTGGAAAAAGAATTCACCTCCAAAACTCCGCAGTGAGAAACGAGAGGAGGCGAGAGGGGGAGAAGAAGGGAAAGAAAGAAGAAAAGAAAAGAGTCAGGGTCTAATTAGGAGTAATTACAGCCTTTTCATTTCCAACATGATGAAATAATTTGATTCTTTTTAAAGACGGGGGTCTGGTTTGCCTCAGCGCAGACAAAGCGCCCCTACGTCGAGGGTTGAGAGCTGTAGCAGGACAATGGCGGTCCTTCTGAGAGCTGAGCGTCACACCGGCCCATAAATCATGCCAAAGGTAGGCTTCAGACACAGCTATTTGACTGTGCCTTGCTGATGGCCGCCATACAGGGGTGACCCACATTAGCGAGATAAAATAAATATGGGCAATGGCAGCATTGAGATGGAGGAGAAGTGACATGTTAGAAGGAGAAAGGGGACATACGTCACCACTAAACACTTTGGCTTGAGCAGACATCCATAGCGCATTGATAAAGGGCCATGTTGTTCCAATTCACTCTGTAGCGATGAAGTAAGAAACTAAAATGTTTTTTGTTTCATCTAGGAGGAACTACTCCTATAAGGATGGAAATAATCAAATACTCTTTGGTGAACTGAAGAGAAAGGTCTAAAAAGACGTGTTTGAAAATGATGAAGATGGAGCAAGAAGGAAAATGATTCATCAGCACTAAGAGACAAGTATTGGAGTGTGCAGTTAGAGAAGAAAAGAGCAAGAGGAAAGAGAAAGAAAGAGAGAAAAGAGGATGCTGGGGCATAATTACAAGTAAAATGCAGAGTAATTAACATAGAGAATAAGGGCTTCTAGTTTGTCTCATTCTTAGGCATCCTCCCAGAGGTTCTCCCATTGGAAGAGCTAAGGTAAGAAACAACTCAGGCGAACTTCGATTCCTTTTCATCTTACTAAGGACACAGCACATTTAGGGCTTTCACAGCTTAAAAGGTCTCCTTAATCAACAGCAACTCTTTCATGTGTTCAGCAATAAAGAGAAGAGATTCCTGTTTCCAAAGGCTAACAAGAAGAGTATTGAGAGTTTCTTGACTCAAGTTCCAAACTGAAGATGGGTGGAGTGTTGAACAAATAGAAGGAAGAAATCGCCACTTAAATTCAACTTTAATGAATGAGTTAAGAATAATTGATGTTAGTTGTGCACAAGGCTATAAAATGTATATTTCCGTGAATTGTGCTGAATTAGCAGCTTCAAACGTGATAGCCTGTACAATCTACAGTGATTAAGCATACGAATAAACTTTCACTATCTCTAGGTGATCCAAACACTTTTCAAAGGCTTGCAGGAGAACAAACAACTACACTGCTGATTTACTCTTTTTCACTTATTGTCTGCAATTTTATTGTCCCACAACTTGTTAGTCTGCATTTCTAAACTTTTTGACTTTCACCAGTTTTCTGTTGCTCACCGCTACAAGCCCAGTGGTTGGTTACTGATCCTACATTTTTTTAAATAAGTCAAAAACATGAAGTTTAATTTTTTCAAGACAAAATAATTGGCTAAACCTCTTGGGCACTACAGCTTTTTGGAAACGTTGCAACACTAGTAAACAGTGCACTCTTTTGGGACTATTTCTGCTGTGGATTTAGAGCTTGACCATATATTTCCAGCAGTATGTGGATCAACTTTAGACTAAACATGAAGGACACATCTCCACTTCTTCCCACTATAGAGAAATCAAGTCAAAATATTCCAGATATGAACGCTGCCATCATGCCCCGAAGACATCATGTCAACTTACTAATCAGGGGATGGAGCTGCAGTAGCAAGGTCCCGAAATCATCTTTTACATGTACTTTGTCTTTTTAGTTTGTTTCATGTCCCATCCACTAACATGAAGAGGCAAGGTTTACGACCTATACTGCAGCCAGCACACAGGTGGCAATCAAGACACGTTGGCTTCACTTTTGGGAGCTGTCATCTCATTTTTATGCAGTCTATGGGATCATCTTAAAATAACCTCAGTGCTCATGTTGATTGGAGGGGCATGCAACCTAGTGTCTCATTTAGTTGTGGATGAAAATGGCTGTCTGTAGAAGAGAGGGATGAGGTACATCAGACTTACGTTAAAGAGGCAAAAGTTGTAAGAAGGACCAATTATGTTGGGGCTGGACTCTTTACAGCATTCGTTGACAGTAAGACAAATATAAAACATCACCACACATCCTTCAAACTCAAAAGCCGGCTGAGGCTGACTGAGCCCAGACAGAGATGCCAAGTAAGGACGTTGAACACCAGCCTGCCTGCTCAGCCTCAGCAGCCTGCCTACAGCCAGCTTGGAGCAATCTCCTACAACTCCACCTGTCAATCAATGGGCCTGGACTGCTCCACCGGGGCCCAGTTGGGGGCCAGAGGGTGGCCCTACCGTCTCCCAGGAGGCCAATCCCCACCAGGATACATAGCAAGGAGAGGTAAAATAAGCTGAAACAGTTAATAGTTGTCTTTCTGTCCTTGTTTTAAAGGGAGCAAGTGGGGTTTGTCTCTCACAAAGCAAATAGAAGATTTTTTGTAAAAAACCAAGCACCTTACAACTGTTAGGCCGATCTTTTCCATTAGAGGAGCTATAGTCCTCCTTCAACAGATAATATTTCTGGTGCTTTGACAACAAATGTCAATAATAAGATAATGACTTTTATAAATACTTTAGGGTTGTTTGGCAAGGTGGGTCACATCTTTTGTTAGTTCAAGTTGTGATCTTCTTTAGAAAACATCCTGCAGTTTGCCAACATTCATCATATATTGCCATGGCTTTCCAGACAGTTTCTCCTTTTGCAGTTTGTGGAGCGATTCACCAGTGGGAAATTCTGTAACCAACTTTTGGACAATTTGACCTCAAGACTTCTCTGCAGGTTCCAGTCAAAACCTGAAATCACTGAAAAGATCTCTGTTCTGTGAAAAGTGATTTTGCCTACAAGATGATGTTTGACTTTTGTTGAGGCAATATACCCCTGTCTGCACAGCTTCACATTTATCTGTATGTGTGTGTGGGCATGTCTGTGTGTATCTGTGTCCGATTCCAGGAGAACGGGGAAATAAAAGCAACAGAGATGATGGAGGTCAGAGCCCCCTTTCATGCTTACAATCATAGCAGAGGCCCCATTGGGCGTGTAAAGCTGAGCTGAGCATCTGTCTGTCTCTTCTCTCCTTTCCAAACCACACACAAACACACAGACACACACACACACACATACGCATGGACAAGCTGAGATATAGACGTAACTATCCAGGCAGGCCTCCCTTTCCTTGCCTCCCCGTCCACCTGGCCGTTTGATGATGCCTCACTCGCTCATGACAAGGCATCGATTTTACTTCTAGCCGCCGTGTAAGCCGTCCGCCTGGAGGAATCCATTAGGGCCAAACAGTTCTCATCCTCCCATTGAGTGGCAGCCATGACAGCCCCCCACCCCCAATTGCCTCATTGCAGACTGACAGCTCTGCACTCAAACGGGCCTTTTTCACAGCAGCTCTAATAGTTTAAAACGCTTATCATTACCAGGCACAGACACATGGGGGCCGGATAGTGGCCGAGAAGGGAAGGATAGGTCTTGGAGGTAAGGTGTTTTGGCAGACTGCCCTCAGCCACACCTCCTACTCTTCCTTACATGCCTCCATCCAATGCATCCACTCCCTATCATTCGCTATCACTAACAGAAGCTGTCTGGAGAAGCTCTCAGGTGAGGAAATCCTTGATCTTCTGATGCACTCACCCTGCATTTTCAGTGGAATTGCAACTGATATGAATACCACTATTTAGATCCCCACCAGTGAGAGAAAAACCACTGACAGCTGTAACAGTGAGACCCTTATTCACTGTTTTTGACCATGACCCTGAGGATCAGCTTACACCTTTGGTAAATGGTGCTTCCCAAGGCTACTACAGAAGATATGAATGCTTTCTATGTGTTCAACAAGCCAGCAGTGGTTCTTTTAATAGAGTTTGAAGTGTCGCGAATAATTAGTGAATGCATGTGTGCTTGGAGGAGTGTGTATTAAGTGTGTGCAGGGTGTACTGACTGATGTGACAATTTTGCCCAATCTAGAAGTGGCAGCCAGGTATCCAGGGTTAAAGCCAAGTAATTTGGCTGATTGAGTCCAGTGTTAAATTGGGTACATGTCTGTTTTCTTACCCTTGTGCGTATATGTTTAATGTTTTTGTAAAGAGATAGTCTAGCGGAGGTGTAGAAATTAAATTTTTTTAAGTTGGAAGAAATCCCGCATGGACAGGGGATAAAGTGCTGCTCAGGCCACAATAATTTGTCCGAACTCATCCGATCCTCAAAGGAAACTAACCTAACACGACAGGCCTATTTGTGTCTAAACCAGACCTAAACCTGATGTTTTCTGAGATTACGTGCAAAGGAAACGGTCACGTGCAGTGCAAAAAAAACAGTTAGCCCAGCCAACGTGACCAAACCTGACCCCAAATATAATTTAAAAATGGACTCATCAGTTTGGGTATCCACCTTTTAACAGGGAAGCCGTCGTATCGCTACTTAATGTTTAAATTCATAAAAAAGGCCCCACGAACAGTGATTTACACACTCAAGTACACAAACACACAGGTATGCTGTATGTAGATATTGACATAGGGACTGTGAAGAAGTTAACAACTTGACATGTCAGACTAGAAGGTTTTACTACAGGCTTTCAACATCTTATACTTCAAAACAGAGTGTAAATCCTGCCCTGAATGCTGCATTCACACTCCCAGTAAAAGATGCCAAGACTTTATAAGTCACACTCTCACACACTGAGCTGTGTGCAGTCCGGCTTTACCAAAGGCATTCCACAGAGCATGTTCTCCATCTCAACAGCCACTCAGGAAGAAAAAGCATGACCTCACATAAAAATGACCCCGGGAGGAAATTCAAGTGTCAGACACACACAGAAATATGCCTGAAAAGAAGGGAAAATGGAGGGGGAACACTGAACAAGTACCCGGTGATTAATTAGCTAATAATTAAGTCACAGGGTAATATGCATTTTTCAATTAATTAAACCTTGCCTTGCGCCATAAATCAAGCGAAACTGTCATTGTTTCACAAATTAAATATATACATTTCCAAGCAATAATACTGTTGATTGCATAACTGCAGGGCTCATCAGGGAGGGAAGGCATGACATGTGTGTGGCAGGCATTGACTCAGTCCAATGCCCCAAAACCTTTGACAGGCCCACAAGTCAAAGGCAGCCAACACGCTCGAGGCCTCCACATCACACGCCTCCCGCATTCTGTAATGGGCCATCGCCAGTGTTTCTGAACAGCATTAGAATCTACAGTAATATTTATGCATTACATGCAGTGCAGTTACTTAGCAGATTTCTACCATAAAAGGATTTTTTTTGTTTTCTTACAGATTCAGTTTATCATTGAATGACAGTCTATCATGCATCCAATAGGTCTGTCCAAGCAAAGTGACATAATATCTCTGCTTGCTTTCATTGCTGACAAAAGAAATTCATTACCTCACATTTACAAATGCACAAGCCAATAGATGCAATCATTATACAAAATATATTGTTTGTCACCGATGGCAAATGATGGTATATTTTTCTTCCCAATGGTTCAGACGTTAATTTGCTGAAACATGATGTTGTAAAATGACAAAAACAAAGACATACACTCCCACGTGCAACCCACACACACACACACACGCACATGCACACACAAATTCCAAGTGCCGTGTGAGACGTATAATGAACAATATGAACCACTGCCATCATTATCCTACACAATGTATTTGTTATCACTGCTCCCATAATGAAGTGTCTGTTTGATGGTTGGTACAAAGTCCCATTGCTCAATTGCTTTTCATAAAATGGCATCAATATATCCACGTGGACACACACACACAAGAAGACATTGAAACGCACAGTTTGTACGCAATTAATCAGAAATAACAAAAATGCCTGTGTGCCGAGCAAAGCACTGTTTTATGCTTCATTCGTTTTACCTCAAGATATATGTTGTGTTGCATGTTTTATTTTTATTCAACAGGAAAAAAATGTTTTATTTTAGGTGCGTTTAATTATTAATACTTATACTATAAATATATATATTCTACAGCATTGAATTATTTTTTAAATGATAAAAGATTAGGCTACATTAGCTAATAGTAGGTATTACAATCCACTAAAGACAATTAACTACAAAACAAACCTAAATTCAGGTGGAGCCTACAAGTTGCAGCCTGATCTTTTCACTCTCTTTTTATACGTGTCTTAAGTTTTTTGAGGGAACTTGGTCTTGTCGTATCCATTTTGCCCTTGGCTAGCATACTAATATGGCCTTGGGTTGGAATAAATTACAGCTCAGATTAGCAGGAAGGATGAAGAGGAGGTTTTATTTTTAGAAATTAGAATATTTGTTACATTATTAAAGGAGGGGGGCATCCTTTGATTCCTCTCATGTCCTCTTTTTTTTCTCTTCTGTATTTTCTTTTTTTTTACCCCCCCTTCTTCCTTACTGAGATAGTCCCCAAACTGCCTACCTGTGTAAAAACAGAAGTCTTCAGTGGACGTGAACATGGCTCAGGGACATGAAAGCAGCATGTCTCTCCCTCCCGTAGCCCAGCGCTGTGCTCGGCACGCCACACAAACTCTGAATTTACTGCCACAGCACATTTCTCCAACCCTGCACCCCCACCATCCTGCCTTCTTCATTATTCAATCAAATCTTTTTGTTAAGGGGGATTAACGTAGCAACGTAGGTGTTTTTAAACAGAGGATCGCCGACTATATGCAGACACAAAGCAGTTAACCAATGCTGATTAAAATCTCTTTTTTATATAACCCCACGTTTAACAGTTATTGCAAGTGTCAATGAGTTCGACATTCCTTTCGATTGAAGTAACCAAATCTGATCAAATCCAGGTCTTTCCACTGAACCATCAGCTGTGGCAACAACAATACACTGAGAGAGTTATTCCCTCATCTTGTCCCGTGGGTCTGAGCGGTTGACCTATCAAGAGAGAGAAGGAAAAAAAACTTCACCTCGCTAATGTTGTTTTCTCAAATGATTTTATGACAAGGGAGCAACAAGGCTGAAACAGGATTAGTCCACTGTGTCTGAATCCATTTAGCTAAGAATTGACCACATACTGATTTTATTTTAATCACAACAGACCCTTTTAATTATTGTAGTAATTAGTAAAATATATGTGCTTTCACCTCATATTGATCTATATTATCTGTACAGTTAGTGATGCAGAGGTCTGATTATTGACTAACACCCCCCCCTCACTCACACACAGACCATCCCTTTAACTAACCCCCACAACCCTCTCCTAACCCCTCGAGGCCGTTGATATCTCTCTCTCTCTCTCTCTCTCTCTCTCTCTCTAACACTGCCTCCCTCTTCTGCCTTGGAGGGATCGGTAGGGGGGGTCATGGGCTGGTTGTGTGTGTCTGTGTGTGTGTTGGCTGGGCTGTTTAGGCTGATGGGCCCCGAAGAGGACAGATGACCAGCAGAGCAGAAGAAACTGCAGAGCTGAATAACTCTTCCATCCCTCCGTCACGTCAGGAGGAATTCGGCGCTGCGCGAGACACCCGGCCTAAGTGTTGTGACGCCTAATTACCACCAGCAGCAGCGCCCGGCGGCACCCAAGGCAGAGCGGCTCCTTCGGACGGACGGCCCTTTGTAGTTTCACACGCAGAAGGAAGAAAAAAAGAGGAAGACGTCCATGTGATGCCAGCGGGCTGAATGTGTGTGGTGAGAGGTGGGCTAAAAAGAATGTGAGGTCTGTTTGAAGTTTGGAAGTTTGGAAGTTTTTAGCCATTTTTTTCCTTGCTTCTCATAGGAGTGACTTTTCTGACTCATCAAAACGCCTCTTCCTTTCCTTCTTTACTTCCTTTGTTTTTAGGCATTTTTTTCTCTTCCCTCCACTGAGCGTGACACTTCGTCCTACTTTCCCCAGACAAGGCACCTTTAGCAATACCTCTTAAGTCTCAGCTGGGCTCCAGTCGCTGTGTGCTGAACATTCGCTCACGTGCTGCTGCATGGGTGGTATACAGTGTGTGAATCACTTATTTCACAGATTTTTTGGGGGGGTTTTTACAGGAATTGCAAGTTTGACAAAGTAATTCCATGATTCTGGAAATATTTATGTTTTATAAACTCATTCTAAACCTGTGAAATGCAATTGTTTAGTATCAAATTTAAATTCCTAAAAACGCAGCCTCTTCTGTAACATGTACATTCATCACAGCACAACACCCATACAGTATGTGGCCTGTGCGTGGAAAAGTGTAAATGGTCAGTGTGCATCATGGCCAAATGACGTGTTTTCTTGCTCTGAGGAACATTCTTGCAGAACCAGTCTTATGCCATTAGCTGTACAGCAAATACGATTTCACGGACTCCATTGAGTCCTTCACCAAGAATTTGTGTTGAGGCGTTCATGTGGGCTTGAACACGAGGAGCAGCAGGGCCATCACACTTTGGTCCATCTCATTTTGAGCTGGCATGCGTAGCACAGTTGCTCTCACACACACACACACACACACACACACACACACACACACACACACACACACACACACACACACACACACACACACACACACACACACACACACACACACACACACACACACACACACACACACACGCTCGTCCAGTGGAGAGGGGGTGCAGGAGCAGAGCGGGTGTTCCCTGGCACACTAATCGGCATGACAGAAATAAAATAAAAAGAGTTGGACTCCGTCAAAACATGTATGGCCCCTTAAACAGAGAGCTAATAAAAGAGCTAAAGCTGCTTGTCCATTCAGCTGAGTCTGCCTCATCACACACCAACAGTCACATTATCTTAATTCAGGGGATTCTTTTAAGTGTCTCCTTAAACAACCGAGAGAACGCCGCTCGGGAAAGACAAATGAGTTTACCAGTTATAGCAGGGGTAAGTGCCTAAATCCAGCGCCATCGATCCCTATCTGGGTTATTACGGGGCTGTGAGCTGCCATCGGAGCTCTGCTGGTCGAAAAGGCTTAAAATATTACGGGGCTAAAGAGGGAGGAGAGATGTGTTTGAAGCGAGCCACCTCGTCCTCTGTGCTGGTCAATACCTGCAGGCGCCACAGGAAGGGCATTCACACATGCAAACACTCAGGAGTGACAGTCCCACCCCCACGTTGCTCATACACACACACATTTATATATACATATTGGTAAAGGGATGCCTTCAGAACCAACAGATCGCCCCTCTGACTCCACAGGGAAAATTGATTTTTCTCTCTCTCTTGTCCTTTTTTTTTTTCCTGGGGAGGTGCTGGGCAGGTTTTTAACCTAACACTCTAACCTGAGTGTTAATGCACAAAGAGACATCATGTCCATTGATCCACTGGTGCCGCCAGAGCGTCTTTAAGTGTCTGAGGGGAAAGCAACACAGGGGGTTTTATGCTAAACTGGTGGGATCATAGCCTTCATGTGGAAGCCTTGTGAAAAAATGTTTACAATTTACAAGTCATTTATCACTGTTTCCAGTCTCGGCAGTCGTCATTACCATTAGATAAAACTAAAATATTTCAATACTACTACTTCCAGTTTTGGTAGCAAAGTTTACACAAACAGCTGCTGTTTGCTGTGGCGCTTCATACAAGACAAAAAGTAATTGAGGCTCAGCAGAAAGTTTGGCAACGTATACAGTACCTGCAACAGTGGGTAGGAGTAGGACAAAGAAAGTACTCCAACCCTCCGGTGTAGCACATCCTGTCTGCTAATTATTGTTAAAAAAAATAATAAAATAAAAATAATTAGGATTAATAATACATTAAAGACAACCAGAAAGAAAAATCCCAGCCATAAAACATATGTATTTTTAATATGAATCTCACTGAATCAATACCCTCAATTAGCAACAGCAAGCAAATTGCCAGGCGAGGCGTAATTACTCAAAGGTCAGTAGGTATTATTCACAGTCACTTTAGTTTACCACATTAGAACAAGACAGGACGTCGGGCTAAAATTATAAATTCCATTCCCATATCTGTCCTCTTCTGATTTAGATGGATGAAGAATAATTAACTCCTAATTATTCAGATCACTTAAGGCACTTTCTGGATCCACAAAAGAGATGCAGTCGTGTCTGTCAGCCCACTTCAGCTGCTATCATTTAGAACGATCCAACAACTTGACCAATGACAACGGAGGGAAGAAAGAAAAAAAAAGACTCCGGCTGCCTGTCTGCGTCCCCCCCCCAAACGCCCTCCAGCTTCACCCGTTTCTACCTCAGAGGGTCTTAAGGAAGCACACTTCCTTTAAATTCACCCATATGCAAATTTTAAGATGTGATTTGCATTTTAAAGTATTTAACTCCCCATATTTATTGGGCTCTGAGGCCTTGCTGATCATTGATTTATGTGCTTCCGGCAATCATATTTCCATATTTTGTGTGGTTTTTAACGACAGTAATAATTCAAATATGCAAAAAGTTGTTCTTTGAACGATATCTTTAATTATATCCTCAAAGCATCATTCCTTTTCGCTCCTTTTTTTCAGTGCTGAAATTGTCTTTGAATAAAAAAGGCTGAAGAATCATAAATTCGACTATGCGATGAGACGTTGACGGGCAAAACTCCAGCTGCTTACCTTATGCACAGGGAGACGTCTTAGCATGTTTTGCCCATCTCCATAGCCACAAACAGACTCGGGGTGCTCTGCTGTACAGGGACCCGTGTGACCTTGTCCCCAAAGCCCTTTATTAATGCTGACATTCTTTCACCACAGATCCAGTCTCAGATTGTGAAATTCATCCTTTATACTCAACCAAAAACAAAAAAAACCACACACGCGGACAACAAGGGGACCTTCCCCCTCTGTTTTGCCGCTAACACAGAAAGTTTCTCTGTCACCTCTCCTTATTAGAGTTGTCAGAGTCGCCGCGTGCTCTTATGAAAGCCGTCACCCTCCACATGATTAAAAGTGGCGGGTTCCCACCACCGTTTGGCCTATCAGCATCACCAAGCAGCCGTCAAATGTGTCTGCAGTCCTCCTTGCCCATATTCCCTTTGTCACCTCAGCACGGCGTGGAAACTTTTTAGAATAATTGCTCATCCATACACGTGCATGGGTGAGTAATATATTAGATTAGAGGTGTTTGGTTGCAAAGGGGAAGAACAGGGTGTTTCATTATCTCGGTCACTCGGTAGGCTACATACTGGACGAGTCAATATGAAAATACAGGGGAAATTTATTTAGCAAGAGAGCCTGCACATTAGACCTCTGACCATAATGAGCTGCACAATAGCCTACTACATCGGAAATTATGGTCTCATCACACTGCACATCGGAGTCCTGCAATGTCACTCTCTGCACATTGAAATTTAAATTATAATGACAAAAAGCTTTATAAGGATTAAAATATCTAAATAAAATTCAATTATATAATTTTCTTTTGCAGGTTTTTGTGGCCAAACATCAAATCACTTCATCATCTCTGTGACACCTCTAAACTTGTTTGAAAGCACATTCACTTCTTATCTCCCTCTCTCCCTTTTACACACTCACAAACACAAACAGAGAGAGAGAGAGAGAGAGAGAGAGAGAGAGAGAGAGAGAGAGAGAGAGAGAGAGAGAGAGAGAGAGAGAGAGAGAACACAAATAAAACAAAGAAGAACCTGAAGCTTCTACATACAGTCTCCTATTAAAATGAATAGCTAATTACGATAGTAACAACTAAAATGACAATCAACAAATTATTTTCTAAATCGTAAAATGTGTATACTGCAGTGGCAACATAATTAATAGTAACAGTAATTACCGTTATAATGGTAATAATATTCCAATTTTCCTCATAATTCATATCATCAAAATACATTCAGTGTGGGAAATGGTGTTTCAGCATCGTAGTTTCCGATGCAGGCATGTAGAGAGGGTGAGTTCAGTACAAGCCAAACACATTAACACAGAGGCCCTTGGAGGATGCATTTCACCCCAATGTTTAACTATCACTGCTGAGTCTTGCACCGAGTGCACGCAACATATGTTACAACCCCCCCTTTCTCCCTTAACACACACACACACACACTCACACACGCACAGACCCACCCACACCCCCTGAGACTCCCTGGCACACCACCCCTCCACTCTGCAATTAGGCTTTAAGCCTCACTTCAGATTTCTGCACTATGGCTCTACAACTGATCACTGCGGATCAGTGTTATTAAATTAAATTGATTTAATGTGATGTTTGTGACACATACACGGACACTCACTCATACATGCACCAAACTCACTTTATAAGTAGCAGCCAGCCAGACTCCGGAGCAGATTTCTGCTTTTATCTTTGAGTCTGTCTAAAGGAGAGGACAGAGGGTGAATATTATAAACTAAATTGATAATGTGATATTTGAATATGTGTTAAATACAAAAATCAAACTGCACATTCACTCACACACACACACACACACACACACACACACACACACACACACACTTATGTGTAGTGCAAAAACAACAGTCGAAAGCGGTCAATGAGGAGGTTGAGAGCTGATCAATTTACAAAGCAAATAAAAAATGTCTAATGATAACATCACTGGAATGTGTCACAAAAACTGTAAAAACGCCTCGAATAATCGCACTGGGTTGCAATAGTGAAAGAAATGTTTTTGTTTTTAGCTTCTTTGTAAAAATCGGGATAAAGCAAATCAATTAGGCTCTGCTGAAAATCCCTCAGTTGGTGTAGCAGAGCTGTGAAACAGTGTAAAACTATTCTCGCCGCCTCTCCACAAAGGTTATCGCGTTGTATCTTATTGCCTTTACCTGCTCCTATTCACTGTGTACATGCACTGATTTGAATAAGCACCCCTCCAGAGCCTCTCTTATCAGATTCCAGACGGGTGTGCCAACGCAGCAGTATCAGGTACACGCCATCTCTCTCTCTGCACCCCCTCCCAAAAAAGAAAAAAAGGTTAGAAGAGAAGAAAGAAGAAGAAGAGAAGAAGAGAGTGTTGCTTCGCTCATCTGGGATCGGCTGCCTGATAACACGATCTGGCTATAATCACATCCGGGCTTGATATGCAAAAGTGACCAAAGGAGAAACACCAAGTTAATCCTTCTCTGGAAATTATTCCCATTTTCTTTTCCTTTTTCATTTTACATGCATTTTTAAAATCCAGAATATATTTATATTATACATTTATATTATATAGTTATATTACTGGTGACCTACAGACTCATCAATATATTTCCCCTATATAACGCATATTATAATGTGCAGAATTTTTAAGTGAGATATTATTAAAAAAATCATTAAGTGGTGTGATAAAAAACAAATTGTGGATCCACTAATGTGCTGCAATTACCCACCGAAGGCATGATATTTTAAAGATTTCATTTCATTAACAGCTTACATCAGGACTTTCTCTCTCACTATACACAGCCACAGGAATAAAATTCCCTAAAGATGCACTGGTTTCCAGTTTCATGTCGTTGTTTGCTTTTGCTCTGTTAGGGGGAAAACACCGGCTCGGGGAAGGCATCAGTCAGTGAGGTTAGTGAGTACGGTAGCAACATAAAACAGAAAGTGTATCCTCCTCGGGTAGGGTAAATACACACAAACACGCACAGAGGCCATGCCCGTTTCCCCAGTCCTCTTAACAGGCTAACTTGCTCTCTTCATTAGGGTGCTGTGGGGACTTATCACTGTGTAGTCTTTGTCCTTGCTGTAATTGCCCTCTCGGCATGTCAGCCCCCACCCACTCACCACCACCATCACGGGAGCCCCACACCCAGCCAGCCAGGCAGCCCAGCATCAGCCCCCTCGTGACAGGCCTGGTGAGACGGCGGTGCGGGGAGCCTCTCCTGAGACCTGCTGATCAGCCCCTGAGGTCCACCAGTATAGAGAGGCTTGTCCTAGTTAAAGCAGCACCGGCAGGGACACCCCTCTGAACGCTACGTCTGCCCTGCCACAAGCCCAGCCTCCGACTTCGCTCATTTACTACTGCACTAACACCCACTGTGCTAGTTCACCAAAGAGACTGGCAAATATTCTCTTAACAAATTTACTACTTTTGAAAGTGTGACTCGGAAACTCAAGTACATTAAAAATGAGCCGTCGCCCTTTGTAGACTTCTACACTTTTATTTAATTGTACAATTAACCATCCATAAACCTGTTCTATCTATAAAAGTTTTCTTTATCTGACTTACACCAGCTCTGACATCGTCACTAACTCGCACAATTATACCTGACATATTCTCATTGTACTTTACCTAAAAATTACAAATATCAATTGAGATAAATGTTAAAAGTCACATATTTGAAGAAACCTTTGAAAAGAACGAATATAATCCTAATTGCATTTCATTCATGCAAGAGATCCACATGTACCACACACCAGGCAGTCAGTCACATATTGCAAACGTTATCTCTGACTGTGGGTTTCTTGCAAGTTGAATGGCGCCATCTAATGTTCAGTAAAAAGACGGCAAGTCCTGAGCACGGGAATCTGTTTCTTAAAGCTCCAAACTGGACTCACCAAAGTAAATGAGTTGTTTTGGCTTTACTTGAGGCTTATGTTGCCTTTAAAAGTCTCAGTAATCAGAGTTTTGCTGGGGGGCTTGGATGGCAAGAGGCAGGCTTTGAAATGACCATAAAAGTGGGAAGAGTGAACCCCTTAATTTGAAATTTAAGTGTAATAGACACAGAGCTATCAGTGCTGCGGCATAATCCTGACCTCTGTTTGTTATGCTGAATAAACAGAATAAATTAATAAATGCTTCCTCTTCACATGGCGTGCTCTTCCTCATCACGCTCAACATTTTTTTTTTTCCATCGGGGTAATCGATGTGTCAGCGTTTTCACGGCCGGCTGCAGGGGTTTAGACCCGGGCCGCAGCCTGGAGGAGCTCGGTGGTGCGGGGTTAACGTTGTGCTGTATTGGAGAAGAGCAAAGACAATGTGGCTGACAATGGGGTCTACTTCTTTTATGGTCGCATGTCCACTTCTCTTTTCCTGCAGAACTGACACTTGTGGCTACCGCAAAGGAACATAAGCGACTCCCCCAACCCATTTCACCCATTTTAATCCTCATCCAAAAATGATCCCCATCCCCCCCCCCGGCAGGAGCTTCAACACAGTTTGGTGGCAACTTTGTTGTTGAAGAGATTTTAGTGGCAGCCACAAAGACTGATCCTAACCTCCTGCACTACTAAACCCTACATCAGCTGCTGGGGCCACGGAAGATGCAGGAAAACAAACAGTGAGACATAAAAGAGATCTGACGTGCAGTATAACGTTTTAATAACTTTGTTGCACCACATCTGAAATGCAAACACATTAAAGTGGACACGGTGCCCCTCTCATTAAACACACAGCCGTGCAAACATAATCTATCCCTCCCTCCACACTTGTACAAACACACACGAAGACCTCATTGCCTTTTTGCATCCGTGCATCCATCCAACGGATGCCACCAACAAGCCTTGGGAGTTTTTCTACGGGGGTGTTTTATGGGTCCCACGGGGCTCTGAGACAGTGAGATGTGACTATAGCACACAGAGGATCCCAGTCAAGGACACAGGCAGCATCACTCACTCTGCCATTATTTGCTCATATTTAAAGCTGGGGGAGGTACAGGGGCCACCTGAGAGACTGTAGCTGCACATGCAGAGGAGGATGGGTGATTTCAGAGTCCGACGGGTGTGCTGAGCGACTGCGAGGTAAAGGAGATGCAACGGAGAGAGAGAGGGAGCGAGAGGGAGGGAGTGACGGAGGGCTTTATATGTCAGCCCGGTGATACTAGCGTTTTTATGGCCGAATATTTTTCCTCTTGTCAGAGCTGGATAAGGAATCACCATAAGGTTGGGGAGCATGAATATTGCCCTTGAGGGCCCACTGTGGCTGCTCCTGTTTATGGTTGACTTGCAATCAGCCACCGATTCAGGACCTGCAACCCCTCATCCATCCACGTCAGCAATTAATCAATTAAACGTGCGGCTGGGAGGAGTGGGATCGGCTAGGTGTGTTAATACAATAGCCTGTTAAGGTTGATGTAATTTCATCACTAATGTCACCCATTCATCAAGTCTTATTATCTGTTTCACATAGACAATGGTCAATATCACTTCATAAATCTGAAAATCATGGGGATCTTGTGATATTAAGCCTGAAGGATGCTATGGAATGATGGACTGCTGAGCATGAGCACCAAAGTTAACAAGTAAACCTACTGAAACAAGCAGCAAACCTCATTTAGGCGATTATAAAACACAAGTACAGACATTCTATGTAATCACTCTGTAAATTTGCATTAAAAATGGAACTGGATCACAGCTAGAAACACTGTCTGAGAACATTTCTGTCCTCCCATATGATTTGGTCATGATAACAAACGACATAACTAGGCTTTTTCTGAGACGAAGGCTGCAAAACATACATTATGTCTCTAATTAATCTCTACGTGGTGGAAATAAGAAAAAATAAACCCCCACTATAGATTCATTCTGGTCTCCAGACTCCACTTAAAGAACCACAGACAAGATGCGACAGACATCCTGCCTGGTAGAACCACAATGTCGCATGAATGCTGTTTCATCATAGAGGAAAGTTTGTGTGTACGGCTTTGCGCTAAAGTGTTTAAATGGATGGGAGTGTGTGTAGGCGGAGGCCCTGTCCGCTTGTGTGCCTGTTATAAGCATGTGTGGGCCAGACCACATGTGATACACAAACTGAGAGCGGTATTTGGCACACCAATGGATATGAGGTCTTGTATCACTAACAGTGTTTTTTGGAATCAAGCCACTGACAGCTGACAGTTTGTTCCACTATTTCATAACTTTAAATGTCACTGTGTTCAGGGCCAAAACATCTAAAAACTTACAACGACTCTGTTTCTTCAAGATATTTTTATTCCTGTAAGGAAAGGGTATAAAGCTCTTCTTACTTTTTTACATTCAATATGAACTATTGCTCTAATTGCACTGCTGAGCTGACCGGTCCTTCTTGTCCAACACTTCTCACTGTACTGTCGACCCTGTGTTAACTTAAATATGACAAATTTAAAAAAACTTAAAACTAGAATAACCATGAGACACAACAGTGTGACACTGTGACTGTTGAATACTAGTAACTCAAACAGTCACAACACGATTATCTTTTCTATACCTATTGCTCCTGTCGCATTCTGAGACACCCTAGTTAGTATTGGTCATTCTTTTGATTTAGATTTTTTAAGTTAAGGCTTCATAACAATAATCCATTGATAAGTGGTTATATCTGATCAAATTATGTCATTAGACTTAAGGCTCTTTTAACAATATATGCCCATAGAGCAGGGGATTGGAGGACTTGTCTTATAAAGTTGTTAGTTTAACTGCAGAAAAAAGTTTGCTGCGCCATGTGCATAGTTGAATGCCAACTCCCATTTCCTTTAAAACCAGGTGGACTTGCACCTTGGCAGATCGTTGTTACAAGTGCAGATTTGCCAGCTAGTAAGAAAGGAAACAAAACATCTAAATTCATCCTTAAATAATACATCCTTTCACTATAAAAATTCACTATTAACTCCAGACCAGGCTTTTATTGGTCAATCACTTTCTGTGATGGAGACAGTGATACATCAGCAATGTGTCTGACCACTCCTTCTTTTTACAACGAACACACGAATGGGTGCGCAGGTGGGTGCAAGTGCATTTGTTATTTAAATAAAATGAGTGCTGAGTAGGAAAATGAAAACTGCCTTTGTCTGGAACTAGACACCTGGGTTAAGTGTGGGGCCACTTGGCCCCTTAAGGGCAAAGTTTAAAGAAGCAGCATATTGTAGATTAATTGTACAATAAATACAGCTCATAATCAAACAAACTGTATCATATCAATCGTATTATAAGGACAACACAGACTGACTGACATCCAATTTTTAAAAGAAGGCCAATACCTGCCCTGTATATCGGTCTAATCCTACTAACAGCTTCAGTCAGACAAAGAGCCTCCCTTCTACCCAGGCCAACATTTCCCCAGCACTCCCAGCAGGTACATCAGCTCAATTATGATGATGGCAATGACTGATTGCATTTTACCTCTCCCCTGTTCCCCCAATAAGTCTGGCCACAGACAGATAGAGAGAAAGAGAGACAGAAGAAGAGGAGGAGAGGGAGAAAGAGAGAGACAGAGAGAGAGATAGCAGCGTCATCTCCGCTGAGCTACAAGCATCCCAGATGCCAGTCTCCGGGACAGTATCAAACATCTTGGTGGCAGACTCACCATGAAAATAATCTATACCTACAGGAAGTCAATTAAAAAGTGCCAGGGGAGATTAAGAACAGTGTGACAGCTTTTCGTCAGGCCACGGGTTTGTCTGGGAGAACCAGCGTGTCGAGTGTCTGCTGTGTGAGTGAGTTTAAGGTGAAGTGTGTGTTGGTAGTAAAAGACGTTGGGAGGCGGGCAGCGGTGGTGGCGGTGGAGGGAGGAAACAGTTGCCGAACATCCTTAAAAGCCCCCTCATGAATATTAAAAAGGCCCTTGGCAGACGGCAGCGCTGCCACATGTTTGCAAACCAGCCTAATGTGTCTGTTTGCGCCGAGAAAGGGCTCAGTCCTGTTATCAATTAAATCAAGCCTTGTCAGGCTGAAGGCCCTCTCAATGGAGGGACAGCCCAGTCCCCTCCACACATCAACTCAGCTTTGTGTCAACCATCCATCTCTCATCCTCCCCTCCACTTCCTCCGTTCTCCCGGTTGCCATCTTTATCAGCCTTGACTCACTCTCCCTCTCTCTCCCCCTTCTCTCCTTCGCTCCCTCACTCTCCGTCTCTCAAGCAGCCGGTAACTGAATGCAGAAATTACTCTCCCCTCCACCTTTAACTCCCACTAAATCTTTCCCCTTTTCCACTTTGCTGAGCAGGGATATTTTATTCCTCCATCAAATATGCATCCCATTAATTAAGTTAAATTACTCCTGACTGCCAAATATCCCCTGCCCCGATGGGTGTCAACACAGAAATGCATGACTGTGAACCTGCAATGACACGGCCCCAACACTTAAACATGAGTTACGGCCCTTTTCAGCTCCATCCATGGGCAGATTACCAGACACTTTGGGCTGCTAGAATTAAGCGCCGTTCGCTCCTTCCCCTCCACCCAGTTTTTAATAAGTGCACAATGGATGACACTCGCACTTCTGACAATGAGGGGACTGATATTTTAATTACACCCCCTTTTTTCATCTGCCTTCCTCTTCATCTTTTAATTGCTGCTGTTAATCACTCATTAAATTCCCTCTTTATTTTTTTCCCCTTCTACAATGTACCTATGACATGATTAGCTCTATAGAAGGGATTGTTCAGCAGCATTTTTTTTAAATAATTCAGCTACTTTAAAGGAATAAAGTTTCTTTTGTTGAGGAGCCAGTTAAGGGTGGAGGGTGTAAACTCAATTTACTCATGTTTCTCTATCAAATGGAGGTAAATTGCCTTTTTTGGCACGTAATAATCTTTAAAAGGTAAATTTAAAGTGTATGAATTTATCAAGATAGGGTTTTGCTTGGCAAGGATAACTACTTCTCTTCGTTTTTGTTTTTTGTTCAGCAAGTGCTGCAAGTTGAGATTTAACAAAAAGTGAAAAAAAAGCTGAGAAAGGCTGAGGCCACAAGAAGTTTTTTCTTTTTTTTTTTAAGAAGTGAAGATACTGAGATCATACAAAGTGCAGACAATATCCTCTTACCTTAGAAAGCCCTTGAGAGTAGTATAACTTACCATCATCGACCTATGTGCTGTGTTGGCTCCCTAGCTTAACGACTGATCCTGCCGTTTAGCGACTGGACCCCAATGTTGTGTTTTTGTTTGTCTTTGATTAAAGCCAAATACTTTGATTACGAAGCCCCCAGGCCCCTGTAGGGAGCCCACTGAAGAATATGAGATTGTTATTAAAAACTAATAGTACTGATCTGCTGACAGAGATTTCTCTCTTTGTCGCTCATGCTGAAGAGATGCTGAGCGTGGTCCCGTTCAAATCCTTCAAAAGTCTCCTTTCAGCAATATGAGACTTTATCTCCCTCAAGTAATTGTGCTGTATAATTTTGAACACAAATTTAATAGCATCCATTACCATTATCTGCTGAGTACGGGGCCAATAATCCAAACTCAACTCATGAAGCCGTATGTTTGTTGTTGTACCTTCAGCTGAGAGCAATCTGCGAGGACACGTCACTTATGAGGAAATACAATCCAGCTTCAAAACAAGTATAAAAAGTGTAAAACTCTTCACTGCTGGATTTATATTGATACATCGGTGCTGCCTGGAATTTTGATTCCTCTCTGTTCTCTCTTCCCCCCCCCCTCTTTGACTTTTTTCTGTTTGTGCATGTGTGCCCGTGTGCATGAGTGTGTTTCTATTGCAAAAAACATTAATTTTACAAACATCAGCCCAAGGCTACTAAACGCATCCAATCCATTATGCTGCGCTTTATCGTGTTATGGGGGGTAACGGGCTGTAAAGCTGTCTTGGTCATAAAGAGCGATCGCAGAGTGCCGAGTCAAACCAGAACGCCGAGCTCTCCGAGCCATACGCAGCCCTCGTTATCATCAGAACAGCTCCTTCACATACTTAACCTTTCCAGACCAGCCTTTCTGCATTATTTTCCAAATGACCTTTAGCGTTACTTATTTCATTTCCGATAATGGCACACTAAATTTAGTTAAATGCATCAGAGCAAAATGTGTTTATTTTGGTGAAGAGGACTACAGTGACTGACAAGGACCATGTTCCGAGACACAAACTCTAAAGAGTCCGAAGCAGTAAACATGAATCCATCTTCCTGAGGGTAATAAATACCAGGCCGCGTGTCTGGTGAGCACACATAAATTAAATGGATAAAAACAAATAAAAAAGGGCCCACACATCTAAATAAGAAGTACCAACAAAAGATACTGGATAAGAACTTCAAGGTTGCACCGGGGGGAAAACGCCTGGGTCAAGGCTCGAAGGTTATAGGTAAAGACAAGGTTAAACTTTTAATTTATCTCTTAAATAAAGCTACTTATGAGATCAATTCAAATGAAAACCAAGATAAAAAGTGTAAAACCAAAGTTAATACGATCTGTGACAGTCTGCCCTGAGGTCAACCTATCAATTTTTTATATCCTCTGGCTTAAACCTTCCACCAAGTGTAAATTTACGAGCATCTGAAAGTTGACAAAAAAAAACACTAATGAAATTTGCAAACACAAAAGGCGTACCGAGCCTAAATTGTGTGAGGAAAATAGTCTTTGTTTACGTCTATTGTTTAATAATGAATTCCAAGTTCCACTTCCTGCCAACACAGTGCACGCTCTTGGTCACAAACAGCTAAACAGTTTAGAACGGTATCAGCTTTCAAAAGGTCTAACTCGAACATAAATATGTAGCTACCCTGGAGCTGTTGTATCACAGACACAATCCCTCAGCCGGCAAGGAGCAGTGTGTTTAACGTCCTCGCCATGTAAGCGGAGGGGGTGGGGTGAAGGGATCTTAGTGAAATCGCTAATGTACGTGATGATTAAGTGTAACTCAAATACAGAGTGTGTTGTTCACAGGCCTGACAGGCAGTAATTTGGTGTATTATATTCTGCAGTTTTAATTGCACGCCACCAACGTGTCCCTCTGACACGTTATGAAGCGATGATGTACAATTATTTCGGGGCGGCGGGAGATCAGTGGAGTGACATTATAATCATCCTCATAGGGTTCCCTCTCTTCATCTGCAACAACCATTAATGTTTAAATGGGAGGAAGGGAAGAAAAAAAAAACATAAAAATAGTTCTCAGGGAGTTCTAACCAGAATCTGTTTGAGGATTATAGAGAATCACGTCAGGGGAGAAGGAGAGGGGTGTGGATAGACAATAGAGGGGCTGAGTTAAGTGACGGCTTTCTCTGGATAAGCAGCAAGCTAAGATGCTTCTCCACTGTCACTGCCAGGCCTCACACTACTCATACAGGCCCGGGCATTAAGGCACATTACAGCGGATGAGCCACGCAGGGCGGAACTGATGGGCTATTCTGGGAACAGACCAGACAATCTCACAAGACAGGGGGGACATAAAAACCCTGACATGAGCCAGCCCCATCCTGTTAACAGTCAAATCACACACACAACACCCAACATGAAATCATGACTATATATACTCTCTCCAACACTAAGTCAAGAAAGCTGAGGGAGAGGGGGAGGGAAAAACACAATGCAGCCTCCTCCGCACGGGAGACAAACTTTAGCACATCGCAAACTTTCTGTGTTGTGAGAAAGCAACGTGTTTTTTTTTTATATGTTTTGTTCAAATTCCTGAAGTGACACTAGGAAACGGGCGGCTTATGACCCATAATCATTAAATGGCAGTGCACAAGAGGACAATCTGTGTCCATTATAGTGTTAATACTTCTAAGGCCCGGGGCTGAGATATTAAACCAATGCTTCAAAGCATTTAGACGCTTTATGCATAATTTAACACCTACAACAGCACTGGATGTCCGTTGCATCTTTGGGGAGGACGAGAGAGCGGGAAGGTGGAAATGCTGAATCCAGGGCCTTTCGTGGATGATGGAGGAGAGGAGGTGGAGGCTCATTAAGTGGCCGAGCCCCACTGTGGACAAAACATGCCGGGAGGAAACACAAGAATCTGCCGTCTCACATGCTGGAGGATTGTTTTTATCCAATTATATATGAGAAATCTTATCTTGCATGCTAACAGCCAATTTCTGTTTTTTTTTCTGCTGCTTTTGCATCTTAAGAGTTCTTTATAGTCAAATTAAGATGGACCTGAAGACAAAGATAGGAAGATAGATAGAGTAGTAGAAACTGACAAACAGACGTGTGGAGCAAACTGAGAGAAACGGTGAGGCAGAGACAGAAAGACTATAAAGTGTTAGCAGTGATGAGCCGAGGCTCTGACCAGCACGCTCAGGTTTGATTGGCAGCGCGGTCAAGGGTTCCAATCTGTCCCGGCCTCGCATTTGCATTTGTTAATTAAATGCCACAACAATATGATCTTTAACTATCAGCAACTTCCCCCCCGCTCCTGAGAAGAGACCAGCTGCAGCGGGCTGAAGGTAAAGTGAGGCGGACAGCCGAGGTGCAGCGCACACGTTTGCTCAGAGTCTCCGCACAGAGGGAAGGTTTTAACAAGGAAAACCAGCCGATCGATGTCCGTAAAGAGAGAAAAAACCCAAACACTATATGATGAGCCAATCTAAACAAAATGGCGATAAACTAGACCCACAAAACTCCATAACCCGTGGAGGCCCGAGAGTCTAAAAGTGAGAAATAAATGAATGAAATCAAGATTGTATATTGTCAAAGAGCAGCCCAAACAAAGGCTTGTGCTAATTGAAATGATAAATGGTGATTACACATAAAAATCCCTGCAATTTTCTTTTTTTAGTTTAGCGAAAATGTTGCCCAGTCATTAGTATCCACAGGGGATTGCAGAACTTAATCGCAGTATAATCTCACTTTTCTAGGTCACCCAAAACAAAACGGGTAATCACATAACGCATTTTACCTGATCCACGGCCATCCATTACAAACGTGCCTTAGATCCAGATTAAGGATGTGATGTCAAACGTGAAAAGTTTGAGGAGGGGTGGGGGGGTGCAGGTTATGTGTATGTATGGCTCTGGCCTTAATGAGGGTGTTTCTCGGGGTTTTCTTTGTGTTTGCTGCTCTTTAGTCAGGAGGAGGGATGGCCTGGTGATCAGTCAGTACTGAAACAGCACACACAGGGCCGATTTGTCACCAGTGGCTGGCACTGGCAGCACACAGCTCCTCCATCCACATGATTTGTGAAACCAGGGGCTGTATTTAGTAGTCCCATTTAAAGGCATATTGGAGAACTGTTCTGTATGTGTGTGTGAGCGCGTGTGTGTGTGTGAGCGGGTATGTAAAGCTGGATGCTTGGTCAAAGCCCAACACATTTGCAGCACTTGGGAGAAGAGGGGTTTCAGCTGGAGGGCTTGTGAAACATGATCCTTTCCTCTCATTAAAGGAGAAGCTGTGTTTAAAGCAAAGCTTGTTTGCTCCTGCTGTAATATGTTTGCGAACATCAGCGGGACCAAATAAACACATTCGCTCTGCGCAGCTTTAGAAGAACAAAATAAGCCCGCGACTGAACTAAATGGAACGGTTTACACAGAATTACACAGAGGGAGAAACTAATAACTCTACATATGTCTTCATCTTAGCGAGTGGGTAGCGGCAAAAGCTCGATGGCACAAAGCTGGAAATCCCACAATTTGCTCTATTCCCCGACTGCATGTTAAACAGCTTAACACGTCCATTTGAACATGGCAAGGCAGTGAGGAGGTCTACCACGGGACTGAAATGAGCTGAACACAACATATGGTCTACATGTAGGGGGGTACAAGGTAGTGGGATAATAATTGTTCTCTTGCACTACTGGGTATTTATAGGCTCGTGGTTACCTACATAAACTTCCAATTAGGAATATTTGTACAGCTGAAACCATGAAGACGGTAAAATAAACACTTTCTATTTCTTTTACCTTTAATTTGGAGGGAAAGTCGACTAGAAGCAATATATTACTCTTTTTAAAAAGGGCCTGGGAGCATTTAAAAGGTTAAAGAAAGTTTATTCACACATTAAGGTGAAACTATTACTAAAATGTTTTAATTGCTTTAGGTTGTACGGCCTTTTTTCCCTGTTTTTTTGCTTGAATAAATATATGCACATGTGTTAAGTATTTCAAGCTGAACTTCTTCATCCAGGCAGTTTAGGAAAATGTTAGATTTTTCTTGTTATTCATTATTGATTGATTTAAAGATTGAAATCTCAAAATTGTATAAAAAGAATCTTCTTCAGATTAGTAGTAAATGAATTGTACTTCTCTTGATGCAGCCAAACAGGGTTAAAATGGTTTGAATTATGAAGTTGCCTGAAACAAATGTGATTTAAGGCTGACTGTACCGGAGATAATTAGCAGGTCTCTCCTTAGAAACCAACATGAAACGTTCCTACACCTAACGAGAGGAACGTTTCATGTGGATTTCAATTTGAGCTCAAAAACTTTGGCAGCTGATCTGGAAACAGAACCAAAGTCCTCCAAAAATATCAAAAGATGAGATGGTTACAGAGGCAGCAGGTACTGCTATCATCTGCTATCATAGCTGGTAACTTGATCAGGTCAGAATAGAAGAACGTTGAGACTTTTAGTCTGACAAACACAGAGAATCTCAATTAGAAAATCTCACACTCACACATGCTATTTTGAGGACATAAGAAACATCACACTGTGTGTATGTCAACATGCAGTCAACTATAAGTACCCGGATGAATTCAAAATGATGAAAACATTGACCGACACGTTTCAGCCTTAACAGGCCCCGTCCAGGCCACGTAGTGGAAGAAGATAAACCACCAACGTAACAGGACAGAGGAAGGAGGACATAGCATCGGTGCAGATTGGAGCATTTTTTTCATGTCACGTGACAAAGGGGGCACACACGAGAAGGTTAAATGTTGACTGATGTCACTTTTAAAGAGACTGAAGCCACTGTTCGTCCTTGGAACTCACCCACAGACGTCACATTTGTACTCTCTCATGCCCAGGTGTCTCTTCACGTGGTTCCTGGCGTCTCCCAGCTGAGCCGTAGCAAAGTTGCAGATCTTGCACATGAAGGGCTTAGATCCTGTAAAACAAAGCATGGAGAGTTTGTATGCCGCAATAATATTACATTTGAAAGAAAGAAGTGGCAATTTTAATAAAACATGACTGCATTACAGCATGGGCAAAAATGTGATTTTACATTACAGATCATTTTTCAATGCCAGGCTTGTGAGGCTTATTAGTTCTGTGCTTCAGCCTACTTCACAGCCACAAAATGACTTCAGAATTATAAAAACAGATGCCCTTACTCCAGTCCCTATAAAAACTACAGTCACACTCCAAGTGTCATGCATCTCTTCTTTCACTCTCTATCTATCCTTGTCACTCTCCTTCGTCTCTTACCAACTCTTCCTCTGCCTGTGGATGCGTAAATTGGATTCCAAAGGTCAGGGCGAATACGTAAATCAATTCTGTATGTGCTCACTCCCTCCCATTCCATCATTAAAGCGCTAATCACTCTGGCGGCCTTCACAGGGAGGTTTCTCCCTAATTATTGTCATTAATAAGTCCAGAGGGCGGGGTAGCGTTTGAGAGAGTGGCAAAGCTTCCGCCTGCGATCCGTCATTTAAGAGGAGAGCTGCGAGCGCTGATGCCTGCGCTGTCTGGGTGATGCACTGGAGTTTAAACCAGGAGCTGAGTCCGTAAAAACAAATACAGAAGAAAAATGCATGTATAAAAAATGTTTTACTTATGATTCATCAAATAGAACCCCAACTCTAAATTTCTTTTTTTTTTTATATTTATGCATCTACTTACTCTAGAAATCTTTGTCCGTCTGTTTGTGGCTTGTATATCTGGAGAACCATTCACCTGATCGGCTTCACACTTGCCATGAGTATAGTTAAAAGCCCAAGGATGTACACTGTCGAATTAGGTTTGACTTCGACATGTGATACGTTCCAATATTGATACATTTTGAATAAACAAATGACCAGCTTCAGACAGAAAGCTGCAACCAGCATTCCCACAGGCCAAGAAAACAGCCCATTCCAAACAGGCAGGTTTATAATGGCCACTGCATAGTAACTCCAAAGCCTACATTTCCTTACTATCATTAAAAATAAGCATTTGGCAAAATAAAATGTAACTTAAACCTAATTCCTGCTAAACTCTCTCCAGTTCTGGCAGCCTGAGCCAGATTTAGGCCGGCATCACACAGTGCGACACTCCAATCTAAGTGGCAGCCCGATATGATATCCACATACGCATCTGTGAGCAAATCCTCACCCACCCTCTCCCAGTGAATATCCCAAGATGTTCTACAATATTTATTCCAGGGGCAGCCGCTGATTTGATTAAGCACTTTGTGTAGATTACTAATTCGTTCATACACGGTTCAGTTGCTGCGAGCTGGAAGTACGACACATCGAATTTTAAGCCGGTAACGAAGATTGAAAGGCAAGTCTGTGCTAACAAGGCCCATAAACACAGGGGTCGGGGTGGGGGTCCACGCAGACAACAGCAGAGCCAGCCTTGCCATGCCGCCTCCCTACAGTATCTCACACACACACACACACACACACACACACACACACACACACACACACACACACACACACACACACACACACACACACACACACACACACACACACACACACACACACACACACACACACACACAAGAGCAAATAAATACATTTTTAAAAACATATATAACCACACACTTCACACTGAAATGTGCAGACACCTTTACACACACACACACAAAGTCTACACAACAAAATCATCAACACCCATATATATAAAAAAAAAAGACAGCCGTACGCATTCACACTGCACCCACCATCACACCTACACAAACCTACATCTTGATTCAGAACACCACCTTGCACCTATGTACGTGCATACAGACACACGCATTAAATTCACGAGACATAATCACCCGTGGACAAACAAGAGACAATAATGCTCTCTCTCCTTCTCACTCACACACACACACACACATCCTGAAGTTGAGGTGAGAGCGAGGCGTGTGGGAGGCTGATTTGTCCAGATGGCTGGCTGAGTATGAGACATGGCAGAGAGGAGAGAGATGTAACGTCCCTCAGTTCTCACATCTTATCACATTAATACTCCACCACTCCACTTAAACAGCCTCCGTGAAACTGAAATTGACCATCAATGCAGTGTCATGTTAAATTAATATTGCCATCCACATAAGGGCGATGGTTCCTTCACATCCCAGATGAGACAGGGAATGACTAATTCATTTCCTGAGAGAAGAACCTCATGCAATGTTTCACTACACCCACCACACACACACACATGCGCGCGAAAACACACGCACACACGCACACACAGAGAAATAACTTAAGCCTTGTACATGCCATACACCTGAAGGTTAAAGCCAAGACTATGACAGGCCTTCAGGTTCAGAGGAAGATAATAATACATGATTATTTTATATAGAGAAATGTCTGCTTTGTTATATCTATTCCTACAAGCAGGATACACACTATTAGAACTTGAGAGCGTCCCAATTTCCAAAGCAGGTTGGCTGCAGCTCTGCTGTGCAGGTTCGCATCAAGCACTTTATAAGTAATGTGTAATCTGTCACAGTCACAGATTTCCAGTCAAATGTATTTTTATCCTTCACATTGTTTTCAATTATTTCAGCCTACCAGGAGATCTATTTTCAGTGAATGGATTAGGACGTGGTTAAAGCAGTTCCACAAGTCACAGAAATATTAAACATGATTCTTTTGGGGACATTTTAACTGTGAACGTTGGCAACCTGTGAAAAATATACTGTAACTGCATGTTAGAGTGGGAGAGAAGAAGAGGAAAGTGTCTCCTCCTCCCTTCTTCCTTCAGTGGCTAAACACAGAGGTTGAGGACACTCCAGGGACAAAACTGGGAAATTCAAAAAGTATATATATTTTTTTAAATGGTCAAAACTGAAGGAACGGGGTGTGTACGTTTTTGAGGTTTAGTCCAAAATATACTTCAGTTCCAAATGAATTGCATCCTTTTGTTTCTGTAATGCAACTTGATAGCATCATTCATTCATTCATTCATTCCACCCCCTGCTGTCCAAGTGCAGATAAACCTGAGGAAATCAACCAGGTATTTTTTTTCCAAGTTTGAAAAAACTTTGTCCGCAGCCACAGTAAACATTTTTCAACTGTTATCACTGGCTGAGTAGTGCTCACTGCTGTTCATAAGTAATCAGGTGAGGATACATTTATGGATGATGGGTGTCCTCACTGCTGATGGCCCATTAGAAGAACAATGTAATAGCTTATTTTGCAAGACAGCTTAGGGTTCTGCTGCTTAATTATCTATATGCTGTATTGGAATGTAACAGGCCAGGAAACGCAATGCCCCCTACCTTCGGGTGCAAGAAAGAAAAAAAACAGCTGATAAAAAGCAGTTGTTCACAGACACATTAGGTATGAGCAGTAAATAGTAGCAAAACATCCCAATTTGCAATTTTATAACATAAGCAGTAAAAATCTAAATGTCGTATTCTTTGAGTCTTATAAGAACATATGATAGAATTCACAATAAAATAAATCAATTTCTAATAAAGATGTTTGGACATGTTTCATCGCTACTCTCATCTCAGTCAATCTCTTTGATTTGAAACATCTTCAAGAGACACAAGCAAGTGCAGCTGCCTATGTACACTTGTACATTTGCTGAAGATACAGCAGGAGGCACTGGCATGGACAAAACAGCAATTACATCTAGAGCTGTAAATGCTTCAGTCCACTTTGTATTTTCTATTTCCTTCGACTCAGCTTCCAGCCTTTAAAATTCATGCTACTCTCCCGTCTGATCCTCATCATCAAAATTTCATGTGCTGATGAGTTTGATGGAAAGTGACTGTGATTAATAGCAAAGAACTCATGCAGAGAAATTGACATCTCATCACTAAAAACCCTTTTGGCATTATATTTACATTTGGAATGTACTCTTTGTTTTCATTTTGGTTTCACATTTGAGTCTGCATTCATTTTAGAAATGGACTTGGGCTCACTAACAGAATAAAATAAATAGAAAATATATAGATTAGAGGTGACATCCACTTTGAATATGATGAAGCGTAGAAGTAGAAGTGCTTTTAAATGCGTCTATGTTTTTTAAAAGATAAAAGCAAGAGGGAAAACACTAAATAAATTCAATGATATACAGGATCTTAGGACTTTTATTATCAAAAAGACGTGTTGGTCAAACTGTGATAAAATATATTAATTATGTGGAATTTTTGACTAAGCTGACACGCCACTGGAACACTTGCCATTTAACTTTGTAGTTTTTTCCACAGACATATCACATCCTGTGTGCGAATGTGCATGTGTGGCATGTGTATCCATTATTTTAGGGCTCAGTCTGAGGTCAGACAGCTCACTCCAGTGAAAAAGTGACCAATTTACCTCAAAATGCAAATTCCAGTTGTACCCTCATTGGCAAAATGCAAGCATACGTGTTTCCTTTAAGGGACAAATTGACAAATCTGTGTGCAGCCTCCCACCACCATCTCCTGATTTCACTGATTAATCAAGTGAATAAAAACTAGGTCTTAATTAAAAGGATCTGGACGTGCTCCCAGCCTAGAAACTGGCAGACCCCCACCGTGCGGCTCCACAGCCCCACAAACAAACTCCCCAGAATAAACGACCACCACATAAAAGGTGAATAATTCACTGTAATGAGGGAACTTAGCAATAATAACAACTGGCACATGTTGTCAAAATGAAGAGAAATAGGTGCTTTCCACAAATAAGAGCGGCGTAAATGAAAGTGGAGATGTAATCTTATAAACAAGAACATAACTCAATAGAATAAAAAGAAGCAAATGTGGGGAAAAAACAAACTCTTCATTCATTCGTTCATCTTAAACCTGAGAGCGCGCCCTTGACTTGAAGCCATCTGTTGGGACCTCAGTGTCACAGCTTTCATTTTCTTAAGTAACACTAAGACAGTGACCTCAAAACTCAAGAATTATGACACAGGATAAAATCATGAATACATGCAGACTTACTGCTAATAAGAAGAAAGTGGGGGCTCAACATTAATCATCAGGATTTTACCTCCAATTCTTACAGCTTTATGCAGTCAGATTTGAGCAGTAAGCAATCTGACTTTGGCTCACAAGGTGACTGGCATACACGTCGTAAAAAAGGACAAAAATGTTTAGGTTTCTTAAGTTAGTCCTCTGCTCTAGCAAATACATCGGTTATCTCTGATCCTGAAGTATCAACGATCAGAATATTTTACAGCAGCATTGTTAAAACCTGTTACCATTTATGGGCATATGATGACATAATGGAGAGAAATCAGATCGCTGTTTGAAGTACTTGAGCAGTATTAAGTTAGGCAATATTTTCGGTGTTTTCTGACAGGAGCTACATTACAAATCTACTACAGCACAACCAGTTTTTCGATTTGCCAATGTCACTGGTGGATATTAGTCTCTTAGAATCATATTGTATTGGCATTATGTAGTATATTGCTATATACTATGTAGTATGCATTACTTCATTCATTTCAAAGTATTACCTCTGGCAGCAGTGGAAACTTTATTTTTCATCAAATAGGTCACTTCAATGTTTGTACAGACCTGGGAGCTCCTCAGAGAGCACAAGTTTAGACTGTAGCTAATCCAGCTCAAGTGAAGAAATGTAACCCACCACCACACTAATGGTTTTAATTATAAACCAGCACAAAAATGACAACTACCAACATAAACCACGTAATGTTCTTCTGAACCAACATGCAAATACAAACACTAACAAAAAGTAGCATTTGTATTTTGGAGCGTTAAACAGCTAACGCTTCTTAGCAGTGCCTCATGGGAAATAGGGGCATCGCCATGCTCTAAACATGGACTGTATAATAATGTCTTCAACAGTGTGCCATCACAGCTGAGCAGATGATGGTGCCGACTCCTGCATTCTATCTGGCGTGAAGGTTTGATTTTGACATCTTAAGAATCACTGACCTTCTTTTAAAATATAAACATCAGACGATATGTCGGAATTTTGTATTCCCTAATACAGTATTGGCATCAGTCCAAAAGAAATCCCTATCGGTCAGGGAATAAAACCAACAATGCCTGCACAAACCATTCACTGTCACTGAGTGCAAAAGGGGAAACACTGCTATATTATCTCCCATTCACCACACACTTCACACACACACACACACAAACATGTACACATGTGGTCAGCCCAGAGCATAGACTCCAATTAAAGTCCCATTAAAGTTTGGGCTGAAAGGGGGATGGACCACTGAAGGCAGAGAAGGGCATTTATTGATGGCGCCCTCACATCTTGTTCCTGCATTAAGTTGATTTTAAAAGCAATTAATACACATGGTCAGGAAAAAGTAATGGAGCGCCCTATGTTCTTAACCTGCCGGTCATTTCGCAGCCCAAGACCCCAACAACGAAGCCCTGCTTTGCATTATAAATGACAAGATAAATTTTAATGGATTGAAGATAATCAGCTAGCCATGAAGGCTGACATATACACACATTTGCTGGGCATGCAAGCGCTCCCACACATATACACAAACATGGACGTACAGACACAAGGGAAATTAAAGGCTTTGAATACGTCTGCATTGATTATTTTAAATTATTAGCCCACCTCTCTTTGGACCTCCAATGCTTTTAGCCTAAGCTTTAACACATTTACAGAGACTTATTGACTATAATTACAACTGAGTCTTGGTAATGGACACATCAATTATGAGTCGCACATGTCTCTGACCAAGCGTTGCTCAGGGAATCCCAATCTGGGGTCCATTAGCGTCTCTCCTGCTGGTCTGAAGCTCAATCAGTCTTTACCTTCATCTCTACTGAAACAGCTAATACCTGGCTGCAGCAGATAGTGGCCTGAACATTAGCCTGAGCTGCCAAAGAGGAGGCTGTATCTCCCCACTCTATACTGTTGTACCTCAAAACAGAGGCTGTACAGCCGAGCAGTTACACAAAGAGATTACAGTTTTCCTATTCGTTTTCAGTAAAAACATGATGTGTTCCAAGTGCTCGCCAGGCATTTTGTTTCATACAAACCACAAACCTCATCAGTATTGGTTATAGGAGGGTTAAATAATGTATGCAGCAACTGTTGAGCATGTAGGTAGATGTATTTGTATATCTTTTAGATCAGATTATTATTTCTAGACCTTTTTAATTAATAATAGGTCGCACTGGTGCATATAATTTAAGTGCACCCAAAATGTTTCCCTGCGCCTTTTGGCACCGCGATATTACACCTATTTACACCTTTTCTTGACAGTTCCCATATATATATATTGGTAATTTTTCAACTAGGGCTGGGTATCACCACTGATTTCCCAAATCAATTTGATTCAGATTCACAAGGTCTCCATTCGATTTCCAATTCGATTCAATATCGATTCAGTTCAGGATATCTCATTATACAATACCAATTTTCCCTGGCAAATAATTAAATACTCAAAGAATTAGAGCTGAAAACTGAACCAGGAAACCTCTAATAAATTTCGTTGGACAATATTTTGTCCCAGATCTTATTGTGATAAATGATATTTTTGGCATTATTGTGAAACCGTTTTAAACAACTGATACGTATAATGATAATATTATAGCATATTCATGCAAGTACACCCTGTCAAAGAGCAATGAACTAAATTCTAAAGAATATTCAGTCTGACTTTTGAATGAGTATATTATTTAGGGTTAGGGTTACCCCTCACACCCCTCACACCCCTCACTTGAACGCTCCAGAGATTTTTGCATTGTTGTGAACACGTCATTTTCAGAGTTAGTGTCTGAAAACGGCTTCAGTTACTAGTTTCAAAATTTGCAAGGAGATATTGCGTTATTTAATCATCTTCCTAATACTGTGCTGTCATATAGTGTTTTACCAAACTCATCATTGACATGTATTGGGCACTTATTAAATGTAATTCATCTTCTTCATATAATATTGTATGTGGTTTGACCAGCTATTGAATGGTGTGTGTGCGTGAGACCCAGAGAGTAGGAGAGATGTGTAAATGGAAGCAGGATACATACCAGTATGGGTGCGAATGTGTGCCAGGAAGGCCATGGAGTTGCTGCTCTTGCACACCTTGCCACAGTATTTACACACGCAGCCCTTGTTCTCCTCGCGCTCTCTGTTGATCTGCTCCGTGTCCTCCACCACGTACTTGTTGACCTCTCTGAGGAGCTCCTCGTGTTTCTCCTTGATGTGAACAAACAGATCCTGCTCCGACTCGAAGCGGTCAGTGCATTTCACACACTTGAAGCTCGCTCCCCCCTCAGGCAGCTCCTCAACGCTGTTCTGCTCGTTGCGGAGGTGGGCGGCACTGGTCAGGTGCTGGTGCAGGTTGCTCTCGGTGTAGAACGACTTGCCACACACCAGGCAGTGGAAGTGCCTCTCCTTGGACGGATGCTTCATCGAGATGTGGACGTTGAGGCCGCTCATGCCCTCAGCTATAAAGCCACAGTCCTCGCAGCGTATGCGAGCGCCACTAGCTTTGACTTTCTCCTTGACCTTCATTTCCTTGGGTCTGAGTGTCTTAACATATGCATAACTGGGGGTCGAGTGGTCAGAGATCACAGGTGAGCCTCCAGTCAGACATATCACAGCGGCCTCACCTTCCAGAGCCTGATCTTCCTGCAGCACCTGCTCCTGCTCAGCAAGGGCCTTCATAGATACAATGCATGCTTCAAGGAAAAGGGCTTTGGACATTTGCGTATCTGAATGTGAGCTGTCACTTTTTTCATCTACACTCATCACATCAGCATTCACATGTTCATTGTCTGTCTCTCTATCCCCTTCCTCCTGGCTCTCCTGCTGTGGAGACTCATCAGCTGCAGGTTGCAGGTTTTCAGGGGCCTGCTGGGCTTCACACGGTGCTGTAACAGTCTGGTTGTTTGGATCGGATTCAACATCAGTGGAGGATGCAATATTCTCTCTTTGCTTCTCATCATCACTGCCAGCGACGATAACCTCAGCATCGACAGATTCTGTGGCGATGGAGGTCACAGCTGTGTTCTGACTTTCTGTAGCTTGACTGTCATTTGAGCAGGATTCAGACTCTTCAGGGTTCACCCCAGAAAGCTCAATGACGTCCTTTGGCGAAGCTCTTCGGCCCTCACCGCCCAGTGGCTCCAGGTATCTCTGGCTTTTCAGTTTGTGCTTCTCTGTGTTTGCATGGCGAGACATTTCCCTGCTTGTTACTGCGTAGTAGCTACACGCTAAGCAGACATACTCAAAATCTTTGGTGTGCTTTCGCTTGACATGGAGATGTAGCGAAGGGAGGGAATGGGCAACAAAATCGCAGTCGCTGCAAGCGTTAATAGAGCCGTATTTACTTTTTATCTGGCTTGTGTCTGACTGTGTTGGCTCTTGTTCGCTGTTCTCTGTGTTGTTCGACTCCTGCTCTTTGTCTGTGGTGTGTGAGGCTGCGTTCGGTTGCTGGGCTTGGGAACTTGTGGATTCCTGCTGTGACGCGCTTGTGGGATTGTAGGCGGGGTTCTTCTTTGCACACTCTTGTGCACGTCTAACATGTTTCTTGGTGATACAGTGACGGTCCATGTCTCCTTTGGTCACGCAGTTGTAGTTGCACAGAGTGCAGCTGTATCCATACTCTTTGCTGTGTTTCCGGCGAACATGAACACTGAGGTTGGTAGCGTTGGACACTACCAGGCCACAGTAACCACAAGTGGTTGTGGACCCTTGCTTTGGTCTTCCCCTTTTTTTTCTGGGGGGTTCAAGCTCTAAATCGTCCACCAACACAGCTTTGGCTGCCTCCACTGCCTTTTCAGTTTCCTGGTCTCCTTCTGTCAACACTCCACCAAGCAGATCACTATCATCTATATTTGCACCATCTCCCACAAGTTCCCTCTTTACACACTCAACGTAGACATGAAATGAGGAAGATTCTGCGTTTTGCTTCACGGCCTGCAGCTGCATGTGGTTATCTGAGGACAGGTGAGCTTCCATCCACTCTGGTGTGGCCGAAAAATAGTTGCACAATTTGCAGCGGTACCACTCCTGGTCCAGGTGTTTGAGCCGAGCGTGGGTCTCCAGCAGCGCAGGGGTACTGAGCCTGAATTCACAGTGTTCGCACTTCAGCAGGAACCTGCTGTGCGCATGTTTGGTCGCCACTCGTATCTCAGTGGCCTTCACAGGGTCGCCAGAAACCTCAGCTTCCTCTTCATCATCCATGTTCTCATCAGCATCAACTGAAAGACATTTCATAGAAACACTTTCAGTCTTTTCAACCATCCAGTTAAACAGTTGAACAATAAGTGAAGAAACAGCAAAAACAAATGTGTCAAACATTAAGACATTACCAATATATCCAAAGTGAAAATTTGCACAAAAATGACTTCAGTTCTCAAATACTTACATGTGTATGGTGTACTTTTGTTGTGGTATCTCTGGATGTGAACATCTAGAGGAGGTTTGTCCCTAAATTCTTGCCCACAGTAGTTGCAGGAGTGAATCATCTTAGGTTTGGGGGTTCGCTTGCTTACTCTTCTCTCTTGGGTAGGGATCCCCTCCCCTTGATCGGCCTGCTGTTTGTCTACTGCCCTTTGCTTCTTAGTTAAACTCTTTCCATTGTCATTGGCTGCTGACCTCAGTTCCAAAAGGTCAGACTCCTCAACTCCACTCTCTGTCTCCATGTCTGCCTCCAGTTGTTCTTCAGCTAGACTGACATCACTGATATTTTCACTTTTTTCAGTTGACTTTGCAGTGTTGTCACTGTTCTTGGAGTTATTTCCATGCCTCCGTGCACAGTGAATCTTCAGCGACCGTGGACATTTGGCTGAGAAGCCACAGGCTGTGCACAGGTTATCCCCATCCTTAGACACAGAGTCAGCCTTTCTACTGGGTGAGTGTCTTTTACTTTCCTCCATTTTCAAATCGCCTGTCTGCACCTTGCTCCTGGTTTCACTTTCAGACTCCTTCCCAAATGCCAAACTTGTATCTAAATATTTCCCTGCAATAATTACATTTAACAGTGAAGTGGACTGCTGTCATCAAAGCCGGGTCAAACTACCTGCAAAAGAAAAAAACATTTCTGTAACACAAATAAAAGTTAAGAACAAATGCTACAGTTAACAACAAGCTTCTCATGTGATTAATCCTTCAGCAACGCTTATCAAACACGTGTAAATGTCGCCATCTAGTGGTTCCAGATACAAACTTACCAGCATGAGAGTTGCTGGCTGCTGCTTAAATGAGCGAAACACATGTCCGCTAATCTCACTGTTATCAAATGGAGTACTCGTATGTCATTGCTGGTTTCAGATGCAGTTGGAAATGTATGCAACCATGATTCTGTAGAACTCCAGTCATCGCAGGAATTATATCATTGAAGTACAACTTAAAACTTAAACATGCATAACCATAATTATAATACATATCAAAGTTAAAATATTTTAAAATGTGTTTTTACAGTGGAAAAGGTGCTCTGTGATTTCACAATTTCCAAGATTGATCAATACAGTGCAACTTCACGCATGTTTCCTCTTTGCTCTCTCTGGTTTTGTGCATTTGACTTTGTTTGCCACATATTGTAGTCAAACTGATGAATGTGTTCCTTAAGGTGCTTGTGCCCAAGTAGTCTGCACATTTGTTTCCACCCCTAAATGTGATGTATGTGTTGTCAAAGTGGTGAAGGTGTTTACTTCATTTTCTTGGGATTTGTCAATTTGCCTCTCTTCATCTTAAGTTCTCTCAACCACCAGTTTCTCACCATTGTCTGAATAGAGTAAATGAAAATGGATGAGGTATCAATAAAAGTGATCTTTTATTCAGACAGGTTCTGCTGAGGTCAACCAATGAGCACTTTATGAATGAGAGTGCTCACTAGCGCCACCCACTGTATGTTTTGAAAAAGCGCGGCTACAGGAGAAGGACCAACGGTAGCAAGTTGCACTTTTCATGTACGTGCTACTTAACGTGACATTGAGTGGACGTCTCCATGAAGAGTGGTTTCTGGGTGAATGACAGCGGATCTCAGCCTGTGTCTCACGCTTGTTTTCATGTTTGTACAGGGGGATTCAACGGGGCAGAGAAAGACGAGTATGTGAAGCCCAGTGTCCCCTTCAGAGATGAACACCAGCAGCAGATCTGTCTCTGGTGCAGCTCTGTCCCCAGGAGGAACTTAAAACACTATTATATCGTGTAACTGACTCTGTGGCGTCACTTCCAGCGTTGTAACACCTCCTAAACAGCGACTTTAGCATAAAAGTCATGTTAACCGAGCCGCACAAGTTTTACATTACACGCAGGGAATGAGGTGAAGATGCAGAACCCCCGCGTTGCAGTGTAAAAAGCGACTGAAGCTGTTCTGTCGCCCTAAATCGACCACAGCGCCGGTGCATCGTTTAGTTTCACTGCTGTTCAACACCGCGGCTAACATGCTAACTAGCAACATGTCCCCCACGAATGCGTTTCGATGTACACACAGCGCGTCCAATCGAAATGCCAGATGAGCTGTGATGGCCAATCACAGCGGGGACGAGGCGGGTCTAAATCTCCGCTCGGCTTGGAAAACGACGGCAGCACAGAGGCCCAAAAAGGAGGCTAACGTCGACCTCTAGCACAGCGGTGTGTATCACAGAGACAGCGACGGAAAACACCGCGGCGGGTCCTCTGTGCTTTCGCCGGGAGCCGCGCGGTGGATGATCAGCTGATGGCGACATATCCGGACACAACTCACCTCTTGTTAACCGACTGTTTGCTCCGTCCGCGCGTTTTCCTGCGAGACACAAATGGCGTACCGTAGCGCGAGCCATGCGTCACGCGAGAGGGCGGCCTTCCTGTCAGATGCCGCGTTCCGGGTCCGTGGGAAATACGGATTAACCACATGTACAGCAACGACAATACGTTGAATGACGTGAGATACCGAGACTCGCGGGAGAAGCTGTGAGCGCCGATGATCAACTCTGAACGATCAGTTTGCTGCTGCTCAACATAATAACGGTTTTAATACTGCTCACCAGGACGCGATGCGTTCACAGTCGTTTTTTACAGCAAACCAAGCAGTTACAACTCTGTATGTGACCCGTCCTGTACATATACATGTAAAACCAGTGGTGGAAAGTCACTCAGTGTATTTACTAAAGTACTTAGGTAATATTTGGTGGCATTTGTACTTTACATAAGTATTTACATTTCATACTACTTTATACTTCCACTCCTCAACATTTCAGAGGGAAATATTCAAGTTAGATACTGCAGTAATATTGCAATACATATTTATAATGAATCACTATTGTAAACTACTTGTTACTTTTAAGATGAAGATTTTATATTTTATAATGGATAATATAACAAACTATTAAAATACAGTATTACATTTTGTGTGGTTAACAGCTCCATTGAATAGTGCTTTTGTCTCCAAACATTTCGCATGGTCAGGTCACACATACACAAATGTTTCAGTGAGGAACCAAAGCCTCTCGTTCACTTCCAGTGTGTCCGAGGCATTTGTTTGGCTTAACAGGCCAAACCAAACCAAATAGGACAGAAATAGTCCAGGAGTTTAAAACAGATTTGTGTATCACAACTGTGTTTTTACGATTTTCCTTTTATTTTTTAAATGCTGTATTTTTACTTAAGTAAAGCTTGAAGTAAAGATGGATGGATGGACGGATGGAAGGACAGTACTTTGCATGAAGCTTGCGTGAGCAGTGTTTTCTTCTAATACCATTCAATCTGAGGAGAATAATATCAGAAGCATTTCCACTCCAGAGGGATACATTCATGTGAATGTTACACAACATATCACATTCCTGCAGTATTATTAATACACAGTAGCCTATGTGAGTGTCAAAGTGAGCGAGTTGTCCTTTTATTTGAAGTTTAAAAAAATCTACTAAACCTATACCGACTGTGATGCCTTGCATATTGTCCAAATGTTTCCATACTGTAAAGACAATATTTCTGCTAATCTAATATTTGGAAAGTAAATCGAGTAAATACCAACTAGTGGATTGGGTGCGAATCATTAGAAAATCTGAATGTGCAGTATTTTCCTTTCTTCAATTGTTATCAAATTGTTAAGAAAAATGTAAAGATTTTTTTTTTATCATTGTATTAATTCAAAGTTGGTTAAGCATGTGGCCTGTGCAGAGACGGTGTGTGTGTTTTTTTCTTTCTCACATGGTCAGTGTGTGATGAATCACCTCTTCCATTGGACATCCAATGTTGGCTTTATGGAAAGACTGAAGATGGATTAATGCTCGGGCATTAATTGATTAAGTAGTCTGACAGGTCAGGAGGTGATAAATGATACCTCCTACAATGAATACACAGTTTACTTTGGCAATAATTTTCTTTAATTCATCACAGTCAAAATTATATGACATGGATGGTTGGAAACACAGACACCCCCCTCCTCCGTCTCCCCATTTTTCATTAGGATTCATCATTCATTTTTCTCCATTAGTTGTCTATTAAAAGAGGGGAGGCCAGCTTTGGTGGACACAGCTTCATTCTACATCTATTTTTAGCTGTTGTGCTTCTGTTCAAGGTTTGCTGTGAAAATCACCAAACGATCCCTAAATTCTGGATTTTAGTTTGTAATAATGTGTTATCAATCAATCCGTTGACTTTATTTCCAGGTACATGTCGAAAAATGGAATAATATATAACAAGCTTTTATAGTACTTATTTTGTAAACTCAAATAAGGTCAAACATCATCCCTCAATTAAAAGAGCTGTCTAACTGCTGCTCCCACATGTTCATAACATCCAGTACATTTTGTTTTAACGCATATGGCATAATGGTGTAATACCCACAACAGACTTCCCTAGTATGTTGTGTTTTCACATTTTAAGAACATGATGCACACAATAAACTATATTGTAAGTGCTTCTTAAAGATGTTTATTAAGGTCAAAGCAGTTAAGTCTACACTTCTTCTGTGTTGCCTTTAAAGCAGTCTTCATATCCACAGTCGTAACAGCCCTGATAGTTGCCACCCTGTGATAAATGTCTCTGTTAATCAGATCTGCAAAAGAGACCAAGCCACGACAATGTCTGACAGCAGCACATGGAAATTTCACAGGCAACAGCATTGTAGTGAATAAGTTTTAGTAATTGTCTCTACTTCAGTAGTTCAATCACCTTGCAAGCAACAAATCTATCTATATATAATACTAACTGATATTTGAATTAATTTCGGTGTTTTGTCAAAAAGACAATGACAAGTCAATAATATACGTACATACATACATACAAACATGAACATACATTTTCTCATACATATACTGTAACCTAAAACCTGTACACATACCTCACTCACTTCCTTTTTACTATTTCTAAGTGATGGTCTCTATAATAATTACTTGTAAATAGGGGAGAAAAGAAATAAAATTCAGCATTAAATATTTGGCATTAACTGTATTTAAAGACCCTCCACACTCACAGTCCACACCATAGACTGTAAATATAAATAAATCCAGTCTCCTCCATGTTAGTGGATTGGAAATGGCCCCATTCAAAGCCAAAGTCCATGTGAACTACATTTTTCTCAAAGATGGGTTCTGTTTTTTTTGGGAAGTTCTTAATACATTGATGTATGTTCAAGTTTTCTTTATTCCTTTAGGTTTGGTTTTAATTAGTTATTTGTTGTTATTAAAACAGGGTGAGTGTGTATCAGCAGCTTCTGCGAAGACTCTGGCTCCAAATGCACAAGAATTCATACATTCATCAAATATGTTGGCTTCATTTCATTCATTCATTTCTGGAAAGTGGAAGGAAGTGGAGACCCGTCATCCATTTTTATTCACACACAGGTACTTTTCGGTCTGTTGCTCTTCTTCGGACAGTGAGCCTGGGCAGGCGGCACACGATTGGTCTTTCTCACATCAGACAGACTTGTCTTAGAAGGAAAAGCTCATGACTTACTTATGACATTACCAATGGATTTGTTATATTCAGGTGTCCCTGTAAGCCATGATGGCTCAAGTGAACCTGCATACGCAATGACCCTAAAACTGAAACAGCCAAATGGCATTCAGACATCACTCAGTTAATCATTGATATTTGCATTTCTGCTGCTGTGTCAAAGTATCCTCCACCAGAAAAGCCTTCTGTCATCTCCATGACTATTCTGCACACAGATTAGATTGTAAAGATGGAGGACAGGAGAGCTTCCCAAAAGTGAAGTCAATACAATTGAATTGCTCCCCTGGTGGCCAACTGCAATAAAGGTCATGAATATGGCCTCCTCCATGTTAGCAGATTGGATATGGAACAAATTTAAAAAAGCAACAAAATAAATGTTTTCCCAAGATGGTTAATGCCATTTCTGTCACACATAATGTATTGTGTTCAAGTATTTATTTTTGCTTTTAATTAGTTATTTGCTGCTATCAAAATGTGGTGAAATGTCATGATTGACAGCTGAGGCTGACTTATTAAGTCACTACTGCACAGACTCACTACTGGCTCCAAATGATGTGGCCAGTGCAAAATTTAGCGCCACTATCCAATTTAGCTTCCTTTCTATTTAATAGTAGGAGGTAGAGACACGCCGTCCATCTTTTTTTTATCTTTTTACTCTGTGATTGTGCACCTTTGACCGGGATCAAATGACATCTTAATAATTCCAATCATTCTTATTGATTCCTCAAATAATCTCCAACTGAGTAGATCTAATAAACCAGGATAAAAGGAAACATCTGTGTGGGCCATCAGGGGCCAGCACTTAATATGAAATGTTACACTCTGTTCATAATGAGTGTTCCCACTGAGTCATCGTTTGACTAAAACCTGAATTACACCAAAAACCCAGCACATGATTGTTTTTTTATTTAGGATTTTATTTCAGTCAAACTTTGAGACGTGTTTATCCAGTATATAGTGGCAAGTAATCATTAAGAGGTCGGGTTTTAACAGTTTTACTGTGCTTTTATTCCGTCTATGGTCATGTTGTTAGAACAAATGGTCATCTGGGAGCATTGCAGCAAATGAAGTTATAGAGCCTGGAGTGTAAATGGTACATGAACCATTGGGTGTATTTTGTGGCGGTCCCCTAGTCCCACAGATGGTCCTTCATGTGGTATCCTCATTCACTTAAAAGAAGTCGATAAAAGACTAACGAGTCTGCTGAGCCACCATGAAATCAGTGTGCTCTCGCCTCCTGAGATTTCCGATTGAAGATGGATCAAACATAATATTATATTAACTTTTATTAACTTTCAATTTAAGACAGACTACCTTGACTCCACTAGAGGGAGCAATCTGCTCATCTTTAACACACCACCATTCTTTAGCCACAGCTGCACTGTGTGTATATGTGTGTGTAGTGTCATGGTAACCACCAGAGGCACATCACACACAAAAAAACAGTCTGCTGAAAGACAGGACTCTTTGCCAGAAGCCGATAATGCTGTTATAGTGTTTCAGGGAAGAGAAGTAAAGGAAGAGAAAACTCATGCAAACACAATTACTTGATACCAAGTAAGGACCTTTTTTGTCTGAACTTACAGTGGCAGCCAAAATTTGGCTTTAAATAGCCTTTTAGTGAAGGTTTACAAGTGCAGCGCTAAGATATCAATAAATATCTTTGATTTGTAAGGCTAAAAATATTACATTCTTTTGTGAGTGCATTATATGGGGAAAATACTCAAAGTGCAATTTGTATATGCATATAAATTAATCTGGTAACTTTGGTCACTTTCATACTGTTTCCCTGTTTGTACCTGGCAATAAAATGGGTTGTAGGTGATGGGATTGCACTTGGACAGTGCTCAATCTTGCAGCCCATTGGCTATCATAGGGGCAAAGGCCAATGTTTTGGGGCTTCTGGTGTAGACTGCGGATCTACGGGCCAAGCCTCCGCCTTGTTTTCACCGTACATTGTTTAAAGTCCCACTATCAATGTGAATTGATACATTTTGCTAATCTCTATTAAATTATCTACATATGAATTAAAAAAAATCAGATAGCTGATGCATTTTGGTTAATATGTTCTACCTCTTTTACTCTCAACATGGACTGTTTGCCTGCGGGGAACCAAAGTCTGCTCAAACGTGATTGATCAAACTAGAAACGGAAACCGGCCCATAAATATTCTCCCTCACCAGACATTTCTTTATTCAAATCACATGGGGCTTCACTGCATGAAAGTACAGGTGTGAATTCACTCAAGACACAGGAGGGATTGTGATCTGTTGGTCATGCATGCATACCACCTTCATCTATTCCTTTTTTAAATCTTTTTTTGTTTTCTTTTTCAAACAAGAACAGGATGTAATGTGAGCTGGACAGAGGGCGTTCAGATCTCAATGTGATCTCAACGTGGTACCTGGAGACACATATTAAAACCAATTCAATGTAACCTGGTTAAAATCATATCTAGATACAATCTGGATATGAAACATAAAATGTTTGGCCAGTGTACCAATCAATAAGCATGCTGTCATAACTCCTGTGATTGTGATTATATTGTAAGAATTTGTTTTACCTCTCTCTGAGACTTTGTAAGTTTAGCCAGTTCATATTGGGCACCACAGTTTCATGTTGCTGCTGGAGTTTTACCATTTGGTGAGGGCTGGGTGTAGACTCTTCCAATAAAGTTGTCTGCTACTTTTGTTACAGGGGAAATAAACCGGGGTCTGTGCAGTGGTAGTTAAGTGTAATATCCAATACCATAAGCGTTATAATTGGCAGCTGTAACTTTAAATAGGGCCTGGTGGCAGTGGAAATCCAACCACTACCTGCTGACAGCAGCTTGAAGTCATTGTATTTCATTGTTTGTCTGCAACATTTGATTTTCTAAGACATTTTTTTATGAAGTCTGTGGGAAGAAGGTTACTGTACATTGAGTATGTTTAAAAGGTACTTTACCAATTTACAAAGTTTACTGTTATTTACTCCCATATACGTTGTCATACATTATGGGATATGTCTGTGTGTGTGCGCGCAAACATGTGTGAGTGTATGCATATGTGTGCATTTTCCCTTTATTATTGCACCAGCAGCTGTCTAAGACCATGAGATCACAGCAGTCCCAGAATGCATCACCTCACTATGTAAACACACAGCCATGTTTAAAAGGTGAGTCTCAGGATGGGGTGCAGTTATGTTTGGGGTTAGTATGAGGGTTTCAAGAACACACACAGTCAAACATTGTGCTATTTGATTTAGTCAGAAGGCAAATGTTAAAACAAGAAATTGACAATATCAGTGTCACACAGACTCGGTGTCCCACAATATGAAGATAACCGAGAGCTTTAATTAAACCATATCTGATACTATCTTAAGTGCTTAAGAAGAAAAGTAAGTTAGCCTCATTAGCACTCAGCTTTGGTCCCCACGAGTTGCACTGGTTACAAGGTCGGCATTTGTGCTGGAAAGTACACACACACATTTAGAGATATGTATTCATCTGCTTATAAATCAATATAAGCTGCTATACTGTACATATTTAAAACTTATGCTCTGCGTCTTTCCATCACTCTACTATACTGTGTCATTTTATCCCATCTGTAGTAAATATGACAGCATGTACAGTAGCGTTTTCTTCAGACTAGCTTCACTAAACCCTTTCACCCAAGTTTTGACATTTCCCCGTGCAGATCTGGGCCAAGATGGCAGATCAGGTGTCTGCTGGATCTAAATGAAGCTGCTCTTCTATCTTGGGATTCCAGGTTCAAGACGTGCCTGGGATTAGATTAAAATCAGAGAGAAAATGAGGATGGCATGTTATTTAAAGAATAGTAACTCTGCTGTGACAAGAACTTCTCAGCTGATAAAACCAAATCGTAAAGAAAGAATGGAAGAAATTAAGACATTAGCAGGGCGCCCAAATATCCAGGTCGTGCTCGGTGTTCTGTGTTGAATGGGAGTGTCTGCGACAGTCTGATGATGAATTCACAGAGGGAGCTCATTGGGTGTCTCGCACCAAACACATCCAGGCCTCACAGCTGCTGGACACTCTCTCTCTCTCTCGCTCTCTCAGCCCCCAGACCACACTATCCCTCCCTTCCCAACCTCTCCGTCCTTTCCTAGAACCATTACCTCACACTACATTAGGCAGAACCGGAGTTGTCACCTGGGGACTGCATTTGTGTGTATGTTTAAGCCCGGTATCTATGTGTCACTGTATGTGCGTATGTGTGTGACTGAGAGGGAAAGTAAAAGGAGGGAAAAATCTGTCTCTGAGACATTTCAGTTGAAACGTACCATTTAAACAGCTTTGGGCGGAGCACAGGGGGCTTAATCATTCTCTTTCTCTTTCTCTGATTTCAGCTCGCTTCACCAGCTACTTGGAAAAGACATACAACATTTTAATTTAAATGTTTCAAGTGTCTTGTGTAGATTTTTCCTCTTTTCTGATATGGTTTGAGATATTTGTATCAGACAGTTTTGCAACATGGCTGAAGCAGAAATGTGGAAATAATTACCATACAAAACAGGCTTTTAGCATCATGTAACTATTGCATGTTCATCGGATAATCTCAAGGATCAATAGCATAAAAAAGAAAAGCAATTACTCAGCATCATGACCTACAAACAATAGCTGTTTCATAACACTCCCACATTCATATAGTATTGCAGAATTTACTGAATATTATTGCAGCAAAGGGAAAATTTTACGTGTCACTGTCTGGATTTTGCTGATTGTAACCCAAACGTAGAGTGTGAGAGAGGAGCAGTTAATTGTTCATACACGAGAGGCTGCTGTTAACCAAACCACAAAATACAAAGAGCATAAGTCAGCATGTTATGACTGCTGCCGGTCATCTAAACATCCTCGAGGCTGAAGCTTATGAAAGTGTGTGTGTATAACGTGAGTCAAACAGCCATGATTTAAATCTAAGTGCCTGCCCGGGCCCACCCAAAGAGACAGGAGAAATTAAACTGAGAGCGGTTTCTCTCACTATGTGTGTTCATTATGCTCACCCTTTCTCAGTCTTCCCTTTACCAACCGCCTGCAATACTCAGATCCCCCCTCTACCCAAAGTGCCCAAAGCCCCCAAAAGAAAATTACCCCTAACCCTTAAATATTCATTCAATATCCTGGTTACCACTGTAGCCCCACAGCAACAGTGGTAGTCCTGGGTTAGAATCAGGTACAGGCTAGGACATTTGTGGTTAACTGGTGACCATTGGTGTCAGTATAGCCATTTTCAGACATGGACTCCAGGTAAAACCCGGAGTTTGCCTTTCACTCATGCGCAACACAGCGGGAGGTGTTCACAGCAGCAACAAATCCTCTGCATTATTCAGGTGAGAGGTGGAGCAGCCGGATGCAGCAGACAGAAACAGGAAGTGACGTAATAACTCCGCTGCGTAGATCATGTGATCATGTTTACAGCACCCGACACCGTTTGTCGGCTCTTATCACCACAATCTCTCTTGATATCTTCGTCTGTGTCTTCTACGTGTGTTTTTTATTTTTTATTTTTACATCTGTCGCGTGTTAGAAGCGTCATCAACCCCTCCACTTGCTCGTGGTGAATCCAGTGGAGGATCCCCTGCTGTGTTCTCACATCGAATTCTTCTGGATTTCTACGGACTTTATACTAGGAGGTCAGGTGGATAAAGTCCGTAGAAACTGTGGAGCGTCTCACTCGGACATTTGTGTTGACACATAAACCTCCTCCGGAAAAAATACGGAGGAACTGTGGAGTCCAGTGCATTTCTGAAAGCTGCTTATGAGTGTGAGTAGTTGTCTGTCCATGTGTTAGTCCTGTGATAGACTGGTGACCCGGATGGAAAAAAACATAAAACATTTCTGGACCAAATCCACTATATCCAAGACATTTTAATCATTTTATTACAGAGTCAATAAGAGATGATAGGAAGGGTCATGACACAAAGATCCTTGGCCAGAGGTGGATTAACGACTTGAACCCAGGCCACCAGGACCCTTTGAACCATGGACAGCATATGAAGATGAACGACAGCCCACAAACGTGAACCCAAATCATCTTGTCCGTCCCCTGGTGGCCAGCTGCAGTAAAGGTCATAAACCCCTTCCATTTTAGTGGATGGTACATGGAATAAACTAAAAATGTCATTTTTCCCAGTTAGTTTCCATCCTTTTAGCTCGTTCTTATTACACTGATGTAGTGTTCATTTTTCATTTTTGATAAAAACAGCTGAGACTGACTTGCGATTGGTCAAGCATGTGTAATAGTGGGACTTAGATACCGCAGCTCCACACCTTGGTCATTACTGCACAGACTCTGGCTCCAAATGATGTCAAAAGCACAAGATGGCTTCATTTTTGTACCATGGAAGGAAGTGGGGACATATATATACAGTATATGCAGATGTTCAGAACACTGTTTTTCAAAGAAAAGTCATTAAAATGTATCCATTATTTAGATTGGAGATGAAGCCTTATCTTAAAAATTTACAAATCCTTCACTTCTGTGGGTTGAAATGTGATTAGTCCAGACAAATATATCCTATGCCAGTATTTGAGTACCAGTGTGTATCAGAATGGATCTACACCATGTCAAATATTTTTCTGGGTTTGGAGACTTCAGTTCAGTTGATTGTAATACAGAGTCCCTGGCCAAGATGTGGTGTCTCCGCCTGCAGCTTTGAATGTTTCTATTTTATTAAGCATTGAGGGGTGTGTATGCATGTGGGATCGAGTGATTATTGTGTCATGACGTCTGCTGGTGTTTGGGCTGAACCCAAGAAACTGCTCAGACACAGCAACCCCCACAACGGCCCTTCCCAAACGTGCACACACACACAGTCACACTTCACAGGCTTGTTCATGCACACTCACACACACGTGATTTCCACTAAATGGGTCTTCAGAGTGGAGTAGTGTGATTAGGGGAGTGCAGACCCTCAACAGCTGATGTTTGGAAAGCTCTCTCTCGGTAACAGCCACATCAAACTGAAAGTCAACTGTATCTAATGACTCAGTGTGTATGTATTTATTGTACTTGTATATATTAGACATGTATTTGTGTACATGTGTGAAAATAAACCTTGCTGGATTTTTGTGCATACATAGCGACTGATACTGAGTCTAAGAAAAGTGCTATTAACATCTGTATTTACCAGCAGTACACAAAAATTACCCAACGTTTCACAATACCAGACTGACATGGCAGGAACTTTCATAGAATCACTTCCTCTTTAGCAATGTTCTTTATATCGCTTGTTCAGATCACCAATTTTCCACTTCACTTTTGAGGAAGACCCCTGACTTGCCAACCTCTGGTATCAGAGTTGATGAATAAGGAGAGAAATTCAGGAAATAGTTTGACATTTTAGGAAATTCATTATTGCCAAGAATTAAATGGGGGGAAAAAACACTCCCATATCTGTCTGGTAAAAATTAGCACAAAGTGTGGTCTTCCTGTAAATTTGTCAAAGTGAAAGTTATCTGCTTTCAGTTCAGATCCTCAACAGATTTGATCTTTTCCTCAAAAACAATACCAAAGCAGTGCCAGAGACTCATTATATTTAACCATAAGATAAGACAGAATTGAATGTCTCGAAGGAAGTTGGTCTTCCTAGACTCTCAATCTAGAAATAATCTGTCGTTGGTCATGATTCTGCAATCAATTGTGTTTTTTACTGAGTCACATCAGTTTCTTTCACTTACCGACTGCAATTTGACCAACTTTACTTCCAAGACTGTGAAATATCTTTAGTACACTTCAGCATGTGGTACTGTCTTGTTCTAAAACCTGAGTGCCATTCCTTGCATATACAGGAGGGGGTAGAAAGAGAGAATGGCTTGATGTATGGATAGATGGAGCATATTCTTATTTATGTACACACTTATATTTGGACGATATAAAGTAGACAAAATAAATGTAGTTGTCAGAATTGTAAGCTTTAGTTTAGCTGAGGTCTCAAGGACACAGCACACAAACTTCCTTCATCTCCTCCTTTTCACTGTCTGTGTGTCTCAGACACACACGCACGGATGCGTGCACACTACCCTTCTGTGCTGGCTGTGTGTATCCGCTGTGGTTTACTGACTGTTTAGTCTAGAATTCAACAGAACAGTCCCAAGTGTTTCACAGCATCAAGGTCATGCTTTGCCACTGGACAGCTACACTGAGAATTGGTGCACTGCAAAAAACACATTTGTTAATGTGACCAAGAAAAAAGAAACTCTTGAACCGATAAATGCATATCCCATTGAATATGCTTTAATGGAAAAATGTTTCTGATAAGACATGATGTACAGAAGTCTATCCTTTTGATCACCACTTCAAACCAATGCAGAGAATTCTCTCAAAGTCGCAGGCATAAAGCCTTACTGTATATCCGTGATACTGTCACAGGTATGCTGTTTTGTGAGGGAAAAACGTTTCCCAGCATTTTTTTCAAATGATCATTAACAAGGTATCTGATAGTAATTTCATTCATCAACAAAGATCATAAAGAAACTTGTACTGAACACTGTTGTTAAACAACCAGGTAAGACTTGAAGTATTGGTGTGAAAGAGTGTGGGTGAAACATATTCAGTGCCTTGATCTCTTAGAGGCCCAAACCCATTTCACCCCTTCGCTTCGCGCGTTCACGTGTAGGGTAGGCCGTCCCAATACCTGTTGGGCCGAGGGGTGGGGCCGAGGGGTGGGGCCGAGGGGTAGGGCCGAGGGGTGGGGCCGAGGGGTAGGGCTCTATACCCCTCCAAACGGAGATTTTTCAGACCCTCACTTTGAACGGAGAGGTACCCAGAATGCCTTGCGAATCACCGGCAAGCTGGGAGAGAGACCCACAAATGTAGTATTTTCTCCATTAATAAGGATTTAAAAATTACGATAATGATTGTAATATCTTAGTTTTATATCATTTCAATGTATTATGGTCACTTTTTTCACAACAACCTTAAAAAAAAAAAGATTGCGCTAGCGTTAGCATGCTAGCGATCTTTTTTTGCATGATTTCGCATCAACTACTGATTACGTGTCAGGTTTTCACGACGACTATTGATGATGTAACAGCTTCTTGAAGGGCTGTCCCAATTCGTAGGGGAAGATTTCAACCACTACCCCTTGTGACTCTGTTTCAAGGGGGAAGATAACCCTCGAAAACAAGTGGTAGGGGTGAAATGGGATTGGGCCTTAGTCTGTTGTTCAGGGGAGGGAGGGTCAGGCATTTAAAATTTACCGAGATTTTAGGAGAGTAACCTTTTGTATCCATGTTTTTGAATAAAATTAACTTTACTTCACCATATTTGAAGATATAATATGTAACAATTCTTCATTTAAATGTCTACAAACGACTAGCCCTATGTTATATATTTAGTTAACTTATGTACTTACATTATCCAAAATGTTTCCAAGAATGTTCAATGTTCTCTGCTATAACGTCAGGGGCAAACAACGTATGATGTAGGGGAAACCATACTGACCAGTTAGACAGTCAGATGTTTTTTTTCTTCCACCGTTTTCATTGTTCACTCGTGATGGATCTCGATTGTCCATTGCCATTTGCTGCGTAATGTGAATAAAACTTTAACGCATTACTGCATCCATGAAGTCGCGTCAGGTAAATTTTCATCGGCAATTGTGGTGAAGACAACCAGTCCCATGATCCCATGCTGCTTCATGATGTCATCAAACTAGATATTAAATGCAAAGGCTGTAGTCCAAACGTTACAATTCTAGCCCACCTTCTTTCTGAGAATTATAGAAGAGCTAAATTACTTTTCCTCTGTTCTTCTTTATCTCCCTTGCACTTCTCTTTTCTGGAGCTCAACTCTGAGCATGCCTTTGTTCTCAGTCCGAAGCTCATTGTAGTGTTGGCTTTACATCATTATGTATTAGGAAATCAATAAACACCACTTATTAGATGTTTCTGTAATTCAGAGGGGAATTAAGAGCTCACAAATGAGCTTGGATGTAATGATGTTTTAACAAGATGATGGAAAGTTGGATCCATAGTCAATAGTTTGATCTTGGACCTTGAAGTCTCTCTTCCTCAGTTGTGTTCAAGTCATTTGAAGGAGGGGTAAATTGGCTCTTTCTTGTGTTTCTTTACAAAACCATGAATGTAAACTTTTCAAGAACTGGGATTAAACATTTTCACGTCTGCAGTCAATTTAGGCAAAAGAAAAAGCTATTAGAGAAGAATTATTCCTCCTGGGTAATGATGAAATGTGTTTTGCCTTAATGTTTTTTATAGAGAACACATTGTCCTCAGAGCAGAACTCCATACTATCCAGGATGGTACTTGGATCCACAGACCTCTCGTGCTGTGGCACAGATCGGAACGGTGTAATGAAATCATTACATGCCGTTTTTAAAATGTTTTGACAGTGAAGGAAGACAGAAACTTTGGATTAGATAAGAGATGGCATGTGATGAATGGCTGGACTCGAACCACAATACAAACACCGTAACAAACTTAATCAGCCTTTGTTTTATAAGCATCTGAACAGTCAGAGTTCCACCAGACCTCATTTTATATACAGAATAAGTCACTGATGAGGAAAGTATCCCAGTGAGAATGGTTTGGGCTGTGTAGGAAGTTACATTCATATCCCACTGTGCACTGGCTAAGAATGATGTCATAGAAAGTAATATGACGTTTGATTAAAGCATTTGCCAATGAATCACAATGGGACATGGACACAAATATTGTCGATATTAAGACAGAGCCAGGTAAACAGCATTTTCTGATGACCTTTACCCGAATAAGGTCATAATCGGAATATGCAATGAACAAATTAAAGGGCCCATATTGTGTAAAATACAGTTTCTGGGCTTTTACTATCCATACTGACTTGAAGGGGGTCAGTAGGGACCCTCAAAGTATGAAAACAGTCACTCTGCAGACTTTTTCACTCAGTCCATTCTAAGAAATATGTTATTGAAACGTTTCGTTTCGTACTTCCTCCCCCGTATGAGTTATTCGGGATCGCACTCGGAGTAAAGTCTACGTTGCTCCGTATTGAAACTCCGTACTGTAACTCAGGACGTTATTCCTACATTGGCCGACTGTCCTTCTAAAACTTGAACGAACATGAGGACGGTGTAACTTACTGTTCAGAAACATCCTGTTGTAACCGACTGTAAATATGAGGCTGATCTTTTAAAGATGTATCCAAACATAACTACGTGACTTTCAGCTGTGTTTACCAGAGAGAGTCAATGCGCCAGAATGAGAGCGGTGATAGGCCTGGTTGCGTGTCCAGCCAATCAGAGGAGGGGCTCAAGAGGCAGGCAAAAACAGCCTGTTCTCTCTGCAGCTCCAGAGACAGGCAGAAGAGAGGACATGGAAATACACATTGCAGCAGTTTTTTCGACTTTAAACCACTGATATATCATCTTATGGGTACTAATACCTCAAATTAAATGCCAGAAAGGTGTAAAATATGGGCCCTTTAAGACATGTTACACGCCTTTATCGCAGTATAAGTATATTGGAGTTTTCACAGCATTCCCATACGTTTTTTACCAGCTGCTTGACGACGCATGGGTGTAAACAAGAAAGAAAAAAAAGAAGAAGTTGTAGTTTTTGCAATATAAGAAAGAGAACATGGAATATTTGAGGTTAGTGTTTTAAAACTGGTTGAATAACATCAGATGTAATGGCGTCGTGGACGCAATGACGTGATCCGACTATCCTATGTAACATGTAACTGTGAATATGAATGGAATATTTTATTAGCAACTGAGTGAATACCATAATGAAAATAATGTCTTATTCTGAATAAAGTGGGTTGGAATATTAGTGTCCATGTAAATGTAGTCAATGTTGCAAATATGCACTGCCTAAAACCATCAACAGTAAGTGACCAGTTGAATTGTTCAAATGCACTGTAGTGGGGTTGTAGTAGTTTTTTTTTTCTAACTTCTTCTTTCATTTATGTACAGACAGAAAATTCCAGGCAGACTTTCCAGCGTAGTAGGCTTCAAACAAGCTCTTCCTCTGCGGAGCCATCAGTGTAAGCAAACAAACAGATCTTCTCTGACAGTCTCTGTCCCAGTGGTTTTAATACAGTAAGATTTCCTTACAATCCCTTAAATGAGTCCAGAATAAGTCTTTTTTCTTTGATAGCCTCACTCGGTAGATACTTGGGCGGCTGCTTGTCTCGGAAACTTTGTCTCTGTGATCAGGCAGTATGACAAAAAGTAATTTGTATTATTATATTTATGGGTTATTTGGCTGATATATTGTCTGTTTCTAATATTTTGTCAGCATAGTCATGACATCGACATCCCTGAAAAACCAGGGAAAGATGCATAGGCTCCAGCTGTATGCTTTTGAAATGCTTAATATGGAGTCCTGCTGAAAAGAGAAACAAAACAAAAGGTCAAACGTATGTCTGGTTATTATTATTATTGCCAGGTGGCAATTGATGTCTAGTACAAAGTAAAAAAGAAAAAGAAGAAGTTTTTTGACATAGTAAATCACATAGTACTTGTCTGTGCCTCATGGCAACATGTATTTTCTTTTGCTTCAAAGTATAAAACTCAGTACAAATTGGTATATAGGATAGGATTTTTCGTTTATGGTCGGACTGTATAAGTAATATCAAGATGTACATTTGGCAAAAGGGAACATTAATTTCATCTATTTTTCAGTAAATCATCATTTATTTTATTCAAACAAACCAATCTGGTTCAATTCATTACACATCAAGGAATGATACCGATTTAAATGCATATATTGTCCACTTGGAGGCAGCACAACAATCTGAATATACATTTCCATATCATCAGCATATAAAAGAGTATTCACGGTACCTGTAAAAATAGAATATAGGTTGTTTGTGCAGTCACATTATTATAACCCTGTTACCTGTTATTGTTAGGTGACCTCTAGCTGTTGTAGAAGTAATGAGTAAGAGTTGAGGTGACATAGATAATAAAGCATCAGGTGGAGGAGGTTGGTGTGGATGGATGGGTCAATACAACACTGCTGTTTGATGCTCATATGAAACTGAGAGTTAATATTGTTTTGTTTATCCATGACTATTCCACAACTTTAGGTGCATGTTTGTTATTTTAAACATGATGATGAAGGTGCTCAACCCTTAAGGAAGTACTTACTTTAAGTACGACCTTTTGCTAACCCTAACCAAGTTGGACTAAAATGTGTTTTCATCCCAGCTTAAGCTTAACCGCATGTTTATTGTTGCAACCATGACGAGAAAGGTCTGGTATGCCTGCCACAATAAGGACACTCTTTCAAGATGCTACTGTGGCTAGTATCACAGAGTAGCAACCTGAACAACCGACATGGTCGTTCAGGTTGGGGGACTTGTTGCCTAATAAAGTTAAATCCACAAAAGTATTTGTTTCATTGTTTGACTGTTAACACATAACCAGATGAAGAGATGCATTAGAATTTATTTGGGAACGTGTAAATTACCACCTGGTGATCAAATGTCCAATTTTCACTCTTCATTCAACTAAGAGCTTTCTCTACTACTACTTTCAGACATGTGCTGAAGTGCTGACATTTTCCAGAAATTTCTGGAAAATTTTCCAGATGGGTTGAACGTGAAAACGCGAATGTCTGAGACAGTTGCTCAGGACATTGTCTGAAACTTTTCCTGCCAACCCACTTGCAAAATGATGGGACAATATCCCAGTGAGCCCATGTGAGAATACCGCAGGAAAGTGTTTGCATGTCCTGCCTCCTGTATCCTCTACCCAGACACCACCCCTTGTCTGAATGTTTTGGATATTTCCGCTTCTTCTGAATGGATCTGACCTGGAAAATCTCCTGCTATATTATTTATGTGTGAAAGGCAAAATCCAGAAATTGTCCAGATACAATTTTCTGGACATTTTCCAGAGTTCATGTCTAAAAACTGCTTATAAATGTCTTAGGTTGGAGTCTAGCTCACTGCTTTGATGTATACTGTGTTTGCTTAAAACCCATTAACTTAATTTTCATTGTCATCTGATGAAAGAGATACGTAATATAAATAAAAGAGATATTTTAACAGGCCACGCTTGTGGCCTGAACCCAATGACTTGGGCCAGCATGCCATGTTGTTTTATGATAGATATAAATGCACTGCGGGAACTATGTGCGTGTGTACCATAAGATCATTTCGGTAGCCTCGTAGAAAGAGAGAGCTGCAGGCAGATGTTTACTGTGATACACACTGTTCCCTCTGTTTTGGCCTCTATGAATCTGATCATGTCTATTTTTATTATTATTTAGAAATGTACCTCTTGGAGAGGATGGAGGTCTTTTCTGATGTCACACAGTTGGGGCTATAGCTGATGAGCATTGAGCTTCTAAGAAACACTGAAACACAAAATGCACACAGACACGCACACACACACACAATTTTTTTGAACTTCAGGAAGTCCCCTTGCTGTTTTTGAAACATCTGGAGCACAGAATCCCTGAATCCCGCCTTCCCCTGGCAGCACTAAATCAACAACCGGACCACTGACTGCCCTAAGTGTGTGTGTGTGTGTGTGTGTGTGTGTGTGTGTGTGTGTGTGTGTGTGTGTGTGTGTGTGTGTGTGTGTGTGTGTGTGTGTGTGTGTGTGTGTGTGTGTGTGTGTGTGTGGCCCGGTTGCACGTACTGTATGTGTGTCTGTTTGTACTTTACCAAATGCTGCAGGACAATCATAAGGATTGACTTTTGTCATTAGGAAACTCCATATGTAATTGACATCCTGCAAGACACTAAAGAGTGAGTACTTTCTTACAACACTGTTTCAATTAGTTTTGGGATATCAGTGTTAGGGCCATGGTCCAAACTATAAGTAACTTTAGCGCTTTGAGTCCAATGATCTCCAAAGACCCTTTTAAGGAAAGACTTGATTTTCCATGAGTATCCTGTGTGCAGCAGCAGGCCAACTGTAGTGTGTCTGACCTTGGGAGCATGTGTCTGAGGTCGTTTCCCTGTAGTCTGACCTCAGCAGTCCCCTCTTAACCTCGCTGTGAGGAAACTTCCAAACAGTTATATCTCATAACTCCCCTCAGAATAAAAGATAAGCAATTATTTTCTACATGTCTTGTTCTGTTTTTATGGTCATTTGAGTACTTCATCCATTCAGTCTTGTATTCCTGACTCATTTCCTCCCATCCTTTCCAGAAGGGAGTCAAAATGACATGAACCACACCAGCGAGACCTCAAAGTGACACATTGTTGGAAATAAAACCATCAACCACAAATGAAACAATCTCATCCATATAATCTGTGTTTGAGTCATTGCCTCATCTGACTTCTGCACTGAGAACAAAGACAGGGTGTATTATTGTATGAGTGTTTGCATGTGAGCATTTGAATGTGTGTTTGAAGTACTGTGCTGTCTGCATTAGTTTTTTAACTCCTTGGAGATACTGTGTAAGACCTAGTTGTTAGACAGTAATTATACTAAAGACAGGACCAGTATCTTCCAACTTGCTGCATGTGACCATTTAAAACGGGAAGAAGATGGTATTTAGTTTATTGTTTGTGTTTCGACCAGCAGCAAAGTTTTTATATTAAAAAAATACCTCTTCTCTCCTAAGCGCACAAAAATCCAAATATGGGCTAATGTCAGCTAGTTTCACCTATTGGCTTATCCTAAGCAATATGATGATAAACTATCTAAACGATTATTGCTATTGTAATGTCTTTTTTTTTCATTTGAACTAAAGGGGCACTCAGAAAGCCCATACCTCTGCCAAGGCCGATGGCCACTTTATCACCATATTGTATGTATTGAGATCAGATACATCCAGATCTTATCATTTTCCAAATCTATATAAAATGTCACCTGTTCGTACATATTAGCACACTACACATGCCTGATTTTTTTAATAAAGATCTATGCAGTACTTCTTGAGGAATTGACAAGAATATGGAAAACGCCCTATAGCGCAATGTAGAAGAAAATGAAAAACAAACTGGATCAGCCTCCTTTTCGAATCCAAAAGTGAATGGGTCTTTTCTTGGCCCATATCCTGCCACTCTACCAAGTTTCAAGAAAATCAGTTCAGTAGTTTTTAAATAATCCTGCTAACAGACAAACAGCAATGAAAACATAATCTCCTTGACGGATGTACCTACTCATTTCATAATTTATTCCCTGAGGATTTATAGGCCACATAGTATGTGCACGTGACAGAGAGAGTTTGAGAGAACTTTGATGGATTCAGCTGCTGCACATCCTCCTCGAAAAACCAGGGGTCAATTTCCCACAAAGCTTTTCTTGGCAGACGAATGCAGCTTAACAGCCACTCGTCAACATGAGCCAAACTTATTCCACTGTCCTTCCCTTGTAGAAGCACACGCTTAAATATATTGCAATCACCCAAGAGCTTCCATGGTTGAGTTTCTGTTTGCAAATCTGGCGCATTACTGATGACACATCTCATCATTTCATAATTTACTATTCATGCCTGTTAGGGACTGAGCAGCGAGACAAAAGTCAGTGTTCAGATTTAAAAAAAGGGGCCCAATGAGAACATCCCAACAAAGAGGCCAACAAAAGAGAACTATACGCAGACTACAACACAGTGAACTGCAACACAACTAAGCAATTCAGCTGCTCAGCTAGTTGCCGCTTGCTCTGATCTGGGCCCAGACAAAGGTACGAAAATGATATTAATACAATATCGACAATACAAAATTACATATATTTTTTATAGAAAACAAATTAACCTAAAATGATTAAATCCCATATGGCAATGTTTAACTCCAGGGGAGTTGGCTGTAAATTTAAAAACAAAATCTGTATCTGAAAAAAAGTAAGCTGTATTGAAAGTGAGTGTGAGTGGAGATGACTAAAAAACTGTTGGCTGCTGGTGTGGCTGAGGCTGTATCACAATGACATATGATATCACAAGTTTTCCATAAAATTGCTATAGTTTCTTCTTCAATCAAGACTTGAAGGAAACAAACTTTCTTGGAGAGTCTTAGACTAGAAGATCCATCATGTTTGTACACTAATACCTATTTTACACTAGTATCAGAGGGTAGATGTAAGTAACCCGCTAACAAAAAGTTGATTGACTCCTTTCCCATTGCAAGTAGAGGAGTTTGCTTTTCTGTGTTTTTCTCAGGTGCGTCATGTTCGACATCACAAATGCACTGAAAACTGAGGCACTCTCTCACCTTGTGGTTTAAGTGCATTCACCCAGGTGTCTTGTTTCCATCACTGCTGGTTGAAGCTGGAGCCGATGAAAACCTGTGTCTACTGCAGTCATTAGACCCGGGAGTGAATACCGATTATATCCATTCCAATTAGTCCGATGTTAGTGGTGTTTTTGACTAGTGGGAAATTAGCTTAAGTGAGAAGCAACTAGCAACAACTGACTGACCTAGTTTTGCATAAAGCAAGGAAGCAGGTTGAAACAAGCACCCTGGCTTTGACCAACGGTGATGAAATCTGCATATACCTGCTCATCACAGGCTCACTAGTTTACACATATTTGATTTCTTTCATCTCTTTGAAGCCAGTCTGTAAAAACAATAGTTTACTGTTATATTAGGGAGGTTGCTTATGGGGCTTGGACCAGTAACATTCCAGAGTGTTGGCCAAGAAATCATCCAGAACATAACCAGACTATAGCAGTTTCTACTCTGTGGTTTTCATAATGCTCAAACAATGAGCTATAACATGTTCATAAATGAATTTGAGAGGTGCTGATGAGCAGCTTGGGAGCCAGGCTACTTGTTTCCCCATTTCCTGTCTTTGTGCTATGCTAAGTTAGCCAGTTGCTGGTTGTGGCTTCATGTCAAGCATACGGACATGAGAGTGGAATCAGTCTTCTTCCACGACCTTCAGGTAGAAAGCAAATAAGCCCATGTCATCCTATGATAAAACCCTGCTGTTGTACGAGGCGTAAAATTAATTTGGAGAAAATTGGAGGAAGTTAGAAACACGATGAAAAAAATGCTGTCTTAATGCAGCACTGGTAAATTAGAGGCTTACAATGATTCATTTTATAATAGGTCAGTGATGGCATTAAATCAAAACAACTGCACATAGCTCTGTGATCTGCTACACATGTTACATAATCTGTACAAATAAAATGATCCAGCAATATCCCTTTGGCCTTAGACTTTCTGTGGGTACATGCTAAAGCTAAAGCTCAAGTGACTCTCAAGTCATGTCCTCATGTCCCTGCTTTGAAGTCTGCAGCCACATCTGTACATGCTAAATGACCAGCTTACGGTTGGAGTAGATACATTTCTCTCTTAAATGATCCTTGTGACTTACATTTAAGTGATTTAACTCTTAACAGAAATATAACAGAATTGGATTTGTGAGATCGAGGCCTCAGAAGGGCGTGGTACATGAATGTTCACACAAGAACCTGCGGAGAGAAGAATGTACCAATGTCGAGGGTTAGTGACCGTCAACGTCTTGTTAAGAGGTCAATGTGTGAACCTAACATCACTGTATTTGTGCTGTGTGTATTCCTTAACGTCTGGTTCAGATAACCTTCTAATGCATCCACATGGGTTTGGAATGCCAGGGACATTTTTAATAGTTATATTTCTTTTTCAAAATAATATTAGATTAAGTCAAACTGGCAAAGAATTGTTTCCATTGTATTCTGGATAGAAGCTTATTGTGTATGCACTGACGTTGTGATACCATTTTAAGGCACAGCAGCGTTTCTCTCCAATGGTGCCACCATACAGATCTTCAGCTGCTGGTCAGAAACCTTTCAGTTTTACAGACATTGACTGTTACACATCACCTTTCATTATGTTAATGCTCCTCACTAACTAATCAGTCTCTACACAGAGTTTTTACATTTTCACTCAATTAAAATAGAATCTGAGAGAAAAATAGGAGAAAGAGAAAATTATTTAATGATGTTAAGAGTTAATGAAATAACTTACATCACATTTAACACTGCCGAGCTGCAAGAACATACCTGCCAGTTAACTGCAACACAAGTTTGACAAATTAGGTGTTTAGACTTTCTGAGAACATCTATGTAATAAAAATACAAAAATTCTGTGCTTTGGTATTTAATGGTTGATTGTGTAATCCTGCTAACAAACAAACACAGATGAAAATATAACCATCTTTGTGATGATATATGAGACATCTCCATGATAACAGAGCAAACAGTTTGCATCCATTAGTTGACTGGGATACACAGTTAAAAGCTAGTGAGTGGTTCTTGAGTTAAGATTGTTTTTTGGTCTGCTTATCAAGAATTAACTTTTATACGAGTACGAAACGAAAAACTCAAGTGAATTCCATTAACATTACATCTTGTGTTTCTAATGCTCTGTTTGTTGTTGCAGCTCAGTTTTTATTTGAGCCCTTGGAGACATGATGGGCTCTCTGCAGACCAGAGAAGTGAAAGTTGTGGCTTTGCTCCCTGACTTGCATAAAACAAAGCAGAATCTGTATCTCTGTTGTTGCTATTAAGACTGTCTGTTGTCAAGATGTGTGTGCCCCATGCTCTCTTCATCTTCGGGCTTTCCCACCACTCAACATTGTTTTTCTCCTGTAATAATGGTTTCACTGTTTATCCCGGTGGGGATTTTGCTGTTCAAACACATAAAGCCACCCCACCCTCATTACTCATTATTATCATTGACAGCATTAGAGAAATGCTGCAGTGGTTAATGGTTTTATTGTGGATGTTAGGTCAATCCTGAATGCTGTGTGCCTTTGTAGAGGAAAAAAGTACCAAGTACCCACTATAGGCCTACAAGAAATAAATGCCTTTTACTGCTTGTAGTTAAGGATTTGTATATCTGTACTGAAAATCCAAATAGCTTCATACAACTGTGCTACTATAGCCTCTTTTCCACAAAATACACTGCATATAGGTTGTTGTTAATCTGTCTCATTTTTATCACTAGGTCCAGTCCTGAGGGGTTCATCAGTCACACATGAGGAGACCGTCCCCAACACGAGTCAGTGGTCCTTTAATCAGCTTCCACTGGGAGAAGTCAAATTGATTTTACCTAATTAAATTAGAGCGTGTGCAACATGCTCCATGGGACTGTGGTGGTATGTGAGGGACATAAGTCAAACGAGAGATGAATTGAGATACAGAGATAGAGAAGGAAAGAGGACACATGGATCCTATTACGACGGGGAAGAGTGGGTATATTCAACAATATTTTTTATAATCACACACACGCATAGGCAAAAATTGATGTTCAATATGACCACCTCCCTCGGTCTCAGTACTCACTGTTGGTTAGACAATCATCCAGTTCTACCCTAGAGTCACAGTAAAGACTGCCCAGCTGTAAAGTTATTGTAGTTATTATAGTTTTCTTTTCATTTGTCATGATTTAGTGATTGTTCATTTCCTTATGCAATAAAATCCACATTTAAAAATGTGTATGTCAATATGATTGACAGGTTTTACACCGAGCCTACAAGAACAAGTTCATGGGAATATAAATTATGTAAATTATATTAGATGTTAACTTGGTTAATGGAATAAGACACATGAATTTAAATTATGACAGTTATGACATTTAATCTCCATATAAAAGTTGAACTGTTATCAAATAGAGAAATCAGATTTTGTGGATTTTTTGAATTAAATTATTGTCCCAAGTTGCTTGGTAATTTAATTTTCCATTCTCAGTAAAAATTCGGATTTACAGAGTTCATGTGTGTTTTTGTGTGAACACTGCATAGTAACAAAAAAAAGCATGAAAACTAACTTTTAACAAAATATGCTTTGATTCACAGTCTCACAATCCCCAAAATCGAACTACACTCCCATTCACAGTCATTTGCTTTTTCATTACTGACCTTACTTTACACCCTCAGCTTTCACTTTAAAGGGCCCATATTTTACACCTTTCTGGGATTTAATTTGAGGTATTAGTACCCCTAAGAAGATATATCAGTGGTTTTAAGTCGAAAAAACTGCTGCAATGTGTATTTCCATGTCCTCTCTTCTGCCTCTCTCTGGAGCTGCAGACAGAACTGTTTAATTATTGATGAGCCCCTCCTCTGATTGGCTGACTGCACTTTGAGTGACACGCGACCAGGCCTATCACCGGTCTCATTCTGGCGCATTCACTCCGGTAAACATAGCTGAAAGTCACGTGGTTATGTTTGGATACATCTATAAAAGAACAGCCACATATTTACAGTTGGTTACAACAGGATGTTTCTGAACAGTAAGTTACACCGTCATCATGTTTGTTCACGTTTTAGCAGGACAATCAATGTAGGAGTAACGTCCCGAGTTACAGTACGGAGTTTCACAATGGAGTTTCAATACAGAGTAACGTCTACGTTACTCCGTACTGAGCACACCGACACGGCACATCAGAAGAAATAAAGCGTAACCGCTGGTCTCAAACAGTAACATTCTTAGGAGGAATGTGCACGGACACATTCTCTTCCTTGCATCTCTCCACGCTGCAGTGTTTCTTCAGTGTTGTTTGTTGTGGTTAGCCTGTGGTAGCTAACAAGCTGCTAGCTCAGCAACAAGTCTGCTTGGTGTCGCGTTCAGCATAGAGGGGTGGTGGTGGTGGAGGTGTCGGGGAGCTGGGGTGGTGGGTTCGGAGGCTGGACTGGTACCGGCTGGGTGGGGCTGAGAGACTAGTGACATCATACGGGGAGGAAGTACGAAATGAGACGTTTCGATAACTTATTTCTTAGAATGATGTGAGTGAAAAAGTCTGCAGAGTGACTGTTTTCATACTTTGAGAGTCCCTACTGACCCCCTTCAAGTCATTACGGATAGTAAAATAAAATAAAAAAATAACACAATATGGGCCCTTTAAGTTCAGGGGGAATTTAATTGACACACATTCATTTGCCTATCCTTAACTTAAACTCAACCCTCCCTTAACACACAAAAACATATCTTTACCTTAGAATTTTATGATTTATATTGTGGGGACTTGCTGTTTGTTCCCATGAGTAAGATACTTGGAACACACACACACTTACTTGTACTCCATCCTTCCAGCAATGAACTCCTCCAGGCCTTAATGCATTATCTTATTTCCCTCCTATGGAAACCAATCCACAGCTGGAGATCTCTCTCTCTCTCTCTCTCTCTCTCTCTCTCTCTCTCTCTCTCTCTCACACACACACACACACACACACACACACACACACACAGAACACTCATCGGCATAATGCATTCCCTAGCCGCTTACCCTAACCTAACAATAACAACTAAATGCCTAACCCAAACCTAAACCTTATTCTAATCCAAACACTAAAACCAAGTCTTTACCACAAAACAGTCCATTATAGGTGGGTCAGAAAGTGAGGACCGGCCAAAATGTCCTCACTCAATAGGTTGTAGGTTCTCTACAAGAGCACACACACAAACACACACACACACACACACACACACATACTTACATTTATAACACATTAGCTTACCCCAATAAATCTTATTTGCTTCAGGATGATCTTTGCTGCACAGATTAGGATAAAAGACAGTTAACCTGGAACTAGTTGTACCAAAGATTTTCAGCCATCCAGAGCACACTTTACGTCAGATGGTTGAGTGTGCAAAATCAAGACTCTGCCAAACTGTGGGTGGTCAGTCATTTGGCCGTGGGGCAGCAGACGTCTGGACTCTACCAACTTGACCCATTAAAGCTTCACTCAGCCATTCCTGTATAGCGAAGACAGACAGACCCCAATCCAGTGTTGTAGACAGAATCTTCTCTTATTCTCTTTGTATTCTTGTGAATGTATGAATGTCACAGAAATACTGTGGTCGTTAAACGTACAAACATACATACGCTATGCAAAAAGAAAGGATTTCACTGTTATCAATGGCTTCTTTACTTCTCTGTCTGGCACGAGAACACATGGGAGTTTTTAAAACAATTAGTATAACTGGATGAGGCTCATTATGTGGTTGGAGGTTTCAGAGGAGAGGAAAAGGAAGAGAAAGGTAAAATGGAGCAGTATGGAAAGACTGGGAGGAGGGAAAGGAAGAAGATGTGGGATAACAGAGAGAAAGGCAAGGTTGAGGATTAGAACAGAAAAGAAAGAGAATTAAATGAGATGGAGGAGGAGGTACTGTATTATCATTGCACATGCAGGCGTGGTCCAGTCTGGAGGTTTTAGGGGGAGGGGGAGTCTCTACCTAAATGATGTAAATTGAAGATGCTTAAACCCTCCGACCCCAGAGCAGGGGTGTATGGGATGCATCAAGTGTGAAAAATACCCCACCCTGACTTGTCAGTGTGCCAAGACCCTAAGACCCCAGGGCGTATTACAATTATACGCTGAGCTCAAGTCCACTGAGAAAAGCCTGTTTATAAAACAGCTGTGAACTGGGACAACTGAGAACCATGAACAAATGTTTATCAGTAAATAAAACACGAGGCAAGAAGCAGGTCCCATCATTGGAAACCTATGTCGAGCTTGAATTGTTCAATTGTATGAACGTGTGCGAATGTGACTTTTACTGTGAAGCACTATGAGTGATTAATAAGACTTGAAAAGTGCTTTAAAAATGCAATTAGTTTACCATTTACATTTTAAATTTTATCTGGCCAACATAATTGTTGATGGTGATCCACAAATTTCACATCCACTTATATGGAATACACTGGTTAGAATTCCTCACGGACAAACTTTGTACCTCATCCCGCAAAATGCTGTGTAAATGTTGTACCCAAACCCCACCCACACCGGTCTTTGAAAGCTGGCGACCAGCCCCGTACCGACTTGAGAAACACTGGAACTGCACCAAGTGGGGAGACCCGGTCGGCACAAATGTCACATCCGTCACGGTGACAGATGACAAACGCAACTCGTTTACAATCAGCTTTGCAGTTTCGTTGAAGTATAATGAAGAAAGCTTGAACTATTTCACCTCTTACAACCACACTTTTGCTGCCCTGGCTGCTAACATTGCTAATTAGGTATCATCTGCACGCTGCAGAGTCTGACCTCTGCTCGGGTCCATTTGGTTATTATAAATAATGTTTAACAGACCTGGGACCTGCAGTAATAGAACGGGGACCAACTTGACTCGACTGACTTTATAAAACATGGATCCAAACGTGTCGCGGGTCAGGTCCCAAGTCCTTTGAAGACCTCTAGCGCCGGTTAAATCCCTCTGTCCCGGGTTAGCAGTAACACTATAAAGAGTTAAAAATTTAGAAAACAAAATTGTAGGTCTTTATAATTATGAAAGATAGATGATCAGAATGAAAACTAATTAGCTGTTACTGTAAGTGATTTTCCTCAGAATTCAAAGATTGAGTGCAACAAGTTGGCTTGAGATTGTGAGTTTACCTAACCTTTTAATTTTTTGCAGTGCCTGTGATTAAAATACCAATTATGAGTAATGAAAATTCCAAACTCTCTTGAGCAGGATTAACTAACCTGACTCAATCAGAACGTAACCTAATCGGTGTATAAACTGAGACATCTGTAATGTCTGTATCCAACTTTGTGGTCAGTTTACCTTTCAATTTTCCAACCTTCTGTTTAACTAAACCACTGGTGCACCAAACAGAGGCCTGTTTTAGATTTTCCTTCCATGCATCACCTGTAATCTTACTTTTCTAGTGTATCCAGCCTAAAATTTCCCATCCCATAATAATACACAGTAATACTCTGTAATTTATGTGCATGCTTACTACTGTTTAGATTGTGTGTCCTGAATTTGCACCCAATAAAAATTTGAGAACATGTTTCTGATTTCTAAATTCACCTGTTTTATCATATTAAGTAGCATTCTTTAGTGAATGCTTCACAAACCATTATTACTGGCAAGCAGTGAGTAAATGTGGCATTGTAGTTAAAAGAAAGAGGCAAAGCTCAAACAAATAGAATATCATATACATAAAGTAAATATCTAGCTGTCTTTACTTTAGAATTAAATTTTACTTCTGTAGTTGAACCAGCTGCTCTTCTGACTGGTACTGAATGAATAAATGATGATAAAATTATAAAAGGTGGGAGGTCAATGTGAAGATGCTCCACAAAGTAAAGCCTTCAAAATAAACCAACATTTTTTAAAACAGTTTTAATAACTACATTTTCCAGTGCATGTAGATTAATTAAATCACTTTGTATGATTTTGATCCTTTCACCGCACAGAATAATCTGTGTTTTTACTGAAGACATTGACTAGACATGGATCTGTTTCACCCCTGAAGTTATGCAGTTATGGAATTCACTTGCAAGTCTGTAAAGTTAGTTTTAGCAATATGAAGAGGGACGACACAACAGCTCCCCATATGTGAAGCTAAAGTGTCTTGATCGCCACCTGGTGGCTGCAGTACACGTCATAATCGCCTCCTCCATGTCAGTGGATATGACATGGACCAAACTAAAAAATCAAAGTACTCTGCAAATACATGTTTCTCAAAGACGGTTTCTGTAATTTTATGTATTTCTTATCATACTAATGTATGTAAGGGTAATCTTTTTCTGGCATGTTTGGTTTTAATGAGTTATTTGAAAAGTGAAATTTCATGATTGACAGCTGAGGCTGTCTTACTCAGATGGCTCAACAACAATGACAAATGATGCAGAGTTGCAATGCATCAAGTATTATAACTGATCATGTGTAACTGCTACAATGAGCAAAAACTTGCAGAGCTTGGGTCTCACTTCCACAGGTTAGATGATCCTGTGCAGGTATTGGAGCAGTTAGTTTTTACACTGTAATCTATGCTTTGACCGGGTGCAGCCATCTTAGTGACGCACTGCTGTTATTGATTATGTCCTTTGTGTGGATGTCTCTCAAGCTATAAGTGACTGTAACTTAATCTTCTCTTTTTCTGTTTCTTTAGAACCACTCACCCAAGAAATGGCACAGTCGATGCTTGCAGTTCCTTGGCTCCTCAACAAAACAAGACAATGTGAGCAACCTGGGAAGTGCAATTTACAAGCCAAGAAGAGACACCGTTTGTTGGCAGTGGAACTGAGGACTTGAGACCAAACTCAGCTTTTCAGGTAACTAACTGCTCCCTGTTTTACAGATTAGAAGCAATATAGCTAAAAAGTCTGCAAACTGACATTAGCTGTGCTCTTCTTCTTCAAATTTTTGTGTTTAAAAAAACACATAAAATGTACTATTACCATAAAGCAGTCCTGCTCTTTGATTTACAGAACTGCCCAATGACAAGAATTCAAACAAAGATGTTTGTAAAATCATTTAACACTACGGATTGTTGCTCACATACAGTATATTGCTTATATGCATCAAAGAAAGTGGGTCAGTCAAACTGTAGTAAACACTGATAAGTCATGTTAGTGACATCGATTGTGTCATTTAATGGTTTTGAGTAAATCTGTGCTCTCAGAAGCAGAAGAACAATCTTACCGAGTTTGTAGTCCAAGTCTTACAAAAAAAACATTAAGTAGCACCACAGGGGAGCTGTGAAGGAAACTGATCTTTGTGTCAGCCAAGTTGTCCAAAGTTTAAGTCTCTGTGAAACAATCTTTCTGGGACCGGAAGGTAACATTATAGTTACAACTCAAGGAGTCGGGTTAAGGTTAGGCTTTAGGGTCAAGCACAGGGGTAGGGTTAAGTAAAGTAAAGGCAACGTAGTTGTAATCCACTGAGAAAAGTAGATCGCAGCTGAGAGAGAAGAGCAGGGCACATTTCAGTCAGCTGCTGGAGACAGTTTGCCAGTAGGGAGCCATTAGCTAGCTCGCAACGGGACTAAGCAGTGCTGTAATGTATTTGGCAGAGTCGTCAGAGCAGCGATGGCGTTGAATGCTGACGCACTGACAGCCTTGCTGCCCCTGCTGCTCTACCCACATGTGCTTTTCTCTTCTGCACGTATGAGAATAATTTCACCAGGAGACACAACACAGGAGATACAGAGAGTTAGTAAGAGTGTTGGAGGGGATCTTTATGGCACATGGATTTCAGTTGAGTAAAATAAATCAGTAAAAAGTAAAAAAAATAAAAAATCTGTATTTTTAACTGTGGGAAAGGAAATGACATGAAATAACTGCAAGATGTCAACATAGTAACTCATATAAGCAATCCTCATATTAAATGTCAGTTATATCAATGATCTGTCTGTTATAGCCGGACATAGATGCTGTCTGGATATGATGACGTCTGGATCCCGGACCCGGACCATGGTCCGCCTATTAGTGAACTCTCTCTTGAAATATCTGGGCACTCTCATTTTAAGCAACTTTACTCAAACAGAAGCTGATTAATACACAATTGGGGCTCTAGTGTTTATTTCTGGCACTATGTATCGTGAATCGGATTGATTCACTGTGATCTACACTGTGGGTTAATTGTCAAAAAGTATCAAACAGTGCTACATTGATGTGTTTGAAAAAGAAAATTTGATAACAATTGCACAGAGAAATACATGAATATATAAGGGCAGTTGGTGTTTGTTACATGGTCTGCTGCCAGACTTATCTTTTGATGCTTTTGATGGATAAATTCACCTGATATAATTAGCAATGGTAATCCCATGAACACTTGGTAAGGTGAAAGGAAAGCACAACCCGCACCCATTTCTTCAAAGGACAAGCTATGGCCTGCAGATGCTCTAAAGTTTCCATTATTGGTGCCAGTAAACAGAGCCAGCTGAGAAAGTCTGACAATGACTGAAAAAACATGCTGAAACAAACAGGCAGACAGAGAGAAAGACAGGATATTTTTTTCACATCACTATCAGGGATTTTACACAGAATTGGACAATGATTTAAGACATTAGGACATATGCTCCTGCTCTGAACCCAAATTACTAATACTATGACTATGTGTGTGTGTATGTGTATGTGTCCAACAAATAGGTTTGTCCTGACAACTGTCCACCCTCTGATAAAGGATCACTGTTCTCCTTCTCGTGAGTCATCGGATTCGATACGGACCTAACACACACAAAAACGCACAAACGTGTTGGCTACAATATCAACACACTGGCCAGCTGGCTACAATAGGTCATGTCCAGTCCACCAAAATCACTGTGATTACTGTGTACCAAATTACATTTGTCTGCGCATGCATAAATGTATGTATTCAGATTTCCTCTCATGTTTTGCTTGTACACACCGACTGTAACACACATAAACACAACCAGCATGCTTGATCCAAATCTGTGCTTAGACTGGCGTTCTGGGACTTCTGTCAAAATTCACATGGGCTGACTCACCTTTGGGCGGCACGCTTTCTCAGAACCCAGTTACATACTCATGGTAGCACGTTGTTTCATTTAAATATAAAAAATTGAAAGGTGTGTCCAATATCAACTGGTTCATTCACCGACAGAATTTTTTTCTTGACATCCTGGTCTCTGAACAACCCAATAATAATTTCAACTTCACACAATTCCCACAAGGAAAATGCTCAGACATTGTTTTGAGCGTTAATGACCATTATTATGAATGAAAATCCTATTACAAAAGGAACTTTCAGTAGTTGCCAAGCTAAACCTTTTATACATACTTTCTCATTCTGTAGAGCTTAAGTTTGTCTCGAAAAACTAGTAAAACCATTGATTTAGATCATTAGTTTTAGCATTACTTGTAAATACAGAGAAGTACACAATACATTTAAGGTGGCAGATGTATGTTTGTAATCATCTCAAACAACACTGGCAAAAAGACAGAAAACATGTAAGATTATATGTTTTGTTTCAAGTGCTAGCTGGCCTCCGTAGAGGATGCCCATTAATGCTGAGCTAACAATGGCTTCTTTTAGTTTGATTAGTTAAAGATGACTTCCACCCATCCATCAAGCAGATAAAAACTAAATTAAAAAAAATCCAACAACATCAAATTAAAACAATTTACTTTATTTGGCACAACACAAAAGTGCTTTACGATACTAATACTGCCCATGACGAGTTTGGCTTGAAGACGACCTCATGGTTCATCTGTTGATCTCATTCATTAAAACCTTGAAACAGAATGTCTCAATATATATTTCATTTGTTTTTGCTTAGTAAGGCACTTCACAACTTTAAAACATACATAGTTTGCAGTTTTTGTGCAAATGTTTTTGGATGAAAGTTTTCAGTCTGCTTTGGCTTTATTGTTTATTGCATCAAAAACTTAACACCGGATACACATATAGTTTCAACACTGCAAAAATTCTAGCAGTTGTGAAAAAAAGTTTTTCATGCTGTATATATTAAAAATCATGTATCTTCTGTTTTTTGCAGTGTAAACATATGGAGCCTTTGGGTTTTTATATGAATTCCAGAGGGCATCTTACTAAGCACAGAATCCTGTAAACCACAGAAAGTTCTTACATAAATATGCTGGTTGTTTATCTAAGTACAAAGTAAAAAAAAAAAAAACACAGGTTCACCATATATCTTGATATCAATAACTTATCCCTACAAATTGCATTTTTACTGTTGTTATTGCAGACAAAACCCCCAGCTCATATTTTCACATTGTTTGGTCAGATACACAAGTCATTGTCAGAACAGTTGAAAGAAACAACAATTCAATTTTTCCACATTTCTTATAAAAAACATAATTGAAAATAAAGAATCTTTGGCAGCTAAGCAAAAATAGAATAAAAATGTCTATATATATAAAAAGGCATTGAAATACAAGGTAACAATAAGTAAACGGCTACAGCAAAGGGCCGACAAGGCATAGAGATCCAGCTTTGACTTAATTAGGAAAACGCATATAAAAAAAAGGACACTTTTATATTTAATACCACAAACAGGTCATAAATTACTTGACACCTTCAGAATGCATCAGTCTTTAGACAGCATCTTGACGCCTTGATGCAATGCAAAGAGAACTACTGAGGTATTTCATCTTGATTACGTCAAGCATCACACTGGACGACAGGAGAGACATAAAAGTGCATAAGAATTAAACTCATGTCTGCTCCTGCTCTTTAGCAAACACTGGACTTGTCTCATTCCAAAATGATGGTTCCATCCATCAAGTGCCCCTATTCACATTCCTATTATCAGGTAGTACTTTTACCACAATAGGTACATTTTTCTCACATTTACTTCTTATCTTGCAAGTTATTCAACATGCAGAGAAACAGTCAATAGAGGCTGTGAAGAAAGGAAGAGACAAGGGCAAGTGGAAGGCAAAATAAATCACAAGATCTTTGGATTGGAACATGTCCACCATGTCTACTTGGTGTTGTTCATTCAGCTTGGTAGAAAGAACAATAAAGACTACTTTGCCAAAATACACCCATCATTCAAAATGAGAATGAATTTCTTTAAAGATAAAACAGTCACAGCAGCAATATTAATACACCGTCTCTCTTCTGGTCACATGTTTGCCTGTTCACCTGATCTGGTGGAGATCATATCTAACAATAGGTGATCAGCTAGAGAATCTTCACTTTGTAAACGCTGACAAGAAAAAAAAATCTGCATTCACGTCATATGGGGATAAAAGATAATTGTTCAAAGACAAGACATGGAAATATCCACACTTTCAAACGTTATAGATTTGTTGACTTTTGTTACCACGAATGGGAGATTTTGAGGACTTTGCACCTTTACACATTCAAGATACAATATAATTAATTTTAAACAGCTAATTATTTACTAAAATGTAACTCACAAACACAACCTAAAACTGTGCTGGCATGGAAATTTGGCAGTTGCAATTATTTATGTACCTAAATGATTGTGTTGAAATAGATGCATTTTAAATATATGCACACAATGTGATGACTACTGCAAAGTTTGTGTCTTACCCATATGCCATGAGTGCAACAACAGGAAAGAGAGCAGCTCTGTGTTTTAAAGACCTTTCTGCCAGTTTCAGTCTTTGCCAATTTATACTGTAGCCCTTCCAAAAAAAACACTGGAAATATACACCAATGCACATGTCCCAGAAGTAACAACAGGACAATAAAATGTTAAACACATGTAGTTTAACTTTTTGTGGATTTTCTTTTAGGAAATGGTAAAATGGCCAATCTCCTTTGTTTGGATCCACACAGACTTACAATGAGTTACACGTGGCCTTTACAGTTAGGAATGTAATCCTCAATGTTTTTGAAATATACTTGCAGTTTTTGTCAGGAGCAAAAACATAAATTGGTTTCTGGTTAGGGTGTAAAAACATTTCTTAGAGATACCAGTGATGCTCTGGAGGTAAAATATTCTTACAGGTCAAGTTAATACCGAATGGGTTCAATGGTTGAGTCAAAAATGTGTAAGGCAAAAACCTAAACTTCTTTAGTTAAGTTGGTAATGTCAGACTAAAGCCCAGTGAAAATGACAAGAGGTAGCTAATGTTACAAAGCCTAGCGCTCTTGTTACAGTTTTTCTGGTTAGCTCGTTAGCCTATGCTAGCTGATATTCAACATATTTGGGTGAAATGTATTACCTCCACCAATGTTTTCACCTGTGTGTGTTAGTTTGTTTGTCAGCAGGAACACAAAAAAATGTTCAGGACCAATTTGCACCACAAATTAGAATGGAGCATGGGCCAAGGAAGAACCTACAAAATGTTGGTGCAACTCCAGTTCAAAGGGTCGGGAGAATTCCCCCAATCACTTTGCTTAAACATTGCACAATTGACCATTTTAGACAATTTTGGAAAATTAACAAAAATAATGTTTGGTTCTTGATCATTAAAAAAAATCATCAGTATGTTTTGGAATGTTCGAACTTGGTAGACGCTCTGCTGAGAGCCACTCTAGTGAACTAATTAGCGAGCAGACTGATGTTCTACGAACATGAATGTCAGATCAAGTAGAGCAGCCATTTATTTTTGTGCCATTCAAGTTTCAATAAATTCTGGTTCTTTCCCCATTTCGGTTGAACTCAAACAATTTTGCCTCCAGAGCTGCTCTGCATCTGCAGAACATTTGCATGACAATAACACTGTGACAGAGAAAACAACCCAGAAAGAGAGTTCAGTGGTAAACAATGACTGTAAGTCATACGTCCAGCACCATATCGTAGTGTGTTTCCTTTTTCCTCTTCCCACACTTATTTATGAGCACTGTATACAACGTCAACAGTACGACCCAGTAACTGGCATAAACAACTGCCCCTATGACCAGAATGATCTTTTCTGATTCAGGAAAAGGTTTTTTAGCCTGCAGGATTAATGTGTAGATAATCCCAATGAAGAGGATAGTGAACCAAACTGATATTGGAATCAGACCAATGAAGTTCACTACTACGGTTTTCCTCCCAGAGGTCCCCCAGCCAGACTTGTTGATGGTTGCTATTGCAAACATTTTGGCTGGTAACAGGCTTGACATGTACAGTACAGAATAGAACGACATGAACACCATGACAATGTTTCCTCTAAGGCAACTAGCGAATGATGACTTGATCAATGCCACTGCCTGCACAATGAGCAGAAATAACAAAATATTCCACAGCCTTCCTTGATAAAAGAGTTGGATCGCAGTGGCAATGAGAAAAAATGGGAAGAAGCCTGTGATCACAGCCTCATAAGTCATCCATAGATGATGCTTGTGGAACCACATGGAGTTATATAGCCATTCTCTGAAATATGACTTACTCCATCGAGTCTGTTGGTTGAGCCATCGCAAGTACGTAACCGGAGTTTCTGTGAGGCACTTTGATCTTGCTGTGTATTTGGTGGCATACCCAAGGCTGAGAACTCTGTTTGTGAGATGACGGTCATCCCCGAAACTGCAGTGGGATCCCATGAATGTCTGGTTGTACCAGTCCTCGACGAACTCATGCAGGAGTGAGTTTCGGTACATTCCTAAAGGCCCGCTGATGCACTGCACACAGCCGAAGTAGGACTGGCAAGCCCGTTCAATGTTGAAGGCCATCCAGTACCGTACACTGCTCAAGAAGGAGATCCATGACTCATATTTGTTCAGGATCTAGGTGTGGATTGACAAGCAAGACAAAAGTTGGAGGGTTAACATGTTGATGTGAAATGCTCATTTTGTAAGTTGTGTCATTTGCGAGGATGTTTTGTCACTAACCTGTACATCTCCTCCAACCCCTCCAACCATCGGGTCTTCTTCAAGCACCTTCACCATCTCCACCGATGATGCTGGGTCAAGCATGGTGTCAGAGTCACACACCTAAGCCAGAAAAATAAACAGTGATTTAACTTGTGTTTCAGGGTCAAACCTGCAGAATTGGACCTGCTAGACCAGGTTTAAATCTTGTCTCAAGCAAAGTCTCCCCTGATTGTTTCATGCAAAGTATGAAAACATGTCTATGTTATTTAAAACTGTAGGATAGTAGTATCCTGTCCTCCATATCAACAGCCTAACTCGCCCAACCTAATGAAGGCTGTTTGGTCTAACTTTTATTCCTGTTGACAAACTGACGTCATGTCAAAGAAGAAGAGGTTGGTGTTGGTCAAAAAGTTGAGTGTAAACTTTGTAAAAAGTAGTTTGCTTTTCACAACTCAACAAACATGGCGTATCGCTAAGCTAATAATGCTAAGCTAACTGATCTGTGTGTTTGACATTTGAGGCTTTTACACCAGAGTTGGTAAATGTGTTGATATGTTTACCTTATAATAATTTCATTTGCTGCAAATAATATCTTTTGAGTACTATCTAATTTCCTTTGACTTGGATTTTCTTTGGTTGAATACAGGCCCACAACATTTCCCTTCACATGTAAATGTACTGGCATGATTATCCGGAGCACAGCCGTTAGTGCTTTTGTAATCTGTTGAACACAAGGTTTTGGCGGGCTGTAGCCGTCTGCAGGTGTTAGCCTTGTATCAAAGAGTTTTTTATCTTCCAAATCCCCCTTTTTGTAATGGAGACTCACTGAAATCAATGGGGGTTTCTTTTTGCATTTCTATCGCTGCTCAAACTGTATTTTTGTAACAGCACCAGCTGAATACAACAGAACAAATATGATGTGATGACGCATCATGTTTTGGGCAGTTTGACAGAGGTTTCTACTTTACTTCCACACCAATGCCAGGTTTGTAAATTGGATACAGCTTTTTCGTTTGAGTCAAGAGAGAATCTTTACACATTACTACTCAAAGCAGTGTTGCAAAAACACAAATCTTTTGAAATTAGAACGCTTGATATGTTCTAACATGTAACATGAATCCTAAAGCATTCTACCAGTTCTATCTTTCAGTTCTTGTTCAGTCCCACAGAAAATGATCCAGCACACTACAAGGACATACATTATGTAAACCTAATTAATCATGAAGGTCTAAATGTGAGAATTAAACTTTCAGTCTGCGGTTAATTCATGTGTATTTTTTTCACCAAAGGACAATTATCACACCATTAGCACCTCACTCTTGCAGTGCAGTTATGTACATAGACGTGATTGCGTGTAGTGTTAAACAATCTTTCATTTACAGAAAAAAAACACATTGTCAACGGAAAATGCAATTAATTTCACTATTTAGCACTGATGAGTAATTTCAGGAAGTTGAGTCAAGTCAGACAACTCCATGTGCCTGCTCCACCCTTCAGTCTGCTTTTGCTTTTTTTTGTAGAAAGTTTAAACCTAGACTATATATTTTTTTGCTGAGCAGGGATGTATGTAGCCACAAGTGATAATTACAGGATACTGCTAAATGCAAACATGTTGTGCGACAGCAGCACAGACAGAGAAAAGTCATAAAATCTGAAAGTAATGTGAATTACACAGTAATATCAACATAACGATGGTGAACATTATCCACTATGAGCTACAGGTCATATATTAAAAGAACACGCAAGGAAACAGTAGCAAATCCCCTAAGTGTACGGAATTGAGTAAGATTGTGTTGTACAGGCACAATGTGTTGTTTGTTCTTTCAAAAACTGTAAAGCTTGAATGAAGAATAACTATGCTCATAGTTTATGACCACAACGGCCCACATTTCCTTTAACTTTTACCACCTGCAGGGTAAAAAACACATTTCCTGCAGGATTAAAACACATCAGCTTGTCTTGCAGAGCCTTACATCGCTGTTTATGTTTGGAGTGCCTGTTTACATTTTAGGCTAAACCACACAATGTTAGCATTATAAGACCATATTCATTAGCCAAACACACTAGGGAGCCGGGTTCTCAGAGGATACCATTTAAGTGTAATTAACAAACACTGAGATTACTGTGGTTTAACTCATTTTCACTGATGGTGGTAGTTCATTGAACTCCATACAGCTGAAAGTTAGATCGGTTGTTTTCAATGGCGACTTTATTTCAGACTCAGCAAACAAACTCTTACTAAATGTAACTTTCCTCTGACACGGGTTTGGCCTGCGACTCCTGAACACCACTCATGTACAGTATATGATGTCACACTCAGCTCTGTGAAACAGATCTGCTATTACACTTAGACATCAGCTACTGCTGCCCCTTTTTTCACGCTACACTTCACAACATGATGCACGAGCTACCGTCCGTCTAAAGCCGACACAAAAGACTCTTTGTAGACTCCATGTTTGGTTTGGCAGAGCCCCCCCTTCCCCTTTTCTCTGAAATCCCCTTCTTCTCCCTTTACCTCCATATTTAATTCAAATTAGCTCCCTGTCCCTCAATCTGGATTACATCCTCTCTTCTGATGTCAACTGTCCTTGTCTTACCTCCTGAGCACATCTACACAGAAAGACACCGACCAACCTCTGAATATTTTACCTAATAATGGTGTCTGATTTAAAGCAATGGTGTTCTTAGGTCCTCCCTTCCTTGCATCTCTCTTCAAAATGTTCTGCCCCTTTTCATAACCATGCATCTATCCGTCTGTCCGTCTAAGCAGCCAACCAACCACCCAACCCGTCATTAACCATTCTATCACTGTCCGAATTTAAAACCCCTCTATTAAAACCTGTTTCTAATTGAATTTGCCTTACCTGCACATAGTCAATGCTCCTCCCCAGTGCTTTGAAGGCTGTGTACATGACTTCTCTCTTCCCTCCCCACTTCTGCATGATGCACACACACTTGTTGTTCAGCACCAGCCTGGAGATTTGCTGAAGGCTCTCAGCGTAGCTCTCATCCGTCTCCTCGGGCCCCCTGTGATGATAGTTACTACGCCACACGTAGGTGGACGATTTGTCCCATCCCATCACCTCTTTGAAAATCTCCATCATGTAAAAGTCATCGTCTGAGTTCCCGTCAATCACCATGATCACTTTGATCCCCGGGTACGTCAGCCTCCTCACCGACACCAGGCATTTCCTCAGGTAGTTTGGGTCTTCTTGGTACGCTGCGATGCACAACGCCAGGGACTTGTTCAGTTTGATCGGCGTCTCTAGGGAGCGCCGCATGTTCCTGTGTTCTAGGAGCGCAAAGAGGCTCTGGATGATGAGGTGGACAACCAAGATGGCGCCATACAGGCCAAAGGATAGGTGATTGCCGGCTGTGGTGAAAAACTGGTAGCCCATGATGTAGGCTGTGGAGATGCCTACCAGGAGAGACACGCCGAACATGGTGGTGCCCAATATCCGCAGGTAGGTGAGAATTCTTTGACACTTCATCTAGGGACAAAAGAAAAAGGTTTGATTTAAAGACTGTGGCGCAAACAATTTATGATTGTTGGACTGCATATTACTTGTAAGTCTTGAAATGCTTATTCACAGATCTTGAACTTGCTCTCCTACTGCACATGAACCCTTGTTTTATTACAACAAACTCAGGTAGAGAAGCCCTGAAGTTTTTCCTCTTCTTTTTAACTCCCTCCCTCCCCCTCTCCTTCTGTCTACTCCTCCCTGTCTAAATGTCAGACAGTTGTGAGTAGCACATAGTGTGGGTGGGCGTACATTACAAGATTTCTTGACCTAATTAACCAAAAAGCTGTCTGCCACAGCAAACACTCACCATAAATGTTTTGGAGGAACAATTATGGAATCATTCTCTTTTCTGTGGTGTTGTAAAGGCAAAGTGCAATATAAGAATACAACCCTCTAAAGATCTCTCTGTGTGTTTTTAGTGGGGACAGATGAAGAACATCCTTTGCTTTCTGAGCGACACTCTTACGAACATGGGCCCTGCTGCTCAAGAGCTTCTGCTGAAAATGTGAAAAGTTTGTTTCCAGCCCTCATTATGTTGCAGCCGCCATCTGTTTGGCAGACCAACGGAGACCCACTCAGCATGGCCCAGCTCAGCTCAACGGAGTGCGGACCACCCTGTGATGTCATCTGTTTATATCTCCGTGGGAAGAAGAAGACAAGAGCCTTTTAGATTTTCTAAGGCTGCACGTGTGTTTCTTCCCCTCTGAGACTCCCAGACAAAGCATAAAAACGGAGGGTTTGTGTGTTTACACAAAGATAAAGATGTTCTGTGAAGAGAGGGACGGTATGACATGATGCTGCTCTACACGTTATGGAGAACATGTATCAATCAGGAAGATCAAAGTATTCTTTTCTTAATCGGAGAGTCTGTGAGGCTCATGCAACATTTTGTGCTGCATTTTTAAACTTTTGAAATTGGTTATGGTGCAGCTTCATTGATTTGGTGCACTATTAGAGAGCAATACATTTTAGATTGTAGTACAATGGATGTAAGTTTTAGCAAGACATGTGAATCGGGACAGGCAATAAAATAAAAAAGAAGAGAACATGAAGCCCAGCAGTGTCTGTGATTTGGCAAGAGTAGTGACACCACACCTATACACACAAGACAGATGGATGGAGAGAAAAAATGAAATAATTGTAATGACAGTAAAGTAGAAGAGTAAAGAGGGACAGAGCTACAGAGACGGAACAACGTAAAAGAAAGTGTGTAAAGGTGAGCAAGAAAAGAAGACAGACAGGTATCTAGAAAGAGTAAAGTGAAAAAACACAGACAGGAAGCACAGAGAGGATGAGCTAACACACACTCTCAAACACACACACACACACACACACACACCCTTTGGCTCGGACATAATGCCTTGTTCATCTGATCATTGGATGAGAAGGCCACAGCCAGCAGGCCTCCTCTGGCACGTGGCAAGGCTCTTAACGTCAGCTGCTCATTTACAAGACCCCTGACACACACACACACACACACACACACACACAAATGCACTGTACTGTATAAAAACGTATTACGCTAGTGCAGACAAAGAGAGTGAGAGACAGAGAGAGAGGAGGGGGTGTTTGTGTGTGTCTATAAAAATACAGATTTTTAATTATGTTAAGCTGAGAATGCATTCCATCCTACAACTTATTTCAGTTGCATGTATGTGTGTGTGTGTGTGTGCCTATACATACTGTACGTATGTTTTATAACTTTACAAGGTGCTGCAGAACAAACTCTGTCATACTGTCTAACCATGGCAACTTGGAATGAACCCAGTCACTCTTTCAGAGCATAAATGTTTTACCATAAATGTGCTATCAAATTATACACTGTGTACTTATGTGTAGTTTTTCTAGTCCAAATCTTAGCCCTTAAATCCAAGTACTAAGACAGAAGACAAACTCATTTAATGATGTAATGGCCCTCCTGACAGTTCGCCGTGATATCATAGGTGTAACATAGACTGAGCAATTCACCTCGACTGGGAGTTTCCTACTCCCTTTTTGGACTGTAGGAGGAAACTTGGACCAAACCACTACGCACACATGGAGATCATGCAAACTCCACACAGTGTTTGTTGCTTCTTGAATGTTTGTTTATTTATGATCTCTGGTGAAAAAAAAAGAAAAAAACGTTTGTGGCCACAGTACAAAACCAAACTGTGAAATTCCTTCAGGCCATGTTCCTCAGACATTAACCCTCGGCGTTTCTCTCAGTCCAGACCAATGAGAGCTCTGTCAGACACAGTCAATTTAGTGAATTCTGTGATTCAGTACAGAGCACAGAACACCTGTTTGGATGCTTTGGTCTTCATACCGAATCATGCAACGTTTTGGGCGTGTGATTTAATGTGGCAGACTAATAATTAACTCAGACTGCAGACGGATCCACTGCATCCACATAAAAAAAAATCACCTCAAATTGGCCCCGGCCCCTGAGAGATACCGCCTCTAATCAGTCGAATATCTTCTGTGTCATCGACACATGTGGATGATGTCACTGAAGAAGTTTGTATGGCCTGTGTCCCTGCGAGTGGAAGTTGTCATCAGCACATGTGGATGATTTCAGCCTAGCTTTATGTTTGTTTTTATATCTTGGCACATGTGAGCATTAAAACCTCATCAATATCTCCTCATGTTTACGTGTGTGTGTGCGTGTGTTCAGCCTCATGGTGAGTTTGGGTTGGTCTCACTCCGACGTCATTAACGGTCTCTTGAGTAAAACTTTGTCTGGCTCTGCTGCAGAGAAAATATTACAGTCTTGTTTAGTCTTGAAGGGACACAGAATAGATGGTGGGTCAGCAAAGAGACAAATGAATGAAATGAATCATTTTACTTCACTAGCATAACTATCCTCAGGAGAAAATGTGGCTCTTTTCAAAGTGAATTGCATTACAATCTCTTTTCTGCTGAGATTTAACAGACAAAATGGATGGATGCATGTGTTGGGGTGGTCGCAGTCTTGATGTTAAGACAGTGGAAACTGGGTTAGAATAGCCAAAGTACCATGAAGCAAGGCACAGAACCCTCAAACTTCACTGTGAGTTCACCAAAAGATTATGATTATATCTTTCCCATTGTTGGTATATTAATATGGAGCTAAACCTCTCTGAATTCAACCATTATGCGTCATTCAGTTGAGTTATACGAGCTATAACCCTGTTAGCTATGAATAGACCTGCACATACTGTTCATAATAAACTACAGCCGATGTAAGTAGAATTATTCCTATTGCTGTGTGAATGAGAAACATTCCAGCCAGGCGTACTGTAACTTCTTAAAGAATTGTGACAGGTTTGGTGCTATGCTGAAAATAATACACACCCTTAAGTAAGTTAGTCCACTAAATTCTTTGTGAGTATAAATTTGAGATATTTTTGTAGCTTCTATTTAGTCTTTTAAGTCTCACAAAGTTGTATTTTTAATGTGTTCGTGTCCCTGCTACATGGAGAACTAAAGGAGTCTTCTCTGTCAGGCTTAATGAAGCTTTAGTATATAATTATTATATCACTTGCTGTGATGACTATGTTACATAACAGTCTGTAACTATCAGTTCAGTCAGACAACTAGACATGTTTGTTGCAGCTGCAGAACACAGAGTTTTGGCGTCTAGATTCTGACTTCATCACTCCCCTAGATATGATGGTAAGATAATGGAGTGATGAGCAAATATCTTCAAACCCCTGTTGGAGCCTGAGGGGCTGAATCGACAGGGAGCGATACTGACGCAGGGCAGCAGAGGCGCTGATAAGCCAAGGGAGAGATGGGTAATCTTTGCAGCTTAAAAAGACCACCACATTGGGAGGGTGTGTACGATAGAGGCTTGTGGAGAGTGAGGCTCATCACATTATAACTTTACATTACTTGTCTGTGTAAATGTGAATGCCGTTAAATGCTTCTCCACGTGCCAACACGTGAGCACATGATGTGCAAACATGAACGCTAAGCAAAAGTAGATGTAGAGAATGTGCGTTTGGGCCCACAGGAAGACATGTGTGCATGTGTGAATGTATGTATAGTGAGTGTGACTACTCGCTGTGCCGCACAGGCAGTATATTTAAGTGGGAAGCGGAGCCAAAAAAACCCAGATTTATGAGATAAAGCATAACGCCTACATCTTAATGTTATTGTGACTCAGCAGTAACTGACTGGAAGGGTAATATTCACAAGTCAGGGGCTCTGCATGGCCACATGACTGATATTCACAAATCAAACTTTAACATTCCTCCAGCTCACGTGGCAGCTCACAACTGTGGCTGGAAAACTGTTTTATAAGAGTACAGTACATGCATGAGGAAGGGCTATAATCTAATCAACTCATATTTATGATACTGTCATCAGCTTTATTAGATATAAGACAACAAAGAAATATGACTGTTATTTATAATTAAGCCTCTTATTGCCAATCCACCAAAGACATAAATACATTTTGTTGATCTTCAATCACAAAGACGGTATTAGAAAACCAGGCGAGCTGAGCTCATTCAAACGAAATCTCAAACAAATGTGATTCTGCCAAAAGCGAAAGTACACATGTGAAAATGAAGAAAGCTGGAATCTAAACAAGCATTCGTGTGCATTGTGTGTGTTTGTGTGTGTGCGTCTGTGTGTGTGTGTGTGTGTGCGTGAACAAGCTGGGCAGGACTGGAAAAGCAACAAAAAAAAAGCCTTAAATGTGAAGATGTCCCTGACGTTTGTAGCAGGAAATGACTCACATGATGAGGAAAAGAGAAGAGAAGAGAAGAGAAGAGAAGAGAAGAGAAGAGAAGGGAGGGGAGGAGAGGAGGGAGCGGCTGGGAAAGACTAGAGATTTGGCTGCTATCTTAGGCAATACGCACAGGACTGGAAGTGCTGGATCAAGGCCAGCGCTCTCTTATTTTCCACTTCCTTTCCTGCTCCTTTTAGCTCTCTAGCATATAGTACACTTGATGCATGATGCAAATCTGTTCTTCTCATTATGAAAAATATTCAAACCTTTGTCGGGTAAAGGTCAAAAGACACCATTAATGTAATGATGGCAACAGGAAAGAAAATTGTATCGTATTTCTTGTGCTTTTCTTGACAACTTGCTCGAGTATGAATGAGCGTGAAATCGGATGGAGCTGCGAGGTGATGCAGGTCTTCAAAGGCATCACTGGGAAGTGTCAGACTCCTCCTCCTCCTTCTCCTTCTCCTCTTCCTCCGTTCCCTCTCATAAACCCCCCTCCCCCCACGTGGCCACAGTGTGCTGCTGTTTTCGCGTGTGTTGTCATTATAAGAACCAGAACTGAACAGCAACCCCACCCACTGTGCTGCTCCTGACATTATTGGATTCAGGTGGACAGAGCTGCAAGTAGCAAAGGTACAATATAAAAAGGAGCTGACTTTAACATTCCCCCTTTTCTTTTTTCTAATGCACCCCCAGTGGTCCCTTTATTTTCTCTTCTGTTTGCTATAAGAGTGAGGTATGTTAGGGCGAAAATAATATGACATCCTGGCAGCGTCTTGCATCGATGGCTCCAACAGTTGATGTTGCATCATTTTACTTTTATTTAATTTCAAAGTGAAGGTGGATGAGGAAGCTGCGGTTCATGATTTAATAAAACGAGAGGTAAATCTATCCTCAGGTTTGAAGGCAAGCTGCACTGTTTGGTATTTTGGCATTTTCTTCTCCCGTTGACTCATTTCTAGCTTCTTTTTTTTTTTTGTGAATGAGTAGAAGGAAGCGACGCATAGAGAGGGTGTGAGAGAAAGAGGGGGAGAGGAAGAGAGAGAGCCAAGGAGGATGACAGTATTCGTTTGAGAAACGTGAGAATTTGGGTTAGAAGGACACAAGTTAGCGAGAGAGTAGGGATGGCAGGTACCAAAGAGACTCGAGGCACTGTGGTGGACTTGGCTCGGTTCGCCGCCAGCTGAGGCACTGGAGTTACGCCACCGTGGCGGCCTCCAACACTTTCAGCCAAATTACAGCTGCAGCTCAGCTGACAGAATGTGCCTCTGCAGCTTTCCTCCTATACATCTGCTCTTGTGCCCTATGCAGCATTTACACAGTATGTGTATGTGAAATGGGTTTTATTTCTCCAGCCAGTGAGTGTTTTCTTTCTCCTGCTTCTAAAAGCCCTAAATTCCAATCCTTCCCTTTTCACAGATCCAGTCCGTGTGTCATCCATTGATCCAACACTTTCCCTTTCTGACAGCAGACCTGTATCACCAGTGCTCTAAAATAACTGGCTTCCTCAGTGCTCTATTCATAGCACTCTGTGTTATCAGGCCTGAGAGATAACATTAGACGGAGAATCACAATCAGACTCAACGGATGAAATTTGGACCATTGGAGATGTCTCAGCATAAATAATATCAACAGTTTCATAAAAAGGATTTAAAAGTCAGGGAGTCGTTTTCTTTGCAGCTACTTAAAATTGACTTTGTCCAGCTCCCGGGTCGTTCTTCAGTCTACTGTAACTCCTGGACTCATGCATTAGCATTGGCATCACTCTTCCCTGTGAGACTTTGTCTGACTCAGTATGAGGTAGGCTACAGGGAATACAAGTTTTTCCTTTTGCTGGCTGACTACAGCGCCGCTCCACTGCTACTTTACCAAGCAAACCTGGGGGAAAAAAACTGGCTGACGAGATGAGGTAGGTGGTGGGGCTGTGTGTTTGGGAGGGGCTGCACATATGTACGCTCTCTTCTAACTTAAAGTAGGTTATACCCTGGCAGCCCCAAGGCCCTGTTACACTGATGGACCCATGCTGTGAGCTGTAATGGCACGTGAGACTGTCGGGAGCCCTAATGGAGACCAGTCGTGGAATGCCTTCTTCTGTTTAAGTCGCAGACTGCTCTGTGCGCAGTGTGGAGGAACTTCCTGTGGCACTGATAAGTCTGCGGTATAACTGTAAACTATGTCATGAGTGAGGAGTCCACACAAAGTTAGGTGTCAGGTTTCAACCCTTTTTTTCCTTTTCCTCTCACCTTCATGGAATTTACTGTACATATTGCACATGAGAATACACTTCATAATGCTCCGTATTCCACTAACAGGCTCCAGAGGTGGATTTGCTTCCCGACCTACTGTACGACTGCACACTAAGCCCCACTCAGCAAAGGAACTCCCTGGAGGTTCAAGATTAGGAACTGTATGTTTGTATTAGTTTGTGTATACTCAGACAGCAGGTCCACATATGTAGGGATTATGGAAAGAACATGTGGTCTGCATCTATCATCTCAAATCTACACATGCACTGCAAACTAAATATGATTTATATGCTGCCATTGATTCTGCAGTACATGCTTCATCGCGTCATTGGGGCGGACACTGGCGATGGATGCAGCTTGTTCCGGTGAGTGTTAAAATGCACGATAAAAAGATTAGCCAGAGGATGTGTTGGATTAAAACTCTACTGTACATCGCAGATAAACTGCCAGGACAGCTAGACATCCAACTCGCAGATGGGCATTCCCTGTGTGGGTTTCACATGAGGCAACAGATGGTATCTGCAAACTGAGAGGTGAGGGTGGGCGGATGGAGGAAGACAGTTTGTTAACGCTGTGTGACGGATGCTCATTTGCATTTGTGTATGAGTGTATGATGTGTGTAGCGGGTGTGTGAGGAAGTTATGATGCCAACAGCAGGTAAGAAGTTAACGCTGTAGGTGCTGTGTGCAGCTGTCATTAGCTCCCAGTCATGTTTGTGCATCTGCACTTTTAATAATCCGACTAACTGAATTAACATTTTAATATTTAACATGTCACTATCTCTACACTATCAATTATTACACTGTCAACAACTAACTTCTAATAGATGAGGGCTATTCAGCATTCACGTGTGCGCAGATAGCGGTGTTTCCCATTTCACATCAAATTACGCGCCCCTACCACGAGACTCGCAAAACGTGGCCAATTCCAGCCTTCCCATTGGCTCACACAGCCCAAAGAGTGACGTATGCCTCGGGACGTCACGCATATAGTTTATTCTCAGTTTATAATAATATATTAAAATATAATCTGGACAAAATGTTACTTACTCTTTCACAGAGGGCACAGAAGGAGCAGATGCAAATGTCCGTGCCAGTCAGGGGGAAACTTTTGATACACATTATTTTCCGATGATTTAATATATTATCATATTAAATAAGTATCTAACACGTATAGAGGAAAAAGACGCAGTTGCTTTTCAACTTTAAACCTTTTCGGAGATGCCATCCGCGCTTTACGCACGACTTGTGACTGCTCCGGTGACAGCTGATGCGCCCCCGACTTCCAGCATCACTCCCTTCACTGCGCTCAAGTATTGTTCAGCATCCTTGTAATTTAAAATCATCAAATGAACCACAGGACCTGCACTGTATTCCTACGTGTACTGAAACAAGTTTTTGGCGCATCGACGCCCCCCAAAGTGTAGTTTAAACGCGTTTAAATGGTTTTTTAAACACTTCTGCATGATTCAGTTTGGTTTGTGGTGGATCATTCATCACTGTGTGGATCACGTCACCAACAGATCACCGGCCGCTTACCTTGAAGCAGCTGTTGTCCTCTTCGTTCGTCCTTGGGAAAAAAGGATGCGGTCAGCTCCGGGAGCTCTGACAAAGTCTTGCCAAAGTTTCAAGAGACACTTGTGGAGTAGTGAGTCTCATGAATCCACTCACAAAACGATCCTCATTCATTTAAAAAAAAAAAGAAATGATGAGAAAGGTGCGCGTTCAGAATAAAAAAAGTCAGCACCGCCTGTCTTTCGATTGTCAGAGTCTGTCTGCAGTCATATGCAACACATGCATCTTAGGTGTACACACACAAACATCACGTCAACTTTGGCATCTTTCATGTCAAAAAGTATAAATAAAAAGAAGAATATGTGAAAAGGATAAATGTTCTTCTCCATCAACTTCTGGCACTTTGATTCATATTGAAAAGTTTCAAAAAGTTACAAAAAAGAAGTCACCGGCTTTGGCAGCGTCTGTCATATTCAAAACGAAATAAAATTTAAAAAGTTTCCAGCAATGACAGATCATGTATATGTTTCTTTGCTCTGCTGAGGGGCATGTAAAGTATTTCTGCAGTTTCCCCAGGCAACCAAGTTTCTCAGAGCGCAGAGAAGTGGCCAATGTGCCGCTGTTTCAGCTGTCTAATTCCTTCCAGACGACTGTGTGTGTCTGTGTGCGTGTGTGTGGAGTCTCCTTTAGGGCTGCTGCGGCTCCCAAACCCCTTTTACCGGGCAACAACAGATTGGCGTGTTGTTTTAATAAGAGGGGAAGGTTTTGGGGGTATGAGGAGGAGCGAGAGAAAGAGAGAGAGAGGGAGAGAGAGAGAGAGAGAGAGAGAGAGAGAGAGAGAGAGAAAGAGAGTCACTCATCCAAAGTCCTTTAAACTCCTGAGGTGGCTAAAGAGAGAGAGAGAGAGAGAGAGAGAGAGAGAGAGAGAGAGAGAGAGAGAGAGAGAGAGACCCTTACATTGGCTGCTCATGCTCCCCATTCATACCTTAGAGCAGAGCAGGGTTATAACTTTTCCCTTAGAGGCTGTTAAACCTATAGGTTTTGTTTCTAATTACCCCCATACACATACACTTACATACACACAGTACACTCAAACAGCTCACTCCAACACTGAGCTTTAAATTGAGCCTGTGTATTACTTGGCACTAAAAGTGATGACTTTGACAAAAACAGAGCATGTAACATAAAGAACAATTTGGATGAATAACCATGCAAACAGTCCTTTGTATGAGAGGTGCTCATTATGCACGTGTGAGCATGGAGTTTGGATGCTGTGGAATTTCAGTCATTTCATTGATTCCCCAGGGTGCACTTCCACACTCTGGCCAGCAGGCAGTGCTGTGCAATGCAGAACCCGGAGTCTGGGGTCTGACATGTACAGTAGCTCCTCTGGAAGGAGACCTAAAGGGAATATCCAACCAAAATCAGGAGTTATGTTACCCCCCTCCTACGTTCGACCATATGAGTCAGTCATTATCAGGAGCGTCTCCACAATGCCTGGAAAAACGGGACGGTTGGGAAACTAATGTTTTTTGTACATCGTCACTGTCCAGAGAGCCACGTAGCTCCAAATGTTGTGGTTTTCAAGTTTTCACATATTCTCTGTGGACTGAAAAAACTCTGAACTATTTGTAGCTGTACTGTAACAAAGCTGGAAATTGCTGATTTTTCATGTAGAATAGAATAGAACAGAATAGAATAAAAAACCTGTATTGCCATCGTGCATAATGAAGTTAGAGGCCCTACTTCTGAAAAACTGATTCAACAAATGTATAAAAACAAGTTTAATATCCGACAAAAGGCCCAAATCAATAAATGTGAGACTAACAATACAGACTAATATAGAGAGGCTGTCATTCTACAGCAATAAATCCACACACATCTTCTCATTTCTGGATCCTCTCTTGATTCTTTTAGCCGCAAACAAGCAACATTTGTGGAGGCAAAAAGACACAGTGGCTCTTCAAGGTTAAACCCTGTCAGAGAGGCTATCTGTGCTTTATGCTCGACTTGTGAGAGAGAGATAAGGAGAGACAGTCTCCAGTGACAGCTGCACGCTCCCCCAACTTACAGCATCACTTCCTTCACTGGGCCACAACACTGAACAGCATCACTGAGATTTAAAATGATGAAATAAACCTCATTCAGCATTATACCTACATGTATTGAAACAAAAGTTTTGAGCATCAGAAATATCATTTAAATGTGTTTTAATAGTTTCCAAACCATTTCTGCATAGTTATGTTTGGCTTGATCATTTATCATTGTTTTTATTCTGTTAGCTGTGCACAAGCATGAAGTATATTAACATCATAGTTAAGCTTCATTTATTGAGAATTTCTCTTCAAGATTACTTTCTTTATCACACAGAAACATGCAAATTACAGCATTCAAAAGTATGATGAAAATATCAGTGAGTAGACAGTTAATTATTTAAATTTGATTGAAATCAAGCCCCAATCTAATACTATTTATAATTTCATCAATAACCATTCAGCATATTCTGTATATATATTTTTATAATTGTTTTTTCCTAGTGGTCATTTGTGGTTTGGCAAATAAAAATCTCCCCCTCTCCCCAAAAAGCATTTTCCTAATAGACCACTGTGAAAGAGGCATGTGTGCATTTGTTATTTGCTAAACCTCAGACTTTTTAAGTCTGTCTATCATTACTTTTCAATCCATGGAGGTTTTATATTTGTAAAATTTTCCCACGGATTAGAAAGGTTTCATGTTTTTTATGTCATCCTGATGTAACATCTGTCGGCTGAGTGTGGGGGGGGGGGTCAGCAGGGAAAACAATTTGCATGTTGATTGGGCCACACAGCAGCAGTGGCTGATGTGCCAGAGAAGCATATTTCATTCAAGTGACCAGGCGCCATCTCAAATGAACTTATTTCAATACATCTTGCACTCGGCTGAAGCCCTGATGTGAAAAGAGCAGTGGAGCAGAATCGAGTCTGTGTTTATTGAGTTGCTGCTGTGAGTTTTTGACCTAATGATCATGGTTTATGAATACAGCCTCTTAAATGATTCATTTGTGGGGGGTTTCCTTTCTGGATCAAGGGTCTGAAGATAGAGAGTGTCACATGTTACTGATATTGTCAAACCCTTTGTTATTCATCATTTTAGGCTATAAAACGTTTGGTTGGAGAATATCATCATGAAACAAAAAGGCATGGCTCTTAACAATATCATATTTTCAAACTCCAAAACCCGGACGAGGAGCATTGTTTTTGTGAAACATCTCATCCTGAACATGAGCCAAGGCGATGAATGGAAATGGGGCCTGTGGTAGGGAACCCCCAGTAGAGCTGCATTGTTTATGTATGGTGCAGTAAAAACACACAGTTTCCAAGCTGCAGTGGGTCGATCCCCAGCTGTGGCAGCCAGTGAGCGACATTATTGTCACAGGGCCCATACAGTGTTTGCTACCAGATGAGTCATATATATTCTTTGTTTTGTTTTTCTCTTTTGAACAAGCTCATTTACTCGGCTATTTATTTAAACAAGGAAATACACAATTACTTGCAGACCTAAAGGCTTCTTGGAAGTGGTTGTAGAGTTAACACAGTGTAGAACAGAGAGGCCACTGGCATCATGGGAAACTGTCAAAGTGAGGGTCTTTCTATATCATGATAACACACAGAGAGGAGTGATTTATCATAAATTGTTCTTCTTTTATTCAGTTGTTTTTTCCTAATTTATGTTTAAAGCACTAGTTATGGCATCCTCTGCTAATTTAAATATAATTTGATAATTCTTTGATAATACTACACACTAAGTGTGGAGAGCACATTCATATATCTTTCAACAGGCATTTTAGTCTATTTTTTTACTTTCAGGGTCAAGAAACAGTGTAAATATCTCATTAATAGTTCAAATTATATTATATATTTGTTTTTAAAATTTGCAGTCAATTATAGTCAATTACATTTTTCTGTCTGTTTCAGAATCAGCAGGACAAAACAGAAATGGGGGGAAATGGGAATATCTGATCATTCATGACCAAGTGTCAGGTCAATGTCATTATGCAGCAATATGCATCAGACTTAGTGCAGACTAACAATTACATCCAACATTTGTCCCTTCATTGAAAATATGTTTAATAAATCAACACATAGTATGTACCACACAGAAAAAAACACATTCTATGTTCTATGTTCTGTGTCTCCCACTGTGAGACTCTACAGGCAGGAAACAGAAGCAGAGCCGAGGGGAATATAGCGAGCAATTATCCTGGGAGGTATAGTTAGCTGTGGGCCTGTGTTCACCAAACATGTCACACTGTCAATCTACAGTTTGTTTTACTTTTGCCTTGTCCAGTGCTGCAGCCTGAGATTGAACACTAATCCCCCCACACTGATACAACAGCCCCTCCACCAAAGTGCAGATGATACTCCAGAGGAGGAAGGTCCTGGGCAAAAAGAATAACATATTGAAATCAGCTGAGGAAAAATCTCTTGCGGGCCAGGGATGAATGAGTGATGCTCTTCTGGACGCTGCATTTCCACTGCTGGTGAAGTTTGCTGTCGTTCTCATGTTGAAACATATAACACACACATATATGAGGCTGCATCTGACACACACAGTGTAGAAAGCAGAGTGGAAACAGGGATCAGTGATGACATCAGTGCATGGCATGGCAGAGGTGCTGCTCCACAGACCCCAGATAAGTACATTCACATGTTTACGATAAACGTCTCTCTCACTTACAGCTGCCTTTGTCACTGTGGTCCTTCTCACTCCGGCTTACCTTCATGTGTTCAGATGAAAAGGTTGCAGGTGTGTTGTGGTGTTGAAAACACTGTCGTCAACTGTCTGCTGTGTCTGTTTGAAGTTGTAGCATCCCTCAACAGGCTGTTGCTAACATAGCATTTCCATGGACCAACATGCCCAGACCCCTGTTTTCCTTTCAATCTGGATCCTTCATTCCCCCTTTACACTTTGCTGGGACATACCATGAATAAACCTATTCATTTTAGTAATCTATTTCAATCAGGGAAGACTAACAGAGGAACAAGTGAAAATTAGTAAATTAGATGAAATTAAATTTATTGTGAACATAAGAAAAGACTTTGGCACTTGACCCCAGCAGGAAGTAGAACACCATGGAAGCAGACCTATGAGTCAGGGGCAAAGGAGACTTCCCCCTACACACCTAGACACAGGTGGTGGTGAGGAAACTGGAAGTTGGGACGTCTGATGAAGGGCTTCTGGTTGGATGGTTGAGGTGAGAAGAGCCAGTATCCAGAGTTGAGGTGGTGCCAGTCTCAAAGCTCAGTGGCTATCTGACAACAAATTAGCCTCTAGGGGAGGAACAGCAAATAAGTTGTGGCTTCTCAGTAATCAAATTACTGATCTGACATCTGAACGACAGGAGTGAGAGAGAACATTTAAAACTTTGACAGCTTACAGTTGATTGGCTAAAGGCTGGCGTGTCCGGTTGTGATTGAAAAGAGAGAATGAGCTGGTGGAGTCCAGAGATAGGGGGAACTTTGCATGTGACTTAATGGGCATGTGCATTAATGCATTCATTTCATTAATTATCTAAAACAGTTATCTATTACCTTCTGCCAGTGATGTCAACCATTTATACATGAGCTTTAGTCAAGTGTGTAGACTTGAGTGTTTGCTAATTGCTTTTCACACACAACATATTGAGTCAGCTGTAACAGCTGACTCAATATGTGAAGATGAATGTTTTTAATTAAATCATCCATCCATCCATTATCTATACGGGGGTGAGGGGTGGGGGAGCCAATCACAGCTCACATACTGCGAGGGGTGGGGTCCACCCTGGACAGGTCACCAGCGAATCACAGGGCCAACATACAGGGACAAACAACTATTCACATTCACACCTATGGTCAGTGTAAAGTTTCCAATTAATATAACAGAAAGTCTCCAACACTGTAACTTCATTTCTCTCACATGTTTCCATGAGCTCTTTTAGAACTGCTGATATAAACTTGCAACATAAACCATAAACCATTTTCCTCCATAATGTGTATCCACCAAAATTAATTAGTTTGTTGTTTTATATTGTGCTTGTTTTATGGGTACAACAAATTATATAATTAGATTTATTGTGGGACACATGTGGGAGCTTTGGCGTTAAAATGTGGTTGGGTTTAAACTGGGTCAGATATTTCAAAGTTCATGTGCCTCGTTCGAGTGTAATCGAGTGGATGGGTGGTGCGAATCGGACCTTGGTGTACTTTAACCGCAAAGTCGCAAATCAGCGGCGTCGCGAGGCGTGGTTTTAGGGCGTGAAGTGCAGTTCATTTACAGCTCAATCAGAAAGCCACCAGACACATGCCACTGACTGGATGTTGACATCAGGTCTTGTGGTTGGTGGGATTATGTCAGAGTAACACACACACACACACACACACACACACACACACACACACACACACACACACACACACACACACACACACACACACACACACACACACACACACACACACACACACACACACACACACACAGAGAGAGAGAGAGAAACTGAGTTGAGTAACACAGTCATTGAAATATCTAATGCAAACACACATTGGGGATACCACGTTGGGTTCCCTGCCTCTCTCCTCCCTGACATAAAGGGTGTTACTACAGGAGTTTAGGTCCAATTGGTACCATGTGTTTCTGCTCCTAAATACATCGCAGCTGTCAGTCTATGATTTCCTCACATCTCTCCCTGGAGGGCTTTATGTTAAGCTGTCATTTTCCTAAATTTGAGGAAAATTGGGAAATTGTCTTTGCTCTCCTTTGCAAAAAAACACTGTCAGCCTTCAGGTAGGAATAATATTTATGGATAGCAGACGTTGAGCAGTATATTAAGGAGCTAAATTAAACTGTAAGCTAACTCTTCAACAGATACATCACACACAGTTTCAATATTATTGTTTTCATCAGGCCGCAGTAATGATTTTGGAGAAAAGGTTGGTTCTTTCACACAAAGATTAAAACAGCTGGAGCTTGTTCTAAATAAAAGTTGATCCAGCTGTTTCCACCCCTCAAGACTCAGAGAAATTTAGAATCATTATATTTACGACACTGCTGTGACTAATGTCTCCGTTGGTACATTTCTTTTTCACTGCGACTTTTTTTTAAATAAAAAAGTTATATATATTATATATTAAAGGGGACATAGCATGCAAATTCCACTTTGTTAGTGCTTCTACAGGTTAATGTGGGTATCTGGCATGTCTACCAACCCCAAAACTCTGGGAAAAAAACACTTGCGCGTTTTGTTATGGTTCCTCTAAGTCAGAAACGTCATGCTTGAGTGACTCGATTGAGCTTCCTGGGTTTTGTGTCGTAACAAGGCACTGGAAGTCTCCCTACATGGTCTTGGCCCACCCCCCACCTCATCCCCCCCGCCCCCCCACACTCGTTACGCCGGGTTTACACCGGACGCAGCGAGGCTGCGAGGCAGCGCAGCGCCGTTCCCAAGCGCGCAGCCGCCTGGCTGTTTACACGGGACGAGCATTTCTCCGCGCTGGTCAGCCCGCGATTCACTCACATGTGGCATTTGTCTGGATCGTTGGGACTGGGAGGCTGCAGCAGTTGCTTGGGCGCGACCGCTCGCTCTCCCATGCGTGAGCTGGAATTTGTGTCAACGCCACACAGCCAGCAGTGTGGAAGACTTCCGCAGTGTTCAGCACTACTGTAACACTGGCACAAACACACAGAGCCCCCACTCGTTACGCCGGGTACGGGCCTTAGCGAGGCTGCGAGGCAGCGCAGCGCCGTTCTCAAGCGCGCAGCCGCCTGGCTGTTCACACAGGCGAGCATTTCTCCGCGCTGGTCAGCCCCATAGACTGTATATATAAGGTCAGCCCGCGATTCTGCTTTCTCCGCTTGTTGTTGTACCCGTTGAATGTCGGGGTTCGGGGGTAAATGATGGTCTTCATAGCCCCCCACCTCTCTTTCTCTCTCTGTCTGTCTGCTTGTGTGCTTGTAGTGGATGGGCAGAGGGGGACATTTAATTATGTGATTGGGAAAATTAAAACTCCAGGACAACAGAAGGGAATACAAAGTATGGGATGCATATTTGATAATTTATATCATATAAAATATGTAATTTATATCGTTTAAAATCATGGGGGAGAGGGGAGGGGGAGCTGGCTCATTAGCATTTAAAGGAACAGGCACTCAAAACAGGTCACTCTGTGGAGGGCTGTTTTATACAGGGTAAAAAGGGTGCTGTTTTATATGATCCTTGTGGTATTTTGACCAAAGTATGTTACAGACATTTCATTAAGACCCCAAGGAACCATATCAACTTGTGGTAAAATGGGCATGCTATGTCCCCTTTAAATAGCATCAGCTTTACTTTACTTTTCGTATTTGTTTTTGACTTTTAAACCTTTTCACAACCCAGTCGCTATGACAGAGGTCTGCAACTGGCGGCCAGATCATCTTGATAATTATTTTTTATCGTATAATCACTGCTTAGTCACGGTGGTGGTCTCTTCTAAATCCATTCCAGGTGTTTCTTCATCTGTGATGCTGCTGCTGCAGGAGGAGGTGGGTCTAATGTTACCTGCCTGCTCTGATTGGGTCAGTGGAGCAATCCCCTTCTTATTAAACGTTATGAGAAAGACCAAATATTGGTGATATATGTGGTAGAGTAAAAGTTAAATGTACCTGAAATAGAACTACTGAAGTAAAGTACATTTACCTAAAACATTTACTAAGGTACATAACAAAGTAAATGTACTTTGTTACATCCCGCAGTGTTTGACACTTAGCAACAAGCAGGTTGATGTACATGGAGTCAGGTTTAGAGTTTGCAACATGAGGTTGTAGGCTGTACTGTTCCACTGAGCTTAAAGAACTGCATAATACATCAGTATATTTTTTATTAGTCTTTAACATTTACAGCAATAGTTGAGTACATATAAGCTTCAGTGATCTCAATAAGACAGGGACACACACATACCCACAGACAGTTGAGGTGGAGCAGTGCTGGTAATGGATAGAAGTAACCTCTGATCCCTGAGAGGAAATCGTGGCAGAGTTTCCACTAATGCCACAATGACCTGCTGAGCCTCCATCGTCTGTCTATGCATGGAAACAGCAGTCTAACACACACACACACACACACACACACACACACACACACACACACACACACACACACACACACACACACACACACACACACACACACACACACACACACACACACACACACACACACACACACATAGCAGCTCACTTACACAGAACAACAAAGATTGAGCAAGAGCGAAAGACTCTGAGAAAAAAAAGAGAGAATATGCTGAAGCAATCAAGATGGTAAAAAAAGTGGGGTAAGAGGGTCTGGACAGGGATACTCCACCCATCTTGTTGTGGTGTTGTTACCATGGTGAAGTTTTAAAGGATAACTCGCTCCATACACTTCCCTCTCTCTGTCTCTCATACACTTCCTCCACTTCGCCTGCCCATGCCTCTTTTCTGTCTCCAATACCCACTGTCATACTTTATATATTTTTCTCCATATTGTTTCCATATTTTATCACTTCCAACCAGACTTTTTCTCCTCCTTCTCCTCTCATCTCTTTCTTGTCTCTCTCTCCCCTTCTCCTCTCATCTCTCTTGCCTCTCCCGTGGTGCACCCCCGAGTCCTCCTCGCTCTGACGTCTCAGCCTCTGCTGGGTGCTATTTGAGGTCACCAGACCTCAGGGTGAGAATTTCAGTTGACATGTATTCAATCATCGTCTGCTCTCACAGGACAATGAGCAGCGTTTACAAACAGAGCCATATGTTTGCAACATGGCAACACAGAGAGATGATATCTATGACATTACAAGCCAAAAAAGTACTTACACTGTACATGTGTGCTAAATGTGTGTGACAAGATGTATGCGAGTCCCCTGATATATTAAGGGGATAAATCCATTTTAGTTTTTGTGTATTCAATCATGGGCTGCTGCAGGTTTTACATCAATCTGACGACATCTGAGTGAGGCGTGTGCCGTATTCAAAGTGTTGTAGTACAAAGATGTTGCTTTGTTGGACTAACCCAAGAAATTGTAAATATGGCTTTTAATTAAAAGTGACACTGTTAGCTTAATAGTGACTATATGAAAATGATCGTTGAAAATGATGAAAAGAAAACTAAATTAGACCAATTTTCTGTCAAAATGGACGAAAAGCAGTTCAATGTGTCAAACCATAATATGTTTACCAACAATTTACCATTACTTTGGTTGAGACAGTTCCCTCTTCTCAAAGTATGCCATTTAAACATCTCTATTATGACCAGTGTCCAAACTGTCCAGTGCCAATCGGGGGCCCCCCACTTGTGCTCCAGTGTTATGCTGAAATACCGTAAACCCCCCAACCCACCCCAAATAAATAAATAAATTCTAATTTTGTTCTTGTAGTGCTGTTACGTCCCCAACTTGGTCTAGGAGTAGGCGGAAACATAATACCAGATTAAAAGATGTCAGGAGTCAAGTAAGGTTGTTTATTGCCAGCAACGGAAGCAAAACGACTTCAGAGAAAGCCTAACCAAAATAACAAACAAAACTCATCCCTATCTAGAACCAAACATACTTCTGTCTAACAAAATGAAAGGTACAAAAACTTAAGCACTTAAACAGGAGAAAACTGAGTTGAAACAAAATGGCTACTCTCCCCTACAGCTTCCTGGCCAAAAGTCTAACAAAGAATCCCAAAACTAACAAAAGCAGTTAAGGAACAACAAAAAGTTCAATAGTACGAGTGGGCAAACAGCTCAACAAGTACATAGACAGGCAGTGGATTTAGCAAGGCAGCTGACAACAGCAGAGCAGGAGGCAGAGGGCGACTGAAGAGAAGCTCCTCAGCTTTATACTCTCCAGCTTGATCAGAGCTCCAGGTGTACAGAGGCCCCGCCCACTGCAGAGGCGGAGCTGAGGATCTGGAGCTGACTGAGGCCTAGGAGCAGCACACACACAACAGCATCAGAAAACATTTACATTCCTCAGGGGAATGTAACAAGTGCACAGCAAAGTACTTTTTTCACCCCTGTGTGTGTGTGTGTGTGTGTGTGTGTGTGTGTGTGTGTGTGTGTGTGTGTGTGTGTGTGTGTATTTATTGAGGCACAAAGTAACTTAACAATTCATGGAAAGATTTGTGAATAATACTTGAGAGAATGTCGCCTGATTTTTTTACTTTTGGAGCTGATAGGTCAGGGGTGAAAGCGGTATCTACTGAGTTTATGCTGAAACCTTACGGCCTGTAACATCTTAATGGATGTTTTAACGGCCACCGATGCGGGTAGGATTTCTCCAAGTGCTGCTGATGGTGAAACAGACTGTCAGTGTGTTTTTCTGGTAGAGAGAGGGAGAGTGAGGCAAAGAGTGTCGTTCTGCTGTTCTTTTTGATGCCATTCGGTTTCAACTTTTAAGAATAAATTGCGGATCTCACAATTTAGTAGCAGCATTAACGTTAGAATGCTCATCTGCACATGCAGCACTCTCCCTCATAGGGGATGGGAGGATGGCTAAAGTGACAGGTTATTAAGGGGGGTGGTTTTCTGGTCATTTTGACTTAAAGGGGATGGTACCTCATCTACACAAATTGCCTAATGGAAATGGGTTTGGAGAAACTGTCTGAAAATGCCAGTAATCAGATGACAAGATATCAATCAATGTTTTTTAAAATACATTGTTAATACTGTGGTAAACAATCTTTAGAATAAATAACACTGGTAACTGACCAGCTATATATTTTGCATGTAATGTTGTCTGTTGTTTGTAATATTAAGTAAAACAAAATAAAAAACATATGTAGGGGTGCAGTGGTTAGCACCGCAAGTGGGATCTATGATCAAACCTGGGTTCACGCTTTTCTGTGTTCTGTGTGGAGTTTCCTCCCATAGTCTACATGCAGCCAAGCTTAACTCGAGACTCTACATTGCCCTTAGGTGTGAGTGTGTGATTTTTCATTACTACAGTATATGTTGGCCCTGTGTGAAAAGGGTGCTTTCTCCCCCTTTTTCACTACGCCCTGTCTCCCTACATTAAACATTTGGCCATTTGATTAATATTATTAGAATTTTGATTGTCTATTAGATTATGTAGATAATCAAATCATAAAAATGTTTGAGTTGTGTGTTGTAATTTTAGTAGTATGTGTTGACAGTTGTGTTTGTGATGTTGAGCTGTTTGGATGTTGTTTTGCCAGGTATGTGGGGTCAGATCAGCAGGTCAATCAGGGAGAGTGACTGGGCAGACTCAAGGGGACAGAGAATGGGTGAAGTATGCTGCATTGGATTGCATTTTACTCAACCTATTGTATTAATCTTCTGTATCTGTGCAGAGAGATTGATTCGTGAGGTCAGCAATAACCCAGAGTTCAAACTTGGTCTTTTCTTGAGTGTGGTTTCTATTTGTCTTTCTGTTTAGCTCACCTTATACCTACCAGCGCAGGTAGTCAGTAGTGAAGAGGAGAGAGAGGACTTGGCAGCTTGCTGAGAAGCTGCAGATTTTTTCTAGTTTTGTGCTCTTTTTCTTTCTCTAGTATTTGTTGCATTCCCCAGGGATATTTTTGTCTTTCTGTTGTCTTACCTATTTGTTAATAAAATGCACATATTTTTCATCTACTTCTGCTTCTTCAGTATTGCTTTTTTTTAAGTTTTCAGTGGGGGTTACAGTGCTACACCCTGATATACGCTGGCGACCTGTCCTGGGGTTACCCCGCCTCTCGTCCAATGTTGGCTCCAGACCCCCACAACCCTTAAAGAGAGTTGGTCTCTGAGACCCAGAACAGAAGCTATAGTTGCCACTGATTGTAGCAGACATCTGAAACATGTCATCAGTTTAAAATCAATGCATTAACAATGTAATAATAAAACAATGTGAAGTATATGTTTAGGTCGGCCCTGCCTCAAACCACTTCAACACTGGTTGAAGTGGTTTGAGGCACACTGATGATGATGATGATGATGATGATGATGAGGTTTAGATCATGTGTACATAGTGCCTTGGTCCATTTGCTGTTTGCTGAGGGCAGAAGATGCTTTGAGCTGCTCCTGAGTGTTGCCAGGTTGTCATCAGTGTAAAATATAACACCAGCATCACATCTGGGTCATCGACTCCTGAAACGTCTTCTGACACATACAAACAATAGAAAATACTAAAGAAAAGTGATGAATTTCCCTGATCCCCGTATTTCTTTTACTTCAGCATTTTATGTCTATGAATGCTTTTGGTTTATCGAGACCCATTAATTGAATGCATGCAGTTATATACACATTTCAGTGTTCTTTAATTATCAGTACAGTCACATTCAGGAGAGATCTAATACTATAGCCACAGTTTTTATTTTTATCATATTTATTCAAAAACCATGAACGCCATGGAAGCCATTATTTTTGATGACCAATTTCTAAATTATCCTTCACAGGCAATTATAATTTTGAAGAGTGATACATAGATGTACATATTCCCTGTAAAGGACAAGTGCTCAGCTTCTATTGCTCGTGTGGTTTGAGAGTTCGTGGCTCTGAGCGCAGATCGGTCCAAGATGACTGTATCATTCAAGATTTCAAGACGACGTGGAACTGAAGACTGTGATTGATTGATTGCTCCATGTAGAACTCCAGATGAAATATGTCACTGTAGCCCACTAACACGTCTGAGAGACATCATCATCTTTAACAGCTACATAGTTCTGATGCTGAGGAAATTTAACCCTTACTTTCTTTACTTTTTACTTACACTCCAAATGTACTTGCTTTGAGGAGTGGGACCCGGCCTGTAAAAACGATGTATCATGTCTTCTGTGACAACCCTTATTACATCATCATGATGTCATCAGAGTACCTTCTGATTGGGCTTGAGGTGTTACATTTCAAACTGTAGGCCTCCGTTACAAACTGGAGGTTTTAAGCTGTGTACATTTATGTCATTACTGTACTTAAGTAAATTTTCATGCATCTGTACTATACTTAAACATGTTTATTTTTAGGTACTTTCACTTATGCTCCACTACATGTATCAGCAAATATTTCTACTTTGTACTACACAATGCATTGTGTTGCCAGTTCACATTTTCTATTATTATATTATTTAAAAAGTAATCAATGAGGAGAGCGGGCAGGTAACATTAGACCCCGCCTCCTTCAATGAGAGCAAATCTCGCTTGCAGCAGCAACACTGGACTGGCTGACAGAGGCCTGCTTGCTTTTCATGGTTGTAAGACAGAAGGGACGGGAAAGTAATGCCACAGAGAGAGACCATACAAACAGAACCACTGGAGTTAGGAAGAGTCTATAAGCAAACCTATTGAGTTGCATCATGGGAAAAGTGGAACCAGTGTCTTTGACCCATGCTTGGGGCTAAAACTAAGGGAAGCCTCTGTTGCTTCAATCTTGACCATTTTTTTTTCAAATCAGTTTGTCACAGCCCCTTAATGTTATGGAAGAGCAATGCTAATGACTGGAGTTGCCCTTTAATACTTCAATAGCTACACATTTCTCATTAGTTTTGCTTAACCAGTTTTTTAGACCAGATGTGGGGGTTTTTTTCCACACACGATCATATCACTGTGCAGAGCCTGTGTGAAGCAGAAAGTCTGCCGCTTGTTCTTCGCTGTCTCTGCTGTCCTCTCCTCTGCTTCAAAGTATTGTTATTATCAGAGTAACGGTTGTACTCAAGGCACTTTTATCCGAGAGCTAAATGATGGCTGTCGATTTGTAATGGCTTTTTGAACGGCTGGAACACTGGTGGTAATCAAGTAAAGTGTATTATCGGATAGTTTATTGAAAACTGATTAAGGGAAGATGTGTGGTTCGTTTTAAAATAGTTAAATTAGCCATTATATTGAATGGTTCAAAGGGTTGGTAATCCTGGAACAGTTGGCCCAGAGCAGGCTACACTTTGCCTGCAAACTGATAACGATGCATCCCACCCCCTCCCATCAGCCCTCTCGTCAAAGCTACAGCCCAAAAACACATGAACGTGCACTGCCTGACAACTAGAAGCCGACTTCATTCTGTGACTCACTCGCTATCTTCCGGTTAATGTCTCTACTTCAGTGGTATATGTCTCTCCTGCTTGTGACGACACCGATGACCAATTATTTTATTGGTTCTGAATGAAATGATTTGTCGTGTTCATTACATTTGAGGGCCACAGACACCTTTATCTTTATTTTTTATGGCTATCGGGACATGAAGAGGATTTCAACAAATATGATAAAGAGTGTTTCGGGAACTTACCAACCCAATCTTTAATTACTTGGAAGATGACGTGAATATTTGCAATTCCTGATAATTCTTTGGAACAAATGTAATCCTTCATCATTCATCCCTGTTTCCACGTTATTTTAATTTGTGAAATCCATTTCCGAAAATCACTTACAAAACTACATTCCAGTCGCAGCTGACGAACAGGTGGTTTGAGACACATTACGCAGTCGACTGGTGGCCTTGAGTTCAGGATTGTATCTTCAACTGAGGCTCTTCAGAAAACACTTCCAGACTCTGCCGTGAAAACCCCAGCCTTTTGTCTGCTAAATGAGCATGACGGCATCTTTTACTAACAGCAGTGGGAGTGGAAGCAGATATTAAAGAGAAACAGGCCTGGTCGTGCGTGGCTTCCTGTAATGGATGCCACAAAGGATGGAGACTAGCTCTTTCTGAGAATTGTGACTCTTATTACAGACCTAAACGATGATTGTGAGTGTTAGATGACATAATGACCACACGTGTCATCGGTTATATTGCCCTGTTATTATGGACGCATATTATTGGCATACACAGGCGAAAGTAGATTAACTCAACAATATACTTACTAATTTCAAACTGTTTGTATCTGTTTGTGCAGTTTACCGATATAAAAATATAAATGGTGATATTTCTGTAGTGGTGAAGGCCACAAAGGGAAACTCAGGATGTTGCCAATGTATTTTTTAGATGACAGTGTAACTCAATATAAAACAGCCAAGAACCTGATCAGTGATGTGGTGTTGCAGCCTGCTCCACTGCCCGGGAATGACAACATTCCATGTTTTGAGCCATTAGATTATTATTATTATATTATTATTGATGTAAAAAAAACAGTCCAGTTGCGAAATGTTCTTAAAATCCCACACAATCTTTTTTCAGCAGAAGGCAGTTTGCCCAGATGTGATGGAATGTTAGATTTCTAATCTCCAACTTCTCGTTAGTGATGCTTCCATCATTGGAAATGAACTCCCAAACTCATATGAATTTCGATTTACACTTACTACACATCCTCTAAACTGTGCGTGCCTAAGTGAATTTGCATTATTATATGAAACACAAACTGTTTAGTAAGACCTCACACAAACCTTCATGACAATAGTTTAAACAGGCAAACAGCCTCTCTTCATAACTGCCAGTCACCCTCTCCTGGAGCCTGACGTGGAGCTGCCTGCTGAGTTTGGTTGAGCTCAATTTATTTTCTCTTGTGCTTAGCTCTCAGATAGAGAAGTGCATACTGCAGACACAGGATCATCATGTGCTATGTGAAAACAATCACTGACATCATCACTTGATGTAAGATAGTCATCCAAAAGATCAGAATATAGCAGCTGTAACATTTTTCAAAATGTTAACAAGTCAACAACAAAAATCAAAGTCATTTGAAGATGTTTCTTTGGGCTTCACACTTTCACAAGTCTTTGACATTTTATTGACCAAACAATTGATTGTTAATTCGAAAAACTATTCAGAAGAACTGAACTGTTTGATCATGAATTGCAGCCCCATGCAAGAGGACAACCTACAGAGGGATATATTGGCTCTTGGTTGGTCTTTAAATAGTTTATTCAGTTAAATACATTAAATCAGTCAATGAATTGAACAATAGGACAAGAGAACAGGTGAACGAGGACCTGCTGTGCATAGTGGAACTAGTATCAGCGTTACGATGTGGAGAGAAGATGTATGTTTCACAACCAGTGGATCAGGAATTCTTATTGTTTGGTGAGCTGCAATGACAACTATGAATCTTTGATGTTTAATTTAGAGGAGGTTGAAGGGCCAACTGATAAGTTTACAAATTGGTTGTACCGGTTTGCTATCTGCCTGAATCTGAAGAACGCTAAGCTAACGCTGCCCCAGCTGATTCCACTGAAACCATGGGATGAGATTGGAAATTCTGAAGACACATTGAGTGAGTTGCAATAAAAGCCATGAACTGGACATGAACCCAGTCAAACATGCGTATGTAATGTGCGCACCTGAAAGCTGCATTAAAGAGACAACCTGTGGTTTAATAACTTTACACCTTCAATCATGTTCTTTACTTTATGAGCTGTTAATGAGACAAATATGACAAAGAAGACAGTTGCTTTGCAGGAAACTACGCCTGCTGCTTATCCACCACATCTGCAGGCTAAATGTTATGCAGCCCTTATTTGAACCTTTCTAATTAGCATTATCTCCATGTTGTCTTAATATAGAGATTTCTTGTTTGTGGTTCTCCTCCACAATAAACTATAATCTTATCTCACATCTTATGATTAGAAATGTGGATAAGAGCCTTTGATGATTTCGGTGTGTAAGTGATGTGTATGTTTAACCCATTGCATTATCAGTATATCCTGCAGTCTGAATGACTCTGTAGACCTTTCTCTGCGCTCGCTGGTATGATCTGAACAGACAGGCGGACATGTGACACAACTGGACCCCTGCTGGTCTGGGATCAGAGGAGGTTTGGGTCAAATTCTTCTCTCTCTCGCAATATTTCTTAATGAGAGACACCCTGGTTCTCTCATTAAGAAATGCACACACTGTCTCTCATAGATACATGCACGAGGACAAGCCGCCTCCATGTGCCTTCCTGTTGATATGTTGACTGGGAGGCAATAATTATCTGCACAGCACATTTGCACGTAAACCGAAGCCCTGCTTTTTCCCTTTGATTTAGACGTGGTCATTGGCCAGTGATAATCGCCTGCGTGATCTCTAGCCTCTGGGGGTCAAGAGAACAGAATGTCAGGTCTGAGATCCCAGAAGTTCAAGGGTCATATTAAGCCCTGCAGGCCAATGGTCACAGAAACAGCTGGACAGTCGCGTATGAAAGAGCAGAAAAATGAAGGGTTCTGAAACCTTTATAAGCCTCCTGGAGAAAACAAAAAGAAAGAAGAAGAAAAAATATCAATATCAAGAGGTCAAGACCTTTTCTGGCCTGTGATGCAGTCGTCTATGTAGAAAGTATCGGTATTGGTTTTAAAACTCTTTCCAGATAAACACATGAATAGGAATAACTCATTACAAATCCAAATGCACTCCAGTCGGGGGAACTTTTATTTCATCAGTTTTCATCATTTCTATTCTGTTCTATTCCTGTCCTCTTTTGGCACACTGTCGTTTTTGGCTTCTGTACGCATGCATTGTTTTCTGTGCAACCAGCCGTCAATATTATCTCTCCCAGCTGCATCTCATGAAGTCATGCAGCTCAGCTTCTCCTGCTTCCGTTGGTCTGAATCTTTTCACTCACAGGGCCGAGAAGCTCATGGGATCTGTTGATATGAAAAATGGACGGGGGTGGGGTGGGGTGGGAGGTTCATGTAATGCAATGACTAATGGGGATTTTTATTTTAAAATCCTGTTTAGACTCCTGGAAGCTCTCCTGTAAATTTGTAGAATTGTAAAAGACAGAGCAAAATTGCCACTGAACACTGCATAAAAAGTAAAAGGATTTGTATCTGACTTTGATCCCGATAGTGTAAACCTCTGTTTATGTCATGAGAACATATGATCCTTCTGTTTAAGTTTAAGTATCACAAGACAATAGAGCCAATTTCAAATATGAACTTTGGAAAATGTTGGGAGAATCGGTTCCTTTTTCCATTTTCCTGGGTTTGCCCTTCACATATGAAGAACTCAGCAGGAGATTGTCCGGTTCAGACGTATTCACAACAACAGGAGACTGTCAGGAACAGTCGGGCAAGGTGCGGGATGTGGGTCGAGCAAGCAGGAGGCAGCATCATGTATAAATCCTGCTGTGGAAATCACATGTTTGTGTTAACAGCACATCAACACTGGCATCTGTTTTCATCACCAGAAGCTTCTTGAGTCTAGTTGTCTTTTGAAGTTGACATCTTGGCCTGTGTCTTCTACGTGTATGGCTCCTCTTGTCCAACCTGAGATATTTGTATACGTTTTGTTTTCATGTCATTTTGTTTCTGGGTTGTCCGTCCGTCCCATTCCTGTGAACGTGATATCTCAAGAATGCCTTGATAGAATTTCCTAAAATTGGGTACAAATATTCACTTGTACTCGAGGATGAACTGATTTGGGTGGTCAAAGGGTCAAGGTCACATGGCCTTGCGTTGTTTTGAATTCAATATATCAGGAAAGCCCAAAGGGAATTTCACCACATCTGGCACAAACGTTCACTCAAGGATGACCTGAATAGAATTTGGTGGCCAAAGATCAAGCTCACTGTGACCTCACAAAGCACATTCTTTGCCGTGTGAATCCAATATCTCCGAAACAACTTGAGGGAATTCTTTCACATTTGGCACAAACTTTCACTTGAGCTTGGATTCATCTTGTTAGCCCAAGGTCAAATGTCAAGGTCACCGGGGCCTCACAATGTATGTTTATGTTTTTCTCAAACATGATTTCTTAAGATCCGATTAAGGGAACGTCTTCAAATTTAGTACAAACTTTAACTTGATCTCAAAGATGAACTGATGTCAAGGTCACAATGACTACATTTGACTGTGTTTCAGTTGTCAATGGTAAAGGTTACAGTGACCTTTATATGAAATGTGCTTGTAAGAATATGTGCACAGAACATGCACAGGTTGGTTGAGGCATTCAACTGCAGTGTGGTAATTCTAGTTTTGCTTTGCGTCTGTCGCGTGTCACTGTCACACCCAATTCCCTGACTGTGAATTCTGCAGACATTTACGTGCTGCTGCCTCGGACATTCTCTGGACATTTAACTGGCAGGAAAAACTCCAGAGAATATCTCGAGAAACTGACTCGGACATTTTGCGCTCTCACATACAGCCACTCCGGAAAATTACAGGAGAATGTCTGGAGTTCAGTGTATATCTGAGAGACATGTTTACTGAAATAAAGACTAGATTCATTAAGTCTTTTAATTTGTTTTGCTTAGGTCTGTTAATTGTAAGTGGCCATTCGTGACATAGTGCATTAAAAATGAAAATAAGATGTAAAATCAGCCTAGAATTTTTCAATAAACCACGGTAAAGATACTCTAATACGGTACACATCACATCTGGGTCCTTGTGTCCTGCATAAGGACTGATACAGCTTGGTCTATCACTGCAGTGCCACAGAGACCAAAGCAAACCCACAGACACGCTATCAGCTCTACATCTCCCAGATACATCACTGTCAGTGACGTAAACCCTGTTTCCTACTTTAACACTACAAAGGGAATCCTTTATGTTTTAGTGCTGTCATTCCAAACAGTCATGCTAAAGGATGCCTGCTAAGTTTGTGATAAGAGACTGAAAGAGCATCAATGATTTATTACTCACCAGCTTACAAAGGGGAATGCATATACCTGCTAAGGGGCCGGTATTTAAATTGCATGTCTTATCACAAGCTCTTAAAGAGGAGGCCTGTCAATCTTTCGTTTTTCATTCCTTTCCCAGCATGCCTGGTGAATGTGTGTCGTGCTGTTGAAGTGCATATATATTTCATCCAGGGGTCAGAGTGAACAAGCCGTAGCCGTCTGTGCTGAGATGGACTGGTGCCTGCAGTGATAAATAATCTGGAGGCTCCAGCCATCGGATCTCACCCCGCTCTAACCTGCTGACCCTCCCATCTGATCTCTCACTCTCTCTCGCTGGCTCTCGGACCATTTTCATTCATGGTTACTTAAACTTTCACACCAATTCTCTCTGACCCAAAAGCAGGACTCACTCAGCATTTTACTTTTGTATTTATTTATAAATCATATTATCATCTTTGTGTTTAATATCCAGTTTCTCATTGTCACTTTTTCACTTTTGTCATTCTGTAGTTCTTTATTTTACATGGTAACTCCACTCAGGTTTCTCTTGTCATTATTCCAAAGGAAGTTTTTTGATATAAAAGAAATATAGACCTGAAGCAAAAATGAACAAAAAACAATTTGTTATAAGTACTTTTTGTTCAACAAATGTATTTAAGAAAGATATTTTTCATCCAAAGGTACTAGAAGAAAGTTGTAATATTGCGAGAATAAATGTGATATTCAATGGGAAAAAGTCATAATATTATGAGAATAAAGTCATAATTTAATGAGAAATAATGATGTGTAATGATTTTCAAGGCAAATTTAGAAATGTATAAAATAATAAAAATGTGAAACAAGACAGAGGCTACATGCAAATTGATATTGTACTGTCCTGATGTTTGTAATTAGAATATACCAGCTTCTTTGAAGCGGAAGTTCCAGTATTTACCAATTGGCACTAATGACAAAGTAGAGCTGAGACTGATTAGAAAGACTGTAGTTTTTGGTATTTGGTCATAAACCAAAGTAGTGGATAAACTCAATCTCATGGTATAACTCATTGAGGTTTTTCTATAAATAAGAATTTGTCCATACTAATAACGTTAACCTTTACATGAGTCACAGTGTGGATTCACTGGCTTGACTTTTCTTTCAGGAAAAAACGGTTCTGTCCTCTTCTCTTTGAAGACCTGACCTTGCACATCTTCTTTTCTGACAGTCGCCATGATGCTTGTCAGTGATGACACGTAATAGCTGTGTGTGTGTGTTGCATTCAGCTTGACCGTGACCTAACAGAGAGTTAAGTGATGTTTGTTAAGTGATGTCTGAGCTTCATGTTTAAGGCCTTGTCTTTGTGTGTGCTCTTTGAAGTAGTTGATTAACGCCTTCAGGGCAAAGTCATCGTCTCTTTGTGTCAGACATGGTATGAGTCAGGTCAGAGGGTTCGCACTTCTGTGACTTGACCACGTCTATTCTCACTAAAATTGGCAGTTTCTCCCTCAGTGTTGGGCTTGTGTTCACATTAGATTATATTTTTTTAGCAAGGATGGATAATCTGAAAATGGTCCTGATGCAATTCATTTTTGTGATTTAACTAGACCCTGTCAAATAAAACTATTTACTATTGTTGCAGGGAACAGTTTGGATGGCTCTCACCACTCTTCTAAATGTTTTGGAAGTGCTTTAGTCCTGTCCTCTCTAACAGAAGAGTGCCCCACCTGTCTTCTGACTACAGTACGAACAATTCAACACTATAAACATGAGAAATCAGCCTGTCTGGGGTGGAGACGCTGATGGGACGACACAGATGATTGCTCTCCAGTTGGATCTGGTTACAGGAGTTGTGGTCCAATTGAGGTTTAACACACTTTCTGGAGAGTAAAGTGTAATCCTGCAGTGATTGATAATAAACAGGCTCGACACTCACACAGAACTTGCCAAGAACTCTGCCAAGACAAATGTTCAAAGGGCGTGGACGACATTTCAGGTGGTACAGATACTGTATCCTCTATTATTCTGGTCTGTTTTATTTTCAATACTGATTTGAGGTTGAACGATCGAAGCCCAGACAAAGCTTTCCAATGTAAATAAAACTGTGTGTTTGAAAGAAAACGCATTCAGCAAAACAATTAGCAATCAACAATTTGTTGATCAGCCAATGCTTGACTGGAAAAAAAACTATCATGATTGCCATTATTTACATTTAGGGTGTTTTCACAACTGAAAGTCTGGATCAAGGTTCATGTCTTTGTTACATTGCTTACATTTGATCTGGTTACACATTGTAATTTAGGGGGCAGACTAAAAACTTTAGTTGGACATGTTTGTCATGTCTAAACTTACATTAGTTTCTACCTGTACTTGACATTGATTGGTTTGTGGACGGGTGTGCGCCTGACGTTGGCGTGTTGTCAATTCGGCTGTTGTGTTCACTAACTGAATCAATTGAATAAAAAAGAAGTTGTCTCAGACTGAATGGAGAAAATGAATGAACCAATTCACTTTATTGTTGCCACCGTAATGTCATGATGGTAATTCTCTCCAGCAAAATAAACATCCATGTTTGAACATTAGATCACTGGAGGAAAAGACTACAAGCAATTCTGCAAGTGGCCTCTGCTGTTTTTCTCCATCTATCGTTTAATGTTGTCTCGACTTCCTGCTATTGGTCCGAAAGTCCAAACTATCCAATAAAATGATTTCACACTGCAAATGATCCAAACCAATAACATTTCTTTTGTCCCTACAACATGTTGGTCAAATGGTCCAGACCATGGTCCGAGGTACCTTTCACTCCTGTTATTTTGGTTTGGACTGCCAACAGGCAAATCTTTTTGAGACGATGTTCAGACGCATTATGGGCGAGCACAGCCGACTGTCGGTTTGATATTTACAAGTGATCTACTATGGCCTGATTGCCAGCTGGTCATCAGTGACATTGTGTCTGTCAGCATGTGTGGCTCATGGGGATTTATGATCTTTTACTCTTTGTAGGATCGACTCAGGATGGTTTCAGTAAGCCTTTCATCAGTTCCTCTCTGGACGAGATCAGGTTAAATAATGAACTCTGGTTATTGTCACTGCCCACCCCATACATAACAGTAAGCATCCTGTCAAAGTGTGAAGAAAATGTGGTTTGAATATAACTGTCTCATCAGTCAAGATAACATGGGCACAAGGTGCTTGGAAGTCTGGGTCTTGTAACAAGGGCATCTGACAGTGAGCAAACTATGAACATAAGAAATCAGTTCTGCCAACCTTACTTAACCTTTGTTTTACTTCATAAACCCAAGAGAACTTTTCTAAAGACAGGAGCTTTACTGAGCAAGATTCTTATCTTTCGGTGATCTGTCTGGATATTTCTCTGCTGGCTGCTTAAATTGTCCAAAGGCCTTTGGCAAACATGGCCACAGATGTTCATCATTGTAGCAAGGTCACAGTTAGGTCTGGTCTGGGCAGCAAATGTAAAAACAAGGGACCCACTTGGATTTTACCTGGTGCTCAGCATTTATATATATTTATATATTTTAAGTCACATCAAATTGTGATTCATAGCAAATGGGAAAAGGTTCTGCCCATTGAGAGGGGTCTCACTCAATTCTTAAAGGATTTATGATTTGCAGTGTGTTGTCTGCATTCTCACCTTAGGTGAACATACATTTATCAACATCCCATCCAGATGAAGTCTGGTTATTCTGGATAAATTGGTCTATGAACACTACTTCCTTCATAATAACCCCTCAAGAAAAATGCATGGCTTTGCTTTAACAGTGAGCTACACAGTTTTACACTTTTATTCTTACTCAGTCTATTGTAATAATGGAATTGTTTATACTATTCTCTCCAGTAGGCAAAACTGAATCTGAATCATCTTCAAAAACTGCATATGGAAATGAATGTCATAATTTCCCCTGAGCCCAAAAAATCGGAACCACAAAAAAACTATGAGATGAGAAAGTATGTTTCCAAGTAGAGAGCTATCTATTTTTAAATCCTTTATTCTGACCACACATTCAGCATCAATAAGACCAGTAACGTCATGATGCTGTGAATACGTCAACAGCAGAGTTGCTTTTGGTAAGCCTTCTTCACAGCCAGATAACGCTGTGTATCTGGTAACAGTGTGAGACAGTGACCAATAGAAGGACCGGGCCGTGCTACACTTTGGATCTTTAGTTTCTTCCTCTGATTTGACAACACTAAGCATGAACATATGAGCATCAGAGCCCTTTTCATCTAACTGTCGTCCCCAGCATTTCACATTTACCTTCTTGTGTTACACCTTCCTGTCGCTCTGTCCAGCTTCCCTTCCCCTCCCTCTCTGACACCCTGCCCGGCTCACACAGGGGATAACTCCAACTCCAAACACTGCAGAGTTAAAACAAACCCATTTCGCCGCAGTGAAAATAAACCCCTTTCTCCTTTTTCTCTCTGTCGTTCTCTTCCTCTCGTTCTTGCTCTCTCCCTCATTTCCCTCTATTTAGCCACAGTGAAAATAAACTGCTCAGACTCTATTTATTTTACTTTGGAAGACCCGACCACCACAGAGATTTCTCCTGACCACTTCAACCTTAACCTGCTTAATTTCCCTGTTAGACCAATTTAATCTGGTACGTCATGCCGCTAATTTGCGACATGCGTATGTATTTGACAGCCAATTACATGTTAGTATCTTTAGATACCAAAGTCTTCTATTCCAATTTGGTGAGTACTTGAGCCCAAAGCACACATGGTTTCCTAAATAAGGAATTTTGGTTTAAAAGTTCCCCTCCAGACAGAAAAAGAAAGTAAAACAGACTGGCAGAGGGACTGGTAGCACATCTTGTGTCGTCCAAAATCAGATTTTATAGCCATGCAGTGTTGTAGAGCTACATGTTTGAGCCTCAGTCGGACCCAGAATCAGATGAGGAGTCTGTTGTTCACCAAAATTGGTGACTAACATACATATAAGAATGGTAAACCTCCTATTTGTTTTAATGTCATTGGTTAGCTTGTTTCTGGCAGTGGCTGACAGAGCATTAGTGGTTGTGCCAATGCAAACTCTTGCTGTCTGCGCTGACAGGTTCGCTCTGCACTGGAGGTTTCATCCCCAAAGATGACAGGATTGGGTTTGGGTATGTGACGCTTCTAACCCTTATCACTACACTTCAGTTCCGAGGTGAAATATACTCAGCCATGATGTTGACTGCTTATTTTCCTCATGATAACCAAGCTTAAAAACTGGGTTTTCATTGGAGGGGGGTCTTTAAATGTGTACATGTGCAGTGATGAAGCATAGTCCCAAGAGGTCAGCAATGAAACTGAGCAGCTTTTTCCTTTAAGACCTGAAACGGTGACACATTACAGATGCCAGGAAGTGCAGACGTAAGCGAATCCCAGTCTCATGTGCAGGAGATACAGGGAGAATAATGATAGGTCTGCACGTGGGTGTGTTATGGCCAAACATAAGAGGGGGGTTTCAGCAAGTGTTAATGACCCAGGAGTCCCAGGACACACAGAACTTATTCATTTTGGCATCAGAGGGTGAAAGAGCTCAGTTGCTGTGGTTACATGGGCCAAATGTTTTCTGTCCAAATATAAATAATTGATGGCCCCCACTAAAGCTCTTTATGAGTACTGAATAAAATGTTGGGATAAGATGTTTTGTTTATGTACTTCACATTGAGTGATTTGATGGAGGAGCACTGACATCCATATTCTAAATCTGGCTCCAATACTGGTTGGTTTTTAACATGTGCTTTTCAGTAAACAAGTACGACAGCAATGACACCCACCGTGTTTTAGTAATATAAACTATTTAGTGAGTTTACCATTTTGTAGTGGTGTCCAAATGTTTAGTGAAGATATAGTGGACTATATTGTTTACCATAATGCATCATGAATATAGTGTCCAACTGACGGTCACTAACCGAGCACTCTCTTCCATCTTGCATTGCGCTTACAGCGGAGAGACGAGAGGAGCGAGGGCAGCAGGAGCAGCCCGACCTGTCTTATAAAAGTAAGTACGAGCAGAGCAGCATATCCCAGCACAAAAGTTATATCTACATTTAAAGATTGTCATTCAATATGTTTTTGTTGTTGTATGTCACAATCCTGCGACAATGACGTCATTACAGGCGCAGAGAAAATGCCCCAAGAAGTTATCTGAAACAAGAGGAGAGGTAAGTAACAAAATAAAACAGGAATTAACAAAAACAGAAAATAACATGACCTGACACCGGACGATATGTGATACTTTTCATGATGCATATAGGAAACAATGAGTGCACTATATAGGTTATAAAAAATGTCACCAAACATTCGATCACCACTACAAAATGGTAAACTCACAATAAAGTGGACTACGTAGTGATTAGTGAGTGTTCAAGTAATAAAAGAAAACAAGCAAATGATGTCTTTTGTCAGCCTGGAACTGGACTGCAGTATAGTGGGTTGATCTCTTATGCCTTTTTTTATTATTGCAAGTTGATAGATATACATTTTCTCTGTCATCAACTGGAGCAGGTTGGCAGTTCAATACTGACCACAAAAATGATCTCTACATAATCTATTTCTCCACGTTTCATTTACAAATTGTCTCATGCAATATCTCGTGCACTTCTCCATTCACTCGTCTGATGTTATTTGTCAGCATCCTCCCAACTTTGTCTTTTCTTCTTTCTTTCCTTCTCTGTGCCTCGCCAGCAGACTCTCTTTGAGCTTCCCCTACGTTCCCAGTCAACTCCCTCCGGTTCTCATCTTCCCAGTGCTCTCGGTGGGAGAACCCCTATCTGTTTCCCCGTGCCTTTCCATCTCACTCTACCCTCACGTGCTGCCAACTCTCCTCTGCTCGCCAACTACAACATTATATCATCATCATCGTGTACATGCAGCGTAGCACATTGTTCAACAGTAGAGCTTGAGTTGTGAAAGGAAAAGACAGACTACCTTTTGTCTTGTAAAATCACTACCAGGTTGTTTCCAGTTCTCCGGCCAGGTCTGTATTTGGTTGATAAACAGCACTGTCTCCTCTTCTTCTCCCTTCCCAGAATCTCATTTACATTGAGCTGCTTGTTGCTCACTGAATGATTCATTAATCACTTTTTACCCCTCTATGAGGTTTTCTACTGTGGAAGGAACATACACACTTGTTTCATGTAGAGGATTTAATGTGTTTTTGCTTAACATTATTTTCTCAAGCTTGAATGTATCTTTGTCCTTTGCTTTTCTTGCATTTTGGAGTGAATGGATCTGTTGTCCCTGTTCCCCTCAGAGAACAAATTGCCATGGTTTTTGACAGCTAACATTGTTTCCCCTAAGGCACAAGTGGGAAAAGCCTCAATGTGCCTCAGATATTGTTCATCAAGCCAATGTGTGCAGCAGTTTGTGTTGTGAAAGGCCCCTATTCTTTTAAGGACACTGACCTTAACTCAAATAGGAAAAGGATGGTTGGACCGTCAACTCAGTGCTGACAGCATGTGAAATACAATGCATCAGGGTGTATGTAAAATGTGGATTGGAAGTGTGCATTTGTGTTTACACACTTCCAAGAAATCTGGACAGAGAGCGTATTCATCTTTGCTACTTGTGTGAGTTTTTAAATTGAGATAGTGGGTCTGTGGTGTGTCACTGTGCCTGATCAAATGAGGACCACATTGAGGGAAAAACTGTTTGTGTGTGTGTGTGTGTGTGTGTATGTGCAAACTGGCAGACAACTACCCTGGCAACATCTGGCTATGCATCCTTTATAGCTCCTTCAGCACAAGAAAGACAGTATTGTTTAGAGGCAATTACACTAACACACATAAACATCCTGCAGCATATAGCTTGTGTGTGCATGTGTGTGTGATTGACCCACAAAAATGAAGCATGCATAAATACACACAGTGTTAAGTCACATATAGATCATGGCAGGACTACTGGTGTGTTTGTATTTTTCACAGCTCAAATGTATCACTTGTGTGTGTGTCTGTGCTGCATCCTCATTTTTGCTTTCTTTTTCTTTTTCTTTTCATTTCTTTTATAATTTTCTCATATCCTAGAAACATCAGGGGCTTTACACACCTTTGCTGTTTTTAAACTTACACCGTCAGCGGATGTTAGAAGCAGCTGACCTTAAATACCCTAAACAAGAGGGTGAGTTTCAGCCCCATGATGGAGCAGCATAACATAACTGTACACTGCAACTGCTAACATTACTGAGTCTGTACAGCTCGGGGTTTACACACTACCTGTTGTCTTGACAACACGACCCCTGTTGCCTTGTGACATCATTGCTGGGTCTAATTAGCTTGCTGGGGAAAATCCCCCCACTCTCAACCCAAACAGACCACCACGCTTTACATCAGCTATAGCCTTCTAGGAAACGCTGTGTTTGTGTGGAAACTCGTGCATGCATCAGCACACGCACACTTTCTAACATGAGAGAGCGTGCACACACAGACATGCGACACACAAAAGCAAACATGCATATATGGTGTTGTGCTGGTTTTGCTGAAAACATCAAATAAACATCACAACATCCACTTTTCAGTTCCTGAAATATATTCATGTTTATCTGTATTTATGGTAACATGCACATGCACATGCACACAAACTGTACATACACACACTTACACAGATGCAGAGCAGCTGTGACCAAAGGCAGCCAAATGACTATAATGTCTCCCTTCTGAGAAAGAAGGTTACTTCTCCAACTTTCCTTTTGTCTACAAAGAGTTTTGAAGTCACTTGCACAGCATACTGTTTCTCAACACTCCCAGATATGCACATGTTCAAAAACATTTTGGTTAATGCTGCATTTTAGACAACAGGCAAAAATTGTATTCAATACATTTAACTTCCCAAATATGAAACTAATTATTTTTGCAGAGACGAGAAGAAGGAGTATCCTGGAATGCAGTGGCATTAGTGGGCCAACTACCAGACACATAAACAGGAACAAAGTGGAGAACATTTGCTAATGAGTCTCCGAGCAACTTGGGATGTTTGATGATTCATCTGTCAGGAAAGTCTCATAGTGTGTGTGTGTGTGTGTGTGTGTGTGTGTGTGTGTGTGTGTGTGTGTGTGTTGCGTGTGCGTGTGCGTGTGCGTGTGTGCCAAATCGCCCTCATCGATATCAGCCAATGGGAAAATGAGCTCTTGCCCACTGTTACTAATTGGAACACGAGCCAGGGCAAACAGGGGTGTAACCTCATAATGCATCAAGGCATGACTCCACCAGGGTGTGGTGCCTGGATTGCTGTGCAAATTTATCTACAACTGCATGTGAGTGTGTGAGAGTGTGTGTGTGCGTCACAGTGTTTTCTGCAAGATGTGCAGGTTGAGAAAGAAGAAGGAGGAAGATGAAGGATGAAAAATTGGGAACAGGAGAGAAGAAGAGAGGAGGTACAGAAAAGAAATAGAGTTTGGAAGATGCAGAGGACCATTGTTCTTTATGATCTTTCTTCACTGATTGATGAGTAAACTTGGTGATTTATTGTGTAATTGCCGTAAAAAATTGTTACATGAAAAACATACTGTTCTGGTAAATAAAAACACAGCCAAAAGCATGGAAATCTGATTTAGTGTTTTGGTAAATCTCAAGTAAAATCACATCATGAAAATGAATGCAAGAATAAAAACAAAAAAATTCAATTATAACTCTTGAGCAACATGATTGTAAATTGTAAACATAATTTAAAGCTGATTTGAGAAATGTAAAATAAACGAGAAGTCCAGCAACACAAAGTTCAACTTTTGCCAGAACGTGATGCAACATCAACTGACCAATTGCTACAGTGGCCAAAAGGGCATATTCCATGCACTGTTAAGTCATCGTCTGACGTGAGGTCATTTCTCTCTCTCTGAACAAAACTGAGAGACTAATGCATATTGTTATAACGAGCAGGTTAGACAACTGTGACCGACTCCTTTCTGGTCTACACACAGTTAATCAGATGATTTATTCAAAACTCTGCCGCACGAGTGCTGACTAAGACCAAAACACACCTACTTTCAAATCTTTACACTTGGTAACCTGTTAGTTTTTTATATTCATTTTTCTTTTATTGGTTTAATCGGCAGCACATGGACTTACACCAGACTACTTATTAGAAATGCTTGTGGTTTATGAAGCAGAAAAAAGCCCCTAAGATTCTCTGGCTCTTCTCTTTCTGTTGTTCCACAAAACAGAACCAAAACCTTTGTTGATGCTGCTTCCAGCCTCTACGAGTCACAGGAAAAGCCTTCCACAGGATCTGAATGTTGATATTTCTAAACGTGCAGTAAAACCCATCTACTTGGTCCGGCTAAATTTTATGGCTTCGTCATTTACTTTTTTATAATTGTGTTACTAAGATTTTAGTGCTGATTATACATATTGAATTATTTGAACTGTCTTTTTTCCGTGTCTTTTCTATTATTGATTGCTTTGGTGTGCATTACTCTCTGAATCTGAATGTTTCTAACACATTTTAATTCATTTTGAACAACCTGTGTTTTGTCAATCATAAAGTTTGATTGACTGATTTAAGATAACAAACAATACAAGTAAATATAAGAGCTATAAAATCTGGTCTTATACTTCAAACATCGTGTTTTGGGAATTTGTGAACTGTTGAATTTTCTCTTAATCGATTTTACAAAGTCAAAAACCAACAACGACTTTAAAAAAAATACATTATACAAATTAAACTTTTTACTAGACAGTGAATTTTGGATGTGTTTTGAAGTGTATGAGTTGAAAAAAATCATAAATTCTTATGTAAAACACAGTGTCCTGGCTCCAGACGGTTTGTAAGCACTTATTAGTTTATGTCATCCAGAGAAACGTGCCTGTCGAATGCTGTCACCCTCTCTCTGCTCCATGATGCCATTCTTCTTCCAGCAGGGCTGTTCCTTTGGCTAATGGCTCCCATGAGATCACTTCAAAGCAGTTATGAAGCCCCACTGAAAACTGTCTGTTGATGGAGACTGGGTCAGAGTGACACATATACACAACATTCACACATCCAGGCTCGCGTTCACCTACATGCACGCTCACATGCCCGGAGCACAGAGTCCCGTCTGTCCATGCTGCCGGCTGACATCACCTCTTTTATGAAGTGCACCCTGTTTTACACTGGCGAGGGCCTTGTTTGGATTGGGCCGAGCTGTATGAGGCGGGCTGGGCTGAAGGTAATACTACTGAAGGGAAGGGAACCTGGAGCTGTGACTAAGAGAATGTAACCAGACCTGAGGCCGGGGCATTTTAGGTTGGAGGTGGTTAGGGCAGGAGCAAAGGTTATTAGGCCAACCAGAGCATCTACAGCTGGAGGTGGGATTGATTTTAGTGGAGGAAGGGGGGAGGCACAGGTTCTGGCTTCACTTAGAGCAAATGTGGGTACTTTAGGGGGGCTTAAGGGCAGGACCCCAAAGGAGGGGAAGATGTTTGAGGTCTGGACTGTTAGGTAAGGTTTGGCCCATGCAGTGGTTGTCGGATATAATAATGAAGGGAAGGAAGGAGTTAGAGAAGTAAAGAACCAGAAAAAGTACCCATTCTATTTGATTAATTGTGGGTTCTGACTTCATTTCAGACAGCACTTGTTGGAGGAGAGAGCGGCGATATTGGCATCTTATCCAGATTCTTTTTCCTCAGCTGGAGTTACACCAGCAACCATCCAGGCTCCTTCCAAACCAGACACAGGACCTGTGCTGGAGAATGAGTCCGAGGCTCAAACTCCTGGAGCTGAAATCATATTATATCACATCATCAATCTCACTCACTTTACACTACGGTGCTGCAGTTAGCAGGCCACAGTGTTGGGTTAAACATTTTCCAGCAGGCTCACCCTACACACTCTGAGGAAGCCGTTTTTAAAGGATTAGATGGTCCTTGTGGTACAGTGGGCATGTCTCTCGTACCTTAGCTGCTCCCACAAAAGGCTTCTGGCAGGATGCATCGGTGTCGCTAGCTACGGGCATGTGAGTGAATTAGTTTGAGTAAATGTAAGAAATCCAGAGAAAAGAGTAAGAGAGAGTGACTGAGATAAAGGCAAGTCAGTGAGTTTCAAGAAAACAGTAATGTACCCTCAATGTAGTTCTTTCCAAGATTTCACATTTCTTGTAACTTTACAACCTTTACATCCCACTGTTGTCAAGCAGTAGTGACGACAAACAGATACTTTTAACAAAAGGGGGGCCACATCCTCTGTAGGCTACATTTTAAGACCAGTGGCGTCACAGTGGCATGACAGCGTTGTCACGTTTCAAAAGGCTCCTTCTAAGAAACGCAGCCTTGCAATTCCAAAGGGTGGATCCTTCTCGGGCCAATTTCATGACAAAGTCAAGAAGCTTGCTCAGCAGTAAATCCAGTAGCTCAAAGCTAAAGGCAGAACCATGAGGGCGAGACATGTTGATGATGTAAATAGTAGAGCCTCTGTAGTCCTCGTGAGTCCTACTCAGACCACGCTATCCAAAAGATGCAGAACCTGAATTGTGACTCAGCAATTGTCAAATAGGGTTTAAACAAATTTGACATAACACGTAATTCGTTTGAAGATATTTTAATATCCCCCACGTTCGAATTTCGAATAAAAAGACAGTCAATTGTCAAGTAACTGTGAAATTTCTTTTATTAGAAAATATGATAATCTAGTACTTTTGAAAATATGTCCTGGTTAATTCACTGTCTTTCAGTTTTCAGTTGTAGATTAGACAGTCCCTATTTATATATATATATATATATATAATATAAACAATATATATATTGCAGAGGTCTAAACAGGGCAAGAAGTCAATACTTGATGGAGGTATGTGCTCTCTGAGCTCTCTTCTAGATGATATTATTTTTTATTTTACAACCCTCTCCTGGTCCCATTCTTTATAGTCTTATTAGAAGAACTTCTTGTTTTCCAGATGGTTGTCTGTCTGTTGGCTTGTCGATCTGTTGTGTCACAATGTTTGGTTGATATTCAAACAGCCTCTCCAGAACAAAATCATATCCCGTTTTCATCCAATACTCACACTTTTAGACTCCAGTTCAGAAAGTGGCGATAATACCCTTTGACCTGATGCGATGACATTGTCATGTTAATTAAATTTTCATTAAATTCCTTAAATTCACACTTTTTTTTCTCGTTATATATTTCATATATGTCAGGCACCTTCCCATTTACTGTTAAAACATATTTATTTTTGTATACATTTTCCCATAGCCCATAATAGTTATGATAAAATAATTAATTTAAGTTAAATAGTCAGTAGGAGGCACTGCAGCACCCTCAGCTCCCCAATTCCTGGATACTGTGTTGCTTACTTCCATTATCAATCCATTACACTGAACTCGATTTCACAACCAAAACCACCTGTCAATCAGTTTTCATTCATGGGTCTCAAGGGAGCTGACACAGTTTAGTCTCTTTTTGAGGCTACGTTTCATGCTGAATTGTTGTGTTGTGTGGAGGTTAGAGGATTTATTCAAAAGTCTATTGGTCACAGTCTGCCTCTTTGTGTGATAGAACTGAGTGATGGCTAAGATGCCAGGGATAGGACTTTCCCATAGCTTCTATTTCCTTTTTTACATAACACTGGCCATGTGTTTATAATGATCATTGATGAAGTCACAGAAATATACAGCTATATTCACCCTATTGAGAAAATGAGCTGTGAGAGCTGACGTTATGGTTTGGATGTCACTTCTATCACCATAGGTCCAACTGGCAACTTGATTTTACTCACTCATTAACTCATACGAGGAGGCTTGGTGTAACGCCCCCAGGGAACACTTTACCTACAGTCAGTGGAAGAAATATTTTCAAACAACTCAATCAAGTTTTCAACTGAAAATTTGCTTCATTTTTAGAATGTTTCCCTGCAGTCAGACATGCTGTTCACCTGCTGCCCAGTGCATTACAAGTGACTTGGATGAGTGAGTTATTTCACCATATACTACTTCCCCATAAAAGCCATGATGTAAAGCACATATGAAAATGTCACTCAACTTAATTTCTGCGTGCTCGAGGGGTCTCTGTATTTTCTACTGGAGGACGTTTGGTCAAAAAGGAGAAAGAGATTTGAAGCTGAGGTTGTATATGTTGCAATGCTACTGACCATTTAATACCAACAACTACTGATATCCCACTATTAGTGGTATTGTGGCTGACTTCTGTGTTTTGCCGTTATTCCCCACTAGTGAAGATCAGCGTCATTTGGGTTTTGCTTTGGCAGAGAAGCGATCCTTCTTTTAAAGCCTGTTGAGAGATATAGAGGCCGTAATACAAACCTGACAGAGTGAGTTATAGTAGATCCTGTGTTCTCAGTTTGAGTTGCTGAACGACATCATTTTGTTCATGAGTATATGTCGTTCTATTTTCATTAGAGAAGGAGTGTATTTCCATCATTTGCAGAAATCTACATGAAGCCATTGATGTGAATGTTGAGACACCATCTGATTGAAACTATTGTTGAGATTAGAAAGTAAAGACAGATTCATTAAACCCAACACCAGCAACATCTATTGCTTTTCAAGTTGGTGTGATTGTCACTTAGCACACTTTACTCCAGTGATGTGAAAATATTGTGCTTCGTCTAAACACTGGTGGATTCGGAGAAGGCTTTGTTTTTCCAAGCTTCTAGGAATGCTCTGAAGGGACTGAGGGGTTTCACGGTTGTTGTTCGCCAACAGGAAGTGCTCATAGGGCTCATGGTCAGTTTACATGTGTTGATGACAGATTGACACATTTTTCAACACAGATTTGGTCCCACTTTCTGTCAAAACGCAACTGATCAGACTGATTCATCTGCGTATGGGTCTCTCGTTGTCTGAAAGTGTTAGTCATCTGTACCCCTGAGTGAAGAAATACAAGAGGGTAGTGGAAAATATATTTATCATACTTTCTCTAAGACAGAAATATCCACAATAAAGAGAGGTCTGACCATACGTTTGGGTTGAGGATTTATTGTAGGGGGGGGGATTCTTTTTTCCAAACTCAAAGGAGACATATCATTTCAGTTTCTCACTTTCCTCTGGTGTGTTAGGATTCGAGCAGATAGCAGGGTTATGCCAAAACTACTGGACGGATCGCCACGAAATTTAGTGGAAGGATGCAGTATGGGCATTACAGCAAGGAACCAATTCAATTTTGGTTCTGGGATTTCTTTTTTTTCACTTTCAACATTTCATATAAAATAGTACATGGATCTTGATGAAAAATGTTTAGGCATGAGTGCCCGTCTTGTTGAGTATGTTAAAAGGTCTTCAAAGTTAAAAGCCCAGTCTGTGGTAACACTGCTCCTGAAGCTCCTGATTAGCCTCGGCAGTAGTCCAGCTGATACTTCTGCACCATTGTGATGTCATTACCATGCAGCGCATTTGCATTTAAGCCACATGAGGCAAATTATGAGTTATGAATACGCCTTGTCTACACAAGAGACAGGAGCTTAAAATCAAGTGTTTCAGACAGAGGTTAATAAAAAGGGGCTGCAGCAATGGGCAGTATGAGGAGAGTGATGTGTTTTCTGGACATTAGAGCATGTAAATCTTTTCAAGTAATAACCCATATTAAAATGATCAACCTGAAAATGACCATAGTTTTGGTCCTTTAAAAGTGTTTGTGTTGATATGTTCAATTTATTTGTGAAACTGTTCTTCACTGAAAAGTGCAGGAAGATGATATGTAACACAGGTCATAAAGGACTGGAAAGTCAAACATACGGTTTAATATTTAAATACGGAGATGTTACTCTGCAAATGTCATCTGGGCTGAAGTGGTCCTCAGTCCTGGTTTCATGGTGTTTAGATTGACTAAGTTCATTTGAATCCAGTTATGAAACCAGTAGAAATATTTTCTCTCATCAAGGCTTGTGTTTCTATTGTCTGTTTGAGCTGTATTTATCTATTCCCAGTAGACTAGACCTATCACTATGGCGCTGCATATTTTGTGACCTTGACAGTTAGTCGTAACAGGGGTTATGTAACTTATGGTAGCCTTTGGAGCTTGTCGCTAACATCTGTGATTTGCCTCAACTGCGACCGTTAAATTAGCGCAGCAGTAAATCTCAGCAAACTTCCACCTTCTCTCCACCATCCCCTCTTATTAGAAATAATTAAGCACAAGTTCTTTGAGATAAGTATTTGGAATGTGACGTGTGTTCCACTGATACCTTTTGAAGATGAACACAGCTCGCATATTCAGGCAAGAATCTGCTGACACGTGTTGGTGTCCCGGCGAAAGTGTGAAGGCTGACAGAGACAACAGATGTGGAGGATGACCGGTCACTGTGTTAGTGTCAGAGGTTGGTTCGTCAGGAGCTTGGGAGCGACACTTATTTCGTGCAGCTATTTTTTAAATATACATGTGGATGTTCCAAATGTTGATTTCTGTCATCTGGAACACTTCAAATCAAACAGACTGAAAAAGGGAATTGTCTTTTTTTGGGGCTAAATCAAATTTGATATGATTGTCTAGGAGAGACTTTTAGCCCATTATAGATGCGTCTGCCTGCAAGGACCTTTAGATTAACACTGTGACTTTTGACCCACATTTGAGGCCACATCCTCTCTTGTTTTAATGTTTCCTCTCCCTCTCCTTTCACCTCCTCTCTTCTACTCCCTCCCTTGGTTTCTCAAACCCTCCTGGTCTCTTCCCTCATTCTCTCGTGCTCTCTCGACTTCCAAACTTTTGCCACCTCTCCTTTGCCCTTTCTTCTACTTTTATGCCCTCTCCTTTCTTCGTCCTCTGTATTCTCTCCTCTTCTTCTTTCCCTGCCTCTCATCCATTTCACCCCCCACCGCCGTTCTTCTTGGTCTGTTAGTAACTAATGTTCCTGGGGGAGCTGTTCAATTTGGAGAAAGCCTTACCCCCTGCATTGACATCTGTTGCCTGCTACCAGGCACACACACACACACACACACACACACACACACACACACACACAGCACGTCCCGTCCTGAGTTACCCCCCACCATCTCTGTTTCTGTTAAATTGTGTTAACCCTCTCACTTCAGGTCTCACTTCTTCCACAATCCTCCATGCCCCTGTGCATCATTCTCCTTCCCTCCCTCTTTTTTCCATCACTCCCCCTGTTCCCAGCTCTCTCTCCTCTTTTTCTTCTCTGCCCTGCTCTTACCCTGCACCTCTTGTTTTTATTATTTATTATCTCCCATTAGGACTGTTAGGGGAACAGGGTTTAATCCCAAGACCAAACCGTTCAAAAAGCAGATATTACACAAGAATCTTCACCTTTACCCATGCAGAGTCCTTCTGTTCGGCTGTGATTCATATGTGTAGTGGAGGTCTAAAGTGCATGGGGTCTGTTGGCTGTACGTACTCATACTTTTGGCTGTTCGTGTACTGAGCATATTTTTGGTGAAAAATAGCTCACATATTTACTTGTTTCTTTTTCATCTTAACCCTTGCCAACCCTTATTAAAATGAACATTTGACTCATTATATTCAGTGTTTGTGTTTGTTCACATGCCTACACACACGTTAAACAACCAGCCCATGGCATCGTTTTCATGATTTAGTAGTATCTCTGGTTTTGTTCATTTTAATTGTTTATTTTCGAATGATTTGGTGTCTAAAATTTGACTGTGGTATTAAAACCAACATTGATGCATAAAATCTGTGGAGTTCCTCCTCTATATTTTCATGTTGGGCAATACAAGACCATAGTTCTTAAATATATACACAAACACATATCACCAAAAGTCTCCCACACTGCATAGACATACATTTGGAGCAAAGGGTCTCCAGTAAAAATTGGCAGCAGATAAGCTGTTGTTAAATTTATGAAGGGAACAGGCAACCATGTTTTGTAGCAACCTCCCCCACCACAAACACACACACTCTTTAGTGTATATATTTTAAGAATATAATATTTCAAATTATGATGTCTGTTAAAAAAATCACACTGAAATTACATTAGCATTGCATCACAAAGGAGTTTTAATGTCATTACAGTGCAACAAATGTCGACAGAAAGTATCAAATGGCAACTTTGCGCAATCGGTGATGCTCCCTGCCAGGTGTCATGTTGTCCATTAGCTGTTAAACATTGGCAGATGTACTTTCCCTATGAAGTGTCTTCATCTGATTCATGGTAATCCACTTGTCAGCGCCAGTCCTCTTCACATTCTCTATGCTTTTGATAGATGTTGTCTGAGGTGGACCAATGGGGGAGAGAGGAAGTCAGAACGAGGCATAAATCCCTCTCCTAATCACCATCAATGATCAAATCTATCTATCTGAGTCAAGTCAAAATGAATCCTCTATTTAGGATCATCTCTACAATAGCAACGCCAAAACTGTTCTCCTTTATGGCTTAGAATGCTGGTGCACAGTAAAAGGTGACATGAACAAAATCAATCCCTGACTCAGGAAAATATATTTTATCTTCTTGCCTAAAGAAATATAAAATGAAGAACTTTACAAGAAGACTAAGAGCCAGAGTGTGATGCAAGACATCAAACGTCGGACGATACAATGGCTTGGGCATGTCATCAGAACGGACCAGAACCGCATATCAGAAAGGAAAACAAAGTCAGCCCGGCATGGCGGCAAGCTATCGATACCTCATGCCCCCAACCGACGAAGAGGTAAAACTAAACGTACTTAATTTAGGTCCATTAGCAGGATTTAACTGAAAACTCCAGAGGAGCCAGAGGAAGATGTTGTACCCTAAGATACAAGTGAACCATTGGGTGGTCAAACACGCTGGCTGTCAATGGCTTCCTTCATCTTAGCTGCTCATCCACTTTTTTCTGTTTTTTCTGAACAAATCCTAAAAATTCTGCTGGTACACCAATGCAATAATTAAACATTTAAGCATCTCACACTGGGTAAAACAGGGCCAACATTTCACCAGTAAATATCAAGTAAGTACATCTATCTCTTTCTCACATAGGGGCCATTCATCCAACAGCAGCTTAGGAGCCACATTGTTCATGTTTCCTGATGCACTTTCCCTGGATCATCAGTGACTTGAAAGTGTTTGAAAGCTCGCTGGTCTGGGAGAACTTTGGAGTGAACAACATGACAAGTACTTCCATAGGAGGAGGCTGCAGGCCAAACCCAAGCTGATCAACATGATGTGTAGAGTGAAGGAAATCAAGGGGTATAAGGTTAGAGACAGAGAAACACGGGGCAGCCTGGAGAGGGCAAAACAATCAAAATGCTTTTTTTTTCAATGTGTTTATTTTACACCCCTCAGCTGTCTCCTCCCCCACGCAACAGAGTCTCCACACACCCCACCTCCCTCAATGCATTCTCCTGCCCCCCCTGTGAGCTCCTTGGACCCAAACCCCCAACCCTTAATGAGTATGCCAACCAGGCAGATTAGGTAGACAGCTGGAGTCACTCCAGCAAGGTCTCAGCCCCAATGTTCTAAGGACCTGTGCCAGCCAGCTGTCTGCTCACCTGGGTCCCATCTTCATCATGAGATGAAACCAGGAGCATCAGAAGTGCTGTCGAAGGCCTGTCTGGTTTCTGCTCCCAAAAATTAGAATCCATCTGGCATCAACTGGACTATTGAACAGTTGCCATCACATCTCATGTGATGGAGGTGCTAGAGAAGCGGGTCCTCCGTGAGATCATCACTGGACCCTGTGAAGTTTACCAACCTCATCTGGGAGTGGATGATATTATTATCTACACTGTTGCAGGTATACGCTCTACTGAGTGCCCTTCTAGTTTCAAATTTAAAATTTGTGTTACTCCTTTTTTCACCTGGTCCTATCCTATCCAAAGCCACCACTGTCTCTTCTTCACATCCAATTACCTCTGTTCCTCCGCTCTATCATCATTTCTATGTGTAAGCTTCCTATAGCTTGACATCGCCAGACCAGTTCACATTTAAGTATGGTCTGGAACATCTCAGTTAATTTTTGATTTTCAAGGAATGGTTGTAGATCAGACCTACAACCAATTAGATCAACAAAATGGGTGACATCTTCTTTGAGAGAAAATATACCGTTCATTTTGTTTAATTATCTCTATAGTGGATCCTCATCAATGGAATCCATCCTGGTAGATAATGAACATGATTGAGTGGCACTTACTGTATATTGGGCACGCCTCTGTCACTCAGTGGATCAAACCTGCCCCATTTTATGTACATGGTTGTGATTGGCCCGACCAATTTCAGGACGTATGGAAATCGTTCTAAGAGGAGGCCCGGTTTCCAGGCTATATGTTTCTGGGAACGCAGCCAATGTTGAGTCAAGGAATTACACTGAGATTGGGAGGTGCCAAGAAATACAGCAGTGTGTTGCTTTAGAGACAGACACTTCTCAAGTCCTCCAGAGGGAAAATTCAAGTATTTGACTATGATGTAATGGTATTCCCCATGCATAGGGAACTAAGGCTTTAAACGTCTTGATAAGTCAAATTAGTACATGAACAGCATGTTCTTAATAATGATTGGATCCAGATTTGGTGATTTCTTAAGCTGATTAAGGAAAATTTGACATTTGTTACCAATGGAATTAACTGACACCAGTAATGACTAGTCTGACACAGCTCAGGGTATAACACTGAACCAAAGAACAGAACCAAAGTAAAACTGTTCTGAAACAAATCTATAGTGACTGATAATCATTCTTGAGTGAAATAAATAAAGTTGAAATAAATGGTCCCATAGTCAAATTATTTTGGGGCTGTTGAAGCCCCACATTCCATTTTAGTCAATGTTAACATAGCAGCAGTCGTTCCGTTTCCGCTGGTACTGTCAGACATCTGTAACTTTACTTTTTTTATAACTGAAGTGCAGTGCTTAGTCAGTGGTGAAAACCGAGGGAGTTTATATTACTATAAGTAGCATTATTTCTCATTCTATGATCAAATCAAAAAATGTAAGACATAATGAGAGACGTAACTTTTGATTTAATTATTTACCATAACCCTAACATGGATATTCTTTAGTTCCAGAATATATTTTACAACATTTAAACACCCACTTAGCTTTTCCACACATGTGGCACACCAATATTCAATCTGTTATACAGTCAGAACATTGCATTCGATGCTAAAATGCAGAGTAAAGAATTTTTAAAAAGTCTCTTTCTCTTTAAAAGTTTAAAAGTTAAGTGGAGGCAGAGCTTTGCAGGTGGAGCTGATGAGGAGCACGTTTCTGGTCTCTAGGTTGCATAAGCAGTGAGGTATCGAAGCCGGGGTTTAGAGAAGGGCGGGCGAAACAGAGAGCTGGAGATGGGGACTGAAGGAGAACATGCAAAGAGGTAGCAGGAAACATGGACGGAGCTTAGTGGCAGGGAACAGGAGCGAGCCGGCTTGCACACCGGGTGCACAGGGAAACTGAGGATTGCAAATGTGCAGAAATCACTTGCAGAATTGGAGACTTGGCCACGATGTTTGTACCACACAGTAGACCAGTGGTCACCAGCCTTTTCGAGACCAAGATCACTTTTTAAATCTTCCTAAAAGCCCACTTAGGGTCATATTTATTATTTTTGTAATTTCTGTTAAAGGCTGAATGTACAAGCATTAAGTTACACAAAAAAGGCAGTTATGCAACTTTATCTATTAAATGCACAATATTCACATTAATATCAATTCATATTTACAATATCTGTTCAATGCACAATATATAGCTTCTCAGTTCAACAATATGTTCTGCAGAGGAGCTGCTACTGCAGCACAATGTTTTTTGACTTGAATATGGTCATAAATATGACTATTTCCTTGTATAAAAGTGTATGTGGTCCTGTGTACTCAAATAAATACCAGTACTATACAGTATGAAGCCATGCATCTTCTGCTCCTGCAAATATTTCACAATAAAAAAAACTTTTTTAAACAAAAGAATGGATTCGGTCAACAAAAAAGCTGGAGTGCTTTTATTTTCAAATGCATTCAGAAAGTTTTGCATCAATTTTTTTGTGACATAAACTCAGTCATCAGATAAACATTAAAACTCTGGTGAAAGATCATTTTCTCTGTTTATTCTGCTGTGAAACACAATGTTTATCTGTCTATGAGACAAACATATTTCCAACACTTCCCGAACCCCTTTCAAAGTAAAAGCACTCAATTTATATGTTCTAACGGGGCTTTGATTGTTATCGACAGACCGGAAGATGCACGTCCTGGTGTTTAGTTTTGCACATAATCCGACTTGTTTTGAAGGAAATGCAGTAGATAAACCAGCAGCTCCGGACCCAGTAGCGGACACAAAGCGCTACACAGGGAAAGAGAGGAATCTAACCATAATGCACAACCCTGATTCAGTCTTTTGGTGAAATTAGGGTATAATTTCACCACACAACCTGTAACTCTTGTTGTATGTTTTTTGACCAGTAGTGTGTAACCACAATCTTAGATCTACATTTCAATCCAGTCTTGACATTATATTCTTTGGACATGAGCACGGTCTCTGTCATGGCCAAGCTGTAAAAGGTTTCAGGACCAGATACAGTCTCGCTGATGATAATGATACACAAAGCGTCTGTTGGTGGTCTGCATCCAAACCAAAGCTACATAAAATGGCTCCACTAATGGATCGTTTTGTCTCATAGCAAATATATCACCGCTTCTCTATGTTGAGACCCGACGTGTGCTGAATTATTACACTCTCAAGTCTCAAAATGTGTTGTGCAGAATACAAAACATAAAATTGTATTTTATATCCTGCAGAAGTCTTTCAGATAGGGAGATTTTTGAAACGCTAAAATAGGGGATCAATTCCCACTTGACCACGGTGCATCCGTGGCATTTTAAAAAGACGCACTGTCGGCTTGAGCCTTGATTACAGAAACAGTCAGCGATACAAAACGACAGGCAGAAATCACCGATATAAAGTTTGAGTGGGGGCAAGTAGAATGCCTTTGAACATAGATATTCAGTGTTATATTGGTCTGTGTAGCAGGTTTTTGTGACAGACTGTGGGATCCAGGCTCCAGAAAAAAGACGTCTGTAATGTTTTAATGCAGAAGAAAAAGATCAATGGAGTTAAAAAAATGTTACCATATGTGATTTTGAGGAGTTTAGGAACCTGGTGTACAATTTATTGAGCCATTTCTGTCTTTGTAGCTTTTGATTTCTGTGGTGTGAATATCATCTGTGAACCTCTCCATGCATGATGAACAGCGCACACTGTGCCTCCAGCTTGCTGCTATAAATATCTCTGCTGAATATTTTGGCATGTTTGACTGCTCTCCACATGACGTGACAACTGCATCAGAGAGGACTGATGTCCAGATGTAGTGTCCTGCACCTGAGGCTGTAGTTACAGTTACATATGGATGCACACTCAGTCCAGGACATACATCAAATACTGAAGGTCTCGCAGTCACCTTTCACCTGGTTAGCAAGTGGATGGGTTTGGTACCGAGTGTGGGTTTTGGTACATTTATGTTCCATGATCTAAACATTTAAATCATTGCTACTTGCATCTTTTAGCACATTTTTCCTTGTGTCTGCCGGTTTAAACATTGAAATAATCACATGACAAGTAGTAAATAAACAGTTAAACCAGATTGTCTACACCACTTTGGGTGGCATGGTGAAGCAGTGGTTATACTGTCTTATACTCGCCTCACAGCAAGCAGGTTATTGGTTTGAATATTCTGCTTATGTCAGCTGGCATTGTTGAACTCCTCCACTCTAAGTGATACTGCACACTTAAATGTGTAACTAAATCTGATGAAATACATCAATGTTGGTTTTAATATTATTTATAACCAAATATATAAAATAATGAACTTGTATGTGTTGAACATGGCTCATGAAGTCACCCAGCGTTTAAACCTTTTTCGAAGTTAAGGGCCAATGGCCATTTGTTCATTTTCAAATCTATATGGAGCTGGAACTAAACCCCTTAACCACCCCATCATCTACTATTCAGAGACGCTGCCCATCCTCCCCTGGCCCTCGGTTGTCTCTCACACAAACACACATGGTTTGACCCGCTGACTGAGCAGTTACTCTGCTGGCAGTTCAAACAGCTCGGGACCACTGCACTCCTCACGCACGGTTATCCCCCGGCTATCTCCCACCAGCTGTCGAGATGACCATGGTCATGGCCATAAGGAAACTAGAAGCAAGCAGCACCTCTGTTTCATACCAAATTTCTGTCAAAAAGTGTGTGCACTGCTGCTGTCATCGCACATGTTGACATCCTATAACTAACAAGTTCATTGGTGTGTTCTCTAGTCATGTTTTGTATTTCCAGGGAGTGGCACATCAGAAACTGAAAAGTGTAACTTTAAAAAGGATATTGGGCAAGAATTTACACCCCAAAACGCCCCTGACGACAGTGTGTGAATGATGAGTGATAGAAAAAAGCACAGTAGTGGTATGAATGTGTATGTGAATAGGTGAATGAGTCATTAAAAGGGGCGCTATGTAAATGTGTTTAATTTATTTGGAGGTTAAACAGAATGTGACTGTTCCCCAATATGTAATAATCCCTAACTGCTCAGGTCAGTTTACAACAACTCTATTTCAACATTTACCATAGTCTGATCTCGGTTGCTTTGCAATGTATATACGCTATCATGAGCATTAACAGGACTTAAACTGTTAAAAAAAAAATCTAAAACAAATTAACCAAACTATAACAAACCACAATTACCATTACCATTACAAAAAACTAACAGAGAACACTGAGGCATCTTTCCTTTTACATTTCTATAAGAAAGAATATGTTTTTCAGCATCTGCCCTCATTTATCCTGTAACATGTCAAAAGGCAAAAATCTCCAGTTGCACTGTATTTGGATCAGGTTTCCCACTCGCCTCACACAAACATTAAATATTGGATGTAACATTTTGGACAGCTCTCAGTTTGATAACATACAGTATGTTAAAGGGCAACATTCCCAAAGTTATCTGTCTCACTCAGTTATGTTGTATATGGATCTGTACCAAGCCTCACATACTTTCACAGCAGCCACTGCATTTTTCATCAGATGATCAGAAAGGGGTTAAAAGAAAGAAAACAGAAGCTGTGCAATATATTTTAAATCTACCTGTTAATTCGAATTTCCTCCTGTGCAGCTTGATTTGTACAATGTACAGTATATCAAACAAAGACCAATCCAACTGGTTAGGGTTTAGATTTTATTTCTGAGCCAAAATAACTCAGTAGACAACGCTAAATTTTTATATGGATAAACACACTGGTTTAAACTAGACACAAGTGCTCCTAGTTGCCTTATTTTACCTTTTTTCTGCACAGACGGAAGAATGGAGCGAACTGTCACTCAACTGGACACACAATGAGAGCTTCTGAATTTAGTAGTAGAAGTATAACATACATAGTGACAAAACAGGCAGATATCAAAAGTACTATTATTAATATATGAATCCATGTTTGTGTTACAGTGGCCTTGTTCATACCTGGTATTAAAATGTGTCTTGAATGTGTCTCCAGTGATCACATCTGATCGGATATCACTTCCCAGCTCTAAATACATACAAACATCTACAAACACGTTTTTTTTTTTGCAAGGACCAAATTATGTATAACTCTGAGTTTTTAAGGTCTGAGTTTAAAGATGTGTCAGATGACAATGTCAGTGTCGGCGTGAGGGAGATAAATAAAGCGAGTGATCTGAGTCAGGAGGAGGAAAATGAGTCATTGAGCTGCAGATCTACTATCAAGAAAGAATTTAAATAAAGAAATCGACTATGTTGGTCAGTGTTGATATTGTGGACACAACCAAATCTAAATATTGAGACACTGAGACACTTGATTTATTGTGAAACTATAGTGAGTCAGAGGGCGGCAGCCGAGTAGGTGGTCCCTCACATGTGGCCCAGGATGCTGATGTTGATACCAAGTCTGAACGAGGTCAATGTTCGATAACCTGGCATAAGTTTAAAGCCAGCCGGTAGCAACACAGGGAGATCATGACGCACATGACCAGAGTTAACATGACTCTTCCTATGTTGGTTTGTTGAGCTGTTAACGTTAAACCACTGTAACAGTGTGCCTGTAGCACAATAACCTATGTTCACATGCACAAAAACACATCCCCCTTTATATCCTTAAACACATTCAGCTGCTCAAAGTAAACCATCGAAAACCGTGTCTTCACCCACGGTTTAAACATGGACTCAGTTTCCTCAGAAGAGCTACCTGTTACTGATCATTAATGTGTTTCGTTCAATCTGTCTTTTAACTTGGTATCTCTTCCCAGTAAACGGCTCAATTGCTCTCGGACCTTAAATCGCCTCACTGCTGAAAGGTTTTCTGCAGCTTTTGATCCGAGCATAGCATTATCTCTCCATGCAGATGTGGATTATCATATCCAAGCTTTTAACACACACTGCTCCTCCATTTTAGACAAAGTGCCTCCTTTTGAAAAGCGATTGGTCCCCTCCATAAATACATCACCTTGGTTAAACAACTCTATTCGTTGTTTCCTGCGTAAATGTAGGAGGGCAGAGCGAGTGTGGAAATCATCTAAGCTGCATGTTCACCGTCTTTATTACAAAGACCTTTTAACTGATTTTATTTTTATTTTGCCAAGCTTATTTCTTCCAGTAAACGCAACCCCGAAGTCCTGTTTGACACGATTAATAACATTGTCTCTCCTGCAACTCCTGAGGTGCCTATATTATCAAATAAGGACTGCAGTAATTTTCGATCTTTTTTTGTAAATAAAATCACAAATGTTAAAGCTAGCATTACCCCCTCGTCCACTCCCCTCTCCTCTCATGTAAGTCGGCCATCAATTTTGGATTTTTTCTCTCCCATCTCCCTGCAAGACCTTTTTTTGATCTGGTGGGTAGTATGAAACCCTCCTCCACTCCTGTCGATGTCCTACCTACAACCGTGCTAAAACATTCACTTGAGTCCATCGCTCCATGTCTGGCCTCTATTATCAACAGCTCCCAGCAATCTGGCTGTGTCCCAGCCTATTTTAAACACGTGTTCAGCGTGTTCAGCCGCTCCTGAAAAAAAAAACGACCTTGATCCATACCTCCCCAATAACTACAGGCCTATATCTAAGCTGCCATTTATTTCTAAAAACCGAGAAAAAGTGGTTGCCAAACAGCTTACTGCCGTCCTGACAGCTCACAAAATCTTTGAAAAGTTCCAATCGGGTTTCCGCCAGAAGCATTCAACCAAAACGTCACTTCTTAGAGTCACCAATGACATTATGATGTCTGCTGATAAGGGTGAATGCTCTGTGTTGGTGCTGCTCGATCTCAGTGCAGCTTTTGACACGGTGGATCACAGGATCATGATTGAAAGGCTTAGGCAGTGGGTGGGTGTCTCTGGGAGCGCCCTGGACTGGTTTTCCTCCTATCTCTCTGATAGGAGTTTTTCTGTGTCACTTGGTCCATATGTGTCTGAAACTGCAGCTCTATCCTGTGGTGTGCCCCAGGGTTCTGTCTTGGGTCCTTTATTATTTGCTTTATATATGCTCCCCTTAGGTCATATCATCAATTTTAGAGATATATCCTATCACTGTTACGCCGATGATATTCAGCTCTCTGTGTCTTTTAATGTCTGTCTCAAACAACTGTCTGGTTACCATTAAGGACTGGATGTCTAACAACGTTTTACAACTTAATACTGACAAGATTGAAGTTCTAATTTTGGCCTCAGACAGAGTAGCACCCAAAGTTGCTAAGTGTATTGAGTCCCTTTCCTCAGCTGTATGGTCTAACCTATGAAATCTTGGGGTTATGTTTGATCAGGAAATGCATTTTGATCAACATATTAATTCTTTGACTCGTTGTTGCTTTTTTCAGTTAAGAAATATTGTAAATCTAAGGTCTATTGTATCAAAACCTGAGCTGGAGATGATTATCCACGCTTTCCTTTCATCACGCCGTGAGTATTGCAATTCCATGTTCACCTGCCTCAATAAGTCATCTCTCAACTGTTTATCAATTTATTCAAAATGCTGCTGCAAGATTATTAACCAGGTCAAGCTGGACGACTCACATAACACCTATTGTATCCTCTTCACATTGGCTTTCCATCAGGTTTAGGATCCACTTTAAGGTCCTTGTTTTAACTCAGTGAGCCCTGCCTGGTCTGGCACCGGAGTATATAAGTGACCTTCTTCATCCCTATATCACCAGTAGGTCACTTAGGTCTTCTGACGAGGGTAAACTATCTGTCCCCCGCACTCGACTAAAAACAAAAGGGGATCATGCCTTTGCGGTTGTGGCTCCAACACTATGGAACTCTCTTCCTCTAGATATACGGTCTGTGGTCTCTGAAGATTTTAAAAAGCAACTGAAGGCCCATCTTTTTAAATTGACTTTGTTTCACAATAAGATGCCCCTTCATTGTTCTAATGTGTGTTTTTTTTTTTTGGAGTCCCCTGTTGCCTGTTTGGATGTTTGTTTTAAGGTATTTTATTAAAAATTGTCTTTTTACCATGTGGCTTTTGTTGTTATTGCTTGTAAGTTTTTATGTTTTTATTTTACATGTTTGTGTTTGTGTGTACATATGTACGTAGACATGTATGTGTGTGTGTGTGTATATATATATATATATATATATATATTTATATGTATGTATTTTAGATGTACATATATATTCTATGTGTTAACTTTTTATTCTTGTGAAGCACTTTGTGAATATTATTTCTGTGAAAGGTGCTATACTAAATAACTAACTTATTATTGTTATTACACCACCTCCTACTCCAGACCAGTGTTGATCCCAATTGCTGACATCTGATAACATGCGTGGACACACACAGCATGGGGATGCACATACAGCCAACACTGTCACAGACTGACTACAGTGAGCAAAGTGATGCTGCACAATCTTATCAGAGTGGACCGATTTATCTGGGCAAGTCAAACATCTAGTCAGGCCACTGCTGGTCAAGCTCCCATCACACCTCTGCTTATCACAGAGAAGAGATAATCCATGGAGTCCTGTCCTTCAGGGACAAATGAGCCTTTGTCAGATTGTGTGTTCATGTGGTGTCGGACAAATCAGAAGAATGAGTTCCTGACTGGTGAAATTCAAGTGAACGTCATCTCAAGTTCAAACAACAACTCGGAAAGTCTGTGAAAAGTTTGTGACATGAGTTGCTGACATCATCACTTATAAACCAATTCATGTATTTTTTACAATCATCTCTAGATAGCTTTTAATGTGGACTTTTCTAATAATACACTATTTTCACTTGCTAACTGCACGTCCATCTCTCACAAGCGCACCACCATATACTTTTTTTCATGCACTTTAAATTATTGATGTGCCGGTTACACCTGATCTTAACTCAAAAATACTTCATATTTTATTACAGAAACCATATTTTCCATTCTGTCTTCAAAGCACATGAACACACTGAAGTTGTAACAATCAACTTCACATCTGGGGAAATGGAACCTCCCGTGGAGCATGTGAATGCACAGAGAAACCAGATTGTAAAGCTATATATGTATATCCAGCAATATTTATATGTAACACATTTAGTCTTATGCATTAAAAAAGAGATGTAAAAATTTACAAAATGTATGTGAATAAGCGTCTTGGAATCACATATGTAAACAGTTGTATTTAAAGTTGTTTCCCACAAACAAACAGGGAAACCTGTTCATCTCTTTGAACAGAGACAAATAAAGTGTCCCAGTATAAACATGTATCGCTGCAGTTGTCAACAAGTGTGATAAGAACAGAAAGTTGCTTCCTGCTGCTCGAGCTGGATGAGGATCATATCCAACCAATCACTTTGAAGTGTTGCCAGGATTATACCACAACTGATTGACTTTGGAGTGACTAACAGAGTGACTATGATCTATTTCACATTCAAACTGCGGTGGGCCAGCACAGCCGCCAAACACTGTGTGTTGTATTTACTCAGGGATTTGGCCATCCCCTCCTTCTCATCAAGCGGTGTGTTATGACTGGCGGCCAAGTAAAAATGTAGAGAAATTGAGGCGATTTTCATTTTGTCAGCTTAGTGTGAGCCTGTCCAGGATAAGAAATTAGATCTGTTATTATTCACATACAACAGCAGTGAGAAACTTCAAAACCGTTCAATTTAGCGTTTCTCCCTGCAGACGAAACAGAAGCAGCAATCCAGGAGGCTGCTGCTGGAGAGAGAATCCCTGCAGTTACAGGAGGGAAGATGTTTTGCCAAGTCAATATAGGAATTACAAGAGAACCAACTTGTTAGTATTGTAATGATTCTGCAAGGACATTTTCACAACCGTTATAAAAGATATTTTCATTTGTGGTCAACATTTCTCTCAGAATGACTATTGTGGTCACATGTGAGCTTTACAATTGACCCTGGGAGCTCATAACAGGGAACCGATTTGCTAAATCAAACTGAATTGTTTCATTTTGGACGGAGAAATGACAAATGAGCTACTATGAGTACTTACATTAGATCGAACAGGGGTTTAGTTTTACACTTAAATTGTAGTACCATATGCCAAATGCCATTCAGCTAATTAAGCTAACAGCTTCCATGAGTTGTTGAAAAATTCTGTCTCAGCTCATTTATTTTATAACAAGAGCCCTATTGCAGGGTCCGAATTATGCACAAGAGCAATACGTGATAGGTTAACATGCGGAAAGAGTCTCAAGTTTTATTGCACGGCCCCATCAACAGTAGCTGATCCATGTAAAATAAATAAAGCTTTGCTTATTTTAGCCTTATTATTGAAATGATGAAAAAAAATGCTAAATCTACTGATCTACTTCATACTCTCTGGTACTTAGAGTATTTATTTATTTCTTCTGTTAATATTTTCAAACTGTAAAGTTCAATAAAAATGTCAAAAGTGTATTGTTGGATTCATTGAAAAAAAATCCAGCAAAGAGATGCTAACTTTAGCTCCTGACAGGCTAATGTATCATCAAGGACCACTTTCTAAATGTAGAGACTTAAATGTAATGTACCCTGTTAGAGCTGTCACTTTTTTTTAATTTTAAATGTGAACATAAATCCGAAAAGTTCATATTCAAACTATGATGACTTGTATGAATTTACAGTGTTGAAGCGCATCAGTCCGTCTGAAGTCGTTTTCCAAGTGATCCAGCAGAGGGCGCTCACTATTATCTTGCGCCTATCAGTAAAGTAAGCCAGTAATGTTACGTTTTCTTGCCACAAAAATGGAGGACACTAACTAGTTTCACCATTCTGAGCAGACAATCACGACAGCAAGTGTGAATCCATCCCCTACACTGTTGCTGCTGAACATGAACTGTCTTTGAATACTGATTATTGCTCTTACCACTGGCAAATCAGAAGGTATGGGAACTTTCCCGATAGTTTCTTGGCTACAGGGGGCAGTCACAGAGTCAGTTACACATAAGTAAGATTAGACCACAGATCCAAACCGAGTGGATGCAAGTGAAAAAGCGAGTAAAAAGACAATTCATGCTGTAAAAAGGATGTTTGAATGAAAAAAAAAAAGCTTTACAGGCTTTGCACAGAATTTTTCAAACTTAAGAAGCTTGCAGCTCAGTGAGGATCTAAAGAAACACCAGAAGGTGGTGAAACAACCATATGTGTTACAGTCTCACATGACATATACAATATGAATTAGTGCTTTGTTGAATACAAAATGGTTTGTTGTGATGCAACCTAAGTGAGAGACACTATTGTTTATTGTAGTCTCTGAGCTACAGCAGCCAGTAGACCACTTTATTTCTGGCAGTGAAGAAGAGACCAGTAAAGAACTACAGAAAGTACCTATAATTAGCTTAGCTGTGATGAACTAAAGTTGGCTGCACTCCTGAATCACGCACTCCACTTTGCTATGCCTGGTTACAGTTGTTCAGCTATGATTTAAAAGGTGGAGTTTAACTATGCCTATTTTTTTCTTCTTGCTTTTGGAAACACTGTTGCTATTTCTTTCTTGCCGAACCATCACAGTAAAGACCAGGCCTTTGTTTAGTTTAGTCAATGTCTCTATTAAATCATTTTTTCTTAAACTTTATGTTGAAAAAAATACCATTTTGTCTTTTACAATCAAGGGAAAATAAGTAAACTAAGAAAAACATATTAGATATTTTTTGTACACACAAATGGAAATTCTCAAATGAGACATTAATCAAATGATCTATAAATTTCTCCTTAAATGCATAAAACCTGGCCATTGATTTATTTGATTGATCCAGAAAGATGACTCAGGTCAATTTTCCACATTGATTTTAGGATCTCTGAGTCTTTTCTGGAACAGTCAACTTTTAGATGAAGGCCGCAGCGTGGGCCCTGTAGAACGCAGGTAACAGTTGTAAACAGATCCGGAGAGGAAACTAAGTGGGTGTTCATGTTGTTTCAGCCTTGTTACAACAACACACAAGCAGGGACATCCCCAACCACCCACCCAGAGCCACTGTTCCCAAGCTGATTGACAGTCTGTCAATGTCAACAGTCGACCAGCCAATAAAGGTCAGAGCCGTCCAATCAACCAGCTGCTGTTACCCAACCAGCAGGTCAGAGATGTAGCCAGTCAGCCACCAAGAGAGCAAAGTAGCGGTTCAGTCAGTCAACACCTTTTGGCTCCTGGGATCAGTATGAGTTTCCTGTCCCTGTCTTCACACACACACACACACACACACACACACACACACACACCCACACACAGACAGACACACACAGTGCGAGGGAGACGTGTGCATGCAGACACTTGCAGAAAGTCAGATTCACGGGCCCAGCCAAGCCAAATGGCTGCTCTTGTCACACTTTGTTACACTTTGCTCTGAAACAAGCAGCAGCGCTTCCTGTGAAGTCTCACATGTATCCAACAGATGTTTTTCTGTCAGGTAGTCAGACATTCTACCTGCAGAGCGCTGCGGTTTCCCCGGCTCTCATGCATTCCCTTTTCTAAAACCACAGGACCACTGCTTTCTGATCTGTAGCTGGCTGTGTTAGCTCATGATACGACCCAGCGTTACATAAAATGAGTGAGCAGGATAGAGGTCAAATGCGATTTGACAGGATGAGCATGTTGCCTGCTGATCCGGTTGTCAAAGATCAAACCACTGACCTTGAGAGGAGATGTTACGTAACACTGATATTGTCATACAATTTCTTTTCAGCACATGTTGCATTTGTTTCTTTTCCTAATCTATAAAGGGATTAAATAAGGATTGCCCTCCGTATTTACGTCATATTTCGCTCATCATCATTCATACTTTGTAACTGAAGGCTAATGGAACCTTTTCTCGAGATGTTAAAGCTTATACAAAAATTTTTTTTAAACCATTTTCATCTGCATGTCTAAAAGATTTCTGAAGGGGGGGGCAAGTTTAAAAAAACACATACCTCCCCCAAAGCCAACAGTCCCTTCAATTCAGTCAAGCTGCACCAAATTAGACACACTCATAAATATCAGCTCCATGAAATGGGCCTGATTTTTCAAAAAGATTCTTTAAATTATTCTTTGGAAAACTGGTGAAAATGTCCTAAAAGCATCTCACAATGTTAAAGAAAGTAAAAAATAAAAAATAATGGATCAGCCCCCTTGTCCAGATCCGCACCAAAGCTGAATTTTTTTTTGCCGACGTTCCTTCCACAAAGTTTGACGGGTAAATCCATTGTGTAGTTTTTGCGTAATCCTGCAGACGAACAAACAGACAGAGGTGAAAACATAACCTCCTTGGTTCTGAAAAATGTAATTACGCGAGTGTAACATGTTACTGAGAAATGAAGTTATAATCAGAAGTCACAAATATTGTTTTTATTGACAATTATAAAATAAGTGTTTGAAAAAGCAGTGTCTCCTGTGTCTCAGAAACGGCAGTTGGTCAGTTAAGACTGAGCTTATGTGTAAGACTTAAAATATTTTTAGCTCTCTTAACCTCTAGATCCTGACAGTTTAATGCAATTATACACACTCTACTCTACTGCACCACACACACACACACACACACAATCACATAATTTTAACTACAAACACACGTTCACACAAACCCATTCATGAACACATTGAGCAGGTGTATCCACCTCCCAATGAGACACACTCAAGCCAAAACAACCAGGAAGCAAATGGCAACATCCAATAAAACGGCCCAATTTCTCCGGTTGCTTTTTCACTACCTTGTCTAGACAGAAACGTGCTTTTTCTAACAGCCTTCCCAGAGTCTGAAGTCCTCTGCGAAAAGAACCGTGAGCCAGCCTGGTTCCAGCCTGGTATCCTGCTTGTAATTTCCCCTCCTCTTTCACGTCCATAAAACATCTCTTTCAAAACTGCTTCACCTGAAGGTTGTAAATCTATAACTGTGGTAAACGAAACATATGTTTCTCTTATGTCAAGTTACTACATTATACTTCAAGTGCCCCTAGTTGCCGTGTCTTGTGAAATGTGTAGGAGGGTTCTTACAGTCCTCTAATTATGGTTTTGAGGAGATTCAATATGTTGTGTATATTCACGTTTTATACATTGTTTGAGCAGTTTTTATGACCACGAGTCTCACTGTGACCAAAAATGTGGAATTGCAATTCAGCAAATAATTTTCTTATTCAATCACAAATCCTTTTGGTCCAAATCTCTCTATTTTTTTACTTCATAACAGGTTCGCTTCAAAGGATAATGTAGAGTAGACACATTATGCGTTACAGTCAAAGCCATAATCTATCATCATCGATAATAAATTGATTTTGGATCCATCAAACAAGAGTAATGTTGAATGAGCTGCTGTTTATCTATTTATGTATCAGCAGTATATTGGATTAGTGTTTGTACAACTGACAACAGTGTGTCGTCGTCACAGCTTGACTTACTCAGCTAGTTTGCAATTCTTCTTATGGGCTTTCTCAGGCCTGGACACGGACATCATAGTAAACTGTTGCAACAGGAGCCAAGCATGTGGCACCAATAACATTTATAGTTGGGAAACACAGGAGAGATCACAGAGAAGACAAGGAGGCCATTCAGATCTTGACTTACAATCAGTCCGGTATATTTTCAATGTTAGGCAAAAAAGACATGGAAAACAGACAGCTGCATTGGATAGCAAGAAGATTGATTAAATGCAGCGTCAATAAATTATATGAATACACTCAGTTTTACAATATTACATTTGGCAAGAAGTTGTGCACAGTATCAACGTCGATCAGATGTTAACATCTTTGTCTCATTTACAACATACCGTATGCAGGGCCAGCTCTAGCCATTTTAGAGTCCCATAGGTGAGATTTGATTGTAAACATAAGACAAATTCCTTAATATTGCGCTTTCTTTACTAACTAGTTTCTATTTTTTACCTTTGCACATCTGAAGCCTTGGACCTTTCCATTACAAAATAAATTGAGATCATTTGAAGTGTATCTGTTTTATGTCTCAGGCTAAATGATGCGCAACTATGCATCAGATGGTGCAACATCCTCTCATTTTAGGGCGCACAACACTAAGGATAAAATGTGGAAGAAGGAGCAATGTTTATTCCATCATGTTATCCTGATGGGTTAGTCTGTTGTAATACCTTTGGGCAGACTACAGATAGAAATCAAAAATTCTGCATCATTAATAACATCACACGTGTTATCCAGTCTCTGCTTTGCTTCCTAGTTAGTTTCACAATTAAATACAATGCCTCACTTGTGTATAAAGAACAAAAAGGCCTTGCACCATGGTACTTCTATGATGTACTCAGTCAGTAAAAACTAAATCAGATCTAGGGTTACAGTTACACTACAACAACTTTAGTACAGTTGTAGTACAAGTAGGAGGCAAAATGACCAGTTGTACTACAACAACTGTAGGACTATAATACAATTATACTGTACAGTATAATCTAAGAAAAGGAGTCTGCTACCATGGCTTGGTGGTAGGTTTCCACAAACAGAAATACATTAAATACATATGGACTAATATGAGGTCTATATAATCTGCGACTCCTCAACAGCCACAACATTGTGCTTTGTGGCTTTTGGTAAAGATACACCACAACCAATAGTACATTCAATCTTTTTTTTTTTTTAAATGAAATTCATCTGTAAAAAAGCTAAAATTACTTGTGTTTGCTGTATTCGTCCCAAAGGAGTAACTAGGATCACATAACAAAAAACATGTAAAGTACAATGCTCCATAGAGGATGGAGTTATTGCACATGCTTCTAATCATTGCCCCGATTTATAATTTGCATGTGAGGAGGTATTCTCATAGCGACCATAACAGCTTTATGTAGATGTAGATGGATGCACACAACCACAGAGCATCATTTCAGAGCCTTTGAGTCAGTGCTAGCATATGCTGACTATTAATGTCATGATCTGATACATGGGAGCCTTGCTTATCACAATAATGTGGTCCATCAGTACCAGACAGATTTTGTACAGCAGCATGAAAAAGTAACCACCAACTAATCATCAAAATGCAAAGTGTGTATTTTTAAGCTCAGTGCATTAGCTTCCATCGAAGTGGGCTCATATGTGTTTCTGCAGCCAGTCTGGCCGAGGACCACACCTACACATGGGCGGGTGTGGCTCAGGAGGTAGAGTGCGTCACTCACTAATCAGAGGGATGATGGTGCGTCTCAGCTCCTCTTGTCTGTATGTCAAAAGCCGTTTTCAGAAGGGAGCTCCTCGGAAATGTCTGGATAATTGGGTTATTCTGTGGACTTTGTCTTTCAACATTTGAAGAGAGTAGGGACATGGACGTTTTACTAGGGGGCTGGCAGGAAAGGTCTTGGGCAAGACACCAGTGTTTGAATGGGTGAGCCTTGTAGTGTTAATGCTTTTTCTGCGGTCATTCGGACCAGAAAAGTGCTACATAGCATACATGTACATTAGCATTTACATTTTGCAAAGAAGAAGCAGAATCCCATGCACTGGTGTGATCTTATTTTCTTAATTTTTGGGGGGGATATAGGACAAGAAGGTGAATATCCCGTATACGTTTGAAGGGCTCCTACCAGTAGATGTTAGATGTTACTTTTCTCATTAATGTAAAACTCACTACCCAATGCGTCCTGCCACAGTCTCTCACAATACTTCAGGAAAGGCAGGTTCTTCTTGACTCCCAAGAGTCACAGACTCTCATTGTTTCTAAATAAAATCCACCATAAACAGCCTGCAGTTAAACAGCTGCGTGACTCGTGTAATACATCACAGTGAGCAGCACATGTCTTGCAGTTTTTCCAAACATGACTCAATCGCACAGCTAACTGGAATTTAAAGGTGACTACATTTTCCATTACTACCCCTAGTGGTTGTGGAGAGGCAAAAGTCAAGGTTGCTGCAGACCCACACAGGTGTTTTGAGTTATTGTGGCTTATTGTCACGTAAAAGTCGGCTCCTAGCAGTTGTCAGGCAGTTTGCGTTTATGTGTTTTGGGGGAGTAGTTTTGATGAGAGGGCCGATGGGAGGGGTTGGGATGTATCAGTTGCATATTTTCAAAGTGTAGCCTGCTCTTGCAAGCATTTCCAGGTCTTCCAACCCTAGCTTTAACGTTACAACAATTGGGAATCAAATATGTGCACTGATGCCTTCATGTTCACTTTCAGTGTAGTAGAATAATTTAATACTTTAGCAAGACTAAAAGTGTGTTTGGAACGATGACTAAATGAATGCAGTTACATTTCAATGGAAGGACATGATTAAGTAATAAAGAAAAAGACCCAAATTACACATAGCCAAAGGATTTATGAATCTACTTCAATAATGTTCCTTCTCCCATGTGTCACAATTCAGCACCTGCATCCTTTCTCAGACCGCATATGAAGACTGATCGTGTCACCGTGGTGCGACTAGGCTGTCCCATTTTGAAGCCTCCTTCAAATGTGGCTGACAAAGGCTTCCTGTCAAAGCAAGAGAAGCCACTCAAAGAGTCTAACCAGCTGGTGATGCAAATGGATCCCATTTCGTCTCACCCTTCATGGACCCTTAAGTGGTACTTAAGTGTCATTGATACTTTAAATTTGAAGTATTGGTGAGGTTGTAGTAATATTAGTTTATTAGTATTGTTTTATGTATTCAGTTGCTGATCAGTTCTAAACTTGTGAAAAGAAAACAGTTTGTCAGATTCTCTGTGTTTACATGACATAAACCTGGATCACAGCAGTACAACATTATTCTGATCATATCAGCATTTGAGCTTTCCACCCTGACGTGTGAGTATGGTCTATACCATGTTAACCGCATCATTATCTCGACCACCATTCATTCATGAATCATCTTAATTTCCCATGTTACAACCACATCGTATGGCCACATTACCTTTGTTCACAAATAGCTAGTCCATTACGGTCCATGAAATTGCTAAATTCTCCTCACTTGTACGCTAAAGTTGTTTCCCCACTCTGTGGTCGTAAATAATTTTAGGGGTAGAGCCCACCAATGCTGCTCTGTTACTGTAGCAATTTGGCTTGTTTTGCTGGAGACAGACAGTTTGAGCGTGTGACAGAATATCGGTGGGCGCTGGAAAGATCAGGAGAGGAGGATGTCATCATGTTGTTGAGTTTTTAAACATCACAGCTCAGTTTACATAAGATGGACATCGAAGTGTCAGCTGTTAAAAAGATATTTAGTGCTGCTGTTAAAGTTGTGTATACAATTGAATCGGGCTACAATATGTTACAACAGTACAACAAGCCACAGAGCATTTACAGTTAAACAGATTCATATGTGGGAGCTCCCCAGTTAAACCACAGTCCTGAAGCCTACTGTCGACTGTGGAGAGGTGACCACATTTCCCCATGATTGGTTATTATGGAGTCAGTGACACAGGGCAGGGTTACAAGTATTTACCTCATCAAAACTATAATAGATATCATAAGCAGAAAGGAGGATTCATCTGGCCTCTTGTTGAAGTTCAGAGCAATGCTTCCCATGGGAAGGATCATTGTTTTGGTCTAGAACACTTAGGACCACTTCTTCCATTTGGCATTAGGGGATAATGTAAACATAAGTGTCCTTTTATTTCCCTAATGGCTTCATAATGTGTGGAGATCTCTGTCTGTGTGCTTTATAGATCGTATTTATACATTTTTTTCAGAAAACATGCAGGATTACTGTTTAATGTTTAGCATCTGGTCCTCTGTGCTAAACATAGACTCTAATGTTAACGGTGATATGTTTAGGGCCACATCAGGTCATCAGCATTCAAACCTATGTCTATAGTCTTGTACACGAATGCAAATATGTTTTGTACCTTGTGTGTTGCACTGCAGTTGTTCGAGATTGTTTGATTGTTTGTTCAAGATGCTGCTGCACATTAACAATGTCACAGCTCCTAACTGGTTTCCCGGAAGACCATTATCCGCCATTAAAATTACATTTAGCAGAATATGTGTGTAAAGAGTCATAATGGAAAACATGCAGGTTCCAACTTGTGATGCCAACTTTTGACTGTTTAACGAGACCCACAACTCAAACTCAAAGAAGAAAGACAGTATTATCTACAAAATAACTGTAACTCTGTCCCTCACAATAAAGGGCAGGTCAGGTAATACTGAAGACATTCAGGTATTCATTTCATTATTTGCCATACTCTTAATTGACAATAGCTGAGAGCTGACATGGACACATGCAGGCAGTCTGAATGGAGCTGGAAGTGGATTCCCTCTCTTGATAAAAGACCTGGTCAAAACCTAGTATATGACTGCACCGTGTATTATCAATTTCAATGGAAGGTTTAGCTAAAGCCTTCTTTAAAATGTTGCTAAACATTCTAATTTATATGTTTTTCTTTTGTTTCTGTTGCACACCCCATTGAGACTCCATGTTAACAAACAGTCACTTCCAAGACAATTCTAAGCTTCTGCTCTGCACTGCTGAAATCCTGCTTTTAAAACCATTGGCCGATAAATCACCACACACATGCATGGCTTCAGGTAAAATGATTCTTATTTTGAGAGAAAGTGAGAAGCTTATTCACATCTACGTCAGCGGCCATGCAATCAATTGAATGAGACAGAGAAGCATGCCTGTGGACGGAAAACTAGACCTCGCACTCATGAGGCAATACGCATGACTTATTCTATGGGAAATAAATGAGCTTTATACAGTGCTAAATATGTCACTATGGTTTTTTGGGGGGAAAATGCTCTAAAGGGGTCTAAAAAAAGATCTGTAAATTTAGCAACAAAGGCGCTAAGTTGGCAACAATGTCTGTCAACGCCCCTTGATGACCTAATAGAAACTGTTTGCCTAAATCCTTTTGAAAGAGCAACGACCAGGGGGAACAGTCCAACACCCGACCAGTGGTGTAACTTCATTTGTCATGTTCATATTTGTTAAACACATCAGCTCGAGAATGAAATTGAAAAATTGGTCCCAATTTTATCACTCTCACTTACTTCTTAAAATTGCTTTGTTGACTTAGAAATGTACATTGCATTGTGTTCATAAACCTGTAATATATGATTTAAAAAGTGTTTGTTTTGCAGTTTGTGTTGCATCTCCAAAATTTCCAAGCAACATAAACACTGGTTCAGAATGATTATAAACTCAGTTTTCGCTTCCTGTGTGAGCATGGAATGGTAGGCGCGGGAATTGTATGTAATGTTCCCTGAAAAACAATCACAATACGATAGAAAACAGCTGCCGATGAATACACATTAACTGGTTTGTGTGTGAATCTTGTGTGTGTGTGTGTGTGTGTGTGTGTGTGGTCCAGGTATTAATCCTGTTGTGGGGGCCTACATCTGTTTTCACAGTCACATTATGGGGACTCGTCTTACTTATGGGGACCAAAAGTAAGTCTCAGTAATGTAACTCTTTAAGTTTTAATGTGAAGACATGTTTTAGGATTAGGTTAAGGTAAGGTTTAGGTTAAAGTTAGGGCATGGGTAACTATGGTTAAGGTTCAAGTAAGTCTATGTCATGTGCTCTGAAGTCATGTGTGTGTTTAAGCCAGTAGAAATAAACATTTTCTAGAATGACAAGCTTACATTACACAACGTGTTGATTCATTTCTGTGGATCAATATTGTATAAAGTTTATCCGAGCTGTGTGCGTAAAGCATTTTTATATTACACGTTTCAGTGAATGTGTGTATCTGTGTAAACATGTTTGTGTTTTTGGGTGGGTGGGAGCTTTGTGGAGATGTGTGTACATGTGTTGTCACTGACAGCTGCCATCCTCCACATGCAAAATACCTTCCGTCTTATCCACAGGGGTTACTACACTTAAGCAAGACACACACATACATGAATTGACACACAAACATCCAAATCATTTATTTACAACTATGTCAAGATTGAACATTGCACCATCATGAACAATAAAACACACCAAAAAAAAGAGACTTGTCAGTTCCACATGTGCTCATTTGACAATCACTGTACAAAACGGACTGGCAGCAAATATGAAACACAATATCCATAGTAATACACCCACACATGTGCATACACTCACACACACTCACACACACACACACACACACACACATTACCCAATACACACTCGGTCAGCGTGGGTGGGATTGCTGCTGGAGCAGACACACTCCGTCAAACAGAGCTCTGTAGATTACATTTGGAGCACATCATGTTGTTGATTCACAGGCCAAACCCAAGGAGGTCACTTTGGGACAATTCTTAGAAACTTCTGTGAATAGGGCTCAACAATGTGTGCGTTCATGTACATGCAACAGTAAATCACCTACTGTGTACACCAGGTATCTGTGTGTAGGAGCAAATATAAAAGCTATACTCTGGGAATTTAGACACTAAAAATTCAACGTGTATACATCTATTATCTATTCTGCTTAATGTGAGGAGCTCAGGGAGAGCTGGAGCCAATCCCAGTTGGCATTGGGTGTGAGGGTCTATATGTCGTTGGACTGTGGGAGAAAGACCCCCACAAAGATACCAGGAGATCCTGTAAACTCCACGCAGAGAGACCCCGGCCAAGCTGGGATTCAAACCGGGAATCTTCTTGCTGTGTATATTGCACTGTATTATATATCAGCGTATGTTGCTCTACTCCAAGACCCAACACTTGCAGCTGTCAATTACATCAATATATAGTATAAGTAGTATAGTTTTTGTACCATATAACCTGTGATCTCTCAGGAAGTCATACATGGAGCTTTTCCTTCAGCTGAGATGCTCATTGCTTGACAGAAAAGACCAATAGGAATCACTTGAAAGTAAGTGAGAGCTGGAGACCAAGAGATGTGACAAAATTACAATGACCCCTGGTCAAACTTGTTCTTAGGCTTCATTAGAGTCACAATCTTGTTTCGCTCTGTCTAATAGTCAAAAACCTGCTAGATGTGATCATGAATGATGGAACAGGACATCACATATGTCGCGGCCAAATCTCAGATCTTCGCTATCGATGAAGATGCTTCTGCTCTCATATTGTGATTTCAAATAAACCAGGCTTTCATGTCTCAAGAGCCTTGTGGACATCTCAGTATATTGATTTTTGTTGCATTGACAGTGGTTTTAATTGATTTTTAATGTAATACAAGTTGTTTTTTTTAAAGTATGAATGTATTACTAGACACCTGCAACATGTAATTTGGCAAAAACACTAGTGCACATTGTGTTACACATACTTGAAGTTGTTGGCATGTCTGTTGCCTATTTTAATGCTGATATTCATTTCATGGTCTTAATGCTCCAAACATCCAGTAACCCTAACCCATCTTGTCATTAGGGCACAGGACCCTTTTTAAAAGCATCAAGCAAAGGCATTACAAAGGACTAGAGGTGTAATGCTCCTTGATGTTGGTTGCCACCACTAAACCGAACAAAAAAGAGGAAGATTAATTGGTCTTTATGGCCTTTTCCTTTCCCTGTCTGATGTTGAAGAATGACAATGGTTATTGTGTTAATTACATTTTTAAAACCTAACTTTAACCTTTTAATCATCCATGATATTAGCCCTGAATGAAAGATACATAGTGAGAGATTGACAGATAAAATATTAACGTGTTTATTTCACTCCTGTAGAGCTCCTCTGACAGGCCTCACTTCTGACTTAGACCATAGTTACTTCAAGGTGTCCTGCTGTACTGAAGCTTTACTGACGTCCATCAGTTGATACTCAATTTGGATAACAGCGCTGGCCAAATGATTAAATGTAATGTAATTGAAATGTTTGTGGTTCTGACACTCTTCCAATAACTGACGGCAATTCTTGGAAGTTGTTGCGATGATTTAAAAAAAATCCACAAGGACACACAAGCTTGGAAACATCTATTGTATACATGCAGTGCACTCACAAGTAATTTACTTCACAGATGCAAACACACATGGATGCACACACGCAAACTTGTGCACACGCGCACACATCCACAGCTCTCGAGGGTTAGTTTGAGCTTCAGTTTTCCATGAACATACAGCAGGCGTTGGGCTCCCATCTCCTCTCTCAGCGCAGGAGACAGCATCAGCCAAGAGAAACACACTGAGTGATGGTGTGTGTGTGTGTGTGTGTGTGTGTGAGAGAGAGTAGAGAGGGAGAGTGCAACAGGGGTGGAAGAAAAGTGTGTATGGGCAAAAGGTGCATCGGTGTCTGTGCATGTGCAGTTACATATGCACGTGAGCATGTGTGTGTGTGTTTGCACTTTCATAAAGGTGGCAGCCTTTAAAACCCCCACAGATGACGACATTGCACAGCTGCGGACACCTCGGACATGAAGTCGTTTGTGTTATAGTCCACGTGGATGGCGCTCCATACGTGCACAATAGGTCAGTGTCAAAATATATAGCGCGCACAACAAATCAAAATGTCGACATCCACTAAAGAAGAAGAAGATCCGCGTCGTCCGCTGTTGTCTTTGTATTCCTCGACGATGGTAACAGCGGACCTCCTCCAAATTCAGCGTCCACATTTGTTTTTAGGCTCACATGTATTTGCTACCAGGGTCCAAATTAGTGAATACAAATATGTTCAGTCAGTGCCTCATTGGCATCCCCCTGATGATAGAATGTACGTCATCCTCAGATCCTCGCCGGCTTGTGGCTGTGGAAAGTATAACCCTGGCTTAAAGCAACAGGGGAATCGTCTCTTGTTTCCCCTCTTCCCTCCTTCCTCTCCGCTGGCTCGGCATATTGTAATGCAGTAATTACCCTCAGTGTGAGATTTATGGACCGGCTTACACTAATTGTAATGTTTCTGAATAATGTAGCGGAGGGAAGGAGCCTTGTTTCACAGCTTGGATCCACTAAACACTCACACTGCTTATGAAAATGACACTGACTAAACAATAATGCTGATTCTAAGTGAACCAGTACCAGCTGGGATGAACAAAGATCATCCTGTATTACAAACAGGCACAGCTGAATAATACTGTTTGCATCATGCAGTAACACATCAGTGTTTCCAGGACTTTCTTTTGTTTGGTGTAATATTAATGTTTGTGAGCAGACACAACTTTGACTCATGTGCAGGACTCAGATAGTGAGCAGGGGGAGGCCGCCTGTGGATCAGTGTTTATAAGAGCGGGTTCTTATCGACCCTGAGCTGTGCGCTGTCTGTTATTGCAGAATCCCTGTACAGCTTTGGCCAAACAGTTTCCTCAGCGTGTTTATATCCAAAAACACTCTCACTCACGCCGCGTCATCTCATCACAGAGGATTACACAGAGAAGCCCTGCATCCGAGAGCACCGAGTTTGTCGTGGCTTTGTGTTAATCTTTATTTTCCTAGTCTTTGATGTGTATTTATTGTAACTGAGACCAAGTCCTTGTAGAGGTTTAGCTTGTTGGATACTGAGGTCCTGGTAGATCGTGATGAGATACTGAGATGTATATTTGAAAGAATTACTGTGAGCTTTGAAAAAAAGGCAGTAATGACAAATCCTGGATTTAGACAGAAAATAAACTGTGCGAATCACAGAAATGAGCTCACAAGAATTATAACATATCCAAACTCTATCTGCTATTGTACAGTCTGGAGGGATGTGGTGAAAGTCATTTACTGGCAAACCGTTATTCATAAAAGAAAGTGACAACATTCAAGGAAACAGTTAAAATACTTACTTATGGATACTTATTTATACTACTTAAATTCTAATTATAGATACTTATATACACATTGAGTCAACTGACCTAATGAGATTGTTAAATATAACCTTTGCTAAAATTGAAAGTGATATTTCATTCAGTCCTTTATCAGTTATTTATAAATGCTCAACATGACTTCCAATTGCTCTAAGTTGTTTATCGATCAATGATTAATTTAAATATAATCATTCTTGATGAGTAGTTGATCATTAGTAGGTTTTGTATAATGTATCTGTTTGGACCATAAAATCTATATCTTTCTATCTAAAATCTTATAGTGCATAATAGATTTCATCATATGATTAGTATTGTAATAACTTAATAAACGGCATGAGCTACAGTAAAATGGCATTAAAGCACTTGGACACTGTAACTTCTTTCTTTCATTCACAGCAATCTTATCAATGGTTGGCAGTTAAATGTCCCTGTACGATAGACCTGGCATTGACCGGCTGCATCCGTTACTCATGACCACTGCACCACTTGTCATGTTTGCTCCTGACCTACTTTTGGTTACCTCCCCAAAGTCTCGTCAATCAGAGTCAACACGGCTCTTTGGTGATATCAGTTTCCACGGATCTAAAACACTTCCAACAATAAAGTAATTAGTCATGTAAAGCTGGGATCAATAAAATAACAGCAAATGGGAATATATGCTGAGCGAGCCAAACCCATCTTTGCGTGCACACACCTCACATGTTGCACGTTAAACTATCGATGTACAAGTAGGCAATTGTCAAATGATGATAATAATGTCATTGTCAATGTTTACAAAGCCTCCAGGAGCAGACCTGGGAAGTGAAGCCATTTTGGCACAGTGGCAGAACGGGGTCACTTCCACCTCCATATACATTCATGAGGGTTGGAGCAGCAGAAAAACAGTGAATCCTTTTTTCTGAGAAGTACAACCACTCTGAAATTATTATTTTAACATTACATCTTGAACCCATGTGGTTCAGTAACAGTTTTAAAGTCTAAAAGAACCATATTATTAAATTACTTTATCACATTTGTTTGTGCAGGGAGCCAAAATGTCAAAGTATGCCAGTAAAGTATGGAACCCTTTTTTTTTTTTTTAGATAGACTGACACTGTGAACATGTTCTTGGACATATAATGTGATTATAAGAACACAGTAGTCTCTAGTGAGATGCTTTTCTTTGTATATAGAACAATACCTGTTCATTCATCTGCAACAGGATTGGTATAAGTAGCAGAGATGACGCAATCATTTCACCTGTGGTTTTATATTGGAGGTGGCTGTTAGGATGCAGAGAATCCAAAATATACACACGTGTAATCAAAGGATTTTATTTTCTGCGACAATAGGTTGAAACAAAATGGGGAGGGAATTTCCTTTTTATATACCACACCTCTACCAATCCAGGAGATTATCATGTCTAGCCACCAACTAAAAGTTGCTCAAATCGTGTGAATCGGTTAAAAATTGCTGTGCATCCTATCCTAAAGTCCAAGGCTTGTTCTTTAATGGGCCAGTGTCCGCCCTGCTGCAGCGTCCTTGAGCGTGGCTCGAGTAAATCGAAACCTGGATAACAGGAGCCTTCAGAGCCTGTGAATCCTGACCTGACCGACGTCAGTTTGGGAAACGCTGTCTCTCTCCAGCTTTTGAGACTTTTCTCACAGTTATCCACAAGCAACACCCTGGTGAGTGTCTTTCTGCCAGACCTCTGCATATGTTGGCCAGACAGCAACACGCACACACACATACACACACACACACACACACACACACACACATTTATTCTAGGTTGTGTGGAAGCAGTAGCACCACACCCTGCAAGACAACCAGCTTGTCAATGAATTTACCACGTATCTTTTATTCCCTTAATTTCCGTTTTTGTGGAAACTTTTCTCTCTTCAAGCCAAAATCTGGGATCTTGAGGAAAACACTGATGCTTGACTTTCAGGATGTGTGTTCTGGGAAGGTGTGAGTGTGTGTTTATTGTGTTTCTGCTGATGGAGAAGGTGGTGGTGGAGGCACGGTGACCTCTTGCTGTTGTAGCTGGACCCAGGTTGACTAGCAGATGTAGGCTAAGCAGCAGACAACGGAAAATGGTTTAGAGGGGTCATGGCGGAGCTAAAGACAGGCAGGGTGGGTCTGTCTTTCCCTGCCAGGAAAATAATAAAGCTGACATCTGGAGCCCCTCCCTCATGACACAGCAATAGCTTTCGATAGCTCTTTACAACTTGTCAATATCACCTCTACTCTTGTAGATTTTGTCATTTAAAAGGCGTAATGAACGGCACTTTGAGGGTGTGTCCACTTAAATTTATAAAGATAATCTGCGTGTCATAATACAACAATATATTTATTCTAAACAGGCATAGAATAAAACTCTCATGTTGATGAAAAGACATAAATGATTCGCTAAAGAAAGTTGGGACAAAATGACATAGCCGATCTTAGGCCAGGGGACGGTTTATAGAAAACAACCATTTCACGGGCAGAGGCAGCTGTGAGGCGAGCCGTCTGAGCGAGGGGTCAGCTGTGATGATAAGGAGAGTAGCAGGAGATGAAGAGGTTTAAACTGTTTGAATTGACCTGGTTTGGCCTGGCTCTGGACTAGAGCTGCTAAAATAGAGGATAGGAGTTGGGAAGATAAACATATTGGGGGACTAATGTTGACCAGAGATGACAACCACACACAAACATCAGGAGTCACTCTGCTTCTGGTTTTATAGTCCCACTGAATTCAGTTTTACAGACTTCCCTTTGAAAAGTGCTCCGACCCAAACCTCCGTGCGTCTGTTATTTATGATCAGTATCTGGTCAACAATCTCTGCTGAGGAGGAAACTACACCAGCTCTGAGATCACTACAGGACTAAACAAAGGGAAACATCGGACAACATTCACTGTTCATTTTTTAAATAATCTTATAGTATTAAAATGCATATTATGTTTGTCAGATGGTCAGAACTGTAACCACATACTCAGATCAATATCCCACCCAGCTCTTGTGGGAAACCAGCCCTTTACTGATTCACTCTGCCTGTGAAACCAGCCCAAAATAACAGTCTGGACTGAGGATTAGAAAGTTGTGCGATATTAAATAGAACTTAATGCTTCAGTTGTGGTCAGTATAATTTGGCCCAGTGGACATGTTGCTGATTATGCTCCCAGGAGAGGTCCCATGAACAATATTACTTTGCCAGTGAGTTACATTGGGATGAAATTGTTGGATATGATTGTAGCAACGTGTACCATTTAGCATGGGGAGGTGGGACTTGTGTATAACACAGATTAACAAACCTGTAAACATTTCAAAGGGTTGTGTCTCCAAGTAGTAATATGGATAATATCTTTATTTACTTGTTATTCACACATTAGTTATATGTATTTTATATTTTAGTCATATTTATTTTACTTGTGCTTGATGTTCAGTTTTTTTTGTGTGTGTTTATTTTGTTGTCTTTGTAAAGCATTTTGTAACGCCTGTTGAAAGCTGGTGTATGAATAAAGTTATCATTATTATTATATATGGTTACTGCAACCAGCTGGCCTACCTACCTACCTAACTTAAATTAAATATATAAATGATTAATTTGTGTCAAATTATTGTCAGGCCAAATGTAGAGAAACCAGAAAGCTCTGCAAGACAATACTTTTACGCTATGTGTATGGAGCCTACACCTGCTTAATACCAACAGAGAAAATGTTGTTACCCGATAACAATAAATCACATAAAAACAAATTGCATATAATACAATGATATCTGTATTACTGATGATTTTAAGTGAATATTTTCAGCAACTATCAGAACTCATCGATTTTCGTTCATAAGCGAAATCAGTCAGCATCACAGAACAGAGTTAAAAAATTAATCAACATTTCAGTTGTTAAGTCTTGTGTAAAACAGGAATACTGCAGAGTCAGGCCCCAACGCCACCGTGACACGACCTAATCCTTTGACCTCTTCTGAGGCTTCTGCTCCCCGCTCTCTCCCTTACAACACGTATTACTCCACACCCCCCACCTACCCAACAATCTTCAGACTTGACATAGTCAGCTTATTTTATTAGGCAAATAGATACATATATATTTTTGGTTGTTTAAGCTTGATGTAGTTGTTATGTAGAGACAGATGCTGGTTTGAGAGATTGATGACTGACACTTTCATGGTCCCGCCAGATTTCACACAAAACGTGGAAGATGCGTGGACAAACGTTAAAGCAGTTTGCCATCAGAGAAACCGAAACAGGATTCTGTTCAGCCTTGTCAGAACTGATTCAAGGAGGTGGGTCTGAGAAAAACACTGACAGTTCCTCTAATAATCTAATAATTTGGTGAAGGCTGAAACTGTAAAATGTGGGTAACATTGGTACTTTCAATAAAACAAGATTAACCAGAGTGGTACTCAGTAGAGTACAGACCTCCACCAAGGGCAGGGCCCTTAAACTCAATCTAGCTGCACCAAATTACACACGTAGATATCAGTTCCCAAAATATGCCAGATTATTTTCAATGTAAAAAAAATGTATGGAAATTGATAGAAAATTCCTGGATCCATCCCTTTTCCGGATCTATGCCAAAACTTAATGGGATCTTTTTTGGCCCATGGCCCATCCTTCACCCAAGTGTGTGTGTGTGTGTGTGTGTGTGTGTGTGTGCAGTATGTTTGTCAGATAAAATCTTCTCAAAGAGATTTGTATTTTACATACATTAAGTATTTTTTTGTTTTTACAGTATAAGAATGTACTGTAAGCATTTATGTTCTAACATATATTAAGCTTATCATCGATGTGTGGTTAATGTTGTTGTGTTCTGATAATTTAACAGCCTACCTTAAAAGGTGTTCTGGATGCATGAGATATATTTTAGAACTGTGTGTGTGTGTGTGTGTGTGTGTGTGTGTGTGTGTGCGTGTGTGTGTGTGGCTGTATTTGTGTGTGTGTGTGTGTTTGAAAGGGAGTAGAGAGCCAAAACTAGGGAAAGACTGGTTATCTGATGAATGGAGCGGCTTTTTAAGGAAGACAGAATTAACCAAAATCTTAAGTCCTGCGCCCCCCAAAACTGTAACCTGACCACGGATGATGACATTTGAGGCAAATTACCTTCCACCTCGTCATGGTCAAATCGATTATCCTCAACATCTCAGTAACATAGACCATATTTAGTAAATCACAGTCAAAATGTCTGGCTCGACCTCCATCACTGAATTTAGCTCGGGTAAAGAAAGCGGAGAGAGCTGTTCATCCGACTTAATGTGAGATGGAGTCGAGAGGGATGTTGAAACGGGGGGAGGGAGACCAAATGAAATTATGTGGCCTAAAGAGGTGGGTGCCAAGTGTACAGTAGATGTGAAGCACTGAGAAACATAGACACAACAGTGCAAGCGTATTGTGAGAAAGCAGCCTTGGAATGATTCCCATGGTTCTACCAATGTAACTAAATAGCCAGAGGGAAGCCAAGATAATGGGGGAAAGGAAAACTTGTGTTTTAACCTTGTATTTTGTCATTGTAGCTTAAATTTATAAAGATATATTAATCATTTATAAATAATCCGCCAGCAACACAGTGGTGCAGTTCACCCGAGGTCTCTAAAATGATCATAGGTATGAATGGTTGTTTGTCTCTGCATGTTGACCCTGCCATGCGCTGGCGACCTGTCCAGGTTGTACCAGGTCACCCAACGTCCGCTGGGATTGGCTTCAACTCACCCTGTGACCCTCAAAGTGATATAGATAATGGATGGATGGATAATGTCAGTGTATATTTCAACTTTTGCAGTTATGTGGACAATGCTGTAATAATTAGAAAATGAAGTTGTATTTGTCTTTCTGATGTGACAGTGCCCCCTACATCAGCGTTATCTTATCTCAGTGTCGATGTTGCCTAATAATATCTGCAAGGGCAGGTACATGATATAGATGACAATATCACCAAATGTAACAGAGCCATACATCTGAGGGCTGACCTTCGTTATGTGTTAGCGTAACTTCACATGTTTAATGTTGTTGAAGATGTTGTAAAAGGCCTTAAAGAACTCTATGTGAGATCATTGAAATAAAGGGTAAAACATTTTACATCAATGTCAATGGGCATGACAGAGCTTTCAAATGCTTTGGTCAGTTGTTCACCACAGAAGTTGACACAACATTGCCATCCGACAAACATGAAACCACCGCTCAACCGGAGTCCTGAAGCTTCTCCACAACTATGTAGGAAAATGTTTCATCCATAAAAATTGGAAATGTATGCACAGTAGCTTTAGGGTTAACGTAGTTTTTATTCCTTCACTAATAACAATCACCATCTCTAAATCCTAATGCCTGTTGAGCAGAGAGTTAAGTGTGAACCAGAACCAGATAAACTACAATGTACTCTAGCTTGCTCACTGTTGGTTCTGATGCCCTCCATGTTCAACGCTACCTGTTGTTTGCTGAGGGCCAGTGGACTACAGGTGACCCTGTGTTACACAACCAACATAGACAAGCTTGGCTTTGTATCGTGGGGTGAAGAATATCTATTTCACTTCTGGGAGCTCGGCTCTTTTCATTTTCTCCTTCTTCATATCGAGCTGTCAGATTGCACTTTCTCAATGCAGATCTGCCTGGAGGATAACAATATTAGTGTATATAGGCTCCATGATAAGTTTGCTGCGCTCACAAATATGACCTACTTTTCCCTATGATATCGCTCCGTCGATCTGAGGGTCTGTCTGCATTGAGTTAGCAAGATTGACGGGCTGGTGTGTTTGGGGGGCCTCAGCTGCCTTCGGTGTTACCACACACTGTCAGGCCTAGCTTACATATCCCATTAGGGTGGAAAGAGACGGAGGCAAAGAGGGATGGAGGAGACTGGAGGGTCGGTTAAAGCCAGGGATGAATAGAAGAATTAAAGTGAAGGGGTCAGAGAGGAATGGGACAAGTGGAAACAGTGGGTCAGGACCGTCAGGACAGGCCTGAGGATAGCAGGGAAATACGTATGGCGCTAAGGAATTTTAGCCAGAGAAATAGCGGGATGTTGATAATGCGCTTTGGGAGGAATTATGGGGGAAGAGGTAGCTGTGGTGGAGGTATAGGGATGAAAGAGGCTGGGATATGGGGCATCCCGATGTCCCTCTGGGTATAATTCATACCATATAACCGCAATGTTACCATGTTCACATGGTCTAATTCAAGTTGGGAACTTCAGCAATAAAGGAAATACCCCCAAAAAAGTTAATAATCTCTGGAGGAAAAAGGGCGAGATGATGACAGGATTGGAGCAGACAGACGGGAAGAGTCAACTACAAAGAGATAGAAAAGGCTGAAAGTCATTAACAGAAAAATGACAACAATGATTTAGTTTTTTTGGTTCAAAAGCAATACATGTTGACCGAGGTCTCTTGTGGCTGTGTGAATGATGAAGGTAATTTTTTTAATGATGAAAGTATTTTTTTCCCCACATATTTGTATTCCTTGTCAATGCCTACATTACCCACAATGCAAGTTAGCCTAAAACTCTTCAGGTCAGAGATTAAGGTCTGTTTAATTAGAAGCATAGACTGTATATGAAGATGAATGACACGTCTCTGCATCCTCCGGCTTCCAGAAATAAAGCCAAGATATCCTGGATACTAACGCTGCCATCTTGGGTCGCTGACATCATTTGAAGCCAGAGGTGGCTCGTCAGCTCTATTTTTGTGTCCGAACTCAACCAGAGCCCGATTCAGATAATCAACAACCATGGTTATTGTTCGTTTTCAGACTGCAGACCTGTGCAGTGTAAAAAATCCAACCAGCCAGTGTGACCAACTTGACCCAGACCTGACTATGATTTCAAAACGTTATTCTCAAACCCAGCCCAGCTCATCAGAACCCTTTAGCTAGGCTAGACTGAAAGTAAGCCGATGTAGCGTGGTCCCAACGATGCACTACGTGAAAACAAGTGAGTCAATCTCAGATAATTAAACTAATTAAAACCAAAGATTTGAACCAACATCAGTGTGATAAGACCTACCAAATATGACAGAAAACATATTTTAGATTGAAATTTATTTGACCTGTTCTTTGACTTTTTTATTTGGTCCATCTCCCATCCACTAATATGGAGGAGGCAGAGTGTATGACCTGTACGGCAGCCAGCTACTAGGGCACGATTGAGATGCTTTGGCTTCACATTTGGTTCATCTTTATATATCAAGCAGAAAAAAGGAGAGGCAACAGATATCTTATATTTTAAATCCAATAATATAAGTCATTTTTGTAATGGTTATAAGAAATTAAAACAAATAAAAGGTATTATTGCAGAGAAAACATGGGTATTTTGGAATGCAATGACAGGCAATCACTGTATTCTACCTTTTGGTTTGGAGGATTTGTTAAGAATAAGGCAATACCAGCAAAACAGGAAGTGGAATGGCAAGTAGATAAAAGGTTAGAGGAGATCTCCAAGGCAAGAAAAAGCAAGAGCGACAATGGAAGAAAAATGGGACTGGAGAGGAGAGTGGTAAAGGGGGCAAAGTCGAAATGGGGATGGCGATGGGAGGCTGGGAACTAAATAGAGAAGGGGAAATTAAAACCATGTGCAGTAACGTAAAACTTGTGTCTACCTCTCACTGAGAGGTGGAACTGGACGGTGGGGAGCAGAGATGGGTTGTTGAGTAAAACACAGATATGGGTAGGTCCGGTGGTGTGGTTCCTCTTCTCCTCCCTGTCTCTCACTGAGATACCACCATCTGAAAGCAGGCCAACGGGGGGAAACACACATGGAGTTGATACCTTTAATGGAAATTAGTGCTTGTAGGCTTCTCTGGTTTGCATCTCTGAAAGTAAAAACACACTGTAATAAATACCACAGGGTCAAAATGATGTTTCTATATTTTCAGCCAATCACATTAATCCTAAAAAAAGATCCTGAGATGCCCTAGAATCTGGGTTATATGATATTACATAATGATACACTGAAATGTTATCGTTCACCTCATTTGGCTTTTGCACAATGGAAGTGATGACGAAAACAATTTCTGAATAAAAAAGTGAAACACAACCCTGACTGTTTTATAATGTCAACGAAACACAGCAGTGTTTGTTTTCCACAGTTGTAAACGATTTATTTTTTATTATCAGTGTCTTGTATTACTTATTTCATGCTCTGAATGGGACTGAGGGGTACGACAGGGGAGTTGCCTGTACTTTACTGTCTTAAGAACAAACATTTATGAGAGTTTGAAGGTTAATTTATCTGATTGGATCATTTTAATCTAATTGTTAGAAACTGTATTGTTTCTTGCACATTTTTCAGGTAAAAGTCTATAGAAGAGTAAAACCTAAGCTGTGTTCAGACAGACAATTGCAATGAATGAAAAAACATCCTGATCAATCAGCCACTGTGTATTTGTGTTAAACCTGGTTCAGATTCTGCTGCAACATAACGCAACATCACCAAGCAAGATGCTGCATCGGCCAATGCAACAACTGAAAGTGCAAATTCCTGGTAATGAGAAAACTGTATATCTGCTGTTACCTGGTGTTTGATGTGGCAGAGAGCAACATGACTGCCACTGCCTCTCAGAGGTGTAAAATGATCACTTTCCTGATGAGCCCTTGATGGAATGAGTCTATCACCAAAACTGGTCTCACTTGATAATATTTCCACATCTCCCCAGTATACATAATGCCACAAGCCATGGCCTTGACTATGAAGCCATATCAGAACATGCACTATCCACAAATTATTTTTTTCTTCTAAAAACATTTGATGCACATATTGTGGAATAATTCATCCGAAAGGGACGGGGTCGCACAAAAAGTCTGCAATGATATTTGGGTTCGGGTCTGGTTCGCTTATGTTGGTTGGGCCATCTATTAAATGCTTTTACACTGCATGTGCCTGAAATCTGTCAAAACATCAGGTTTACCTCAGATTCAAACACCAAAAAACAGAATGCCGGTCCGCTTCAGGTCAGGCTCGGTTAGTTTATTCTCAGGCTCTGACAGGTTCTGACAGAAAATTGTGCCCTGAGCTTCTCTCTAACATACATGCCAGACGAGCCTGTTTATATTATACAGATTTGCAAAATTAAATATCTGTGTAATCAAATTAAAGTGTAATATTTGAACATGCAGACGTTTTTGAAAGAGAATTCATTGGTCCAATCCTAATTTGAGCCCGACCAATATGGATTTGTTTGGGCTGGTGCTGATACCAATATTAGGGAATAAAATGGCTGATACTGATACGGAATATTGTAAAAAATTGGAAACTCTGATGTCATTTTCAAAACGATAACACGAAGAAATGTCAATGAGGCTTGACAACCATAAACTTCCATTCTATTCTTCTATTCTAAAGAAAATGTTATAAAAAGAAAACATGAGTAAAAAGCAAATATATAGAATTTGAATTAAGGGAATTAATATATTCTTTTTGTATCTTTTCTGCATTGCTTAAAAAGGTTTTCATATTGGTGTTCATCGAGATCAGTGCTTTTATGAAAGGCTTATATCCGCCAGCTGATCCAATTGGTTGGGCTGCTGACCAATCGAATCTAGGCTGTTCACTGTATCATTTGATTTCTAAAAACCTCTACAGGACTTAAATTGCCGAAATATATATATAGGATTAAGGGAGGATCATGTTTAATTTTTCTCTAAAAAAGTGTGAACACAGGATATTTTCTTTGTACGAAATTAAATTCATGCCACTTCTGACAATGGTACTAAACATTGCCATTAAACAGTCCCTTCACACATTATTTTAACCTTTTGAACTTTTGAACTGGTACATTTAGCACAAAAAGATCTGCTCTGACCCTTTGACCACTTAATGGTGGGCCAAAGGGTCGGATTCAACCATGACACATTTGTCATCTTCATTGAGTCACTTCCACATGCTCGACACAGAAACCACCTGCAGGAAAGAGCCACATGTGCCAGTTGTGAAGTCACAATTTTCCACTGACAATTTTCTATGTCTGAGTAATTTTACTCGACAGATTTTAATGATATAATTGATGAGGCTTTAAATGACTTGTCATACAACCCCGAGACATCTGTGCCTCAAAATATGCACATGTTGGACGCCCCAGATATTGTCGGGCAATGTATGTGTATATACTTTATGCATATCAATGAGATATTAAAGTTCCTATAGAAATATTAGAGTATTCTATATGTCCTCCACTCCCTGTCCTGCAGAGTGAGTGTTTTACACTGTACTTAAAAAGTTAAAGTGTTTCCCTCACACCTCCTCACGGAATAGGGGCAGAAAAAAAATAGCAGGTTTCAGGAGTAAAGAAAATAAACTGTAGATGGTATGTCACTGTCTAACCCCTGCTGTCCTTGTAAAAGTTAGGAAAGAAATAAAATAAAAGTGTTATAGGTGCAGAAGTACAGTGAGGAAGCTGGTGTAAAAGAAGTTTACACCGCACAGTAAATTTCATTTTCACGATTGGAATAAGTTTTCAAAGTCCGACCACTGCTGTGAGGTGAGGTGTGTAAACCGACCGCTCAGACTCCTGCTGGTCTAACCTGCTGCCCCTATCTTCTGCTTCATGTAAAGGGTCGGTTTAAGTTCACTTTGGCCGTCTTCCCTTCCTCTCTGTAAGTGCCACAACATGGCCTTACGTAAGAAGCTTTGGAATATAATGTATTACAATAAGGCTGATGACACCTCGGGGGGGTTCAGCGGCTGTGACATTAGAGGAACAGGGAGAACAGATTTAGGATGTTGTTTAAAGATAATACAGTTTGAGGTGTTCCTGCTTCTGGCTTTGTCAATATGTTTTTAAATTGCTCTGTTGTCAGTAGTAGTGTTGTTCTGGAAGGGCTTAGTGTTACTCAATATCACTCGGCAGCCAGAGCTTCCTTGAAATGTGTATTTGAGGTAATCTTCACTGAAAATACTTTGTCTCAGCTCCACATCAGGTCTGATGAAACTATCCAGTGTCTCTTATGCAGAAAGGCATTCTGAGACTTTAGCAGTTCTGATTCTTTAACATCAGATTCTTTTCCATTTGCTGAGCTGCTGCAGAATACTCCACATTGTCTTCAGTAGTGGTTCGGTCTGGGAAACAAGCGGATCCAAGACATTCTGGATCAATTAATAACAGGGTTGGGGGACACACTGTGACGCTGCACTATAATACTATACAGCACATCTGTTAATGTGGTTGCAGCTCTACATCTGCTTATGTGTGTATTTCTCCCAGCGTGTGTGCTTGTTTGTGTTTTTTGTAGAAAGCTGTTTTTATGCGTTAGTCCTGACAAACCCTCAGAAAAAGAGAAACACTGGAGGAAAAGGAAGCCACAGTGAACTGTGTCTTTGCTCAATAGAGTGGCACAAATACAACAGCAACTGAATTTATCACGTGACAGAAATCTTCACCTCCTAAAAAACATGAATGAACGGGGTCAGCTGCAACATTTCACATGCACAAATCTAAAGTGACATGGAGTTATGCATAAATGACAATGAAAATAAATTGCGTTTACTTAAGTGCTGCAGATTTTCATTATTTTGATGTACTTTATTTGAGTATTCACTTTCTGCTCGTAAACCCATGACTTAATATTACTGAATGTATAGATATATGTACGAATGTCTTATTCTATGCTAAGAATTGATTGAGGAGCCTATCCATCTATCTGTCTATCTATCTATCTATCCATCTATCTGTCTATCTGTCTATCTATCATACTATCATACTATGATGTTGTGACAGTAACATCTAGTTGAACTGATTTAACCATGGAAACAAAGGCACACAGGATGTAATCCTTTAATCTGAGCTCCGCTAATCTGTAGAATAAACTTCACCTGGGCTGTGGAGTCACGCTCTTGATGCTACAACATGTAACGTTAACCGTCTCCATCACCACCAGTAACAGGATTCCTGTCTGGAGTCACGGTGGTAATGGTCTGGGAGGTTGTATTTATTAAATTTACAACACTTATCCTTTAATTTGGCCTTTAATCCCAAATGAAATGTGACCATAAATTATGGTCATGGTCCCTTAAAGATTAAATTTATTTTGTAGTCGACTTGATTAACCCCCCCAGACCTGAGTTTTGGTGGTCTTTGAGCACAGCGCTAATCTAGATTCTGTATGCTCAACATGGCCCTATAACAAAATGAGTAGAATTCAGGCCAGATTGTGTCCTGGCCCTTTCCCTCCTGTCACCAGGCAGCCAGCTGTTAGCTGACTCTGATGGATTGAAACTAAGAAAAAGAAGGTCTATCAACCACAACTAACCTCATTAACCCCTCAGGAGATCAGGAGCCCGCTGATGTCCTGATACTGCCTGACCTTCCTCAAACACAGGGTTAACTACCGGAGCTTTTTGAGAGGCAAAGAGGTAATTTAGGGACTCATGGTGTGGTAGTGTAAACCTTTTGACCCTACACTCTTATGGTTTAAATACAAAGCATGGCTGATTGGGAAAACCTGCCTGTAACCAGATTTTGGGCATAAACATCACGGCGTCGGAGCGTCTAAATCCTTCCCTACACAATAGTTGAGTCTGTCATGAGTTTACGACCAATCTGCGTTCATTTGTTCCTGCCGCAAATAGGAAAGTTTCACATCTAAACACCCCGTCATCACCGGAGACGTGATCATCCTCGTGACCTCGACAGGGATTCGGAAAAGGACATGGTAAATATTTGTGTAAAATAATCGCATTGAATAATTAAACAGTTCAACTGGCGAATGTCTAAAATTCTGGTTTACATTTCACGTTTGTTTACAGGTCATCGATGACAGTGTATCAATACATACAAGCCCTTGTATTATAGCCCCTTCAGCCAATTATTATTGTGAGTGTGACCGAAACACTCAACAATATTAAGTTTATGTGAGGAGTCCTGCCCAGGGCCTAAGAGCTATGAGCTCCATGTGCACACATGGGTCCACAGTAGCGCTGGTTGTAATTATGGCTGCTTTACAGCGTCATCATAGTTATCAGGAAAGGAAACCGCAATCTGCTACAAACCATGTGGACATATCAGTTTGGCTTTGAGTTAAAGACACTTTCATGTGTAGCTTCTACTCATTATCACCAAATGTTGTAAGATTTTCCACAAGTGATCACATCTGCGCATAACTGTAAACACTCAAAATACAATTAGCAGATGATTATTATTCTAGTGAAACATCACAACTGCTAATAATGACCAGCATGTGTGTGTGTGTTTATGTTTACGTGTGCCTTTATGATTCAGGGAATCACAACCCCTCCGGTCAGAAAATGTTGTGAAGGGATCAAGTTTTGTTTCTGTGGAAATCTGTGTTTGCGTCTCTCCTGCTTCCAGGTTGGAGATCAAAGCTAAAAATGGAGCTGGATCATTCGCCTGAAAAGACATTTCTCAACACTAGCACACACAAAAAAACACTTTGGCTTCTCTGACATACATGTGCTAAAGCCAAATCTCCATTAACTGCCTTCATGGGAGTGACTGAGCCTTACACTGAATTAAATGGTGGGTAAAACCACAAAACTCTCCAATCAAACCAAGTAATGTAATATTGTCTCACGGTTAACCTTTACAAAGTGTGTTTAGTAAACATCAGCATCTCTGTAATAGAGCTGATTAAAGGGGTTTCAAACATTTTCCTGCCTTATTGACCTTGGAACAAATTCTTATGAACAAAGTGGTGCTGTACTAGTTTTCTTTTTCCTTTTTGTTCAAAGGCAGACTCTTAAATCTGACCTGAAATCAAAGAAATGTCTGCCCGTAAGTCTTTAATATTCTCTGTGTTTGTTGTCAGGGACAACTAATTGATTGGTGCAATATCTGTTGTCGGCAGGTAGTAAGAATAGTTTGTTACATCACTTCAATTCAAACAGGTAACAGTTGACCAGCGTGGGACCATCCTTGTTAGCGATTGCTTATTAACATCTGTGATTTGATCCCAGACTGTGTTACTCAGTTCTGACTTCTGAGGTTAGAGGAGTACCTGCTGCTTTGTTTCCATCACCACAACTGGTCCCATGAACGAGAAAGTGCTTAGACCAACTAAATGATTGTTTATAATGTGGGACAAACACAGCAGTGAGCTGCCATCATCTCGTGTTATAATGAAATTAAAGCTGCCTTAAGACAATGTCAGCAGAAGATGGTCGCCCACACAGCTGTCCCTGTAGTCATTGTTCAAAAAGCTTACATTAGCTGAAGCAGATTATAATACATTTTAATGGGACTACCAGCGATAAGAATATTATGACTCTTCTGCTCTTCCCTTTAACAAGGATTCTGCGTATGTAGCGTATGTATTCCTGAGTCAAGCAAACTGTTCTCTGTAGGCGGGCAGACTTAACATCATAACCCTCTCCATGATCTATCAGCTCCAAAAGTTAATCATCTAGAGATACCCTCCCAAGCAATGTTCACTCCAAGTTTGGGGAAAATCTGTCCATATTTAATTGAGTTATATTGTACACACACTCACACACAGATAACACAAGGCTGAAAACCAAACCCTGCTCCTGGCTATGCTGGCGTGTAAGGTAATTATGATCGGTTCTCACAAAAGCTGTCAAGCTCTAAATAATGGAGAAGCACATACTTTGACTCCACACCTTCTTACAGCGTCAGTGAGTCTCTTCTCAGAAGTCGCTCAGCCAAAGCCATGGTAAACGCCCATCCAGAGGTTTGACTCTTGGACAATAAAAAGGTTTTGCTCCCCTTTTGAAAAATGGAACACAACGCCAATGGCTGTATTATCATTATAGTTTTTAGTATTATCATACATAGAATTCAAATTTCATTTTAAGGAAGTTTTTACTCTGACAGTTTGTTGTCTCACTGCTCAGTTGTGTCGATGCACCGGAAAAGGTGTAGAAATTCCCAAAGCACTGAAAATTTCCAGAGGCGCAAGAAGTTTCAACGCTTGGAACAACAGAGAGTCTTCCAAGAAGTCATGACTGTGTGCCAATACAAACCCCTGTCACTTCTCTGCCAGGACACACAAATGAGCACAGACACACACACACACACACACACACACACACACACACACACACACACACACACACACACACACACACACACACACACACACACACACACACACACACACACACACTCACACACAAAACAAAACAAAACACAGGATCCTTTTGCATTCGAGGGGTATATCAGCTTAGGGTCACCACAGCTGTTCCTGCCGCCTACTGCACCTGATTATCACCCTGGGAGAAAAACATAAGCGCACGCACAAACACACACACAATCTTGTCGAGTGTGACATGAGATAGGTAGCAATCACTTTTCCACTGGGCTGGTCGCCAAGTCTGTTTACCTTCTTCACTGTCTGCACAGACACACATTGTACACATACACACAACACCACACACACACACACACACACACACACACACACACACACACACATCCACAAGCACAGCCACACATTGTACACATATACACACACACACACATTGTACACGTACACACACACATAAGCATACAGAAACATCTCCTGTACAAGAAGAGCCAGACAACTGGTAACTGAATAAAGAAACAAATGAAGCACAACATCAATGTGGTGTCTTTGTTCTTCCCTTGAAGCCAAAATTGGTCTTAAAGCATCTTGTATCTCTTTGACGATAATCCAAGGTTGTCACACCCATAGGTTCTTTATATACTGAAATGAAAAACCAGACATCTCAATTACGATATTATGAACCCGTTCTGGTAAGAAATGATCAGCGCAGTGATGGAAACATTTGTCACTATATACCCAGAAGTCTTAACAGTGGGAGAGGTCAACTGATGAACTCGCTCCAGCTCAGTCAAAGGTTGCTGGACTGCACCTCTCAATGCAGCGAAGGGATTTTACTATTACCACTATTACTATTATTATTTTAAATGACACTGATTGCTGAGCCGTGTTGCGCAAAATTTCCTAGAAGTGAATTGTGTTTTTCCAAGAAGAATCTTTCCCCAAAAGCCACCCACCCAAAATTATACCATAAAGTTCATTGACTTGTGAACTGAGTTGACATCACTCAGGTAAAGCGGTGAAAATACAAGTCTCAGGTCGCAGCAGACATCTTACATCCCACCCCAATAATGACTACAGCCTGATTCTGTATCCCTCCTTTAATTGCTTCCTCTTCTTCAAAGATGAAAATGGTTTGCATGCACCCCAAAATGTCATCTCGTTCTCGGAGAGCGAGCCCTGGAATGTGGACATGGGTGTGTAGGCTTCTCTCTTTGTGTACACGTGCATTAATGTCTATTAATGTGTGAGAGCGTGTGTCTGTGTGCAACAGCTGGTTCTTAGATGCATCTGTTCAAGTGCCGGCTCTGTGGCGTCACGCACTGCTGCTCCTTCAAGGTCAAGTGTCTCTTAAGTTTAGCGTCCAAAATTGTTCCATCCACTCAGTGCAATTAAAGCTGGAAATGTTTATGTGACACACTAGCCTTAAAACCAGCCCCTTTTATTGGTTGTTGTGATTTACAGACTATTGATTATATGAAAGCAGGGACATTGAGGCTGTAAGTACACGCAGTTCAAATTCTTCAAAATATCTTTTAAACACATATTGACATTAGACTAAAAATGTAATTATCTGTGATCTACTGTATAATGTAAGAAGTTGTTTGGATATTTTCTTGTTGTGGTTTCCACAGATTTTCCATCAGATTCCTTCCCATTTTCATCATAGTTTATGTAGTAAATATGAAATTTTTACTCAAATCACTTCTTTTATCCTTATAGATTTGCCTTGTTCAAGGGTCTTTATTATCCCTGAGGGGCAGCAGCCAGCAGTAACCACATACGGTCAAACCACACAATCACAATAAATACATCAAATACATCACAATAATTCATTTAAAAAGCCGATGACATCAGGGATAATTTACTTTCTGCATCTTGGCAAATTGTATCTACAGTCAGACGGGCATGATACATTACTGTTTAGCTGTTTTCAGACAAGCACTGAACTCTGCAGATCCTCCGCTCTTTCTCCCAAGGAGTTGCATGTGTGAACGCAAATGTCTCTCCAGTTTCTGCGGACTTTTATACATCTTGCCCCCTAGTAGAAAGTCAGTAGAAAGTCAGTAGAATCCGATGTGGGCGAACAGCATGGGATCACCCGCTTCTAACACTTCAAAAACCAAACAAATAAAAACAAATACCTCATGTTGAAAAAGTGGTGTCATACACAGAGACAACATAGGCGAATATGTCAAGAGAGTTTGTGGTGATTTAGCAGGGTTTTGGTTTTTGGGAGTGTTAACCTTCTGATTTGTGCAAAGAAACAATACTGAGCATACAGATGGAGAAGTAGATCACACTCCAGAAAATGTTTGAGAATATTTTTAAGGGTTTTTTGTACTTGTTTTGCTGTGAAACTGGGTCATTGTTGTATCTTAACGAATTTAAGTAACAAATGTTAAAAGAAAAAGTCTGATTTGACAATTTCACAGTCAGAACTTTAGTTATTGTTCATAGCCAAAAATGGTCCTGTACAAATTTTGCACTTTGGCTTTTGTGTATTTTCAGCCTATTTTACTTTTGTGTGGCAGTAACTTAGGATTTGTGTGCCTAGAGTTTATGATGCTATCAAAAAAGAGAATTTCAGCAATGTTTGTGAAAAGGTTACCATTTAACAAGTTGACAAGTCATTTTGTCGAGGTAAATCAGACGAGGTTACAATGGCAGAAAAGATCAAAGCTGTTTTCAGACATGAACCCCAGACATTGTCCAGACCCAGTTAATTGTTCAGACATTTTCTGGACAATTGTGACTTTGTCTTTCACATGTGAAGAACGCAGCAGGAGATTCTCCAAGTCAGATGAGTTCACAACAACAGGAATATGTCCACAGCATCTGGGTGGAGCATGAAGGAGGAAGGACATAATGTATAAATTATCCTGCGGAAAATCACAGCTCATCGACACCAGTATTGGTTCTCTTAACATCTTCATTGGCGTCTTCTACTGATGTATTTTATAGGGGGCTCGCAGGAAAAAAATTCAGGGAATGTCTGCAGCAACTGAGTCGGAACATTGCATTCTCACATACAGCCCCTCTGTTCAATTGATTTCAGGGGGAATATCCAAAGTTCACTGCATGTCTAAAAGCAACACAAGAATGTGACACAAATAAAGAAAACATCATGACATATAGTAATATAGTAAAGACATGAGATAAGTGATCATTGTGAAAGGATACAGAGAGATGACAGAGAAAGAGAAGAAGCAGAAAGATACAGGTAAATGGTTGGGGGCTCCTCTCACTGAAAGTGAGATTAGTTGTGGGAGCGAGTTCCTGAGGTAATTTTAAGGGGATTTCCCCTCTGAGCCACACAGCTGATTACATGAGGGCTTTAAAGTTTAAAGCAGCAAGAGAAGAGGACGGCGGTGAAACTGATGAAGAGCATGATGTTTGTGTAGGGACCAGGGTGGTAGCGGTGGAGACCATGGAGATGAACATGAACAACAGCCTAAGATGAAGGCGGAATATGGAGAGGCTTTGAATAATGATGATGGGCACATGAAGAAAATATTAAAAATAATGATGAGGATCTCTGATCAAAGAGAAAATCAGGCAAAGGTCTATCCTAAGGTAAATAGTCCTGTGACCCAGAGCTATGGACTCATATGTAAAGACTTAGGCTGCATATTTTCTTGAGGCAAGTAAAAATCTACTGTCACTTTATTTTTGCTTAAAGGTAAGATTAGTTTGGCGCCAGTCAGTGGGATGCTCCAGGTGTGTGTGTGTGTCTGTGTGTGTGTGTGTGTGTGTGTGTGTGTGTGTGTGTGTGTGTGTGTGTGTGTGTGTGTGTGTTATGAGTAATGGAGGATAAAGGCAGAAATCTCCTTATATGTGTGTATTTCTATGTTAATTTGTGAAACAGGTCAGTGTTGGTGGGTGGCAGGTCAGACAACTGAACCTCGCCTCCACTCCCTCCAGCTCTGACACACACACACACACACACACACACACACACACACACACACACACACACACACACACACACACACACACAGCGATGACTTCAGAGGACATTACATTGACCTACATTGATTTCCTGAAGCCTAAGGCCCTGTCCCAATTTACCCCTTAGCGCTACCACTTGGCCTTACTCCTTTGTTTTGTGTTTGGCCGTGAAGGGGTAGCGTTGTCCCATTTCTCTACGTGATGTAGAGGTAGTGGCCATCTTGCCCTTCGAACACCCCTTCAACTGTATTGTATTCAGGACCCCCCATAGAAACAAAGGGGTAGACGGAAACTCCCCAATGCTTTACGAATGGACAAAGCTAATCAAGATGGCGGCTGCTGAGGGTAAAATGCTCATAAATGTTTGTATGAAATCTTGCTAAAATAACCATGAAAAAATGTCTGAAAACATGGAATATCTTAGTTTAATCCAGTAGCAAATGAAATTAAATCACTGTGACAAGCTTTTCCTGAAAATTGCTATTCACGCCATGAAAACAGGCATGTAAACAGTCTGAATGAGAAAAACTAGTAACATTCGTTAATCCTGTGTCCCGTAAATGAAGTTAGAAAAAAACGTCCCCGCTCATGTTAAAAGGCAGACAGACGTAACATTGAAATAACCAACGTAAGCACTCTGACTGACTGTGTATTGATCAATTGATTAATCTGTCCTGCAGTTGTCTGATGTGTCACTATTATAATGTTGGTGGAATTCGGTTGTCAATATAATAACATTAGTTGTCACTGTAACAACGTTGGTTCGCTGTTGATGACGTAGCTAGTGGTGTCCTAAGTCCTATAGGGGGACACTACCAGGGAAGGGCACTTCATTTCTAGGGGTGAGGCCAAGGGAGAGGAATTGGGACCCTTAACTTAAACCTTTAAATAAACCTCAAAACTAAACCTAAACCTAACCTTAACTTAAACCTTTACCTTTGCCTAACCTTAAGACATGTCTTTACCTTAATTCAATAATTTACATTATGGGGACTTGCTTTTTGACAAGTCCCCATAACGAGACTGTGTGCACAGATTTAGGTGCTTATGAGTAAGAGGTCCTTACAACACAAGTAATTCCTGGACCACACACACACACACACACACACACACATCCATGTAATTCAAAGCCACCCCCTTCATGACAACTGATTTTTAACTAAGTTTCAGTTCTTCTCTCTGGCATTGTTGGTGGTTTCCCTGTACAAAGAACAACCAGGAGAATATCAACAGTGTAATCTCCCACTAACAGGACAACTGCTGTCAAGCGCACACAAACTCTACGCACACACAGTGCTGGCCAACACGTCTTGTGCTGTTCCCAGTGATTTTGAAGTGAGAAATTGAGCCCAGATGCTCAATAAGGCAAGTGGGAACAAGGAGATGGTGTGTGTGTGTGTGTGTGTGTGTGTGTGTGTGTGTGTGTGTGTGTGTGTGTGTGTGTGTGTGTGTGTGTGTGTGTGTGTGTGTGTGTGTGTGTGTGTGGGAGTGTGTGTGATTGTTCATATCAGTCTGACTTAAAGAAACTGTATCATTCAGCCATATTTTTATTACATTAATGTTTATTTAGAATCAGTTTTCAATCACAGCTCAAAACATAGTCATCAGTTTCAGCTCTGATAAGATTCGATAGATGCATAAAAAATGAGACATCTGCCTGTTAGCAAACTCAACATCAACTCTGCACTCTGCTCCTGATCACATGCACTCACCACACACACACACACACACACACACACACACACACACACACAGTAACCTCAGAACATTGTTTCCATTTAATTTAGAAGTCCACCCTTTATTTTCCCTCAGATCTGGACCAGAGAAGCGTTTCCACTGGAAAATTAGCTCACGAGACGGTCAAGTGTGTAGCCGCTCGAGTTTATCTTGAGTTTCCGTCTCTGCTAATCACCTGCTGGAACAGGGTCACAATGGTTGCCTATCTCTGTGAGTGTGTGTTCTGTCCACTTTTGTCTGTAGTGTAATTTTAGAAGGAGCCAGGGTGGTTTCCCTGACTCACCCACCTACACACACACACACAATGCACAATTTAGATTATTAAGTTGTTGTCCTCCTCTATGTTCCTTTGGAACCAAATCTCTTTTTAAATCCATCACTGAAATGCAACATTTAATCACTACACTATTGTGTATAATAAAACTATAAGTAAAGTTGGAAAATCTGCTTGGACAATTTGAGCACACAAAATATCACGACTGAAGAGACGTTTGCAGAAACTGGTCCATAAATATTTAAACGCAGCCTCACTGGATCTGATGCCACCTCACACCGTGTAACGACCAGGACACAGTTCACAAACGAGGGTGTTTGTGGTCACTGATCTCTGCGAGCTTTTCATCCCAAACTTCCTCCAAACCCAAAGTGTGTAATCACTTCCGTTCCTCTGGAGCAGACAGAGAGGCCGTACAGTCTTATCTGGCTGACCACTGCTCACTGAGATACAGCTGCCGTGACTCATGGAACAGGTTCTTGTTTTACCACACATCGACACCAACACACAGTCTATGATTAAAGTGTCCTTCGGTGGGAGGATAGGCACTGAACGCTTCCTCTGATTCTTGAATAAAATGAGATAACTGTGAACTTATAATCAGGGTTAAGAGGCGGCCACTCTAATTCGTTGAACAAACTGAGCGCTGGTCACCTTTCTGCACATGTATCATGAGACCGTGAGGTAAGTCCAGCTTATATCAACAAATGATGATATCATGATCCTCGGTGATATATAGTCAGTTCCTACTGAGAAAACATCAACATCATTTTTTTAGAAAAACAAAACTTGTGTTCTTTACTGCATGAATGGGTTTTTCAACACTCTCTTATAGCTCAGGTGGCCCACGATACTTTACTTTACAGATTAAAGCCAGGCTCTGACCTAAGGAAGTTTAGGCCGATATGACCCTGCCCCCCCCCCTGAGAATTGTAGGAGAAATCTGGTCTGGCACCTTGGGTGGAACCAATGTTCGGCCCAGATTATCAAGTTACTACAACAGTCCCCATTGTGCCAGAGGTCCCGTCATAGAGGTGACACGAGTTGGTGCGTCGCTGCTTCTTTAGTGATGATCTTAGTAATATCCTGTAAAATGTGATGTGCCATTGTTTTCAAATCACCAGTCAACAGTGTGTGCATGGTTGATCAATCAATCAATCATCTGATTTGAAATCTAAATTCTCATGATCAAAATGCACACTATTTTAACACCAGAGTAAAAGTAGTTGGAGAAACCAGAAGTTGAAGGCTTAAAGCAGGAAAATTAGTTTAGTACACAAGGTGTACTTGTATAATAAATGCATACTTTATTTAAGGTTTATTATACTGCTCTGTCTAAGGTGTTTGTCACAGTCTCGCTTTTTTGGGGTGGTTAGAGTTTTATGTCCGCACCACACCCCTCCCTCTCTTTCTCCATAAAATAGAAACTGTCATTATTATTGCACCTTTTTATGTTCGTCCATTAATTTTACTTCTCCCCGATTTATCGCAAACCTTCCAAGCGTTAGATTATTGATATGGCTCTCACATGTGTGAGTTGAAGCTAGAGCCAGTGGACAAGCAGCTTAGCTAAGCATGAGGGAAATACTAGACTGCCAACAGAAAAATGTGTTTCCATGTGTTTCCAGCACGTCTCAAGATCAGATTAGCGCTACAATACTTTTTGTAATAATTTATCGAAATACAACAGCACATAAGTTATAATATTAAAATTATTTGAACAAATGAAAAGAAATTCAGTCCAGTATTTTGTTTTTAAGAGTAACATTTGAATTAGTAGTTCAACCTCACAATGAAAATAGAGACTTTAGCTTGAGAAGAGCATTTTTCCCATTGTGTTGGTGATCAGAATACCAGTTTTAGCTTTTCATCACAACATATGTAAAAGCAACATACTGCCTGGCCTGTCAAGTTGAACATGTAAGGTTGAACATCTAAGTAACCATCCAGGACACCACAGGGCATCCAGAAAGTCTTTCACAAGTTTTTGGGATACTCAACATGGAAAATGTGGTAGAATAAAAATGCAGCAGCCAGGGCAAGGGAGATGTCCAGACTGCCATCATCAAGAAGCATCTAAACGCCATCCATCTTCACAGTGATGGCCTGCTGTGTAGGAGGGAATTGGTTCATGCAGTCACTCAGAACACGTGATGGTGCCAGATATACTGGATCCTGTAAAATGCAATAATAAAAAAGGCTGACACACTGCATTGTCTGGAAATGAGACAGGTTGTTTAAAACAAAGGTCAAGCTAGTCTGCCTGCCCCCACTGCTAAATAGATCCTAGAGGAAACAAGTTGACTCTCTCTAAATGAATGTGTTAAGTTTGTTAAGCATTCTAAAGTCCTCAAAAATGCTTTTCCACAGCAAAGTAATCTCCACAAAAACAATATGTCTCCTGCACCTCGAGTGCTATGGACCGTTCCAGCACCAACTTTAAGGAACCCCAGTCCAGCTTTTCACTGTCATCCGTCTTATTTATTTGGCAATAAGCAAGATGTTTTTAAGGAAGCACAATAAACCTTTCCCAACAGTTAGGCAAGGAGGCTGTGGAAAAATGCATAAATACTATAAAAAAAACAAAAAGAACCTGTTGTTCCTGCCCAATAGACCAGAGGGCAATTCTGAGAGGATTGATCAGACTCTGATGGATTAGATACAAGTATTGTTAAGCACACCATCTATCACCTCTAAAACATGAATTTGAAACCTCAATGTAGAATAAATGTTATGTTGGAATAAAACTCAGAATAATTACAGAATGTGAGACAGAATTCTTCACCTTATCATAGACAGCTGTTGTGCGTCCCCTTTAAAGACTGATGTAGGAGTATTATTACAGCTTTGACAATCTGGCCTTAAAAAAGCAAAGACATTGTAAAGGCAAAGGTGATATTCTCAATAACACATGCTATGGAACATGGTAAAGTTCAAATTTCAAATTTGTTTGTATTGGCATCATTGGTGTGACTTTACCGTGACTGTAGATCTCCAGCTCCAGACCAGAGGCCAGCACTATATGTGTTGACAATGTACAGACAAAATAGCGACGTTACATTCTTCTTCCCTCCAAAAAAAGATGATTTAACATTAAAAGGTTCTTCAAAGCACCAAAAGTGCAGTTACGTGTGCTTTGAAGATCCCTTCTTTTGAATTCACTTCCCCAAAGAACCATAAACACAAAAAAGGTTCTTTAGCGAGAAAAGGTTCCCGGGAGCCCTCAAAGTGCTCCAGAGCACATGTGAAGAACCAGTTATTCTTAGAGTGTAGAGAATATATGCTTGAGATGTTATGTGCAGACCATAACCACTGGACAGGATTGGGAGAAGTCCAAAGCCGACTGTTCACCAGCTGTGTAATGGACGCGTCACTGCTCCCTGGTGAAGCGCCCATCCGCTCTGAGAACAGCCGCGCCAACAGATACGTCCACACTTCCTGCTGTGCAGCATTTTTATCATGTTCAAATACCCATTCAAAGCAAATTCAGCTGCATCAGTGCAGCCACACATGCAAAGATGTATGAATTTAAGATGCTGGTTTTGATATACAGTAGAGGACCATATGTTTAGATGTATGCCTGTAGGTTTTTACGTGAGCAGTGTAAACAGATGTTTGCTTGTGCACACATGTGCAAGCGAAAGGGGAAGAGAGATAAATTGAAAAACAACTTTGTAACCAGCATGACTTCAACATGGGATGCGAGCCTGCCTTCAGTTCGGCTGCCAACCGGGGCTCAGGTCCCATCCAGGGCACAGGCCAATCGTAAATGAGTATTCACCGTCGTGGAAACGCGCTGACAAATAGGCTGATGTCGTGGAAGCGACTGTGATTATGCTGAGGTTAGCTGGGCCTGTCTGACAGTTAATTTAGCTGTTTCACAAAACATTGTATGCACTGTCCACACAATCCACCTTATCCATGTTGTAAATATAAAACACTACACTGTGGAATCACATGAACATAGAAGCATGATGCTCTCAGTCGAAGCACATTATGCTTTACAAAAATACTATGTCCATGGCCAAGTAAACTGTAAATTTATGTTCTGAGCTTCCATCTCTGCAGACTTGGGTATTACACTATGTGTTGTAAGGGAGTTGGTCTGGTTTTATATACACTATTTTATTCCACAGGTTGATACTTAGTCCTCAAAAGAAAATGCTTTGTGTCTCCCATGGCACCAGTTGGGCAATAGCAGGAGTGATTAGACTCAATGTTTGGCAGAGATCCGCTCAGCAGTCTGAAACACCACTGAATGCCATATAAATTAGTTGAGACATTCAAAGCTACATGGACATTAGAGTGTGAGATGGGAACACACAAAGCTGTGCCTGTGTCATTTCAGGAGACTAATCATTAAATATAAAACTTTGAATGATGGGGTGGGATTGATTGCGATCAATGAAAACTCCCTAAAGGTCCATATTGATGTCATAGATCCTTTCGGGCCTGCCAACCTGCCAATGTATTATAAAACATGCATACAATACCAACCTGAGGTCATCGGTATTCTGTTATATTTATGTTATCTGTCTGTCGTTCTGTTTGGTGTCATGGTGATGGTGTGGGCTACCATGTCATGAACATAAAAAATATTGAATGCCCTCTGGAGCAAGAACGTACTCAGGCAATTTTACAGCAATTACGATCTGGATATGCGACCCGATCCCGTCGGGATCAGTAGGCGGGTCGGGCCAGGTTCCCACAACATTTTGGAATGATATTCATGTTTTGGTCGGGTTTTGTCATGTTGGCTGGGCTACGTATGCTGCACATGCTTGTAATCGGGAAAGAAGATGGGTTCGGACACAAAAAACAGAGTGCCTGTTGGGTTCGGGTTAGGCCGCTCTCTAAAGGCAATCTGCAAATTCCATTTTTGCAAAATTCTTCCTGCAAAGGTGAAATTTTGTGTTTGCAATGGAGTATCATCCTCCTGGGGAATGAATGTGAACATGAAATTTCACCATATCTGAGCAATCGTAAGCCATCACATTTTAGATTGACTATGGTGCGCGGAATACTGGGAAAGACGGATGGATAAATGGAAGGGCACATTTGTTGGCCTGGTTTGATGAAGCCTATGATCTGGGACATCCTAACTGTGGCCCTGTGACGCTGTCTTCAAATACAACCTTGAAATTCAGGATGGCCCCTGAATTGGGACACGGCTTATGACCCATATTTGCTCGGGACCAAATTTCAGCAGTTGAACAAACGGAACAATCAACGTAAAACAGGTTCAATAGTTATATATATCATGTTCATGCGGGAATCAAATACTTTGTGGCAGTAGAAGAAACTGGGATCACCAAACTGAAACATTTATCAATTTATCTAGTTTGAAGATTTCAATGAGAATCAAAGTGGTGGATTGGCTGAAAACATCGCACAGTACGATACTTTTTCACTGATGACTATTAAATAAAAGCCACTATACCTTGAAGGGTAGTCTGTGTAGACAAATATTACTTCTTAAATCATAGTCTCTGTTATAGAATCTATAACTATGAGAGAGTTATATAGGTTATATAGTTTAAATCTCGTTCTTTAAATCTGCTTCAATATGAATACCATCCACTAATGGATTTCGTCTACCCTGTAGTTTTCCAAATTCAATCTCCTGTTTAATAATTGATATATTTTATTAATACCTATAAAATGTGATCTTTATTTGTGATAAGACAGCAAAGTTGTTTGAAATGTTAAGCTTTTCTTCTTACTTTTCTTCTCCTAAAGTTACCAGGCAGCAGAGGCATTAAACTGACCCATGAAAGTTCACATGAAAAATCACACGAGAGCCTTCGGGTTGACATAGATAGGCCACACACCGTCACACACACACACACGTCAGCAGTCGTCATCAGCCCTGGGTGACTCTGTCCCCTCGTGAGTCAGTGGGACCGGGAACACCCACACAGCCGATACAGGATAGCCTGTGGAGTCTGCATCAGTGTGTGTGTGTTTGAGTGTGTGTGCGTATATAACTCTATGGGGGGGATTGAGGTTTGGCCAAACAGTTGAGCAATCTCATCTTAAGGGGGGGGGGGACTGGAGAGACGCTCTGTGGTTCTCTGGTTTTCACTAACCCTCTGACTATAGCACCCCCTTCTTTGTCTTTTAGTGCAGAGTTAATCTGTGTGTGGACATGGTTTTGTGTGAGAGGACCTTTCAGCAACAGCTGGAGATTCTGTCTAAATCTCAGGTTGATAGTTGACTGTTTTCAAATCGTTCCTCTATTATTTTCTCATTTCTATAATAAGCTTTGGCCAGAGTTCAATCAGAAAGATCCCTTTCCTTTTGTTACGCCTTCTTCCTGTGTGGGTTAACGTTTCTCTCCGTCACGTCCACCTTCCCACGCTCTCAGGTCCCCCCATTCATAATTCCAACGTCACCACATCTGACCAATCATCTCTCTGCCCGCGTTCCTCCAGCAATTTGCAACTTTGCCCCTTTTGTCTTTCAGACCCACTATTGTGCAACTCACCTCCTCCCCCATCACCACCACAAGCTCCACGATGTCGGGACACTCGTCCAAAGGTTTTCTTTAACCACCCACTGGCTCTTGTCCACCACCACCAGCGTCTCTCATCTTATATATTATGTTACTGTGTTATGTTGGTTGTGCAATCATGTTTAACTTTCCAGTGGATCTCTTCAGTGTGTCCTACTGACTCAGAGACACCATACCAGTGTCGCAGCCCTCATGAATGATTTCTTTTTTTATTGTTTCATGTTATTCCACAAAGTGGGTTGATGCTCTGCCTGATGACTTAAAGATGTTAAACTGACCACTGTTGCCATTTTACGTCACTAATTGCTCATTATATGAAAAGAGTTAGCATGCAAGATGTGTAAACTGTGACAGTCAGTACGTCTAGATTTAGATACTCTATGTGGATGCAACAAACAACATTTTATGATGCTCCACTTTGTTCTAGACATGAGAGCATTGGCCAACACACTGAACTGTGTACAGAAAAGAGTTAAAAGTTTTCAGTTTATGACTGCGTTCCTTCTGTAATCCAGGCCACACGTCTGCTCGCCTTCTTTAATTAGAATTATCAAGGAATTTGTCTGTCACATATTTCATCACATTGTCACTATTTCAGTTCTGCTGTCAGGACTTTTGTTTCCATCCGTCATCTCACAGTTCATTCATTAAACTGTGACATTTATCTGATGCCTTTCTGTGCACGTGTATCGAAGAAGTCCCGATATCTCCCTCTGTCTGTCTGTCTGTATTTGGAATGCATATCTCAATAACCGTTTATCTCATAGGCTTCACACTTGGCATTTGTATTATGAAGGGCCCAAGGAAGGGCAGTGTCAAATTTGATGTGCGATATGTTCAATATTAATGAACTTTAAACACAAGCCATCATCGATCTGCTGCAGCAGCTAGGACTCCTCAATGTAAGAGACGTTGTCGATCATAACATCAGCACATTCTAGACGACGGACACATTCACGACAAAGGCAATGATAACTAATTCTCATTTACTTGCTGCGGCTCAATTACTTCAGGTCAGTCACAACTGGCTTCACCACAAGCCAAACAAACAGCCCATTCCGAACAGGCAGGTTTAGAACGGCCACTGAACTGGTGCTGTAAAAAAATGGTGTTAGCAGCATCTATAGAGGCTGTTTGTGGGGGGGTGTCTATCCCACACTCTCTTTGCATTTGGGATTTGAAATCTTCTCCATGAAATAACAGCCTTATGTTTTAAAATCTACATTACATTAATCCACAGGCGAACACTGATAGGTAAACCTCACAAAGAAAATAAATATATAGGAATCCCACACATTTAATTGCATTAATTCGACATATCTTTCAACATCTCTCTTTTTATTCTTCATTTGGTTGACAACACTCTTTCCTCCACATTCCACAGTGAATAACACTGACCACTGTTGTGTTGTAAGCAAAAAGCAAACTTTATCGCATGTTGTTTTTGGCTGGGTTACACCATATTATCACGGCATCATAGCTGGGAGCAAATGTCACTCGCTTGGACTGTTTTCTCCTCATTACCATATCACCACATCAGTGCCATGAGCAACTCTTAATAGATCACACATTCAGAATACATTTGGCTTTTCACAGTCTCCAGCTGGTTGGTTTCTTTCTGTGGGAAGCAGCACTGGTTTGGTAGACTTGCAACATCTAACATACAATGGAAAATGAGAGTGCAGAATTTTGGTGGCACAAAGTAGAAACCCATGGGGCCCCCACTAAGCTGTTTAGTATTACACACGCACAACACTTCACTATTGGGGCTCAAATCCATTTCAAACCTCTGGTGCTGGTCCGAGAAGCAACCTGCTCCTGCCTTCCTCCCAAATCATAGTCAAACTTTAAAATCAGAGCCCAGCCACCATGTTTCTCAGCTGCTGGACGTGTACCCATCCCATCACTCCTGAATGACAAATAAAACCAACAATGTGCACTACATTCTGTAGATCCTCGTGTTATAAGTTTAAACCACTGTGACAGTTCTTCATAGAGTTTCTGATGCGCTGCATGATATGATAAGTGGGCCAGACTTCAACTCTGAATGATCCCTGTACCTCATACATGCCTCAGGACAGCAAGCAGGCAGGATGCACCAAGAATCCTCCATTTGATAATGCGGCGAACCATGTTTGGTTTGGTTTCTAAACCTCTGACCTAAACCTGCTCCGTGAAACTCTGTGCATCAGAAACATGTGGTGGGCTACAGCGGATGATGGGCTACAGTGGACAGACGAGGGACCCTCAGAGAGGAAATCTGATTTCATTAGTTAGTGAACAATCTCAACATCCTGTCTGTCTGATAGGCATGGCAGACCTCATTGGTGTTTTGTAATCCCAAGCAGAAATGCATTTTAAGGTCCATTACAATTTCCTTCATACTTCAGAGCAATGCCAAAAAGACATATTACATGCATGTCAAATTATTTGCAGGAATTTGCAAAACTTTCATGTTTATGAGACTCATTTTAATTCCTGGGAACTGTGTTCAAAGTCAGTTCGATAAAGATCAACTGAAGGGCCAACAGAGGTCATGCATTCTGAAACAATGATTAAAGTGGTTGTAGTACGGGAGTTGGAGTCTATACTATGGATTTTGTGGGAAGAACGACAATGTGAAAGCCCTCAGGCAGAAACAGAAGAATGCACTATAATGCTCATAGCATACATACAGAGATCATCACTGAGGTGACATGTTGACGGTTTGAGGAAAAAACCTGAACCTTATTTTGACTGACATGTGTCAAATTCAGGAATGCAACACAAAATGAGACATGGCAATGTGCTCCATGTGGTTTCCACATAAGCATTTCAAGCCCCAACCATTTATCCTGAAGCCATCTGAAACAGAGCTGCTTTCAGGACAAGGGAGCAATTTCTTGTGATTCAAATGTAGAAATTAAAGCAACACTTTTTAAAGCTTAAAATAACAATTTCAAATTGATGGTGATGGTGTCTGCCACTGGACGCCTGGAACTGCACTATATAACGCTGGTGTGCAGTGCTGGAACATAGCTACTTTCTGTAGAGTGTACGTCACACACGAGAAAAGTAGACATCATGGTAGAGCCACAGAGGAAACAAAAGAGGTGATGAGGACAAGAGAATATGACCAAGTTAGAAAATAAACAACAGTATCAGAGCATATTTAAATTGTTGGCAAAAGCTAAAAGAGGCCAAAGGATGCAAGACAGATTCCGAATTGGTGTTGTTGTTATTGGACAGTAAGTCATAACCTTCGCTTGTTTGCTAGGTCTTGTGCTCTTCTGCTTGTTTGACGTTGAGCTGTGTGAGTGAAGTTGTTCGACTCACTAGTTTATCATCAGAAGCCAGATTAACACATTTCGATAGAGGTTTAGCAAGTTAGCCAAATAATTTAATGTGATGTGATACGCATAATGCTCGGATATCGACAACCGCATCAGCTAGTTGTTAGCTTTTTAGCTAGTATGGTTCTGAGGTTGCTGGTTTCTTCTCCGTCAGCTTGTCAACAAATGCACATGTGTACAGCTGTGTGCTTGGGGAGGCTCAGACCGCAACTCATGTTTCCAACTGTATGGGGGAGCCTGAGTGTAGCTGTTACTTTAAAGCTTGTTAAATGTGAAATAACTAGAAAAAAACTCAAACTTAATATTCTGTTTCAGGAAATGCATTTGGTCTTAATACCAGTTTTTATATAGAATGCTAATTCCCCACAACCTCCTAACCCTAACCAAAACAGCTCGTCCACTGGTCGGAGGGTTAAAGGGCTGGCTCTTCTTGTCCATGTGTCAAGATGTCATTGATCAAGAGCAATTTGTCAATACTGTAAAAACACTGAAATATGTTAAATCTCCCACACTATTGCAGACAGTAAACGTCTCCACTTCACTACTGAGAGAACATTGAATTCATACTTTGGAAGATTCTGATGATAAAAGCACTTGAAATCATAATAAAATGAATCTCCTGAGTTTAGTTTGGAGCGCAGCTTCTTTAATCTCTCTAAAATATGCAAACTAACTATAAACTGAAACAGTTTGAACATGGATCCCATTATAATGTTATAATGTATTTCTCACAAGCTTTCCAAGCAGCATCACTGATCACTGTCAATATTCATCACCTAAGAACATGACTAACAAAGAACCACAAATAGGCTGTTCTTTATTAAGAACATCAGGGGGGGGGGGATTTATTACGAAATATAATATTTCAATGTTTCAAAATAAAAAGGCTTTTCAGCATTTTTCCAAGTGTTTCAAAAGTTAGAGTCTCTATTCAAGTTGTTAGCCTGAATGTTTTATTTGTTTGTTTGCTCTTCAAGTAAAAACTTGGTTAAACAAATAATTTGACAATTGCAGTGAATCGGTGAATTTTTTGGCAGTAATGTTGTGTAACTATAGCCAGTATTGTTGTAACAGTGCATTTAAAAAAAAAATTATGAAACCCCAGACTAATCAGCAACATAGCAGAGCTGGTGAGTTTTGTGGGGCAGCAGTGTGTGTGTGAGACGTCTTGCCAAATAGGTGAAGATGGGTCAGTCTGATAAACCCACAACACACTACTAGCAACCACAGACTGTGCTCCCCAAAAGTGAAGCTAAAGCATTTCAATTGCCCCCTGGTGGCTGGCTGCAGTCATAAACCCTACCTCCTGTATGTTAGTGAATGGGACATGGACCAAAATAAAACTACTTGTCAAATAAATCTTTTTCAAAGGTAATTTCTGTCATTTTAGGATGTTCTTTTCAAACTGATGTATGTTGAAGGGTTTGTTTTTAATGAGATGGTTTCTGATATGTAACTTGAGGCTACAAAAACAGGGTGAAACATTATGATTGAAAGCTGAAAGAACCGAAACCGTGGCTCCATCCCCCGATCCCTTCTGCACAGGCTCTGACTCCAAATCCACAAGATGGCAAGATTTGTATCTGGAATATTTGGGCTTTATTTCTAGATGGGATGAGGAAGTGGCGACGCATCGTCCATCTCTATAAGTGCTAGCGACACAATGAAATAGAAGACTTTAACTCTACAGACGATTTTAACCAATTGTCATTCCCACTTCCTTACATTAAACAATACGAATACTCTCAGTACTAATCTTCACAGCTGTTATTGTGGTTAGCAGACAAGACATTAACCTAGTAGCCATTTTTGACAGGAAGTAATGGCAGCCATCAGACAGCCATCAAAGTGACTTTGGAGCACTGTCTTCAAAACATGATTTTCTTTTCTTCTGAGATGTCTCTGTAGGTGCCTCACCACTGTCCACAATTGGTTTAAATGATAGCCAGATGTGAGTTGCTCCTTTGTGTGTGGGACTAAAATGTCCATCAACACTCAAGGATCAGACAAGCTGTGTCCCAAACCCATGCTGCAGAGTAATTCTGGTGTACATGGACAGAACATTGTATCTCTGCCATTTGGAGCCAGAGTCTGCACAGTAGTAATCAGAGTATGGTATATATGGTATATACACATGCTCGACCAATCATGAGTTAGTCTCAGTGTTCAATCATGACATTTCATCCCATTTTTATAACATTAAATACCTCATACAAACCAAACTTACTGGAAAGATGAACACGTGAACATACATCAGTGTGGCAGAGATGTGCATACATTCATTGAGAGGAGTTGGACTCTCTGTATTACTGTTACATCACATCATCATTACTTCACTATTCTACTATACTATATACTACTAACTGCATCCCCACAACTTGTCCTTGGGCAAGATGCTGAACCCCAAATGGCCCCTCATAGATGTTGAATGCACTAATTGGAAGTCACTTTGGATAATGTGAAAAATGACATATAATGAAATAATCTCAGAGCTGCATCAGGCAAATCAAAACAATGCATTTCTTCTGGACTAATTTTACTTTTCAATGTCTTTGGGTCTTGTCTCTCATTTTCACAGCTGTATTATGATGACTGAATAGGTCTGATGAGGATAATGTCACAAACCACATGTTTTCCTTTGTATCTCAAGATCAAATTTCACAATAAAATAAGAAAAACTGGGAGTCCGGCAGTCAGTCCTTCCCCCCAGCAACGCTTTCCAGCTTCTTCTGCGGGCGATCCTGAGGCGTTCCAAGGCCAGATGGGATATATAATCCCTCTAGCGAATTCTCGGTCTACCCCCAGGGTCTCCTCCCAGTTGGACGTGTCCGGAAACCTTTCAAAGGAAGGCGTCAGGAGGCATCCTAATCAGATACCTGAGCCACCTCAACAGGCTCCTTTTGTCACGAAGGGGCAGCAGCCAAGCTCCAGCCACTGAAACAAATAATTTCCCACAGTGTTGGTTAATGCAAGTAAAGTGTTACTGAGGTGCCAACAAATTGTGAGAGGAAAGCATGCCATGTAAGTGTTATGACAGAAAATAAATTAAAGGGTCCATGGCAGGTTCACGGCCAGATGTTCAACTTGTGAATTTCAGAGAGGTGTGCACATTACTGCATATGTATATTAGTCCCCTGAGTGATTTGGTGATCATATCAAAACCAAAGTATGACAAACATAAATATTTATCATGTGAATGGAGGAAATCATACATATTCATTCATAAGTTCTCATGTCAGAGATGTCAACATGCACATTCCTGAACCTCCAAATACAAACAAAACACAGAGTTTCCATAGGTTCATATTACCAGTTGATTTTCAGGCCATGGTTATTTCACAGACTAATGGAGGGCGGCTACATCACATGTCGGGCAGTTCCAGCATGTTAGGCCTTGTTCAGTTATTCAGATGGGAAGGAGAGGAGAGGAGAGAGGTGTAGTTCATCCCCTCCCACTGCCATTGAAATATTAGGCACAGCAGGGCACAGATATGAGCCTAGAACAACACATATAAGACATCTGGTCATTTTTAGAAAAGATGAATTGTTGCATATACCTTTAAAGCTGCTTTCAGACATGCACTGAACTCCAGAGATTCTCTGCACTTTCTCCGGATGAGGTGCATGTGCGAACGATGACGCTTATTTCGCTTATTTATCCGCCGATCATGTCTGAAAGCAGCTTATGACATATTATTTTCCTAAACATAACCAAGTGTTGTGTTATTTGTGCCTAAATGTAACCAAACCACAACCATATCTCAGGAGACTCTGACGGGTTGTATCAGAGGACAGAGACAAACAACATGTATTGTTTAGGATGGAGGGGTTGGAATAGATAGACGATGGTGATAGATGGTGATTGTAATTTCACAGCTGCACTTTGTTGGCAGCCATGTTACTGTGGATCATCACTTTATTCAAGCCTTGTTTTTAGTTTTAATTGATGCAATGAGTGAGTTATTAAACATGTGAGTTATACTCAGAGGAGGCCACATGAAGATATATTTCTCCTTCTCTGTCTCTGCCATCATCGCTCTGTTTCTGCCACAGCTTTCTCCTCCACTTCTTCTACGCAGCTCTTTTCCTTTCTGTGCACGTGTTTCTGTCACTCTTCACTCTCGTCAACTTTTACTCTCACACTCCTGTTCCTGTTCTTTTTTACTCCCTCTGATTCTGTTTATTAGACTCTTTTGCCTCTATTTGTTCATTAAAGCTTTTTGATTTATGGAGGGTGTCACCAAAAAGCAAATCCTCACATCTGGACTGCTGCAGGCCCTCTGTGTGCAGACACATAAAGCTGAAACATGCTGAAGTGCACACACACACACGCACACACACACACACACAGCTATAAAATGGTACAGATAGACTTGCAATCCACGCACACAAGAAGAATCTTTCCAACGTGCAGTGCGCACATCTTCATTTATTGCCATGACGATGATCAATAACAACCCCACCCGTTCTTATCTAAACCCCATGTAGTTAATACCACACACATATGTTCAGTTTGGAGTCCGAAACCGATCCAAGATGTGAAACGAGAAAAACACACTGTAGGTGTTGCCACAGTGTGTTGACGCAAGATATTCATCACCAGTCACCAGATCTTTGGTGTTTATGCTGGACGTTACACTCACTGCTTTGTTGCTCTCTCTAATGTCTGTAATTAAAACTTTAAAATCCTAATGGATGCTGTTTAAACTGATTTTCACTGATGTAAACTCTATGTGTGCTGTATTTATGTGATTTCCAGGTAATAGGAACAAGTTGTTCTCCTCCTTTAATCTAGGAATTTTAAAACCAATCACAACCCATTTAGCCATCATCTGTTTGAGAGCATGAAGTCGGGCATCGTAATAACAAAGTCGAGCTAAGATGCGAAGAAGCCAGACAAGAAATGTAATGTTTTACACTTTATTGTTGCTGCTTGTCCAACAATGTGACAAAAACAAGACGAAGGCTGTATGTCAATATCGCATTTTTCTCTGGCTTGGAGCACTTCATCCCATCTTCATCAAAAAAAAAGCACTAGCATATAGGTTTTGTTCCTATGACAACCAAATATTGACAACATATCACCGCCACCATTGTATGATTGACTAACATTGCCCAATTGCTTTTTATTACTACTTTAAGTGCTATTTCTTTACTTTTTTCACCCTGAGCACCAACTAGTGGATGGTTGCCCACAAACATTGTATGGATGAGCCTGTTGCAGCTCAACAGGCTCAAGATAAAGGCAGATTTCTCAAGGTATGCAGCCATGCATACACTCTCTCCTCGCTAAGTACCATGGAAAAATTGGGATACATCATGTGGGAACCTTAAACGTTAACTACATTAGATCGCATGGAAATGTACACAGTTTGTTGCAATATTTTAGCCTGTACCAGACAAGATCAAAAGTGTTATCCCATGGTTATGTGCAGTAAGGAAGACTAAAAATCAATGTATGGAAAGTGAAAAGACTTTTCAAAACAGCACCTTGAAAAGCAGTAACACCTTAAAGAATCAGTGTGTCGAATGTAGTGACATCTAGTGGTGAAGTTGCATATTGCAGCTAAATACCCCTCACCTCACCCTCCCTTTACAAACATGAAAGAGAACCTGTGGCAACCTTCAGTTGTCATAAAAACTGAAAAGGTGTTAATTTGTCCAGTCTGGGCTACTGTAAAAAACATGGCGGCCTCCGTAGAGAGGACCCACTCCCGATGTAAATATAAAGTATTTTGACGTAAAGGGCCCATTCTAGCATAAAGAAAACAACAATTTGTACAATTTAGATGAATCACACTAGTAAAAATATCACTAGAATTATTTTATATTCAATTTCTGTCAAAAGATCGCTTTTACCTCAATCTTACACACTGGACCTTTAAATATTATTTATTATTTGTGCACTCTGATAGCCTAAACTTTGACGTTTAAGATAATTGGTAATATAGTTATAATAGTTATCGTCAATATTATCATCATCATAAAAATAGCAATCGGTTCAGCATGTAGCTCCACCAAGGCTGAACAATGCTATTCATGATTGTCTATTTTTCATAGTAAAAATATGAAAGTGAAAAGGTAGTGGTCTGATAATATAATGGTCTTATATGATTTATTAGCCATGAAACAGACACAGGTGAAAACATAATTTCATTTGCAGAGGTAATAATAGATTACAGATACTTTATTTTTCCAAGGAGGCTCAAACAACTTTGAGTTTTTTTAGAGCCTGAGCAGAATATTCACATCCACATAGAATAATATTTGAGGAAATGTATCAAAACCACTGAATGTGCTCAAAAGTTGTGAACTGTTAAAGCATCAAATGCTACAGGAAAGAAGATATTGCAGCGGTTAGTATTGAAAGTCTTTTTTTAAATCTTAGGGCTCGTATCAAGTCGCTGAAGTTCATGTTATGAGTCTGTTTTGATTTAGTCAATCAGAAGTCAACAGATTTGAATCCAAATCATGTGAGTCCACACCTCGTCTGTGTGCTGTTGAGTAAGAGTTACTCCCAACTGCAAAAGATGAGGCAAAACTCCTCGTGAAAATCCCCCTGACAATATCTTCGTTCACATATGCTCTGCAACCCAGAACTTCTGTACACATCACCCCAAGGAGGAGCCGCATGTGCGAACGCAAACGTCAGAATCAGTTGGACAAGACATTAAGTGGACTTTACTCTGCCAGCTCCTTCGTATAAAGTCTGCCTAAGGTCATGTGTGAACAGAGCAGGTAATTGTCCAGAGAATGACCTTTCTATCATTTTCTATCATTTCTCCTGAACGCTCGGAACATGCGCCACCCTTCACCTAAACTGAACGGAGTACGTCGATCCCCTGATGTGTGCTACATGTGTGAAAGGGACCTGATTCTCCTCATATCTTTGTTTCCTCTCTTTCACATGTTCAGGCTGAGAATTGTGAGACTCTCTCATCTGTCCTGAAACACAATTCACCTGCTTACGTTTATCATCTCATTTCTGCATCAAAGCAAGTTCACGTGGGAGGTATCACCTCGTCAGTGCCAAAGTCAACAGTTGAGCAGCTTGTGGTAGGTGTCTGAAACGCAGCTGACACTGGAGCGACCCTCCTCCACCCTGTCGCTCTCTCTCAATTTGAACGCCCCTTTATCTCCCTGTCTCTCCCCTCATGATGGTTTGGACTCGGCGAGGCCATAACAAATACTCTGTTGCCATGGTTGCGTTTCTCTGAGGCCCCAGGAAACAGAACATCACTTCTGAGAAGAAGTGTTGCTTAATGCTATATGATTGTTATTGTCAATGGCCTTAAAATGCTTTTTTTTTTATTTCACTTAAGTTTATCTCTCTTTGCTGGAGAAGGTATTTAATCAAACAGTGGATTTGTTTTGTTAATCATTTGTCAGGTGCCACAAACATTGTTTTTTCATGAGCAGAAACCTTTGCTTGCTTTTTGCTTTTTCATTTACGTCAAGCTGTCTCCGATTTTTCCCTGATGAGTTCCCTTACTTTCTGCTCCATGACACCACCTGACTGAGGCTGACGTCTGCTAAACATAACATATGTCAAGTGTATGAGGGCGTGTGCGTGTGTGTGTTTGAAATTTATTGTACAGCATATTGTTCCTACTGAATCTCTGATTTATACATGTGCGAGTGTTTAATGCATCTTGGCTTCATGATAGTATTTAAATGCAAGGTGTGTGTGTGATTGTGTGTGTGTGTGTGTGTGTGTGTGTGAGTGTGTGTGTGTGTGTGTGTGTGTGTGTGTGCGTGTGGGTGTGTGTGTGTGTGTGTGGGTGCGTGTGTGTGTGTGTGTGTGTGTGGGTGTGGGTGTGTGTGTGTGTGTGTGTGTGTGTGTGTGTGTGTGTGTGTGCGTGTGTGTGTGTGCTGGAGGGAATCTGCTCAGCTGAGGGACTGAGGTGTGGCAGGGTTAAGAGGTTAAAGGTGTCTCATATTCTGGAGCCACTGCTCCTTCCCTGGAGAGGGAAAAACAAGTGAAGCCTTGGCCAGCTATGAATAGTTTTTTATCACGTTCAGGTCTTTTACTCATCTGTTTCAATTTTAAACAATTTCAAACTTTTACTCTTTTACTCTTTAACACATTCATTTATCAGCTGTTTACTGATAAACTAAAATGATCGTATTTTATTAAAATAGGCTGTATTAAATAATACTATACTAATTATACTACACTATATCCTGAATAGTAGTTATTATTATACTTGCTATATTAATTTATACTATCCAACAGTTCTCTGTATTGATACACAAAAAATATTTATAGATCATCAGTACAAATAACTAATTTAGATCCAAACGTTTGTGTAGTTGTAAGGCGACCTCTAGTGTTAATGTTGATGACAGTAAATGAGGTCAGTCAGGTTAAGTAGTTTAATGCAAGGACATATTTTGCGTCACACATCATGCAAATGAACACAAACGATCCTGCAAGTATCACAACGCGAAATCTCACTACGCGTTTGGTGCCGACACCATTATGACTGACAGGAGGTTCAGGTGGATTGGATATTATAACACTTGGACTTGTTTCTCGCTACAAACTGAAAACTTAATCACATTTTATTTATTGTAACCATGACAACAAAGGTGCATTAATCTTAATCATAGTGTTTAACCCAAAACATGAGCTATGTCCAAATTCAGAGGCGGCATCCTTCAGAGGCTGCATTTGTGCCATGCAACAAATATGTCCTTCCATTCCTGATAGATGGAATGGATCCTCCTCGAGCCAACCTATCCCAGGATTCATAGCGATTAGCTGTGTGTTAAGTAACCTTGACGATGAAGGACTGGTACATCAGCCACTCTATCAGAGGGTTGGAACAAACAACGTATACATTTTTCCGGATAGTTTTAGTTGAGCTTATTCTATGTCAGGCCAGAGGTTGTGGTTTTGTTTTTTTACAGAATAGACAAAAAACCTTAGAGGTTGCCCCAAGTTCCCAAAGTGTCAAAACACACTGAAGTAACAGAAACACTGTAGATCCTCGTTCTCACTGTCTCAAGTTTCAGTTCTCTGTTTAAGCCTAATTTGGTTATTAGATGACAATTCAACTCCTCACACGCTGTACGGTATTACTGTCTGCTGCAGATTTTGAGTAGTTTACATAACCTTGTGTCAAATTGCTCCTACTGATTACAGCATTACGTAGCAGCCCTTCAGCTCACTGTGTCTGCACAGCGAAGGTTGACTCCCCACATGTCTCTTTGCATTTGCTTGTGAAAGTGCTTAAAGACCTATTCTTTATTGTATTTGGGCACTGTCACCACAGAGCAAGTAATATCACACGTCCATGTTTCTTAGAATGTCTCTATGCAAACATTTCCGAGGGTTTATCTCAAGAAGAGTTATTGGTCAGTTTCATAAAGACTTAGTTGCTCCAACTGAATTCTGGCATTAAGTCGGCTGTTCTGGGAACGTTTTTCTAACAGGGTTTGCAGTGTGACTCTAGGGAATGGCAGTGTTGACTGGTTAGTTCAGCCAATGCTTTAGTCCAGACTGAAATATCTACTGGATGGAATAAAATGTTGCACAATTATGGTCCTAAGAGGATGAATCGGTTTTAAAGGTTCCTACACTTTTCCTTAGCGGCTTCATGAGGATTTCATTTGTGAATTAAAGTGAAACATCTTGACCACTATTGAATGGATGGCTGTGAAATTTCCTAGAGATATTCAAGATCCCTTGATTCATTATTTTGACTGTGGTGCACTTAAAGTGCACTTAAAGTGTGATCTATCACCATCAGGAGATCAGTTTGTATGTCTTTTAATACTTTGGCAAATACCTGCAAACTTTGAGAGTGCATACCTTGGCATAACTCTGCCATGCTAATGGCTCATTTATGCACAATGTTAGATACGTACACAGAATTTGACAGAGCCTTCTGTCCCATACGCTGTGTTAATTTGGTCTGTATTTATGCATGTCTCTTGAAAGCTTACGGATGCGGACAAAACAGACTAAATGGGGCAGTACCATAGCAAATCATGTGCGGCATTGTAGCCAATAGTTCAAGTGAAACAATAGTAAGACATGAGGATGAAATTTCAACAATGTTTTTGAGGAGAGACTTGTAGAGTTAGCATGAAACTACAGGCATTTATATGATGTTACCTATTCTTGACAAAGGGACTAACATGTACATTGTCACAACCTCCTCTAACATCACCATGTTTGGTGGAGTCAGAGACCCTCCACTCTCTGCCGCCCTCTGGTAAAGGTACTGCCTAAAAACCATGCCAACGCAAAAGTGGGCATGGAGATATGTGGGCATTGACAGTTACATCATTTGAAACAGACGCATCTCTTTCAATGAGCCTTTAAGGTTTTGAATAATCCTGCTGACAGACAGACAGACAAGAAATGACATCAGGCATTATGGTAACACACTTAACTAAGATGGACAAACTTTGACATTATAAACATCTATGTGTTACCAGTGTTATTGAGAGCATGTTACCTTGCTGACGTTAGCATATAACTCAAAGCAGTGCTTCGACATACTCAGCACTGCCTCATACAGCCACAACTATGGCTTCAGACTTGTTTGTTGCATACAAAGGATAGATGCGAGTAGCAAATCAGCTGTTCTTGTCCCTACATTTATTTGCTGGAGCTTTGCTGGAGCCAGTGGAGATGATGAAAGTTAAAGAATACAAACACTGCTCACCCTTGATGTCCTTTCTGCTCAAACCTATAAAATGTGATATGTCTTTTAACACACTCAGCTGAAGCCATGTTAAAGATACACAGTCAAAAGCTGTGTTTCCATCAGTGCTTAAAAATACATTTTACTAATAGTCATGGCACAGTTTGAAAAATGAACATACAGTATTACAGGACACTATGAGCTGATTGGATCTCATCAAAGCCTGACATGCTCATATTCAAGCTCATTAAAAATAGAACACAAACTGCATTACAGCTAATTGTTGAATGAGACTTAAATAAACAGACTGAAGTGACAGGTTGCAATAAGGCCGGCAGTGGAAACTGAACTTGTGTGGTGTCGGGAGAAGTTTAACATGAGGTGGTGGATGTAATGGCCTTAGCTTCAAACATATCCTGGAGAGACCGGTGAGCTCATGGAAAACCTTGATCTTTAACAAAGAGTCTGCAGATCCCAGCTGGTTTTCTGGCTCCCCTTTAGTGGCTGAATCACAGGATGGCAAAGAAAATGCTTTTGTGGGGCAGCAGTAGCTAAACGATTAGTAGAGGAGACATTTATGTGCAGGGTTAAATTCCGGGAAAGGCCAGAAAAGTCTTTCTGGGAATGGGATTTCTGGGAATAAAGGTCTCGTCCAAATGGGGTAAACGTACAGAGAATGTAGTCATTTCTTCCCCCTTGGAGCAACTGGTGATGTGTCCATCAGCAAGGCACTGGACAACACCTCAAACTGATCAATACCTGATTTGCATGGGTTAATTAGCGTTGCAAACATACCTATCTCTGAATGTGCCACAGACCATTGAAACATGAATGTATAAAAGACAAAAAGGTCAGTGACATTTATTTAACTTAAAGCTGCATTAATGGATTGGAACAAGTTGTAAACAGCACGTTTAAATGATATGGTGAACATATTAGCAAACCCCTGCCTATTTAAATCACAAGCAAACATGGGGCAACATTATCATCAGCACACAGAGGAAGACTTATTTTCTTTTTAGCTCCATTTTTGTTCTCCACCAACTCCTAAAGGAAAGATCAAGCTCTTCAGCTGCTAAATGGCCCACTGTGTCTGCTGTTTGGTTCTGGACGGAGAGTTTATACTCAAGACTCACAGCTTTATTAAATAATATTAGCTAAAAGATGGTAAAACACTGTAAAGCTAAGAGGGAACTGTAGACACAGGTGGCACCTTTCACAGTACACATTGTACCCAATCGTAACATAAACATTGACATGTTTGTGCAGCTTTAACTAGAAAATACTGTTAACTGTTAATGACATTTAAAGTTAATGCTATCTTGAATAATTCCATTCAAAAGACCTAGTTTAATGATGTCGTGAAGCAGCATGGGAGTTGTTGACCTCACCATCGATCTACCTGACCCAGTGTGTTTTTCCTTCATCATTTATCATTTGCCCCTGACGTTATGGTACAAAGCCACAGGACGAGTGGATAAACGCGACCCAAATGAAATGTCCAGTGAGCGTGAAAAAAATTGTAAAACTGGAGTTTCTCTGGGTTTTGAATTTTGTTGGCAACATTTTGGATTATGTCAGTAAACTCCACAAAATATATAGGTCTAGTAGTAATTTGGACATTTCAATGAAGAATTCTTACATATTTTATCTTTACCTACTATAAAATCCAGACAGTCTAAGACTTCAGAAAAACATTGTCGTTTGTGTGTAGCTGTTTTATAAAGTTACACTTTAAAGTCAAAAACTTATATATCTGACATGATTATCATTACTTAAACTCTTTAGAGAGGTTATTGTAAATATTATTGTCATAAAGAGAAGAACTATCCGTCTTATCTTCTCATTGGAAGACTCTTTGCTTATATGGTGAAAAAAAAGGCAAAAACAAAGCATTTATTACCTCTTCTTTGGATTTATGAATGAGGAAGTCTCATGTTTTTTAACTTAGTGTTTACTGGTTTCTTATCATTAGTCATCAGAGCTTTGAAGTGTGTTTTTGTAGTTTTAAAGATAAATCGAAGGGAGTGTTTACTCCTCTGCCCAATTTGGGGCCCTGACCCGCTGACCCGAACAGGAAGGTATGAGAGGACAGGAAGCGGAGGGGTGATGACGAGAGATGTAATGAGATATGAAAAGGTGTTTGAAGGCAAAGCTGCTGGTGAATTAAACAACAAATAGTTCATTACAACTAACCAATGTTCTGTGGCCACAACATCCCACACTATCAGTATTATTTTGTCAGTTACAACACAATATTTGACAGACAACTCAATATTTGTATTCAAATCTGACATTTATACATTCAGGTTTTATTATGAGCTATTTTTTCTTTTATTCTTCTTCTTATGTCCTGCCATCTTCTCTTAATTTCATCGGTTGTTGTTTTTGTTTTACCCACAGCATTTACTTTCTCGCAGATACTCTCCCATATCGGGGTTCTTTGAGTTATATTAATATTACTTTGCTGTAGCTCAACAACATATCTGTTTGCCTCTTCCACTAACACCTCCAATTTCATGGCATTAAATCTTCGCTTTGCGCTTACAGTCACTCTGCTCTCAGTAATGCTTCATGGCGGAAACCAAAAACACTAATTTGAATTTAAATACTACTGCCTCTACCATGTTTGCACCTGTTATCATTTGCGCAATTATTTTTACTAGATCAGCCGCAAAACACCCACAATCCAAACGTACAATCTGTTTTATTGCACACGCACTCTTTAATTGGGATCTTGGTGGATCAGGCCTTCAATGTGTTATTCAGAGTTGATCACATTACTTTTACCTGTTTTAATTCTATTTATGAGGTCTTGACATTCTCAGTAGACGATAAAAACAATTCCTCTGGCCTCAAAATGAAAGAAAAAAACGTGATCTAGGGGTTAATGTTGGGATTAGGATTGAGCTGTAAGTCTGTATATGTTTCTGTCTGTGGCTGTGTGTGAGTTTCCACGACTTCAAAGGCCTGCCTGTGGCCCCTGGGGCCCTCATAGACACCAGGCAGGTGTTTTCTTTGAGTAGACACATACTGTCAACATTTCAGTCAGGAGCCAATAAACCTCGGACGTATACCCGCTCCTCAACGCATCGAGGTTCCTCATCCAGTGAGCACTTGTGCTGTAGCTGACGGCGGTTGACATCTGCCAGGGTGAAGTGCTAGATGTGGCTCCTGCTGCTGCTGGAACATGTGGTAGAGTTTTTAAAAAACTTCATCGCTTTAAGTTATTCACTTTCACAGCCTGTTGCTTGGAGAATAAAAGCATGCCCAGGTCACAAAGGCAGACCTTCTCACTCCTCCCCAAGGAAGAAATAACACCACTGTTTTTATAGGAGCTGGCGTAGACATGTGTTAACATGTGTGAAATACTTCAGGTCTATAAACAAAAAATGTTTTTCTATCGATTAAGAGTAGGTATTTTTTCACTCTGCGAGATCTTCAGACAGACAACATGGTCCGCTGTCACAACATCGTACTGTCTGTAGTTCACTGAGGCGCACAAACCTCCAGAGGCTGCCGCTCAGTTATTGTTTCTCTTCGGGAGAGTCTCTGTGAAGCACACGCTAACAGGACCGGGCCGCTGACCTCTTCCACCTGGAGGGTGAACAGTTACAGGGCATGTTTTCTGTCTGACTGTCTGGAGGGATGATTGCATGACTGGCTGCTTGGCAGAGCTGTCTGCCCACCTCTGACTCTCCGTCTGACACTTTGTGCTCCTGGCTTGTGTTTTCTGTCTCATGGTCAATTTATTTCCAGAGATGATTCTGAGCAAATGAGACAAATCTTGTATCCCTGGTGCAAGAATCTAAATAGTGGTAGATTCACTGGAAAAATTACAATTAACTAAAGAAAAGTAGAGCAGCAACTCACCTCTCACAATTGTCTGCGATAAAAAAAATAGAGCCCAACCGTGATGGATTTTTCAGGGCTGATGCTATTATCGATATTAGGGAGTAAAACATTTTAAAAATCAAGTCAAAGTTTATTTACCATAGCTATTTAAAGCAACCACAATTGATCAAAGTGATGGGCTAAGTGACTAAGTGGCTTAAAATATGAAAATAAAATTATATAAAATATACACAAAAAACATAAATGTATGAGTAATTGAGAATTAAAACATTACATAGTAGCAGATAAAATCCAGGTGTCAAACTCAACTCGAATTGAATGATTAAGATGTTTCTAGGTTTCTAGTTCTTTCTAGGGTAAAAGGTTCATATCAGATTATTTCATTGACTGACGTACTCTGAAAAAACAGTTAATGGATCTTTTTGGAGGTTGAACGTCTCCATTTCTCTCAGGCTACCATACTTTACAACTTTACAAATATTTCTGCCCTTGACACTAAAGTTCTGTCATATATTCCCCTACAGAAACAAAACTGCAGTTTTTGTTGCTTGTGCGCCAAGTACAACAGATTTATTTTCAATGTCAAACACTCAGCCTGATGTCCTTATTAGCCTGCCAGGATGGAGAAAACTAAAGGATGAGTCATGAGAGACTCATTAGAGATGTTTAGTCTCAAGTGTGAGAAGACGTGACGGGGTCAAACAGTCTGCTCACATCAGCGTCAAATGATAAGAAGCCACACCTTGGAAGATCATTACCCAGAGGCGGACTGCTGGTGGACATTTGCATAATGTAGCTGAGAAACCTAACAAACAAACTGTAAATGTTCTCACCCATTGAAGTACTTTTTAAAAGATCCACTTTCTTAGATAAACAACAGAGAAAACATGAACGAAATAAATAAAACATGTCAAAGCTGAAAGGATGGCATCCAACGCATGACATCACCGTAGTCTGGAATACGCCTGTTTAGTCTAAAATGTGCCCTACAGTCCAAATTGTGCATGTGTTGATACTAAAAAATTAACTTCACAGACACCTGAATCTCCCAGGAGGACAGCAGACCTTTGAGTATACTGACAGTATAATCTTATTAAACCCTTCCTGGGCCTCCTGCAGCTCCCGGCCCACAGTGGGAGCCGAAGAGGCAAGCGCCTGGTGGTCAGAAGTTGACCCATAGAGGCCCTGCCAGCCTGAGGCTGGAGGGGGCACTCCGATTTGGGGCAACTGCTGGCTTAAAGACTACGAAGGATTTAGTGGTTAAGTGTAAGAGTTCAGCAGCTCATACGTTCACACGAGACATAGCACTGTATTAAAGCAGCAAGCGATCCTCCTCAGACATTCAGTTTTTCCTTGAGAAAGGATTTGTTTCTGAAAAAGAGATGATTACACCTTATCAGAAAACAGTTGCTGTGTAGGTTTGCACCAAAATGCAAAACCCAAACAGTCCAAGCACTCCTTCATTCCCACGCCCTGATGAAGGCCAGGGTTTGTTCATGTTGACATGATCAAATAAACCTTTGCTGTTTTTCTTTCACCTTGAATTCTCACAGACAGAAAATAAGTAAACAGACCTTATATGAAGTTCATAATAAAGTATATATACAAAGATGATAGGGTAGATTTTACACCTGTGTGTATGTGTATGGAAAAGTCATTTTAACAGGCCCCTTTTGTGTACTGAATGGTCCAGGGTATGATGCAATGTTCCCTTGGTAAAAGTCAGTTTTTTCTTACTTTGACATTGAGAGCAGAACAAGAATATAATGTGTCACAAAGGCAGTTGTATCTACAGGCAGAAAACTCTGTCCAGTTTTCACTTTCTACAGTTGTGTACTTTATAACTAATTATAATCCTCCAACTGTATATGTTATTTATTTGTATAATTAACTATTTTACTTTTAGTACTTAAGGTATATTTTATGATAATAAAACTTAACTTAAACAAAACTTTGAATGCTACATAACTTAAGTAACATTTAGTGCTTTTACAAGGTACTAATGAAGCTGAGCGTAAGTTCAGTCAGGAAGACTTAACCTGCTTATTGATCAGCTGATTATGGGCGTTCCTAAATGGCCAATCAGATCTGCCACGGTCTCTTTCAGCCAATCATTCAGCACCTGTCAAACTTTAAATCCCCTCTCCTCTCTTCCGCAGTCAGCCGTCATTCATTGACGTGCATAACCCACCTCCACCCCAATCTCCTCCAGTCTTCAGCAGAATCATCATCACCTCATCCGGATCCCCGACCTCAACTGATCTCAATCATATGTACAATCCTGTATCGTGTTGGCAGCCGATCATGGATCATGATCATGGATCCCTATAGTGTCAGTGGATCATGACGACGGATTGTGGACGATGGCGGTACCCGATCATGGTGGCACTTGATCGAGGACTAAATTCAACAAGACTGCCTGACACAATATACCTATCACACACGGCATCTATTGCACTTCTGTCCGTCCTGGGAGAGGGATCCCTCACATGTGGCTCTTCCTGAGGTTTCTACATTTCCCCCCGTTAATAGGTTTTTTGTAGTTTTTCCTTACTCTTGTTGAGGGTTAAGGGCAGAGGATGTCGCATGACTCATTGAACCACCACCAGTGTCTAGACCCGGGGGGGTATTCCTGTTCTGCGCTCTGCTTCACCCCCTTTCTAATCCTGATGACATCACACAGGGGTCTAAAATGCCAAAGACTAAAACATTCACATTACTTGTGCACTTGTCAAATAAACATTGTGAATCAAGTCTCTCTTGAATGAACTGTTGTAAAAGATCTAGATTCATCTTCTGCCTCTCCAATAGAGACAGGGCGTCGACAGAAGACTTTAAAATGCAGTTGAAAGCTCAGAGAGCTTGTGTGTAACAATTTTTATTATTTAATAATTGGACCTGAGATACACAGTGATAATTTAATGTAAAGTTGTTAACTCTGCTTGGTAACAAAGCAGCAGATTGTAGTTGTCAGGAGTCGAGAGGTGAGCAGGAGTTACATTCACTGACTTGATGATATGTTTAAAAGGTTTATAACAGGATGCATGACCAACAATCAAGTTTAGTGCTTTTATAATCCAACCTGAACTGAATGACTTGAGAATAATAGTCAGTGCCATTCACGGAGCACATTGAGTTGCAAGGGGTTCAATGACCATCAACTCCATGTTGGTTTTTCACTACACTCATGTTTAAGAAAAGTAAAACTGAAATCTTTATTTTCATTGTTTTGCATTGCTTTTTTTTAATAAGAGATACACCAGTAAACTGTAACTCATAACAGATGCATATATTGGTGTGCATGTTTATGTTGACAGGTGAGTTTGCAGTTCAGAAGTTCAAAAAATGTACAACACAAACTCACAATTAGTCTTGTTTCAGGTCACTTCACTACTGATTCTCACCATGCCCATGATTACCATAGAGCTGGTAAGTTTCAGCTGGGTTCCGTACAAAGACCCTCACCATCCAGGACTGAAGCAGGTTTAGCAGGAGGGGTCAGTGGAGATGGAGTTAGGGTCAGTGGAGATGGGGTTAGGGTCAGTGGAGGGGGTGGAGACGACGCCACATCAGAGTGTGGTTCTCTGGTTGGCTCCTCAGCAGTGACTGAAGGTTTAGCAGTCGTTGTCAGAGGAGGTGGTGGAGCTGAAGCTTCAGCAGAGTTTGGCTCCATGTGAGGTGCCAGCTGCTCTGCTGGTTCAGCAGAGCAGCTGGCAGGAGGCTCACCAGGAGGAGTTAGGAGAGGTGGTAGAGTAGAAACAACTGAGTCTGGTCCTGATCTGCCGCGCTGGTTCATCCTGGCTGCTTGTCAAGCGCTCCCGGACCTCAATGATGGCGAGAGCTTCATCAGCTGGGGTCACAAAGAGATGAAATCATCCTTATTCTTGACGGCTTCCCAGGATTGGAGGGACCCAATGTTTTTTCTCCGACTGGGAATTTTCAGAATTAAATTTCACCGGAATTTTGAAAACGGATACAAAAATACGGACTTGGTGTGCAAAGACTTCAACTGCAGCAGAAAAAAAAAAATATATATAAGATTATTAACTGAGCCCATATCACAGTTCATTCATTTATTTACCTAGACCCTCAATTAATTTCCTTATAATATGCAGTAGATATTCTTCAAATATACAAAGTTGTATACATCTCAAAAGATATATAGAACCATAATTTACAGATAGTAACATGCAAACATACTTGCAAACAATGTCCACATTCACAAAGCTAGCATCTGGGTCCTTACATTCACAACTCCCAATGAAAGCACGAACAACTTTGTACTTTGATCATCAAACACAATGTTAACCTGCAGTGTCTCTTACATGGCGTCTGCACCGACCTTCATCGCAGCCAAAGTGAGTGAAACCATGGGGTGACCTCATGCTAAGAAGTGGCCCATGTTCCCACTTTGGTTTACATCCAAACTTCCTGTCCTTTCGGCAGCAAGCGCAACGCAGAGACCGCGGCGAGTGCAGAGGGGGCGTGTGTCGACAGCCATGAGAAAATTTGATTTTCGTCTTTTAAGCACTCAGCATTCAGATTATTGGAACCTGTAAGGCTGCCAGAGAACATGTGTAGGTTGTATGACACGTGGGTTAGCGAGGGAGAGACAAAAAGGAAAATGGTAACGTAGGCAGATGACTTATGCGTTATGACACATGAGTTATGACACAGATAAAGATAAAGAGTAAGACAGAAGAGGGCAGGAGGGAGGGATTGATCCTATGCACAGATGACATGAGGGCTTGATTCCACTCTCCAATAAATTATATAAATTGTAAAATGATTTCCACACTGCTGTTCGCTGCTCCTTTTACAGGGACTGAACCCCGTGGATATTGGTGCATGAGAAAGAACCATGAAGAGGATCATCCTGCTGTGTTGTGCGCCCCAGTGTCTCCATATGTTCTTCACTTCTGAAAAGATCTGACCAACACAGGTCCATATGAAAAAATGACTTCCGCTCTCTTTGCTGAAGGTAGGATGGTATGCTACCTGGTGCACACACAAAAGCTGCACCTGCTGAAAGAACATTGATGTACCAGGCTTGTAACTATACAGTTACTACCTGTTGCATAATGTGTAGATGCTGTTTTATAATGTGAAAGTAGACGAATGTCACAGAGAAGAGTCACCAAAAAAGGTCAGCTTGAGTCAAGACCATTCTTAAAATCACAAGAGGACAGACGCATCATTTGCCAATAAAAGAATGAAAAGATTTTTCATTGTAGTTTCCCACACGGTGGTGGCTTCATAAAAATTCTTACCTCGTATTTTTCACCTTTACTGCGGTGCCTCAAGCTGCTGCAGAATAAAAGAGGTTTAGGGTATTAAAAGTAATAAGATAAAAACCTTGAATTAGTTATTTACCATCTGCGTTAGTAGAGTCTTAAAGATTAAGGTTTGTAACCCAGCCCAGTACCTTATTTACCATATTTGATGATTCACCCTAAACACAATTTACATCCAGTGCCAATGTTCAGTGCCAGTGCAGGAAGCAGTATCCTTTATGTACCAAGGCCAAAAGTGTGGAGGTTGAGGTCATGAAGTGTTTCAGCGCCACACTTTAACCTTACTGTATGTCAGTATGCACACGTATTGTTGACAGTGAGGAGAAGAACACTATAATTACCTCCGCCAAGGAGGTTTTCATCTGCGTTTGTTTGTTTGTTTGTTAGCTGGGTTACACAAAAACTACTCAATCGATTTCCATGAGAGTCAGAGCATAACCTAGGAAAGAACCAGTTCCATTTTAGTGCAAATCGGGATCAGGGGGTAGAAAAAAAAGATTCACAGAAAAATAAAAATAACCTTTATTGTGCTTTTTTAAATAAGGTATGACAGGAACACCAGATAAATCAAAGTAGAGGAAGAGAGTAACAACAAATAGAAAAAAGAAAGAAAAAGGAAATTCAAGAAAAGAAAGAAAGTAGTAAAGAAAAGTGACCAGTCAGTGATTGATGTTCTCAGTCTTCAGTTAGAATGTGCAGACACTGTGCAAGCTGAAGTCCAAAGCCTGGACACAGCTTTGTTTTCTCTTTGTTTAATTTCTACATGCCTGCCAAGCTTTGTTCCCACAGCGAATATAGTGCTCTCTGTGTGTGTGTGTGTGTGTGTGTGTGTGTGTGTGTGTGTGTGTGTGTGTGTGTGTGTGTAATTGCAGGGGATACAAAGGTAAAGGGTTAAAGAGTCTTTGAAGTCTCTGTCTCACCAGGTAGATCCCACAATGTGGTTCCCATCAGTAGCCAACATGCCTCTGCAGGGGGCAACCGAGCGAGAGCAGTGGAAACAGCGGTAACAACAATAATTAGAATGGACCAGTGTCAGTCAAAGGCTTTGCCTCTGTGAAGTCACCGGTCACACAGACCAGCAGTATATTAATATTCCAGGTAGAGCAAGACAAAAAAGGCTGGAAAGCGTAAAGAGCGTGGAAGTGAGTGACGCAGGAAAGAAAGAGAGCGCTCTATCCTCCAGGGTATAGAGAGCATACCCAGTGGCTGGAAATGATTAAGTGATTTAGAATTTTATAATACGCACTGTTTGTTTTTTACCCTTGGAGAAACCTAGGGAAGCGTATAGTTCTGTTTTTCTGAGATAATTATCTCGGAAATTCCAAGATAAGTTCTGTTTTTCTGAAAAAAATAAAAAAAAGTTCTGTTTTTCTGAGATAACTATCTCGGAAATCTCAGAAAAACAGAATGCAATACGCTTCCGTAGAAACCAGGTCAGCACAGAGTAAACTATTAGCTTGAATCAGTCCTGATCTACAAGCATTGGGTTTTTAGTTTCATATCAGAAACAATCTGCCAAAGTGAACTGCCAGCTCACGGTCCAGCTCACAACTGTGTCAGTGTATCACAGTGTGTTTGTGAACAGATGCAATGTATGTCAGGGTATTACAAAGAAAGAACATTGTTGAATTCAAACTATTTGGCCTGTCATTGAACACTTGGTATAGAGAAAAAATTGGATCGGCCTGGTTGTGTTACATTTATTTATAATCGTAATTTTTTACTGAACTCCAGCTATAGTATGAGTCTATACATAAAAAAGTTTTTTTTTTTTTTTTTTTCTTATTTTACTGGCTTTCACTCCATAAGTGCCCACAACAATATTCATGAACAGCTTTTAAAATGCTCCATAAATAAAATAAGTATTTTATTCAAATATGTGTAAAATACAAAATCTCTGACAGTATTAGACCAAAAGACTCAAGTTTGTGGTTGATAAATTGTCTATCAGTTATATCAAAAGTGACAGGAAAACTGATCTGGAGTTTTGAAGGAAAGTTTTGGAAAATATGCAATATTTCTTTTAAAGCAACAAAGTTTTTTTAATTTTTAAATGACAGCTTTGAATATTTTTAATAGGACACAATCTTACACTAGAGAGAATGGCATCTCAGATTTTTCCACAGCGCTAGAAATGGTGTACCGTGAAGGAAAATCTGCAACATGCTTTACGGAAAATGTCACGCACCAACAAACAGAGACGGTATTATCTGTATTCTCAATATGTACGTCACGGCAGAGGCAGGGGAGAAACCAAAGAGGACATTGTCAAAGGAATGGAATTGAAGAGGAAATGAGAAAGTGACTGAGTCATATCGGAGCAGCTTGTACTTGCTGGCGAGAGCTAAAAGACGCAAAGTATACAAATTCCCACCTGATTAATCATCCAGAATCCTGCCTGTCTGTAGAGGACGGTAAAACACTTAATGGATGTTTTAATGGGTCTGGATCATATGTCCTGGAGCTGCTGATAATAAGTGAGTTAGTGTGTGAGACACGGAGAAAGAGAAAAAAAAGATGTTCACTGAAGCAACGGAACAAATACATTTGAGATATTTATGTTGTGTAAAAGATCACAGCACCATTATTCAACTCTTGCAAAACAAATGTAGTAGATATAGTGCATATATATATAATATATATATATATATATTAGCCTTTATAGAACGTGTGTCCAGGGTATTCATTATCCCTCTGATGCTTTTCATTCTATTTGTTTGCGATGTCACAACAAATAAAACTATGCATTATATTTGTGAAAAATCCTGTAACATCACCCGACCTTGTCAGTTGACACGGTTCTTTGCCTTCTGTGGTTGCTGGTTCCTTTTTTATTCTTTGAAAACAAATACACATGTGTACAGCTGTGCATGTAGAAGCACAAACCACAGCTTGTGTTTACGACAGTGAATTACGGGCCCCGCCTGTAGGGGGAGAGTGTCACAGAGAGCAACTGCTCGATTGTGTTGCTTTAATGAATTTGTTAGGGGGCCTTGTGGTTGTTTGATTTCAATCAATTATCCATTTTTTATCAACATGAAAATGTGAGAGAGTGTTCATGGACACTGTATTTTCATACTCTGCCCACTCCCAATATGACGTTGCAGAGTTTATAGGCATAAGTCAGAGTGATAAAGGGAACAGTGTCTATCCGTGACATTGACATATTTGGGTAATTCTGAAAGGCAGTAGGTGAATTAAAACACATCCGTAGGCCTGACTTAGCTCATGCTGCTGTGACTTAGTCATGTGTGTATGCACATGTGTATGATGCTTTGAAACCTCAGATGACCTTTCTGACTGAAGGATTGCGAGTCAGGCTTAAATTCATTAAGATCAGAAGGGAAATAGATGAAAAATGGAGTTGATTTATAAAATAAGACACACAAAGGCTCATATTCACTGGATCCACCTTTGATCAGGACTAATGCATTTGTGTGTATTCATATAGAGGTGGATTAGTTTTGACCTGAGGCAAATGAAGCTTTAATAATTGTGAGGCTATACATCCCATTAGATAAAATACTCAGTGATTCAGTGATGACACTGTGACACCAGTGCACAGCATGTGGTAAAGTACCTGATACTAACCACTTAATAAGGGAGCGATTAGACATTTTCTTTGAAAGGAAATTAAACTAACTGAAAGTCTTTTTTCCAACTCCTACTAACAAATCCATGCTGTATTTGATCACCTTGAAGACTGTTTCTGTTACACTGCATGTCATCGATCTTCAATTGATACAACATGAAAATTGTTTCGGCATAAATCTTTAAAGGATTTTTGCAAAGCACTGTACTTTTGCAATAATCATCAATTTGCAATGGTTTGGATAAAACATTGGGAAACAAAATGGCATCTATGAAAAGCACATGTGATACAATTTGAAGGGTGTCATAGAGGGATTTTAGTTACTTTAGAGCCTTGTAGATCAAAAGACACACACACACACACACACACACACACACACACACACACACACAACAGACTGTATGTAAAGAACAATGCCTCGCCACTTCTTCCTTGTCCAGAAATGAAGCCAAAATATCCCAGATGTAATCGCTACCATCTACTAGATTTGGAGCTTGAGTCTGCGCAGTAAAGATCAGGATGTGGAGCCACAGTATCATGGTCCCGCCAGTACATTGACCTTGACAAGTCACTTTCAGCTGTTAATCGTGACATTTCTCCCCATCTTTGTAGCATCAAATAACTAATTAAAATCTTTTAATTGACAAAAAGAGTAACACTTGGACATACATCGCCGTGATAAGAGCTGCCTAAAATGACAGAAACATTTGGTCACTCTCCCATCCACTAACATGGAGGGGGCGGGCTTGATGACCGACTCTGCAGCTAGCCGCCAGGTGACGATCAAGATGCTTTGGCTTCACTTTTGAGGAGCAGCCATGTCATCTATCCTTATATACAAACTATCACACACACACACACACACACACGATTTTACACATAGCTCTTATAAAGACAAAGGAAGATAATGTCATGTTTGTGTTCGATGAATAAGGTCATTTGTTGCCTATTTTGACATTAAAGAACCTGATTTAATAAAACACACCTGTTGCTTTTAGTGTTAACATGTAGTGTATTCACACTCACTAACAACACAGAAGAGAGGTGACAGATCAGACACAGTTTACTGTGCAGCTCTCTGTGGAGTTTGAGTGGAAAAATATTGATGGAAATGAAAAACGTCTTGATTGATTGTAACAATGCATGCATGTGTGTGATTTACAAACCCTGCAGCGGTGGAAAGCCCCAGAATATAATACACTCCAATGGATAAGCATGGTGATGTAAACGACTGTTCTATCTGGATGTCTTCTGACCTTCCAGACTATGTTTATGGGCTGACTGTGGTGGGAGTTTGCTGATTTGGGCTTGAATCTGGATTTGGTTTTGTGTCCGCCTGTATTTAACAAAACTGGATTTGTTTTTTTTCCCAAGCTATTATATCAAAAGTCTTGCTTTGGTTCCCTTCCAGAACAGATTTTTAAGAAAATGCAGTGTCTGTGAAGCCCTTTTTTTGGTAACCCTTTTCTGTGGTTTATCAGGTCATAACAAAAGACAAATATTGTACATGCTATAAATGGTACTGACAGAATGGAGGCACAGCTCACCTCCCCTGACCTAGAAAAACAGAGATCTAAAGGTTGGATGCACATGATAGCAGCAGCTTTAATAGAGTTTTCAGGAATTATGCTAAAAGTGCACTGTACACTGTCATCTGTCACTTTAACATTTCTAACGTTAGTTACATGCATGACTTCTCTTTTAGAGAAACAAAGATTGTTGTTTTTACAGTGACAAATACCTGGCCTGTTACCCAAAAGACTCCATTACAACTATAGGCAATGACAGATTACATGGGCCCTGGAGCCAATGGTGACCCTTGCCTTTAAAATGTATTATTCAACTTTTCTTAGATTTTGATAGTGTTGCATGATTATGAAATAGTTTGAATGTTTTTCTTAATCGGCAGATTAAATCATGTGACGTAATAAAGTATACATTGCATTAAGATTGTATCTGACATTTCCTCAGGCTGTGTGGAGTCTCCAACCTGTTAACATGGGCACCGAAATGAAAAGCAAGACGTTCTGAGTTGCACATGTGCCGCTGACAAAGCCAGTGTGGCCCGGGCGTACAATGCTGCGTGGGTGTAGGTTGGCCAGGGGTACGAGCAGGGCTTGTGTAGTAGGGGCATGTTTGTGTCCATATGGCCCGTGGTCATGATATTTGTCCATGACTATCACGTCACAACATTATGCCAGGTTCAGGGTTCACGCGGTAACATGAGCCTGGTGAGTAAAACATTTACCACTTACAGGAAATGGTGCAGCCATATATATATAAACAATATGTGTTCTCTTCCATACATTAATTCAGGGGAATTCTCCTTGACACCAGACTAATGTGGGTATGAATCAGTCGCAACGTCCATTTTACAGTGTAAATCAACACTGAATCACAGAGGGCAGTGAAACTGACACCCGGCCTCACCCAGCCTGATGCTCGGCTGCACGTGTTTTCCATCCGCTGGTAAAGGAAAAACACCTGCTGTGACTTCACTGACGCATGGTCTTTCCGTGGTCACTCACTGGTGTTAAAGAAGTGAATTGTTCTATAGAGTAGAGACGGGTGATAATAAGCTGTTTTCAGACATAAACTCAGGAAAACATCCGGACACAATTTTTCCAGATATTTTAAGTTTGCCTTTCACATATGAAGAACGCAGCAGGAGATTGGCTGGGTCCGACTCATCCACAACAGAAAAAAGTTGCGGAAAACATTCAGGTGAAGGGTGGAGCCTGGGTAAAGGATGCAGGAGGCGGGACATGACGTATAAATACCACTGCGGAAATCACGTGTTTTTATTTACAGCACATTGTCACCAGCGTCAAACTTATCACCAAAAGCCCTTGAATCTTTCAAATTTGACATCTTCGTCAGAGTCCTCTACATGGATGACACCTCTTGTTCATTCTGAGATATTTGTGTTCTTCTGTTATTTTCCGTTTTGCCTGTTAGAAACATCATCACCACATCCACTTACTCTCTGTGGATTTTCTGGACTTTTCCCTATGGCGTTCTCACATGGACTCACTCAGACATTTTCCAGACATTTATCTCGGGGTCTGGCAGGAAAAATTCTGCAAAATGTCAACTGAATTTGGACATTTGTGTTCTCACATAAAGCCCCTCCAGAACATTCCTGGAAAAGGACTTCAGTGCATATCTGAAAGCAGCTATAGTAGTGTGGGCAGATGACAGGTCACCTTCCACTAAAAAGATAGATACTCTTCTACTTATTATTACTAAACATAAGAAGGTTATTTGTGGTTAATTGACTTAATGGAAGCAAGTAACATTTATTCTATATAGTAACTTTTTATTCTTCACGGTGAATGGATCATCAAGTTAATCTTATTACAACTTCACCACCCAACGCTGTGAGTCACAAGATGTCAACAGATAAAGAAAGTAACAAGTTAAAAGCTAATCTGAGACACAACCCAGACTGAGGAGTTCATTAGTGTTTATTGTCTGGTCACATAATTCTCAGACTGTCTGATGTGTCATTATTCACTCTTGCATAACAAATATCTGTTCTGCTGCTGATCGGAACTTCCCGACCTTTGACCTCTGACGCTGCATCACAGGATGTGGTGCGAGACGGAGTGATTGGCCACGAAAGCAAAACAGGCTTATCAGAGATGAACAAGTCAGACCTGCTGACTAACTAGTGACCGGTGATTAAAAAGATGAAGCACTTTAGCCAAGTACATTCAGGACAACGAAATGTTCTTATTCTTTGGAGTTAGGACTGAATGTTTATACAAGAAAGAAAAAACAGGGAAGAAGATTCGGTGAGACAAAAAGGGAAATTACTAACCTATGTATTTAGAATATAAATACATATTCTGTGTGATGTCAGACGAGAGGTACCATGTAAAACAAAAAAGTTATAAAAAATTGTGCCCGGAGAATAAGCAAACACTCACTGATCACTACAATCTGTTGGGCCTTGGTGGAGGTATCTGTGCTCTACTGACTGCAATTCTAGTTCAATTTTTTTTTTTTTTATGTGGACAGACGTTGGCATCAATTCCATTGAGTGGCCCTGGTTGGCCTGGGATTGTTTTGGGGCCACAAGAAAATCTTGTTCAGGGCCACCAAAGTCCTGTTGATTGGGGAATGAAACAATGACCTGGGGTTTGCAATAGCCAGGGAAGGTTGTATAATAAATAAATTCAAGGGAATCCATGAACGCAGGGGGCAGAAAATCCTGGACAGTAGTACAGTGTGGTTTTTTGTTGGCATTTGGCATTCTCTGTTATGTCACTCTGGTCTGAATCAGAGAGAATCCCAAAGCTGGTTTGGACGTACATGTTGAACTACTGTGTTCTCTCTGCATAGTAATGTTGCTCAACATCTGTTGACCACAAAAGTCTTTTCCAGAAACGCAGGCTCAATATTAGTATATGGGAGGACCCAGGAGCACACTGAGTGAAAGTCATCATAGGAGGTGAGGAAGTATAAAAATCACGTCACTTCTCAAAAGCTTTTTTCTCTTAAATGTTATATGTGGTGTGTGAGAAACTAAAATATCATAAAGATTTTAAAAAAGGAAAGAAAGGGTACCTGCTGAGCCACCACATGTCCAAACCATGGCACTTTAGAGCCATATGTTACCGCTGGGCAGAAGACAGCAATGGCCCAAAGCATTTCATTTTATTTATGCACTATATCACTGCATTATACAGATCTAACAGATGTGTGATTTTGCTTTACTATCTATGTTGAACCTTACAGAGGAATCTACGGTGGCCCTGAGAGCTCAACGCACTGCAACTTAAGAAAACGCATGCAAGTAGACAAAACACAAGCAAAGTAAGAAAACATCTTCATCAATTTGACAACACAACACAACACATTACCGAAACGCACTGCAAATACAGAAACGCGCTGCAAATACAGAAAACGACAACGGAAGTGTTTCCAGAGGACACCTAAAAGTGATGGACACGTCCGGTTGTTGTTGCTGCCGCAGTTTGGAGTTGTTAAAGTCGGTGTCCGTCAGTGATATTGGAAAATGACCTAAACTGTAAACGTTTTTGGTTTATTTTAATTAATAATAAACTTTATTTTTGCAGATGTATCCTGTTAACCCTCTGAGACCCACTGGGCCGTATACGATCTCAAATATCATGTTGTCTTTAGAGCGTCATGACTCCTCAATGGTTTGAGCTAGAGACATGCCGTTTTCTCCTGTTAAACTGAATAAACAGCGCTAACAAGCAAGCCCCTGTATGTGAGTAATTTACAGCACTTAGCATTCACATTCTTCCTCTTCTCCAGGCAATGTATTGTCCATATTGTGGAACCAAATTTGTTGGACATATTGGACATTTTTGTGGCTCCTGTGGCAGCAGGTTCCATCACTTTTAGGTGTCCCCTGGAAATACTTCTGTTGTCGTTTTCTGTCCGCGTTTCTGTAATGCAGCGCGTTTCTGTAATGCAGCGCGTTTCTGTAATGCAGCGCGTTTCTGTAATGCAGCACGTTTCTGTATTTGAAGCGCGTTTCTGTATTTGAAGCGCGTTTCTGGAATTGCAACGCGTTTCTGTCATGTGTTGTGTTGTGTGTAATGTGTGGTGTTGTGTTGTCAAATTGATGAAGATGTTTTCTTACTTTGCTTGTGTTTTGTCCACTTGCATGTGTTGTCTTAAGTTGCAGTGCGTTGACCTCTCAGGGCCACCCTAGGAATCCTTCACAATATCACATTGTTTACAAGTTACGATAGGGAACACACCGGAGACGCAAGCAGCCGGCTGCAGTCTGTGTATCACTGGTGGAGGCTGGAGAACTTTCATCATGCTGCCAACATGCAGGCTGGCCAGTTCTCTTATGGATACAACAGTGATTGTTTTTGAGGCTTGATACACACTGCACCAATAATCATATTAAAACAGCATTAGTGTGAGCAGCTGTGATGCACAGGAGTCTTAGTGCAGCAGCCAGGAGAGAGCAGAGGGAGAGAAGGGGCTTTCCATTGCCCTAGTTTCCACAACAGTGTGTGTGTGTGTGTGTGTGTGTGTGTGTGTGTGTGTGTGTGTGTGTGTGTGTGTGTGTGTGTGTGCAATGGAGATGAGAAATTCAGCTACAAGTGGATCAAAATTCAAAAAACTAGTCAGAGAAAATGTGAAAAATAGATTCAAAGGCGGGAAAAGAGACTTTTGTAAATGTGTGTGTGTGTGTGTGTGTGTGTGTGTGTGTGTGTGTGTGTGTGTGTGTGTGTTTGTGTGCTATCTCACAGGTGGGCCGAATACACATCATTCCGGTGACGTTACTTTGCAACCACAAACTCTCACATTACTTCCAGCGCTGTAGCTGCAGTAAAAATCATTAAGCATCAAAGAACATTCCCATAAGCAGACTAACGCAGTGACAGTGACTGACGCTGGTGAGGAACACAGACTCATGGAGAATGAATGTTTGTGGTGAATATGGATATATTAAATTCCACCAGATCCACTGGGAGCCTCATTCTCGATATTCAAAGTCGAACACTTGTGAATCACTGTGTTACGAGCACTCCGCACCGCGTTCACAGCCACACCAGCTACATGGCTATGCATGGACGCCGTGGTTCTTTGAGCTGAAGGCAAATAATAGCATAGCAACATGCTCACAATGACAATGCTCCCGAGCTGATATATGTGCTGAGTTGACTGTTTACCACGTTCACCATCTTAAGGCGTTTTCCCTCCTGAAAGTCTTTTGTTTGACATCAGTACGTCCTGTCATCCCATGCACATGGGCTGTCTACTTGTACATTGATTGGTTTATGGAATGCTGTCTGACGTTGTCATGTTGTGAACTTGGCAAATGTATTAGCTAACTATTTTGAATAAAGCGCATTTAGTTTTTTCCGTTTGAATGGGGAAAATGAATGAGCTAACTGCGTTCATTTCTTAGCCACTTCATTATCATGGTATTACTACCAGCAAAATGAGCTCGTTGGTCAAACATTGTATCATTGGAAGTGAAGACTTAAAGCACTTATTTTTCTTCTTCTATTCTTCTCTTTTTTTCTATTGTCCTTCTTCTAATGCTGTCTCAACCTCCTGCAATTGTCCTGGAATAAGAGCACCTCTTTTGCTCAGACTAAACTTTGGTGAATTGTTGCGGACCGTGGCCCGAGGCACCTTCAAACCTGTTGGTTTCGAACTAAACTGAAAAGTCTGATGGTTCGGTAGGTGTGAAAATGCCCTTAGTTTAGCATGTTGCCGGACTAACTTTATCTTAGATTTAAAAACTAAAAAACTGTGGGGGCTCCTTGGAATGTCGTTAGTGCATGTATTTCTTTATAAACCCATGAATTGGACAAATCCAAAATGTAACCTGATGATCACGTGGGAGGACGAGTAAATCATTACATGTTAACCAATGGGGAAAACAAAAGTCTCTCCCAAACAACGCATCGTAGAGAAATTTCTAACAAAACCACAAATGTCAACCTCAAACTAAAAATGTCTGTACAAATTTTTCTGTCAATATATTTATCGGAAAACTATTGTTTTTATTGCTTTTATCCTGTACAGCCCTTTGTGGTACATTGTTATAACAAAAGTGCCTTACAAATAAAGTCTTAAATATCACGTGATCAGCAAAGTTGTCCCCTTAACATCATATATTTCTTTACAGAATATGAAGGTAATCAATGAACTGACATTACTATCCCTTACCACACCACTGTCACACAAGTGTTTTCACACATGTGGAAAGGTATTCACATTCTTTACTATTCAGTCAGTCTATTAAAAGTTAGGTTGGGGGATGGATCTGTATGATAGTAAATCTTTTTTGGCCAAACAGCATCATGAAACTTCCTGACGTAACATTTAACACCTGCACATACATAAGTTCCACATTCATCATCTGAACCTACTCTACTTTTCTGTGCACGTGTGCATTTGTGCCATGTTTATGTGCTTCATACAGTGATTTAGTAAACTGAGATTTTAGAAGTGGGAAATGAAAACAGAGGTGTTTTAAATCCCATTAGAAAACAGTGTAACTGTTGTTGATTTACAGTCAACTTCCTGTCCATAAAGAAACCATTTATTTTATCTTACTGCTGGTTTCTCTGATTATAAGTCAAGAGTCACAAGATTTTTTCTGGAGAAAATTTATTTTATTCATGGGCTTAATAGTTGAATGTTTTGAAGTGTGGATTTGGAATTTACTGTGGACATAACGTAAAATTATCTCTAAGTCCAAATCTGGCAACATTTGATTGTTTTTTTATCATTTGTTATCTCTTTTTGGGGGGTTAATCTATAAACAATTCTATTATTTTTGTTCTTGTCGTCAAATGGAGGCTACGTGTCTCTGTAAAACAGTTGTGTCACCTGGAGACTGTTTCCCTTCATAAGGGTGTGCCATGAAGCACTGATTAGTTCATAACACTGCATTTTTTTGTATCATCTGCAACATATGCACTGCTCTTCTTATATGTTGGATTAAAATTTGACGCCAATTTCACACAGTGTATCTTCACTCACCAATTTCTAAGTAAAGCCAGATGTCAGTGGGAGACTTTGTCCTGTGAGAGTAACATCACACTGGAAAGCCTGTCATACTTACACACCTGGGTTATTGTTACTGATACAGTTAAAAACACGCACTCTCACACAACACAAGCAGAAAAGAGTCGGCAAATGTACCATTCAGTTCTAAAGCTTATTGGGAGTTTTGTGGAGGTTCTTATGATGTTCTATCAAGCTAATAAATAATATTCTGAAGTTAATTTACAACTGACAGAAGATAGTTAGTATTTACACAAACTTAAGATGTCATTGTTAATGAGAACCTTAACATAGACCATAGACTGTGTATGAAGATGGACTCTAAATCTTCGCTTCCTCCATCTGTTGAAAAATGAATCCAAAATATCCTGAATATAGGTGCAGCCATCTTGTCATTTGGAGTCGGAGTCTGTCTGATATGGAGTTTCCATCAATGCGTTACGTCAATCATGACGTTCCACTCCATCCATCAATCCTTGATATATACCGCTGATCCTTTTGAGGGTCACGGAGGGAGCTGGAGCCAATCCCAGCTGACATTGGCCGAGAGGCGGGGAACACCACGGACAAGGCCAACATACAGACACACCCACACACACATTCAAACCTACGGTCACTTTAGAGTCTTAAATGAATCTAACCCCAGTCTGCATGTGTGTGGACCGTGGGAGGAAGCCAGAAAACCTGAAAAATCTGAACCGGCCATGTCCACTCCACTAACATGGAGGAGGTGGGTTTATTGCCTATGCAGCAGCCAGCCACCAGGGACCGATGATTTGGTTCTTTGGTTTGAAATCTCTCTTTTTTTCCGCCTCAGTTGAGAAACTCAAGCTTTATTTGGTGAGTTGCAATTGTTGTGTGCAGTGGAAAACTGAACTTATTTGTTCCCCACAATGAATTTGAAACATTGACTCTGGATTGGACCCAGTTTCTTCGCATCTCCAACTTAATATTAAACCATTGCTCAGATTCCAATGATGGCAAACGACTGGCAGGAGCTTGTGGGAATTATCCTACCATAAAAATCTGGCATTCCAGTGCTGAGCTTGCAACATTTGATGACACTTACATGTGTCACTGGGGACCTCTGAAGCACCAGTGTTCCAGTTCTGTCAAAACCTCAGAAATAACGAGTTTCATCCATGAATTCCAGAATTTAAAACATACTAAATGACCCGAGAGAAAGCTGCAGTTAGTTTGCAAATTAGATTTTTTAAGATTTGATCATTGAAGGAGACAACACTGTTGATCACTTAATACTTCAAAGTTTCGATTTCTTTGAAATGTATAAGCTCACACGAGTTAGATCCAGCACACAAGGCTGCAGTGCTCTAATGTGACATTTTGTAGAGACGCCAACCTTCTTCTTGTTTATCAAGCAGCTGTCTCCATAGTGACGGATGGAATATTTTCCAAAACCAGAGCTGATGTTGCAACATTTAATCCTTTGATTGAATTACCAAGGAGGAGCAGAGAGAGTGGAGGAAAAGCTTTTCTAAACATTTCCTCTGGTGAGGTTGTATCTAACAGTATCAAGGTTCCAGCTGTCACTGAGGAGGGTGTGTCCATCCGCACCACTGAGACTGAACAAGTTCAGCTCTGCTGTCACTATTAATCACGGCTTGATATCACTACACTGCCCACACTTTCTCACATCTCTCTCATTCTCTCACCAAACAAAAACCTGGTAGTATTAGGGGAAATTAAAAGTTAACATACTTGGCTTTAAAACCTTGCACTGTGTTTTAAAGCTGCAATAATTCATATTTTAATAAATAATTGTAGGATACTTGACATAATAGTGTTTAAGAATGAGATGCATTTTTCAGGCTTCATCCACTGTGTTTCAAACCAAACACTTCTTTGCTCACAACATTATGACGCCTCAAGTTGTTTAATTGTTCATTGTCTTAGTTTGGTTTTCCACATTGTCGTTAGCTTACTATCATTTTGCCTTCATCTGTTAATGATGATCATAATGCCAGTTGAGTAAGGTCAGCAAAAAGCTCACTTCCTCTATAATTGTTATAGCGTTTCTCTGGGCTAAATTCAATATAGTTTAGAATAATAAAGATATGACTGTGAGCTGTGTGATAAACAAATAATCCATACATTTCCATACTTCTCCCTACCTTTCTTTAAGTATTTTTTATGGTCCCGTGCTGTGAAAGCTATTATTATGCATCATAACATGTGAGAGATTCGTAGAAACTTCTGAGCTAAACCACAAAAAAAGCATGTGAATGGAATTAACTTCTGTGTCTCTGTCCACTTGCTCGCTGTGGAGTCATATCTGGTGCATTGAGACTAATGCTACATACAGACGGTTTGTGTTCATACAATGAAATACGGTATAATCCTGATGTGTGAGAGGTCACCAGTGACAAACCTACAAATAATCAATAAATTTAATAATTATAAACCAAAACAGCTGAGTTAAATGATAAAATGTCATGTGATCTGTTTTAAGATTATTATTGGCCAAATAAATCGTCTGGCGAAAACAACTTTAAATTAATTAATTATATGGGTTATGTCAGGAATTGAAACTGGCACAAATTAGCTAAACATGTTAAGTGTATATAAGCTTCTACTCTGGTCGTAGATACACAAATATCAATATTAAAATAATCTTTTGGGAGCAAAAATCTATACAGCAAAAACTAAAGAGAATAGAATAGTCTTCGTGTGTTGCCAGAAGTATCTGAAAATTGTATTTTTCCAACAGAGAAAATTTAGGTAAACACCATCTCAAGTAGGAACAACAACTCTGAAAGTCATTATAATTTTGTTACACAAGTTGCAGAGGTTGCTGTCGTCATCACTTAAGCTATTTTCAAGGCCTGTGGGTAAAATCCAGAGAATTGGCTAAAGAGTTTACCCTCAGTTTGCCTTTCACACATGCAAAACACAGAAAGAGGTTCTCTGCACAGACATGTTTACAACAGCAACAAATCCGTCACATTATTCAGGCGAGAGATGGAGAGGCAGAAAGTGATGTTTAATCTCTGCTGCGAAGAACACATGATTTTCTTGACAACACACAGACACTGGTGTGGTCATCACCACAAATTCTTTAGACATCTTCGTCTCTGTTACCGCTTCTTCCCTTGGAAGTATTTGTTTTCTTTTTGTGTTTTTTCATTCATTTCTGCATATGTCGCGTGTTAGAAGCATCATCCACTTTTTATCCAATACAGATGTTTTTTTATGATTTACGTGCATAAGTTTTAAATAATGAATATTCCTGTCACACCTAATCCTTTTTATTTGCTCTTCGTTATCATGCAGATATGGAAAAGAGGTGTAAAGGTGTAGTTTGAAAGCTCTAAACATATTAACACAACACATTTTGTTTATAGCATGTTTTTTCCACTTTCCGACACATGAACACACTGAAGTCAGAACAACGACTTCAGGATTCGGCTCATGGGATCTTCAGAAGAGCACGTGAATGCCCAGAGAGAATATTCAGTTAAAAGTTTCGTGATTGAAGAAACTGGTCCACATTTGCAAAATAATCTCTCTCCTGAGGTGTCGCAGAAGAATACATGTTAAATGATAAATTGGCAGGAAATGGATGACTATTTGCCAGTGTTGTGAAAGCACCTTTGCCTTACTTGGCCGGCTGACAGAGTAACAGACTTTAATTCTATTCATGTAGCCATTAAAGTATTTTTTGTAAACACATACTCTACACTTTAATCCCACACTAACTTTGCCTCCGACTCACTCTCTGTCATTCACCTCACACTCATCCACCCCCCCTCTCTCTCTCTCTCTCTTTCTGAGTGGGTTTGTATACACAGTGTGGTTTCAGTGTCCTCAGCCCATTAAACTGCATGAGACCAGTGTGAGTCCCTGTATTGTCGGTAGTGAAGGCCAGTCCTCTGCGGGCCTTGTGTTTTATTGCACAAATTCATCAGCATTAGGCAATGACGGCAGAGCGCTCTAGTGTGGTTTAAATACACATTCAGGGGAGCAGCCGGGAGGAGAACGTGTGTACTTGAGTGACTTTGTATGAGAGCATGTTTTGGTCTGAGCACGAGAAGATCAATTTAACAGTTGAGGGTTAGGGTAATACTTGCATTGGTAATGGCTCAGTTAGGGTTGTGGGTTTGGGAATTAATTCACATTAAATAATAGCACATCATCGGAAATATAGTTAAATGTCTGTTTTTCTTTATCCAGTGATGTGCACAAAGAGTTTCACACGCACAGACACCAAAAGAAATAATGAACATCTTGTGTGCATTGCATGTCTGTATATATTTCATACAGTACGGCCACTGTGAGTGTGCAGATGACACAAGAGAAACAGACTCTCCAGACCTGTAACTGTTAATGGAAATGTAATTGAAAGATGGCGGCTGCAATAAAATAACTCAAAGAAAAACTTTTTGTCTTGATTCCATGCAGTGAGGAAATGTTTGGCTGAAACAGTAAGAATAATCCACAGCAGAGCGCCTGTGCCTCCTCAGTGCCACAGCAGCTCATATATGTGAACATGGATTAGATGACGAGGAGAGTGAGCTGACTGGGAGAAAGTAACGATAGATGATAAAGGAAATCATTACATCTGGTTAAAGAGAATAGTTTGATATTTTTGGTAAACATTTTCTATTTTAATCATGATCAAGTTTCTTGCCAAGTGTTAAATGACAAAATCCATATGACTCCTTGCTCCATCTTCATACTGTACGAATGTAAGAGTGGTATCAATCCTATGTCTATCTAGATCTAAGTATTCCCCAAAATGATTAAACATTTCTTTGGATTGCAAAGACAGACTAACGTATGTGCAACAATGTAGATGAGATGAGATTAGACGATTGATTTCAGTATGGTTAGAGAGAAGCTGAGTGCAGTTGCGTTCTGTCTGGACAAACAAGGCAAGCAGTCGTTGACCAGTAAAGCTAAAAGTAGACAGCAAATAGAAATATACTGAATTGGAGGAAATACAGTGTTATGGTACTAAATCCACTAAAAGATCTGATTTTGCCTTTTTACATCCGTCTTGTAATTTACAGCCCACTTGTGGCCACAGTGGTTTATTACTGTTTCTATCCTTTTCACAGGAGCAGCCATGGTCAAGCGGCCAAGGCTGTGACTAGTGAACCAGAGGGGAGAGCAGAATTTCCTGGATTAGGCCTTGGCCCAGCGGGCATAGTCACGGACCACCTGTAGGCAATCCCTCAGCCTACAGAAGTTATCCATGTCTTTTCCTCTGGTAATCTCTGGCTTGGCCCAAACGAAATGACCATGTTCTGAGTTCCCGTCCAAACATATGGGCAGCAGGAGTGCACTGGCTGGACTCCCAGACTGCAACAGGGGCAGGCAATCCCAGTCTGACTGATGTTAGCAGGTGAGGAAGGTCATGCTACCATGAGTGGGTTGCTGATTCCCTGGAGGACGTCAGGTTGCACCAAAGAAGTGTCACCTGGAAGTTCCGATAGAGACCTTTGGCGTGATCTAGCTGGCCGCCCAGAGTGCACTGGCCTTGGAGGGGGACAGGAGACTGGAGTGGTGGTCTCATGGCGGGACCTCTGCCTTCATCTCCCCTCCAGCCAGTGGGCTTTGGTGCTGGTTGTCATTATGCTGTCCCTGTGTAGAACTTTTGATATGAATTTGGACCCTTTGAGGAGACTTTTTTCAACTACTAATGTGTTTGGAGTTTTATTGCGGGGAAGCTGCGGCTCAAGAGGTAGAGCAGGTCGTCCACCAACCAGGAGCTCTGCAGTCTCCCCCACCCTGTGACCTCGAGCAGGATACTGAACCCCACATTAGTGCTGGTTCAATGACAGCAATGGCAATGAGGGGTGACAGTAGCTCGGCATCTGTAGGCTGCAGCAATGTTCTGCCAGCAGTAGTTCTCCTGGTCACTAGGGGTTGTTCATGGGTCGCAGGCAGTGGGCGTCACCCTTTACTGACAGTTTTTGACCTACAGGAGGCGTTGGGGTGGTGGGGCTGTCATGCTCTGGGACCATCAGGGCAGACTGGAAAACTCTGGCGGGCCATGCCAGCCTTTCCAAGCGAAGTTGGGTCTGCTCAGGGACTTGCAAGTTGGTGATTCAGTTCTGCTTGCCTATCTATCAAAGTCATTACACAGCACTGGTGGAGTGTAGTGTATATTTTATTATGGGTCAGGAGTCACACTTTGGGAATGCACAAAATACAGACAGAGGTAAATGAATCCGATTTGTCTGGTTGCAAAAATACCTAAAAAATTGTTATATTCAGAGATCTGACCTTTAAACAAAAGAACTGTAAAATAAATAATACCACCACAACAACACATACTGCTTAAAATACAGTGATTATACAAACTACATAGAGCTGTAACTTTAAATGTTGAAAAGGAGCCAGATATTACCTCACTGTAGCAATTCTTAGTCTGTAATCCCTCACATTACTCCACCTATCATTTCTGCCCTGGCTTTCTGTATACAATGGACTAGGCTTCCATCCAGAGACCACAAGAGAGAAAGAGAAAGTGTTCATACATTCTGCCAAGTAGATTGTTTATAAGTTGCAAATGCACCCACTTACCTCTGTATTAAAAACGTGCCCACTGACATTATCTATGTTCTTTGTCTCTGCAGGATATTCATAGAACCACAGTTGCATGTAAATCTCTTAACAATGCTTTTATTGTTATTGTTATGAATATTAAGTTCGGTTGACACAATGGCATACCTGTTCAATTTGGTCTTGATGGTTCATAGGAAAATAGTAGTCTGTTATTTAAGTAAATGTAGGAATTTACTTGTTGAGTTCTTGAGTACATCATGCAAAATGTTGAATTGTATCACCTATAATTACATTTTTGCTGTTTATGAATAGAAGGTTTTGTAACGATGCATTGTTCTCTGTAAAGCATGTAAATGACAGATGGATCCAATCATCTACCCCTTAACATGTAGACTACATACAAATATAACCACTCACACACTTGCACAAATAAATAGATGAAATGATATGATAAACCCAAATAAAAACTTCCAAACAAAGAGATGGTTGCGATAAGTGAAATTTTATACACATATATGCCAGCAAGGGATGCTGGTATGCTGCTCTGTTCAACAAAATACTCCTCAAAGCCCTTGTTGCTGAACTTGAAAACAGTAAAATGCAAAGCTCTTTAGCTGCTGAGTGGATAGAATAGTTCTGAACAATACATTGGTTTTACAGGTACTGTGACACAAACACAGACTCAGACACCAACTGATTAGAATCTGGTGCTCAAAGGTTAAAGGTCACTCTGCCCTCACAAAACCCATGTTTGGCTAGAACTCAAGAATCCATTTTTCCAAACTATAGCTGTGTCCAAATTCAGGGGCCTGCAACTCAGCCGCTCAGATTGCCAACCTGTTCGCTGTGTCAACAGCTCGCAATGAATCCTGGGATAGGATGGCCCGAGACACATCCACCTGTTGGATCCTTTGTTGCTCTGGAATGGAAGGACGCATTTGTTGTCTGCATATGAAGCAGCCTCAGAAATGGGACAGTGTAGTCACGCTGCTGTGACGCACTGTGTCTTCAAATGCAGCCTCCTAAGGATGTGGCCCAAGAATTGAGACACAGCTCATAAATCAAGAACAGAGAGCAAAATCGTGACCTAATTTCCTGCAAACGGAATTATTAGTGGATGCCGTCGACCATGTGGCAATGTTTTTAGTTTCAGCTTTGTTCAATTCTAAGTGATTCTAAGTTCATCATGTTCAAGAAATAATTCATGCTATTGAAGATTTTGTAAATCAAGAGCATCCCAAAATAAATTAAAAAGCACATTTTTTCCAATGAAACCCCCTGTTTCCACAGTGTTGTTTTTAGACCCATCCATACAGGAATCAGACTAGAGTAAGGGAGTGACAATTCTCCAAATCCACTGCTCAATTCAGACCTTGATTTTAGATCCACGATTCAGCAAAAATGTCCCTCAGAGTTATCACTCATCTTCAGCTAATTAAACAAACTAACTTTTACCGCAGGCGTGATCACTCAATGATGGTTGCACCAAAATACAACAAGATACATGCAGTTAGAAGATAATAAAGTTGTTTAAACGTGTGTTTTAGTGGAAATTGTGAAATGGAAAATGAGTTTTGTTACATCAGTGCACTGATGAGAGCTTGTGTCATGCTGTGAAGATGTTTACACGTCAAGGTGTATTAATGAGAAGGGGGGACTTACGATAAAAAGGCTTAACTTGAACTTGAACTTACTTATATGTGCAAAACACAGTTATGTTTCCACATAAATAATCCATCAATTCCAACGTAACCCCCAGTCTGTTATTTTTTTCCTGTAAATACAGTGATGCACATTAATGGATTATCATGGCAGATCCCAGCTGAGTCCCTCCTGTGCTCTCCTCCCATGCCTGCACCCCACTTGGATAAGCAGACATTTAATTCAATCACTTCCAAGTGCAAACTAAAACCTTAATTCAATTGTTCTGTGCAACACAGGATGTTCAGTTTGTGATGAAAAAAGATCTATGATGTACGTGTTTGGTACAAATGACACAACTGTTTTGGCACAAATTAGACTTCTTTTCTGTATTTGCCCTTTGAAGAAGAAACTCTTTTGAACATGGTGCCCACCAGCTGTGGGATTTTGTCATAACTCAAACAGATGGTAAAAATAATCCTGGATTTAATGACCAGGGGTTCACCTGGAAAAAATGGTGAACGGCTATCTTGTCAAAGAAAGGAACATTTTACAGGTGGGGTCACGAAGGGTTGATTACATATACAGTACTCATTGCTGTGTGCTAGTTTTGCATCGAGGACGTTAACACGCATTACCTAAAGTGGTTGAGAGTTTATGTCAGGGCTCTGATGAGAAGGAGAATAGATGGAAATACAAGTAGTGTAACCACATTTTTAACAATATAATCCAATATAAAAACTGTGACACACTGTTCCATCCAGTTTTTATTATAAAGAAGTGTTTTATAAATATAACAGAGTCCAAAAACAAGTGATCAAAAAAATGTGGCTTCTATCTGGACCCACACTGAGTCCTGTCTCCCCAATGACCATGACACAAAGTTTCATCATTTGGCTGACCAGAAATCATACTGGAGATTATAGAGAGATTAAGACCCCCCATGGGATCTGGCTTCGTAAGGGTCACTAAACTAATCCTTGAAATCTTTTGAGAAGTGTTTGTTCAGAGTTTTTTTTTTAAAGCTGCAGACAAACATTTGAAAAAGCAAATGGGATCTTTGGTGATAACACAAACAGCTGCAGACAACACTTGTTGTAGACTGTAGACTTGTTGATGTTCTTAATATAGTCCTTTCAGTCCACATGGAGGACTCACACACTTGGTGAACTTGGAACAAAGTTACCACACTGCCTGCTTGGACAGCCACACAGAGCCTTGTCTAGGCTCTCTGATGAAGAAATCTCCAACACGAGGACCCTCCCGTAATCTTGGATGCTCACTTGCCTCATGAACAAAAGGATATACAGTTTATAAATTCACTCTCAGTTATTGCAGTGCAGCTAACTTTGGAAAACCAGATGATAATGTATGTATTGGCATCGCCCATGGACTGAAGAAACAGAACTGATCGTATGAGAAGGCCTAATGTTTCTATAACTAATAGTACCACAGTCAACCAGCTTCATTCCACTGACTAGGTACAAGTTGGCAACATGTGAAATAAGGAGTTTGGACATCCACTTCAAGTAAAAAGTGTCTTCTACTTCATTCCATAGGATATGTCTGGATAAACTTGAAAATAACTTGAAATCTCTGAGTTACTGATTATCTTTTACAGTTAGAGACTGTCACTGTGATGGGGTTACTAATAGTTTCTAATCCTCTGCTCTGATTGGCCAGTTTCTTCTAGCACATATTGGAAATATTGGCCTCCACTCTCACTTTACCTGGCTTTGCTAGGGGTCTCTCTCTCTCTCTCTCTCTCTCTCTCTCTCTCTCTCTCTCTCTCTCTCTCTCTCTCTCTCTCTCTCTCCCAGTCTGTACCACCCAGCTACTCCCCTGATCTCTGCAGAAAGTTACTCATCCATTTTTCTTTGGGATTATGATGTAAACACAGGCAGTGTGCCACCTCTCTAAAGCCTCACGCTCCTGTTTTTGCCTTTTCACAACATGTTTGCCAACTATTCTGCTGAGTAACAAATGACAGGCATCCAGGAATTATCAGACCCCCCAACTCTGGCTGCATCATTAATTACGATCATTAGTGGATTGTTCACAGCAGAGCTCAGAATAAGAAGAAACTAGAATCAACACCCTGTAGTTGTACGCCTACTATGCTAGTAGACCTTTATCTTTGACCACTGAAATCTAATGAGCCAATCTCTGAGTCCAAGTGACAACTGGTCAAAATGTGAGGAACTTCCCTGAATGCAGACTTGAGCCAAAAACACTGTGACCTTGGCCTTTGACCTTTGACCACTCCTTAGTTCATATTTGAGTCTAAGTGAATGTTTAGAAATTTGAAGACATTACCTGGAGATGTTCCACATATTGCATTTACAACACAAAAAATGTGCTGTGTGAGGTCAAAGCGACCTTGACCACCAGTTAATCCTTTGATTCCAACTGAATATTTGTATGAAATTTGAAGAAATTCCCTCAAGGCGTTCTTGAGATATCATGTTCAAAACAGGGACAGGCAGAGGGACAGACAGACAAACCCAAAATATAATGCCTCTGGGCCACTGGCTGTCACCAGTGCAATGGCATGAAAATGAATGTATTAATAGTTAAGTCCAGCTGAACCATGATGGAATGGAATTACATTCTACATGTGACCACATTGTTTTCATCATTATGCATGAAATTTTAAAAATGCATGTTATGGCATTTTTTGCGAAACTAGATATGTAATTCTCATTCCTCAGAAATCATTCTTATGCTCCCAGTGCACTGAATGTGCTGAGTGGCAACAGTGACATTTCCACAAGCCTCCGACACAATGGCATCTGTCTGAGATTGTGCATCACTGTCTCACCGCTCCACTGCCTAATGGTGCCTGTGCTCATTAACATATTCCCACAACATCCCTCATCGTCCGTCACGGAAAAATGTTGGATGCAACATGGGCATCTATCAAAGTCAGCAAAAGTGAGTCCATTTCTGCTCCCACTATGTGCCCTGGTACGTGGTTGAAATAAATAAGAACAAACTCAGTTGTTGAACTTGGGGGGGGGCTTCTTCGGAACACACTGTTCCAACTTAAGAGTCTTTTAAGTGGAAAATTGAAAACATCAGCAAACAACACGTTAGAGCTCCATGACTTTTCCCTTCCTTGTTGACTCAGGCTTTGCAGCGAACAGCTCCACATTGATCAAGTCTTCTGTTTGTACCAAGTGTTCAGTAATGGACGAAAATGTCATGTTTGTGCTCTATGTGTACGTCATGTATCACTTCATCAGGCCGGAATTAGTGACCTCCGTCTTTTAGGTGGATCACATTGTTCACTTGCTTCCTAAGATTGAATGGTGTGACCAGGACACGTTTACATGAACACCAATATTCTGATATTACCTTGATTAAGAAAATAATATGAATAAGCCAATAAGTGCCATGAAAACAGGAATTTCTGATTACCTTAACCTGAATAAGGTCATAATCAGCAATAACCCAACTTTGTTAGATATAGTTGATTTCTCAATAAGTAATAAGGCATGCTTTTGAAATGATATTTAATTAAAAATCCAGATCTAGTGAATTTAAATGTGGTGGTTTCATAAGGGAAGTGTGGTTTCATGATCGAGGTGTGTACTCTGTACTGAGTGCCATTCTAGTTCAGAATAAAGTCAATAGTCTGACTATTGCTGTCCATGTAAACGTAGTCATGGTGTCTGGAGTAGGAAATGTCAAAGAATTGGCCAGACACTGGTCCATAATCTCAGATTATACTGTTTTATAATGTGACAGTGATCCCACTGCATTATAGATATGAACTGGAGACTAAGTAGACATTTATATTTGTGCTAATGTATTATATCAGGGTGATTCACTTTGCTTTTGAATCAAATCAAATTGTCCCCAGAGACGATTTGATTTGTATCAATTTTGCGTATTTAACTTGATTGATTATACTTCTTCCAAGTGCCACTTCTCTGTTTCAAAGTCAGGGAGCATGTAATTGACTTAAGTGTCTTGGATATTTTCACAAAGACACTGGTGAAATCAGTCAGTCATGCATCCTTAAACATCAAAGAAGAAAAGGATCGAATGATATATGAGACATAGAGAAAGAGAAGCCAATGGAATCATCATCATTGTAATTTCAATTATTATTTTTAAGTGGTAGAATGTCTGGATGGTGTCTGGATGGTGTCCAGCTACAATTCTTACTGCATGTGAAGCTTAGGGATGATAACTCAAACAACGACGAGCTGTCTGACATATTCATCAACTACATAAAACAGAATTGTGACCAGCGGTGGATATCTCAACTCAGATGACCTTGTAGACGTGTTGGAGAAAAGATGGTGACAGCGAAAGATGAAACTGAAATTCAGGAGGAATTTTATTTTGCTACTTTTGTTGCAGAAGGATCTCATTGCTGCCACGGCCAGTTTTGTAACCACTGCGTAAACTGGAGCCAATTGCATACAGATGAACCAATGTGATACATATTGTTTCATAAAATGCGAAAAAGTATAAAATATGCGTTCACAAGGAGGCCTGGCAGTGTCACTAATGACCTCCCTGTAGCTCGGCAAAGTCGCCTCGGTCAACTGAGAGGAAAGTATCTGCCCAATGAAGCACACAGGTGTTAAATGATGACCAGAAGAGACCAGGTCAACATAAGGGTCAGTCCTCCCAAATCACATAAATGAACATATTTTTTTCTTTTTCTCTAAAAGGGAATTGGCCATGTGAAGATATGAGGACTGTTCTGCAATTGAAAATAGTGCAAGTAAAAACTGTTGACAACAAGTTAGATGACCCACATTAACTGATGTTGTTTCTGTGTTATTGCTTCCAATTGCCTCAGTTTTATTGGGAGACAACAAGAGGTGAGGGAGAAAATGTTTTTTCTTCTGACCCTTATATTGACAACCCAGCCATACACACAGAACTGTGTTCCACGATGTATTTCCTTTGCGCAATTGGTTCCCTGCAGGTGTTGACCTACAAGAGTGCAACCCCAGACTGATGCTTTTACCGTAAATGAATGTCTGTGTGTGCCACAAAATGAATAATGCATTTGCTTTAACAAATACTAGTTTTTTAAAAGCCAGAAGTTTTGCAACATCACATTGTGATACACAATAACAAACACACACACATACATGCCAATAAAAACTAAAGAACGCAGAGATACACATGTACATCTGTTTTCTTTTGTTTTTTTTCAACACCAATCAATCAGTGATATTGTACTTAAAACTATCAAGAGGTTTTCTAACTACAACGTCCAAGTTGGCCCCTCGCTGTGTCATTGATCATACATTTGATCTGATTTATGAGCTCGAGTCTGTCATGACCTCACCATTCAAAGGGTTAGCAGCTGGAAAACAAAAATACTCTGTTAGATGAAACCCAAAGATTCTTAAAGGTAAGTGAATCATTTTATATTTTATATTAAGGGTTACAAAGGCCATGCATACAATACAGGGTTAATGACCTATACTGCAACCAGCCACCAGGGGGCAATCAGGATGATTCGGCCTCACTTTTGTGTTTGATTTTGTGGCTGCACTCCACTGCTCACCTCCATCGTCCAATCACACAGGTGGGTTAATGCGTGCTCCTCAGAAATCACTCAGCATTCGCCTGCTGCGTGTACATGTTCAGCTTCCACTGTGTCTGTGTGAGAGGAAGTGTGTCTGTCGTTTCGCTGTGCGCTCGTTCCGCTGCCCGTTCATCCACATCACACAGAGCCTGCCAGAATTAAAAGCTACTGGGCTAATTAGTGTTTGGCCTTTGGTTTTTCCTCTAACGACCCCATGGTGCTCTGTCTCCTGATTGGCTCTGACACCGCAGGCCAGCAGCTAATTGGATCAACACAATTACCCACATTCTTACCATGTTGAAGGTTTTTCTTCATGTGGTAAATTTCCCTCGAATACCCACAAAATCACACAGACACAGACATGCATCCACATAGACTGCAAACATAAACATCCATGTGCACAGTGGAACTCACACATGACTGCTTTTATAAACTGCTACGATAATCGCTGACCCAAGTCTTCATCTGTTGGCAAACTTTTTGTTGATGATAAGGTAGTGTGAACAGTTAGCAGATATTTTTTATTTGTTGAGTAAGTAGAGAATTCGGGGAAGTTAAGATGAAGAGTCGGCTAAGTACTTTGTTGACAGCTCATAGAAATCCTGTTTCAACTCCAGTTTATAACTGCAAAACCAACATGTCAAATATTTCACTACCTCTGTGTCTCGACTGTTTTTACAGCCACTTACTTGTGTCTTGTATTTATGTCTTGTGTTCAGCAGTCTTTCCCCCAGCTTTACTTCTTTTGTTTTTATTCTTCCTCAATTTCTCCTGCTAAAACAAACAAGTCTCTTTCTTGCCTCACCTCCTTTGCTTTTTCTGTGTGTTTTAGAAATTCTTATTATAAAAGAAGCAAACATGGTATGATGTACCTTGAAAATTGAATCTAGCCACTAGGAGAACATGTACTAGTGATGTGTGAATATTTATTTCTATCGACATATAATTCAAAATTTATTTAAAATAAAAATATATTTTGACGTACTCACATATTTGGAACATATGTGGCAATATACCATGAAAATGAAAAAAATTACTTAATTATATCCACAATAGCTATTTCAATAAAAAAAACTATGCAGAAATAAACTAGAATGGCACTCAGTATTGCGAATACCTCCACTAAGCTCCACCAGTTCTAAACTTTAATTAAGCTGCACCAAATTTCACACACACATAGATATTTGTCCTCTAAATATGCCAGAAACAATTGTATAAAAAAAAGCCCTATCTCGCAATGTTAAAAAAAGTGAAAAAACTAATCCTGGATCCACCCCTTGATCCGGATCTGCAGCAAAATGGATTCTTCTCTGACCCTTACTGCATCCTTGCTGCAAGTTTCGTGGTAATCCATTCTGTTGTATTGTATTATCTGGCTTACAAACAAATGTACAAACCAACCAGGAAACATAACAAATACATCTCATTTGACAGAAATGTAGTGAGTAATGAAGAAAGAGTGTCTGTTTGTGAGAGGCTACAAGGCAAAACCACTTCAGTTCATCTGCTGCTCATTTGGCTTGAATTAGCATGCAGCCCCCTCTAGCTCCAGCTTCCTCTTTCTCTACCCCCCTCCTTCCCTACCTCCTCTGTCTTTGACACAGTTACCTCCAATAGCCTCTTTGGTGAGTGTGTATACGAAAAAAAGAAGAGTATGCCGGGGTACATACAGTGTGTGTGCGTGTGTGTGTATCTAGCCTCCCGCTGCCTTTTCTTTTTCTTTAACAGGCCACCACCAAGGCAGGACCCCCCCTCATCTGTTTCAAGGCATTTAACGCAAACACACACACACACTGAACAAAGCCCCCACAGTTAGTCATTTCACTGAGCTGCACAGGGATTGAGGTTTGTAAATGGTTACATATTCCCTCAGCTGCATGTACATAATGAGCACTCTCAGGGATTTCAACATATCATAAAATTATGGCTCTGAGCTGATCCATTTTCACATGAAAGAAAAAGCATGTCCTTTGCTGCTACATGGTGGAATTGAATGAAGTTCCCGCCAACACAAACATGTTAATGGCATTATTACTTCACTAGACACCAATAGAGTTTTGTTCAAGTTTTGAAAAGTTTGTCGTTCCATTATCAGGTTGTTTTACTCAGTTAAAATATCAAATACTTTTGTCCACATGAGGAGGTGCCATTTAAACTGCTGTGACCTTTCATATCCAGAGGACATCCCCCTGTAGACACACACACATTCATGGTCCAATTATTAATTCAGGTTCTCCTATGTCCACTCGTGTTTCCACTCACTCTGATTAGCTGGGGGTCCCCTCAGGATGAGCCCTTATTGAGTCATTTGGGGTCCTCGTACTGTCAAACCACCCAATGATGAATATAGTGCATGTGGCCTTTGACTCCTGCTGCACATCCACGCCCTCTGACGCTCTGCTGTATTTCTTCCTCATACAGTATTTAAAGTAAACCTAAAAGGTAATGAAAACAGACACAACACGCAAGAGGAATCAATCTGACAGTATGATGTATTTGATTGCTAAATCATGACGGAAATGATCTCAGGGCACTTGAGCAGAACCAGGCTCAGGGTTGCTGTCATCTGCCTTGACCAGTTGCATTGAGCTAGTGGCAATAATAATAATAATAATAATAATAATAATAATAATAATAATAGGTAGAGAAATACAAGTTTCAATAGGGAAAAAGCTCAATTGAAGAATGAGACGTGATATAAATCAGTTTGGTCCTTGGACTATGCATGATGTCATCAAGTTTAAAATGGGGTGTGGCCACATAATAAAGGAAGACCTTGACCAAGGCACTGAATAGTGAGACTGGAGGTGATTGGGGAGATGGAAGATCGCAGCAAATCACTGCACTGACAGCTGACAGTGAGAGAGGAGAACAGATAAAAAGTGTGACAGCAACTACATGATTAGCTGCGTTAGATCATGGCCCAATCTGATTGGATCACAGTTAATATCCCACAGTCAGCTGATTAGAGGAGGCAGGAGTCATAGAGAAAGTCTTCCTGATTGAACTAATGATTAAGCCAAGCTTCATTTTTGATCGAAAGAGAGGGAGAAGATCAAAAGTGACACCCACATTCTCGTGTGTCAGTCTGAAATCACACATTTGTCATGAGTTACTGTTACTTGATCAAATTGGTCTATGTCAGTCTGGGCCAGTGACAAGCATTCCAGTTTTATCGGAATTTAGGACCAGGGGATTTCAAGACATCTGGCTTTTTACAACAGACTGATATCAATTTTATAATTTGATCAGTTTTCACCCTTTATATGCACATACAGTATCAGAAAAAGGAAGATTACTTCCATGACTGCAAATACTTGAGAGAGAAAAGCAGAGGTTCAAGGATGGAGCCCTGGGGTACTTATTATTTCATATTAAAATATACTGATACAGTACTTTTATAGGAAACAGTGTTCTTTGAAATAAATAGGACTTTAACCAAATTTGTTTTCCATACGGAGTTCAAAATAATTTATGGCAGGGCTGGGGAATCTTTTTCCTATCGATCCTATTGATATGGTAGTCTAGAGAGTTTCTCTTTCAGTAGCAGAGCTATTGTGCACAGTTCCGCGAGAATATGCCAAACCTGCAATCAATATCTTCCTGTTCACCTCATATACATATTTAAAAAGATGAGATTTGAGTAGTTTTTTGAGTGTCCAGAGGGATGTGGCATTGCGAATCTCCGTTGGCAGAGCATTCCAAAAAGAGGGGGCTGCTAGCTGAAAGCTCTTTCCACAATCTGGTGTTGGGGATGGTGAGCAGATTCCGGTCGAAGGATCGCAGGTTCGAAGAAGGCCGGATATGTACTGCAGAGTGAGGCCATGGAGAGATTTGTAAGATACATTTTAAAGAATTAAATTCTTCAACATATAATATGAATACAGATAGAAATACTGTAGATGACATGAACTAAACAATCTTTCACTCTGAAATTCAAATTTGCACCAGTTATTCTACGCTTGTATCTCTGGCACCCTATATAATCAGTTTATATCTACTTTTGTTTGATAATTTTTGCTTCCCTAATTGTCACGTATGAGCATCACAAGTCAGATAAATCCATCCATCATCTAGACCACTTGTCCTTTGATGGACACAGGGGGGCAGAAGCTAATCCCAGCTGACATTGGGTGAGAGGCAGGATATACCTTGGACACGTCGCCAGCAAAACACAGGGCTGACATACAAAGACGAACAACCACATTCACACCCCGAGACACAGGGAGAACATTCAAACTCCAAACAGAAAGGCCCTGGTTCAGCCAGTTGTTAGCATCACCGTGTCGATCATTAAGATAAATAAAAGGGAGCTATAATGACATAAAGATAAGATAAGATAAGATAAGATAAGATAAAGACACATGCACAAATTATGAACAAAAATATGATACATAATTTGGTTGTTACTGGGGTGCTCACATAACAAGCCTACGATTAAGTTTACACTTAGGGTCTTCTTCCACCTGGGAAAAAAAATAAAATGAAGAGAATGGCCAAAAACATATAGGTAGTGCTGATTAGTCAATATCAAGTTTATTGGAATTCAGAACTAATAAATTAAATTTCAAAATGATATTTACATTCAGTCATGCAATAATTCAAATTAACTATACAAATTCATATTATTCAGATTAAAATTCTGGCTTTTATTCCAGTTATTCAGTAATTCAAATTCTACATATTGCGGCCCAAAGGAGGCCTCCATTAAACCTCTTATCTGCATTGTCACTTTTATACCAAAGTACTGCTGGACTTTCTTACGAGTACACAGCCTTCCTGTTCTAAAAGTTGTTAACGTGTAGAGTGTCATTGTTTTAGGTTACAATGATGTCTTTACTTACCTCTTGTTTAGGATAGAACAGCTGTGGAGGAAGTCGAGGAGGTCAGTCAGCCGTACAAAACAACAAGAGGAGCAGTCATTAAATGGAACCCAGCTTTAGCCGGTTGGACGCAGGTGAGACTTTAGTGAGTCATGAGTGATGGTGCATGAATCCCAACTCGTGTCTGGAATTCTGATGTTGGATAAGAGAAAGGTTCACCTTGAGTCAAGATGATAGATTTAGCATTTGATTATTAATATTCCTATAAGATTTTTGATTGATGTATGTCCTAGGCAGTCAGTGGATTCCCTTTGTTTCAATATAGTCTCACAATCATCATGGACAGGAGACATATGGCAACATTTCTGAAACAGATGTCAAGATTTTCGAGATTGAAAACTGAAAGTAAAGATCAACAATTTACCAAAAAGAGGAGAGTCAGGTGTGCAAAGAATAAATGGGGAAAAGTGTATATAAACAGTTAACTTTTACCGGAAACTAATAACATAATGCAATTAGTGCTACATTCAATTGACAATCCAGTGACATCATTTGTTTTTGACAAGAAAAACATATCAAGTTTCTACATGTGTTTGATATTGAGAACAATGTCCAAAAGACATCCAGCGGCTGACCATAATGTTTTTTATACCAAACACGGATGTGAATCATTCTTTTCACTGCATTGCTCAGTCTCTGTTTCAACATCCACCAACTGTAAAAGCGCCTGTGGACAAGGTTAACTTGATGTTGAGAAAGCACTTAGGATCAAAGAGACCACCAAATGGCATAAAATGCTCCAGTCTGCAGACGCTGAAGGTAGAACAGTGCGGTCCACCTTCTCAGAGCTGATGCAGATGTCCAGTGGTTTTTATTTTGGGTTAGAGCGGGGACAGAGGCTAACCAACTGACAGTCTCCCAGCTTTTATAGAGCCGGGGAAAGGAAACCAGAATGCCACTCAATTTCCTCCTCCAGCCGCCTCACACACACACACACAGGCTCACATACATGCCACTAAAAATTGATGAGAAGGGGGTTGACTGCGGTCACATTTACAAGAAGACTCTACTCAACAGCAGCCTACAGATTCTCAGGCAGATTTATGACGGATTATGTTTCAGCTTGGGGTTAGGGAATATCCATGTATTCACAAATACTCTGATCTTATCAATTTCTGTCATAAATTTGTGATTGTATCATCTATGAAAATATAGATAACAGACAAGGAATAGCCTCAGACAGGAAAGGGGCACCACTGTGGGAGTTTCTGAATAATTCAGTGGGTCCAAGTGTCCTGAAATTTGACATGGTATTATAAAATTTATGAAAATAACCAAACTAGAAATCACCCAGAGACTCTATCTGGATCCAGATCTGCAATACAATTGGCATAGTGACAAGACAATTATGCAGATACTTGAAAAATCCCAGATGTGGCTTTGTACAAGCATGAATTATTCTAACATATTTGTTCCTGAGATTGTGTTATGTTGCTGTGGCACACATATTGAAACAAATGACATTTGCAGGATCAGTCACCTTCAAAGTTGTTTCTACACAGTATAAGTTATTGCAGAAAAGAGGAAGGAAATGATTTGTCAACCAAACACATAAAATCAATAGTAATTAAACATTTCCATTGTCATCATAACACATTACATATGCCAGAAGATTTAATTGCCAAACAAATCTGAAAGCTTTTTCATGAATGAAGCAAAAATTACATCAGTAACACATGGTCTTCATAAGCTAAACAGTTTGGTCTTGACACTAGAAGGAAGCAAAACAATGTCTAATCATGTCCCACTTGTTTGTTTTGACTGTATGATGTTGTCAACTGCCACCAAAACATCAGATCTTATGCTGAAACAGTCAATAAAAGTAAAGATGGGGCAGTGTACCGTGGAATTTCTGTTACCTCCTCTTAAACTCTTCTGTTTTTGGGGATGACCAGTTTGTATAGACACTAGACAATAAAGGAAGAATATTATAATTGTTCTTTCCTCTAGTGTGTTATATAGTTGTTTCTGTGTATATAAATGTTCTGAGAAGTCCTCCTCAAAATCCACAATAAACGGAGCTCCTCCTAAAACGTCTTATCAGTAGTCCGGCAGATAATTTCGAGTGTTAGCAGTTAGCCTGGCACGCTCTCTAACAAAGCCAGGTGAAGTGAGAGCAGAGGTTGGCATTTCCTACACACACTAGAAGTGATTGACCAATCACAACAGAGTGGGTCAGCTGGCCAATCAGAGCAGAGGAGGAGGGGCCTTAAAGAGACAGGAGCTAAAACCAAGTGTTTCAGACAGAGGCTGAAAAGAGGAGCTGCAGCAATGGACAATATGAGGACAGTGAATTGGAGCATGTCACCATTTTCAAGTATTAATCAAACTTATAATTATGAACCTGAATATGAGGATAATAAGTCTCGTTTAGGATACTATTGCATTGTCCAAAAAAATCAAGCACATTGTATTGTGAGAGGTAAAACAAGATCACGTCATATGAAGATTTAAAACTTGGACCATCATACATGAAAGGTGGCAACTTTTCAACTACAAAGATACATTTATCAAGATAGTGCAGACATATGAGGGACAAAAAATGGACAAATAAATATATAAATAAAGAAATCAATGGAAAAATAAGTACAGTTTGCAATGAAAGGCTATTTCTTTATTTCTACATGTATTTATTTATACTTATGTCGTTTTTTTGTCCTTAATACACACAGTGCTATAGTGCTCTTTGTTAAAGAAAAAAGAGCTGTATAGTGTCCATTCATCTAAGCCTAGTGGTGACCTCCTTAATGGCCAGCCAAAACTGAATTTGTTACACAACACCAAGAGGAAACAGCATGAAATCAGGTAGCACTCCAGATCCCATACTGGACATCAAACAATGTTCTCAGGGTTCAAACAATTTTCCCCATCAACGATCAAATATCCATTCACCCCTCTTCCCGTCCATTATTCAGGGAGGCTGTTCAACCCGTGTCTGTGACCATGGGTCGGCCATTCAATTAAACCAGTAAATCTGAGTGAATCAAGCTGGAATAAATCCTGCTTCCCAGGTGGGTCCAATTCAAGTTGACCGGCCAGGCTGCAGTCACAGCAGTGCCCCCGTTCACTCTTTTGCTGGGTTTGGTTCACTTGGCTGTAAACGGACACCATTAGCCGGCAGGGTCGTTAAGCCACTTTTGAGCCAATTAAATTTCTTAAACACGCAACACACCCAGCTGGAAGGCTCATGTTTGGGTTTTTTGCAAACATAAAAAGTAAAGGAGAGGAAGACAGTAAGGAGAACAAGATGTTCTTTTCCCATTTTTACATTTCCGTCTTTTCATCTTGTGTTTAGTCTATTATCGTGGAGTGTTGGTGTACAAAATTAAAGACTGGCAGGGCAATCGTTTGATGGAGGGGTTACCACAGTTAGTGCTGTGGTGTAGATGAGAAAGACATAGGAAGCGAGGATCGTGAAATGAGAAGGAACGGAGAAGAAAGGTCAGGTAAGGTGAGATCGAAAAGTTAAAACGACCTAGAGAGGGGTGGGAACCAAAGGAAATGGAGTAAGGCGGTCAAGCAGAACTGTGGTGTTGTTTTCATTCTGTATCCCGTGGTTATTTGCAATATTTTTCGTCTTACTGGAGGGCTTTTTCAGCATCCAGAGTAAATGTCCACCAGCATTTTTCATCCAACTTCCAAAAGGCTGGGGAAATTAAATTCAAAACGTAGCAGGTTTAGAAATAAGGTTACAGAGGGGATATAGGTTACAGAGGGGATATAGGTATATATATATATATATGTACTTCTTGATGTGCCTTTCTTTAACGCTGGGCACTATATTTTCTTGCCTCCTGTGCTCTGAAATCGGATGTGAATGTTGAAACTGGAAAATAGAGTCGAGAAATCTGTAATCAGGGAATGAAATGATAATAATGACAAACAGATAAAGGACTAAAAAAATGTTGTGGTTTCCAAATAACAGAGCGGACGGGAAGACAAAGAAAGTGAAAGAGGTAAACACTTTAATGACTTGGTGAGAAACACATACAAAAACAACAAGAGAGTGAAATGTAGTGATGATGTGGTATTCTTCAGGAGATTATAGCCTTATTCCCAAGCCCTGCAATAAAAACTTAATCTAAACTATTTACTGGATGTATGCACAGCTCTGTTTACAGGCCTGACTGAATTCTACTGCTGGATGCATGTTAAGTTCCTATCAAGTAAGAGGAGGCTCTCTGCAACACGATATACACAGAAATGAAAAGGAAACACACTCTGTAAATAGGCACCACTCTCCAACAGATGATGTGACGTCGTTCTGTATACTTTGATTACAGACTAACAACCCAGGTTTATCATGCATACGTAAACCAGGCAGATATACACCGAAACCGAAGGAAGAGATGGGATACGTGGAAAGGTCTGGACTGACTTTACCGATGACTGTTTTTAGTCCATGTCCATATAGTGCTGCATAGACACAGCCACAAAGGGAGCATTGTTGCTGTGTGCAGGTTGTTCTCATCCTGCACTTGGACCCATGCTGAGGTAAACTTAGGTTGTAAAGCCTGTTTGAATTTATTCTGTTCTCAAGCGTGAATAAAGGTTGAGAATATTACTGCTTTTGTTGTTTGTCATTATTTCTTCCTCCCTTCTTTACTGTGGCAACCTCAGCTCCCTCCTCACCACAACAAAAGGGTACAGTCTTCACAGCACCAACCATCAGCATGATGTCACACTAGGCGTTTTCAGGAACCCCACTGCTAACACCTTTCGCACGTCATACCTGGAGGGGGGTTGGCGCCTCTGGAAGAAACGTTTTTGCTCTCTGTAGATATCAGAGAGCATGTTGTATGAACTACATCTTTTCAGTCACAAACTTAACCTCAAGACACTTGAACCACCATGGTGCAGTGAATTCAACTATTTCCCAGGAGAGCAATATGATCTTAGATTTTGTAGGTGCATACCCTGTGCTTCAACACTTGAGGTCATGGTCTGATACAGCGATTGCATTCACATCATCCACAGAAAGCATGGACGCAGTCGTGAGAACATCGAACTGGACACTCTCCATCCTTCATGAGCATAAAGATTCTGGCTGTAAAACGTACAATATGCGACTTGGCCACTAGGGGTCTCTCAATCAACATAACAATGACAAAAGAACTACTTCGATGACGTTGTGAAGCATATAGGATCATGGAAATTATTATCTGATGGGACTCCGGTGTAAATCATGTTTGCGAGTAAGGTCTGTGGAGATTCTCAGTGGTCCAGGTCATGGTATATCCAAGAGAGTCAATTAGAACTGAAGAAGCCTCTTGGATGAGAAACTCAACCAAGTCCAGTTGACCTGTTTTTTAGCACTTTGATTTACGGATAGGTAATAAAACAAGTTTTATTCACATTACACAGCAAACGGCAATCAATAATCAACAAGTGACGAAAAAGGTCAATAATTATTATGAATATTGCATGAATAATATTTTCTTTAAAAGAATTAGAAAATGGACCACTTTTGTTCTTAATGACGCGACAGAGGGTATATGCAGAAATACAGGCAAGTGCCACGCCCCTTATCCCTCTTCTTCACTTGGTTCGCTGTTCATCATTTGGTGCCAGTTTCATTTATCTCAACTTCTCTCTTCTTTTTGCTCCTTCATCCTGTTTTCTTTATCTTTTCTCTCTTCATTCTCCAACTTTACTCCTCCTCGCTCCACTCACCTCTATCTCTAACTACACCCTATTCGTTTTGCCTCCACTGTCTCTGTGCTTTCCTTTTTCTCTCTCTCTCTCTCTCCCTCCGCTACTTGAAGCCATATGGACTAATTGTAACCATGTGTGTGTTTGATGATTACAGTGGTCGCTCTGTCAGACTCTGAGAAACTTCACAACACAATTCAGCCACAACATTAAAACCAGTTACCAGTTTTAATGTTTTGTTTTGGCTGAATGGCGTGTATAAGTCTAGATATTGCTGATTGGTATTAAACATTGGAAGACACCCCTGTGCAATCACTTGAAACATGCTAGTGAAGACACCAAGCACAAAAAACACTTTACATTTCAAATACAAAAATACAGAGAGGAAGCAATTTCAAAATTTCTCCTTCGTGTCATTGTGGTGAATATTTTCATATCATGGTTTTGTGAAGTGACAATACCCTGAACCACAAGGATAAGCGTTTCACAGAAATGGAAATGGGGTGATGAATCGCCGGGTAAATGGCCCTCTTCCTCTTTTCGTGTGCCATGGGAAAATCATTCCAGGCTTTGTGCATTGTGCTGCTGCCTTGCTCAATTAGAAAGAATGCTGTTTTTGTCTCACAAACAAAAGACTTACGCAGATTTGAAATCAAAGAAAGCTGAGGATAAGAGGGAAGAGAAGAAGGAGCAGAGGGAGTGGGATGGAGAGGAGGAGCAGTGATCTGGTTTCTTCCATGTAATGAATTTTTCTTCATCAGGTTAATGTCAAGAGTTGAGATTCTTCAAAAACACACTTACAATTCTGTATTTTCTCTGATTATATGACTACGATTGTTTCGCAATCCAAGGTTCATGTGAACAGTGTACAGTAGAGTGATGAGCCAAGAGTTTAGTGTTGGATTTAGGCTCCAGCTGAGCCAATTTTTAGTATTGTTCAAAAAGCAGAACTATGCCGTAAAACAATTTAATCCAACACATGGCTTGGCTCTCCTCTGTGAGACCAGCCTTCAGTGATTCTACATATTTACTAAATCTACCAGCACATTGAACTTAATTGACCTCCAGCGCCTCTGGACTTATTTAAACTCTCCTGTGACAGAGAGAGGGCTTGAGTAGCAGACTTTTCCTAAATGTATTCTGTTGTACTGTAGTATTCTAATGTTTGGTTTCTAGGTCTCCACCAGAGGACTGGGGAGCACAGCTGTGGCAGGATGGTCGCTCTAGCCAGAAGGTCTCTTGTGACACCTACGGAAAAAAGTCCCAACCATTACTGTTTTTGTTGCTAATCCTCTTTACACTCATTTCTTTTCAGTTTACTAATCTCTTCTCCTCCTCTGCATTTGCGCCACCACGGTTGTATGAACAGCTGTGTCATGGCTGAACCTTATCGTGGGAAGGGAAGTTCAGTTTGGGGTTGTAGTGGGAGATCAAACCCCACTGGATGAGTTGTCTGTGAATGCATCGTTACCAAGCAGCTTCTTGATTACATTCCAGCTCTTTACTGTCTGAAGGAAGGATAAGTGCTCTCTGGCATGTACATGCACAATCTGCCGACACACATATACCAATAAGTCAGTACATAGCCTATTCACAATAACACACTAAAACTGCTTTCATACATGCACTGAAGCAGATATTCTGTATTTTCTCCTGAGAGGTGCATGTCTGAACGCAAATGTCAGAGTGAGAGGCTCTTAACAGACACAAAAATGAAAAGAATTAAAAGAAAATTATCTCCAAGTGAAAAAACGGTGACACAAAACTTACAAAACTGCTGTAAACATGATCACATGATCTCCTGCACCCGGCTGCTCCACCTCTCACCTGAATAATGCGCAGGATTTGATGCTGTTGTGAACGTGCCCGCGCAGGGCACACAGCGTTGTGGATGTGTGAAAAGCAAACTCTGTGTGTAATTCTCTGGATTTTACCCGCAGGTCATGTCTGAAAACGGCCTTACTTGCCAAAATTCATGGAACTGCAACACTCCCATTACATAGTAGGCTACAATCTCAAGGCAGCAGTGAAACACTACAATGTGCTTACTGTAATTGAGACTACTCGCTAAGCTCCATCCCCCTTATTGCTACACTTGTTAGCTTTGCTCAGCTAGCCCAACAAATACACAGCTAAAACAATTATCTCAGATTTATCACTTGAATTGGATAGTATTTTCTTTTAACTATGGGTCTTTTATTTCAGACAGAAGTAGGACAAAAGTGGACATCTTATATTTGACTTGCCACCAATGGTAGATTTTTACCAGATGTAGCTAGCTAACAGGATCTCTTTGACTCGGTTAAACACTCTTAAAATGAGAACTCTTAGAAAGGTGCGTAAAGTATTATTTGTGAGCTACACACATATTAACCTACAGTATCTAAAATAAAATAAAAATACTATCTAAAAAAACAAGAAACAAGGGGGAAGTGGGGTTTAGGGCCTATACTGCAGCCAGCCACCAGGGGGAAATCAAAGCAATAAATAGAAGCATTATTCATGCAGGATGGAGCCAGGGTTAGAGCACTGCTTTACAAGGAAAAATCTATTACATTCTTGACTAAAGAAAATAATCCTGCTTTATTTCATTGTTTATATTTTCAACAATCTGAAGATGAATATAACTGATGAAGTGCCAGTTTTACTGCTTTTCATTAAAAATCTATTAGCTAATGTTATGCTAACCCTGTCCTTGTAAATATCAATAACGCAAGCTTGAAACTGGGTATATTTATGTTTTTAGTTTACAACAAAGAAACAGAGTTCAATCATGTTTTCTTCTTTTTGCCTTTTTTTGCCTTGGGTTTTGGGTTTTAAAATATGAGAGGAAGTCATTATTTGTATACCAAATTTGTCTCTTACATGCACATATTGGCATGTTGAGGAATCCGAAACATGACCAATCTGCTGTGCATAGTTAAGGCTGCTAAACATTCACTGTTTGGACGAGGGATTTACCCAACAGTTAATTGTCATACAGCTGCGTATAAAAAAAAGAAATCACATGATGGACAAATGGAAGGGAAAAGCCTCCTAATGTCATCCTGTACTTCACTAAATGTTCACTTCAGTGAGTTAATCCTGTCACAATCTGCCATGCTACTAAAGTACTAAAATAAAATATATAACAGTCTTAACAGGAAAGTGAGAGTGGTTTAATTTAAGACTAGGGACTAAATTTCTCTTAGCTGTGAAGATATAATTGATAAGTGATTTCAGTGATTAGTAGTCTATGGTCTTAATCTATAGCCCCAAAATGATATAAGCATATGAATTAATTGCTATACTGAACCATAGCCTGTCCTCCATGCACATTTACCAATCAGTATACAACCAGTTCAATTCAGTCCCACTAGGAGGTTTAGAAGTTCTACACAAGAGATGGAACAGCCATCTGGCTCCATCTAGTGACCTTTTATTTCAATCACATTTATCCTAAGGAAAGGTCACGCTCATCTGATCTTGGTTGAGAATGTATACTGTAAATATGCTAAGAAAGTGTACAAAATATACATTTTCCTCTTTTTTTTCAGATCTCTCAGGGAAAAAGACACAAATAAGACCATAGGTGGACACAGTAACATAAATCCAGCCCATGATCATCTGATCCTAATGAAGTTCACTCTTCCTTCATCAATGTTTTCAAATAATCGACTGGTAGGTTGGATGTGATCTGTCGAAAGAAGAATATGCTTCTAAAAGAAGAACTCCTGTAAGATGTAAAGGTGCAGTGAGAAATGATGTTGGAGGAACTAGAAGTTGGTAGCAGAGTGACCGACAGCCCTTTTTACTGAAAAGGGTAAAATACATTTAATTAACATATTATGGTCTTATTACAAAATATTCTGTTAGTTTTGTGATGAATTAACTGTAATTAATTTTCATTAGGGAAATGTAAATGTTTGCAAAGGTATTTGTATTCAGAATCTGTAACATGCTTTACAACCTTTGCCTTTCATTTGATTGATCAGTTATTAACTATATTTGCAGTATTTACAAAATGTTTACCTTGTTACATTAATCACTCAGCTATATTTTCACTTGTAATAGTTTGATGTTTATGATTCCTGATTTCAATCTGACACAGCTAAAATTATTCCTTGAGATACAAACGTGCATGGGTCTCCTGGACAATGTCCTGATAAACAGACTTCTAATGCTTTCAACGATATACAAGATGCACAAATCAGAGCTGTATGCCAAACGCTTCTCTGTTGCAATTTGAAACTAAACACAGTGCCATAGTTTAAGAATTAATCTGAAAATAAACCAGAATTTGGAACTAAACTTATTTAAAATTCTTATGTCGCTATAAAATATGAACTTTGGCATTTTATCCACCCTCATAAGTAAAAGCAACAGCATTTTCAGCTCAGTGATTGGATGTTTTGTGCCAAAAAAGCACCCTGGGAGTCATTACAGCACTATCTTCTCTACTTACAATTTTATTTACAAATAGGTGTGTTTTTAAGTATTACTCATCCTTTGTGCTGATGGTTAATTTAATCCGGTTCTCTGGCCATTCAACAGTCAGTTACCTAATACTGGACACATGAAATACCTTCTCCCACTTCTCTGTAGTGAGTCTATTCCAATAACCTTTAAGAAAAAATGTCCACGTTCATAAAACAAGGTCCTTCCACATACAGAATTATTGAGATTGTACCACTGAGCCCAGGTATTTTTTCTGGAGGTCACTGGTTTGATAATTTGCATAAAAATGGTTGAACACACAGCTTTTCTGTTGCTTCATCACCTTTTAATTGTTCAATAAGTGATGTAAATATACAGATAAACAAATCATATCTTACATGCATTACACATACATACATTAAATTACATATTAGTTTTTCCAAACCCCACTGGACAGTGGCTGAAACAGCAATATACACTGTGCACACATTAATAATAGTAATGAGAAGAAGAAGAAGAAGAAGAAGAAGAAGAAGAAGAACTAAAAAGAAGAATGAGTTTTGTTATGTGACTTCACTTTCAGCAGTTTGATGGGGCCCATCAGTTCAAAAATTCAAATGAATGACCTTGAGACCATTCTTAAAATTAAAAATAATTTGAGCACAGACCTCTGAGCAGCGAGAAAGGCTGTCACAGAGCTGAAGACAGTAAACTGTGAAGTACGAGTTTTTAAAAAACACCCGATTAGCCTATGCAATACAGAAGTATATTAATTGAATCTTCCTTACTTGATGTATTCTGTCTGATCTTACCAGCCTGTTTAGTGTCATTAATCTTGTTGGAATAAATTAGGAAAGCGTTTTTTAAATGCCCGAGGATTTTGATTAAACTGACTCAACGTAATATTTGCAAAGCAACACTAATACATTTGCTGATTCCCTATTAGAATAAGAGATTAGAACCTCAGTGTCAGCCCAAGGCTGGACAGGCCACATTTGGTGTCCCTTAACAAAGCGGTGAGAACTCCAGGCTCCATCCCTCTGCCGCCGATCTGGTGCGCTGTTCTCTGAGCAGGAGATTTTCCAGTTTTCTCTGTGGTGGTGGAACATTTCATTTTCATTTCCTCTATGTGCTGCAGTGCAAACGTTGAACATGTCCTTACATGCCTGGTGTGACACCGCGCATGGGCCCAAGGTCAGAATCAGTTCTGGTGTGGATCCAGTGGAGGTCACTGTTGTGTGTGTATGTGTGTGAGAGCGCAGGATGGAGCTCCGTGTGTATGTGTGTGTGTGTGTGTGTGTTTGTGTCATGTCAGGCCAGTTTCTCTCAGCACTGTCAACTGCGGGAGGATCAGCTGACCTCAGGCTCACCTCTGGTCGATCCAGATGTGTCGGCTGACTACGTGCACGGTTGGAGGACGCACCGGCTTCCACTTGAGAGAGCACTGCAGCAACTCCACGCCTCGCGTGCACACGCGGGGGAGACGGGGAGAGGGTGGGCGGGGTGACAGAGGGAGGGAGGGGCTTTGGGGGCGAGTAAGAAACGCCCCCTTCGCATACTTACATATTCAATGAGCTCCAGACAGGCAGCAGGCATCAGGACAGGGGAAACTTGACGGCCACAACACGCAGCTCATTCATTCCCCCCAGCAGCGGGCACGCTCCACGCAGCCTCCAGGACTCCTCCCGCTGCCTGGACGCACACTTGTTAAACTTTCCCCCGCCTGCCGCCGCACTTTCCCTGGCTTCGACGCTATGGACCCGCCATGGACGGACACCGGCGCTCCGGTACGGCATGCAAATACGTACTCTGACGTCGGCGATCATGTGGCTTTTGGCGTAGATCCTCCTTGTGATCGCCAATTTTTCCTTTCCTGTCGCCTGTTGTCTGCTCGGCTATTGGGCCGCCGCCGCGCGACTGTGTAGAAGCGGAGACTCGGCTCATTTCGTGGGTTTACGGCGGCGGTGGGATTTGTACCCGCACCGCCTGAGCATCGCGCCAAAAGACAACAACACGGCGGCCAGGTAAGAAATGGGACAAACTGCTGGTGTGTTGTTTGTGTCTCGGCTCCCTGCTGAAAACTCCCCCCCCCTGCTCTCCCAAGTTCTAACTGCGTGTAGTTTGTTTGTTTGCGGCGCTTCGCTCCCCCTGCCCCCGCCCGGCTCCCAAACACCCACACGGCTCTGCATAAATATTTTAACTTGTCTCGCCGCATGAACTTTGCCTGCCCCTGACGCCTCCACCTGCACCACCGACGCGATGTGGCCGCCAACTTGTTTACGGGGACGTTTATCGCCGCCGTGTTCAAGTTCCACTTTGAGACGAGGTGACCGCGGAGGCAGCGAGGAGAGGCGCCGTGTCTCACTTTTCCTCCTCCCCGTGTCGACATAACCAGCAAAACATGGCCGTCCTTTGCCGACATGTTGTTACGTCGATGGCGAGGGAGGGGGGGAGGAGAGGGGGGGGTGGACATTTGGGGGAGAGTGTTTTTCTGCGCCCCTCTTGTCACGTCGCGGGGGTTTGGCCGCTGGAAACCCCCGCAGCTCGGCCGGTGTGTGTCCGCTCCCACTCCGGTGCTGACGTTACACCGCAACTTTCTCCCGTGCGTCGCTGTTTGTACACTTTGATTTGTGCGTGTCTGTGATGTAGGCGGAACGTTACCCCTGGTGACGCCTCCTCCCCTCCGAGACCCCGCTCACACACACGCACACACACACACGCAGGGCTGTAGCACTGGCGTGTGTCACTGCAGCAGCAGTTTAAAAAAGTCACACATGGCTTCTTTTTATTCACTATATCAACTTTGGCCGAGTGCCGTGCCGCACTCAGTCTATAGCAGGGGAAACATGTCCTCAGTGCACCCTGGGAGATCACATGGAGGGATAGTGGCTGTCTGATCTATGTCAATGTGTTTCATGCTTCCTGTTGTACAAGGCTTGAGTTAAGATTTGGGAAGACACTGGACTGAGGCATGAACATAACCGTGTACATCATGAGCATCAAACATGTCACACGCGGTAACTAGAGGGTCAAACCTCCGCCAAGACCCTACTGACCCCTGGCTTAATTCTTTTTTTATCTGGATCCACACTGAATCCTACACAATATCAGTCCCATTTTTCATCAAAATCCATGATATCTGTGAAGATTCGCGGTCATCCAGGCCGTGGTATCTTCACAGGTCGCACTGTGTACAACTTAAAAACAAGATCCATGAATTATTCTTTGAGAAATCAGTGGAAACCTTGAAAATAGCCGTATTAAATGTTAAAGAGAGTGAAAATAACATCCTGGATCCACCGGTTGATCCGGATCCACACCAAAATTGAATGGGTTCTTTCCTTCCACCAAATTTTGTGATAATACGTCTGGTAGTTATTGCGTAACCTCCCTAACCACTAGTAATTACAAGCACCTAAACTGTTTATTACCCCAGTGCCAAAGATGTCATCTCTATCCACAGGCAATTGTGCCAAACACCAGGTTGGTATTGATGCTATTATTAGGCATATTGGGTCTCGGCCATGGAACCAAAACACATTGCATACAGTGTGAATGTTGTTATTCATTGTGTCACGGAGGGATCTTTTGGTAGCACAGTTATCACTGGCCCTCACGAAAAACAACTGCAGTGAATTCCATCCAGTAAGGAGCACACATTTTATATTAAAAGCAGAGAAAAACAGAGCCCTGGTACCAGATTGATACTTGGCGTTGGTCGATTTCCAAAGTTGAGGTGACGGGAGAAGAAAACCACCTTAAATCTGATGTTTATTGACCTGTAATTATATTCTACATGATGGTTGGATCTCAGTCTGTCATAAGCAACATGCAATATTAGTAGTAGTAGTAGTGGTGGTGATGATGATGAAAATGATAAACAAGGAAAAATTAACACCGGGCTATGACAGTGTTACAGTAGTTGTGATAAAACAGGTTTGCTCCTGTTCACTAGGGAACAGTGTCAGATCTCTGACAGGTCTACACACTCACTCCCTACAGGTGGGCACATTAATTGAAAAGCATTCAGTGCCTGTTATGGATACTGCCGACTGTATATCTGTAGAAATGTCTTGTTCATCAGAGGATATTCTCCCGGCACTGCGGTGATCTATTATGTTGTGTTCATAAAAGCTCTCTGATCAACAGTTCCACCCTCTGCGTAAAAAAAAAAAAGATGCAAGGTTTTTTTGATCACAGAGCAGTTAACCCTCCTGTCACACCAGTTACTAGCAATTCCTCTGGGACAGAAGTTGGCTTCGCTCACTAAGCCACGCACTCTTGCTCTCTCCACGTGAAGAGAAACATGGCTCGCTTTTTGTTCTTCACATGATTTCCTCGTGTGATCTGCCATATCAGAGATAATGTTATGTAATTTGGAATGACAGGCGGCTCATTTTTATTGGGGGCTGAACAATCAAAGGGTTTCTGTTGATAAAAGTAAACCACCTCGTTTCAAATCGCACACAGACCGTTGTCTGCTCTATGGTGTAGCCAAGCGTTTTGCAGCTTAATGTCGGGAGCATAGCTAAAATAGATGCTATTAATATTGAAGTAATTGTATCAATTAAACCAACTAGTGAAACAAGACTTCTGTTTAGAAATATGAATGTTTTTGATTGCGAAACCTCACTGTTATCATGTCAGTGTACTGGAAAAATTTAAAACAGTAAACATTCCTATTGTTGTGTAGTTTCAGATTTTAAGACTACAATAAATTATTTTTGATTGATGCTGCATTAATGTACATTTAAAATTACACTTGATTCGTGAAATAAATTCTTTATATATACTAGAAATACTATAATCCAAAGTATTTAATTACATTTTATATATTATTATTATTTTTATATATATATTTATTATATTTGATATATATATTAGGTCACTATCCTACCTCATTGGCTATAACATTGATGGTTGTTCCATCATAACGCATCGATGGGGGAAATCATTGGTTTTACTTCCCGTAAGGTGTTAAGCAGCTATTATTTCTGGGAAAGTTGCATAAAAATAAATCTATCCTGACTGAATTGTCTTCTTTCCTAGTCTTGCTCAGCCATGCAGTGGTTGTCAACGTACTGTGACCTCTTAGGAGGCGAAACATCCAGCTGTGAGGTGATCCGCTCCATTCTTTTCTAGAGGCATTTGTTTGTTCACGGTAGTCAGAAAGTGGAAAATGAACAAGACTCGGTCTGTCACATTCATTTGCATAGAATATCACAGGGCCTCAAGAGTTTGTGTCAAATTATAACCCAAGAGTTGCATGAACACACAAATCTCTCCGTTTAGAAGGATTTCCTTGGATAGTTTGTGCACTAGCTATTGTAAACCAATGCCAAATGTGTTTCCGATCAAGCTGCGTGTGACATCAAAAGCAGTGTTTAATGCCCAAGACCATGATATACAGTGTAGCAGAGAAGAAAGTGCAGGATAATCAAATGCAATTTATATAAATGACGTGTGAGATCAGATTGTTGAGTCAGCGTGCTGCCAGATGTTGCACGTGTTAGTCATGCTCGCAAGGGCTATTGAAATTGTCTGACAGTGTTTCTGGCAGGTAACTAGAGCTAATCTGGGGCAGACGATTGACAGGAAAACACATTGACTGAGAAGTTATGTTTATTTTGGATAAATGAAGCTGGACAGTTGGCAGGTAGTATATGGGATGTGTGTGTTGCTGATGTTACAGCTGTTCACTGTGAATGTTTGAGAGAAGGGCCCATTAGTACTTTTCAGAGGGGGGAGGTCGCTGCTTCATCAGAGGGAGACAATAAACAATAGTGGCAAAGCTGTAGCCTATACCTAGTGGGTGCTACAAAATAATGTAATTATACAAAAATTATATTGTACATATTAGGAATGACTGACTGTTTTTGAAAGAAAAAATAAATGATAAAATTACATAGATCAATAGCTATATGCAGGGAACAAACATGTCCCTTTTCCACTGGTAAAAATCTGACTATTGTCTCCAGTGGGAATAGAAGCAATTGGCATTCGCTCCCGGGTCAAATTACTCTGCAGCAGAAAGTGGTAAACACACAGATGAACGTGCTAATTTCTTATTTATTCTTCTAGTTTAAGCGCTGACGCTGCACATTTTCGGGCGCAGCATTAACAACGTGCATGGGCGTTGTAGCGTAATATGAATCTGCACATATTTAAACAAATTTGTTGGCAAAATCACAACTAACATCTAAATAAATTTGAAGCATAACAACATTTATCCAGACTTAAGTTGGGCAGGGAGGTTAAAATAACATGTTGATATTTTTGATTGATTGTATAGGAGTAAATTGCAGTGTCCCGTACACCAGATTTCCTGTTGTATGCTTTTGATATTTGTTCATGCTTTGCTTACATAAATATTGTAACCTGCGTGTAACTTGCAGTGTGTTTTAGCATGTTTTTGTCTCTTGCATTCATCAGGAACATCCAGAATTTTGTGATTGAACACCACATGTCCACATCTAGTCCAGAGCGATATAATGGCTGTCCGTTCTCCTGGTGAAACAGTGGAATGAGTCATCACGGGTTGGAGGACGGATGCTGTTGTCATCAAGGCCTCTTGTGCTGAGCTCGACCCTGTGACGACATCACTGATGCTTTAAGCTGTGCTTTGTTGCAGGGTTTTTCGGTTCAGGTGCCTTTTTTCCGCTGTACCTCCTCCGCCGGTTTCTCTGACATGTTGTTAGGTGACTAAGGCAACCACAGAGATGAGGTCATCACCTGTAGGTGGGGCTGAGAGGGAGAGCGTGATGGAGGGAAAGAGACAATTATAGCGGCAGAGCAGAGGAGATGCTTAGGGACAGACGGAGAGGGAGCATGAAGACTGTATCAGAAGATGTGTGATGTCTGAGTGAGACAGAGTGATACAGAGGAAGAGATAACTGAGTGACAAGAAAAGACAGAAGCGAGAAAGTCCAAGGTCCCACATTCGCCTTAACCCTTAAAGTAAAAGTGTCATGTTGTGTCAGTTTTTAGTGTAAATGTCAGCACTTTGTTGGATTCCTGAAAATCTTCCACCACAGCTCTAGTGGAAACCAAAGCAGAAACATGTACAGGTAAAGCACACAAAGGTTGACATCCTTCTTGGGTGTAGTCGCTTTAATCACCTGCTTTCGTAATGTTCTTGATATGCTGTCTCTATTTCTCACCCATGGAAATCTTGTATGCAAAGTCAAAATAAATAGAGAGCATTACAGGTATGTCTGTGGTACCTTTGTTGGAAATCTACTGAGAGAACCAGAGAATGACAAAGTAAAGAAGCAGCACACCAGAGTCAGAATATCTGAGTGGTGTGAATCGGAAACAAGCGACGGCTTAGCAGTGAAAAATTGAAAGAGAAGTCTGTGTATATGTGTGGGAGAAAGAGCAGGTACAGTACATCAGGCTCCATTATTATTATCTGCCATCAGTCATTTCATAATCTGTGTATTTTTGGAGACTTCAGTCAGTTCTTCATTGCTGCATTGATTATTATTTAAGTCTCTATGAGTGCATAGCAATTTATACAGCAGTGTGATTCTGCATGTGTAAGCGCGTATTAAACTACTCTGTGCACATCATCCACCAGCCAAGGGGCTTATTTCTTGTAGCCACTGCAGTCTGTTAGAACTTGAAACTACTTCTGCAGTTACACATTAAATCTCATGTTGAAATTCTGAACCTCTGCACGCAGCTGTCAAAAAATATATCAGCTTTATACCCATCCACACAATTTGGTTTCTTTACGTCACGTTGAGCATTCGTGCCTGCATGTGTGTAGAGTCGCTCCCCTATTCACGTCCCAGTGTGTCCTCCAAATTTCAAGTTTGGAAAAAAGGAAAGGGGGGAAATGGAGAGAGAGATAGAGAGAGAGCGCGCATATTAAAAGGCCTTCTGCACTGCACCACGTCAGCCAGTGGTAGAGTTTAGACTCGCCCCACTTGTCAGAGTTACACCAATGGGGAGAGGCCGGAGACTATTCACAAGCCACACCCACTGCAGAAAGCAGAGATTGGCAGGTGGGAAATCTGGCCGCACGGAAGTACATGGAATACTTGCAGTGACTCTAGCAAACGAACGCCAAACTCTCTGGGTGTTCGCATTTGGAATTAACAACAGAGAGCTTTCTGTTCTTCTGATTGCACAAATATACAGGACCGGCTGCACGGAAATATAAATATTTCTCCTAAAAAAAATACATTTCATCATAAAGTGATACAATTTGCAGTGATTCAAATGTGATAACAGTTGGACAGAAGTTCTGCAGCACCTCTCCAATGTTCTTTGTCATTGTTGACCTAATTTGCAAGTGGCTTGTTCTGTGCTATATGACCGTTGCCCTACTCCAGTTGTGTCCCACAAAGCAACTACTTTAACCAAGAACTCTCGTCAAACATTTTATCCTGCCCGCGAAAAAAAAACTCCCATTTTGCTTGGTGGTAAAAGCTCTTAATAGTTGACGTTGTGGTACAAGGTTTGTGTGGGAGAGTAATGTGCTGTTATCAGGGTGACTGTCTGTTTGTGTGCAAGGCCATGAGGCAGAGTGAAAGAGAAGAGCATAGAGCAAATAGGAGGGCAAAACCAAGTGAATGGGTGGGGGGGGGCTTTCTTACAAAAGCCACATAAAATGTTCAAGAGTGGTAGTTTACCACTGCATTACTCCATTTGCTGTAATAAAACTCCACCCCCACCCCATTTGCTTTTCATTGACACCCGGGAAGCCCCCTGGAATCAAGTCAACACTCTCTGACGTGTGGGCCTTCGTCATTGGGGTCGCTCTGCGAGTGCGGAGGGGTTGCAGCAGCAAACCAAACCTATGAAGCTAGAGATGTTCCATGATGGTTTGGGGCGTTGGATGCATGTCAGTTCCTGATGGTCAACAGGCAAAACAAAGTCAGAGCCTGTCATGGTTGGTAAAATAGCTGCTTTTGAGTCAATTTCCTGGGTACACTGCCGGCTTCTAAATATTCAGAGAGGCATTAAAAAGATGGTGTTTTCTCAAGTGGCGTTGTAAGTTAGTTAAATGTGCTCTCAGTTACAAACAAAGGTAAAACTCACTCTTCTTCATGCCCCTGATAAGATTCACAAGCTAGTTTCAGACATGAACTCGACATTTTCTGGAGTTTGCCTTTGAAGACCACAGCAGGAGACGTCGGTCAGAGCTTCACAACAACAGGAAAACGTCCAGAACGTTCAGGAAAGAGGTGCCGTCTGGCCGGAGCATGCAGGAGGCAGGACATGGCGTATAAACTCCCTTGTGGAAAGCAGTGTTTTTGTTTACAGAACATCGACACCGGTGTCTGCTCTTAACTCCAATACCTCTCAAACCATATTGTCTTCAAAATTGACATTTTTGTCTGTGTCCTCTACATATAGACTCTTTTTCATCCTGAGATATTTTCGGGGTTTGTTTTTTGAAGTTAGAAACGTCATCAACCATTTGCTCACAGTGACTTTAAAGAACTTTTTTCCTGCTAATCAGATATTTTATAGGAGGATCACAGGAAAGGTTCCTGAAAATGTCCAGCGCAACTGACTTAGACATTTGTGTTTTCACATTCAACCCCTCAGGAAAATTTCAGGTTAATTTTCAGACGTCGGTGCAGGTCTGAAAGCAGCTTTAGAGCAAAACAGAAGTCTTTGTTAGACCTAATGTTTCTTACCTCTGAACGTGTCATTCAGATCTAATTATAATGTAAAACATTTGTCAGCATGTGCAGTATTAGGTGAGGGGTGTGCACCTTACTGTCGTGCAGACAAAGTAAAGTCCTTGCAGTCATGACACTGATTGACCTCTGTGTTTCTGCTCCTGGATTCAAGCACACACTCACAAGCGCTTTCTGTTGGATACAGTGTTACCATAGTAACACAACCATCAGCCGCAGAGTGGGTGACACTTGGGTATTTTTATAGCTTGCCCTTTGTGTGTATGACGGTGTGCCTGTGTTTTCAGTAAGGAGACAGGTCTGGCAGTGTGTGTTCAGTGTGTGAACCACATTAAATGGAAGACGGGTTCCTCTATCTAATGCAGCCTGCTAGACAGTACTCACAACATTAGTAGATTGAACAAGGGCACAGCATTGATCAGTATTTTTCTGGGACATCTATATAAAAGTTTGACAACTTGTCACAAAAACTGATGGCTGAACTGAACAAAAGCCCTCCCGAGTCCCTGCAACTTAAAATATAAAAAGATACCATAGAGAGGAAGTGCTGATCGAAAAAAAAGTGTGTGTGTATATACACAATTTACAGCAGCTCAAACTTGCTGATGTGAACAGATGTTGCTAAAATTAGGAGCCACTAAAATGGGGTTTTCATTCCAATACATAGCATCAGTGTAATGGATATGTCGGCAGGTAACAAGAAGTTTGTAAGGTAATTTAATGTTTCTCAATTATTAAAAGTCGCACTTAATACTTATCATAGGTAGTAAATCCTGACTTTCTCCGTATTAGTGGATGTCCAAGTGTTACTTTTTGCGATTAAGTTTGGTCGAAATTACTTGTTTAATGCTATAGATAAAATGTATTGATTGACATCTGAGATTGATCAAGGCTGCGTATTGGCGGGACATTGCTCCTGCAGCTCCATCCCCCGATTGCTACTGCGCAGACTCTGGTTCCAAATGGTTCCAAAATACAGCCTATGGACTGGAAACAGGAGAACGACCAGTCTGGCTCTGTCCAGAGGAACAGATGTTGTACATGCTGTTAGTGATCTTTATAGGAGATGGTCTGTAAATGTTATTACCTTTGGATGGAGCCAGTCTAGTTTCTTACCCATCTACACTCATTCCAGTAGTGCTTCTCTGTTGCTATGCAGAACACACCAAGCCCTCAGACACAGTGCAGCACTGGAGGAGCAGCGTGATGAGATTTAAATTAAGTCTGCAACGGTCCGAAATTCTGCTTCTCCCACCCCTGCTGGGACTCGTTGTGTTAATGGTGGAGGTGCCTCTCCTCTCTCTCACACACACACACACACACACAAACACACACACACACTTTCCTCCTCACTGCAGTGGCTGACTTATGGAACAAGCAACCAGGAGGGAAAACACACTCAAAACAAGACGAGAATGAGATGCACACCCCTTACAGTAATGCCAACAGTACAGTGTGTGTGCTCCCTCTGTGCAATGTGTTTGTGAAATACAGTGTGTGATGGAGGTTGAAAGTTTTAGTTTATGTAAGAGCAGAGTCCTGGCACTGCTACAGTCTGTGTTGCTGCAGTTTGTTGTTTCTATGCTGCTCTCTTGTTTTTGCCTTGCTTGTTATTGTAGAGCCCTGGTGTAACCGACTGGTTTGTACTTCAGGCAAGGCTTCGAGTGCAGGAGCCGCAGACGTTGCCATTCATATGCCTTTGTTTGTGATGACTGCATGCCTGAAAACTCTGGCGCTCGGTTGACTGCGTCTCTACAGTACATTCATTTCTCCAGCCTTCTTTCTTCAGCTACAACAATGACCCCTACCCAAATCTGCCAGCTCCTGAGCTTAATCTCTATTCAAGCTGTCCAGGAGAGACCGTACTTAGCCGTGCAGGAGACTCAAGTGCAGCTGATCAGTCTGGCTGCAGTTTATAATTTAACAGCTACTTATTAACGTAATTATCTCATTTAAAAAATAGAGTTATGACCTTTTACCTTCACTTATGAGCAGGTATGGCAGCTGAGAAGAAAGGTAATTTCATCATTATACACACCAATCATTGATGTGTATAAAGTTAAGACAAGTTATAAGTTAATAAAAGATATCTGCATCAGAAGCACACTTCATTCCAGGTTTTGAGTCTGAGCCATTTCCCCCCCACTATTTTTATTACATTAATGACATCCAGAAATAGAATCTCAGAGGGGTGTGACTCACTTGTTTAGTGTCATTCTCTTCTCATTGCTCTTTGGATATATAAATATATATTTATTTATTTATTATATGCTTTTCTATTGTACCACTATGTTTCTGCTGTATTAGATCATCTGTCTGTCTTCATACTAGACAGGCTTGGTGTTACTGAGGGTTTGTATTGATTTCCCCCTGTGCTCTCTTCAGTATGTATGCCAGTGTGTAGCCTAAACTGATTACTGCCAGCGCTGATGAATGTATTTGCTGCCTGGCAGCATTAAAGGTAGCTCCTTTAGAAATATGGATCCCCTGATATAATGCTCCAATCAGACAGACAGCCAGACAACAGGCGAGTACAGACAAACAGACGAGCAGGCGAGGGACCGCCAGGCTGAGTATTCATACAAGTTTAATGAGCATCCAGACAGTGGGGAGTTTGTGTCTCCAGCACAGAGCTTGCAGTGCACACAGCAGCTAACAAGCTAACTAGGTTAGACACTTTAACTAACAGGTGGAGGCTGACTGTATGACCCAGCCTACAAAAGCAGCCAAGTTTGAATCCACAATTAATTAGTTTGTTTATACAGCATCTTTCAAAAGCAGACATCATCAAGTGCTTCAGACAGCAGTCAGAAACATTAGTCTGGGTGCATTTCTCTCTGCGAGATGTTTACAGCCAAACAATCTAACTGCTCAACTGCTTCCCTGAAGGACTCCAAGTGATTACTTCTAATCCACGAGGCTGGAGTCGGTTAGCGAGGCCATGATAAAGGTATTATTATAAGTTGTATTGATAAAGTTTGAACAACTGTGGAATAGAGTAATACATTGCCATGGTTATTAATTACACAGTGTACTGGTTCTCTTTTCCATGATGGCATTCTGTGCTCCCAAACATCCAGCCAAGGCAGCAAGAGAGCAGCCCCTCCCTCCTCTGAAAATGATAGAGTGAGGAGGAGGAGGAGGAGGAGGCGGCTGTTGGTGCCAGTGTATCCTCAGTGTTCAGCACTTCACACAAGCTTTTCTCTTTGTTTAAGGCAGTCCGTGCACATGAGTTAAACTCGACTGCTACAACTTAAACTGCAGAGCTGTTTGTGTTCGAATTGTGTTAAATATCCGCCTCTGCCTTTAAACATGAACTCTGGAAATTTCCAGAAATTCAGTCTGGACATTCTCTGGAGTTTGCCTGTTACATATAATGAATGCAGCAGGAGATTGTCCAGTACATTTTTGAAACATTCAGGCAATTGGTGACACCTGGGTAGGGCATGCAGGAGGCAGGGGGTGACGTATTCTGCTTTGGAAAGCAGTGTTTTTGTCTTCAGCACATTGACGTCAGCCCTTATTGCCAAAAGCTCTTGAATCTCATAGTCTTTCCAAGTTTACATATTTTATGTGTATGGCACCTCTTTTTCATTCTGAGATATTTGTATTCTTACAGTTTCACATCTGTCAGCACTTGTTAGAAACACAATCAACACTGCAACTCACCCGCTGTGAATTGTCCAGCAATTTTCCGGCTGTATGCTCCTAGGAAAATTTCCGATGCAACTGACACAGACATTTGAACTCTCACCTACAGCCTTAGAAAATTTCAGGTAAATGTCTGAAAGCAGCTGTATCGTGAATATCTTTTTTCTAAATGCAGGCAGTCTAGTGTGATCCTTATCTGAGGAGCCAGCAGCAGCTTTTAAGCCACACCAACATTATTTATAAGTTCTTTAGCAGTCGTGTTGGCTGCTTACTAATATGGATGTTGCATAAATAAAATTGCTCATCCGCCCTCTACTTGTGTGGGCTCAGCACGCACAGTAGGAGGTAAAGGTCCAGCTACAGCTCGGTTCTGTTCATAGTCGGATCCTCATCCAGTCGCGATCGCCCATCAGCACGTCCAAAAGTGTCCAGCCTGTGTCAGCACAAGTTCTGCGGATGATGTAAAGTGACACGACAGATGCATCTCCAATTCCTTCCTGCTTTATCTTGGCTACATTGCTCGATTTTGGACAAGGGCAGACTTTGAGGGAGAGAGCAATAGCAAGTGGAAGAATGAGTGTGTACACTGCTGTGTTTACATCAAGTCTCCTCTCAGAAGCACCTAAGCTGTGTAGCACTAAAAACAGGGTCAGTAGGATAATCAGGCAGCATGTGAACTTGACTTTTAGCAGGCGAATCTTTTGTGTGCCTCCTTTGACCAGCTGGGATTTTGCTAGAAAGTGTAGCCTTTTCTTCTCCTGTTCCTTGACCTTCCCCAATCGTCTGTCAATGAGAGAAGCTGAAGAAACCTCACAAAATGCACCACAACACTCTTCATCCTGCAGGATGGGGGGGGGTTTCCAGGCTTTCAACACGCACACTCAGCCTGTAGGCTATTTCTGCAAGATTTCTGTTTTCCCAAGTATTTCAGTTTTTTCTGTCTCTTAACACAACCAAACACAGTCCTGCATGCAGTCAGGGGGTCACCCCTATCTCTGTCGGTGACACGGCTGTAGCAGCGACGTGACTAACGCTCTACGTCCACGGTTGCCATAGCGACACCATGGTAATGAGTCTGCATTCTAATGATGCCTCAGTGGGTTGTTTGAGGAGTTGAGATATCTCGGGACAATGAGTCGGCTGGCGAATGACAGCCGTCAAGCCTTGAAGGGTACAGTGCCATGTGATTAATGCGTAGCTGTTGGATACGGCCATATTAAATATGTGACACTTAAAGGGATTAGCACAGTCCTAATGTGCTGAGCTGAAAGAAGCCTCACAAAGTCATACTCGCACATTTACTGCTGCCCCTCCCTGTGTAATAGACTTAAATATGATCATACTGTTAAACAGAATCTTTGTTTGAGTAAAACCTGTTTCTTTTGTCAGTATTTACTCTTAAGCATCACATTTTGAAGTAGTGCAGCACACATGAGATTCCAAGAGGACTTTTCCCCGTCCTCTGTGCTAACTTGGTTTTATGGAAGCTCATTATGTCCTGAAAGAAGAGCACCGCTGCTGCATCGACTCATTTGATTTTTTTACCCATGTGGATATGAATATGAAGCTTCAGCGTGAGGCCTCAGGAATATCAATAGACTTTTTTTAGTCAGATAATTCTCTCTCTCTCTCTCTCTCTCTCTCTCTCTCTCTCTCTCTCTCTCTCATATATTACAATATTACCGCGGGTAAGTTTCTTCTGCTCGCTCTCACCCTGCTTTTAGTAACTGCTTTTATTTCTTTTTTTCTATGGGGGTTTCGTTTCTACACATTCCAAATAAAGTCGCTCTTAGCTTTTTAAATTGTGTGTCTGAAGCTGCTTTGTCGATGATTTCTCACCCTGTTCACACTCTGCTGTGTAATTTGTTTTTCAAGCCGCATAAATAGACGTCAAAGTTATCCTGTGATTTAAAAACTTCTTCCAAGTCGTGATTGTTGACTGTCAGAGTGACACTGCAAAATTCAGCTGCCACCTGAACCATTAGAGTTAAACTGAGTCTGGCCAATAATTATAATTATAACATGTCAGTGTTGTAAGTGGGCAAAGTCCATGTGGCTTCACAGATAGTTGCTCATGCTGTCGTCCTGATTGTGCAACCGCTTGTTTTTAATGTTAATATTACTTGTGTATGTTGAGCAGGAATAGATGGTCTTATTTTATTTCAGCATCTTCAGTGAATAATTAGGCCTAATTTACTCAATAAATGTATTAAATATATTAATAGTAGTTTTTTCATGGCCACATGGGATAGAATATCATAATTATCATTTAGTCTACAAAATATAAGATAGTTAAGTTACACATGCCCAATAGAGAGGCAGAGGTGATAAATTCATGTTGCTTATTTTCTTTGTTTTAGATCTGATGAGACACAAAAGCATACAAACAACAACAACATTTCCAGTGCAGCACACAAAATGGGGGTGTCCAAATAAATGTTAACAACAGTAATGCAGCAAGACACAGTAGCAGTAACGATTGAAAATAAAAGGCACAAAATTAAAAAAGCAGTGGACTGAAAAGGAAAAAGCTAAATCATCACTCTAACCAGCCATCTCCACTAATTTGCTCACCTGCACTGGGTTTAATATTACTGGGCGTCGATGAGTGTGGGAGGGGAGAAAGCCCGTCTCTAAACATGGCCCCCCAGAGACGTGGCAATGCCCGACCATCCCTGAGCAGGGCCTGGCTTGGCCCTGTTAGGACGCACAGTTGTGCAGTCAAGGGAGGCTATACACTGACGCCCTCCAGCCTTCAAACAATGGCAGTCTGGGATTAAACCACACTGTGAGTATGGTCTTTGCCACAGTAAGACCTGCCAGCAGTATTCTATGTTTATGATTTAAAGTGAGGGATAAAGAGGAGTCATCATTGAGCAATATAGAACATTAAGAAACTGTTTCATGTTCTCATTTGAAGAGCTGGAACCAGGGTGATTTGGACTTTCATACATTTCTTTTATAATAGTTGAAATTATGCTATTTAATTGTTTGATCAACTAATCATTTCAGCTCTAAATTGCATCAACAGTAACTAATACGGTATATCGTTCCTCTCCTCCTCTTCCTATCTGCCACATCCTTGATGATTCTGAGGCTGACTTCTATTTGTGTCTCTCTCTCTCTCTCTCACACACACACACACACACACACACACACACACACACACACACTGAAATACAAACACTAGGATTTGTCTGAGTTGTGTAGGTTATGGACTTCACACGGTGCAGAAAGCTGTTTATTGGATTTATTGCTGTGAGGAAAACACGCGATCTGCCTTTCTCATCCCTTTCTTCTCCAGAACACTGTGCAGTTATTTCAGCACCAGTGTCCAGCTGACCACCTGTTGACCGTCTGCTTCTGTCCACTGTTTGTTTGTCTGCCTCTTTCGACCTTTTCTCCTTTTGAGCCATTTTTGCCGGCTGTAGTCTCTACCTCCTTTGGGTGGTGGTTCACTGCAGATCCACATGGGACGCTGCTGAGAGTAAATAACCCAACATGTTGCTTTACTTAAAATGCTCAAACTCACTTTTCTTCATTTTCCATATATGCTGTGTTTAACTCGTCTCAGTTCTACACATACAAATTAAGAATTGGTGAAGCTATTTAAAAATAGTAGCTCTACATTTTTTGTACAGTATGTTATACAAGCAATTTGCTTTCTCTTTATTTCTATGACTTGCATTGATCATTTCAGGTGAGATGTGGTTTTACTGATTAAAATAGTAATTAAAACCAATGTTATGGGAAATATGAGCTCTTGGAACTGGAATCAGTGTGATACAAACTACCAAAAATGTCAGAAACCCCCTTTGAAAAAAATTATTTGATATATGCTTTTCAGTTTGGTCTGTGATCTCTGCAGCAGAGTTTATGTCACTTCCTGTCTCTGTCTGCTGCACCACCTCTCACCTGAATAATGTGGTTGTGAATGCATCATGTGCATGTGTGAAAGGCAAACTGCAGGTACCTCTGTATCCAATTCTCCGGACTTTATCTGCAGGTCATGTCTGAAAACGGCTATACTGTCCATCATTACACAGTCTATGGTTCTAACAGTTGCTTTTAAACTAAATGAAAATGTCTTTCTAATGTTTATAATGGTCTGTCTCTCTTCTCTTCTCTCTAATGCAGGTAGAATCCTGTCATGCAGTTCCAGGAGGTTGGAGAGCACTGTAGCTGACACTGTCAGCGAGCTCCGCCTCCACTACACTAAAACAGTTACATTTCCACCAGACCTTCACATTTCACTGCCCTCCTCTCTCTCAGGCCACTTATCGCACCCCAGGGGAAGATTTCTCCTCAGGCTCCTTGGCTGCTCAGTCCCATCCCAGAAACTGTCCTGAGGTTGCTGCCTGTATCTCTGTCCTCTTACACCTGACTATACGTCCACAGCTGCATAGTCCCGCATCCTTGGCACCTCAGCCATATTCGCCATCACAACATCCCTGGCCACGCACAAGCACGTGTAGGGCTGCCGTCCAAAAGGACAAACCCAGTATCTACCGTCAACATGTCCAGTCGACGAAAAGCTTCCACTCCCTGTATGATTCGACCAGAGCAGACCATGGTTGAGTTGGATGATGATGCAGAGGAATCACACAATATGGAGGTAAACCTTCAGTATGTCTGACATCAGCATATGATATTTGAATATTTGTATTCTCTGTGTCCCTGTGTGTGTATATATTAGAATGACTATGGCTCAGGGGTTAGAGCGGTCGTCGGTGGTTCGATCACACTCTTCCGAATGCCGAAGTGTCCTTGGGCAAGATACTGAACCCGGAATTGCCCCTCCTCATCGAGAAAAAACATGCTGCACATACTGTAGATGCACTGTGTGAATGTTAAAACTGTACTGTAAATCACTTTGAGTGGTCATCAAGATTAGTAAAATACAGACCATTTACCATTTGGGGTGATTAAGGTTTGAGCAAGTTGTTCAAAGGTAGATTGATTTTAAGAATCTTTTAGTATTTTGGTGCAGTTTTCTGAGGATTTCAGCCATGTACTAGTCTCAGTATTCGCTTTTTTAATCAAGGACATTATCCAACTAGTATGTCAGTCTGTCGACGTATGTGAAAATGCAAATTTCTGCCCATATTATCCATCTGAAGCTGAAATTTCTCTCACAGATAACGACAGAGAACCATACTGAGGATGGGCCTATGGAGGCAGATCTTTCGACAGGAGCAGATTCATCCATGGACCTGGATCTATCAGGAAAGGCCTCTGACCTCCCGTCTGCTCCTGACAAACCTGCCACTGAGCCACCAGACCTTTCTAAGCCCCAACGAAGGCAGCAGGGGGGCTATGAGTGCAAATACTGCCCCTTCTCCACACAGAACCTGAACACTTTCAAAGAACACGTAGACGCCAACCATCCTAACGTCATCCTCAACCCCCTGTATCTGTGTGCCGTCTGCAACTTCAACACAAAAAAGTTTGACACCCTGACGGAGCACAATGAAAGGTGTCACCCTGGGGAGAGCAACTTTAAATTCAAGCGTATAAAAATGAACAATCAGACAATCTTAGAACAGACAATAGAGGGGTGCAGTAACAACGCAGTCATTTACAACACGTCAAGCGCCAATTCTGGCAAAGGGGACGAACTCGGCACTTTGCCACTAAGCAGACCCGCCGCAGTGAAGGTTGGTAAACCAAAAATGACGTCAGATAATAAACGGACAGAGTTGGGTAAACTGACCCAAGACCTGGCCAAGAAACCAATCACTGCGTTTAATGTCAACGGGACGGTCATCATCCCTGAATCAACGCTACTTAAAGCAGACGGCCTTTCTCACATCATGCCTTCCCTCCAGCGGCCTCTAAACTATACCCAGGTAAGAATTCTTCTCCTATGTGCTGTTCCTGTACAGTTAAAGGAAGTTTGTCTCTTTTTTTTTCTTCAGGAAACTGAACCACTCTCACCACGCTTCCAAGGAAATTATCAGAAAAAATACTTTTTTAAATGCCCTTTCTGAACACAATACCTCGGAACAGTACTTGAAGAGATCAGTTTCTAGGTGTGTGAAAAGACTTTCCCTGGCTGACTGTTTTGTTTCAGGTGCCGAAGATCGCAGTGCCCCTCAACACAACCAAATACAATCCGTCACTAGACGACAACCTGACGCTCATCTCGTCCTTCAACAAGTTCCCCTACCCGACGCAGGCTGAGCTCTCGTGGCTCACTGCAGCCTCGAAACATCCCGAGGAGCAAATCAAAGTGTGGTTCACCACACAGAGGCTCAAACAGGGCATCAGCTGGTCACCTGAGGAGGTACGAGGTGTCAGGTTAACTCTGTTTTTAATTCTCATCATTTGACTATGGTTTGATGTATTTTTCCACCGTACTATTCATCACTGAGAGGCTCAAACAGAACTGAATTCTGAAAGAGTGAAATTAATTATCTTTTTAAAAACTTTATTTCTAGCAAGTATAGAGAATAATTATTCTTGGCTGCAGTATTTCATGGGCTGGGAAATGTACCCCAGTAAACTAGAGTGGCACTCAGTAGAGAACAAACCTCCTCCAAGTCCCACTAGTCCCCTTAGTTCAAATCAATCTGTACACAGATATCAGTTCCTTAAACAGGTCAGATCAGTTTTTCATCGAGATCCATGAATTATTTCCTGGGAAATTTGTGAAAATGTCAAAAACACATTACTAAAATGTAATGGGTCTATCTTGGCCCATGTCCCTTCCACCAAGTATTAGTGGAAATCTGTATAACAAACAGAAAAGACAGATGGGACGAAAAACATGACCTAGTTGGCAAAGGTAATTCCAGCTAAAAGCACAGGAATGCTAATTGTCTCTTTAGTCAACAATAATCACTGATCAGTTTGTGGGCTTTTGTTGGGTAACTGCTTTGATGTGAATTTTTTCAATGGAATTTCTACACAAACCTAGGAATTTTACAGACCTGCAAATTAATAATCAATTAATTTGCATACATATCTGATTTGTTTACTAATTCTGCTACAATTTTGTCCGACACACGCAGAAACCCGTATAAGAAGTCCTCTCCCTCTGTTACAGGTGGAAGAAGCCAGGAAGAAAATGTTCAACGGTACAATCTCCTCTATGACTCAAACCTTCACCGTGGTGACTCCTCAGCTCAACTCCCAGTCATCCACAAACATGTCTGCAGCCTCCAGATTCATGCAGCCAGGAGCCTCTGTCCTGCAGTCCCTCCCCTGTCACCTGCTGGGACAGACCAGCCTGGTGCTGACGCCTGTAGTCAACGGCTCCACTGTCACCTGTGCACCGCTGGCACTCACAGTGGCAACCCAGGTAGAAAACACTGGGCAGACTCATACAGACTCACAGAGGTGGCAAAAATACACACATTCTTTACTCCAGTAGAAGTACAGGTACTTGTGTTAAAAGTATTGAATCACCCTCCTCACTCAAGTAAAAGTGTAAAGTATAGGCTCAGAAATGTCCTAAGTATAGAAGTAAAAAGTTCCCCTCTGAAGGTCAAAGCAAACTGAGAATCATGTCACAGTAATATAGTTCAAATACTGTTTCACTTAAACCACACTTACTTCAAATAAAAAAACAATACACTAAAATCAGTTAAAGCAAGAGAAGACTGATGAGCATGAAACATTGTCCAGGAGGAAATGTGTAAAGTGTATTGTATGAAATATCCTTCATTTAAATAAGTGCAGGGATGGGAAATGTTTTGTTGCTCTGATTCGTCGTCGTTCTCAGTGATGATGGCTGATTCTTCACTTTCTCCCATGTTGTTTCTCCTTGTCACAAATATATGTGCCTACATATGTGCCTCTTCTGTGCGGTTGGGTCTCCTGTTTCGTCTCGATAAGTCTCATGCCCTTTTACATATGTTGTGTGTGATCTGCCCTAATAGATTAAAAAACAAGGAACATCTTTTTTACTGTGTTATTGTACATTTAGGTTCAAATCTGTCTCGATGTTGGGAAGGCGGCACTCGATGATGCCAAATAAAAGTAATAGATAATTCACATGAAATGCATTAAAGCGACAGTAACAAGCCTGTTTTGAATAAGTAAGGAGGAGAAAGTACAGATATTTGTGTTGAAATGTAGGGAATAAAGTAAAAAACGTTAGTACAGATGCCTGAAAAATGGACTTAGTTACAGTATTTGTACTTCCCACCTCTGCGCACACAGTAACGCAAACAGTTAATATGTCTTGCAGCAACCCTTCTTAAACTCTAATTGATATTTCCTCCATGTTTTTGACAGGTGGCACAGTCACTCAAACGACCCCTGACCTCTGCAGTGATCGCCACAGAGAGTAAACGCCCCTCCATCATTCAAACAATCTCGGCGCCCAAGCTGGTGTCCTCCAAAGTGCTAAATTTTACAGTTGACCCCAATAAAACAGGCGAGCAGCTCTCAGTACTGAGGTCCAGCTACACACACTGTCCTTTCCCTGAGGAAGATGAGGTAAGAATAAGTGAGTCAAATGGCTTTATCTTTTGAGCCATGCCTTTTATGAGTTGAGATTTTTGGGGCTGCTTTAATTGTCTTATTTACTACTGCCGCTGTTTTTAAGCACAAAACTGTCACAGACAAACACCTGTGTTTATTGTTTCATCCCCTGTTGCATCTTGTCGTGCGATTAGATCTACAGGCTGATAGAGACCACCGGGTTGTCCAGAGGAGAGATAAAGAAGTGGTTCAGTGAACAGAGGCTCCTTAATCTCAAAGGTACGAGGTGTGAACAGTGCCACACATTTAAAATGATGAAATACACTCCCTGATTAATCATACATCTTTTTGTTGGTTTAAAAAAAAAAAAAAAAGTTTTAATCACCAAACCATTACAAACAGTTTTTGAGCATTGTGCTTGTGCTGCATCAATTCATCCTTCATCATTTTAAAACATTAATCAGTATATCTCTTCATTAAAAAGAATTCCCTCTCTGTTTGTCACTTTTCAAAGGTGTTCCTCCACCACCAGTGCTGGTGAAAACAGAGGTGACACCAGCAGTGAAAGATGGTCCAGTAAAGAAAGCGGTTCCCAGCCACTTTCCCCTGCTGGAGAGGGTGAAGGGAAAGACGTCAGAGCAGCTCAAGGCGCTGGAGGAGAGTTTCCAGAGGAGCAGCTCTCCAACTGAGGCAGAGCTCGGTACAGCTCACACATCATCCGCTAACAAGCTCACGCCTCCGGATTGTTACTTCCTCCTTATTTTGGTTTACAACATAGAGAAGCTCTAGGAGGAATCCATTAAGTTGCGTTCTGAGTAAATGTGAGAACACAGCACGAGAATGTCTGAAAATTCACAGAGAGCGAGAAGCTGTGTAAACGAGGTTTCTAACACGCGACAGAGGCCGAACTTGAAGAATACAAATCAAAAAGGATGATGAGAACGTGATTAAAGAGCTTTTGATGCAAAAAGAGCCAACGCCAGTGTCAATGGGCTTCAAGCAAAAACACTGTGCGGTATTTATATGTCAGATGCCTCCAATCGCCTGTTGTATTGAATGTGTCTGTACATTCTCCTGCTGCGTCCTCCACATGTGTAGTTCTTTTTTCAGACATTTTGTGGCGTTCATGTCTGAAAACCGCTTTAGAGAGGAGTGATGTACATGACTGATTTACAGATCAAGAAAATACAGATAAATATTGAGTCAGTTATAATATAAGTATCAGTGTCATTTTTGTAAGTTGATATGATGTTTGCCAGAGGGGAGATCTTCGGATACAGAAATATTAACAGAGTTCTGTCATGTATTTTAACAAATAATTGATAGGCATTAATGTAACTCTTGGGAAGAAAACAATCCGCCTCATTAAAGGGCATTATTCTGTGTGCAGCCTGTGTATCGGTGCATTCGAGCAAATGTTATTTTGCTAACTTGTTTGCTTGAGGTCTCAGCCCAAGTGCAAAAATCAGATGCTTGATGTGAGCACATTATATTTTCCTTTGCCTCCAAAAACACATATCAGCCCTCCTGCAGATCAGGAGCTAATGAGGCAGAAAATCAGCTTCTCAGATATCTTATTAGGATCACTTAATGTCGTGTAGTTTCCCAACAAAAAGGATGATGGAACATTTAAGCTACTTATTAAACCTTTGTCCCTGAATTAGGATAAATGGGGTTCTATTCAGGCAGACAAATGAGCAGCTGGTTCTTCAGTATCCTCACTTTTTAACTATTTAAAGAAATTCTGTACTTTTTTTCCTACTATTTATAGTTGCTCACAGCATCTGACTTAATTTTATTTTACCCTAAAGGAGCTGTAGGCTCGTCTCTGGTGGATTCATGCATGACAGGAACAGCAGAAATGTCTTCAATGAACACATTTTTAAGTTCCCCTGGGGAGAGAGTACATTTTCAGGTTTCTAAAAAAGCTTCCACATCTAATCTACTGTTTCTCCCCCTGCTGCAGACCAGCTGGCCCAGGACACCAGATTGTCCAAGACGGAGGTGGACTGCTGGTTCTCGGAGCGCAGGGCACTGAGGGACAACATGGAGAAGACTATACTCACCATGGCCTCAAAAAACATGGAGGACCGACAAGAGCGGCCCGTAGCTCTGCTGAACGGGGCTTCTCATCGAGAGCAGGACGGGAAACCCCTCAGCTCCTCTCCTCAACCACCTGTCCTCTCCTCCTCGTCCTCCTCCTCCTCACCTCCAGTGCTCGCAGCCTCCTCACCTCCAGTGCTCGCAGCCTCCTCCCCTCAACCACCAACCCTCTCCTCCTCTGCATCTCCTCCCATCCTCACCTCGTCCGCCTCCTCTTCCCCCCATCCTCCCATCCTGTCAGCCTCCACAAGCCCAGCTCCCATCAGCAGCCGCTGCCTCACCCTGCTCCGAGAGGTAAGAGGAGGTGTATTAGAATACACCAGGAGTCAGAGCGATGATTTGAGCTTTAATGGTATAAAGATGAGCACTCTTCTAATTGCAGAGATGCAGCTAATGGTATCAACAGATTAATGAGATGAGACTTTAAAGCGATTAGTTGATGAGGTGGCACCTTTTTAATATCATCTGAAGGGGGATGTGTCAAATTAAATGATCAATTTTGAGAAGGTATTTTACATGTAGTTGACAAGAAGAGGAGTGATTGACACTACATGATGAAATTGGCTGATACCTGAATATTAAAAGTGAAATAAGATGTAAAGTGACAACAAGGTCAGATCGGGTTAAGTAAAGAGGATATTAGAGAAGTGTCACGTCTAGCAAACAGTGGGACCCCAAAGGATTACAAAACCTTATCATGGATCATGCAGTATGTGCATGAGACGTCTCTATAACAGTAACAGTACGTGTTTCACTGTTATATGCCCAGAAACATATTGACTCCGTTCAGAGACTGAGTTCATCCTGCCATCTGATCACAAAAACCACAGTCAGGTCCGGGGCGCACAAGGCCACATTCTTTTCACTGTGGGAAGGAATGTACAGATTATCAATGGTGATCCATTCATTTCAGCTACTAAAAATAAAAGTCCAACAATAGCTAATGTATTTGTAGCATCATATCACCCTACATTGAACATAAAGATAGAGGATTTCAAAGTAATTCTCAATTGAATTGAGAATAAAGGCAGCTATGATGTGCAGTCCCTGTGGACGGCTCTATGTTTTACTGCTCCAGGGGATTTCAAGGAACTGTGTCTCAGCATCGTCACATCGCAGCAAAGAATTATTAAAGAAAACAGTGTTTTTTTAATAGTGGACATTTCTTTTTATTTGTTCTCACAGATGTTCTGTCGGACCCAGTGGCCATCTCCTGAGGAGTACAGTCAGCTGGAGGTCCAAACAAGCCTGGGACGCACCGACATTGTCCGCTGGTTCAAGGACCACCGCTTGGTACTGAAGAACGGTGAAAGTCTGGACTGGATGGAAGGTTTCCAAAACCCAAACTTAGCCGAGCAGCAGAAAGAAGGCCAGGAACAGAGCAAGAGCATTTCCTTGGAAGTCAAAGCTGTACCTGGTGAGTTTTGGAAGAGAGCATGTGTTTCACTACTGCGATAGCCGGTGCCCGGAGGCAGTATGTGTATGAGTTGTCCGGAGGAACTGATCAGAATTTGGTGGTCAGACCAAACACATATTGGTCCTTTGAACCCAACCTCTCAGGAACACCTTGAGGAGTTTCTTCAATGAATTAATAAATAAATGAATGCAGACTGAAACTGCACTGGTAGGTGGTGGCAGTCAACCCCAGGGCAGTGTTTCTGGTTTTTCCTCTTAATATTGTTTTGCAAATTGTCAGGTTCTCTTGTTTGAGTTTGTGCTCTCTGTTGTTGTACAGACGCTGGTGCCGTGGAGGAGGCTGGTGAGAACGCAGCAGCTACAGAGCCCTCCAAGCTGTCAGAACACGACGAGGTAGAGAGGCTGACTGACAGACTAGCCCACAGTGTGACAGACCTGAGCCAGACCAGACCGGACCAGACTATCTCTGGCACTGCTGATAAAGGGTGGGTGGAGACATGAAAAAATAAATGTCATTCTTATTTTTATTTGCTTGTGTCAGATTCATGTTGTACAGACAAATAAATACCAGACCACTGTGGATCCTGGAATAATCAATTGTTGATTGTTCCATGAACTACATTTTCATGAATGTGTGTATGGTACTTTGATAACTAGTGCCAAACAGTAAATAAATATTTTTCATATGTTTTGTATTTCCTATAAGGAGTCTCTTTGTGTTTTAAACTTTGTCTGTTTTCTTGCTAGGTGGGTAAAGGTGACTGTGGCAGTGGAGGAGGAGACTGACGGAGGAGTGGAAAGACAGAGGCTGTCAACAGACTCCGATGTTCTGACCTTAGAGCAACCAGAGAGAGTCACTGGTTGATGGTAGGTCAAAATGGTGAAAGAAAAGAAACTGTACTGAAAAAACAGAGGGATCAAGAAATTAGATACAGTGTTTCCCATTAATTACCTAGACTGTGGCAGCCAGTAATATTCTAATTTGTCCTGCCACTGTTTCACTTGAAACCCTCTAACTTGGTGTGACCAGCACTGTGCCCACGCTCTTGTCAAAAAGGTTTTTGTTGTCCACGCAGACCTTGTAGTTTCATCTGCAGCAATGGCATCAATGCAGTTCCTGCTCTCGTGCGGGAACTTACCTATCACTGCTTAGTGTGTGTACCTGTCACTCAAAATCATGGATTGAGTTGAGTCAGTGGGAAATGCTGTGATGTAATTACTTCACATGCACAAAATGTAAAGCTGATTGCGACCCTGATCAAATGAATCAAGTTTAAACTGTTAGTTGTTTGTTTTGTTTGCTTGGGGTTGAACTTAACAAGATGAAATCACACATTTGACATATTATGGCTTTGTAAAGATCATATTGATAACAAGGGGCAACACCTTCAGTTATATTAGTAATGATTTGCAGATGTTTCTGGCCATCCGGGGAACATCGGTAGAAAAATATCTTGTATGTATCTTCCAAAGTTTGGTATCTGGTCACAGCTGGATATGTCCTAGACCGCTGTGGCCCCAACCAGAAACAAGTGTCCACACAGAATGGATTGATGGCGGAGTTTGGGATTAATTGTGTGACTCGGCTTACATAAATGGAAACAGAAATGTTGAACTGTTCCATTGAGATGCCACAGCTGCAGCCTCCGGCTACACAGGAAGTTATTAGTGTGTAATTATGTGTGACTGGTCCTTCAGAGATGGCATGCTGGGACGGCAGGATGATACTTGGTCCACACTGTCATTAGCATCACACATGTCGACAAGCACACGCATATGCACGCTTGCCGTCACAGGGAGGACGAGGAGAGGGAGAACATGGAAATATTTGTAGTTTGTTTAAAAACATAAAATCAGTTAGTTTGGCAAGTCGTGTTTTCATTTTTCTTTCTTGTTCATTCAAGCAAATACTTTCAATGCTAATCTCGGAACAGTATTTAAAAAATATTGATATCTGATTATGTTCCAGGTGAGTCGCTGACCACCATTGGATGATGACCAAACGTGGAACCAGTGATGCAGCTGTCTGCCTGCGATGTCATCACAAAGCTCCGGGGACGTTGGAGGTCTACCGCTGGAAGCACTGATGTGAGGTGCAGATGCTAAGAGGAGTGCCAAAGCTGGACTTGATGCATTGTTCTTACAACTACAACACTTAAAAAAAACAGAAGCAGCCTTGTAAATATTTTTCTGTATTACAAAGAAAAAGGTTTGTACAGTTTTACTGCGAGGGCGAGTTTTGTTACATTTTTAAACAAGTCTGACTGGTGCCCTGAAAATTCTTTTTTGTTCTCGTACAATGATCAGAGCGTATGATAATCTCTGTCAATCAGTCCTATTTTCTTGGGAATCAAACTTGCGCACGACTCTTTATGAGCAGTCTTTGATGGCACTTGCATATCCCTGCTGTAGTGATAGATATTCTCATGGCCACTTCATTTCACACTGTAGGGTTTCTGTTTTTTTCCAGCAGCGTCACCTTGACTCATCCTCATAGAATAAGGTGAAGGTGGGAATCACTCACATGTGCTCGAGGGGATGTTTGGAGGAGTAACAGTGTTTTGAGAGATGTGAACATGGCAACAGCCGAGAGGCCAGAGGATGAACACAGGCCGCCACATGGGCAGACGGCACTGGGTCGAGTGAATGAATGAACGCATTGTGCATCATACTATTGGTATTGCATTTCCTTACCAGCTGGTTTTTGCATCAGTACGTGAGGCACGTTGAGGTAACAGCACAGAATGTTTCTTTTTGAGAAATAGAAATGATAAAAAGATCATTTTGGAGAGAGTGTGTCGGTAGGATCGCACCACGCTGCCTTTTCAGCTCTCGTACCGATGACGTTTCCTAAAGTACAGCCTGGTGATGATTTCACCTTGTTTTTTTTAAACTAAATATTCTCCACTGAACTTGCCAAGAACATTTTGGTGACAGTGTTTGACGCATGATGAACTAGTCGAAGCTCCTTTCTTTGAACGCGGTCAGAATCCATCTGATCTGGGAACAAGCCTCTCGTCTTCTCTCCAGGCTTCCTGGCTGTAGGTATGTCCGTGTTTTCCAAGCAGCAGCACTGGACTCAGGGCTGATTCCAGTTCATGACAAACATGATGGAGGCTTGTGAACTTCTCACATTGATGAAATGATAAAAAAAACTGTGCTGATTTGATTTGGAATAATTGGTAAATATCTCAGCAAAGCCATCATCAACTGCTCTTGCATGTGCTTCAACAGCTTTCTTTAAAAAAAAAAAAAAATTTCAGAAATGATTTTCAAAGGGACCTCATTTTTTATGGGTCAAATCCGTGTGATATCTGTGCAAGTGGGAAAAGGTTAAGTTGAGCTCATTTTGAATAGTTTGACCAGCAGTTGAATGGCTGTTTGCTGGCTGAATGTCTGCTGCTGCTTTGGTTTTATGCTCGGACACGTTTCTGGGATACTGTACATTTGGTTGGCTTGTATGGAAACCTTTGCATTTTTATTTTCTAAGCCTGCTGTAACTCAATAAACACACAACTGACTGTACAACTCCCCTCTGTCTTCCAGTGTTAATGATATGCATGAGAATGAGAAACATGAACCAGGGTTTGGAGGGAGACTGACTGTTTGCTTGTTTACTTAACAAAACAATTTTTCAAAGTTCTATCATAATTTGAAACCACTGGGTTTGAAGTTTACAGGGTGTTCGGACATCTTTGAAGTGATGCATTTGTTTGAGCCCATTTTTTATTAAACACACTTAAGCAGCTGCAGTTACTCCATCTTTCCACTTGTCCAGGACTTTAGGTCGACCATGGGAAACGTGTTTGTGTTACACACTGGACAGTCATTGGAACCGATACACAAAAAAAACTTCCTGCCATAGACCCACTGGTTAAAGAAGTTAGTGTTGTATATGCAAACCTACAATAACTTTAAGCCCGAGCAACACAGCGTCCAGTTATCAGTTATTTTTATCTGCTTTTGAAATGCAATTACAAAGTCATATTTCACTAGAATAGCACTGAAGAGCGCCAAACTTTGTCAAGGCCCAACAGTTCCCTTAAAGTCAAGCAAGCTGCACCAAATTACACACCGATACACATGACTTCCCTAAATGTGCCTGATACTTTTCATCAAGATCCATAAATTATTCTGTGGGAAAACTGAAGGTGTCCAAAAAAAAAAAACAAATCTTGCAATGTGGAAGCTAGTGATAAAAAAAATTTATGAATTGGCACCAAAATTGTAATGTTTCTTCTCCGACCCATTATGCATTCTTCCAAGTTTCCTTGTAATCCGTTGAGTAGTTTTTTTGCGTAATCTTGCTCAGAAACCAATCAACAAACAAGACAGGGGTGAAATCATTACCTTTACATCTCTGCATTAGCAGAAAAAATAACGAGTGTTAATGAACTGGAAACACTTCTGAACTTTTTGGATGTCACAATAAAAGGAATATCTTTGAGACTGTTGTCAGACCAAAAACTTTTTCACTGTATTTTCTGAAATTCATAGAACAAGAATCACAAAAATAATTAGTTGATCATGAAAATAAACTTTAGTATCAGCCCCAGTTTCACCACACAGGCACATGATCAGCTGAACCCCCCCCTCCTGATTCTGGAGAGAAGTTTTACCCCAGAGCTGGAAAAGGGAAAAATAAGATTCATACACTCAGACTCAATCTCCCTTTCAATGAACAACTGTTATATTTACAAAAAAGAAGCAAATCCCATTTTCACCTCATTTTGGTTCAGATCATGACATCTTAAGACAGAAGAAAGATCAGGTCTGTGCCACAGGGGATTCAACAAACATTTTACACCCATGTACATTCAGACCTGGAAACTGCTCTTCTCTGTAGCTTTATGTTCTGTGACGGGACGACAGAGAGCGCGGCCCCTGTGCGTTGGTAATTACACTGTAATCTGATATGGCAACACAGAGAGAGACGGAGGACAGGAACACATGAATCAAAATCAGCAGCGTGCTGGTGTGCAGCTGCAGCATCTCATCTCGACAGTGCAGTGGCAGTGTGTGGAGAAGAGGTGAAGGAGGGATGAAATAAAGAAAGGCAGAAGAAAAAGGGGAGGGGAGATCAAGAATCATCAAATTACAAAAACAAACTATTTATTCATGTTCTCTTCTATCTGCTTCACTTGGACTCGACCGCAGTAGTGTATTATTGGCTTTCATGGTGAACTGAGCCTACAGCCAGAGTCCGAGTCCTGCTACGTGCTGCTCTTTCAGTTAAAATGCATGCTTCTTCAAATTTCATCTCGTCATATCCTTTAAGACTAATCATGAAGTTGAATTTATTAACAAAGATTTTTGTTCATTCCCTCAAACAGAGAAGAATGTGAAGAAGCAAACATTTTAACCTCAATCATCAGCTGCACGGCTGTTTGTTGTTGGAAGCTAAGGAGGAGGAGGGTGTAGCCATCTCCTCTGGCCTCCTCTCAGTCGTCCCCCAGGCGGAAGCCTTGGCCCCAGTTGTAACGTCCTCCCCGACCTCCTGCCGCCGGCTCCTGGGCAACTGGTCTCCTGGTGGGAGGGGCTCCAAAGCCCGACACCCCTCCCCTTCTGTTGGGGAAAAAGCGATACCTGGAAGGAGGAGAGGGATGTGCACAGGGATGAGATGAAAATGTGATTTTCAAACAATAAAATAACAAAACATTTGACATTAGAACAGTTGAAATTAAGGGATTTTTCACAAGTTAAAAAAAAACATTTTATGAGAAGATTGGAATTACTGTTGTACGGCTCCACAAACCAGTCCAGTTTCAGTCTACATACATTTCTTTTTGTTAATTTTGTGACAACTGGCCAAAATCTGAAAGTGTTACCAGCTGGATTGATATCAGCTTCCATTTCCAACTGACTATTCTTGACAGGCCACACAAGTCCGAATGAGTCAATCGGAGAGTCGATTGTTAAAACTAAAAGTACAGGAGGCTAAAACTTCAAAATAAAGCACAGGATGAAAAAAAAAAAAACGAACTCACAAGAACTCTGGTGTGGAGAGGAAGGAGCGTCCACCCAGGTCCATGGGGTATTTGAACATGAGGAAGAAGTAGAGGTGACCCACCAGGTTCCCAGTCAGTTCATTCACAAAACTGTGGAGTAACAGGAAAGTTGTGCAGATTTTTCTCAGTTACACTGCTGGTGTCAAATGTACACATACAGTTATAATACTTAAAACATATAAAAGGCTCATTTTCAGGTTATTTTCTACTAAAGCAGAAGAAAAAAATCATTCCTCATTAATTCAAGACCCCAAATTCTCATTTAGGGTGTTTTGATCGATTGGTTTGTAGACAGACGTCGGCGTGTTGTCAATTCAGCAGGTAGTAGTAGGAGAAAATTAATGAACTAGTTCATTTCGTCATTTTTATTGCCACTGCAATATCATCATTATATCACTACTAGGCGCAGTACTCGACACGTTTGAATGTGTCAAATGAACGTCCTCATCTTTTAAAAATGATATCGTCAGACGCAAAGACTGCAAGAAATCCTCCGAGCTGCTTTCACTTCTTTTTCTTCTTCTATTCTTGTTTCGTGCTGTCTCAATTTCCTACTGGTCCAAAAGTCCGAAAATATGCCAACTCTTTTGGCCAACTCTTTTTAGTCTCTGTTTAGACTCAAATTGGGTCCGTTGGGCTGGACCGTGGTCTGAGGAACCTTTCGCATTCGTTATTTTGGTTCGGACTAAACTGAACAGTCTGAAGGTCCGGACCAAACAAGTTAGGTGAGAAAGAGCCCTTATACTACAGTGTGTTCAAAATGAAACCATTCAAATGTGACTTTGATCCTACTTATCAAAAAGAATTACTTACGAGCCTCCAATGATGAAGTTAAAGGCCAAGATGACCCACGGTAGATAATGTGCCTGAGACAGATATAAAGCATATCATTAGAATTATCTGCATGTTGAATAATAAAAACCCTTCAAATTCACATCATATATGACCTTACCTACCTTTAATAAGACAAGATACAAAAAGTACCATTTGTGATGTACATGACGTACCTTGAAGCGTGTTCCGAACCAGAAGGTGACGATGGTGTCTTTATTGAACTGAGCCCAGACGTACAACACGGACATGATCAGTGGGATCATCAGTAGCTGAAACACAAGCAGCCAAAGGGAAGAATCAGAAACACAGCTGTGTATAAACTATAAATACATTTAGCCTCAACCTATTGTTACTGTACTGAAGTACAGAGGCCAAAAGCACAACAGTGTCACAATGAAAACAAATGAAAAACATCTATTTGCAGAAATTGAATATAAAATAATATAGGGAACTTTTCAGTAGTGTGTGATCGTCTAAATTCTAAGAAAAAAAATCATGCACATTTTTGGAACTGATATCCATGAGTGTGTGCAAGTTGGTGCAGCTTGATTGAATTTAAGGAGACTGTTGGTCTTTGGCGGAGGTTTGTGCCCTACTGAGAGCATTTATAGTCTAAAGTCTCGTTCTTATTATAGCTGGAGTTAGCTCAATATATCAGTTATGTTTAGTGAAGCCAAGTGACATTTTAAGAGCCTACGTTTATTTATTTTGAGATATATATATATATATAATATATATATATGTATTATATATATAGTACAGTGGCCATGATTTCATGTTTTGATAAAAATACAGAGAAAACAAGAGGAGTCTCACCCGCATGTTCATCAGCATCCCGGTTATCTACACACACAGTCAAGGACGGCAACTTTGTGGCTGAGTACAATCACAGCTGGAGCCTTAAGATTACAGCAGCTGGTGACTGGAAGGTTGCCAGTTTAAATCCACAACACAAGCTGACTCTCACCTACCACTTCTTCTGCCTCTTCGCCCCGTGAGCAAGGCATCTGACCGTGGCAAATTAGACCCCATCTAACCCTCCCACACCTCACACACTCCTTTTTTCACCCATGTCCACAATTAGCCTGAGGTGAGAAAAACCAAACTTGTGGGAAAGCTGAGGTTTGCCTCAGGTCAAGAAATGTCCAGAGTGCCAGAGCTGAACTCCTGACAAAACAGTGTTGAGATGTGGGCCAGGCTGCACTGCTGGTGCTGCATGTGACCTAGATTAGGTTTCTCTGCTCTGCAGGGGTAGACTGACACTGGGCCACTGGCACAGAGCCTCCCTGACATGGCACAGTGCTGCAGGGAGGGAGGGAGGGAGGGGGGGGAGGGAGAGGTACAGAAAAGACAGACGAACGAGAGATGCAGAGGGGAAAGAAAGCAGCAGAGTGTGGTAGAGGGGAAACAGGCTAACAGGCATTTAACCTTAGTTGTTGAAGGAATAATTTACTGTAGGTAGATTATTCGTCATTGAAACTGAAGGTTTCTGGTATTCAGCGATGCCACTCAGAAGGATACAACAATACAGATCCAGTTGAAGAGGAGCATGAAGATATAGTCTGCAGGTCTGCCATCAAATCCTCCTGCAAAACCACACCAAGAAAAGATCAGCGTGACGGGAAGAGCATTTAATGTGACTGTGTGTGTTTTAAAAAACCATAAGCAGTCTCACCCGTCTCTAGCCGAGTGGAGTAGTGGTAGAGGAAATATAGGTTGACCATGTACAGGAAGCCGGTGTTAGGGGTAACAGGGAAATACAGAGTGGCTGTCACTGGCCTCCAGAGCTGAAACAAACAAAAGAGACGTTCATCTGACAGAAATGTAGTAAGATATCAACATGGCTGTGTGCATGTGTGCAGATCCAGCCTCGTGTCTCTGTTGGATTCCAAAGGAAAACGTTGGAGCTCTCAAACAGTGGTAACTGACAGCTGGCGTTCCTCTGCAGAGTTACAGCACAACAGGATTCAAAGGGTTTGTTTGATGGTGACAGAAGTCGGATCAGTGCAGCATTCAAGAGGTGATGAAAGGATGAACCATCTTCTGTGATAAATCAGGGTTTCTCAAGGGAAATTTTATAAAAAAGTTACAACTTAACTGAAGTGGTATGTGTAGCAATAAACGATAGTACAAGAAAATTATGAGATTTTTTCGTGGATTAATTAGTAGAAAAAAAAAATCATCTGAATCAATTTTGGTGCGTGATTAATTGTTTTAGTTATTTAATGAAGCAAAAATGCCAAATGTACTGTCTGCACATTTAATGATTTTCTGTGTTTTTAAATGGGGGGGGCACAGAGGTGCAGTGTTCAGCACTGTCGTTGGCTGGGATCTTTCTGTGTGGAGTTTCTCTCTGTGACTGACCGAATAGATGTGAATGTGAGTGTGAATGGTTGTTTGTCTCTGTGTGTGTATATATATATATATATATATATATATAAGTCAGAATTAGTTGGCTTTAAAATGTGGAAAAATCCCAAACTGCCTAACTCAATCATATAAAGCCTGAGCTAAAACACATTTTTTCCTATCACATGTTGATTTAAGTGTTATTTAGTGTTGAAGAGCTGAATGTGTGACTTGATCTGCAGAACAGCTGCCATGTAATGCATGTCCAGCTATTTCAGCATCATAGACCTGACCTTTATACAGTCGGGTCAAACGTCTAAAAGAACCAATTCTGTTTATCGATCTCTAGAAATCATTTTTGGCAGTTGTGTACTTGATTGATTGCTGGGATTTGCATCCCATCTTTTCTCAGACTAGATGAGTGTTTGATGTATGAAATTATCAATTATGAGTCAAAACCCAAAATATTAGTTGGGAAAAGTGTTTGACCACAAGGCATCTGAAAAGTGACCTGGGATTGCATTATTTGGCAAAGCTGATTTTGGACCTGCTGAGATTTGTCCACATAACTATGTTATGAAATGTTTCTTCAACTGAGTCGAATAAATCATTGATGACTCTAAACATTCATGAACAATAGGCATCGGATCATTTATTTTGTGTGTGTGTGTGTGTGTGTGGTACATTGCTGTGCAGCCTCTGCTGTTTTCTTAGTCATTGAGCTGTACCTGATAACTGAAATATCATAATTTTCACACATGCCACTGGTCTGCTTTATGTTTCTTTTTATCTATTACTTGAAGGCTACATAGCCACTGTTGTTTTTTGTATGTTCAAATACTTTCATTAAAAGACTGTGTGATGAAGTTTATTGTTTAGTTATTTTGCCGTGGTATCGAATTTGGGTTTTTCAGGAAACATATTTCAATCCTGTCTGCTAACATGTTTTAACCTCACAAGTCTTAAACAACATTTGAAATAAAAATGTTATATCAACTGATCAATGTAGCTCAAGAATCAAAGATATCATCACATACATATACACAGATTACTGTTAATGCACATTTATGTTACGTGGGGGTGAAGCTAACAAACTTCTTTATAGCCTAATGGATAGTTTAATAAAATACAAGTACTCAAATAAAGTACACATACTTCAATGTGTTCAGTACTTGGTTACTCTTCACTACTGCAAATAACCAGGCTGCAGGGTTCATTTTGAGTTTTTCAGGAAACATATTCACGTCCTGCTGAGCTAACGTTGTTAAACCTCTCAGTGAGTAATGGAGGGTGAGGTCGTTTCATACCGAGTCTGTGAGCAACTTGTTTTATTAAAGCTGCTCGTGTGAGTTACAACATGTCTGCTCGGTTCTCTGGTGGATCAACCACCGTGTTATATTTACACTTTCATCTCGCTGTTGCTAAATTAAGTAGCATTTTGACAGCAACCGGAAGTGCTTACCTCCTACGTCTCAGCCTGTGATTGGCTGTCACACACCTCGGGGCCTGCTCACTGAGCCCTGTTAGCCACCTGCTAACTAAGCTAGCTCACCCAGCACACAACAAGCAGCGAGTTCACGCCGACAGACCAACACAGCAGAGACCAGAACAACAACAACGTACATGGAACTTGCTGAAGACGTACTCCGGCACCAGCACCAGGTGTCTGAAGTCCACCAGCCCCAGCTTCCCGATGAGGGGGACAGCGATGGAAGCAGCGAACCAGGACCTGGTGATGAACGGGATGCTTTTGAACCAGTCCCCGATGTCAGACATCTTCCCAACGGGTTACTGCCGACCTCTAACCCCGAAACAAGCGCCCCCTCTCCGTGAATGAACCAGTGTCCTCCCCCAAATCAAACTACGAGCCAGGCTGCCAGATATACCACTACCGCTCCACAGCTAACTTTACATGACGTGGCTAATCACAGGCAAGCTAGTTGTACACATGGTGAAGCTACTGGAGGACAGGCACACGTATCCGCCGCAGCTTTTCAAAGTAAAACAAAAAATAATACTGCTTCAACACAACAAGGGCCGATCGATGCAAAACAGAAAAAACCCAGAAAGCAGAGGGGAATGGAACAAGCTATACAATATATAAAACTCATAGTCTACAGCGTAAATAATATTTGTCAATAGAAATTGATCCCCAGAGTATATTTATAACATTAATAAAAGATAATTATTTATAATTTTTATTTTAATGATAGGACAGTGACATCATTAGTTTACATTTCAAAAATATTACCGAAAAAAATAAGGGTTAGGGTTAGACATTTTCAAAACATCTCTGTTAATAAGATAATCAAAAGTTACTCACAGAGAAGTCACGTTCCATCAGCAAACCGCACAGAAGAGTAGTGTATCTAGAGAATATTTAAATGTATGTTTTTCTCTTTACTTTGTTTGTTATAACTCACAGGATGATAATCAGGCTTATTAGTATTAAGTTGACAGTTGGAATTCAATCAATCAATCAACCAATCAAACCAACTTTATTTGTACAGCACCTTTCATACAGGTTAGTGCAGCTCAAAGTGTTTCACAATTGACTGATGAGCCAAGAATAAGACAGAACAAATAAAAATGCCGACAATGAGAGACCATAAAAAAGATTTTAAAAGCTGATATAACAAAAAATATTTTGTACAAAGTACAATAAATTGAATTAATATAAATCCATAAAATGGGATAAAAACACAATATATTAACAGAGATAGATTTGAATAGAAATTTGAAGCCAGGCCAAAGAGTTTTAAGATTTTGTTTAAAGATGTCGACACACTCAGGTCCTCAGGTAGAGTGTTTCGGGGCTTCAAGCATAAAAGCTAAAAGCTTCCTCACCAAAAGTTTTAGTTTTGCACTTTGGAAAAAGCAACAGACTCATAACAGAGCACCTGAGGAGCCGTCCTGGTTCATACACTGAGCATGTGTCACATGTCTGCTGGTGCAAGACCATGAAGTGCTTTAAAATCCAGTGACAGCATCTTAAAATCAGCACAGGAACAGACAGGCTGCCAATGTGAGGACATGAGTTCAGCAGTGACGTGACCTCAGTGTGCTGCGGCCCAGATGTTTGGGTGGACCAGACATTGTTCAAGCCTCGGAATAAAAGCATGCATCAGTTTGTCTGTGTCACTCAGAGAGAGAAAATTATCTTATTATTCTCATTATCTCTGCTATAAATGCTCACAACCACTGTCTTCTTCCATAATTTTTGCCAAGTTCTGGGCTTTGAGACTGGTTCATATAACGCTCTTATTTTGAAAGGAAAAGGCCAGAACCGGATGTGTTTTCAGTATCTAACACCAGCATCAGTTGCCAGTGTTTTGCGCTATACCAGCACTTCCTGTGAAATTTGCACCAGATCGCACTTGACCATCCAGAGGAAGCCAGCAGCAGAAAGGGGCGTGGCTGACACGACAGAACCACGGCTTCCTGCTGCAGCCACCTGAGGAGGAGGGTTTGAATTACAGCTGCATCCATCAGACAGAAAGGAGTGAATGTTAATACAATTATATCATAAGTTATCATCCACTTTCATGAAACCTGCCTTTCGAATAAAGAGATGTGAAGTAATCATTCAACAAATTCAACGACACAAGAAAAAAAAAAAGGATCTGATTCTTTATTACAACTGTCCCAGCGGTTCAGATTCAGTAGTTTGTTCCTAATTTAATATCTTCTTTACACCACAACTCATTTTGTTATCATCTTAGAGAATATGTGAATCTTGTTTTTTATTTCGTTGTGCTTGTAAGAGTAAATCTAAAATACTGTTGCATGTGCCTGACCATGCTCTGATCACTAATGACCAGCAAAGACTCAAAGGTCCTCATGGTATTATAAGATCTGACAAATTTTGAGGTTTGGCTTTATTTTGCAATTCAATTTTAACTGTTATTATCACCCATAATGAATTTATTTTTATATCGAGGATACTGTTGAGATGAACATGGAGCTGGAAAATAGCTTTAAATCGACCTGAGAACCATTTCAAAGCAAATCAAATACTTTATTGTTCCCATGGGGAAATGTTTCTTGGACCAAAGTGCTACAGCAGCTGCAGAACAGTACATAGTGTAACAAACAGCAAAAAACAGCTCACAAGGACATATCATGTAAGGATTTCATTGTGACCTACAATAACACATATATCTCCCTTTATTGAGATCCTAAACACAGGCAATTTTGGCACCTTAGTACTGCACGTGCCCAATAACCTATTGTTCTTTCTACTTATGTATATTGTTTTCTCATGGGACCAATGTTACGAACACACATCTTCTTTCATTAAGATCTGTGATGGTTTTGCCCTAAAGTCTGATGATTTGACACGGAATCGCCCTTTTTGGCGAACTAGATTCTGGCTAATTAAAAAATTGTGGGTTTTTTTTGCATCGCTCAGACTTTCTTATTGTGTTCAGTCCAATCTAGATTGTGAAGATTGATAGAATCATTATTAAATCTGAAACATATACAGTGCACTTTCAAGACGAGGAAAATAAAAGTAAATCAAATCTCAACTCTTATTGAGATTTGTTGTGTCTCATGATTGCATGGCTTAAGTAATCAGTTAACCGTAGTTGTGCTGTAGCAGTTACAGTTTTGATCATTGGAGAAATTGTCTTGCCCCTTGTGGTTGAAAAATGCTGCAGAGTTGGAGTTGAGTCACAGAGAGTTTGATCATGAGAGAAGCTGCTGCAGCATTCCTGCCACTTTTTTCAGTGTAAACCACTAGAGAGCGACCGCGATTCACTGAGCTTTGAGTTGAGTTCCTGCTCAGTGTGGGTGTCCTTCTCCTCTTCAGTGTGAGCTGTTCCTCCTCTGTGTGCTGCCCGAGCTGCTCACTGCCTCCTCCATTTGACCTTTCACACCCATTACCATGGCAACATCTGTCATTGACATCAGCAGAGACAGATGATTGACTCTGCAGAAAGATCCCAACATCATTTAGTGTTTTAAGTGTTTGTTAATCAGTTGGATTATATTTTACAGTCATGATTTTCTCTGCAGAGGTTTGCAACGTTGGAATTTGAAAATAATAATATGTTTTGCAGTGAACTGGTGCCGGCACTGGTTCGAGTCTCTGAACTTCCTGAACATCAGAGAACGTTCTGGCTCACCAGGATTTTCTCCAACCACCCGTCATTGGAGACCAGGTGAACAGGTGACAAATTCTTCGTATTTAACCCCCACAACCTTCTTTTTCTTGGCTTGTATTTGCTTTTGTTTCTCAATAATGCTTCTTATTAATCTAGAAAGCTATTTTCAAATGTAATACCATAAAATGTAATAAGTTATCACTGCTTCCTTGCTGGATATAGAGTAAATGAACTTGTGTAACAGCAGTAACAGGTCAGCCAGTAAGCTTTTTTAGGTTTTGACCAATTGCAGCTGTTACATTAATGTAATTGACACCAGATTATTGTGGTGATTTGGCTGAAACTATTACCATGTTGTGTTCTATTAACATCTTTTATTTTTCATGAGCATTTTCCCTCATGGGACATGACGTGGAGGAGGAGGAGGAGGAGGAGGAGGAGGAGGAGGAGGAGATGAAGAAGGCAGACAGAGGAGAAGAGCCTCACAGAGCTTCTGCATCACACAGAGTCAAACATGCAGATCATTGACACATTCCAATATGGACCCAGTGTAATAAATTTGAAACATACTTGATCTTGGTGCGCTCGTACATCAGGCTTTACAAGAAACGATCAAAGCCTCACAATCATCCAGACTCTGGATTTTGGCCCAGGTATCTGTGATCTCCTCCTCTTGTATCCATTAACTGTCTCTTTGCACGCAGACCCTGGAGGAAACCCTGGCGGAGGCGTGCCAGCTGGGCCTGGAGTCAGACTGGCAGGGCGACGTGGCAGAGCGCCTGCAGCAGGTCGACGCTGAGCAGGAGAGGGAGAGCGAGCGGCTGGCACAGCTTCACAGGCAAACACTGGCAGAGGAGCAGAGACTGGCTGACACCACGGGAGATGTGGCAGGAAGGAAGGTGAGAACAACAAGAGAATGTTTGTCAACACATCAGTTTACATACTGTGTTGGCTTGGCTGTCACTTTGAAATAGTGAATGTTCTTTTCTGCCACTTGCGATCCTGAAGAAGAGTTTTTAAGTATAAAAATGACTGATGCTCAGTGAGAAACATAAAATCTGACCATTTGATAGATAGATAGATAGATAGATAGATAGATAGATAGATAGATAGATAGATAGAAGGATAGATAGATAGATAAAAGGATAGATAGATAGAAGGATAGATAGATAGATAAAAGGATAGATAGATAGATAGATAGATAGATAGATAGAATATTTTTGCATGTCTATTCAGACACTACTTTAATGCCCGATTTTTGTTTTGTTGTTCTACAATTATTGATCCTGATACAGTTTAGTTAAAAGTTAAACTGTATCGTGTGTGTGTGTTTAATAACTCCACAGTCTGTATATTTCTGTCAGCTCTTGGTCATGTTGGATTTAGTCCTGCTCCTTTGCATGCTGCTGTGAGTCTCTCAGTAAAGCTCTTGCTTCTTCTCAGTGAAGTATTCATGTTTGAAGGAGCTGGCCTCCAGCCTGGCTGTCCCAACGTCTCATGTCCCGTCCCGTAGGTGGTGTCAAAGGAGCTGAGTCTGGCAGTGGAGCTCGAGCCACCACCCTGTGGGCAGTGTGGGGCTGTAGATTCATCTTGGCTCCTGTACCTGCATGGGAGAAGAGCCCGGTGCGTCTGGAGCCGAGTTCCCATGGCTATTGATGTCTACTTTGGTGCACCCACCCACAGAGGCTCCAGGCTCCAGGCTCGGAGAAAGGAGACGTGGTTTGGAGTCCAGAGGTGTGTCCTCTTGAATGAGTCAAAGGGAACTGAGGGCCTGTCTTTGCCTGTTTTTGCAGTGATGTAGGAGGAGACAGTAGTCTATGATTATCAGTTCCACCTTCAGATTGAGGTTAGGTGAGTGGTTCCATTGTGTTGTTTGACAGAAAGGAAGAGAAGAAAGAAAAGTCCTCCAGTTGACTGATAACAGACGGTTCTTTGCTGTCTGTGTGTGGGGTCTGTAGCATGTGGAGTGTTTGACTCTTGAACCTTGGCATTGCTTCCAGCTGTGGTGGTGATAGTAAGACCGGTACGCTGATACTGATTGTATGAGACGTGGCTCTGACCGAGAGTCTTTCACTGACTCTGGATCAGGTTTAGATTCTTCTCCAGGCGTTCCTCCATCATGCTGTGTGGAGACACTGATCATGGTGCACTTTGACCTTTCCACAGATACACACTGCAGTCACCTGAAGGGTTCTGGGTACAGCGGTGGAGGTTTTGTGTGTTTGTGTAAATGTGTCTGCTGTGTATAGACAGTTAATCACTAGTTCTGTGCTCTCTGGATTTGATAAAACTGACACCTTTGCTGTCAGCTGGGTCCTTTGAGTGTCTCAATGTTTTTACATGACTGGATTTGGACTAATATCAGTGTTGTCATTCTGGGCTGCATGTGATGTGATCTAAAGAGGCACAGTGATAAATGTGACAAAGTCAGGCACTGGAGTCTGTGGGATTCCTGATGGAGAGGTGTGATGTGTGGATTACGCAGAACAATCTAGTATTTGGCTGTAGAAGGAGATTTAGTAGAATATTCAAAGTGTTTGTGTTTGACTCCTCTGCTCTCCTCAAATGGGTTTTCAGTTAGTGTGTCAGGTGCTCAGGCAGCTTAGTGTTGTCACAAAACCTGAATGGGACGAACTCCAGTCAAGTCAAGTCCTTAGATGAGACATGTAACATGAAAGTGTGTGTCAGGACTTTGGTCAGCCATGTAAATGTCATAGTCTCCAACTATTGTGAAAATAGTTTTAATAGTTCAGCTGCAAAAACAATAACAAAATATACAACATCAACAATTTTAATGTTTGATGAGCGATTTAAACATTCAACCGATTAAAATGTCTGACATTGTTTCTTACTTCAATGCTGAACACAATCACTGTCATTACATTTCACACAGTACGAAGAGGATGGAAAACATTCAAGTACATCTGGGTTGTTTGGTTCTGGACAATCTCCCTGTGCACTGATACATTACTATTCCATTTGAATAATAGACTGTAGATAAAGATGATGACATGACTTGTCTTGATCGCCACCTGCTGGCTGGCTACAGTACAAGTTATAAATCCCCCCTCCACCATGTTAGCAGATGGGTTATGGAGCTAAATTAATATTTAATTAAAACATCAAATACATTTTTCTCAAAGGTAGTTTCTGTATTTTTAGGTTACATGTACATGTTTCCAGAGAGTTTGATTTTATTTACTGATTTGATGTCATAAATGTGGTGAAACTGACACGTGATTGGTCGAGCGTGTTTATCAATGGGACCTGGCTACAGAGCTAGCTCCATCAGCTGATCACTACTGCGCAGACTCTGGCTCCAAATGCACAAGAAGGCAGCGTTCGAATCTGGAAGTGGAGATGTGTCCGTCTTTATATACATTATAAATGAATAAAAGTAAACATTTGAGCTGTAGTAGTGACTTACAGACATAAAGCCATGAGGCCCAGGATCTGACTTTCAGTTCATTCAGTCTGTGTCTGATGCTCTTTGATGGGATCTATCAGTGGCTGAGCCGTCTTCAGTGTGGTCCTCAGTCCCTTCTGTAAACATTCAACATCAGGAGCCTGTGTCCGTCTCTGTCTGACTCAGACTTTCGTCAGTCTCTAACACACCAGTCAGTAAGATTTTGTTCCACCAGCGCTCTCTGAAGCTCTGCACACACACACTGGCCAGACTCTCTCCATCCTGGTAGTCCTCCCTCATCTTGTCTGGGATCAGGTCCTCTGACATCACCTGGGAAATCAAAGAGAGACACTGAATTGTGTAAAACTGTCTGCTGACTTTAAGTCAGTGACCCTTCAACTAGACTGACATAAACTTCATAAATATCAGGTCTTGACACGATGTGTGTCAGTATTGCGTACTCACCTCAGTGAGAGTCTGCAGTGTTGATTCTTTAGGATTTAGCTGCTGCAGAGCCTCATCTGTCGTCTGTAGGACACGTTCACTGCGCTGCAACACAAAGGAGGACTGCTGCTGCTGAAGGATTCTCAACAAGAGTCTGAGGGAGACAAAACAAGCAGGGAGACATTAAGGCCCTCTTCAGACCTGGTATAATCATCCGCCCTGAGAACGTTGGACAGATTTCGGGTCCTCCGTTTTCATGAGTGTAAGTGACAACTGATCAAAAGTTGAAGAAATACCCTCAATTCCAGAATTCCTTGTAAATAAATAAATGTTTTATTGGATTACACAAAACATGATGATTTTCAACTATTACAATATGTTTCTAGTGGTATTTGTACCTATTTCTATTGTACAATGGTTGATATTTTGTGTGTATGTGGCGTACAGTGTGTAAACAGTAAACAGTGTACCTTGTCCTGACAAAACAAGTGCAAGCTTTGAGCTGGAGTCTGTCCTCATCCATCTCTGCTGCCTCCTCCTGTATCTCCTCCGTCTCTCCATCTTTCTGCTCCTCTGCTGATTCACACCTCTTAGAGGAACATAAACCTAGGGAAGGTAAATAACATTACACATATTTTTTAGACAACAGAACAAGATTGTTTATTCATATATAGCAAAAAATATAACTACTGCATGACTGACTTAAGAAATGATATGGGTGTTAAATGAGACTGGAAATGAAGTCAAACCTACTTGTGGGTCTGTTCTCCAGCAGCTGCAGACACATCTGACCCAGGTTGAACCAGTACCAGGGGTTAAAGGGCAGCAGGCTGCACAGCTGCTGGAGACATGACATCTGTGATCCGATGGCTCCAAAATGCTGATAGATGCTGACCTGTAATAAAAGATATTATGTCTATTACATAACTTTGTTATTACATTTACAGATGTGTGTGTGTTTGTGTGTGTGTTCTGACTGATGCGGACCTTCAGCAGCAGGAGGCTGGTCAGGTGACTGGTGTTGGAGGCTTCTTTCTTCTGGAGAGAGAAGTTGTAAAAATGACTACCAACTACAAACTTTTTGACCCATTTCTTATGATATTTTATTAAACACTGAAATGCACCTGGCTCCTTCAGAGAACATCTGATCAACTTTAGATGTATTAGAGTTGTTATAATTTTACATGCTGCATGAACAAACCACCTCTAAAGACAAAGGCTGCAACACTGAGCTACACTGGTGGACAGTTTAAACCAGAGGGCCGACAATAAGCAGATGTGGTACATTGAATTATTAAAGATGTTCCAGCTGTTTGAAGGCAGACTAATGTTGGAGCTTCCTGAGACACATAAAAGCACAAACTTTATTGGCTCATAAAGCCAAAGTCAATGAGAAATAAAGGCTGTGTTAAGGAAGCTTTGAGATTTGATGAGTTTACTTGCACGATATTGACGATAAAAAACAAATGATTAACATGAAAAGTAACTGGCTGCTGTTTTTTTCATAACTAGGAATTTTGGGTAGGATTTGTCTTAAATGCATAAGTACCTCCGCCTATGTTTTTTCGTTTGATATTCAGCAGGATTGAGTGAAAACTACAGAACAGATTTCTACGAAACTGGGTGGAAGGATGTGGTATGGATCAGGGAAGAACCCATTACATTTTGGGGCACATACAGATCAGGTGGCTGATTACATTGCTTTTCTTTAACACTGCAAGATAAGGCGTTTTTTGACAAAGACAGCAGGTTACAGACCCCTGTACGTGACACTGTGCTACATGGAAAACACTTACAAGAAAATCTCACAGGGGACTTACCAGTAAGTCAGCCAAGTGCAGAGCCCTGTCTCTCTGTCCCAGTTTGGTGCAGCATCGGGCCATTCCCTCCAGGACATCTCTTCTGATGGTCAAGTTGTTGTCAGCGAGCCACTCTAGGCAGCCGCTGTATGCTTCCACGGCTTTCTATACCCACCACACCATGAGAACAGAAACACAACAACACACTACACATCAAAGTGGACAATGGAAAACTTGTCTGAACGATATCAAGAGAAAAGGTTATCATGTGGCAGCGACTATGAGTCCAGTCAATGTTATATTTGCTTCAAGCTGCTTTTGTTGGTACCGTTACTGTGAAATCACAGAAAAATAAATGAATTTAATATCTGATCGTTGCGCGTGTGTGTGTATAATCACACATCATGGTTACATAGCAGTGTTTTGTAAAAATATAGCAGTTTACAACAATTTTTACTATTCCAACAACTTAATCTGGTTTGATCTTATTTTAGGTCTTCAGATACATTTCTGTGCTTGAAGGAAAACTAACCTGCTGACTACAATAGATATTTACACTGAAACATGGTAGGAAATAAGGAAACTTAAATTAAAAAGTGATGAAAACCTTCAGTGCTCTTTAGGATACACAACCGAAGCTGTACCACTGACATCCTATTGATTTACATTTAAAAATTGTAAGTACGTAGTTGTCAGAAAGAGCAGCATCACATAAATGCTCCAATACTGGTTCATGACAACAGCTTTGCAGTAAATAAACTCAGAACGTTGAAGGAGAATAAACTCAAATCCTCAGATACTCTGGCCACTAACGTTTCAGAAAGTCTGTGTGATACAGGAGAAGTGCAGTGGTCTGAGGTTCGAGATGATCGATTGACAAAATACTAACCTGATGGTTCCCCTGTCTCACGGCCAAGTCACCTCTGAACTTGTAAACTTTCTGTTTCTCCAGGGCATCGTCTGTATCGAGAGCAGCGCTCTCACAAAACCACTGCAGAGGAGCGAGACAAAGGAGAATAACATAAAAACACTTGAGTAATTAGGGGCCGCTTATCATTGACTGGTGGAGAATGTTCTTGACTTTTACACATTGTACAAGAAACTAAGCCACACATGCAACATGAAAAAGTGTCACTGAACCAAAGAACAAACACAATACTTACTCAACAAATAAGACACACTAGGAATAAGTTAACATGATCACACATACATACAGAGCAACATGGAGAAATACACTTTGATCCAGTTTATTCAGCTTTAATGTTTAACAGCTAGCTTACATGTTGTCTTGATTTTACACCCTGACAGTATCTTTGCTCATTTAGGGAAAACTGCTTAATATATAATGTATTTGGTACAAATTATACAGAACACCAGGATTCAATCAAACAAAAAGTGATACATGACGTTTGTTACATTTGATTATTTATAAGTTTGTCATAAAGTAATCACATCGTTCCTTACGAAACATTTACAAATATTCAAAGAATGATTCTGATGTGAAGTCGCCTTATGGATGTAGCGGTGGCTAACGTTGTCAGGCTAATGATAGCAGGTACTTCAGCAGTCTAATGTTAGCTAGCAATGATTAGCAAGCTAATGTTGGCAGGCTAATGACAGCAGGTACTTCAGCAGTCTAATGTTAGCAAGCAATAATTAGCAGGCTAATTTTGACAGGCTAACGTTAACAGGTTAGTGACAGCAGGTACGTAAGCAGTCTAATGTTTGCTAGCAATGATTGGAAGGCTAATGTCGACAGGCTAACATCACAGTTTATTTACACCTCGTTACATTGTCCACTCGTCATTGAACCTTCCTGACAGTCCTCAGAGTCCTGGCTTCAGGACTAACTAGCGTTAACCTGCCTGGTTTGGTTGGTTATAGTCGGACTCACTCACCTCTGGTTCACACAGTTTAGCGTTGTATGAAGACAGAGACACACACACTCGGTCTCTCGCCTCAGAAAACACAGAGTCGTCAAACGTACTCCCCAATATCTCCATACGGACCTGAAGAACACACCAGTGCCTTTAATTAAACAGTCTATGACCAGTACGCGAACTTCAGAGGATAAAAGTGAAGTTTACACACTCGTGGGTACACTGTCTCTCACTGTAAACTGTACGACTGATACAATGTCCACTGACAATAGTTCCGGGCGGAAGGTTCCGACATGAAAATATGCAGCTCAATCAGCAACAGAGAAAACATCACATATAAATATCTCCTTAACTTTCATTTAACTGGACACTGACATCCCCAAAAACAAAGACTGCAAAAACGTTCTGTCTCCACTGTGCCCCCAACCCATCATACACACACACATGAACCGTAACAGAACCTTCATACACGTGTTTCATGTAGAAGTTTTTTTATATCAGCATATGTATAGAAAAACAAATGTAGTCAGAGGAAATCAATTTAACATGAATAGTATTTCATTTTTGTAATTACTGTACACATCTCAAATATTTCAGAATTTATGAGTTTAAAAAAAATCAACTCATAGCCAGTTAAAATGCCAAGTATAGTAAAGAGAGAATAAAAAACACAAATCCTTAATGTTCTTGAATCACTTCATGACATTTTAAAATTTCACGCTGAATTAATGTTTGTCACTTTCATTTATAATCACCCCTCTCCATTTTTACCATAAGTTGCAGTATATGTTTCTTGTGTTACTTTTTTCCTTACTGCATACATGACTCAACACAGAAAGTACACAAAGGCTGTGATCAAAATGCTCTGTTTCGTTGTAATCCAGGTTTAAACCCCGGGTGAGAGAAGAACTCACTTGGCCTGAACCCATCACTTCATGTCAGAGGAGAGATCCCTCACTGCCACACGTCCAAATGAAAGCATGAGCTGACGATTATATTAGAATTCTGCTTTTTTAAATTTATTTCAGTCAAATGAAAGTTATTGGCAGCATCTGATTATTGCTTGGTAATACTACACTAAACACAGAATACTCATCCTCTAGTACATACTTCAAGTTCTCTTCATAAACAACTAATTTGTTTTGTGCGGTTTTCATTATTCCATCCACTCGTCTCATTTTTCAGCTCTGTCTAACATCTGATTTTGTGTAAGAGCTTTGAATTTCTGTTAAGTTGCACAAAAATTTACTATACATCTAAGAGAAATAAAAGATTCTGCGTATTAAGCCTGTTGATGATCAAACATATGCAATATTATCTTGATGTGCGGGATATCCTCACATACTGACTTCTTCAAAATTAATTCAATGCAAATCTGTTCCCCTTACAAAAAAAAACAAAAAAAACAGACACTGCATCACTGACGGTTTATTAAAAACACTATTAATACTAATAACTATTATCACTTTTGATAAATTAATCTCTTAGGTTTTGATGAGATTCTTTGCAACATTTCTAGAAAAGGTAACAAATGATGAATATCTCACAGGATTGGAACAGGACTCTATGCAGTGCTTTCTGCCCCAAATCTTACTGCTTCACATCACATTTAAAGCAAAACATGCAAGATAGTCCTCACAAGTGCACATCTTTTGATCAAAATTTATTGGGGTTTGTCCTCAAACAAGTATAAAATATAAATCTTTTTTTTAAATTTTTTAAAATCAAGCTAAAACTCAAGCCAGAGCCCCAATAACAGCCAGGATATTAAATTAACATTGCAGAAACTGTTTGGCTCACAGCCGGTCGCTTCAAGTTGATGACTGCAGGAAGCAAAGTTTGCAAAGTTTGTTTAGCTCTCTAGAGCAAACCTGCAGAGGCGATCGCACATCACGTTTAATCAAAGTTTCTGACAGATACTCAGTGTTTTAACAAATTTCAGACACATGGGCAGAGTGTAGATGGAAAAGTCCCTTCCATAGACACAGAAAACCCCCAAGTTGAACGGTGTTGTTGCAGAGCTTGTTCATGAAGGTTGTAGAGAGAACAATCATCTGCAAAAAGTCCCACCTCAAGTACATCAATCCCAGAATCCCCTCCTCCAGTCATCCATCAGGTGTACTGGATAAGATGAACCAGTTCATGGTGGGATTTTACACGACTCAAATTACAGCTTATTTAGAAAACCTGGTAAAAAGGACTTAATATCAGTTAAAGTCAGGGGTGACATCACTTGAAAATGGCACAATAAATATCAGTTGTCTTTAAATTAACACACACCCATTTATTAAAGCAGAGCATGGAGTTAGACCTTTGGGTTCTTCCTACAGTATCTGTGTCTATGGAAACAACTGTTACTTAATACAGGAGAGATCATTGTCATCACTCTCTGAACAGGTCTGGAGATGTATGCTGTATTGAAGCAGGAACAAAGAGAAAAGTTTACAAGTTCGAAGCAAATCAAGCCCATTATAAGCAAATAAATTGGGGTAAAAACTGTCAGCAGATAAACTTAGATTAAAAAAAGAAAAGGTGGAAAGTCCACAGTAAATGAATAATAAAAAACTATTCATATGTACAGTGTATTACAATTGACAGAATGCATTTTTTTTTTTTAAACCAAAAAGCTAGCTGCTATATAGTGAAAACATTTGAATCTCTGATTGCATAAGAAACATTCAACCAACTACTTGTCTAAATACAGAAAACGAGTGAGGACTAAGCAGAAGTATAGCGAAGCATACAGATATGACACATGAGTATAATAGGACAGCAGGTAAACTACTCAGATCACAATATAAGCTCTACTGCACAGGAATACTGGGATACATGAAGAGAGACGGATATAAAATCACAACTCAGAGAAGAGACACGTCAACGGAACTGAAGGAAGTATTTGAGAACCTAATTTCCTGATGTAATACTATTACAATACTCTTCTTATTAACCTCATATCAGGACGTCATTAACTGTCATTATGTTACAGTATTGTTACAAAACACTAAGTCATTATAGGGACACTCCTTCCATAAAGTTCAGCTACTTAAGAGACACTGGTTTTAAAAAGAATGGCTCAAAATTGGGCAGCAGAGACTGAGATGCAACAAGGTCCAAAATCACTGGATCCTACATTTCTAATAAGGCAACAGACAAGTCTTTCATTAGACTTACTCTGGTTTCAAGACAAATCTGAGATGACCCCAATGACATCAATATGTCAGGGATGTTTTTTATTTTTCCCTCCAGAGGAACAAAAGGCAACATTCAAAGGACTTTATGTGCAATATTAATGGAGTGCCTCTCAAAGCAAGTTAAAGTGTTGCTCAACATTTTAAATCGTTTTTGTCATATATCTACATTTTTAACTTTTGACATATTATCAAGCAAATAAAAAAAACCTCCCATGTGCTACAAAAATGCAATCTTTGCAGGAGCATGTCTTTTCTTTTGAGTTGTGATTTTATATTTTTTGCAACCAAAGTGCCAAAAAGCCTCTCGGGCAACACTGGTTGAACTCTAAAACAGATTCTATTTCAAAAACACTAGTCTGCTGTACGTATTGTATGAGTCAGTATTGTTAACAAGCAATCCACTGGTGTCTGGACAGAGTTGTAATGACACAGTTTCTTTAGATAAAAAAATAATAGTAAAGAAAGAGCACACTGTAAAAGACTGTGGGCTGGATACCTGGATACAGAATTAAGCCTAACCTCAGAAATAAAAGAAGTTAATCTGGGACAAGCCCTTTTGTAGCATGTGTACAGAATTAGCACACAAAGTACAAGGATTCAAACGGTTACAAATGGCTGCCAAAGAATGACCTCAATTGCTGAGACTACAAAATCCCAAAAGCAAAGCACTAAAACTAAACATTATAGAGTAGATGAAATATTTTTAAAAGAGAAAAAAACAGGTCCATGATTGTACTAGTCAATTTAATAATTCAAAACCAACTAGAGTCTTAAAAGCTACACAAAAGTTAAATCCTAGATTAGGCTTCTACTGTGCCAAGTATACCAACCCATTATAATGTATGTACAAAATGAGCAGTTGTTCATCTTAGTTATTGCATGCAGTATTAGACAATAGGTTGACCTCGGCATTTTGAATCTGTTATTTGTTATTTGCGCTTGTCACATTACAACAAAGCAGTTCCAGCTCTCCTCCAGTTGCGACACTCAGGTACCAACATGTAGCATGTGACAAGTGCTTATTAAAACAGAACAAAATTCAAAACACCAAGGTTATTTGTTTAAGGACTTAAAACAGAAGTTTCCAATGTCAACTTCAGAGTATTTAGGCATCTTTTAGCATCAGCAGAAAGCAGAGCTCGGTCATGCATCACACCTTCGTTTGAACAAGCCTCGCTAAAGAATCACTCACTGGTTCACAAATTCACTAATTCTTTTGTCATCCTTTGTTCAAACGAGTATACGAGCCATGTAGGCACATAGGTTTATCTGCAAAGCTTCATCAGAGTCTCTCCCCTGTGTGTGAACAACTGTAGTCGAGACAGTTTTCAGTCCATTGTCCTCTTGATGCAGTATAGCACAAAGAAAACAGCTGGAAAGAGGAGCGTTATTTGGTAGACTTCCCACCACAGAGGGAATGCTGTGCTGTTCCTTCAGGTATCACGATTCCCTCCATGAGAGAAATTTATTTTTCCAAGAAAAGTCCTTTTTGAATTTTCTGATTGGTTTCAGTTCTTGTGAAGTCGTCCCTACAGCCCTGTCATTTCAGAGACAGGAAACCACCAGGACACTGCAGACATTTACAGGAACATGTTTCAGGAAGTGCACATGAAAACTAGGCATTTATTTTACAAAAGTGGCCTGGATGAAAGTGGTTGAATCAGACAGGGGCATGTGAGAGCAGAGAAGGAGAGATAGGAGACAATTCCCATAATTTAAAGCCAACAATACAAACATAACAACAAATGTAACACACGCGCATTTTCAAAAGGACAGATGGTTTAAAAACTGGGCTCAAATTGTGCAATTTAGCGAAACAAAGTGGTAGGTGATTGTTCTACTATTTTCTTTTGAGCCATATGCACATCCAAATATGAAATAACACATTATTATAAAAGTTGATACATTGATAATATTCCTCCCCTTGAAAACACACTAAGGATAAAAAAGGCAAAATACTGGTTCAGTTCTACGTCATACAAAAGAGATTTGGTCTCTCAGAGCCATTTCATGGTGTAATAAGAGATTAAGGTGCCTAATCAGGATTTAGTCCACTGTGAACACAAGCGGACAAAGTGCAACTTTTAAAAAGTTTAGTTTAGGTGCTTCATGTTCTTCTGTTCAGTGCAGATTGGAGTCCGATTATTATTTAAAATACTGTTAAACAGTGCTTCTTAAAGTACGGGTCAGGACTAACAATAATTCTCAGGCCTCATTTTTAACATGAGCCCAAACCTAAAGGCAAAAAGTCGGTGATTTGGTGGTGATAGCAGTCTTGTCAAGGGGAAAACATGCGGATCGATTTACTTTCAATTCACACTGGAGCTGCAGCTGGTGCTTATATTTACATGCATCCCCCATTGGAAACAAAAAACAGTCCATCCCATCAGAATCCCACCACAAGCAAACTCTAAGTGAAATGCTGCAGCAAGGATAGTTCTGTTTGTTTCTATGTCATTGGACCTAGATGTCTGCCTCATCATTCAGTTAACAAACGGGGCCTCTGCTTCAAACTGTAGCTCGCTGCTCCACACATTCAGCTTTGGCACAAAAGCCTCGTGCTAGATGAATTTACATAACCTCTTTCCAAAGGTTGATAGTAGCACGGGATGAGTTCTATCAAAAGGTGAAGGTGTTGTTAAAAAACATTAATAGCAGTGCATATTTAACACATACTGTGGAATTCCTCCATCAGATCTGTAGGTGCTCAGTTAAAAATCTATAGCGATAATATTAATGACGAATGAGTCACTTTTAAGGGAAGACTGGAGCAGACATCCTGCGTTATTTAAAAGCATCATGGCATTGGCATTCATTCAGCGTTAAGGTACTTTTCCTGTCATTTAAAGATGACATACCTGATTTACACTGTCATTATCAATCCAATATGTCGAGCTCACACAACCTGGTCGATCTTCACAGGTGCTTTAAAAAACATGCTGTAACGTGTCAAATCAACCAGCTCCTCTATCAGATGTATGCTGGATTTATTAGGGAGATTGCTCAGCAGTGACATCTAGTAATATGTTTTTAAGCACCTTTGTTGAAACAGTGTGCAGTTAGTTTGGGACCACGAATTAAACATTCATAATGCTGGGGATCAAAGTTAGAATTTAGGCCTGTGCTCACAACAGCATCACACACTACTTCTTAGGGAAATGCAGCATAAATGTGAAAAATAAAATCTCCCTTATTGGCTTCATTTAAGCAATGAAGGAGTGCAAATTTAAATAGGAGCATGCTGGACATTGGAACTGTCAGTTCCTCCAAAAATCATGAATTTACAACAGTCAGTGTTCATCAATTGCTTCTGAAGAAAGGTGTATGGATGTGCCTGGATATACCATCTTTTGGGGCAACTGTTTCATCAGTTCTCATCTTTAGCTCAGCTTGAAGATTGCACTTCATGGTATTCGTATTCACAATTATTGTCTAAACTGTGACACATCACCTACAGTTAATAAGATAAGTGTTGAGAGGGTGAGTTAAAGTTATGGTCCATCTGTTAGTCGCATCTAGACATGATTCAGAAATAGTTTGAAAAAACAGTTCATCAATGTTGCTAATGTGTACAAAGGAAAATCAGTGGCAAAAAAGACTTGGTTCAGCTAACTGTCCTCCAGCATTGATCATGTCTCTTGTAACATTCTGTAATGTTTCACCATCACTTTCCACAATCATTAGTCTTCAGAAACTGACAAGGATTTCCTGACGCTACGCGATGGTTCCCAAACCTCACTGTCATCCGTGTCGTCGGCATCCTCCTCCTCATCTTCTTCATCATCTTCTTCATCTCCCATCCCAGTTTCGGTCTGGTCCTCGGGGGCCACTGACGCCTCTCCCTGCGCCTCCTCTCTCTCCTCCTCTCCTCCTTCCGCCCTTTCCGCAGCCGGCTCCTGGAAGGGATCTGCACCTACGTCCAAGCGCCGCTGGACCTCAGCAAACCACTCCCTCACCTTTACAAGAAGAGAGAAACACGGTGGGAGAATGACGACAGCAGGGCTGCTGATATTATTGAGGACACCAAGGTCATGTCATCAGTGATATTTCAGGGGTTTTAGCGGTTTTAATGATATGAAGGTAGGTTAAACTCTACTATTACATAATTCCTATTTTTTAACTAAATATAATAAATTTGACAACATTTCCGATACAAACATTTCACGCTAGTTGTGTGATTGGAGTTCTGCTGGATACATGAAGTCATGACCTCAGTGTTTCTAAAATCCTGCCAATCTCCCGATAACGATCAATATAAGAAGTGTTGCTACAAACGCTCTTAAACGCCAACAGGAAATGCTGGATGAATGCTGATGCTGGGAATGATGATGAACACACTTTAGTAACTGCCTATGAGCTGCACTATATTATAAAATCACTCAATCTTCAGTTTGTTGCACTTTAAGATTCATGATTTGTGGAAGTCAGTTTGAGAAAGTGAGCACATTCATTCAGCTGCTGCACCAGGAATCATAAATAGGATTAGGATACAGAATTTAGTGACCTCTAGTGGTGAGGTTGCAGACTAAAAGCAACGGAAAAGCCCTCGCCTCACCCTTCCCTTTCAGAGCGTGTAGGAGAAGGTACGGTGGCCTTCATGTAACATAAAAAGGTGCAAGACCATCTGCAGTACCAGTGTTGGGTTTGTCCATTTTAGAAAAATATGAAGAGCTAAGCAAATGAAAACTCAATTCTTAGATTAAAGTCATAATACCCAAATGAAAACATTATCCTCGACCCCCTCCCAACCTATTCTCAATGAAAATGGAAATTGCAAGATAAGTACAGAAATACAAAAAATTAATAATTGTAATATTTATTTTCAATTTCTGCGAGTAGATCTTGCACACTGTTCTTTTAAGAAGCTTTAGGGAGATGGGGCCCTGGTTGACAGCTGACTATAACAGAGTGATACATGTCCTTGTTTTCTCACATCCTAATAAACATTACCTGTTCATAGCTCATGTTGGTCTTGGTGACAAGCTCATCCAGGTCCTGCTCGTTGAGGAAGTGGTGCTTCAGGTAGTACTCCCTCAGGATCTCCCTCCCAGTCTTGAATTTCTTCGCAGGGGGAGATCTGTCAGTCTCTGCACTGGAGGAGGCGGACCTTCTCGGCTGCTTCCTGGTTCGGGAACGACCCCACCCACGGTTTCGGACGCGTCTTTTTCTGCCGCCGCTGTTTCCCATTTTAGTGCCTCCTCCTCCCATGCTCGCGCCCTCTACGTTACCACTTTGGTACTGAAAGAACCATTTCAGGTTTCCGTTCTTCCAGGAGTAGCGAGAGTCCCCGAACCAGCTGACGATGTAAGACCGAGGAAGGCCGCTCTCTTCTGCCAGCTGGCCGTACTCCTCTGGTGTGGGCCACTGGGTCCGCACAAAGGCACTTTTCAGAATGTGGAGCTGCTCTGGAGTCTTTTTACTCTTATCTTTTATGTCTTTCTTGCTGCTGCTGGTGGAGGGCAGATTCCTACTGTGACCTCCAGGCGGCGTTTGACTGCCTCTACGAGACGAGGTGGCGGAAGGTGAAGAAGAGGTTCCTCCTCTTTCTCCTGCTTTTGCTCCTTCCGTCTCCATCTTCCCTCCTTCTGAAGAATCTGGAGAGGTACTGACAGATGGCATTTTTCGTCTCTCAGTGAACCACGCGTCGATCTCCCTCCTCGTCAGTTTCGTCTCTGTCCTCAGGCGGCTCAGTTCTTCATCTGATGGGTTGCTGCTCTTCTCGAAGCTCTCCTCCAGCACCACCAGCTGCTCCGGTGTCTTCTCTTTAAACTTCTGCAGAGTAAAGTCTGGGAATGGGTTCCACGTTTTGGGTCGTGTCTCCTTCACAGGAGGTGTGTAGGGAGGAAGGGGAGAAGTGGGGTTATCATCACTCGAGTCAATAACAATGGTGGCACTGCTACTACAGCTGCCACCTCCTCTACCCCCTCCATCGTGGAAAACAATGACGTTGCTGTTCTTGGAGTTGCGCTGGTTGTACCGGGTGTCACTGAACCACTTCTTGATCTCTCCCTTTGTCAGGTTGGTGAGCTCCATGAGCCTCGCGATTTCTGCATCAGTGACAAAGTGGTTTTTCAGGTAGCTGGCTTTCAGCTCCGCCAGCTGCTCTTTGGACTTCTTAGGCCGCATACTGAATGTGTCAGCGCAGAGGGCCGAGTTCTCCTTAGAGAGAGAGGGAGAAAAGTTTTATGTTAAACAAGTATAACTTGTCTGTTGACAGCAATGAGAGCACAATGCCAAACAAATATTTGTCTAAAAGCCAGCTTTAAGGTTGTCTTCACCTGTGGAGAAAGAGAGGGAGGTTGGACAGTGGTGGCTCGTTTCAGCTCATTGTTCATTGAGGTGGGCTGACAGGACACTCTGCTGGAGCTCTGGGACTGGCTGGGCAGTCCTGCTACTGTCAGCGTAATTGGACTGGTCACTGGAAGGTTGCCCCCTGGACCGACCTGCAAAGAATCCAAAAATTATGGATATGAGGATGACATATATATAACCAGACTGAGAAGTATTTAATCTGTTATTACTTTAAACACTTTGCAAATGGAAAGGGCCAAAAACCTGGTTCTTTTCCTCTAATATGTAAATTATGAGTCTGACCAAAGACCGAAACAACTACCACTATCAGAACAGCCTGCTAAGAGAAAAAGATGCAAATCTCCAGTTCATTTCAACAGTTCACTTATTCACTCTGCATTTGTTAAATACAAGACCTGGGTTCACGAGATACAGTACAGAACATCTTTGGTATAATGTGCAGTGGCATTACAACAGTTTCTTTGGGTGTGTGTCCACCTGGTTGTGGATTTTTATTTTCTGTTTACTTCTCTTTAGCATTCTATCAATAGCTAGCATAGTACAAAAGTAACGCCAGCACCAAGCTTCAGGCCTGCCCACCGTCAAACATAACGCAACAAAAATGTGAGTCCAGCACAAAATGTTGTTTTACATATTCTCTCAATCAAAACTAAATACAACTAAAATCAATCTGCTTCAGACCTGATTCAAAGGTCAAAGCCGAGTCTTGGTAGACATGGCACCTTTTCTTTCCTTACCTACCTGTGTGAACACCAGGCCGGGCTGGCCCACTATCTGGCAGGTCTGAAGAATGGACTGCAGGCCGTTGGCAGCAGCTGAGAGCTGGTGAGCGGGTATGACAGTGATGGTCTGAGGCACCGTGTGCACTGTGCCGTTAAACTGTTTCCTTCTGGCCTCCTCCACCTCCTCAGGAGTCCAGCTGACACCGTGCTTCAACCGCTGAGCTGAGAACCACACCTGGGTGGAGATCAAGCACAATTCCTCAGTTATTTTACAAAATAAGCCAAAAGGCATTATTTACTATATTCAATTCAAATCCTTAATTAAAATCAAAGTGACTTTTTATTAAATACAATATACAGAATAGGTAGCTTCTACTTGTAACCTTTTGAGTTATATCACAAGAGGAGCCCCTTTTACACAACCTGATCGAGGCAGGAAGGTTGTTCTTGAATTTCACAGCTACAGGAAGATGCACATGTTGTTTATGCTGGCAGAGGAGGAAGTCACACATTCAAATCTGTGTAAAAGGCTGCCCCAGCATGGGTCTAATGTTTATGTGTTACATGTCACATTTCTGAATGCTGGCATGCTAACTGATGTCAGTCACAGACTGGGTAAGCATGATGCTGGCTTGTGTGGTTTAGTGTAAACAAGCACATGTAGAATAATGAAAGGTTTTCTTAACAGGATCTCTGCATGAAAGGTGCTATAGAGACAGACGAGTGAAAGCACCACATCCTCTGTCCGACACCTTCATCTACCTTGATCTGCTCCTCTGTGAACTGCGTCTGTGCTGCCAGGCTGCTGATCTCGGCCATCGAGGGGTAAGGAAACCTCTTGTACGTGCTGCCCAGCAGAGGGTTGGTGTCCATGGCTGCACTGTAGGATGGGATGCTGCTGAGGGGAATCAGTAGCTGAGGCTGAGCTGCAGCTGCTGCCACTGCATTCTGCTGGGCCTGGAAAGCTGACAGCACCTGGGACAAAGGAAGAGATGGAGGGATATTTGAAATACAGAGAGTTGTGCTCACACCCTGTTTGGCAACCTGCTGTCCTGAAAAAGTGTCAATGGATATTTACCAGCTTTAAACTGTCATCTAACATCCATGTTGAGGATAATTAGCATTATAACCACCCTGTTACATCTTATGACATGTATTCATTTGACATAGAAAGGGGTATATGGAGTGTTCTTACACCTGTGCTGCTGAAATGAATTTACTGAAGTCTTTAATAATCAAAAGAGTCTTTACCTGTGCCAGGCCAGGAGGCAGAACTGTAGGGTTTAAAATGGATGACTTCCTATGCTGCTCTGATGGCGGGCCGATAAGCATGCCACCTCCTCCGAGCTTCATGGAGTCATGCAGCAGCATCTCCACAGGTGTCATCGGCCCCAGAGGAGCTTCAATCGGCTCCTGCTCTCCCCCCACCTCTCCTTCACCGCCTCCTCCAAAGCCGTCCGCTGCCTCGTCCGTCGATTTCAGGGACACAGCGATCCTCTTGGGTTCGGACTTGGTCTTCAACCTCATGATGGGTGTCTTACTGACAGAAATGGCAGCGACCGACACAGGGTCTGCTCCTCCCTCCTCGGGCGTCTCACACTGTTGCTCCTCTGTCGGCTGATCGCTGCTCGGATCCTCGGGAGGGTTTGTAGCGCTGCGTTTCAGTGAGGGATCAAGTACCTCACTGTCCTCTACAGGAGAGACACTGGACTCATCTGTAATATTAATAATAACAATATAACATTTATTGTGACAAATATTTCCCACTGGCGTTTGTTCTGTCACGTACACATGGGAGTTTGGGTCAAAATGAATCTTACAGTACCTGTATCTGGTGGTGTGGGGACGACCACGACAGCCTGACCCAGCTCCTCTGCAGTCGGCCCCTCCTCAGCTCCCTTCTTCACCTTCCCCTCCACCTCCTCCTCCGTCGCCTCTTCCTCCTTGGTCCTCTCTGTTTTCTCCTCCGCCTCTTCCTGTTCCACCACATCAGAGGGCAGCACCATGCAAGGTGTGGTTGATTTCCGCCGGCTCGACATCGTGAAACCAGTGCCTATTTACTTCTACTCAGTGTAAGGAAGATCCGTGGCTAAAGTGTTGAGGGTCACATGGTGGTTGTGTTCACACGCTAGACTCGTGAAATTTGTTATCTCTGGGGAGGAAACAAAACAGATATGCAGATGTCAAACGTGTAATAAGTCACAAAAACAGTCTGTATGAACACTGATTGGTTTATATCCTTGGCCTGTTTTGAATCTCATTCTGAAACGTCTGTAAAGTGATTTAAAATGTATTTTGTACTTTTGTTTTGTTTCTATTGCTTGCCCAATCAAAACTACACTGATCTGCCACAACATTAAAACCATTCGCCTGTTTTACTGTTGAGACTGATCAGTGTACATTCATACAGTACTTCTTTTGTAGACAGCCAATGACAATTTGCCTAAATGGCTCCTTCAGTGTAACAACTGTGAGGAGTTGTTTTTTTTTCTGCTGCATTTCAATAGAAACTGAACATCCTTACTTAGATGAAGTAATACATTTTGGGATATTGTGTTTTAAAACAAGCGATTGCCAATGGTTTTAACATTTTAAACACCAAAGACATGCTCTTAAAACAGATTTATCACAAGTTAAAGTTACTGTAAGCTGCACTCTAAGACAACGATGTAACAATACAGAGATACATGTGTTTGTAATCATTTCTGCAATTCAATAAGTATTTACAGAATAAGCCTAAAACACTATGCAGTGTTTCTTGTGTCTATTAAAAACCATATATCACAGTTTAACTGTCAAAACAACATGTGTAAAGCCTGGTGTTAATGTAGCCCACACACACACACACACACACACACACACACACACACACACACACACACACACACACACACACACACACACACACACACACACACACACACACACACACACACACACACACACACACACACACACCTTAATGTTAGCACTGAGACACAGAGTCTGCATGAGGTGCACTTTCCCCGCATCAAGACTAACAGCATTAATCAATATGGTTCTATGAAGAAATTTAACAAAGTGCTGTGTTGACATTTGTAGCATTACTAAAACCTCTGATGGTAAATGAGAGTAATAAAGTGGATTTTAAGGTTAATGATTTTAAGACTAAGATTATTTCTAATAACAACATGGACAACAAGACATGGGAAGGGAACGCAATTGGTGAAAACACTAGTGGTTATCCAATACAATTACTTTATTATTACTTTACTCTTACTTTTTCATAATAACGTCGGTTGACAGATATTCAAGATTATTCACATACTTTGATATTAGCAGCACCAACCAAAAGGTCTGTCATCTGTAAAGCAAAAACACTAAAACACATTTGCTGGTGTCAGCTTATCATAAATAAATATTCTGCTTTTTTTCTCATTTTCATTTTCCTCAAACCTGGATTAACTTTTGGTGTTTGTCCACTGGCTGACAAAACAAACTTAAAATACAGCAGCTGGAGTTCTGGGGAATTTGGTAACAACAAAAGTAATCAATCTATATATAATGAAAACAATTTTTGGGGATCCTTAAATTACAAAAGTTGTATAAAACCATAAAGACAATATGAATTCACTAGTAGACCTGCATTGTGTGGCCCCAGGGCCCCTGACTCTCAGGACGGCAGCCGCCTCACTGTGCTAACTGGTTTATGTTCATCTGTTTGGGAATGTGACCAATATGATATATAATATATAATAAGGACCTTGATGTCCATATCTTGTCTTGTTGAGGAGTCTCCTGTCAATAATCTAGTGAGAACGCTTCTATTTGAGTTGACGCTGTGCACAAATGACACATATTCCATAATATCATTAACCAAAAATTACCATAGAAACCAACCAGGGCCCAGGTATTACCCTAACACATGAGTATTGTGCACAGTGACCTAACAGGCTGTTCTGACAATATGATTCCACTGCTATTACAGCATCAAAAATAATTTTAAATCCAAGATGACCATTCAATCTTACTCTGGATGGCACACACACTGGCTGATGACAACAAATACCTGACTCACGTCTTGGTGTTGTGCTGTCACACAGTTTCACCTGATGACCACAGGTCCCTTCACTGACACATGTGCTACAAACAAAAGGTGCGGGTGTTCACTTGTGAGGCAGCAGTGTACCAGTGTGGTGTTAGCCTTCATCATGATGAAGTGAGCAGCACTATGCTACGCTGCACACGCACATTTGCATGGGGCAGAAAGCAGCACTGCCATTAGGAGGTGTGTTGCAGCGAATTCGCCATTATTTCAGTAACGTTAGACCGATAAATGAACGTGTGTGGAGGCAGCAGCGTGTAGCGTGGACGTGGGGTGGGCCAAGTAGCCAGTGTTAGCCGGGGCCGGTCATTATTATTGATCACGTCTGGCGGTAAACTTACTGAACTAGTGGGATGTGCATGGTGCTGCTGCCGGGCTGTCTAGACGAGGCGAGGAGTTAATTTCCTGGGTCCTGGTCGCTGCCGTGTGTCGGCGTCTCTCCCGTCTCGGTCCCCGGGGCTAAGCCTCCACAGCCCCGCCGTGGCCGGGTCGGACAGGCGCGCTCACGTTCCTCGGGCTCGCAGGTTTCCCAGAACCCAGCGGCGGCGGAGGAGGGAGGCGGACAGACGGACCGGTCCAGCGGCTACAGCAGCTCCCGTCTGCAGAGGCTACAAGCACCGCTCATCTCCGTGTCTTCTCCCCGGCTGAGCAGCTCAATTCACACCGGGGCCGGCGCCTTTGTTCCGGCCAAACCACCACACGCACCTCGATAAAGAGACGTGTCGGTCGGCGCAGTTTTACTCCGCTGACCTAATTCTGATATGTTTTAACGGCAGATTTTTTTTTTAATGATCAAACGGCGTCATCATTCAATGTGATACGTCCTGACGTCATTCCCCGGCGACTCCCGCTGCTCGCTCAGTTCGGACAATTTGGCTCAGATGCGCAGGATTTCACCACAATAACACGTCAAACATGACATGTATGTAGTTGTGTGTGTATTCGAAAGACCCGGGGCATGGAGGGTGGTTCACAAGGCGCTGTGGTAGTGACACCGGGCTGATCCTGGGCTGCCTGCCACCGTGTCCTCACATGACCCGGCAGAGCGGCAGCAGAAGCTACATGAGGACACACCGCTGAGTTTCACTTACACCTGAGCCTGTCTCATGATGCCAATCAGTCCATTATTTCAACCTTCTTTCTATTATTTGTTTTTCATTGATCATCTTGATAAGCTGCTGTGCAAACCGCCGCGTGCTTCACTATGAAAACACAGCGGATTGTTTCACTGGAAGGAGAATAAACCACCAAATCTGTTAAGACTGATCGGTGCTAAATACAGAAACATGTTGGGGGTGTGACGCGATCAGGGCTCCCACACTAACCAGTTTTTTCAGTTTTTTTCTGACAATTCAGGACAGTAATCAGTAAAAATTGTCATATGATTTAACAGTATGGTGTTGACACATTTAACCCCATTTTCATTCCTCCCTTTTTAATAATGCAGGGTTCATGATTAGTTTCTACATCCATCACAGCAAACTGTACAACTTTCTTAGACCTAAATGTGTTTTTGTTTCACAGATTAGTTGAATGCTTACTTGAAATGTAAAATAAATATTTCCAGTTCGTTTCCATGACAGGAAAAGCTCTCTCTAAATTTCCAGTATGAGTGGGAACCCCAGCAATGATATTCTGACTTAGTTTCAGAAGTTCAGACTTCAAATAACCTGGATCCAACAGTCAACTCTTCAGCATATTGTATTCAGTCTTCAGGAAATGTCACTTAATTGGTTTTATCAGTCTCTCTAGAGACAAAAGTCATCACACCGCTTCGTTCACACTTAATTTGAAAGGGGTTAGAATTGGTGGAATGGGCACAATGATAAAATCAGTCATTATAGCAGCTGTTAAATCAGTAGTACATGTTGTATTAGGACTTTCAGTTTGTCAAGCTCAATTTCAATTATCATTGCTTTTTAAGTCAAACCACACCATGCCCTGAAAAACAGGAATAGAAAGTAAACAGGACACTTTCAAATACAAATGTACTGTACACACTGTCGGGGACGAGTGTTTCAGGGTTTATGGCAAAGTTCACAATGTCATGTACGACATGATTATTCACAAGATACTCTGAATCCTGAGCCCACAAAAGACACAAAACAACATTAAGAGGAAAGCAGTTTAATTAAATATAAACGAGGTTACAAAGTTTTGGCTAAAGCACAAAAATATGTGCCAGTCGATTTCTATGAAAATAGAGCTAATGTTTGTATATTTACACATTTGATAAGGATGATGAGCATAACACATAAAAATGGTCACGCGGTTCCTGTTGAAAAGTTAATGGAAATCTTCTATCTCCTGGTCCATCTCCTGATAAAATAAAAAGACAAGAAAAGAACAACAGGTTAATGTCATAAATAATACATTTTATTAAAACTGAATAAAATGGCCAATATTCCATGTTTATGTTACATGTAGTTATCCTTCTCTTAGACAACACTGCAAGAATAAAATATGACATGTGAGTTGTTCAAGGACCCAACTATTGTTCTCACAAGCTTGACTTCCGGAGTGCCAAACCTCAGATTATTGGTTTGTACCTGTGCTTTTCCTCCTGCAACAACTCTAAGTATCTACAGTAAAACAAATCTTTATCAGTTCATCAGTGCAGTCCAGTACCAACCTGTATTAGTGCTGTTTTGTTGAAGTCTCGTCTGTGTCTGTAAATGCTCTGGCAGAGCAGAGCGTAGAGTTTCTCCAGCTTGTAAACCTCAAAGCTGTCAGTCTTGGTCACTACTCTCTCCAACAGCTCCTGAAGAAAGGAGGAAGACAGGCAACAGAGAGAGTCATGACATGCACAAGACATTTTAGCTGGAAAATTTGATAAAGCCCTTTTGAGACATGAAATGTGAAAGGCAAATGTCTAGAGGAGGATTCGGGGCCCAGGTAGAGCATGCAGGAGGCAGGACATGGCGTACAAATTCCGCCTACAGATCACATGTTTTTGTTTACAGCGCATCAACACCGGCATCAACCCTTCACGCCAAATGCTCTTGAATCTTATCTTTTCAAGTTGACATTTTTTACATGTTTGGCAACTCTTTTTCACTGAGATATTTAGTATCGCATCAGTTTTAATGTCAGAAGCGTCATCAACACTCCCACTCGCTATGAAGTTTCTGGAAATGTTCCTCACATGGGCTCACACATATTTTCTGGACAGAAATTGTCTGGAACAACTGACTTGGACATGTGTGTTCTCATACTCAGAATGAATTAATGTCCAATCGACAGTGCATGTCTGAAAGCAGCTAATGTGAGACAATAGCATATAAAAGATTGCAAAATAAGGGCCTTGACTTCAGTCACTAGTCTATTGGTGGCTTCTATATGAGAGGTGGATGGGTAACTATGATGCGAGCATGTGCAGACACCAGCAGTATCCCACACCTTTAATTTGTCTCTGTCCACCACAAGTAGTGGAACTTCCTTGTCCAGGATCTGCAGAGCTTTGTCCACGTCGATCATCTGCTGCTGCAGCACAGAGCTTTTTACAGACCGAGTCCTTCGCCTCACGCTCCGCTCTGAGACACAAAACACAAGGACACAAAGTATTTACAACACTGTTAAAGATGGCTATCGGTTCACATATTCACTTAAACCTCACAGCTGAAAAGAATTCAATACTTGGACTTTGTCATCTCTAGAAACATTGCACAAGTGATTTTCTTTAGCTTAACATTTAATGGGTTGTCATTCACGATTTCTCTGCACTTAAAAATCAAGAGCAGAACTCATTGGTAATAGCCAACCTGTGTGCGTGTCCTCCTCTCCTCTGACAGCTGCAGAGGCATCTGTGGTTGAGGTTTCCGTTGCTTCCACCCCCATTGGCTCAGCATGACTGTTCAGTGCAATCTCCTCTGCAGTCGCTACCTTATTACTCTCATCCCCCTTTTGTATGGTTTGACATTTCTCAGTCTCAGTTTCCTTTAGCTTTTGGTCTTGAGTTTCACCTCTCTCTGCTGTGATGGACTGTTTGTGATGATCTCCTCTCTCTGTCTCAGTGAGAAGGACATTCTTAGTGTTTGCTGAAAGGGTTTTGCTGTTCGCATCCCCTCCCTCTGTCAATGCTTTGTCATTTTCTTCTAATTCATCTGTTACAGCTTTGTCCACCTCTTCTTTTTCATCCCGCTTGTAGTGGTCATTTTCATTTTCAGACAGGATAACCCCATCTTCAGCAGGTCCACTCCTCCCCTCTTTTTCCTCCTTCTCCTGGCTTTCCTGTTCCATCATAGGCTCTGGGCTACCTTCCTTCTCAGCCTCCTCCTCATCGTCTCCATCCACCTCATCCTCATCAGACCCTAACTTTATGTCATCTCTGGACAGGTGAGGAGAGGAAAAAGACTTCCTCTTTACATATACGCCAGCGGACCAGCGACTCTTTCTTCTTTTCTTCCTCTGGGCTGGAGGTACAAAATGCGATACAGATTTATTTATATAGCTCTTTCGTGTAAATCATTTTTTGTGTTGTTATCTATGTAGTTTTTACCTGTGTTTTTAGGAGTTGTGAAAGCAGAGGAAGTTGTATAGGGGGTAACAGCAGCTGTGGCTCCAGCCGGATCTCTTTGTGGGGTCGTGTCTGTGATCTTGTCCTCAGCAGGAGACTTGGGCTGTTTGGGAAGGACGTGGTAAAAGGAGGGAGCAAACCGGGTGGTAGTCGGGCTACCTGTGGAAGTCAAAAAACAAAGGATGGTAGTTTTCCCCTACCACTTTGAAACGGTTCTGTCCATCTAATGAAACTGGAGGTCTGATTTAAGTGGATGCAACTGTGCAGTCTTAAAATAACTACTGCATTGTTCTTTAAAGGAGAAAATACTGAAAGAAGTATGAAAGCAGCATGAAATTACAAGCATAAACGTTGTGTAAAATATTCCATAAGGTTTTCAAAAAGTCAGTCCAAGAGTAACCAAAATTATCTACGCTGGTTATTGTTATAAAAAGTAGGCTCACACAGAATGTCACAGTTAAAAAAAGGCATCCCTGAGGCTAATCATGAGATGTTTGCTTTCGTATCTCACACACACACACACACACACACACACACACACACACACACACACACACACACACACACACAAAATTGACCTCTTGTGCTGCGTGATGCTTTGATTTCCTCACAAATCTTCTCAAAATCTTCATCCAGTTCATCTCTAATGATGGCATGGATAGTATCCTTCAGGGCACACGCTCTGTGGCGGATCTGACGGTCTGGAAGCCAAACACACACACGCACAGACACACAAAGGTTGAGTTTAATGTTTCTTTCATAATCCAAGGCTAGATTTGACAAAACAGAACTGAACAGTTACATAATGTAATCATTTGATTTTAATTTTAGCACCTCATATCTCTGCATCAGTTTGGTATATAAAGAATATGCATGTATTGTATAGTGTGTGTACCTGAGGGGTCCCTGTCAGGGTTGTATTCGAGTGCATTCTGCCAGATAAGATCCACATCTTGCAGGAACTCCTTCACTGCCCCATACCGATGGAGATCGATCTTAGAGAGAACTGTTGAAAGGTCCATAGGCTCCTTGATCACCTCGGCGTAATCTGGAACCTGAAACAAAAAGATGACGTGTATATAATAATAATAGTTATGAGCAAAAAGTATCAGTTACTCACTGAGCTGCTTATACGCCATGAATTTTTTTGAAGATGCTCCACCCAAAAACCCCCCACCAAAAATCAAGGAATCAAACACTTTATAGAAACTTTTTGAACTCACACATAACACATAAACCACAACTTCTATGTAAGTGAGCTTCATACTGTATCAGGCATTATTAGAGAGTTCATTAGGAAGAAAACGAAATAGAATAAAATAGCTACCTCCTCTAAATCAACAGGCTTTGTAAAAGCCTTAAAACGTTTATCCTGGGACAGTCGGTTGGTGACATCACGGAGGAAGAGGCGGAGCTCCCTGAGGGTGTCTTCCTCTTGTTCCTCCAATTTTTGGGTCTCCTCTTCCGTTAGCTGACGTGGAGGAGGAGGAGGGGCAACAGGGAGCACCTCCAAAGCACGGAGCACTGAGGAGAGAAGAGGGTTAAAATATAAAAATCTTAAATCTCACACACGTCACACACCCTGAAAAAAAGTCATGATTTTGAATCAATATTTCATCAACACATAACACTATGCCCTGAATTTTTTGGGGCTGTGACCCTCTCTCTTGCTCCAAAGAAAAGGGTTATATACTTGTCCATTCGATACATTTATAGAGTTTTCACACTTATATTTGTTCCCAGAAACTGACCAAATATTTTAATGGGTAATACCATTACACAAAATGCCTGAAAAAAATAAAATAAACTACTGTACATTACTATTGTAGAATTCAACTAATAGGGTTTTCCTTAAAATTGTATCAAGTACATTTATCTAGACCAAGGAGGTTATGTTTTCTGTATCTTATGTTACTATAATGCAGAATTATGCAAAAACTACTCAACAGAAGTTATCACAACTTGTAACTGTGGGGTATGGGCCATGGAAGAAGCTATTAACTTTTGGAGTGGATTTGATTAAGGGGGTGGAACCAGGATTTTTTATCCACTTACTTTGCACAGTCTGGGACTACAGCTAAATTTAAAAGATATTCACAGATTCAGACTTTCCATGACAATAACAAGCAATAAAAGCATTGTTATAAGACAAGTGAAGCCTCCTTCCAATCTAATGTCGCGTTCCATTACATCTTGGAGCTCGGCACTCCGAATGATGTCACACCCAAATAATCCAAGTTGATAGCTTTCCGATTGCACAGGAACAATGTTGACGTTAGCCAGCCAGCCTTTTTTAGCAAAACCATTTCATAACGTATTATGTGGCATTTCACGCATACTAACACCGTAGTAACGAGTTCACAGACAGCAATTGGACACTAAAATGAATACGACAAGTTTCATGACAGAAGTGCTCATAAACAGTAAAACGGCAACTTCCATTACTGATGAACAAACAGATACTGTAAAGTGATTCAATAGGTTCACTCCTGTATAGTGCAGCGTCACCAAAGTCACTTCACACATTAAGTCTTGTTCAGACTACAACTTATTAATTATTTATCTTATTGGTTTGTTTTTGTTTACATTTTTTTGTGAATTCTTAAAAATTACTGATTTTTTCCATTAATTGATCCTGATGGAATGATATTTGTTTGTTCTTAACACATATGAACCCTGAGTTTAGAAAAGGACCAAAGTCCATGTCTACTGCGTACTGCACAAAGCTAACTTAGATTTGTACTTTGTTATCAAACTTCTTTATTTCTCACCAGCCTTCTTTTTTGAGGCAGGGGCCTTGGCAGCCTGGTTTAGGATCAGGTCCTCAAAGAAGTTTCTTCTTTCTCTGCTGGTGGGGACCTGGACTTGGAAAACCTCTCCGTACTCCACCCGAAACAACTCCTGTACCTGAGGCAAGAAGAGTGAGACATGAGGAAGACATTCTTATAGAGGAATGTATGTAAATCCTTTTTAAATTCAAGAAATTCTGATGCATTGATATGTTGTTTTTGGAGCTAGTCAACATTGTATGGCTCATCTTTCGATACCTCCATACTGAGTTGGTCGTATCGCAGGTTGCAGGTGGCCATCAGCAGTATAGGAGAGAAAGCAGGTATCGAGCTAAGCAGGCTGAGGAATGTGGCTTTTAAGGCAGGACCCACTGTTTCCCACCACTGTCCGATATGAGGGATGTACAGGATACTGGGAGAGGTCCTCTTGGCTTCAACAAAAATCTGCAGAACATGTAAAAGAAAGAACAGTGGCCGGAACAAAATATGTGGATCAGTATGAAAAGGATGATGAAGGCTAAACAGATAAATCAACAGTATGACGAGGAGAGGAAGATAGGAAATTGTCCAATAACATTCAACCATAGACTGTATAAAGATGGACGACATGACAGCTCCCAAAAAGGGTGGCTGAAGTATAGATCATAAACCCCACCTCCTTCATGTTAGTGGATAGGACATGGACCAAATTGCAAAGTCAAAGTACTAATGTATGTTCAAGTGCTAGTTTTTCCATTACTTTGGTTTTAAACTACACAGAACGATCACTACTGCGCAGACCCTGGCTCCATATGATGTCAAGATGGAAGCACTCGTATCAAAGATATTTTGGCTTCATATCTGGATATTGGGAGGTAGTGGAATCACATCATCTATCTTTCTATACAGTCTATGGGTTAAGATAAGGTCAAAACAAGCAATCATTAAATTAGTTTGAGCAACCATTTTGATCATTAATAACGGTTTAAGTCATTTCAAGCAGAAACCTAAATAAAATAAAAAGTGAGGATTTCTTTGCTGTTTTATGACTGCTTATCAGAATAAGCAATTTCAACACATCACTTAGGGCTTTAGTAACGTGGGAGGTGGGGCCATGGACTACAGTCTCTATGGCAGCCATTTTGGCCAGTGAGGTCCACTTTAAAGAACAAACTGAATTTGACAAGGCTGCAGGACCTCTGGTCTGCATCAGTGAAAGGGATGATTTTATGTATTTTACGTCAATATAAATGTAACTGATCCAACACAAAGACATCCCACGAATTCTTATGTTACTTGTTATCTACTTGAATATCTCATTTACCTGAGCACAGGTCTCTTCTGGTGCTGTTGCACTGGCTCCAAACAGCACGGCTATGTCCAGGGTGTACACTGTGAATTTCTCCAGAGCATGCAGGACAGCAGGACCCAGGTGGGAGCTCTGACCTGAGCCTGGTCTGCCCTCCAACAGCAGCCTGGGACGGTAGGATGTCGGCTGGCTGAGCACACTCCTGCACAACCAGGGAGGACAGCGACAGATAGGTGAAGTGGTGGGGATGTTTAGATTCATTTTCATTAAACTTTTTTCAAGGGCTCATTCAGACTACATCTACACCGTAAGCTTTAGTGTTCAATCCGGAATTTTTTCGCGATATTTCATTTAGCTGTTCACATTATTTTTTAAATGTGGCCTATTTCAGACTCCATGTGAACTGGTCATGCTCCTAATATGACCGGCATGCAGAGAACAACAAGATGCAACACGCAGCACGCTGTGTACGGAAGTTAACAAGAAGAAAAAGGTAATTAACATAGAGGGCACAGATGTGAGCATTTACGGTTTGATTATTGGGTTTTTGTGCAGTGGAAGCAGGCGAATGAGCAGATGAGTTGGAGAATAATAAAGAGATGGACTGAAAGTGTAATTATGGATTTTTGTGGAGTAACTGCTGCTACTTCTGTACAGAGGTGTGTATGGATACGAAGCTGGAGCCAGGAGTAGGGGGATTGTGACGTGAATGGCTTCAATGAAACATATTTCATCCAAATCTAGTCCTTCAATTGTAAAGGGCTACTTTCAACTACATCTGTCAGTGCCTCTCCACAAGACCCACCCGCCCATTGGCATGCGTATAATCTTGAGGAATGTCAATCTAGTGACGTAAGAGTTGCATTGAATTCTCTTTCGGGTCACGTGGCTGTTCAGATTGAGGTTGCATTTAAAAAAAAATCTGATCTGTATCTGATTTTGAACCAAATATGAAAGTGGACCAAATCTAAATTTGAAAAGATCAAATTCCATTTGATTTGTGCCGTTAACACTGTCATTAAACAATCTGATCTGGGCTACTTGGGCCCACTGTGTGAACGTAGTCTTAGTTGCATAAATGATCTTCAAAAATAGTTGGTTTACTGGGACAATAGATGCCCTACAGCACAAAGTTAAGATCAATGAACAAAAAGAAGAAGAAGTCTAACCTTCATGCTACAGTTTTCACAAACGGATTATCATCACAGAGTTTCACACTACCTGTTGAGGTTGAGGAGTCCCTTCACAGCAGGCGTTTTGCGTGGAGTGTGCGAGGTGAAGCAGACCTCCTCATCCTCACTGAACATCAGGTCATCCTCAGACACACCACAGGCCACATCTGGAAATTAATGCACAAGCACAAACACACTCTGCAGCAGTTAATCCAAATGGCTGACCGATGCTGCAATAGAAGTTGGCAAATGAACAGTCAATCTAGTCATTCCCTGCAATTCCCTATGGACACAGGAAATGATTTTGTTAAATTAAATTAAATAATGCAGGACCATGTACAGAACTGCTGAGGGCCAGAATAAATGAATCCCAAACAGAGTAAGAGAAGAAAATGCAGAACTGTACCTTGTCCTCTCTTCCTCTTTAAGCCCTTCTCAGCATGCGGGAACACTCTGCTGACCATGTGGAGAATGTTCTGCAGGGGGGCCTTCAGCAGAGGAAGGATGGCAGGAATCAGGGATTTGGCTGGTGATACCACCGCCCTAAAAAAAACAATTGAAAAAAAAAAAAACAATGTGCATCATATTCACTTAACATCCATCAGCAGGAACTAGGCCTCAGGGCTGACAGAAGACTTTTATTCTAAGCAATAATATACACTACCTCTGGGCAGCTGGCACCATCTTAGACATGGCGGACATAAAGTCTTTGTTTGTGATGGCAATGGAGTTGACATCAAGAACAAGTTTCTGTGACGAGGAGTAGATTTGTGGGTAGCAACGCCGCAGCGCACAAAGGGCAGCCTCTGAACACACTGCCTTAATGTCTGCTCCACAATAACCTGCCAATAAAGACAAACAGCTTGTTGGTAATGGACACTAAAACTATCAGAGAATTTAATCTGTACAAAACTTTGTGCAAGTTTATCCTGTAGAGGTTCATGGATGGAGTTGAGTTATGGGCTTTGTCTGATGCAGCAAGATGCGTAACTCTGGGCTTTTGGGAGCCGCTATGCAAACATACCAACACATTTATCAGCCAATTCCTCCAGAAAAGTGTCAGAGGGCGGAGGGGTCCACTGTCTGGTGTGGATCTTCAGAATGTCCTTTCTAGCCTGCCATTGAAAATACAATTTCATGAACATTTTCAGTCCAGATCTAATACTGTACAACCTGAAGAACGTCTACTCCCTTGCACTCAGAGTTACTGCTACGTACATTTCACACAGCTCTGAGATAAGACAAGATACAACAAGACTTACGAGATCCTTAAGACCCTAAAGATGTTTACATTTAAAAAAGTTTCTACACATACAGAAAAACTGCCTAGTCTCTGCCAAGTAATAGCCCCCTAAAAACAGACGTCCCGGAAGTGGCCGCAGGAGATTGTTGTTTACATGATCATATTCAAATCGATCTAAAATAAAAACCATCATAGTTAGAACATTCATTCTTTTTACAACAGAATGTCATGGCCTTTGTCTTCTACCTCATGTGGTGGCACCAGAAAGGGGTGGGAGAGGAGCAGAGAAAGAAGGGCATGTCTCAAAACCTAAAAAATGTACATAGTTTAAATAAGCTATGGAGTGTTATGGAATATAATGTCCATGATTCTGTTTGGAAATCTTTTCGATCAATATGTTTAGCAAAATGTGTTGTAAAAACGTGAGATGTTTATAATTTATAGGACAAATTCAGTACTTATATCCTTTATTACGGTGTATTGACTTGCATAACATTTTAGCTGAGGCTGTGCAGAGTTTAGAGATATGAAGCATGTGAAAATAGATCACAGTAAGAAAAAATACCAATGTAGGCACTGGTGGACCAATTTGAATCATTAAAGTGCATCTCGAGTTTCTCACCTCTCTGTCAGGCAGGCCGAAGAGGAACTCTCTGTCAAAGCGTCCTGGTCTTCTCAGAGCTGGGTCGATGGAGTCCAGTCTGTTTGTGGCTCCTATCACAACAATCTCTCCTCTAGCATCTAATCCATCCATAAGAGCCAGGAGGGTCGACACGATGGAGCTAAAGAGAAAAGACTAAGATTATCAACTGATCTTCTGAGGTGATAATGTTTGTGATGTTGACATAGTCATTACTGTACCCAACATACACATAGTCATTACAACAGCAGCATTGTCATCTTCCAGAAAAGCATCACAGAATCTCTGAAAAAGTACTGAACTACCACAATCTAAATTCAAACTGTTGTAGCCAATCTAAACGATTTCCTTTTAAAAAAAATATTATTATCTGCTCCGCCACCGATCAGTCACGTGTGTGAGAGACATGCATCTGTATGTATCACTTCTTTGGTTTCAGTTCTGAGTGAGGTGCATTATATTACTGATGCTGCCTCCTGGTAGTTTCAAATTGCCTGTGAAAAACTTTACTCATCACACATGGACAGGATGTAGTAAGGAGCACAGCTGACCTGTGGATCTGATCCTGACGGCTGGACCTGACTGGAGCCAAACCATCAATCTCATCGAAAAAGATGATGGCGGGACGCATTTGGTATGCCTAGAAACAATTCATCAGTCAAAGATTAACTTATTTTATGACCTGATACTTACAATGCACATGGATTAAATAAGCTTATTCTAATTTAAAAGTTAACTTTTTTTACAGTAAATGTTTTCTGATATTCTTTGTTGATAGTTTTCTCTTTTGCTAACAACAGAACAACAAACGGCCTCACTGAAAGTGTTTTTAATGCTGTACCTTGAGGATGAGTGGTTTACCTGGTCAAACAGCAGGCGTAGCTGTCTCTCAGATTCTCCCACCCACTTACTGAGGCAGTCAGCTCCTTTTCTCATGAAGAATGACACCTTTCTTTCCCCCTGACTGCACTCGTTGGCCAGCGCTCTGGCTACAAGGGTTTTCCCTGTGCCGGGGGGACCATAAAATAGACAGCCCCTAAACACAAAGGAAGACATGACAAACACCAATGATGGGTCTTTCCTTAAGATTTCATTGGCATGAAAACCAAACTGAAGCCTGAGGCAGCAGCACACTGAGGACAGCACATGTACATACTGTATACACTGTATTTTACATACTGTATATACAAGCAACCATGTCACTTTCAAACATTCAAACAGGCAGTTTACCTGGGTGGCTGTATCTTGAACCTCTCAAAGACTTCTGGGTAGAGGAGAGGGAAGACCACCATCTCCTTCAGTGACGAGATGTGTCTACTCAAGCCCCCAATGCTGCCAAAGCCCACCTGAGCCACAAACACTGATATTTTAATATATTTTTCTCAAATTCTCTTTGGTAAAACATCTGATAAAAGTGGAGTAATCTTACAGTCTATCTTTTTAAAGGTGAAATATCTCTGTTTCTTGTTCAAATTACAGTGCCTCTTCAAAAATATGGGTAAAGGGTAAGGGTAAACTCATGTTTGGATTGATAATGTGTATGGTTATGTTTTTTTTTTTTTTAATCAGACTGCTTTGACCATAAATTCTTTGTCTCCATCTTTACATCCATCTTACCGTCCTGTCTATGCACATGGGGTCCACATCAGCAAGGCTGGCTCCAATCTTCATCCTGTCCTTCTGGATTCCCAGCAGGTCTTCCTTCACAAGGTTCATTGGTAAACATCTGCATGGAAAACAAAGGAAACATCAATATTACTTAACTTATAAATCACTGACATCATTATCTGTAAATATTACTGTGGGAAGTTATTATTACTTGACAGGATGATGGGCTGTGACAACATGCAAAACAACACATTTTTAAAGACAATTTTGTGAGCTTGTCCTATCTAATCCCCGTTACACTTTATGAACTGAATGATACATAAATGGTCTCAACTTAGTAAACTTGTTTTTGTGCCATATGATAGCTGCTGCTGCTGCAGCTGCTTCTCTCACCTGTTGACTGGCCGGCTCCTGTTCTTACTCCTTCGTCTCTGGAATTTCTCATCATCTGAAGATGAGGACGTAGAGTCGCTACTGTGGATGGCATGTCTCCTTCTGCAAGGCCAAAAACAAAGGGATACAACAATGGCAGCAGTACTGCATGTCACTCTCTGCAACAACAACTGTTGAGTAACAACTAAAATGAACAACACCATTACCAGTCACCAATCAGACAATATTCATATACACAAACACACTGTGGATAGAATAGTGATATACATGGATTTAGAAAAAGATTATTCAAAGCAGAAGTATCTGATTATGATCTGCAATAACAGAAAGGTGAATCATCTAGTTCAAATGAAACAATCTCCATGCATGACACTGACCAACACACCACCAGAACAACATACAACATTACACAATTCACTTTAAAGGCCAAGTGACAATTCAATTACACAAAATGTTTTAGGCTGTACATATGCTAAGGCAGGCAAATAGAAACTCAGTGAATATTTCTTTGTTTGAAGAATACTTAAAAAGTATAGTTTGGATAATTTGATTCGCTGTCTCAGTATTTCAAGTGTATTCCCACCCAAATGTGCCACAAGTACACACGACCATAGTGCATTGACAGACAAGATCCCAAAGAAGAACTACAGAATAAACACTGACAAAGTCAAGTAGTGAGGGTCTTACCTCTCAGAACTACTCCTGAGGTTCGGAGGAATCATAAATAAAAGGGGGAAAACAGAGGAATTTCTGAATGGATTTTATACTTGAGGTAATGACCCATCCCTGTAGGTGTGAATTACTGACCTAACTTATTTTTGTGCCACTGTCTGAATGAGTAAGTGAATAATATGATGTAATAGCTTTTGCATGGTGAAGATGAGACTTATTCAAAGGCTGTATCTTACAGAAAAGGCTTTGATGAAGCTGAGAGAGGAAAGTAAAAACATATCTGTTCCATGGTTATTACAAACGTTTGTTCTCAGTTGACTCAGTCGTGAACTAGTATTTGTAATATAAAGAAATTTCTGAATGATGTTGGGTGTGATGTTTTTTTGGCTACTGTGTGGAGGAAGAAAAACCTGAATATGAGTATATGGTGAAACTGTACCCGCTACCCCCTCTTTGAGCAGCATCACAACCTCAAAACCACTGGTGATTCAAAATGAAGACAACTATTCTTTTTGTCAACGGGGGGCTTTAAACAACTGCTTAATCTTTAAAAATTTCTTGTATATAAAAACATAGTTACATTATCAACTATGTAAAATGTTCATCTTAAAAGTAACTAAGGCTGTGAAATAAAAATATATATATGGCATATAAAGGTTTGTCATACCAGTGCAACCAATGAACTGAGCTGTCATACTAACCGGCTGGTTCTTCTTCTGTTGTAGGGGCTCCTGGGGGCCGTGGAAGAGAATCTGAACCTGCATCTGGTAGGGGACGAGTGGTCTTTGTAGTACAAGCTGCGCTTCCTGGGCTCTCTGGGTTCTAACAAAAAAAGGTAACAAATGTCATTTAACTGTGTCAAATGTTGAAGCCAAACCGAATCCGATAAATTGTCTTTAAAAGGAGATTGTGCAGTGTAAACAAATGAAAACTTTACCAGCACATGCTAATAGCCCAAAAAAATGTAAACCCCATCCTTTAACATTAAAATATTTTCTTGAAATGTATTTCAGGTAACTCAGTTCACATTTCAACAATATCAACCAATAAAGTCAACAATAGTTTTGAGCAGAAGCAGTACCATCCTGTGGGGCCTGATAGCGAACCACAGTCTTTCGCTGTCTGAAGTCGTAGCGCCTCTGGTTATCTTCTTCCTCATCCTCGCCATCTTCGTCATCATCTTCTTCCTCCTCATCATCAACTTCTCTATCTTGCTCCCCCTCTTTATCATGATCCTCCTTGTCCCCTCCTGTGAATTAGAAAAATAATAATAAACTACTGCTGCCGTCTGAATAATCTACACTCAAAATTTAAGGTACTTTTTAAAAAACATTTTCACATCCACAGAATAAATATACATACACCGGTGGATTGGATGTGGGGTAAGGCCCGCAGTTCAGGTCGGCGTTAAGTATTGTGGTCGGCCAGTGGTGGAGACAAAAATTATCTGCTATACGCATGCGCATGACTTCAGAACATCACCTTTTACATTTTTTTCACGCTACATCTTTGTTTTTTGCTGGTGGATAACGCAAAGATATATGTCCAGATCCTGCGGTGTGCCGCTGGCGCTTCACACTACTTTCTCCAGCCCAAAACAGTATTCTCCTCAGCAGCATTTACTACTAGCTTGATTTTCTATTAGCATAGCAGGCGAGCTGTGTTTATTTTTAGCCGGCTTGCTAGCTTCTCGCTCTCATCATGGATGTGTGGGCACTGACTGCTGGTGTTGTGCCGAGTTCTGCCTTCCCCAAAAGAAATGCATGCACCTCGCAGCACGAGCAGCTATAACTCAATCATATAAAGCCTGAGCTAATGGCTGCCATGTAATGCATGTCCAGCTATTTCAGCATCATTGACCTGACATTTATACAGTCGGGTCAAACGTCTAAAAGAAGCAATTCTGTTTATCGATCTCTAGAAATAAAGCTGCATTGTGAAAGTATTATTTGGCATTCGTGTATATGATTGATTGCTGGGATTTGCATCCTCTTCTTTTCTCAGACTAAATGAGTGTTTGCTGATGAAATTATCAATAAGTCAAAACAGCCCAAAATATTAGTTGGTAATAGAGATGACTTCAAATACCTGGCGAACAGTCTGCTGGACACCAGAAAACAGGTGTTCATCTCCGGCCCATTCTTGGCCACTAGTTTTGGTGACGTCAAGTTCAGTCGCCTAAGGCAGTTCCACATCTGGCTCAAATGTTACTGCAGGACCAGAGACCTATGCAGACAATTTCACTGCTTTCCACAACAGAACTGACCTTTTTCAACATGAACGCCTCCCACAAACCACGCAGGATCTAGTCTTCTATCCAATGACTGTGACTGTTGAGTGCTATGTTGTATGTCTAAATGGTTCGTGGATTTGTGATGCATTTGTTGTATGATTTAATGCATTATATTACACCTTTATCTGTTTCTATATATATTTATGTATTTTGTTTTAATGTATGCTGTCAATGTGAAGCACATCGAGTTTCTTCGAATGAAATGTGCTTTATAAATAAAATTGCCATTGCCACTGGATAACCCATACAACTGGACTCAGACCTGTATGCTTCTATTCCCCAGTTATGCACCTGAAGTGGTTACTAAACCTAATACAGCTCACCTTGGTTCTCCTCCTCAGGGTCTTTGCTCTCCACATTCGTCCTTAGAGACCTTCGCATCTGGCCCCGAGTGTAAACGCCAAGCTGCAAAGAGGAAATGATTATTAAATCACTGCTTTCATTTTTTTTCTTTGTCAAAATGAAAATACAAAAAATGAAAACATATTTCCAGATTTTTACCTCATCTTTAGTGTCTCTATCTCTGCTCTTCAGTCTCCGTCTCATCTTCTTCATGTCGTCCATCTTCTGGAGGACAGCTTCAGCAGTGCTGAGGTTAAATCATAGAAAAAGCTCATTAAATTGTACCAAAGTATATCATGAAACTAAGTCTTTAGCTCCCATTGCAAGCGCAACAATCAAGCAAATTCAACCATAAAAATATAACTTGCCTCACATTTCTTTTGGAAAAGCTGCTGTGAAATCCAGCATTGAAAAATTGCCGAATTTGATGACATTTTTTTTTCTGAACTCACTTGGTGATGAGCCGATCGTAGAGCACTGACTGGTTGCGGGAATCCAGTTTGTATCTGGTAATTCGGGAGCTACGTCGCACTGAGCGATCCTCCTCCTCTTCCTCCTCCACTTCTCTGCTTTGTAGGTTAAAGCGGCTCCTCTTGGGAGTGGACGACCCTTCTACCTCATCTGGAACATCTTATGGATCAACAAAAGCACCAACCTGTTAGTATAGTGTACACTGTTGGACACTAATTTCTTAATAATCCAAATGCTCTGAAGATGAACACTGTAGAGAACCGCACCTGCTTGCTGCTTTCCGCTGGATGCGTTTCCTTCTCTCTGAAGCCTGGAAGATTTTCTGAAGATGGAGAGAACAAATGAAATCATTAATTTTATTGTATTATTAAATGAGCAAAACTTTTTCCAAAAAGATACAATAACCAGTTATCATGGGAAAACTACAGAAACATAACATAATTATTCTTGAGATAATGAAATAAATAATTTGTAATCTCAAGATAATGGCATGAAAGATACAATTGAGAGTACAGCTGTACAGCTGTTCAGCTTGTACAGCTTGATATTCTTGGCTCTGTACATCCGCATTGGCCAAGAGTCATTTTGGTGCAACCACTTTTCCACATGTAAAACCTAAACCACAGGAAGAGGGAAGTTGGCTATGTAGTGACACTAATAATTAAATGGTGGTCAAGGTGAGAGGCACTGTATTACCTGGTGCTATCCTTTTCTTCAGTCACAGGAGAGCTGGTCTTTGGCTCCATGTCAGCATAGGAGACCTCTTGCTTCATTCTCTGTCCTCTGGTCCTTGGAGAGAGATGGACACCACTTCCCTCATCCTGCCTCATATCAGTGTGTCCCTGGAACAGTCACATTACAGGATTATCACAGGACAAATGTACACAGTGTCTGTTTTCAAGAATTAAAGTTAATCATGGAGCAGCATAAAAAATATTAGCAGGTGTATCAGACACACTTTTACAAATAAGTTGCAACTATGACCCTCTAACTACCAGAGAAAGCTGAAGCAAACTGTGTGTGTAACAATTACACAGCAGTAAGAGGTGTAACAGAGTCCATGTAAAGTTGTAAAATCTAATATTACAATTATACAAAATCTGTGTAAAAAGTTATAATCTGACACGTATAGGCCTCCATAGTCAGTATGTGGAACGTTTGAAACTTTCTGTATCCCTACATCCAATTTTAGGGGACCCCTCATTATAAAGGGTGTGTCCTGCTTCATCTCTGCCCTTTGTTGCTCTTATACTCCATGGGAGAGGTACGTGCAATTTTGGCCGTACAAATCTCCATAATTTAGCCTCTCTGTTATTACATTTATAAGTTTACTTGCTAGTTTAAAGCTATTGTGTCGTATGCAAACCTATTTCTGTCGTTTCACTACTATTGGGGTTCCACACAGTTGACGGGATGATTTTGTTATTTGGTTCTTTTGGTAAGAATAAAAGGAGATCACCTCCAAAAGACATTTAACACATACATGTCAAACATTAATTTGTATATGTGGGTGATCCATAAATAATGCATTTGTTCCTCTATCTATGATAAAGAAATAATGAACTTTTCATATGACTGCCTCTGCTGGGTGGCAGTGAATGTCCCATGACCAGATACAGGCAAACAGGACAAGATCATAGTGCTTGTGAGTCACTGTGCGCCCTATGGGTGCTGCTGCTGCTGACCCCTCTCTCAGAAGCAGAACAATTCTTCAGATGTAAAGTAGAGAGTTTACTTTGTGTCAAGCAACATCTAAAAACTTACAACAGATCAATATCAAGCATGTATTGACTAAATAAGGCCCGTTTTTAAAATTGAGGACAGCTTGTTTTATAAAGTATTGGATACATAATGCACATGTGGATATAATATTATTTCCAGTGATTAAGTAAAAGAAGAATTTGTCTAAGTTTAATGAATGACTGAAATGGTGGGGGGAATTAAAGAATGTATATATTTCTTTTCAGTCTCTGACCAAACACATCAGCACCTTACTGAACACTCCTGACATCTGGGACACTTACAAAACATAGTCTGTTAACATTTAGTGCTGCTGTGTGCAAAGACACATATCATTGGACATAACATTGACATGAAGATAATTTGAACTGAAGAGATTTAAATGGTCGTTAAGTATAAATCGACAAATGTCCGACAGACATGGGACTTTCTGTAAACTGCCAGACAACAGGTGCCCGGTCTGATCATGTCAGTAGAGCCAGTGACAAGCTGTCAGTGTAGCTAGCTAGCTTAGCACGCTAGCAAAGCTAGCTTAGCAAAGTTAGGTGGATAACTGATCCAGCTCACACATGGTGGTCTGGTTAACTGAGCAGATGTCTGGCTGAGTATCCTCACATTCACAGTGCTGTCGTCGTGGCCGGTGAAGCCTCCATCCAGAGCCCGGGAGGAGCGGGTCACCCGGGCGGACTTTTTGTGCGACGCGGGAATCAGCGACAGAAAGTCGCCGCTTGTATCCAACTCCATCGACCTCCTCTTCGGAGTTGTCGCCGGCTCAGCCCCGACGCCCCCGCTGCTGCTGCGTAGTATCACCATCTTGCCCACAACCCGATCATATACCAGCACAAACCACGGATAGTCCGCCGCTGCTCAGCCTGATAATGTGCGGCGCTTACTGGACCTTCCACATAGCACAGTGACCGCCAGCTGACACACACACACAAACATGTGCGCGCACATACACACACACACACATTGGATCCTCACTAAACCCTTGATTTCTGGCGCCACAAACGTCATCGGAAGTTAAGAGGTAAGCGGCCAAAGCTGCCGCCGGGAAAAATAGATCCCTTAGAAAAATTGTAAATTAAATCAAATAGTGAAGAGTATTTTATCTTCATCTCATCGATGATGCAACACATTCTTTAACGCTTATTTTTCCTTGACCGCACCGGTCATGGAGTAAGTTTAAATGTAACATAAGCGGAGCGATACGTTCACAATTTGAAAAGGTTTCCCGGTTTGTTAGAGCGCGCTCCGCTCCAATCTGCGCACCAGCGCGCGCTAAATATGTACACACACTGGTGTATGGAGACGTCATAGATAAACTGTGTTTATAGATATATAACTTATATATTATTTTAAGTTTATAAACAGTCTTTAAGTGTCCATACATACATGGACTGTATATAAAGATTTTTTATAAACTTAACTTATATATTATTTTAACTTTATAGACAGTCTATTACATCTCTCTACATACATGGACAGTATGTAGATTTCTTATAATTTAACATATTTTAACTTTATATAGTGTTTGATGTGTCCATACATACATGTATACGAAGAACAACTTAGAGTAAATTATAAGTTATAAGATCTTGATATACATTTGTAGCCTCATCAATGCCACCGCCAATAGTTATAGGTGCATTAGGAACTTTGTTTTCATTAAGTTTTATCAGATAAAAGTTGGTATACTGTTTTCTCCTTGCATAAAAACTATTACATTTATTCAAGATATAGATAGTATTACTCTTACAATTGTATTACCACTAAAATCCGTCTGCACACTCCGATAATTCCATGAACAATGCTACTCAGACAGTAGTTGTGGATGTGGAAAGGGGCTGAAACAAATTTTTAAGTCCATCTTATACTTTGAGGCTCCATATGTTTGTTCTGGCTGTATATTAGGATAACACACATTTAATTATAGCCTGGCTCTGAGCTGCCATCTCCAAGCAAAATAATGTAAAACAGAGTCAAAATAAACTAATTGTTTTATTTGAATGGGACAGATTACAGAAGAGAAAATACAAACTCTAGAATTGTTTCTAGCCTGAAAAAAAAGTACAATGTGTAAAACTGCTGTACAGGCAACCAGATCCTGACAGTAAATTCTCACAATATTCCATTGTATCCTCCCTTCTTGTTCTCTTTTGTTTATTCTCCTACAGCGTGTTGAGGTACAGATGAAATTCAGGTGGGTAATGATCAGGGACACGTCAATGTCCATGATCAATCACCCCCCCAGACAGATGTAATAGTTCTAATAGGCATTAGTCTTGTTAGCATTTCAGTTTTTTTTGCCAGGTCATTTGTCACACTTGGTAACGCTGAAAAGCAGTTCCACTTTGCACAAATACTTAATGCAACAGTATTCAATTTGTAAAGCGATGGTATTGCTGTAGCAACAGAATCGAGAAAGAAGAAAAGTGAAGGATTCAACAGTAGACTTGAGACTTCACTCAGACCCCACATTCCTTTCTGTAAGCACAGCAGCCAACTGTCTCATTTCACATTTCACAAAGCCAATTAGTTATGAGACAACATCTGCCATCTCGCAGCCAATGAGTCTGGTTAATGCGCTTGTGAGTGGTAGCCAAGTCAGCTGCACACACACACAAAAGCCATCTCTTTAGGTAAATAGCTCTGGACAAGTCTGATTCTATCATCTCACATTAATAATCCTGAATATAGTCAAGGTATGAAAATATGAATAACCGTGGTTTGTGTCATGAGACTGTTGGCTACTCTGCTGCTGTGTCTTTGTCTTGAAATGTGGCCAGCGAGCCCCCGCACCAGGCAGGACCTGATCATGCGATGGCAGCCAGGTAGTCTTTCACCTCTGCTGGGGTGAGTCTTTTGAAGCCGGCCTCGTTGCAGATCCCCACCTCAATGTTCTCCTCTGTCATCTGACCCTCAAAACTCTCCTGTAACACAGAGATAGAGCAGTGTCAATGACTGAGAATAATAGTGGAGAGAAACAGTGTATAAGTAAGAGAATCCAACCAAACTGGGTATTTTTTTTAAATGAATAAACAACATACCTTCAATGTCAAGATGGCTGTGTGGATGGCATCTTCCAGTTCCAGATCATTGTTATACCTGGAGATGGAAAACAAAGTGGTCATCTACCAGTCTGTGTCGTGTGTATCAAACCCAGCACATATGATCATAATCCATATATGTACTTGTAACACGATTTGCATGATTAAAAAATAAATTTATAATTGTAGACGCATACCTTTTCTCAAGGAATGTTTTTCCGTTAACGTAGTTCTTTCCCATGGCTGTGGCTTTCCATGCAAAATATGCACCCTGCCAATCAAGAAGAAAAAACTCTTTAGGCCATTAAGTATGTTATCATCTGAAGTACAGAGAATTAAAAATAATATAATCTTCACATTAAAATCACTGCAGACTGAGGTTACATCCCACATTAGTACATTCTAATTTAAAATTGCATCACTGTTGCTATGTACACGCCTATCGTCAACACTACTTGGGAGCACTGCTAGACCCATTTTATTTGGAAACTCTGGAGCTACAAAGTAATATGGACGTGCAAAAACCCACATTGACTTCCTGGTTCTTGTGAGTCAGGACTCAACTGCCAGCAATGACAACATAAACACTTAGTCTCAGTAACAATTCCATCTCACTGTCATTTCAAGATAAGAAATCCCTTCTCTTACTTTCCACCATTCTCGTTTCGCGTTCATATCAGGTAATTCTCCAAGTAAGCAACCCAGTGCAGAATAGGAAATCTACTTCCTGTTTACACTGCCTAACACATGCCTTGTGTACGTGAATTGTGTTAGTATGGATAACTGATAGGGATTACTGATGGGGAGCTAAAACACTCATCTGGACAAAGATTAATTTAGCTTTAAAACCAAAATACATTAGTAGAATGGATGTAGCCTGAGGGTGAATGTGTAATTGCTGAGCACATTACAAACAGACAGGATCTGCATGTTATACACGGTATAACTAACAGGTTTGTGTGTCACCTCCTGGAAATTATCAGTTAACCCAAGACAAAATGAGCAGTTCATTCTTAAAAGCAATTCAGATATATTTTGATGTCAATTTCTTGAAAAATTACAGTTAAACTATTTGCTGTTAAGGGCACATTAACCGAGGACAAATATTGTTTTTTAACAAATATTAACTTGAGTATGAAAACAACTTACAGAGGGGTCTGACTGGAACAGGTAGGGGTGGTCTTCATCCCATCCAGCTATCAGCAATGATACGCCAAATGGACGCACACCACTGAAAAAAGACCACAAGGTAAATATTCTGACCGAATATATCTAACCTATAAATACAACAGTGACGTATCTGCATATTCGTGCATCTTAGTTAATACACACCCAGACTGTGTGTACTCCTGCATTACAGAGGCAACTCTCTGGACAAGCTGGCCTGTGGGAATTGGCTCCTGGTAAACCAGGAAGTACTGTTGTGCCAACTTCCGGGCTCGTCGCACTAGAACCCTGCAAAGAGAACACAACTCAATAAGCTTTTTGAATATGTGAGGTTAGGCAGTCAGAAAAACTAACTAACTTCATGTACAAAGCCAACAAAGGCCTGAACTGTGTTTTTGTTAATCTTCTACACACAATAAATGGTTATATTTTGTTCTTACAACCACTGCGCATGGAACTCACCAATGTCATAAGTTTGGGTGGGTACAAGACATATGGTTAGCTCTACTATGCCTATAATGAATCTGTAGTATAGCATGGGATGCATGGCTGCAGCCGTACTCGCCACAGAGTTTGATTGTGTATATGTGAACAATCCATCAAAGGAGCCTGTTGTCAGTTTTCTCTGCCCCTGAACGTGATTTCTTGCTAAGAGCAGATGCTGGTTACAGTCACTTGCCAAGAGCTTCGGCCATTGCTGCATTTACCACACAAAAGGTCATAATATGCCATCTGAGCAGCACTAATGCTACAGTGGCTCTAGTTTTTTCTAGACAATAGAGGCTAGCCAGGATAGAAATAGCTGGTTAGCAAGCTAACTTCAGTAGAAGAAAAATAAACAGATAAAAATAGACATTAACCAAAAGTGAAAATTGGTGTTGCTTTCTACCGCTGGAGACAGCTGTGGGTGACTGTGGGAAGAATGAAGTTTGATACTGCACCTTTCCTGCTAGTAACTAATTTAACTAGTATCACTGGCTATGTAGCAACAAATGTAACTGGCATACAGCCTATTTAAGCTCAAGTCACTGAAGACAAAATTATCAGATAGATCACAGAAGAAACACATAATACCGCCAGTAGTACAAACTCATCACCACTGAGAAAATCTCACGATGGAGTACAAGCCATCAGTAGCTGTCTGGAGAGTGGAATATCAATTTTAATACTTTATGGTAATGTTTTGCCAATATTTGTACAATGGACAATTTGTTGAAGTGCTTAAACATGCAAAACCTGGGAAAAGACTAGGAATAGTTTTGTTGTAGCTGCTAGTGAACAATGTCAGTTTTTTTTCTCCATGTTTTTCTGTATTGAAATTTAGAAGCTGATGGACATCACATAGAAAGACACTTGTCTGAAATTAGAAAACAAAGACAATCTGTTTGAGAGTACCCACCTGTAGTCAGGCCCCATGCCACTGTAGACCATGCCTATGTGCTTAGTGATGGGCTCCACTTTATGGACACTCTGCTCATCATACAGAATGGACTTCTGTTTCTTCTCTGTTGCCAGGACAACTCCATTGGAAGCTGAAATTCAATGAGAATACCACAGTTAATGTCAGCACAAATCCAAACTAGTGGTAATAATTTTCTAACTTGTTTAAACTATGTAATTAAATGTAATGCAGCCCCTAAGGATGCTGTAACAGCTTTAGTTGCTGCTTCAGTGTGTCAGGATAACTCACTGACTTGTTCAGATACATGACAAGGCTTTAATTGTATGACAAAATGCTGTTGACATATAGGATTAACTATAGCGTTATATTACTTATAAGCATTTTGAGTTTTGTTTTTAAGGTTTAAAATTCCTTACTGGTAACCACTGCCACATTTAAGCTTATGTCACACTGCCATCTGCACCTGGCATTTAATCCAAGTCAAAAGAAATTCCTCCAAAGCAGTGACACTATGTCAGAAATCATTTACATCTAATTTCTGCATTAAAAAAACACCACAGTAATGAATGTTGCTGCAGATTGTCATCCTTTCTGCAAACAGTTTAATGTAACGTATGTGGTTTATTATCCAATATAATTACCACTGTATATCTACAGCATTTCCTGTATTTAATCAACAACCCGTCAAAAACCATCAAAGGCCAGAGATGCAGATTTGACCCAAAACCCAGTTTATTATGATCCATGATTTCCAGGAGTTCATACCTTTGATGCCAACTGAGGGAGCTCCGGCTGCTACAGCTGCCAGTGCATATTCAATCTGGACCAGTTTCCCCGAAGGGCTGCAGGAAGAAACACAGAGAAGGAAATTACGTTTATATGCTGCAGAGTGGAAGAGAAATTTAATGCAGATTCACCAACAACTTTATTCTGAAAACCCGGAATTAGCGTTAGCAATTTCCACAGGCGAAATTGAAAGCAAAAGCTAAAACAACTGACTCATGTGAGCTAAGTTAGCGCTAGCTAAACAGACACATGCCTCTAGCATGAAGCACCGAGCCGTTTCAGTCTGTTCGGTTATTGGCTCAAAAACAAAACATTTTCAAGGGTTTTAAATATCTACATCAGGGAGAATAAAGATAAGAGCGTTTCATTTAAAAACCTATTAGCCGCCATGCTAGCAGTTAGCCGATTCATTGCAATGACAGTGCATCAACCAGAGCGGCTCCCGAAACCCTCTCCCCAGATTGAAACAGAAATATGTGCATACATTTGATCAAACTGTTAAAGTGTAGTAATCACTACAGTTAACACTTTTGTGTCTTTTTTCATTTTATGATAATTTTAACAAAGTTTACCTAAATGTGGTGAGGGAGAAACTGTAGCCTCGTTCCGCCATCTTGTTCGTCTTCTACTTCTTCTTCTACTGTGAGTGAGCGGAGAGTTGTAAAGCTGCTTCAGTGTGTTTACCGCCACCTATAAAGACTGAGCACACAACACCTCCCGTTTTGTTATCATGAGCTGAAGCATTACGTCTGAAAACAAATAAAAATGACAGGTTTTACAAAAAGAAAAGCTTCTCATTGTAATTTTGTTCTTAGTCTTCTGAGATTGAAAATATATTTTTAGATCAAATAATTTTTTTAAATTATATTTCGTTTTCTTAATGGTTCATTATTATAATTTACATTATCACATCAATGCAACACAATTGGTGTTACGGTAAGAGATTAATCATAAATCAATGTTAGTTGTATGTCCACTATAAACTTTATGAGCTTGAATTGAAATAATACAAAAGAAATACACATAAATCAAATGTATTCTTACTACAACATTTGATAAAACATCTTTACATATATATAGTAATATTTCAATTGAAAGTCATGGAATAAACTTTTTTAAACGAAAAAATATCTATGGAACTGTAACTGATCAGAAAAATAACTGATAAGGAAAAACACGCATTTAGTTTAAACTATCTTGACAAGTAAGTTCATGGAGAACAGACTTGATTTGGTTTATGTTTTGTTATTTTGTTACTGGGAGGGCGTAATTTGATAGTTAACCAGTAGATGGTGGTGAATCACCAAAAGCCGTCTTCCGGGAAATCAAACAGAAGAAGAAGTATAGCGTGTTGTCGCCGCGTAGTGACGTCATCCGACTGAGTGACCGAGAGCTGTCTGACATGTTGAAAGAAGAAACGTGCTGGCAGATTTAAAGATGAATTTAGCGGCTTTAGTGAACAGCCTCAGATGCTCTTTGCTGCGCATCGAGTGCAGACTCCTGCAGGCGGCGGGATTAGACCCTCATCTGGGTGAGTTCACCGCCTGGAGCTCTGGACATTCACGTCAGCTAACGGATCAGTGACAAGAGAAGATGCATGTTTGTGTTTTTATTTCTCCTGTGTGCAGCTCCGGCTCTGGCAGTCAGTGGTCCCAGCTTCCTGCCTCAGCTCCAGCCTCAGGAGGAGCAGGAGCAGCCCTCTGCTCTGCAGGACAGCATCATGTGGATGGCAGTGCCCAAGAAGAGACGAACCATAGAGGTCAACCGCACCAGGAGGAGAGCTGACAGCAAACTCCTGAAAGTTAAGGTACACCGGATCAGGCTTGAGTTAGATCTCCTCAAAGAGGCTCCACCCACTAATAATTCAATTTGTTTAGAGTACAAACAGAAGGAACCCTACAGAGTATAATGATGTTCATAACAAAGTGCTTAGTGGGTGTACAGTATGTCCATGTACAGAGTATATACACTATTAGACACAAGTTTGAGAACACCCACATTTCAAGGTGTGATTTTACTAGTGTCTATTGAAATATCAGCAAGTCCAAGTCCCCTGAATAAACTTAAAGGGATAGTTCACTCAAAAATGAAACTTTACTCATTATCTACTCATCACTATGCCGATGCAGGGTTGGGTGGAGTGTTTGTGGCTCGTTTATATTTTACCTATATAGTATGTAAAGCACTTTAAGCTGTATTTCTTGTATGAAAGGTGCTATACAAATAAAGTTTATTATTATTTTACGTGTATATCACAGAATATATGTGGCAATTAAGATTATAACAAAAATTCAAACTAAGCGAAACCGTTGTGTTTAGGACCCCTGTTGTTAAATGTGACTGATGATGCACATTATTTCATTAGCACTTACATCATTTTGGAATAAAGGTATCAGTACACCTCTAATTTATCACAATAATCCACTCACTTTTACCTTTTGAGACTTAGTTTGTACAGAAGTTGTTCAAGAACTGCATTTATCAGTGTTAGGGACCAAGCAGCGAGACAATGAGGAAACAGGAGTCGTAAATGAAAGACCTGAGTTTTTATTTACTGTTGCCCTGACATATCTTGATCCACATCTTCACTCTCTTTCTTGCTCTTTCTCTCTCGCTATCTCTCTCAGACCAACATCGAGCCGTGCTCAGAGTGTGGCCACTTGAAGCAGAAACACATCCTGTGCGGCGTCTGTTACGCCAAGGTGTGCAAGGAGACCGGTCGGATTCGTCAACAGATCCAAGCAATGGAAGGAGGCCCGCTGAGGGCGCCGACAATGGAGTCGGTGGTGCTGTATGAGGGCGAGACACCAAGCCAGCAGGACAAAGACAAGAGGATAGTGGAGAGGGCCAGGAAGAGGCCGGCCTGGTTCAGCTAATGTCTTTTTTGATACAGTGAATGGCACATTTTGTCCTGGCTGTTATTCAGTAAATGAATAACTAATATAATTCATTAGAGGAGATACAGTTTTACTTCAATCTGTGACAATGCTTCATCATTAATGTGTTGGTGGAAAAAAAATCTAAGATTTGAGGTTCATACGACTACAGTTTTGGAGATTGTGCTGCAGGACATCATTGTTCCTTTTGTGTTATTGTTTGAATTGTTTGTCAGACTTGACGCCAGTCTGAGAGAAATTTACTGTATATTTGAATGTGTGATAATAAAGCCATTGTTTGACTAAAGTCATTTTATGTTTGTTCTTTCTGTATGTTTTAAATAATAAGTGAGGTCTAGTAACGGCTGCATTAGTGAAACTAGAATGACTCAGCAGAGCGCATACCTCAGTCAAGGTCCAAGAGTCCCCTTCATTTCAATCAGACTGCACCAAATTACACACACGCACAGAAATATAATTTTTTTCTTCAATATCCATAAATTATTTCCTGGGAAATAAGTAAAATTGTCAAAAAAAAACACCTACCTGTTAAGTGATACAAATTTGGGATCCGCACCAAGATTTAGTGGGATCTCCCCTGACCCATACAACATTCTTCCACCAAGGCTCGTGGTAATCCATCCAGTAGTTTTTGTGTAGTGCTGCAACTAACAGACAAATGCAGATGAAAACAACCTCCTTGGTGAAGTTAATGAAAGTGAAGTCTACATATTCACATCAGCATCCTCATCCTACTGGACCTATCTGCAGCCTTCGATACGGTTTCCCACACCCTCCTCATCAACCACCTGTCTGACCACCTCTGCATCACCGGTAAAGCTCTTGCTTGGTTCCAGTGCTACCTCTCCAACAGGAAACAGTTTGTCAATATCAGAAACTCCTGCTCCTTCCTAGCACCAGTCGACCATGGCGTTCCTCAAGGCTCTGTGCTTGGCCTCTTCACAATATACATGCTACCACTTGGTCAGATTATCCGTCACCATGGACTAAATTTCCACTGTTACGCTGACAACACTCAGCTATATCTCAGCACCAAACCCTCCACCCAACTTCCCCCACAGTCCCTTGTCAACTGCCTCCATGGCATTAAATCCTGGATGTCAGCCAATTCTTCTCAAACTTAACAGCAGTTAAACAGGGCTCTTGGTTGTGGCTCCCAAGGGCCTCCTCCAGAGGGTGGGTGACTTGCTTCTCACTGTGGAGGGCTATACCATCTTCCCATCCTGGGATGTCCGCAACCTGGGAGTCATCCTGGACTCCACCCCTAATTTTTAAATCCCACATCAAGTCTGTCACCAAAACTGCCTTCCACCACCTCAAAAACATCTCCAGACTCCAACCCTCACTTTCAGACTCTGTTGCCCGAAACGTTCATCCATGCCCTTATCACCTCCTGCCTGGACTACTGCAATGGAGTTCTGTGTGGGGTACCCAACAAAGCCCTGGACAGGCCCCAGTATGTGCAGAACTCAGGGTTCTCACCTGTTCCAAGCCCTGGCAGCACGTCACCCCAACCCTCATCCATCTTCACTGGCTGTCAGTTAAATCCCCACAAACCCCTCCATCTCCTCACTTACAAATCCCTCCAATGCCTCGCTCCGAACACATGTCTGACCTACCTCAACCCTACCCCCTATCCAGGAATCTGTGATCCTTGACCGGAGTCTGCTCACCATCCCCACCCTCTGGAATGCTCTGCCAATAGAGATCCGCAATGACACATTCCCCCGGACGTTCAAAAAACTACGCAAAACTCATCTTTTTAAAAATGCATATGGTCTGATACAATCTGCCCTTGTCTTTGTCTCTGTCTCCTTAAATATGTCCTTCTCCCTCAAATATGTAAAGCGTCCTTGGGTCCCTTAAAAGACGCCATAAATATGTAAGTTATAATTATTAAATTGGTTCCAAATTGCCTGCTTGTGATGGAAAACTGGTTGCCACTTCTAAACATGATGATATGCTCATGCCTGAGTTCCTTGGTTTGCGTTAATGCTGTGACAGCAAGATCTGTTTGTCAGATTTCCGTATTAAAGGGAAGTCATTTAATCCTGGCTCTCGTGTTGCTGGGATACACTTTTTTTACTGGGGTGAGTGTCTGCCTCAGTCACACCATCATACACCCTCTGATTCAGTTTCACCGTCAGTTTGATGAAACTCAGTGTTGGTAAGTTCTAGCCAGCAAACGTGTTGGACTCCTACCCCTCCTTTACTTCTGTCCATCATAACAAAAATAAAAACAGTATCTGGGCGCACAGCTGTTCAACTCAAGACTCTTTCTTTGTCAAATCTAACTGTTTCTTTATCAAAGTAATGCATTCTGCTGGCCTTTACTTTGAATGTAGTGGTAATGGTGGTGACATGAAGAATTTGTCACTAATAAACATCAGTTTTTGTAGCCCTCAGCATGAATCTGGCCAAGGTACTTGAATGGCTTTGGATGAATGAGTTGGATTACTGCTGTGAGTCAGTGATCTGTTCAGCTGTCTCCTTCCTGCAACATGTGAGAGACATCTGAGGAGTGGGAGGATATTAACTCTGAAGTGATGGGGCGACTTAATCAGACAGATTAGTAATTTTATACTTCTGTCAACACACACACACACACACACACACACACACACACACACACACACACACACACACACACACACACACAGGGTAAGTTCAACTCTACTTTGTACTAGTTACAAATCTATAAACACATATGTTTCTACCTCGGTGGGGTTATCATGTTTGGTATAACTTGTGAGTTTACATAGTAAATACAGGAAACAACTAAAAAGTATTGTTGCATGTTCAGTGGCTCAATGTATGACGTCAGTGAGGATTCACACTCAACTTTCATCTGGATTCATGTGGTCGGCTCACGTCATGGAAAGAGCTAAAGCTCCATTTCAAATGAAAACCAACCTTCAGGATGTTTTGAGTGAGGACATTCACTACATTCACCACAATGTGATTCAGACGAGTAAAAATAGAAACAAGACTTGATATTTAAGACGTTGCCAACACACACAAATCTCAGACTACTTGATACACAGACACACACATTGGCGAGGACACATTCTTTTCCTATGAGATTTGTTATAAAAGTCAAGTTGGATTTAGGTAAGAAGTGCAAAAAGGGCATTTCTGGTGCAGACGGACAATAACTGACGTTCACGCTCTTGACGCGAACACACCATGCACTGTGTCAGCAGAGGAGGCTGCTACCTGGTGAATTCCCACTGTGATATTCACGAGGACAACCAGTGGAGCAAGGAGAGCCTCCAAGTATGTTGGCTGAGCCTGATCATTGAAACAAGACCACAATACAAGTAGGTTGTTCTCCTATGAAATTCAGCTTTTTTCTGTCCATTATGAAGTTTGTTTGGTATTTGTAGATTTGCATGGTCCAGTGTTCAGTATGATGTAGTAAGATGAATGAAGGTAAAGCAGAATGAACATGCTCAGTTTTGACCAAGAGTGATTCACACAAAGTACAGTTGAAAACTGCTGCTGTTCTGCCTTGCTTTGGTTGAAAATTACTCTTCATGACCTGATTGTGATATCAATGCAGGTCGTGTACGTCAGCTATGAACCCATTCGAGATAGAAAATATTTCAGGGACCCATTCATGTATGTCCCTTGGAATCATTGCACACTTAGTTGTGTGGAAAACAAGACACAAAAAAGTCTTGGAAAGATATTAGACATGTACTGAAAGTATTTTCACCATGTCAACACAGAATACAGAAATTTTGATCATTTTCGTGGGTGAATCTAAAAACTTTTCAAGAACCCCATGGCAGTGTGTCAGGCTCCGTTTGAGAACCACTGTTATATGTTGCCAGTAGCTGCATAAGGAAAACACTGTAGATATGTGATGAGGTCATAAATCCTACCAACATCAGAATCTCAACTAACCAAGAGCAGTAAAGCAGCAGTTTTACAGAGATTAAAAATCATCAGTCTGGTGTTTGTATTATGTTCCAGGCTGAAACTGTCAGAGACAGATAAAGTCCGCAGAGAGAGTTATAAGCTCCAACAGGTGGTGCACTTCATGGTCGAGAGGGGCCCCAGTCAGACAGTGATGGTGGGCACTCTCAACGGAGCTACGAAAGAGCACCACCTACCTGTCCTCCACACCGGCAGGGACCCAGGCCCTGCCAGAGCCAACTCTGGGTGCACAGTGGAACAGCCAGCCACACAAGAGCAGATGAATGATGAGGTGAATAAGCAGGAAGTGACTGACACAACTCAGGACCTCAGAAAGCCAATCAGAGTGAACTTCAGAGCTTCCAGCCTGATGTCCTCTCCAAGAGAAAACTCTCATCGGGCGCAGAGGAGAGAGTGAAACAAGGAGGTGCAGCTGAAGGAACATCAGAAACTGCAGCACAGAAAATACAACATAACATTTGCTCTTGTTTACATGCTGGTATCTGTACGTTAACATTTGCTTTAAAGTTGCATGAAATATCTACACTATGAGTTAAAATAAAACACCTAATGAAATGAGCCACTTTTACAAAACTTCTGCACAACACATCTTCTAACTTAGTATTTCAGTATCATCCAAATAAGAGTCTTACAAAAAATGTTTTTGACTTTTAGAAGTTATTATGTTAGTGAATTGCTTGATTTAATTTGTCATAATTAAAACACTAAAAAGCTGTGAAATATGTTGTATTGTGGGAATAACACATTCTGAAGTTATTCTTTTAAGATAACTGTTATGCCCCAGAAAACTATATATTTTTATTATTATCAGTGATTTCCATATAGAGCTCCATGAAAATGTACGTAGAAATTATTTGCACTTACTTGTTGATATTAACATCAATAAAATTGTCACATTAGAGAAAAAACAATTAATAAATGTGGATACATAATCTTTAATCGTTTGTGATAGGAATATAAATGAGTATTAATGTGTCAGTTATTTCTCTGTATTCCTGTTGCACAGTTTATAAAATGCAGAATTAGTTTCCATGTCACTACTGTGCCATTCTCAAGAGAACAAATGCAAAGACAGCACCTCCTTGTGGTAAAATAAAAACATTGTAAAGAGACCCCCACAAAAGATGCTTTTATACTCGAAATACAACAGTACTTTTGAGAGTCTGAGGAGAAAATGTGAATAACCTAGAGGAGTAAAAAAAATGTATTTGAATAATTGAACTGAACAGTCAGTGGCAATACATCCAACACTCACCAAGCTAGATTTCAATAAACAATCAATTACAGGCCTTCAGTGTGTTTTATATTTTATTTTTGCTGTAGCAATGTAATGAGTTTCAGTACCAAGCACTACTTTGTGATCTGTTCCCTTAAAATTCACATGCACCTGAAATAGTCCTGTCTCCCTCCTGATAGACAAGAGGCTCCCACAAAACCAGACTGAAGACAGAAACTGTCCCACAACCGTCCATTAACATATAAAAACCAAGTATCAACACATGCCAGAGCACTGACAGACTTAACCATGTTTTACTAATGTTGAAAGTGTGTTTTAAATGTGTGCCTGTTTTTGCTTTAATGTAGTGTTTTAAATAAAAATTTCCTGATGAGACATTTTTATCTCTGCGTGTTGCCTGGGGCGACATGCATCATTTTTTAAAGCCATTAATTCATACCAATGACAGGATGAGCAACATTCACACACTTACTCACCTAGACGTGATTCATGGCCCTCAGACGATCTCAGTAAAATGAACACAGAATTTCTGACCACCTTTCCGAGGGTATAAATAGAAAAAATAAAACTGTATATGTAATCAAACATTGGTTGAGTATCCAATATGGATATTAACAGAGAGATCCTAATGCATATTTGTGATTGTAGGTTTTCCCACAGTTGATTTAAAGCTAATGACTCTTATCTGGAGTGTCTGAAGTAATGGTGATGTTGTATTTCAGCATGTTAAACCTGACAGAAGATCTCCTCTTTTCTAAACTCTGAGATGAAGGATGGAACTTTCAGATGCTGAACATGATCTTGTTGAGATTATCTTGTGTGTTTCCATTACATCCCTGTCAAGTAAGGATAATTCCTCAGAATGAACAATACATGTTCATTTTCAGTGCTCTCCAATAGTCAAATGAAAAACACCAGCCTTGTCTTTTGTCACTTTGTGTGAAGCTGGATTTTCCCTCCTAATATGGCTTCCTCAGCTTTCTTGTGTTTCTGGACAGTGACCTGCAGCTGCCAGTACTTGAGATACACCCACATGAGGCTTCCGTTCTTCCTCTTGTCATTGTTTAGCAGGTCAGCACAATGCTTATCTCTCTTAAAAATGTCCATCAGGTCAGACTCTAGGTCTAGTTCTGCCCCGATGGGTTGTTTGACGACCCTCAGAAGCATGTTCTTCTCCATCTCCAGCCGCTGATCTCGAGGTTGGATGAGGGAACAGTAGGCATTCTGGCGTTCCACAAGGTGACCCTCTAACTCCTTCAGGGTGGCTGTGGCTCTCTGGCACCAGTCCTGCTCTCGTTCCAGGGCATGATGCAGCACAGCACCCGCAGCTCCGGACTTTACCAGCTTTTGCTTCTCTTCCTCCAAGGCCTCTCGCTCCTTGTAAGAGAGAAAAAAGAGCTTTGCTTATAGAGAAGAAGCTTTAGGTTAGGTAGGAAAAGTGAACAATATCAGAACTGGAGGGCCAGTTGAGGTGGGAGTTTTTACCTGTTGTAGCTGTTTCCGCTCTTCCATCAGCTGCTGGCTCTGTGAGATCATGGCCTGTTTGTAGCCTTTCACCCTCTGTCTCTCCTTCTCTAGCTCCAGCTCTAGTTTAGCAGCTGCCCTGCGCCTCTCTGTCAGGGTCTCCCTGTACCGTGCCTCCATCTCATTTCTCATGGTGGACACATCCTCGTCATACTGGGCTCTGACCTTCTGGATCTCCCTCTGAGACTCTCTGCTCCAGATCCAACCTGATGGGGTGGTGGGAGATAGGATGAGGGAGTGAGAAGATATCTCAAGTGCAGACCAACTGCAGCACATAATACAGATTTTCTAAACCTGCTTGGCTCCAGGTTTTGAGCGACAGTAATGTGGTGACTGTATGACCTGAGGGTAAAAATGATCAAGCAATCAAATGATAAGCAAGAGTGCGTTTTGTCTCTAAAACTTGGCTTTAATGGAGCAGATATAAAACCTGGTAAAATTTGAAACTTTTTAACACCATAATAAGACCTTTGTCAAGTACAACAGATGTGACGGTATATTGAAATCCCACAACTACGTACACTGTCAAGTTATCTCGCAAACTACAGCCAGAGACAGACTATCAGTTGCAGTTTTATTACAGCCTGCGAATATCTGGACTGAAAGAACTACAACACTCAGAGACCTTACAAATCAAGCACACTGCCAAAACACTTCTCTTAAAAAATGTTTATAGCAAAACAGAAGTAGTGTTAAATGAACATTGACATAATAAAATGTTATTATGTCAATGTTCATTTAAACCATAAAATGTAAATAACATTAAGACCTACCTAATCATAGTTAAGACCTAGTATATAATATTTTAACATACTACAATTATTAAAGGCCTAAAATTCAGATGATTGATTTTTGGACTTAGCAGACCATGCAGAAATCCTGAAAACTGCTTCTGGTTGCCTTGTTGCCATTTTAAGTCTAGTGAGTTAAATGCTGAAGTTTTTTTCTTAACCTGTGATAACAAAATCTCAAGTTAAATATCAAGATTTAAAAAGTAAAAAAAAACATCTTAGAGGTTAAGTGTAAATGTCACACAACCGACTGGGGTGAAAACATAACCTCCCTGGCCAAGTTAAAGGTTCAGTGTGTAAATATAGTGGCATCTAGTGGTGAAGTTGCATGTTGCATGTTGCAGGTGAATACCCCTCACCTCACCACCCCCTCCCAAACATGAAAGAACCTGTGGAAGCCTTCAGTTGGAATAAAAACGCAAAGGTGTTTAGTTTATCTAGTTTGGGCTACTGTAAAAAACATGGCGGCCTGCATAGAGAGGATCTGCTCCTGTCGTAAATATAAAGTTTATTAAATATAAGAAGGAGGGTGAGGTGAGGGGTATTCAGCTGCAACATACCACTTCACCACTAGATGTCACTAAATTCTACACACTGAAACTTTAACATTGTTTGTATAAATACATGTACACTCAACTCCTCAAAAGCTGTGTTCCCGTATTTGTTACCACACACACACACACACACACACACACACACACACACACACACACACACACACACACACACACACACACACACACACACACACACACACACACACACACACACACAGTGTAACTTACGAAATGCAGCAAGTCCCAGCATGGGGACCAGCAGGGCGTAGTTCCATTGGTTGCCATCCCCAGCCCCCGCCCCCCTTCCTCTGGCATCTGGTTGGATGTTCCATCTGGGGGGGTCATTTAAGTTGTTCATGGAGGCTGTCAATCACACACATACATAAACACAGGGGAAACAGACATCAGTAATAATGTACATGTTTACATGCAGATTATGGGCAGATGGTGATGATAAAATGTGCAGCACAGATTGAATGATGATACTGAAGTAGCACAGGCTTCTCATTAACACTTCTAACACTGATGCTACAGTAACTAGCAGGTCTTTGTTATTCCTGTGCTGACAGGAAGCGACATGCCAGCAGCTGCAGGTATAAACTGGCTTAGAGACATAAACATACACGTATGATTATGAAGCTAACTGCGATGCCTCTCTTTCTCCAGCGGGGTCCATTGGGTTGGTTTCAGACTAACTGTACACTGTTATAAACACAACTGGGTTCGAAACAGCACGTGTGGCCTTTGCAAATTGTGTTGCAAATACGAACTATGCATAAAAACATCGTTAGCAATTAGCCTCGTTAGCATTCGCCAAAACACCGCCACAGCGAACCCAGTCTGGCATGAGTCGGAAATTTGACAGCCCGTCTAACCACAATACGGCTACGAGCTAACATGCTAGCTAACACTTGGCTTGCTGGTGCATGCTCGCGGTAGCATTTGAATATAAACCCAACACGGGGCTCTACAGCTCTGTGTTGTCTACAAGCAGCCAGTGGAGGGCTGTTAGATACACGATGCTGCGTCTCACCTTGAAGGAAACGTCTAGGTCACTTATATATTTGTTCCTCCTCACCCTGATTATACAATTTTAAACTTCCGCAGTCCAACTATACCAAGCGGGGACATTCAGATGGATCGTATATTCACAACAAACAAATTAAGTGCAGAAAATAGAGTCCTTATATGTGTAATACTATTTAAAGGTGCATTGGTGGCGCCTCTTTGGATATAATTAAGTTTATGAATTAATTTAGCGGATAATCATTAGGTGCAACATATGCGACACCCCCATATTTAGAGAGTGGTTTGGTCCTGTGCAGCAGAATATCCTATCCTCCGTCTTGTTTCAGGTTCGGTCCTTCAATTGACAACATGGCGAGTGTCCGTGCCGCGTCCCGTCTCCTCTCCAAGAGGGTTTTATCGAAATCAAAAGCTGTGAGTTATAACAATACGACTTTAAACTCTTTATGTATCTATAGATGCCATGTTTATGTCTTCTAGTTGCTTTTTTCGAGCAGAAAGGACCAAAGTGGACACACTTTGAGCTTTCGTAACCAGCGCACTCCGCCTTTCGTAACCTGTGTTATGTAGCCGAGGTTGTTTCAATGTGACACCAAGAAAAAAGCTTTTTTTACGAGTCTAACTAAAATGTTCCTCAAAGTTATTTCATCTCGAGTTGTTTGACGTCATACATTGTTAGTAACGTTTACAGTAAACTGTCAACAGAGCTCTGTCAGCGAGTTAATAACAGGGACTTCCGCTGCCCTTGTGAATACCTGTTAGCTGCTGCATGTTAACATGCTCAATGATAGAGGATGGACTATAACGTGTTTCTAATGAAAGCTTTCGACTTAAGTCATTTTAAGGTGATGACACAAGTAACGAAACATTAATTATTTATTATGTATTGTTGTTGGGGTGCTCGTAGCAATACATTTATAGCACTCTATGTTTATTAGCAGTCTTTGATTTCTCTAGATAAGGGGCCGTCACTATTTGATTTTTTTAAATTTTAAGATTTGTTCTGTTTTTAATTTCTCCTCTGTTATAAACTGTTTTATTTTCTGTCAGGTGCCTGCTGCTGCAGTTCAGGGCTCCAGGAACCTTCACTTCTCCATCTATGGCAAGAAGAACAGTGCCAAAGTATCAGATGATGTGAGTGGGATTTGCTAGAAATTTCAGTTTGTGTGTTCTCATATTGGCCTCTGCATTTGGTGTCTAAATCACACTTACTGTCGGAAAAAATGTAAAAATGATGACAGCAAACTAGCCTTACATTATGCAAACTCCATGAGTTATCCTGAGGTTTTACAGTAGCGTCTCTCCTTCATTGTCTGCAGATCTCTACTCAGTACCCAGTTGTGGATCATGAGTTCGATGCCGTGGTGGTAGGAGCTGGAGGGGCAGGACTCAGAGCAGCCTTTGGCCTGTCAGAGGCTGGCTTCAACACTGCCTGCGTCACCAAGCTCTTCCCCACCAGGTCTCATACTGTCGCTGCACAGGTACAACACATTTCATCCATCAATTCTTGATGGATGTTTCAGCTTGTTCAAGTCTTTCTGCATGTTGAAATAAATCTTTACAGATTTGTTTTGTTAGGCTTCAAATAAAGACAATTGATTTGAATTGTCGACTTGTTGCACAGGGTGGGATCAATGCAGCTCTGGGGAACATGGAGGATGATGACTGGAGGTGGCATTTCTACGACACAGTGAAGGGATCTGACTGGCTGGGAGACCAGGATGCAATTCACTACATGACAGAGCAGGCTCCTGCAGCCGTAGTGGAGGTAAGATCTAGCTCAGATACCCAGTTGCATGTTAACTGGCAAGGGCGGGCCTCTGACCACTAAAGAGCTAAACCATTCAATTAGAATGTACAACAACCCCCCCCCCAAAAAAAGCAAAATTAGGTTTCAAAACTGGAAATCATTTGAATCTTTGGGATAATTTTGTAAATATATATTTAAAATCAAATCATATCACATACTAGCCTGCTGTAATGTTGTTAGGCTGATATTTATAACAAATAAATCATCACACTGACAAGTCAGTCAATTTCAATAGCATAAAGGCTAGTACAGTTTTCATAATGCTTCACTTGCTCACCGTATAAAATATTATCCAATTACATATTTGTTATTACACCAATTAAACAGGATACAGATTTTATTATTTAAAATGTGCTGGTTTGCAAGTTAGAAAGATTAGATTTTAATACATTTAAGAAGATGGACCAATGGAGGGTGATGTATTTTAATACATCTATAGTAAAATTGTAGTTAAATACATTTTAAACACCCACATAAGGGTTAAGGATAGACCGGCTCAGATTATAAACCAAATGCTGACCTTTTGACTGAGGTTCATCTGACGCACAATAATTGCAGATCAGGAACTCATGTTGCCGTCTTACTTTCCAGCTGGAGAACTTTGGCATGCCGTTCAGCCGCACTGACGATGGGAAGATCTACCAGAGGGCGTTTGGAGGTCAGAGTCTCAAGTATGGAAAAGGAGGCCAGGCTCACCGCTGCTGCTGTGTAGCAGACAGGACAGGACACTCTCTACTTCATACACTATATGGACGAGTAAGTACACACACAGGTTCTCACCTTCTTTCTCTGACTCCGTCCAACCATAAAGTTCTTTTGTGAAGCACGGTTTTATCTGAATTTCCTGTATTTCTCTGCTTGTCTGTCTTCTGTTCAGTCACTCCGTTACGACACCAGTTACTTTGTGGAGTACTTTGCCCTGGACCTGCTGATGGAAAATGGAGAGTGTAAAGGAGTAATTGCTCTCTGCATGGAGGACGGATCCATTCACCGCTTCAGAGCCCAGAATACTGTCATTGCTACTGGGTAGGCGACGCCAAAATAACACAACTCAGCTTATAGTCTGTCTTGATTTTTCAGCTTTATGTAATTACCATAGTTTTGATATAATATACATTTCTTCACCTGTGCACATGTGTTTCTTTCCTTCCAGGGGTTATGGAAGAACCTATTTCAGCTGCACATCTGCCCACACTAGCACAGGAGACGGAAATGCGATGGTGACAAGAGCTGGCCTGCCCTGCCAGGACCTGGAGTTTGTACAGTTCCATCCTACTGGTGAGAAAAATACATTTAAAGATCAAGTTATGAAGTAGTTCAGTTTCTGAAGCGTTAAACTGAGTCTTGTGTTAACGACTCCACTGCAGCTAAATATGTGTACGTATTTGAAAGACATGTCTGGATTGCTTAAGCCATTTTCAGACATGACCTGTGGGTAAAATCCGGAGAATTGGCTGCAGAGTTTGCCTTTCACATTGACTTCTGCATTTCTACGGACATTACACTTGGAGGCCAGGCGGATAAAGCCTGTAGAAACTGCGGAGCGTCTCACTCTGACATTTGCGTGCACACATGCACCTCCTCCGGGGAAAATACGGCGGAGTCCAGTGCACGTCTGAAAGCAGCGCTGTAGTGATTTTAACTAATCAAGATATTTTATCAGCAACAGTTCAAAGTCCATTTGTCAAAGTCGAGCCCTAATGGTGTAGTAAGAGTATGAACAATCAGAAATGTTTTTCATTCTCAGTCTATTCACACTTTTATCTAGTGATCTATGTAATTCTTTTTTTGAGGGAGATTTTTTTTAAAGATTATTCATTAGATGTAAACACTAATTATCTATAGTTTAATTCTTAGAGAACTGCTCAAGTGTATATGAGAGATAAAGAAAATGGACTATTACACCATATCCTTCTGTCCCATTGACTATATGGAACAATAATACAATTAATTTATTAACGCTCAGTGTTCTTTTATGGTAATGTGGTACTTAGGATTACATATTATTTGAACTCCCTAACTTAATAACGATGTTGTGCCTTTTTTAAAATGGGGTGGATTCATGAGTCTGTTCAGGCTAGCTTGTTGACATAGAGGTTACATAGACAAGTGGTCATCTTTATTTTTGTTCCTGCTGGACATTCGACACCAGACCCTTCACTTACAGATGAAGTAGCCCAGTGATGTGACCTGTTTGATGTCTAATTTAAGTTACCATGGTTACACAAAGGAATAATGTTGTACCCCATATCAAACTGGGACATTATTGTGAGGATTAGTATCAAAGTCTGCCTACTATGATGCTATTCCTAGATAAATGATGACTGAGCTGGATCTCTGACCATCAGTGAGTCGGACAGACTTTGGTTTAACATGTGAATCTCTACAGGGATCTACGGAGCCGGTTGCCTGATCACAGAGGGTTGCCGCGGTGAGGGAGGGATCCTGATCAACAGCGAGGGAGAGCGCTTCATGGAGCGCTACGCACCCAACGCCAAAGACCTGGCCTCCAGAGACGTGGTGTCGCGCTCCATGACAATAGAGATCAGAGAGGGCAGGTATGGACTGAGTAGGAGTCTGTCACACTTAAATTACCACTCCTGGAAGATTGAAACCACTGAACAGGAAGCTGCTGATTCCCCTTTTTTTAAACCCCTGTCGGCCTTCATTTGTTCAGGGGTGTCGGGCCGGAGAAGGACCACGTGCACCTGCAGCTTCACCACCTGCCTCCTCAGCAGCTGGCCACAAGGCTGCCTGGTATCTCGGAGACGGCCATGATCTTTGCTGGAGTCGACGTCACCAAAGACCCCATTCCCGTCCTGCCCACTGTTCATTATAATATGGGTGGAGTTCCCACAAACTACAAGGGACAGGTAGGGCACATTTAACCATGCGTGCTAGAGATGTTTTGATTCCATTTTTCTCTTGGTGCAGTTTAAAAAATACCAACATATATTATTTATTACGGTATATACGGTACACATATCGGAGGTATTGAAGTACTTTGCTAGGAGCTTGACACACTGCTTTTTTTCTCCACAGGCGATCACTCATACTAACGGAGTGGATAAGGTGGTTCCTGGACTGTATGCCTGTGGTGAGGCGGCATGCGCCAGTGTCCACGGTGCCAACCGACTGGGTGCCAACTCCCTGCTGGATCTGGTGGTGTTTGGCAGAGCCTGCGCCCTCACCATTGCAGAGGAACACAAACCTGGTGAGGACCACTGTTGGATTGTTTAATCATTGATGATGCAAAAATGTCTACAAGAAGTCAAACACACACTCATACAACTTGCAGAACTTAAAAAAATCCTGTCAAGTTTCCGCAGCTCTTTTAGACATAGAGACGTAGGGTGATGAGAGTTGAGAAGTGTAAGTTCTTCTTCTGTTTTAATGTCAAATAACACCACTACTTTGTCAACACTCCAGAATTATAGCTGACATCAGAAGTTTTAGTTCATATCACGTCGCTGCTGACTCTGATGTGTTGTTCTCCTTTCAGGAGAGAATCTGTCTCCTCTGAAGTCCAGTGCAGGAGAGGAGTCTGTGGCCAACCTGGACAAGCTGAGGTTTGCTAACGGAAGCCTGAGAACCTCTGAGATCAGACTCAACATGCAGAAGGTAGACACACAAGCAGGCACACAAGCTGATGACAAACTGACATAGTGAAAAAGGAAAACTATTTGGAAGTGTGTAATCAGAAAGTAATTAAACATCACAATAGCTTGGGTTATTCACTGCACATTGGACACTATACATTGGTAAAGAATATTCTGCTGAGATCCCTCACAGTATCAACTGGCCTGTGTGCGCATCTAGTATATTTTTCAAAATCTCGGACAAACTTGATCTGTATAGAAACATGATTTATGCGTGTGTTTTTCTGCCTCTCTATTCAGACCATGCAGGCTCACGCTGCAGTGTTCCGTACTGGCTCTGTCCTGAAGGAGGGATGTGAGAAGATGGATGCTATTTACCAGAGCATGGATGATATCAAGACCTTCGACAGAGGTACGTCACCAAACTGTGTTCCTGTTTCTGTCGGTTTACAATTCCACGTTCAAAAGATTTCCTTATTTGTCTCACTGGAAGGCAAGATACTTAAAGTATTTTTTCTTCCCTCCTTTCCAGGCATTGTGTGGAACACAGATCTGGTGGAAACCCTGGAGCTGCAGAATCTGATGCTGAATGCCGTCCAGACCATCAACTCTGCTGAGCAGAGGAAGGAGAGCAGAGGAGCTCACGCCAGAGAGGACTTCAAAGTCAGTTTTATCTGAATTTATCAGTATATATCAGTGGTCTTCTTCGATGTCTTCTTCATGTCTGACACCCCTTTTTCATCCTGAGATAATTGTATATATTTTTTCTTCATCAACACACCCACTCGCTCGCTGTGAATCCTCCGGATAAACCCCTGCTGTATTCTCACATGGGCTCATTCAGACAATCTCCAGAGTTTTTACTCTAGAGGGCTGTCAGGAGAACCTCCGGAGAATGTCCGTAGCAACTGACTAGGGACATTTGTGTTCTCACATACAACCCCTCCTGATTATTTCAGGAGATTATCTGAAGTTCAGTGCATGTTGTAGTAGTAGTAAAGTAGCTTCACTCTCTCTCTTCTATTCTAAGCTGACTTTGTATTCCTTATTGTGTCTGTATATAATTACATAAACAAGCAAGCATAACACCTCACTCCTGATAACAGCCGCTCCCCTCTCTGTAACTTCCAGGACCGTGTCGACGAGCATGACTACTCCAAGCCCGTGCAGGGTCAGGAGACGAAGCCTTTCGACCAGCACTGGAGGAAACACACTATGTCCTACGTTGATACCAAGACTGGCAAGGTACACCCAGTGTGTCCAGTGTGTTCTCTACATTTTAAGGGTAATGGTGTGTGTATACATTAAATACACCTTTTGCCTTTGTTTGATCACAGGTGACCCTGGAGTACCGCCCGGTTATTGACACCTCTCTGGATGAGCAGGACTGCGCTCACGTCCCACCTGCCATCCGCTCTTACTAAGAGACCTCCTCTTCCTCCCCTGGTCCCTTCCCTCATCTCCGCCTTACTCAATGATCTACTATTTAACAAGATACATTTTCTGTAAAGGAGATGATGTTTTGGGACAAGTTTTGCTTTCAGTTGCACATTTGTACTCATTTAGAAATGGTTAAATACACAACTGTCTTGTCGACTTCATCCCTTTGTGTCACTTTCCTGTTTCCTCTCATTTTTTTGGTCTTGTGTGTGCATCAGGTAATATCAACGTGCTCTTGTGACCTCTCATGCTGTGTGAGCTGGTTTTGTGTATCCATATACCTTGAAACACTCAAGACAGGTGAAGAAATGTGGATTTTTCAGCTTTTAGCTGATGAGCACAGGAAAATATAAAAAGGAATAGTCAACGTGTTACAACACCTATGCTCGACTTTTTGTGACAACACTATAGTTTCATTTCGTGGTCTTGCATTGCATTAAGAATGTAGGCACAGTGACAGTTGGTCAAATCTGAGAAACCTTTCAAATTCGAGCTGAAGTGAGGAGATGATGGAAATTATTGTGATGTGAGATCCAACTGAGACAGTCGCACCTTAGAGGAAGTGTTGAGTTTGTAAATATTGCATAAATGTACAACAAACATGGCAACTTATACTGTATGTACTTGTTATGTACTACTATGTTAAGTATGAAGTAATCTTTTCTCACATACCATTGCCTTAGGTTTTTGATATTTGTGTGGTCTAAATGGTTAAATACATATAACTCATGTTCGGTAGATAATCAGCTTTAGGTTTATCAATATATTCCTGTAAACCAAATGAATCAGCTTGAATCTTTTTAGCCACATGGTGTCGGAACAATGACATGTTTTTGTTGTGTTGTCATTATCTCTTGAGGGTAAATTCCAGTGAGGCTCAGTGAAGTGCACAGAGCTGTTTTAGGTATTGGGCCTTTTAGATAGTAAGTGATTTGTGTTCTCTCATAAGTTATGAATTATTCAGAGTCCAGACATCAGTGTCAACTCTAAGTGCTTGAAAAGAAGATGAGATTCGAGTGGATTCTACAGAAACAGTCGCGTGTGATGTCAACTTTAAGTGTGATTCCCCCACCCACTGGAATTCACTTCCCGCGCCTCGACTACAACTTTCACAATTTAACAAATGCATGCGTTTGTTGTACTGAATCGCTCCAAGGGTAACATAATTTATTTGGCTGTTTTTAAAAAACAATTGACAAGTTTTTGCCATCTGCATGTATTTTCATATGTTTAATAAAGTGTACACCATGCATAGATACAAAATCTCCTGGTTTGTCTTCATCTGATGTTCAAAGAGTGGACACACTATCATGAACACCTACATACTTAAATTATATGCAGTTAAAAATCGATATAGTAAATATATCATGTACCTAACATTGAGTTTTGCACAAAACATTTCAGAGGTATGACACGTTTAACTTAAAGGGGACATAGCATGCCCATTTTACCACAAGTTGATATGGTTCCTTGGGGTCTTAATGAAATGTCTGTAACATACTTTGGTCAAAATACCACAAGGATCATATAAAACAGCACCCTTTTTACCCTGTATAAAACAGCCCTCCACAGAGTGACCTCTAAATGCTAATGAGCCAGCTCCCCCTCCCCCATGATTTTAAACGATATAAATTACATATTTTATATGATATAAATTATCAAATATGCATCCCATACTTTGTATTCCCCTTCTGTTGTCCTGGAGTTTTAATTTTCCCAATCACATAATTAAATGTCCCCCTCTGCCCATCCACTACAAGCACACAAGCAGACAGAGCACTACAAGACCATGTAGGGAGACTTCCAGTTCCTTGTTACGACACAATACCCAGGAAGCGCAATCGAGTCGCTCAAGCATGACGTTTCTGACTTAGAGGAACTATAACAAAACGCGCGAGTGTTTTTTCCCCAGAGTTTTGGGGTTGGTAGACATGCCAGATACCCACATTAACCTGTAGAAGCACTAATAAAGTGGAATTTGCATGCTATGTCCCCTTTAAAAGAGTTTGCAGCTTTTATTGAATACAGTTGCATTTTTGTCCACTGGGGGCAGCAGAGGAACATTGTTGAACTAGAAGATCAGCAGTAGGACAACCTTTGTACGTGTGTGTGTGTGTGTGTGTGTGCACTCTGTGCTCACATTTAGCTGTGAAAAAACACTTACAACAGAAAGTTCAGCACACACTTCCTGTTGGCACAAATGAAAGAACTGTCGAGGGGAAATAAAGAGATTTTTTTAATTTTAACATTTTGTGTGCCACACCCTCTGTTGAATTAGTTTCTCAAGTTCATATGGGGAAACGGTTGAGAAAATAAAAACAGAGTAAACATTATTGTAAACAGAAGTTGCTGCAAAGTGACTTTGCGATTAAATAGTAATGCTTATTCAAGTTTGTGGTTTGTATCGTATATATATATATATATAGTAAAAATAAAAAGATAGAAAGGATATTTATAATGAAAATATATAATACAGACAATTTTAGTGATAATGGTACTGGACTTTCCTCCTCATGCAAGTGACCTGTCACTAATTCCCCTTGTGGTCCTCTTCCTAATATTGTATGTAACACATCTGCACTGCTTTTATTTCATTATTCCAGCTCTAGGAATTAATTTCAGTCAATGTAAGTGCAATGCAGGCAGTAATGGACAAGACAGGGTTAAAGATAAAAGACATAGACAAACACACAAGTACAGACAAGGTAGAGGGTGTGGGAGGAACAGTAGCCCTCTTTGAGTGGAGCTGGAGCCAATCGCAGCTGACATTGGGCGAGAGGCGTATTATCATATTACAGGGCTAACATAACATGTTGGCTGTGGGTAAGGAGTTGGAGAGGGTCGGCAACTAAACAGAGGGTCACTGGTTCAAGCCCTGGCTCCTCCAGTCTGTATTCTGAAGTGTCCTTGGGCAAGTTTCTGAACCCCAAAATTGCAGACAGTGTATAGTGTATGAATGGGTGAATCTGCTATATAAATACAACATACAGAGACATACACATATTCACAGGCTCCAATTAATCTGCATGTCTTTGGACTGTGGGAGGAAGCCAGAGAAAACCCACACAGACACAGGGAGAACACAGGAGAGAATGCTACCTCCACACAAATCGGGATTCAAACCATCTCCCTGTGAAGCGACACTGCTTACCACCTGTGCTGCAACCTATAGACCGCAACACATTGAGGACACATAGATAAATGCACAATTATTTTTCCTCTACTAAGGCAATGTAAAACATTCAGTACCTTGGAAAGACGATACAGAAGCACTGTAAAATCACATTCACACAACTTAGGGCAGCAGTATTTGCCCATAAGGATATAAGACAGACGAAGATTAGAACATTTTATCTGTTCTAAAATCCCCAGCAGCACCATAAATGTTCTTATGTATTGTGACGAACCTTGTTAGGATCTGGCACTGCTCAGTTACAAATCATCACAACAGACCACGGCACAAGTGATTTTTTTCTCTCAACATACGTCACTTTTATTTATAAAGAAATCTGGTACAAAGTAAAATCTTTTTTTCAGCTATGGTTAAGAAAACAGAAACAGACATTAAATGACAAAACCACACCCCGACCAGTGAGACATGACACAACTTTCAAACACAGAACCACAGCCCCTGATTTATAAACTGGCCATGTCCACCACATTGGCTACACTATTGCTAAATTTCTGCTGATATTGAGAGAAGCTGTGAGTTCCTGTTCAACTGGAAGAAAGGGGAAGCCTTCCCTGTGTGGTGTGCAAGTTGAGCTCAGAGACTATCTGATGACAAACAGACACTATTTACTTCACTTGTTCAGGGTGAGCTTCAAACCCCTCCTTTTTTGAGTTATTTTTAAGGCATTACTTTGCTGGGTTTTTTTGCGATTCTAGCAAAGCATACTTCTAAGCGGGTTACAGGGTGTTAGTGCATTTTTATAGCCAACAAATCAGTTGAAAAGGCAGCAGTGGTCCCCCCATCACACAACCAGACAAATCTCTTTAAAACCACACAATGAATAAACATTTGCAATTTGAACACAAAATGTAAAACTTTCTTTGAATAAAACATGAAGTCTGCATGTGTGGAAGAGCAACATGGACCCGAGACGTGATCTTAAGGCATTAACGTGGAAGAATGTTTGACTAAATAGCATATTTTTTTGATGTGTGATAACAGAAAGAACAAATCACAAACAAAAAGAATTGTCGATGGAATGTGAACACAGTAAAGCTGAAGTGGTTACTCTGCATTGTTGGAACGTAATGGAAACGTAATTACAATGGAAAAAGCTTCTGAGGTCTCTTTAAAACAAGTGGCCAATTACTTAAACAAATATCAGAAACTTTTCAAAAGCATTTTAGCAAAAAAGGTGATTTCAATCATGTTAGCAAATATAAGCCCTTTCTGATGGTCATGTTCCTGACGTGGTTCGACAACCTGGTGTAGAATGATTATGGGGACAAGAAATATGGGAACAATTTTGAAGCTGATTTATTGGGAGATGACAGTCGCCACAACCACGATGTAGACAACCATGACGATGGAGAACAGAAGTCCGATTCCCAGGCCCACATGGTTCAGTGTCCGGGCCAACCTGCTGCTCCGCTCCGCTGCAAGCTGGTCACCGGCGTGGTTGGCTTCACGAGTCTGAGGGTGAGAGCAAATATTTAAAACGTAAATGACTGAGCTAAATATAATATAACATATTTTTAAAATCCACCTTATGTTCTCAGATGTAAAGGTTAGATTGCTGTACCACAAATGAACATTATATTATCAAAGTATGTATGATAGGGCCTCATCTGCAGAACAACAACGTCATATGATTCATTGTTTATATCAAAATATTGATATATACACAGGATATTTTCCTAATCCATGGTCCTTTACAATTTAAATGTGAGTCAATTTTGTTTATTTCTTACTTTAATGCCATCTAGACTTGCGCATGTTTTGAAACCTTTGACCTGTATTTCAAACATCACAAAATAAATCCTGCCCATCTGGTGTATGACAGTTTTGCAACATCTCTAACGTTAATAATGTTAATGAAAGCTACAGCAAGAACAGAGTCAGCTTAGTTTAGCAATAAGATTCAGATGGAACAGGAGGAGGACACGTTAAACCAGGCTCTGTCCAAAGGCAACAAGTCTGTCTCAGGATTTTGTATAAAATGAAACAATGATTAGTTAATTATTGAGCTTTAATTGTGCTGATAGGCAGGTTTTGTCTCTTTTGGACATAGATGTTATTGTTTACCAGTTTTCCAGTATTTCTACTAAACTAAGCTAAAGGTCTCCAAACTAGTCCAGTCATTACTTTACATTGACACTACATTCATGTTCACTACTAACTATTACTGTGTTATATCTATCATCAAATGTAACCATATAACACCCACCCCTCAAATTGGGCCAAATGGATGCAATGTTCCCTGTTATTCTCCTCCTAGATATTTACCAGGTTTCAGTCTCATAACAGTTAACTCAGTGAAGGGGAAACAAATGGTCAGCAAATGTGTTTGACTACATTTTGAGGCAAATTCATCCATGAAATCAAGACGTCTTACATGTAAAAAAAACAGTCTTGGACCTCCCCCTGCTGCTCAGGGATTTTAGTTCCTTGTTTAAGGTCTTAGAGGATTCAAAACACAATGTGTGCTGTATATTACAGCTAAATACAGTTTGGTTGTACACAGTCAGGTTGTGGAAGTTCCTTCAACTGTCATGATAAACTGTCTAAAGCTACATTCATACTGCAAGGGAAGGACTTGAATTTCATAAGAACCAGTCACAGTGCAACAACCTTCTGTTTTTACTGGCACTTAACTTGCTGTGAAACCGTCTGAGGTGAGTGTCTTTGAATACTTGCAACACCTACTGTATGAATGCTTTGCAGGAAATAAAACATTTGTTATGTGCAGACCTCTTTATAAACAGTCAAATGGTGCAGACGTGACACAAATAGTGACTGTGGTCAGTGAGCTGATGCTGTACGCTGTAAAAATGGGTAATGTTGGTTTTTAAGGATGTTTGAAGCCTAAATCTTGCCCTTGACTAGTGAGGGTTTTTAGGTTCGTCTTGAGTGAGCCTTTGAGAGTTAGTCTGGTTTAACCAGTAGTTATTACTCTGAAGGCTGCTGCAACATGTTCTGCTGCTACAGAGGAAATAAACTGAGTCAGCTGACCGAGCAATTGGGAAAGTAAGTCGTCTATAATCCTCCAGGCAAACTATCACTTTGAAAAGCAGCCAAACGCTCTTATAGTGTCAGATGGTTAAGGGAGGATAAAAAGACTACAGTTGCAATTAATTTACTGGGAGTCCTGTTTTACCAAAGTTAGCTTGTATTTCGCACGATGCGATTGCCAAATATTTAAAAGGTTTACTCCAGGACATAGAATTTTAGTTAAAATTTTCTTCTCACAGTGTGCTCTGAAAAACAAAAACATGTGTTGATAATATCATATGATATAAATCACAAGGTTATAATGGTTACGGTGATAAAGTGATATGAAAATGTATCTTGCTGCTGCTTAAATGTGTCTGTCTATCTTCATGCGGTCAGTGTGTCTGTCTGTAGTTCTCTCCCTGGTCTTCTTCCTATTCACTGTGGATAGCGATGGGGCCTGATATTTGTGAGAAAATCACAGAGAGAGCAGAAGTGAAAAGAGCTGATGAAAGAGGATGGAACAGATTTCAAAAGCCTGTGGAGCCTTTCTCACACGTGGTGAGACAACCCCCCCCCCGAAAAAAAATCATGGTGTCAAAGAGTCGAGCCTGTTGGTTTGACTAGGTGAAATTAAAGGCTGGACATCCACAGTTCACAACTCTTGATTTCGCTTCACAAAATCAAGAGTTGATTCATTTGACAATTTTCACTTTAAATCTTGATGATTCAGTTACATCAGATAAAAAAAAAAACAGCTGCTTAAAGCGCTTTTCAGAAAGCATCCTGGGAATTTAGATTGTGTGAACCAAACTGAAGCCACACTTTAATATAAAATTGTGATGTGATGGCTGATGTCTACAGACAACTGTTAGCTAGCTTTAGCTCCCTGGCAAGGACACAATAAATAGCTAATTACATACACAGCTCACTCGATTTCCACGGCCTGACATCTGGGAGCCAAAGATAATCTCTCTTCAGCAAACAAACCACTCAGATCAGTGAGCAGAGTACTTCTTCAGTCTGTCTCTCTCATAGATGAGATCTCTCCGAATTCCCGAAGTCAGTTTAACCACAGCTCCACATAGACTTAAACTATCTCAATGACTCAATGTGGCTCATTGGTCATTGTACATCTTCAGACGTAATAAAACAACAGAAAAAACATAACAAGCCTCCATACTGCGAAACAAGGTCAGTTACACCGTGTTTTAAGCCTAAAGGTTCACCAGAAGTGGCTAAGCTAGTGGACGATAGCATTTCCGACGGTCCCTGAATGCACCTAGTCGGAAGAAATCAGCTGACTTTTAGGCTTAAAACACAATGTCAATGACCTTGTTTCGAATATGAATGTTGGGGCTTGCGGACACCTCGATGACACCACAGGAGCAGTATGGAGGCATGTTGTGTTTGTTCTGTTTTATCACGTTTGAAGACGTAGATAACGAGTGAATTTTTATTTTTGGATGAACTATCCCTTTAATTTAAGAGGATAGGTGGTGTGAAAAAAAATGCAGGATTTTTTTTTCCTGGGGAGGACCCGCAGCCCCCTCACTTGAGTGTGGATACCCGTCACTTCACCTGGACTTATTTTTAACACACAAGGATCATTTTTTTTGCAGTGGGGGCAGGAGCAGGCCAGCCATAAATTCTAGAGGGAATCTAACACAAAGCAACCCCTTCACTACTGTACTAGCCCTAATAACTTCTGATTAGTGTTGTTGTTTATTGTTGTGAAGTAAGCGCAGGCCAGCGCAGGAGTTGGCAGGGAGTGTAAACCTCGTTTATTGGTTTGTTGTGATATTTCCCCCGCTTTTTTTTTGTCATGGCAGGCCGCAACGTTTAATTGTTGCCAGCAGAAACACTTACATCACTACGTCTCAGGGACACAATAACACAATCTCAGTGCAGCTTATATTAACCTAATCAGGCTCCGGTTCACACACAAAAAACGATTTGCCTGTTGGTTCGGGTCGGGCTGTATTTTTTTCTTTTCGAGCCTGAACAGAAAACTCTACCCCTCACCAACTGTGTAACTTTCCAGGTTTGCTCCCCCACCAGGCACCCATGAAAGCCAACTACACAAAAATGTATTTTAAAAAATCTGCAATTCAAAGCCTTATTAAAAAAAAAATATATATATATATATATATATATATATATCACCTACACATTTCAAATAAAAAGCATGAAATGTCTGCCAAATTTTGCCCCTCACTTTTGGCATCACTTTGATCACTTGCTGGAATATTACTTGACACCTCGACCAAACATTCCATCATTCCTAACCTTCACTCCCACGATGTGATTCAGCTCAGGGCCTGTATCTGATTGGCTGACGGCAAAGTCAACACTGGCAATGCATTCCACTCTGTGACACTGCTCTGTGTACCTCTGGTTGACACACATGTACCTGTTTTCATACTAAAGACCTTTACACACCAAGTTCTGTGGATATTTTTTCAGTCACCAGGGTCTATGTGGCTGTTGTTGTTGTTTGTGCATGGCTAAACAGACGTAGCCTCAAAGCTGCAGCCAGTTTCAAGGGAAGCCTGCCTTTATAATGTGAGCTCTGATTTTTAACTTCAAAAGGGCCACTAGGTAGGTCTTTAAAATGCCACATCTGGGATTTATTACAGTCTGACATTCTGGGGTGAGGCCCACCCAGGGGTACAAGGGTACAAGCTTGTGCCTGGTGCTTGCCCCCAAGAGAGAAAAAAGACACGCCTGAGACACTGGAAATGCTGATACACTGACCATCACAGATCAGGCTTCACGGTGATTCATCGCGAGGTAGCTAGAGTGGATTGCCTGTGTCGATTTAAAGCTGCACGGATCAATACACTATTTGATGTAAATGCAGTATTCTGCCCACGCCACCCTTGTGGAGCTTTTTAAGTGTTTTTTTTCTTCAGCTCTCTGTTTTCTTGCTTGCAGCAATCAATCTTGTTTCTAGTTCAAGAGGCAACTGTTTTTAGTGACAAATCTCTGATACCCGCTATACACAATCTACCAGTATTGAACGTCACATCGTCAAATTGTTAACAACTAGCGAGTAGACATAGTGGAGCATTTAGCAGCCAACAATTAATATTGTTCCTAAATTTATTGGGATGCAAATGTATTAAGTCCATGTCTCCACATGAATGCTAGGGTTGTTCAAAATGTCAATGAAGTATATTATAGTCCGCTGGGCTGCACAATAAATTGAAAATATACTGTAATTTTCATCAATAGGTTCAATATATATATATATATATATATATATGGGGGAAGTGTGCCACATAAATGATTTAAAACCACAACCTTCACACAGGAGAAAAGATCGGTCTCTTAATTTAAAAGAAATAATAATATGATTTATTGTGATAATTATCGAATGATGTGAAAATGTTTATCTTGATATAATTTCAGGCCTTATCGTCCAGCCCTTATAGGTGTTAGTGGCTGGCAGTAGTCAAATTACATTATTTTTAAACAGAAAACAAAAGGAGTCAGTTAGTTCATTAGTCATATTGACCTGGGGAAAATCCAGTTGAACAAATATTTGCATTCAATGTGGTCACAGCTACTGAACGTGTTTATTCAGTCTTTCCTAATGCATTTAACTGTAAGACAGAATACATCCAGTTATATCTAAATACATATTTCTTGTTTTAGGATAAATTAGGATCGGCGATCTTTGCTTTATACAATATTTAACTTAAGTGTTAATGTATTAAATGTCCATTTACATCCTTTATGACCCTCTGTGCTGCAGAATTCTCCACAAGCTTTAAGCCAATTTGACTGGCAGGCAACAGGTGTTTGTCTTCACATTATTCTCTGCAGCTCAGTTGATTAACACATAGCTCTCTCCACTGGGACTTGGATTCCTAAAACCGACCGTGTAACATCATGCAAGAAAAACAACACATTCTCTAATGGTATCATTTGGACTTGTGATGATAGATGAGAAGTTTTAGATGTAAGTGTTTAATCTTGTCATCCAGGTGGGATTATGAAATCCTATCAGTTTGTTAATGAGAAATTAAAACAAATCTGCTGATGGAAAAGTTGATAATCACATTTTGTGCTCATTCAGCTTAATGAGGAGCTCTCACGTGGTCCTTCATGGCAAAGCAGCAGTTTATTATGATCAGTGTCAACAGGTTATTCTATGTGTATCTGCCTTGTTGTGATGTGGGGGTAGAATTTTAGGTGCAGACTTTAATTTCCTTCCAAAAGTCTAACTTAATTTACATTTCCAATTTGTTTAACACGCTTCGATCATTTGCAAGAACACCACAAGCCTAGGTATGTACAGATGATCTAACTACTACCCTTACAGTATCTACTACTACTACTATTACTACTACTACATCTATATTTGTCTATACGTGTTATTAATCCATGTGTACTTGTAAAGCTTGATGATTGGATTGTGTCTTTTTGTGCTGCACTTTTTAATTAATTTGTTTTATATATGTTTTTATTTCACTTTTATTCTAATATGGACCTATGGTCTGACAAACAGCTTAACCCACTAAAAAAATGAATTGAAAACGGTATTTCTTTATTTTCTCAAAAACGTTTAACATTTGCAAATCTAATTGAATTAGGGACAGAGTAAACCCCTTTTAAACCCTGCAGCTGGCTCTGCAGCCTTCTTTTCAGTCTTTCAAATAATGCAAGAGGATCTGTCCTCATATGATCCAAATAGAGCCCAAAGTCAGCAAGATATCTTTTATGTAGCAAAATTAAACAGTAGATCATTTGTCTTCATGTTTTGAACTGATAATGTCTGAGCTTATCAATACTATGATCTCAAATAATCTAACCTAGATTTAGCAACTAGTGACATTTAGGGTTGCAGTTAGCAGTAGTATAAAAATATGTTTTAAGTAAAAAAATATTTTTGAATGTGAATAATTTAATCTATAATGTATTATAAGTGATTTCCATGTATTTTGATGATGAATGTTCTTACTGTTGCAGTAGAGGGGATCTGTTGACAGGAAGTAACTTATTATGACTTCACACTGTACAGACCCCTCCAGTTAATGTCTGGAGGTTAATCCACTGTCAAAATGAGCTTAGATGTGACGAGACAAAGAACCGTTTGTTGACGCTGCCATCGAGCGAGGAGTGGCTTGGCCACAGAGCACTGACAAAAATCTATTGTGTGGACACTTCTTGTGTTCAGCATTGTAACTCTCCACATCTCATCCAACAGAAGACAAATTCTCATTAATCTAGACATTTATAAGGTAAAATACTGTTTTACTTAGCAGGAAAGAAAGAATGTGTACATGAAATCAACGCTGAGTTTGTTTCACAAGAGGCTAAATCACTGGTCCTTTGTGCTTGAAATGCCACATAGAGGATGTTAAGTGGGACAGATTCAAGCAGTCATCCCCATCTCTCTCCGCCACACCCCGTCTCCTTATCTTTTATTTCCACTTGATCTCATTTCCTTCTCTGCCTCCTCTTCTATTTACCTTTCCAGTAATAAACTCTGTGAAGTAATACAGGAACACACACACAGTTTGACACACACCAAACCCTAACCATGGCTGTCTCTTGATTGTCCCTTAAACACTTGTACTTCCAACTCCCTCTTTGTCCCTCCTGTCTTCCCAAATCTTTCATTTCTTCCCGTCTCTTCTTACCTCTGAATCACTCGGCTCCATGTCCTCAAAGTTCATCCAGCTCCCTCATCATTTAGCCACATAAGAGAATAACGGAGGCACAATGAGGCGTCCTCTCCACTGATTTATATATAAAACAACTCAGGAGAAGAATGAAGTACTTACAAGCACTTACTCCTTTTTGACAATGTTTCTATTTCAGTTTCTAAGGGGACTCAAGCAAGCCTGTCTATACTGCAAGGCTTATTAGATCCTTGTGACAACATCGTGATCACCATTCATGCTATTTATAATGCTGTTTATAGATACAGGCATTTCACTGAAATGGTTGCGTAAAACAGAAAAGTCAGCGAGTGAGAACTGCAGTGACGATACAAGTGGGTACTATGGCGCATGCAATGTAACACATTGTCCACACTTACTGGACTCAAATTTCGTGTTTTCAAGACACATTATTGCAACAGAGGGACGGGCAGGAAGGAGGGACAGAGACACGTCTATCTTCAAGGAAGCACAACAGGAAAATGACGGGCGCTGTACTGATCATCAACAAATAGTTCTCAACAGACGGGAATTCATTCTGCTGTTTATTGCAGTGTAAACCCAGGAAAGCCTTGCTTCCTAACGTCACTAATGCCACCACACATGTGTTAAAGACTTAAATAACACTTTGAAAGTCTGTTGAGCCAGATGAGTAGGTAAACTATAGTTCAATAAGTGTAATGAACGAAACAGGGTGAAAAATCACGATCTGAATACAGTGCAGCTGTAACTTAAATCACTTGAACAATGCACCTAAACGGTGAATCTGACAGACTTTACTTTGTGTCGGTACAACAGATCAGCACTGTGAAACTGCTCACATATAACCACTGTGCTTTATGAGAATCAAACAGTTCTATATAACTAGCTAGCAACCACTTAGTCCGGACTGAAATATGTCAACTTTAATATGGACTGCCATACGTTTGGTGCAGATATTCAGAGTCCCCAGAGGATGACTGATATTCTGACTTAATATTTTGCGCAAACATTTTTAGTTCGGAGTGATGTATCACAATTGGATGGATTGCTATGAAATGAAACCACAAAATTACTGGCCAATTAACATCAGTTGTGCACATGCACAACGGTAGCAGACGAACACAAATATTAAATGCCAGAAATACAGCATATGATCATTACCAATGGGCCTCATTCACTAACATCAAATGTTCTTACTCTGCCCACAAAATAAGTGCGTGCGCAAATTCCAGATGAAAAATACACACCGGAGAAATTAACCTTATTTTATGATGGCGTACATATCAATTATGTGTTACAAAGGGAATAATGTTTCAACCCCAGTGTTTTAAACATGATGACCCTTCTTATGGTTAGACATGGTTAGACATATACATGGCCAGATAACCTAAACCTGTACTAACTACCAAACTATCACACAATCGGCTCTTGCAGTCCTCACAGCTGAGGTGGATTCAATCTTACGGTGTTAGTCTTATCTACTAACAGTCAGTCAGAGGTGTGTAAATCCATCATGGAAACTGCAGTCTGTTAAGTACACTTTGCAACAACTATATTTATTCTACCCTTTCTTGTCCCCCAGCTACCGAACTACCAACTGCAAATCTAATTGAGTTATATCCATTACTTCTGCACTGTGTATTGAATGACTGGAACCATATGGATGCATCTATTGAACTGCAAACATACTCTTATGACATTTTGCGGCCCATTTTAACAATCTTTCACAAGTGACTCCAGGACAATTGTGCATGTTCTATTTCCACACCGCTCTGTTTGTCATTCATGCAGCTACAATATCACAAAGAGTGTGCTCAAAGGAATGCAAATGTTCTGCAGAGAAAGAATAATTTGATCTGGGAAATGTTTCCATGTGTGTTTCAGAGTCCTATTCCAATGTTTGACCCTACAAGGAAATGTTAAGGTGGATGCTCCAAAGGTCTTTGTCATGTAATGAATTGTCGTCATGAGGTCTGATGTAGGGGAAAGTAACAGATGATAAGGACGTGAGTAATCAAAAGTACATAGGATATGTTCACAGAAAGCAAATAAGCAAGGTTACGGCCGATGTTTAAGAGCAGGAGAGGAGGAGAGCAGTCGCCAATGAGGAAGTTATTATTCAGAGATCAGATTTGTGAAATGTTGGATATCATATTGTTGACTTTAACGCATGTGATTTGCTGCAGTGAAATAGGATATGAGTGTTCAGGTTGGAGTAACCATGTAAAAAAAAAAGGGAGCTAGAGAAAGCACACTATCACAGCCTTTAAGTAAATACAGCAACAGATTAAGTCATACCAGGGTTTTCCACTGGGTTTTACATGAATAGGCTAAAGCTCAATGTAAACCAATCTTTTGAGAGGACATGTTTGATCTCTTCTGTTCGACGGCCACGACTCCATAAGCGAAGAAAGATTTGGTCTTTGCAGTAAAGCATCAGATAATTCCCTGTGGTGAGCTGCAGAGATACATGCAGCAGCAGTATATATATATATATAGGATCTTCATCATGATTACATCACAGGATATGGCATGTTCTAGTCAGGTAAAGGCTTCAGCCGAGTCTCAGAAAAGATTAGCAAAAAAATCAAGTTTTTTACTTGTGTTATTTGCTTGTAAAGTGTCTGTAATTGGTTAGAAAATAAAAGCACAGGTTTTTCTGAAATCCAAGATTTCTGCCTCCACCACATAACAAGAAAGATGTTCTATTTGAAACTGTTGACAGCGAGCGAGATTTCATTTTCTTTTGAGATTTTACCCCCCGAAGACAATAAGACCATCATTAAAACTGAGGCATATTATTGTTATCACACGGATTGATTGATGTGCACAAATATGTGAACAATTAGTTAAAAAATTCAGCATAAAAAGAAAAATAGGTGTAGGTTTTATCAGACTTTTTAATGTTGTCAGGATACTATTATTGCTTGACTGGCTGACACGTAATATTTATTAATAGTCACATAAGACACCGAACATTTAAACCAATCAGTGGCTGTAAGTGTGGTGGATGAGAGGAAGCGGACTTTGTCTCGTACCATGTGACAGATGATAAATTTCAACAGCAGTCTTCTGACAAAGTTGTTAACCCCTTAAGCCAAACTGACTTAATCATGTTGGCATTTCTCTGGTAACATTTCATCTTTGCTGCCATGGCAAAGATTTTGGTGTCATGTGCGACTGAAACTGTTCCTTGGTGCACTGGTGTACCCAACATTAAGCTGATGTGTCGTGTTGCCTCTCTCATCTCCCCCCTTTCAGTCTGAGAGTGGAGATAACACTCACACACACAGACCGCGAGCCGGCCCGATCCCCACTCACTCACACACACACACACACACACACACAACAAAAGGTGTGAATACAGGGTTTCCACTACAGACCAGCGCCGCTGCTTCAGGATCAGAACAGAGGCAGAACACGAGACGCGACACAGCCAGGATATCAGAGTTAAAGTGACAGGAACGATCCGGATTCATGATCCAACATCATCGATTAATAACTAAATACATGTCATTGTCAGGTTGTGTGTGAGAAGAGTGACGAGCAGTCAGACACACACAGAAACACACACACAATCCTAAAGTGAAATGCTGCATACCAACCTAACACAAAAGATTATGCAGGATTATGCTATAATATCATTATATCAGTGGTATAATATGGTTTAAAATATGCAAATTATATAATTTATCGAAATTTGGGATAATATCTTGTCCAACAAAAGTTTGAATTGTGACAGACGTACCTTAACATTTTTAATAATGCACCAAGTGAGATGTTTCCTTGCACAGTTTACAGCTTTAGTTCTCTGGGAATTTCTTCTTCGTATTCAAGCAAAATTGGTGTTGTACAATGAAATATATTGTGTGTATTTATATGTACATATAAAGCAAAAGCCCCCCCCTCCGAAAAACACATTGCCCCTGTGCCAAACCTCTTGATCAACAGGCAACACTGCATTGAAACCAGAAACCAAACTCCACACACATACAGCTGAAATCTCATTATAACTTCAGCTCTTGCCTGATAGTTACTTAATTAAGTGTCTGCACGTCCATGGTAACAGTGCAAACAGAAACTGCTGGCAGCAAACAGAATCGCCAAAAATGTAAACAACCTTTGGGGAACAATAATCAGGTTCAGTCAATTTTGGATTATCACAGATCATTCAGTATACCCATAAAAAAGACTTGTGATATAGAAATGTAAATGATCCTCCTTTAAAGGGAACCTGGCCTGGATCAGATGTTAATATAAACCTAGTGATTCAAGTTTGTTGACTCTATCTTACATAACTTTGTACGTGCTGAAGTTCATGTTTTCTAAAGTTACTCATTGCAGTCATCTGGAGCTGCATGTGTAGCAACAGCACCAATAACAATACAGGTGCTTATATCACAGCTCTGTAAAACTTTTATATTGTATCAGCTGAATATGTTCCATTTGAAGTAATGGTACGTCATAGATATGAAGCCTTTGTTTCATATTAATACCGGTTAGTATTAACATAGTATAGCTTTTATCAAAAATACTATTATGGTATTCATATAATCCGATTAGGTTCAGAACAATGCGGTGATACCGAAGTGTCAATCTACTGTTATTGAACCAAACTGTGAATATGTGTGACTCCTGTATGAAATATCCTGGATAAGAAGGTTCACACAAACACAGCAGGAGCTAACGTATTTAGGTTTCTGTTTCCCTGCATCAGGGTGTAGTCGGCTCAGTCCTGAAGCCTTGGGGCTCTTCCAGTATCTGTTCACTAGCGTAACGGCGCTGAAGGCAGACACCAAAAGGTTTCTGGCTGAGTGGCTGCTCCAGATTACAGTCAGATGATTCTGCTTCTGTAGATGCAGACAGGCATCACTCAGTTGACCTACGTGCCATACGAAAAAATACCTTTATTATTGGACTTTGGTCTGTACATATTAACCAGGGCGTGTTCAATAATAATCACCTAATCACCTAAGAAATTGAAAAATAATTCTTGGATCCGCCCCACGATCCAGATCTGCACCAACATTTAATGGGTTCTTCTCTGACCCCGACCACATGCTTCCACCAAGGCTTCAAGTTCATGTAGTGAAGACTTTTAAATGTATTTGATAAAAGGGATAAGGTCATAATAAGTGTATGAATTTTGTAATTATGGCCAAGGTTACATTGACCTTTGACCGTCAAATTGTAATCAGGTCATTTCTGTGTCTAAGTGAATAATTGTGCCAGATTTAATGAAATTCCCTGATATATCGCTTTTATCCTGGGGTCAAAGTGACCTTGACTTGTGACATTAGACCAAAATCTGACCAGTTCATCCAATGGGAAACATTTCTGCCAAGTTTGAAGGAATTCCCTCCCAGTGTTCTTGAGACACTGCATTTATTAGGCCAAAAGCAGAATGTCTTATAGTAAAATACCATCTTGTCTCTTTTGTCTCTTTTCACATTCTTTAAACTCAAGCAACAAATGACTTCCCTAAAATGTATGTTTTATTGCAATTTACAATTCAAACCATACAAGAAAGTCACCAGAGCTGTTCCATGGCAACTTTACAGCTTCTTTCCATGTGCAAATTTTAAATTTAGCTTTGACTCTGAAGGAAAGTGTGGTAAGTCACCCTCTGGGGGTATTTTTCCACTCTGAGGTTTCAAATCAACCTCATGGAAACAATCAGCCAACTCTTCCTCTCAAATATGTACTCTCTTTACGCCAAACAATTCCAGTGGGTCACAGAGGAAAAACAAACTCAATAATAAATGTTTTGAACACAAAACAGACCCACAACTGCTTTTATATAAACTGCTGAATTAATTCTAAACTCAAGTGATGAATATGTTACTAGAGAAAACCTTCTATGTCCTCATGAAGCTTTCTGAAGAGTAAATACTACATTCATGTCTTACTGATAAATGATGCTGTGTAACTTTGGATTGGAGTTTAACAATACATTCCTTCTATTACATAATTAGTTTTCTCAATTTTCCCTGGAAATCAGGAACCATGACCCTGTGATGCCTACAAAATTAAACAGATGTTTGCACCAACAGGAGAAAATGTGCAATTACTTAAATACTACTACAGTCCCCTCTATATACATTTTACAAAAAGAGGCATCAGATAAATAGATTAAAACTGAGTAAAAAAAAGAAATCAAGTCACTGATTTGTCATGATATTTTCAGTCAAATCAAATCTCTGAATCTACATTGTAGAGCAACAGATCAACACAATTATTAAATAATCGATGACAGAGCAAGGGCAAACATGTGGTTATTAAAGGGGGAGAACACGTGGTTATTAAAAACATGGCTGGGTACATCTGATCTAACACAAGATTAAGGACCACCGAATGTCTTTCTCAGCTTTTTGTTGCCAACATGTGCCATCTCTTCCTCACAGACCTACTATACCTAACTCTTGCGTTGCCACACAGCACGCATGCACGCCACAAATAACTGAGGCTGTTTAGAATGTAAAATGGAGGCTGTTTAGGCCAAACCAGTATTAAACCCAAGAGATACACAACCACTCCTGGTGTATCTCTCTCCCCCTCTCCCTCTCCTCCCAACTCGACCCGCCCACACTGAATCTTGTGGTTTCTTCTCATTACAAGGGAATTTTGTTTCTTTCCACTGTTGCCAACTGCTTTCTCATAGTGGGAACTTTTGAGTTCCACTATATAATTTTACAAGGGCTCAGCCTTAAAGTGTCTTGAGATAACATATGTTGTGATTTGGTGTTATACAAATAAATTAGAATTTAATCATGAGTATGCATGTGAATACGAGTGAATCAAACTCACTGAGATAGAGTAGATGAGGGCAGCAATGCCGAGTGGCAGGCAGCAGCACATCAAGGTGAATACGGAGTAACACATGTAGTCGCTGGCAGGCTCGGCCAGCGGACTCCGAGTCACGTACACCATGGGCTGGTGTACGGTGACAGTGGCCGGGTGTGCTGGGTACTCCTGACGCATGGAATGAGGCTGATGTCCGTATGCTTCGTTCCCATAAGGTGGTGGAGATCCGAAGCCCTGCAGGCCACAGGCAAGAAACACAATTCCAATAGGGCTGAGCCATAAAACAATATCAATAATTATCGCAATATATTTATCATCAATATTGTTCAATATACGTTATATTGATATATATCTAATGCATAATGCAAGCCCAGTGATGAGTTAAGATAAGATACCTTTATTTATCCTACAAAGAGGGAATTCACAATTGAAACAGCAGCACAAGACAGAAGCAGCACAAGGGGAAAACATAGTCATATATCGAGTCCTAAATTCTAACTAATTTTTCATGTAAAATGAAGGGAAAAGTGAGGAAGGCTTCGCAGTAAACAAGAAAACAGTTTGTCCTGATGGTGAAATATCCCATCAGATCTGTCAAACATAAGTGACACATAAAACTCAGAGGAAGTGAAACTAGACTGAATATGGTGTGGTTAGCCAGTCGTTGCTGTGACAAACACTTTGAGTTTTATTATTTTGCTAGTGTCAAAGTTCACATGTCTGGTTTATGATTTAACAGATTAATTTGTTCTCAGAAGTGGCTCCTCCACCCACATAAAAAAAACATGATACAAAGAATATAAAAGAAAAAAAGAAAAGTTCCCACAAGGACTGTTTTTAAAAGATAAGATTTGTTGATCCTATGCTGAAGAAATTCACAGCAGCAGAATGAGGTAGACAAAAGAAAAAAGAAAACAAAAGTAAAATAGGCAATGAAAGAGAATATGTACAGTACACACACCTTTCACTACAGATGGAAATATTATTTGAGGAGAAATATACTTTAAGTAAAATGCAGTGGCACAGGATGATTGCACACGGATGTATACTATATGTATAAATTATGTAAAAGGGAAATATTGAAATATACATACATATATATCCTTATATTACCTGCTTTAAGAATATTGGCAGTTATGGTATACAATATGAATGAGTATGAAAAAGGGTATGTGTAATATAGATGGGTATACTTCACTAAATAGCAGTGTTATATTTATTATAGAGGCAAACATATGGAATAATGTAAAAATAATTGTTTTAAGTTATACAGATGGGAATTAGTGCAGAGGACACTAATGTGCAAATGGACATCTTATTTTTTCATATTAGGGATGTGTACCTGCGGCTGTGGTGGGTATGCCATGCCGGGCTGAGGCGGGTATCCCATGCCGGGCTGAGGCGGGTACCCCGGGTAGGGGCTGGCGAGGTAGGCCGGAGGGGGCATCTGGCCCATGGAGGACTTCTCACCGCCGTAGTTCATCGCAGGAGCCGTGGGAGATTTACTGGGGTCCATTTTACAACTGCTTGTTCTCTGGTACTTCAGGAGAAGAAGAAGATGAATGTCCCCGCACGCTTCACGTCTTTTTATCCCGGTTAAAAGGTGTTGAGAGACTAAAGTCCACCGCCGCTACTTTCCCTCCGTTACCGTAGAGTAGCAAGACAAGTGCCAGTTAGAAGTTTACTCATTAAGTAAGTCGAGTAACGTACAGAGAACACGTGTTCCTGTCAACACCTTCAAAATAATAGTGAATGGGATTCATCATGGAAAAATAACTAACATATAGTCTCTCTCTCTCTCTCTCTCTCTCTCTCTCTCTCTCTCTCTCGCTCTCTCTCAATCTAAAAGCAACATAAGAAAATATTGTTGAATACAGTAACCTTATTATTGTAAGCTATTTTATTTAGTGACTTTATTATGGAGGGTTGATGTGTGGTTCCTGGTGTGAGCAGGTTGTTGGTTGGGACTCTTGAAGGGGGTTTTAACGGAAGGGGGTTCTGTGAAGGGAGAGGTTCTGAAGTGTGACGGAAAATGAACGGGTGTGATGTCCCGCTTCAATGACCATCTCTCGTGTCCTTTTTCGGCTGAGGCCTGACATATAAGACAACAAAACGCTCGGCTACAATATAGTAGGGCTATTTCATTTATAAAACATCTTTATTTATAAAACAAGGACTTAGTTAAAACAATGACAGGAATCATAAAAAGCATCAAATAACAAAGACTTAAAATCACGAAGGGGAGGTACTAATTTTAAATGAGCGATAATATCAGTGTTGCGGTTTAAAACAGCTGAATATATCTAAAGTAGCTTGGAGATTTACCATTAGATTGTAATCATTATGTGCATTTTGTAAGAAAAGAACATAAGCAAATTGTAAAGTTTTCTTACCAGATTAGCTGTAATACATTTCATACATATTGAGACCATTTTCAATTTCTTTCTCAGGCTTTTATAAAGAAATTAGTCTGGTTTCCGGTCAAATTCTGGCTACTGATGGCGAACTTGATAATCTATGATTGAATAAATTAAGAGGGTGGGGCAAAGAGTTGGGGCCTCTCACAACATGCAGGCTAATGAGGCGACCTGAGAAACAACCAGAGGAAACAACCATACAACGGTTGTAACTGTAACTGTTCCTATATGTGTCATGTGGTCTCACCTGAGATCAGATCCACTGACACAAGAGGTCACACGTCACACTGCAGGGTTTACAGAAACACCAAGAATACATGTGCACGGAGCAGTGGTCCGACTAGTATGAAAACATCAGTGTTCACTAGATGGAGCCAGAGCATTTCTAAACCCAAACACCTCTCAGGCATCACATGCATACGGAAGTCCCGGAAGTCCCAGAAGATGATATTTTTTTTATCTTGTGCGCACAAGTTATAATATTAGATATATTTATTCCAAGAAGAGGTTTGTGTTTGAATCACTCAGGTGCTCACAGTCACCAGATTTCTACCACAGCATGCTAATAAGCTAATAAAGTTTTATTTTCACTTAGAGAATGTGACACAATGACATTCTTGTTGCTCTTGCACAGAGACACAGGGTTGTCAGGAATCATTTGCTGAGCATACTGAAGGAAAACAGCTCAGCCGATGGGAGGACCATGTTTCAAACATAATACTTGAGAAACAAACTCTTAAAAGCTATAAATGCAACTTAGAAATGTATCTTAATAATGTGTGCGCACAAGATAAAAATATATACTGTTTTGGGACTTGAGGAGCTCTGTACATGTACACACCCTCCACACAAAATGTTGTGTTTCTTGTCTTTGTGTTTTAATGTTTTGTCACTTCATTATTTTTAATCAGCTCCAACTTAAAGGTGCAGTGTGTAAGATTTAGATGAAAGGGCTCTATTGGCAGAAATTTAATATAAAATAATCCTAGTGATAATTTCACTAGTTTGTTTCATCTAGATTGTATGAATTGTTGGTTTCTTTACCCAAGAATGGCCCCTTTATATTTAAATACTTTATATTTACATCGGGAGTGGGTCCTCTCTACGGAGGCCGCCATGTTTTTTACAGTAGCCCAGACTGGACAAACTAAACACCTTTTGAGTATTTATGACAACTGAAGGATGCCACAGGTTCTCTTTCTTGTTTAGAAGGGGAGAGTGAGGTGACGGGTATTCTGCTGAAACATGCAACTTCACCACTAAATTCTACAAACTGAACCTTTAAAGCCCCTTAATGGTTCACTCTTAGTGCTTGATCAGACCCTCGCATTTACATTTAAAATCTGCCACGGTAAAGTTTGATTGATATGCAGATTGCATTTGTTTATCTAATTGGACGCTTTCAGAGCCGGTTGTATATTTATATTTTCTCTTCCTCAGCTTCACCTGCTTCCAGCAGAACTCATCCTCATCATGTATTACAACGCCATCTTCACTGCCTGTCACTGATTTAACATCAAACTGTCCTCTCCATGTGTCACCTGCATCATTTTAACTTTTGTCTATGAGGTCAAGAATTCTGAATTGCCCAATATTAGTCCATTCATTTTATATTACAATCTTATATTCATTTCATTAATATTGGTCTGTTGATTTATATCAATTAATTATACAGCCAAAGCTGTTTTAAACCTAATTTAAAAATTTGTTAAGTTATATATGTTTTTTGTGGAGCCTGATCAATATTTTGGGGGTTAATGCCAATATTAAGGAGTAAAAAAGGACAATACCGGTATATTAGTCGATATATGTAAATAGAAAAAAAAGGCAATGATTTTTTAAGATGTTATGGTCACACCCTTATGAAGATACTAAATGGTAGTATACTATATACATTATCCACGTCTCTTTAAATAATATTTCTGTCTGAAGTGAGTGAGGTGTATATTCAGTAAATATTCTGTATTTTTATATTATTGCCTATTTCATTATTTCAGGTGTTCTCTTATCTACCTCATTTTGACTTATCTGCTGTTGTAACAAATTAATTTCAATGTTGTTTATCTACTTTTATTTTATTTTATGACAACGAAATGTAACTGAGGCTTGATATTTTTTGTTTTGACCATAAACTTTATCATAAATAACTACTAATAAAAGACGACACAAATACAACCAACTGTGTATATAGAACTTAGAATCAAAAACCGCATCGTATGCTCTGTAAAATAAGTTTTCCTACTGGCAGACTTTGATGCTGATACCCATGTTTGTGAATTGATCGGGCTCTACTTTTGTGATTCAGTGTCATCAGTTCAACATTATGATTTTATACAGTTGGAATGGGCTAGTTCACTGGTTTACTGTGGCGTATTGGCTGACAACTTGTAGTGCTACGCGAGAGTCCAGTTATGATGTATAGACTGGTTATAGCCTTGAATCACTCAACAATGATCAGTTTGAAAAAATCAACTAGATATTGAAAAGTATATTATTAATACAATATCTTAAAAGCGTTCAACAAATTCAACAAAGTCAAGCTTCAGTGGCTCACAGTGAAACACAACACACAGGGACACTCAAAGAAAAGTCCACCACTCAGTCGTTTCAACAGGTCTTTTATAGAAACATGACAGATTCTTTCTGTATCTCTGAACAGTGCAATCCGCTACAACTCCTCCATAAAGCTAAACATCAGACTCCGCAGCTTATCTTGAACTATCGTGGCCACATTGATTGTGTATATATATGACATGAAAGAATGGACAGCGGGTTAGCTTGGTCACGATTAGCGACTAATATCTACATCAATGTTTACCATACACATACATTACAGACAGCAAAAGTAGAGCGAGACACGACCTACAGCATGTAGACACTTGTTTTTTTTTGGTAATAAATTGGGGCTGTTGTGTGAAGTCACTTGAAGATGAAAGTAACAGTGACAATGTGTGTAAGTGTGGGTTTGTGTGGAGGTGCAGGCTGCAGGACAGTAGCTTATCAGGCAGCAAGCATCACACTTCACAGCAGCTACGCACAAGACTATTTCCTGTTGATCTCTCTAGATAAAAAAACAAACAAAAAAACAAAGAGAAGCCTCTCATTGGGTGACAAAAAAATCGCTGCTGCTCCTCCTTCTTGTTATCTCTTGGTTGCAGGTTTGGGAAGTCAGTGTGTGTTCTGATCGAACTCTAGCAGTCGCAGGAACGACCTGGACAGACAGAAAGACAGACAGAGAGGAGAGTGAGTTTTAACTATGTAGTTCCTCAATTTTCTGCTTGAAAATCAATGAATCAATCAAATCAAATATTATTTGTATAGCCCATATTCACAAATCACAATCAAAATAATTCCTACACCAAGGCGGTATGGGGGGGTGGAGTTTGCATGTTCCCCCCATGTCACCATAGTTTGCGCCTGCTTCCTCCCACAGTCCAAATACATGCAGATTGGGATTAGGTTGATTAATACACTCTTAATTGACCAGAAGTGTTAAAGTGACTGCACGCTTGTTTGTCTCTGTATGTTGGCCCTGGGATTCGGTGACAACTGGTCCAGTGTACCCAGCCTCTTGCCCACTGTCACCTGGAATTGGCTCCAGCTCCCACTGCGCCCATCAAAGGATAAGCAGTAAAGATAGTGGATGGATGGATGGATGAATTATACAATACACCAGGTTATAAAAAATAGAACATATTACTGTAAATTGTTTAACATTACTTTCCTCTAATTTGAATTTAAAGAACAAATCATGAAATATGTGAATATGTGATCCAAGCCGTAATTTTTGCTACTATTTAAAGCTGTAACTTTATTTTACATGTGTGAATATTTATAAGTGTGTGTGATATATCATGTATATATATATTAATTGGGATATATATTCATGTATTTTATTTTTTTCAATATATTCACATTATATTCATATATATTCATGATAGCAAAAGAGTAATTTGGATCTTACTCTCTGTATGTGGAAAATGAGACAGAGAATTAATAAACTTCCAGTCATTCTCTGATGTGGTGGAAAGGGGACGACGTGGGTGTGTTTGTGTTGTGTGAGTGTGTACTTGTACAGATATCTTTGTGAGGACCATTTTGAGCCTACAACCTAAAGAGTGAGGACATTTTGGGAAAGTCAGGACATTTTGTCGGGTCCTCACTTACTGACCCACCTTTAAAGGTCTGTTTCAGGGTTAAGATTTGGTTTTAGGTTAGGCATTTACTTTTGATGGTTAAGGTTAGGTTAAGGGGCTAGGGAATACATTCAATGAGTGTTCTCACTAGGACAGTTGTACAAACATATGTGTGTGTGTGCGTGTGTTTGTGTGCGCGTGCACAAGTGTGCAGTATGTCCCTGTAGGCTCCTGCTGAGTTGCTTACACACACTGTGTTTTTCCATGTGGGCCACCTGTGTATATTATCTGCAACAATGCTTAAATCAAACTGGTTTAGTTTTCCAGTTTTCCAGCATTATCTTATCTTCAGGAGTTAAATGAGTTTGAGCCTAGAGGCGAAAAATTAATAACATTAGAACTTAGGAGCAAAAAGACATGGGTGTTTTGAGTGTAACGGTCAAACCCTCAAGGGCATTGTTTACGGCTGTTGTTTCTGACACAAACCATCCCCTTCTTGCCCCTCCCTCTTACGCCTGCCAGACACCCAGAGTCCCACCACCTGTTGAACAGCGAGGTCCATGGCATCTCAGTCCAGCACTATGGGAGTTTTCCATACAATGTCAGTGTGTGTGTGACATACGGCCAGTTAACAGAGAAACAGATGGACAGTGTTTAAATATAACTTCAGACCTGAGCAGGACGTAAACAGGGTGATGAAATCCTGAATGTTTCAAATGGAAAAATGCTACATGTGTATGTACAAAGAAATGTTCAGAACATCTAGTTAGTTGTAATAAATGTTCTGGACTGGTTTTAGCAGGTTAAAGATGATGGTCTATTCTGTTGACATGCAGTAAACTGACTACAAATAGAACTGTCACCCTGAAGTTCTATGCCTGTGCAGTTTCAGTCCCTCCGTGTTCCTGACATAATGCATTCACAATAATATGAGCTCACCGGGACTTTTAACCTTTCACCACTGATGACGCCTCTAACACGCGACAGACGCAAAAATGAAAAAAAACAAACTAAAAGGATACAAATGTCTTCTCAAATCATCTTTGAGTCCAAGTGAACATTTGTGCCAAATTTGGAGAGAATAATGTGGATGCAGCTATGGTCTTGGTTGGTGAGGGGTTGGCTGGGGATAAAGTCTTACACCCAAAACAGTTACTTAGGTAATAGAGGGGTTTGCTGCTTGGTAAATATCTGCTACCTTGGTCAGAGAGCATCTGCTGAGCATTGCTTCCTGTCCTCCTCCTGCAAAAAGAAGAGAGCAGAGAGTAAGAGGAGAGTATTTCATCTAGTACAATTTTGTTGATGAAAACTACACAATCTGTGCTAACCTGGTCATACATACTACTTTTATTTATTCATGCATTCACAATTTTTCATGTCTAACTGTATGAATTTTTACCTCTTGTCCTGGTTGAACTTGCATCTGCAGTGGCCACCTACAATAAGAGAAAAAAGAAGCAATGATTTTCTTGATATTATCTTGCATTTGAGTCTGTTTATGACTTGTGTGTCTGTGAATGTGTGTGTGTGAGCCCAACCGATGTAAAAATCTGGTAAATAGCCCAGCCAATGTGACTGCACCCGACCCAAACTTAAATGTCATTCCCAAACCTGACCCCAACCTGAATAACATTTCAAAAGTTTTGCCTCAGTGTGTGTGTGTGTGTGTGTGTGTGTGTGTGTGTGTGTGTGTGTGTGTGTGTGTGTGTAATCTGCATCTTACTGAACAGGATGGTGATGCCAATGAGACAGAGGACGGCAGCTAGAATCAGGCCTCCGACACGCAGTCTGTGGTAGTCTGCACAAACACATCATCACCATTAGACAAGGAACAAAAACAAGCTAAAACCAAATTACCTCACAATTAAAAAAACATCAAGAAAATTACAATATTAGTGCCGATGGCAGATATCATCTCCCATTAACTTATAAATGATAAAAATGGAAAAATAACAAAGACAAAAAAACAATGCATTACCAAAAGTAAATGGGTCGTCTTCCGCTGTAGGGAGAGAAAAAGTAGAGCATTAGAGAAAATCTGGTGTGATGGGGATATACAGAAACATCCACACATCAAACATTGACATGATAAAGTCAAAAGTACAAAGTGAGAGGAATGTACACAATGGCCTAGTTTAATTCTATCAGTAATGATTAACACAGCTGACAATCAGGTCAATACATTTCAACTTAAAACAAACACTACACTCGATTTTAATCAAACATGTGAAGAAAAGTATTTATGAATGTAACTGCAGAAAAAATTAACTATACTGCTCAAATCATTACAGTTAAGGTTATTCGTGAAAGTGAAAAGTCAGTTTACGTACGCTTCTCTTCTTCTGCCGACACCAGGGACACGACTGCAAAATAAAGTCCAAAACAGAGACACACACATTTTACCATGGTGAAATACATACTGTTGTGTTTATCCCAGTTCATGAAGGTTGGACTGACATGAAAATAGATTATCTGTTGTTGTTGAACTAGTTTACAAGGTTGAAATGCAAACAATTCACTTTTCATTTAAATGACACTGCAGCAGCTCAGCTCTCATCCAACTTTAATTTGACAGAAAACACTGGTAAACTCAAGTGTCTGGTCCATAGAATCACAGAGGAATAAAACTGTCAATGTATTAAACACCTCATACGTCTCTGATATGTTCACTGGAAATCAACATATGTTTCAAGATATTATATAAACCTCTGTGTGCTTCATCTCTCTTCCTCCTCCCTCAGCTTTTCTCCTTTAAAACATCTGAGGCTTAATGTTAACCCTGTAACAACCTACTAACAGTGTTAGTGATTTGCTCTCTTACTGTTTATCTCTATGGGACACATAATTATACCAGCTGTCAAGACAGATTGAAATTTGGAAAGAAGGCGGCAACTTGACAGCCAGGTACCACTCGTCCACGCTGCTGCCTTTGTCTCACCTCAGACATGATATTTAAGCTGTTTTTTTTAAAGTCTGCCTTTCACATATGAAGAAGGCAGCAGGAGTTCAGGACAGATAAGTTCACAAAAACAGGAAAATGTCCAGAACATTCAGGTGAGGGGGGGCACCTGGTTATCTATTCCCGGCCTCTGGAACTCCCTCCCACCAGACATCCGTAACATTGACTCTCTCTCCATTTTCAAACCGTCTCAAAACCCATCTTTTCAAAATGGCATATTCAGTTTGACTGTTTTCCATATGGCCAACCACCATGTTTTACTCACTGTTCATTTTATTGATCTTTTTGATACATTGTTTTTTTTGTTCTGTTTTTATCTCTACCTTATAAAGGGACCTTGAGTGCTGTGAAAGTTGCCTTTAGATAAAATGTATTATTATTATTATTATTACCTGGGTAAAGCATGTAGGAGGCAGGACATGATGAATAAATTCCACTGAAGAAAGCAGTGTTTTTGTTTGCATGACGTTGCATGTTAGAAACTTTATCAACATTCCCACTTGCTTGTTGTGAATATTTTTCTGCTGCATTTTCATATGGCTCACCTGTCAGCAACATGCTGATGACAGCAGGTCCTCAGGCAGAATGTCCTCATAATGAGGGAAGTGGAGCAAACAGAACCTTTGTACTTAGTGACCAAAAATTACACTCTAAGACTTGTTAAGACTTTTACTCACGTGTCATCAACACCAAAGCACAGATCTTTGACATCTTGGAGCTTGAGGATGTTTACCTGTGGAGAGAAATACAGTGATATCAACAACAATGTCGTTATTAATGACTTTTACATGGAGCCTTCTTGGTTACTGTAGCAACAACCCTAATTAGTAATAAGGGTATTAAAACCTGCATGTTTGACTGATGCATGCATGTGGCCTGCTATTTCAATAAAGCCTGAGTTGTGCTATCATGGAGCAGATCAAATCTTCTTATAATGATAATCACATTTTATGTGTGTGTGTGCATGATACACAGCTTATTACAGTACTCCAAACTGGCTCAGACTGGCCAACAAAGTCAACAGAGGTGTGATGCAACATTTAGTCTTTCTGTGTTTTCTGAGGGGCACTCAAAGGATTTTAACACACAGAGACAAACTCATCACTCTTACAGTACATACGTCCATCCCCTGTGAAGCACATAGCACATCTGATTCAATTTACATCGACATTAAATGGCTTCTCCGGCTCGCTCGCACTCAGACGCACAGAGATACTTGATCCGATGTTGATGGGTACAAAGTGCTCTAATGGAGCCATAACACGAGAAGCTTAAGCTTTCTGTGTAATGTATTTCACTTCATATGTAAAAGCCTCAAAGCTTCAACCTTCTTTCTCATTTCAGAGTTATTATTCAATTTTTACCACAGGGTTTTTAAACGCTCTATAACGTACGTCCCTTTGTGCATGTGATCGCATAGGTGTGGATGCCCAGATTCTTACTTGTATATTTAGCTTTCATTTGCTGAGGAAAAAAAATCCATGAAAATATGATTAAAGTCCATTCACCCTTTAGTGTATAGATTAGTATCAGATGGTGAGATGTTTGCGTCTTTTGGGAATCAATTGAGATATTTTTATTTTCTAATGCCTGAAAACTGACGAAAAGCTCTCTTACCCTATAGATTTTTCTATAGGGTTTTCCCAGGACGGTATAAGTGTGACTGTAAGACAACAACAATCACACTTAATGTCCTTAATGAACAAGTACTTCCTGCAATTAGATCCCATGCTCTGTCTGAGCTGCTTCACACCACAGCGTAGCGGCTATGTTGAGGCAGCAGCAGAGGAGACACACCTCACAGTAGTGATTTTCCACTTACTGCACGTTTCCACTGAGAGTAGGCTACTCAACAGTGGAGAATAAACCACCCTTGTGAATTCCAGCTGAAGCTTGAGTTAAGCACAGCGTTACGATCTCTAAGTTTGGGTTAACTTTTGGTGTAATTTTCTCATCTTTTATTTCAGGCTTTTCCTATCAGCCAATGGTCAACATTAACTGAAGGCGACACAAGTGAAGATATTGCTGTAAGTAAAGTTATGAAAGAGCTGTAAGTAACGCTATAAAAACAAAAGACATTGTTAAAGATGTTACAGTTAAACTACTAGAGTTTGGTCTGATTTAACATCTTTAGGTTTCTGGAAGGAAAACAACAGTGACCTTTGAGGCTCAGTGATTAAAAAAATACGAAGGATGTGAGTAAACCAATATGTCTTCCTCGTTGGTTGTTGGTATTTAGAGTTTGGCAGAAACTGAGAGGGAGAAGGGCCGAATGAGCATTCTTCTGGTGCCGCTACACAGCAACCCAAGGCGACGCAGAGGGAATGTAGAGGTTGGGAAACAGGCCAACAACCATAAGAGAACAGTTTACCTCGGAAAAAAGACAAACACATAGTGGGGAGCAAGTAGAGCGAGGATGAGCAGAGAGAGGGCAGAGGCCGTCATGGGAGAGAGAAAGATGGGAAGAAAGACAGGAAGACAAAGAAGGAAAAGTAAAGGTGATATTGTTGAAAGGTTGCGTAGAAGGTGAGAAAAGCAGAGGACTGGGTATAGATTCTACAGAGGTGGCACCTAGCTCCTCCTTGTTCCTATTTGAGGATCATTTTCTAAAGCAAATGTTAGTTCAAGGTGGAGCTAGGGTGCGAGTGCTGGAGGTGTGTGATAACATTTATTGAGTTTAAGGAGTATAAGGGATAAAAGCACAGCACCCAGATGGATAAGGTACAGTGCTTGTAACGCTGAGTGCTTGGAGTGGCCGCAAAGCAGTTGCAGCAAGTAACATAATTAGTGCTGGACAGTTTAATTGGTTTAATTGGTTGAATATTGGCCAATTTGGGCCTTTCTCAGACATATCGGTATCACCATGTACTGTATAGCCGTTTTCAGACATGTCCTGCTGAGGGACAAGTGGGTCCAGATTTTCTCAACATTTTGCCTTTCACACATGCACAACGCAGCAGGGGGTGCTCTGCTCAGATGTGTTCACAACAACAAATAATCTGCAGAATTCAGGTGAGGGGTGAAGGAGGCAGAGGCAGGATGTAACAAATTAATTCCACTGCAGTGATCATGTGATTTTGTTTAGAGCACATCGACACCAGTGTCATCTTTTATCACCAAAAACTCTCTTGATCTTCCTCTGTGTCCTCTAGGTGTATCGCACCACCCACTCGCTCACAGTGAATCCAGCAAGGGATCCCCTGCTGTGTTCTCACATCAGATTCAGCAGACTTTCTGTTGACTTTATACTAGGGGGCCAGGCGGAGAAATCCCACAGAAACAGAAACTGTGGAGGCTCTCACTCGGACATCTGTGCTCACACATACACCGTCTCCGGAGAAAATGCGGAAGATCTCCAGAGTTCAGTGCATATCTGAAAGCATTTGGATCACTAGGTAGTGAAGGCCTGCAACTAAAGAAATGTTTTCTTATTGTTGATTCATAGTCTGTGAAATGTGAGATGCATGTGAAAAAGGCTGATCCCAATTTCCCAGAGCCTTAGGGAAAATATTGACATTACTGGATTAACTCATTAACAATCGAAAACTCAAATATAACTAGGGCTGTGAGCAGCACTGTGCGGGCCCGAGAACTTGCAATCTCGGGACCTGATGCAGCTGCGGGGGAGGGGGCACAGGGACCGGGCGAAACGGCTCCGTGTGCCTTCCTTATACTGTCCTTAATGAACAAGTACTTCCAGCAATTAGATCCCATGCTCTGTCTGAGCTGCTTCACACCACAGCGTAGCGGCTATGTTGAGGCAGCAGCAGAGGAGACACACCTCACAGTAGTGATTTTCCACTTACTGCACTTTTCCACTCCGAGTAGGCTACTCAACAGTGGAGAACAAACCCCCCCTTGTGAATTCCAGCTGAAGCTTCAGTTAAGCACAGCGTTACGATCTCTCAGTTTGGGTTAACTTCTGGTGGAAGGTTAAATGAAGGATAAACACGTCACTTCCTGCATCCCTCACGGGGGCGCTGGACCACGCCCACTAATCACACATTACGGCCCACGCCATCAAGTGTAGATCACACGGTGCAAATTTACTATAAATCGAATTTAAGTTGTAAAGAGGCTTACCTCCCTTTTGCTATCACTATCACTACATAGAGACTAATAGATCTGTTCAGGTCAAAATCCCTTTTAACAGGGGGAAAATAACCTAGAAACTTCAGAAAGAGCCACATCTGAGGGATCCTCTCCCAGGATGACCAGAAGTGCAATTGTAATGGAGAACATCAGAAAGATAAGGGTATTTACAGCATTGATTGGAATAAACAGTTTGTTTGAAACTTTTGAAGTATCCTTTTAAGCCTGGCTGAAGTTAAATGGTAAGTCACAAACAAGTGTTGTTTTTTCAGCCGCACCTCGATGTTTACATGGTTTGAGGAAATGTCACAGCTCTGACCATGGTCTTAAGACTTGTCTGAGCTCATTTGAGCTGTAGAGGTGAAAGAGGTTTTAGGCTGGTTTGACAATGCACAGAGGAGTTATAATAAATCCCTCTTTTTTGGCGAATCATCAAACTTAGACGCCACGCCACGGTCACACCGTGTGACGTACACTAAAACTTTGAATACATTTTAGTCTCCATGGAGTTGAAATGACACTCTGAATTTTAAGTTAATCTGATGAAAGCTCTAGGAGAAGTTCATAATGCTCCTTGAGACGTTTTTGTTTGTCTGGTCATATTACATGTTTGTACCGATTTTTGTAAAGATCGGTGAAAGCTAACTCAGGGGCTGCGTTCTAGGTGGCGCTGATCAGCCATTTTGCCACGCCCATTTCAAATTACTCCAGAATACGTAAATTTTCACCACTTTTGAATTTTCTGCCAACTTTGGTGAGTTTTTGAGCATGTCTAGGCCCTGAAAATGCAATTCATTTACCTGAAAAAGAATAATAATCACATCAGTTTCAATAGGGCCTTCGCAATGTCGCTGCTCGGGCCCTAATTAGCGTAGTAATATATAAAAAACAACATCAGAGAATCTAGAACCAGCAATTTCTGGGTATTTCTTTACTTATAAACATATAGATCGTCTAAAAAGTTGACTGATTAATCTAGTTGTATCAGCTTTAATGTAACAACAGTTTCATGCAATACAAAACTTTTATAAAACAAACAATCAGTCCAATACAAGCTGGTATTGAAGAGAGCTTTATGAAACTGAAAGTTTTCTTGTCCCCTGAGCATCAGTACCCTGTAGAGCCACTTCTCTTTCGCTGCCTGATCCTGAGATAAAGACTTTTCTGTTCTGCCTTTGTCATGCCTCTCTGCCTGTCTCCAACTGTCCCCTGTTTTGTTTTTGTCTTCAGCTTTCACTGCATCTCTCTTCTTTGTGTCTTTAGGGTTGTTTTCCCACTTTTTTGTCTCTTGCTCTCTACACACCCTCTGCTTTTTTCACTCCTTTCCTCCTATGTGATTTAAGAATCGCCCGTTTGTTTTAATTTGATGGTTCACACTGCTCTTCTGCTTTTGTCAAGCTACTGCTCATCACCAATTCTCTCCAGCCTCTTTAATCCTCTCATCTACCACTTCCCTTTTCCGACACACTTCTGCACGTCCTTGCTCCCTCACCCGCCCCCTCTGTTGTCCCTCTTTGCCACTCCCCTCCCTTTCTAAACTCCCTGGAGCACAGGCTTTCTGGGCTCGATGCCCGTCTCACGCTCATACACTATCATCCTCTCTTTTCCTTCCCCTTTTTCTTCTCTCCTGTTATTTACCCATGGGTAACACAATAAGTAGCAGGGCCTTTAAGACAGTTAACATTCTTAAATGGGGCCGCGTCGGTCTAACATGGTGGACAAAACAATAGAAACACTTCACCCGGCACCATAAACTACCGCCTCCATAAAGCTTCAATCAACACCTGCCTTAACAAGAATGGCTCTCATACCTCGGCCAAGGTCCTAAATATGTCAGAATCTTTCTCCATCAAACTCACAGTAAATGTTGAAAAATGCCCTAACCCGCAATATTAAAAAAAACTATTAAAACAATTATGGGATTGTGTAATACTTTTGTTGTTGATTTTCCTAATTATATATTTTTAATGCTGTAACCTCCATAGCATAAAAGGAGACACATATTTGAAATCTCTGCGAAAGAAGACCAAAACTAGAAGACCAAAACTAGAAGACCAACACTAGAAGACAAAAACTAGAAGACCAAAACTAGAAGACCAACACTAGAAGACAAAAACTAGAAGACCAACACTAGAAGACCAAAACTAGAAGACCAAAACTAGAAGACCAACACTAGAAGAAAAAAACTAGAAGACCAAAACTAGAAGACCAAAACTAGAAGACCAGAACTATCTGCATGACAATCGAAAGACTAAATTATTCCTTCTCTGGGTACAATGGGTGTGCTCTGTAAATTTCATGGGTGCTGGCCATAATATTTTCATATTACCAATGAACAAGTGACTGCTTTTTCTGTTTGTGCCACCATAGGAATGGTCACCAAATACAAATACAAACAACCCTGTTCTTAGAGCTAAACCTGATACTTTATAGTTTAAAATGGTGTTTTAAAACTTAAACAATCCAACCAAACAAGCGTTTAAGCTCTGTACCGGACATGAAAAGTATAACACATGAGCATTCACATACACTAGGCATGTGTGTGCCAGTGTAAACAGGAAGCAGACTGTCTACTCTGCAGCTGGTTGCTTGGTAGCAGAAACAACCACGAATGAGAAACAGCAATGGTGAAAACTAAGAGCAGGGTTAGCAATGTTTGGGTTTCACCACTGGTCGTGGAATTGTGTCTTATAAGACACGTTCAGTAAGTGAATGCAGGGGACTGTGTCATTGTTTCATATCATCTCCGTTTCTGTCAGTCAATCCTCAAATACAGCCACGGAGTTTCCAAACTAAAATGTGGCCAGCAGCTTTTCCCAACTTCTCAGTTTTAAGTGCTCAGAAAGTCAGGAGGAGTGTGGGCGCCAAACGTAAACATAGAAACAGTGACTTATTAGTGTGGATTCAGCCTAGGTCCTGCAGCTAGCAGAGCAAATATCACTGTTGCAGCATGAATATCTACACACACTGAGGGACACAGACATACAGAGAAAGGCCACCAGTTGGCTTTGAATACGAGACGTGTTTACTAAGTAGTAAACACGTCTCGTATTAGTAACACGTGTTGTCACCTAACTTAGCCACAATAAGGACTTCCTTATTGTGACTAAGTTAGTTGACAACACACATACGAACGTGTCTTGAAATAGACTACATCCAATTGCAGTGAGGAGCAAGTGTTTTACAAAGTCAACGGTCATATCCATCATTTCTTGAAAGAGTGATGGTGGCCAGCATCATATGAATCTGTAAAGTTATGTATGTACGGTATGTGTGTATGATAAATCTAAACTACTAATCAAAAAATGTACACAGTCGTGTGAGTTTATGTATTTACATGAATTTAACCCAAAATTAAGCTTCCTTTATTTTGTGTGCATGTGACTGCATGTTTAAGATTTGCTGTGCACAGTGTGACTGAGTCCCTGGTTTTGTTCATTCACCACACCCAGCCCTTTGAGTGCTAGACCCCAGTGTGTGTGTGTGTGTGTTTGTGTGTGCGTTCCTGTAATGCACTACAAAGACAGCTGCCTGTTCTCAGTGGCATTTTTTATTCCTAAATTAGCAGCACTGGATTCCACATCCTTTACGACAAACACACGCACGCAGGAGCGCACGCAGGAGCGCACACGCGCACACACACACACACACACACACACACACACACTATGCTACCTTATATCTCGGCTGAGACACACTTGACGTTTCTTGTAAATTTGTTATTTCTAGGACTCCAGTACAAAATGTTTCTCAGCAGTTGAAAGGCCAGAAATGTGACTGATGAAGCACATGACCTAAAATTCCTGAACTATTAAAAAGAGAAGATGTATTTTCCGTTGCTGAGCAACTGTGGAGTTGGGTGATAACAGATCAAGACCAAAGATGAAATTCAACAGATGCAGCTTAAGAGCATTACTGTGTAAAAGTACAAATAAACGGGAGAGATAGGAAAGAAGGAACAGACAGAGGGTGGGGAATCAGTGGAGGCAGTGCACTGATGAAGAAAAGGGGGGAAATGGATGGAGAAATAGAAAGGGAAGAACAAACAAGTTATCGAGTGAGTGAGAGAGGGAGTGAACATGGTGGGAGAATTGAAGGCAGAGCAAATGAGAGAGGAAGGCAGAAAGACGAGGGAGAGTGCGGTTAGGAAAGAGGAGTGGGGCATACAAGAGCAATGAGTCACACATGGTAACCAGGCTAGCAGAGCTGCTAGCAACACACTCCATGCGTCCTCACTCTGCAGGCATGATCAGTGGATGAAATGATGGCGCATATTTCCATCATTCATCTCATCTTTACCTCCACATAACTATAAACCCTGCACTAATTGACAATGACCAACTCGAATACAAAAAATTCACATTTTGATAAAACTCTGCCTGTAAGATGTTACATTTTTTTGTATCAAACTATTGTAGTATTGCTAAAATAAACTTTTCAAATCAGAAAAGATCATCTGCGTCTCTGCTGCGCTGGAGCTGTGGAGCCTGTGGTTACATAGGGAATGAACTGAAGGTCACAGTCACATCCCTCGCGATAAAATCAATGTCTCCTTGTTGAGGTTTCTAAATTTGTGTTTGTGAGGCACCAAAGCGATGCGAGGAAAGGTGAGGAGAAAGTGTGTCCCACCTCTTTCTCTCCTTTTCTTTTTTAGGATCTGTGGTCATGTGAGGCGATGACAGAGAGCTAAGTCTGTCTCATCTGAGAAAGGACATAGAACTCTGTCTACAGCTCAACCTGTCTCCACCTCTGTCTGTCCCCCTGTGACCTTACTCATTTGTCTGTTCTGTCTCTTTTCACATGCAGTTGTATTTTTCAAGAGAGGAAGAGAAATGACAGCGTTTATCCCTGTCTTTCTACCGTCTCTTTCCATGCAACAACATCTGGCCCAAATATATATTGATGACGGATCACTTGATAACCAAATCATTGTTTCAATCATCTAACAAGTACAATTTCTCGCAGACATAACTCTTTAAATGTGAAGAAAATTGTTTCTACCTTTGAAAATCCAAAGTTCCAACGACCATTAGCGAACTGAAAACATACCATCAATACTAGAGATGTTCCGATACCGCTACTAGTCTTGAAAATGTAGCAACTTGGCAATGTATTACGCTGGAAAATCCCACAAAGCAAAAATTCGATGTGTAGCAAATGCAAGACTTCAAGTCACGACACTCGTGTTGCCAACAACAACACTAGAAATCTCATAAAGCAATTGAAAAACAAGAACCAGCTAACTTTGGAAACGACATTCAAACGACGCAAAGCAAGAAACATAACCAACAAACTTGGCAACTTCATTGTTGTGTAATGCTAGATTTATTCTATTTATCATTTTCTTTGTCAGTTATGACCAAACCAGATTTTAAAAAGTCCTATTCATTCACATTCATTCTCTGTATGTATGTGTTTTATTAAAAAAACATATTTATTATGTTTTTCAAAGGGTTTAACATACAGGGTTAGTAGCATCCAGCTGTTAACACATGTTATATACGTTATTATTTTAAATGCAGTGGTATCAAAGCCGCAGTGTGTTGGTATTGGCCGACAGGCAAAGTCCAGGTATCGGAATCGGTACGGGTTAAGGGAAAAATGGTATCTGAACCAATTCAATACTGTCCTCTCGACTTTAACAGTTCTATAACACACAGCTCCTGTATCTGTCCTTGTCCCAATCTGTCCTTGTGCCACATAGTAGCAAACTGATATGACCACTGCCCTTATCAGCTGGCCCACACACACACACACACACACACACACACACACACACACACACACACACACACACACACACACACACACACACACAGTATGACAATGTTCAAACATTTCCCTAACAGCTCCTCATTGGTATTCAATAGTCAAATTTGACCCAAGATTGTTAGACCTCCACTCAGCTGGTCTTTCTATACATTACAATGTGAAATGCGTTCAAGGGGCCAGATTTTAAGGTTGAACGCCTGCACAGTTTTTATTTCTCTTCTCTGGTGAGATTGAAAAAAGGACCAAAAACACAGACAGACACAGTAAAACCTCTCAATGTCAGTAACTGGACTTGAAGCAGATGTTTCTCTAAATCTAAATCCAGTACAAACAGTGCGTCACTAAAGCGCGTACAGCAGGACTCTATTATCCCAGGACGTTGGTCCCAGAGCGCGTGCCGGGCCATTGTGCTGGCACAGGTCGGCTCGAGTAGACGGAGTCGTGACAACCTTCGATTGTAACATGTGCTGTTCTGTAGCATTCCAACAACATTCAAAACTTTTCTCACTTTTACATTTTTTACTCGAGCCCCCGTTTCGTTCTAAAGTAACTTCTTGACCATGTTCGTTTGAAATACACGGATTCATCAACAGTTGTCTGTTCAGAGAGCCCAAGCTAGCGTTGGATAACTAGCTAACGTTGCTAAATTGTGCGTCAGTTGGCAAAAAAAAAAAAGGGAAAAAAAGATGCGCACCAGTATATTAAAAAGTTATTAAATGTGTTCGACTGAAGCCGGAGGAGGCAAGCGGGGAAAACGAGCTGGTTCTACGGTCAACACTCACCTTGTACTTGTTTTTGCTGCGACTGAAACGAGGTAATTTCTCCAGTGAGACGGATGCGAGGGACGGAGCAGAGAGCTTCACTGTGCGCCAACACCCTGTCTGTCCGCACTGACACACTCAACAGGTTGGTCTGTTCTCTGTGTCAGAGACAAAAGAGGGGGACGGAGCTTACTACGCTGGAGTTAGGCGGGTGGATCCTGATCCGGGGTCGGTGTGCTGGGCTGTGAGACCGGCAGCTGGAGGGGTGAGGGGCGTGGAGGCGGATCCAGAGTCAGCGACGAGCGGGAGGAGGAGGGGACCATTAATGTTTGCTGGTCGAGAACGAAGATGAGGAAGTTTGTCGAGCTCCACTCTGACGGTGATGTGCGGTTAACAGAGGCAGAACCTATAATACTGTAATATACAGTGATAGGGAACTTTAGGAGATCAGTGCTGCTCCATGGAAAACAAAACTCAGTAAAGGACAAAGATTTAAACCATTTAATCTGCTGCAAACAGAGCTAGATCGCTAGAGGCAGATCTAGCTATTGTCTAAACCCAGGGGGCCACAGTGTACACAGAGAAGCCAATTATATATCCAACATCCACGCACAATGCCCGGTGCAGAAAGGTGCACATTTAAGTCCTTCCTTGTTCACTGTTAGCTCCATAACTTTAGGCAAAGCCACAAAACATTGAATATATTTTGAAAATTGTTCCTCCCAAGCACAGTAGCTGAGAAGCATCCTCCTGAGGCTGCATTCGACGATTGGGTCACAGCGGTTAAACTAAGCTGTCTCATTTCGAAGGCTCCTACAAATGCAGCTAACAAACGTGTCCTTCCAGCCCCGAGACACAAAGGCTCCAACGCGAGGATCCTTCCTGGCCCAACCTATCCCAGGATTCATTACGCTTCAGTGACAAACCGTTTTATAAAGAGGTAATGGCACCGGTAAGTGACGAGAAAGCAAGAAGAAAAGTTAGTAAAACGCTTCAACTCAACCGAACAGCTAACGGTACATGTTAAAAAAACAAATGGCATTAAACTCTCTTGTCCTATCAAATATCAGCTCTGTTGCTAGGTAACAGCAACAAGAGTGGGACGAGCTGGCGATACCCGTCACGGAAATCGGTAGTGGACCAGGCTGTCTCATTTTATTTCAGCATTCGCGGCCTGACTTTGAGATGACATTGCATGCGCTAGTAAACTGTGTCCTCTGAAGGATGTATCCCTGATTTGAGACACAGCTATTGTCTACTTCAAAAAAGCAAATTTTTTTATAAATTGTCATATTTGTTGCAATTATTGTTAGTAAGGGACAGGACAGGGGCCTATCGGGGGATTTCAGTGGGGACCAGTGCCCCCCTGGCCCCGCCCCTGGATCCAGCCCTGACATAGCTGAAAAAAGAACACTGAAATACCACAGTTGTGATTTAGTGTACAATGACATTTATTTTCATTTAATTTGATTTAAGTTGTTGTTTTCTATTCCTTTCAGTGAGGAAATGTTGGACCACTTGATCATACAGCAAACATGAAGTGAACAATGACTACACATAAGATTATGTTTTTATTTCCCACAGTTTCAGAAGCTATATGCAGCATTATGACTATGTGACTCAACTAAGCAGCACACATGAGACGTGTAGGTTTTTTTCTATAGGAATAAAGATGATTTACACATCAGTACAGATATATATGAAGAAATAATGAGGGGGGGGGGCTCTTCACTTATGACATCATCACATTCTTCTATGAGGCTGCGTTCCCACCCTTGTCAAAATCAGCAGCACCTCAGTTAGTATTTTTCTTTATTTAAATAAACGTTTTTTTCCTTTAACAGGTCTGTACAAGAATCATCTGAGCCGGTGTGTTTCCACCAAACCACCCCCCTCATTACTCTCCCCCACACACACACACACCAGATCTCTCCACCCCTGTCTGTCGACTTTCTTCCCCCAGGATAGAACCGGTTTGTCAGGTGCGATATCAGATTTCACTGTTGTCGTCCTCCACTTTTCTACAAGGCAAGACAGAAGAGAGGGGCAGGATTTGCATGGCAGTTTGTGAGACAATGACACAAAAAATGAGCACACACAGATTTAGCAGTGAGTTTAAAGAGGAAATAATGACTTACTTTCCCTTTCTGGAGCATCTGTTATCTGTGAGGGAAAACCAAGATGTCTTACTGCGATTACACTTCAACACTCATCTTTATTACTTCTCTGACTATACTTAATGGCTTTAAGTTTGTATTTGATATTTAATAAGTAATTATTCACACAAACGATGTTGTGGTCCACATTATTCAGTAATAATGTATTTTTTCACAGATTACAGTGATTTATTAACCTGTGTTAATCACTTACAGAGTAAAACGCTGAGTCCTCCCATCACCAACAAGAAGGACACGACTAAGCCTCCAATTCGTAGCGATTTATAGTCTGTTGGAAAATAAATGTTACAAATTAAAAGGGTCCTGGTGAATTTAATAAATGATGATAATAGATGGATTGTACATCATAAGGGAGATAAAGGTGTTGATACTTACTGTAATCAAAGGCACCTGCAAACACAAGAGGACAAGAAGAAATAAGAAAAAGAAACTAAATCGCCATAATTTATTGTTTAAAAAGAGCTAGTGTTGAATTAAGTTGTGGCCCGAACAACACATTGGTCCATGTTACTGGGTTACATTTAAACTTTTTTTTACGGCATCTGACCTTTTTTTTGTGGCGACAAAAGAAGTTCAAACATCTTCACAAACCAGTTTCACAACAAGATAAGGGCAGAGCAGAGTTTTGGCCTTACTTGCTTCAGTTTCCATGAAAAGGGTGAAAAGCACTGCAAGAGAGCCAGACAAATGAAATGTTAATTTGGTTGATGGGGAGGGAGTTGTTTGTGTACAGCCTTGAAGGAGTCGCCTCACAGTCAGCACTTTGAGATGACATTTTAGAAGCTCGTCTTTTTTTCGAAATGGATTTAAAAAAAAAACTTTGTCGTCAGGGTCATTGAAAGTTTTTGACACAAGTGAGTTTTTGTATGTTTGTAAAAAAAAAAGAGTTCAGTAGGCGTGTGTGAGCTGCTTTGATGCCCTTTAAAGTTCATGTTGTACAGTTATTTATGTATAAGCCTGTGTCAAAAATTCACAGTCACATTCTTCAACTTCCAAACAATTTCCAGCTGCTGCATTTTTAAGATTACGACTTTTAGTGTTTTGTCAAAATTGTATTATCTTTCTGCAACGGACAGCGAGCATTATGTCCCAGAGAAAACACAATAATCCACGACCATGAGACCATAAACCATATCAAAGGCCTTTTTTTCCTTAGCCCCTGTAGACTCTTTTTTATGCACGACACTGATGGTGAGAAACGATGTTTGCACATATGTGGAAAGAATCTGCTGAATATATTATTTACCTGCCATTACAGCCACAATATTGAGTTGACCCATCTTCAACACAACTAGGAGTCAGACAAAGAGAAAGAAGTGAAGACAGAGAGAGAACATGATTGTGAGAGAGAACAACAGGAACAATGGAAAAGCAAAGCATGATCTCCCCCATCACATGCATGCAAGCAACACAGCACAAGCTTCTCCCTCTCCCCAGGAAGGGCGTCCTTGTGGTGTGAGGGGTCAGTGTTTCGTCAGCAGGGAGGCATGGTGGGTGTTTGGAGAGTAAACATTGGATCATTTTTTGTCTCGGAGGGGGAAACGCAGCAGGTCTGCAGACAACATTCGTTCACCCTCCACTCAAACCACAAAAAGACCTCACTGTATCGGGCCAAACACTATCATGTGCTTCACAGTATCTCAAGAGTTTGTCCTTGATTTTGTCCCTACTAATTTCAACTTTTCAAGAGAAATTTCTTTTTTAGACTCACTTCATATAGTATATTTTATAATATATGGTTCCAGTGTAGTTGCTGACAGTTTATCAGTTTTATAATATGCATTAGGAAATTGATAATATATAGTAATAAGATATTGCTGTTATATTAACAAGCTGAATAATCTTCCATTGCTGATGATATTGTTTTAATAAGGGTTGTTTGGACAAATTGGCCTAATTACACTGCTATAAAGGAACTATAATTTAAAACATAAAGAATGTAATATGATTACATGGGATTCTGTTAGGTACTCTCACCTCTGACTGACCTTGGACAACCTTGAATCTCAATGGAGGTTAGATTCATAACTTTTTGGAATTTCTTTTTTTTTCAATTGACAGTTAGCTCATTTTTTTAACACTCATACCTGTTATTGAAAACATGTATGCAAAAAAGTGAAACTAAGCAATAGGCAAAACAAGTGCTTCTGCGAGAAGAGCAAATTTACAGCAATTTACACTGTACACTGGATTTTTCTTGACGTGGACATCGACTGAAGACAAAGATGATACAGAGACATGTTATTATGTCTTCTGTGTTACTTCCATCATGACCTTTGTCACATGGCTCTAGCTCCCAGTTAGCATGACATTAGTCAAGGTCAGGCCTTTGTCTTTCATATCCCATATCTTTAAATATCTCTTGCTCCCCAGATGATGAAACAGTCAGAAACAGGATTGAACAGAATAGATTTTCTACTCTGGTTAAAAGTGGTTTAAAAGAGAAATTTATTTTTGGCCCATTTACTGGATATTATTGACCAGAGTTAAAACGAATACATCTCAGAGCACATTCAATGTTTGCTGAATGCTCAACTCAAAACAGTAGGACAAAATGCCAATATGGCAAAATGCAAGACCAAACATAATCAGTACCAGCATAATGAACCTGTTGCATCTATAAAGAATACCATGAAATACAAACAGAGGCCCATCACCGCCTGAGCACACAGAGGAAAACATTAACTAATTAAACGTTATGTGTGAAACTTCAATCTTAATTCATCATCACAGGCATATTATGAATATCCTATATTTAAAGAAATGAAGACAAATTTAATAAATTCTTCAAATGACCCTAACCCCTCATATGTCCTTCTGTCTAAAACACTGTCCTCTCACTATAAGATAAGCTTTACATTCAGATTTTTACACGAAAGGTGACCTTGACCCCAAATTCTGACTTCACCCGGGCCTTGCACTCCACCATACATGTACCTGTGCTTACCTGAGCTGACGGATGCAGGAGCTGAGGAGTGTGAGAATGTTCCAGTGGCACTGCCTGGTTAAAAGTATGTCTTTTCTATTTCACCTGAAAAAGTAGCGCCTGCTCCTCCTCTTTGTTTGGGGTATAAACTTTTGTGTGTGTGCGAGTGTGTGCATGTATCCAGTGTGAATGTGATATGGTTGCAGGGGACATGTGTTGGTGTGTGTACAGGAAACTAGTGGGGATGTTATTCCATAAACATCAGCGTGTGGGCATGTGGATAGGTGAGTCAAAGACACAATTTGGCTCTGGCCATTTAATGCACACCTTTAATCTTACACAAGACCCTGATGCAACCTTTTATATAAATATTTGAACGTTAGATCTGCTTGTGGTACCAGTCATAACCATTAAAGCCTTAAAGTTCAAATAACATCCTCTGATGACTCTCTATATGGTTCTGCTAGAGAGGCCACAGGGGATATTGAGACGAGGAAAACTATGACAAGATCAAATGAAACGACTCTAATTTGTTAGAGTGTTTTTGTGGCCAAAGATTAAATGAGACAGAATAAGATATTTACTTCCTTTTCAGACAAATTCTCATGTGTGAGATGAGACAGAGAGGGTGTATTTCCTTCTCTCTGGTTTTTCTTCTCCCTTGCATGGCCTCTGCTGACTTTATTTGTCTTCTGTCAGGTATCCCAGGTATTCCCCTGATGCTCCTCTCTGTGGAGTTGTTTGCACTGTGCTGGTCTGATGGTTGTCAGGCATTTTCCTTTTACTACTCCTGGGAAGTAGGGACAATTATAATTGTTCTATACTCAGTATCTCCTGACCTTGCTTGAAAGAAGCTGCTTTTTAAATTGTGAGGTGTTGTTTGTCAATGCTTACATCAGGTTAAATAATTGAATAACCCCAAAGCTGAGCGTTTGGAAATATCTTTGATTACATAAAAGCACAGTTCTATTCTAGGTGTAGATTTGTTGGTGTCGCCCTCGTGCAAAACGTGTGGGCAAAAATATGTGAGTGCATTTGTCACTGTGGTAATCTGCGACTATTAATAACTTTTCTTCTCACATACTGACAAAGCCGTGGCATGCATTGGCCTCTTGAGGAATGATAATACTGTGAGGTTATAGGAGATATAGACGACCCAGACACAAAGACACAGTGTGCAGTGTGTTGAGGTGTGTGGGGTTGTGTATATCTAAGTGATAATACAATAATTTGACAGCAGATAAAAAGGCCACTGGTGAGGACAAATCTCAAAGAGAGAATAAAGATACAATACCTGAAGCTTCACAGTGGCCTCTTCAATTTCTCATGTTATTTCACATACTATCTTAATTTAACAATAATGTTTTTTTTGTCAGAGGATTTGATGTCAATAATCTACACACAACTTACAATTATGACACGTTTCCCCCATCCAACCTGGATGCATGAATATGGTCATAATGTTTCAAATCCACTTTGTAATTCTGTAGAAAACAAAATCTGTTAAACACAATGTGGAAAGATCCCGAGGCGTTTTCACCACATTGTGACTGTACCTGTGTGTTTGCTGTTGTGTGTCTGTCTGCCTGTAGCAGCAGATTCCTGTAACATTGTTTGTGAGGTTGAATGAAGGTCACTTTGTTGCATGACAATGACATGACACTGGTAGAATTAGAGGAGATAGAGGACGTACAGAGAGGATACACCTCTTTCACTAGACGTATCATCTGGTTTCGGATATGGTTTGTGTACATTTATCAGCTCATCCCCACTACTCAGCACTTCCATAACTTTACACCACAGTACCAGACAGTCCAGCTTGAGTTGGTAATCCTGGAAATCCTGGCAAGGCTACAGACTACACTTTGAAAAGATACAACTAATAGGCTACATACCACCCCCTCCCATTGGGCCTCTCATCAAAGCTACTGGTTTGCTGCTAGACGGAGACTTTACTGTAACTCCAGATGCAAAAAGTGAAGCCAGCCGGGAAGTACTTGAAACCTGTTTTCTCTCGAATTACTAGCAGAGGGTGACTCCACTGGTTCCAAAAAGAACTCTCTAGTTTCTACTGAAGTTATTTTGAGAAGTATACGAGAGTACTTCAATCAACATCTTTATGATGGTCCAAATCTCTAGTTTTCAGTCTTCTTCAAAACAGCACGATAATCATATTCTAAATGATGATCCCATTTAGAGGGAAATAGACGATTAGGCATGGTATGTATTGGGGCATGGGTGTAGGTTGCATTTGTGGGTGGGTGTGCAGTGTCCTTGAGTTCTCAGTCTGGCTCAACCCCAACTCCTTCAAATATGGTTTCTTCTGGGTTTCAAAAAAAGCAAAAAGGCGCTGCCAAAAATGCAATACTCAGGGCCTCACAATGACATTTCACGAACCACTAGGCGATGTCACGGTGGGTTGCACTTGGTGTCCATGCAGATGTCATGTTTACATCGCTGCGCTGAGTCAACATGTTTTGTAAACGTTGGCAGTGCAGCAGTTTCTCAGGAAGGGACTCACATGTGCAGCCAACAAAAGAAAGAACAGAAGAGCTTGTATCACAAGAGAGTGTGACTTAATTCTCTGCTCAGGACACTGTTACTTAAATTTACCTTTACATTGACCATAGTTAATGTTTAAAATGCTGCATATATAGCCTTTAAAGGTCATCTTGATAAAACACTGCACAATGTAGGTTATCAGTGGAGACCCACAAACACATACACATTCACTCACACATAACACCCGTGTCTCTGTTATGATGGTATTTATGGTGTTTGTCCATAAACAGCAGAACTAAAGGTTTGAGGTCAATAATTGATCCTCTAGGTAATAGACAATAATTTGTAAGAGACAATCATTTTTGGGGGGAAACACAAGAATGTAGAGCCTTCCCAGTTAGTGGTTGGTCCTCACATGACTGAGGGTGTTGTGTATTTAGATAGTGATACCAGATTGGACCTTTTTTTCCCCTCAGCCAGAGCTAAGAAAAGAGGCACAAGACAAGAGCAAATACTGACTCCCAAATACTTCACATACGCTTCTTTCAAATGATCTTTTGTAGTGCAAACATCAAATGTTATCTCTGACTCTGCATCATCCCAATAAGACTTTATAGTCAGCTGTTGAGAATATGAAGTGAAAAGAACAGGACAAAAACCGTCATGGAGTGAAGTGAAGTGTAACTTTGCAGCTGAATCAACACGTTGCTCCATACTTCTGTTGTATAAACGAAAAGACGAGGGAGAATTCTGTCCTGCTGTGTGTGTGTGTGTGTGTGTGTGTGTGTGTGTGTGTGTGTGTGTGTGTGTGTGTGTGTGTGTGTGTGTGTGTGTGTGTGTGTGTGTGTGTGTGTGTGTGTGTGTGTGTGTGTGTGCTGGCTGCCTATGCTGCTTGATCAGGTGTCACAACACAGTCAGGGTAATAAAGATCACAGTTAAGTCAGTCAAATACTAGTGGTCACAGTTATTATGTGCTCAGTTAATTGAATTGTAATGAAGAGTTGTGTCTTTAAAATCGTAGTATTATAATTATATTTATAGTTAATTATATGATTATGTATTACAATGTTATTTCAGTGAATACGGTTTATATAATATAGGAAGTGTAAGTGGATGGTATGGTGTAAAATCAGAGTTTTTAATGATATATTTTATGTGACAGACCATTTTGAAGAAGTGACTGAACAGGAAACATAATATTGTCGGATTTACTTTTTAATTAAATGCTAAATTGCATGTGGTTGATAATGAAAACAACAGAAAAAGTGAAGGACAAAAGAGAGCACTGAAAGTCTTGATCCTGAGTTCACCACCAGGGGAAGCAAAAGACATGTGTAACCAGTGCATCACTGCTCACAGTGTGTCTCCCGTCACTCTCGTACCAACTCCTTGCCATTCACTTTTTGCTGTTGTGCATAACAAACATTGTAGCTGCTCTTCTTATTCCATTTATTTTGTATTACTATGCAGTAGGTTGAAAATAATTCTGATTATTAGGATCAAGGAATATGAACATTAAAATCCATATGTCAGACCTAGTTGTATGGTGTGTGTTGCTGGTTCTGGCTAAAAAGGACGTTTTTGTCACTCAAAAATACAAATTGTTGCATGTAGATTAAAATTAACTCAAGTATAAGTAAAAGTACCACATTATGTTTCTACCTGAGTGAAAGTAAGTACCTGCTATATTTAAACATAGTGAAAGTATTAAAAGCAAAATTACTTGCAGAGTGAATCCTATTCCCTTCTGCTACATCAGTGGTTCTCAAATGGGGGTACTAGTACCCCTGGGGGTACGTGAAGGTACTCCAGGGGGTACGTGAGATTTTTTTTTTATATATTTAAAATTAGCATCCATTCAAAAATCCTTTAAAAATTGTTATTTAATAAATATTCAATAAAATATAAGTGTTTAATAAATCAGACACTGATGGCACAGCGCTGTGTATTACATCTTTTTTTCAACCAAAAATACTTTGCGCTGGTTAGGGGGTACTTGGCTGAAAAAATATTTCACAGGGGGTACATCACTGAAAAAAGGTTGAGAACCACTGTATTACATCATCATGGCTCAATCTGCCGCTTCTAAATCCATTCCAGGTTTTTTCTTCATCCGTGATGCCGCTGCTGTAAGAGGCGGGATCTAATGTTACCTGCCCGCTTTGATTGGATCAGAGATCTCGATCAATGTGAACATGCAACACAATGATTGTAAAAATGTAGTGGAGTGGAAAGTACAAATATATACTGATATATGTGGTGGGGTAAAAGTACCTGAAAATAAATCTAGTACACGAAAAATGTACTTTCCTGCAGTATCAAAGCAAATGTATTTAGTTACATCCACCACTGGTATGTACAATATATACCTCATGTACTAGATGGGTCATATGATTAACTTTCCAGGGCTTATTGTTTTAATTTTTTAAGGAACTGAATTCTGTAAAACATGCTATTAAGTCTCTGATGATCATTCTGAATCACAGAATTATTCAAACAAGAGGTTCTGGCTGATTCCGCTTTGAATTCAATGTGGATAATAACATCATTTTTGTCAAAATCTTTAAGTACATCAGGTTGTTTGGGACATCACACAATTTGATTGTGGTCATGGTCCACAGACTGACAGCCACACCGTATCTACAAGTATATCTCATGTGCAGTAAATGAGTGAAAATAATAATATTATCATAAAAACATATTAGGAAATTGAAAGGCAGAGTAGAGTGCACAAACAAGAAGCAAAAAAACATAAAATTACATCCCTGAGTGTACTTTTAGTAACTCTAGCACCGAGATTGTGATTTTGAAATATTTGCAGATACATTAAACACTTAGCATGGACACAAAGGGCAACAGTAGTCTGAGTGTTGTGTGATCTGTGATATTTATTGACAATCATTTTTAAAAATGAATATTTTTCTGTACAGGGCTCGTTGACTGGTGAGTTATATCTGAAGCGAGGGCTTCCCTCAAGTGGACAGATTGTGAAAGTGCAGCAGACCAACCACTTGTTTAAAGCTCAGCTAGGAGCCCTTGTCTGTGAACTCCTAGCCTCCATTAGTGTGTTTGTGTGGAGCCGTCAGTCATGTGAAATGACACAAAGAGCAGCTGCTCTTCTCATTTAACTGCTGACAATCCTTTTTTGTGATTGCTTCCTCAGCACTTTCACAACCTCTCTGCTTCCTCACTGTTTTAATAACATGTGGGTGAAAACTATTCATTCATTTTAATTTAATTTAAATTTAATTTAAACATTGTGTTCTTCAAGACCCAGCTTTTAAAAAACTTCATAGTCGTACTACTGATATACGCACATTACAAAACACGACACAAAGTTTATGTAGGACTGTAAGGAAGTCAATGCTGAATTATGACCCAGCCAATCATTTTGGTGTATTGTTTGAAGGGCTCATTGTGAACAGGTTCAGTTATTGAGGACACAACAAGGAGCAGAAGATATCAGGAGTAACAATGGATCTGGCCTCAAACATTTCAGACGACAGCATCTCCATATCTGGGTTCACTTCAGCTTTCGAGAACCGAACAGGTAATTGTTTCGAAAGAAAAGTGAAGGGAGCTTATCACTGGGGATGTTTACAAGCCACATCATCTCCTCCTCAGCTTTCTATCTTCTTCGAGTCCTTCGTCACAATCGTGGTCAGATCGTCTTCTGTTTCTTTTCCCCCTGGAAGCACAAAGACATCAAAAATCACTTCAGTCAATGTCTAGCTAATGCATTTGCTGCAGTTTTCATGTCGGTGAATTGAAGCACTATATATACTTACTGAAACACTTCCGGAAGCTATCTGATCTCCACAGCATCAGGTAAAATAAACCACACACCAGCAGCATGCCAAAAAAGCCCCCGATGATGCAGCCGATGAGAATGGCGTAGTTTGTGCCATCATCTAGGAGAGAAGGCAGAAGGACTCAGTGAGGGAAGGACAAAGGCAAAGGAGATAGGGAAGATACTCAGCAAGAAAAAGAATGAAGAAGAGTTATTTTCTCAGAGAGGGGGGGGACTTAGACATTAACAAAAATAAAAGTCTTGGTGCTGGTAAAAAAAAATAGAAAAAAGAAAGACCACTTTTTAAAAATATTTTGCAATTGCAATATTTTGTAACAGAATTTGCTTAGTGACAGTGTGATTGAAAGCATTACATATTTATGACATGTAGACTAAATTCTAGGGCTGCAAGTTATTCCGATTTTTTATTTGTACCATAAACTGTATAATAAAAAGGATGCTGTGTCTCCACTTTCCCGTAGCATCAAATAACCAAAACCAAACTTTCTGGACAAATGAATACATCAGTGTGAGAAGATCTTTGAGATTTTTTTCATGTGTACTGTACACAGTCTATGATTTGTACTGTATGGACATGCTGAGGGAATTACAAATCAGATTTGATTTAATTGATGCCCCAATCACTGTTTTATGGCCTTGAATGAAATGAACCAAGGGCAATGCTTTGGTTTCAAGACATTGCCTTTTGTGCATCTAGTTTTTTATTACTAATACTTATATTATCAAAACTATTTAACGTGAATGAGACAGAAGACTTTTCACCATAAACATGAAGGACAGCGGCCAGTGAGTCAGGATCTGCTGACTGCTTACACACGACCCGTGTGCCATTGTCAGAGAAAGAGGTTCCCCTGAGGGCCCACACAGCCAGTGATTCTCCATTTTTCACATCACAGCTTCCATAGAGGGCCTGCAGGGGGGGGAGAGAGAGAGAGAGAGAGTGAGAGAGAGAGAGAGAGAGAGAGAGAGAGAGAGAGAGAGAGAGAGAATACTTATATTAAACACTGAACATATTGACATATATATATATAATTACAAAAACTTTTTTTTCTCTTCTTCATCAGTTGAAGTAATGTCCCTGTCCATCTTCTTATTAAATATGCTTCAAAGAGCTGTTGCTTCAGCTGTTATCCAATGTGTTTGAGGGTACCCTGATGTGTCACAAGAGAAGATTTGACTCCTGAGTGCAGACTCACCTTGGTGGGAAATCTTACAAATATAAAAAAATTGACAGTGAGTTTTTACAGTGAGTTAAACTCCCAACTCATTAAAATATGATGGTGTTATTGAGGGACAGTGGCGGATCAAGGATTTTAGTAAATTCCGGGCTGTAAAGGGGCCACATTTAGATTACTGCTGGGGCCAGTGCCCCCCTGGCCCTGGATGCGCCCCTGTTGCTAAAGAGAACATGAAGTGAGATGTGTGGAGTAAACAACGGGGTGCACAGTGACAACCTCACCTGGGGGATATCTTCCAGATGGCCATTAGGGCAGATGAGGGTGTAGTTGCCGTGACTACTATATAAGGTGAACGAGAGACTGGGAGAAGCTTCGGTCACGCCACAGCTAAACACTGCAGGTTCTCCCACCGCCACTGTGACATCGGCTGGGCGTGTGCTGTAACTGAGAGCTGCTGGGCTGGGTGCTGAAGTGCTACTGGTGGTAGTTGTGGTGTTTTGAGCTGAAACAGTGATAACATGCAAGTGATGCATGTGTAAGAGAGAGGGATGAAGAGAAAAAATGAGAAACATGTCAATTATTGACTAAAATCAATATTCAAACAATAAAAGTATATTTATTATCTGGTGTAAAATCTGGTGTAAAATTACCTCTGCCAAGGAGATAATGTTTGAACCCCTGTCAGAATGTTTTTTGGTTTGTTTGTTTGTTGGTTTGATTGTAAGTATGATTACACAAAAACGACGAAATCTTGCACGACACACTGTGCACAGCTTTCCTCCGATTGTGGTTGATGTGAATCCTGCCACCTGACACATTTAATATGTGACTGTGAGCAAAATCCCCCCACCGCCCTCATGAACATTTGGCTATTCTTAACCATGTGCAGTTGGTTGATTTCCGAGAGAGAGCGGGAGGATTTGTGACAGAGGAATGAGGAAGTGTGTTAGAAAAAATCTTAAGTAACTAAAATTCCCCTAAACGTCTGACAGATTACAAAATGGATTAAAGTTTGGGTGAGAGGAAGCTTCTCTCTTGCTGTACCATTTAGTTTTCCAATGGGACAGGATTTTACACCTCAGTCTCACTCTGTGCACTGTTCATTGGTATGACTGGATACTTAACAAGATTAAATCTTCTACTTTGAAATCATTACCTGAGGAGGGCGTGGGAGTTTGGAGCAGAGCCATAAGCAGCAAGAAGATATGAGAAACTTTCCATGTTGTCATCATCTCTCCGTTCCTCCTCTTCTCCATTCTACTTGATACGCAGTCTCTCTTATTCCAAAATGATTAACCTGCAAAGGGTCACAGGACATCACTTACATACAACATATAATAGCAGATGATTCCTTGTGTCCCAGAGGACAGACAAACAGTCAAATGCCTTCTTAGCTGTATTTTAGTGTAGTTGTTTTATATGACAAAGATTTTAAACGTGTTGTAAAATCAAGCTTTTATTTTACATCATTTAATAATAATAAAATAATGCTCCTCCCTTCAAGAAACCCCTGTCTCATTAATCTTCTCTGTAAAACTACTGATTCTATGCCCGGTTGTCTTTTTTGTACATTATACATTTCCAGCATGATAATCACTAAACTGACAAATGTCACACGGCCATTCAGAGTGAGAAACACAAGCCAGCACTCGTATTTTGTTTACTGTGCATCAATAATTTCTCATTTTCAACTTTGAAATCAGTATTGTAAATCTGACCAGCCATGACCATCCCTCTCAAGTCTGATAGGGTTTTTGTTAATGTAAGACATCAAGTAAAATGGAAAAAAAACAACCTCAAAATGTACAGAATGAGCATCAAAACTGATGCATCATTATCACTAACTGCCAAATGAAGTGAAACTTCCTCAGTAGTTTTGCAAGCAGCTTCCTTATTTGAAGATTTGTGAGCATTTATAAATACTTCCCTATTTTTGTAGAGTGTAGCTTCTCACAAGTCTTCTATGAACTGCCAAGGCGAGTATCCAGACCTATCTATATATCCTTAGACTGTTAGTGTCTCCACGAAAAATTACCCTGTCCTCACCTCTCTCTGCATCCATCCTTCCAGTCAAAGCAGGTAGAAACAACAAGGCGCCTGAAAGAATGTGGACATCTTCCTGCTTTGCAAGCCAGATGTCGAACAATGAGAAACAGGTTGAGCAGGCTCAACGTGAGCCATTAATAGCTGGTCCTCATAGCAATACAGGCACACACACAAAACACACATACACACATACACACAGAGGTTTGTGCAGCTATCCTTATGAGGACTTCACGTTGGCCTCCATTTGTTGTGAAAGGCCTCACCAAAACCTGATCCTAACCTTAACCAAGATCTAACCCCTACCTCAACCTAATCCCAACTCACATCGGACCCCTCACATTAACAAGGAGCTAAGAAATTAGGAGGAACTCATTAGGACCGGGTTCAGGACTACTCCATGACGTATACTGGTCCTGACAAGTCACAAGTATACACATACACACTCCTTTTGTCTCCATTACTTTCCTAGCTCTCTGTATCAAATGATAGAGATTTATTCACATGGGCAACTCAGTTTTACTTTTAAATAAGTAGGTTAACATGCTGACATCATATCAGAAATTGCATCACTTTCCACTGCGTACTTGTGGTTGTTCAATTATAGTGTGGTGTTTAGTGTTACATATTGAGACCATGAATTATATGAAGCAGAAAAAGAAAGAAGATATTTTTCCATTGACATGTCTATGAGTACATCCATGCTAGCAGGTCTGTGAGATCGTACTCTGACACAGGGGAGCCTTGAGCTAAATGCAACAATCCTTCTGAAGTACATTTCAAGTTCTACTTTGGTCTCTTTAACTCTTGCTGTAAAAAATCTTTGATGACTCATCTCACACTGCATGTATTGACAGCAACACGTCGTGCCTCAGGGCCTCTTTTCTGAGTCGATCTTAACTTTGAAATTAGCAGAAGTCTGAGTCGTTCCGTCTCCTCGTCCCCCGCTTTCTGATTTATTTTGTTCACTGTCTGTCTCCCCGATATGGAGAGGATAACCACGGTGCTGGTGCTTCTGATCATGAGGAAAGGTAACAGATTATTTTTCAGTATTTATTTTAAGGAAAAGTACAGGACGGTATTTGTTTTCATTGTTTCTTATTCATTTATGTCATTGTACTGTTATAAAAAATAGTTTTCACTTAACAGGGTAGCAAAGGACGATCTGTTAAAACCGTATAATGTATGTAAAGAGGGAAGACATGGCAGCCCAACAAAAGTGAAGCCAAAGCATCTCTCATGGCAGCAGTGTAGGTCATAAACCCTGCTTGCTCCATGTTAGTGAAAGGGACAGGGACCAAACTAAAAAATCTAATTACATGTCAAATACATTTTTTCAAAGATGATCACATTGATGTTTGCTCAAGTGTTAGGGGAGGATACCTCACAACCACAGCTCTATCCCCACATGACTATTTTCACACAATGATGACAGTATCTGGGATGTTTTGTCTTCATTTCTGGAAAGTGGGAGGAAGTGGAGACGTTGAGATGCACCGCCTGACAAATACAAAATGAATCATAATAATGATGTTGAAGTAAAATGATAACAGATTTGAACCACTTCCTTAAATGACAACCATTGTACAAAAACCACAACCTAAAATTAAAAAAATAATTTTTGCAGAGCATTTTGTTCCAATTTGCTCAAATTATTGTCTTTTCTTCTTCTTTTAAAATCTGCATGTAAATCATCAATACCAAATACTAAACATTTCATAGCATGTCTCATGTGCTCTGTGCAGGAACTGGGACTTCTTCTGGGGAAGTGACTTTTGAAAACCCAGATCCTTGTGCGTTGAAGGGATCGTCGGTGGAGTTCAAGTGCTCATACAGATACAATGAGGGGGAAACTGTTCGAAAGACTCTATGGTACAAAGGAGACTTTTTGGGGGACATCTGGACACGTACCAAGCTGTCAGATCTTCCTTCATATGAAAATCGCACTGAATATCTTGGTGACCAGAAGCACAACTGCAGCATTGCAATCCATGATGTGCAGGAAAATGACACTGGACATTACTACTTCAGGTTTGATACGGAGAAGTTTGGATACCGTAGCAAGAAATCAGTGCAACTGTCTGTCACAGGTAAAATAATTTCAAATTAAATGTTATACTTCAAGTACAACATCTTACAGCTTTTCTACATATCATCTTCTCTGTTTATTCAACTGATTGATGTATAGAGCTGAGTGCCAGCATGTACCCAGACAGAGTGAGAGCGGGAGAAGACGTCAAGCTTGAATGTAGAACATCCTGCCAGCAACTTCCCAGCATAATCTGGTTCAAAGATGGACGCCCCGTAGCCAAACCAGTGTTTCAGGCTCAGGCAGAGGATTCAGGAAATTATTCCTGTGCTATTGAAGGACAAGAATCAGATAAATCGGACCCTGTGATTCTAATTGTCCAGTGTAAGTAATGCATGATGACATTGTTAGTTGAGTGTTACTTAAACACGTTTGTGGTGATATTCAGAGTTCGACTCCTGGTTTCTTGTTCACATTTAAAGACTACAAATTATTAAGTAAGAAAATCATAATTTTAGCACAGGTGATGCTCAGTTCAAAACTCTACATTTTTTTCCCATACAAACAAATCCACTCGGTCTGTTGGGAAACACTACAGACCAGGAGTTTCAGGATTATCTTTAGTCTCTGTTTCACCCAATTATGTCCAACAAATAGTTTAATGAATAGCATAAGAAGTGAAAGGTTATATTATCTGCCGACCAGCACCTGTAAAGCTCACTAATCAACATGTTGTATCTCCTGTGTGTGTGTTTTGTTTTCTTCAGTCATAGGAAGGGAAGCTGTTTGGTACCATGCAGACATGCTGGTTACAGTTTCGTTCTTACAGTCTCCTTAATTATCACTGACATAGCAGAACAGTTTAACACCCAACTTTCTATCTAAACACCAAGCAGGTATACGAACAAAAACAATGGGGAATGTAAATAAGTAACACAAAACCATATATTACATATGATACGCAATCTAACCTATAAATCTCTCTCTCTCTAAGTATATACTGTATATACACTCATATTTAATAATCAAGTAACTTATTATATACACTAATAAACTTAATTCTAAGATACTATCACACAAATGAATATGCAATAACGAATATAATAATATAATAATAACTATAAAATAGTAATTTAAGTAATGTCTGCTGTTACTATGGTTACAGTATCAATCTTATCATCCAAATCTCAGCACAAATTGGGCCTATTGCAAAATGTCCAATTAGGTCTTAAAACTTTTAATGGATATCATTCCACAGCCTGACTTGCTTTGGTCAGGGTCATCCAGGAATATTTTCTTGAATGACTGAATGTAGACAACAGCACGGTGGTTGTGTGTTGATCTTTGTTTATCTTACAGATGCTCCATTGAATGTGTCAATTGAGATGAGCCGTCCTGGTCTCATGGTAGAGGGCAGCAATGTGAGTCTGACCTGCACAGCTAACCCTGCAGCAGATAGCTACACCTGGTACAAAGATTTTTCCGGCTCCATGCTCCAGGTGGGCTCAGGACAGGTGCTGTCTCTCCCCTCTGTGAACGTTTCCCACTCTGGACTCTACCTTTGCCGGGTCAGGAACAGCATGGGGGAAGGCAACTCAATGGGTGTGCTGCTGACGGTGTATGAAACAGACACAACAGACAGTGAGTATGCAGGGAGGCTAAAGCTCATGGATTATTGATCCGCAGTCATGAGCTGCATGATACATCGTCCACTGAGGAACAATAGCTTTAATGTTGCAGACTAACCTGATTGGGAGGATAATTGTAGGATGAGGGAGACAATGTTAAAACTTAAATATCAAACAAATCTGGATGACGACCGGCGTGTTAAAATTGCCTGAATTTTGAAAATACAATAAAACTGAAATTTAAGCAAACAACAACTACATTTTTCGTATTTGCTGAACATACTGTTCCTCACTAAATTTTTTTCTACCCCCAACAGTTAACCATTTAATCCTCCGTGTTGGTTTTGGAGTCAAAGTTGTCATTGTGCTGTTGCTTACAATGATTATTATCTGGGCTTGGTAAGTAAAACACACATCACCCTTTTTAGTTTTTATTTCCACATATAAAAGAATAAAAAGATGCAATACATAATTTCTGAGGGAACGTGAAGGAGAATTGCCTAAAAACCCTCCAGGGGCTTGAAAAGTGACATTCTTCAAGCAGAAAAAGACAGGAAATAGGAAACAACATTGAATATGCAGATTATGTATCTCACCTTTCATTTTTGTGAATTTCGTTTCAAATAGTTCAAATGTTTTTCTTCTTTCATTGTTCAAGTAAGAAGATGCGTGTATCTCCCGTGGATAAAAAGGTAAGGAGGAGCCTGCTGTGTTTAAATGGATCAACTACAGTTTGTCATAAAAGGTATAATGTTTTTCTGATTTTCTGTTTCAGGAGCACAGCCATGCATTTCTGGTTAAATAAACTACAGAAGCTGAACAGAACAGATAAAGGCATTGTCCTCCTCCCTGATTTGTACTTACCCACCTTTGTGTTAATTGTCGTGGTAACAATTTTATTCTTTATTTGATGTATTCATTATGATAGTGTTTCATGCCAGTATGTTTTATTAATTCCATTGTTTATGGTCTGAATGAGGTTATGGTGTGGGTTCAATACTGGTACAGCACCGTGTATCCACAAACAAACCAGGATATGCTGCCCCCTTGAGTCTAAAATACACACCTACAATATGTTCTGGTAAACTGATAAACGCCTTCATAGGCTATCTCCAGTCCTAACAACTTATTATGTCCACCAAGGGAGTTATGTTTTCACCCCTGTCTGTTTGTTTGGGGGTTGTTATTTTGTTTGTTAGTAAGCAAGATCACCACAAAACATGGTGGAAGGATGTGGAACGGGTCAGGGAAGAAGCCATTACATTTTGGATCAGAGGGAAGATCCAGGATTCTTTTTTTCATTCCCTTCAACATTGCGAGATGGGCTTTTCTTTTCTTTTTTTTTACATTTTTGAACATTTTTACAGTTTTTTAACAGGTTTATAGGGAACTGTTTTATGAGTGTGTGGAATTTTGCGCATCTTGAATTTAAGAATACTGTTGCCTTGGTGGAGGTATGCACTGTAATGAGTGCCACTCTAGTTAGTATTATTTACATAATATTGGAAGGTTGGGGTTGAGGCTGGCTCAGGTAAAATGTTTACGCTGTTAACTGACCAATATAAATAAATGAATAAACATAGAAGATTTTTTGTTATTTAAGTCATCAATGATTGCTATATTCAATTATTGTAATTTATTTTCCCAACTCAAAAACATAAACACAACAAACACAGCAATTCTGGCTACTGTAATATAGTTTTAATATCTAATGACGCTCCTGTTTGGCACATTGTCATGACTTTTCATCATCATACCATGATTTATTTTTTTATTTACAGAATATATTCTTTTAAAATGTTGTACTATGCAATAAACTATTTGGTTTTCCGTTCTTTAATTGGTTAAGTGACAATAATATGTAAAACATTTTTCGTTAAAGTTGGTATCACTCTTCACACTAATGCTATGGATTATGAGTTTTAAAATTAGAAGCTAAGTTATGTATTATTAGGTATAATTATTTATGTATGTAGAATTAGTGAAACTGCAGCGAAATGTGCAGCACTGATGAACTATTCTCGTAAAACAAACCGTGTAAAGTAAATGAAACTAAAAAAAGGCCCATGAAACTGATGTAAAACTGTCTCTTTAAATATTGGTGAACTTGAACTTCCTTGTTTACTGGCTGAGCTTTTAAAAATAGAAGCTGTACGCATCACTCGATTCTCACTTTGACTTCAGCAAACTAATGAGAGTAGCTGACATGTTGTAAATGGACGTCAGAGTCACTGTCCTCCTGGTTCTCAGCCTCCTTCACTTCTCCACAGGCTCTGGTCAGTGTCTGTTGCTGCCTTATCACAGTGAAGAGTTTACTGAAAACCACAGAAATGTGACACAGTATGAACTGCTGACAGCTTTTAATTGGATCAATGTGACTGCATTTCCCATCATCTGCTTCTTATAAAAGCTGCTGCAGGATTTTTTCTTTCTGGACACTGCTTTTACAGGACTTTGTGCGACGTTGTTAAAATCCAGTAAAGGATCAGTTCATTCAGGTCCACGTTATCTCTAGTCTGCAAATGTAATGAACCACGGAGGCTGTATCCAAACTCACACCTGAGACTTTAATAATATAAGTAACATCAACATAGAAATATGCAGTGGAGGCAACACAAGATTTTCAGTCACAGTTATCACAAATAAAGACATATTCTTTCTCTTGAAGATTCCTTGGTTAATTCTTGACAGAAGCATTTAGCTCCAACAAAAAAAACGAAGAAATAAAAAATATATTCCAACACCTTTTCCTTTGATTTAGTCGCACCTCTCTCAAGTTCACCTCAGTGCATTGAAATTCAAGAATTACAGGTAGGATTGGTAATTTGTCTCTGAAACACTTTTTTAAAATCTTATTTGTGAAAATCTTCTTCATGACTTGATAGCCATCAATAAATAGAGTTGTCCAAAAAAAAAGAAGGAGGAGCCGGGGATCGAATCCTCTCTGCGGACAACCCTTTCTACCTCCTGATCCAGAGCGGCCCCCTTTAATGAGTCTGCTTGTGTCATAGGGCTTCACTGGCAACATGAGGTGTGAAGGTAAATGCACCTTTTGACGGTGTTGAGGAACAAAATGGATCTATCTTGAATTTCCTGAATGTCATCATAAAGGGATGTCTTATGTTGTTGATGCCCGCTGAGTCTTTAAGCTTCTGTAGCAGTTGTCGCTGTGAGGACGTACGACTGGTGGTGGGATGACCTCTTTCTCCTGAGAGGACAAATCAATCAACAAAACACAGAGAGTTACATCATTGAAATAATTTTTTCATCAGAACTGTGGTTTAATTTGGTTGAAACATAACAAAAAATGTATTCATGTAAACCAAACCCAGGCACTGAAGATTTTTGGTAAAGTTGCCTGTGTGTCACATACTGGATGATTTTAACCACACACTTTCTATACATAAGTGTTATTAGGTATTATATTACTTATATTGTCCACTAAACAATGTACTGTACATCTGAGGATAAATAAATAACCCATGATGATACTGACTGCTTGAAAGAGAACTAAAAAACTCACCTTCTCATAAGGAAAGCAATTATGGCTATAATAACCAATAAGACACCGATGCACACGCCAACGAGCAGCATTCTTCTTCCTGTGGTCTTAGGTGGGGTCGCTGCTGCAGAGGACAGAACAATAAAGACAGCAACTGTCAGTCAAAGTGGCTGATCTACTCTCAGTAAATCCTCTGTAGACCAGACCGTCTCATCTGGGCCTTCGTGGTCTACACGGCCCATGAAGGAGGCGGTCTTCATGGGCCAGGTAGACAACGCATATCGGAAGAATGCATCCCCTGAATAGAGACACAGCTAGAGGCTCTTCATCCACCTACCTCTAATACCAGTGAGTGTTACAGAATAAGTCTGTGATCCATGTCTGTTGCGTGCTACACAGCAGTGCTGCCCATATTCCTCAGTGCTGATGGTCGTGCTGCTGAGTGTGGAGCCTGCGGATGTAGCCGGGGACTGTCTTGCTTGATGGAAACTGTTTTCTGCTGCAGGGAGACACGCGGCACCCTGGTACCAGGAGAAGGTGTGGACAGGTGGGTTGGCGTCACTGCTGCAGGTCAGAGTCACAGGGAGGCTCCTCTGTAGCTCTCCAGGTGGAGAGATGGAGACATGTGTATTTCGAGGTGAGTCTGGACAGATGGGGAGGTCATAGGTCAGGTATAAGCCTTGTTAGACTCTGTCATTACATTGTTAGACTCTGTCATTACATTGTTAGTTTAGAATGATATGTATGAGGACGTTTCTGTATCCAACTAAAATGAATTAATAGAAATTCTTGTGATTGAATACCTGTCCAGAGTATTTTGCCTATTTTAAAAGTGAAACACAAATACACAAATAAATCACAAACCCAATTCATTTGTCAGTCTGGCTATCTTTCTACGATGATTTTTACAATTACATGTATGACTGAACAAATAATTAGATAAATTGCTGCTGAATGAATTAAAAAACGAGTGGATGAGTTTGCTGAAGGGGAGATCTTTAGTTGACACATGTAGTTTTTATTTTCAACATTTCACAGTCATGAAAACTGTGGATTTGAACAGAGGATAGAAAACCAAAATGTTAACTGTACATATTTCCCATAATTACATTTGACTTACACTCTACATCAATGTCGAGCATCGTTGAGTTCTGTTCTCCCTCTCCAGTCTGCATCTGACAGTAGTAGCTGCCAGAGTCATCAGGAGCAACGGCGCTGATGTTCCACACCTGTCCATTGTATCTCGGGGTGGCGCTTGTGCTCTTGAACCATCTGAAACGGGCCTGTTGATTGGCTGAAGGGCTGCAGCAGGCCAGACGTAAATCGACGCCCTCAGTGATGCCACCAGACGGACTCACTGATGTTGACACTGCACTGGAGGAATCTGGAGCAAAGATATGAGATCAGATCATTGACTTTATATGTGTTCATGCAGACGAAATTCATCATTGGATATAACAGTCAGTAACTGTATTTTTCAGCACTACAAAGACATTTAATAACTGCTTGCTGTGAAATATTGGCATCAACTGTATGGGACAATTCTATTATAACTTTAAACATTTTTATTTATAAATTTCAAACAATTTCAAAAATGTGTTAGTTGTATGTTAGAAAAGAGTTTCTTTATGTAAAAAGTAGTTTTTTCACAATTTTGGCTTACAACAAAGTTAAGGTCTAAAGCTTTACGTATTAATTACTATATTATTTTTAAAAAGCCACTGGGTGCAAGGTTTAGTTATTTATATAGAAAATACACTTTGGCTCTCTATATTCCCAGATCAAAATACCTTGAGAACATGACCTCAGTCTGGTTCATAAATCTGAGTGTTGGTTTTAATCATTTTGTCATGAGTTATAAAATGTGCAATGATAAGTACATGGTCTGATTTGAAAACAAATGATGAAAACATATATCTGGCTTTTCTTTAACTAATTTCTATTCTACTGTATTTCAGAATATTTCTTCTTTTGTACAGGACAGGTTCATAATAATAAATTGTATGGGATTTTGTGTTTAACAAAAGATTACACAACATGGAAACACAAAGCAACAAGGCAATAACAAGTGTTTGACTTCACACAGATGTTTCTCAATAATTGCTTAAGGACGTCTTAGTGGTGTAACAACAGCTCCACTTCCAAAACACTGACGACACTGCCCCCCCCACACACAGTGAGACTGGCTCTCAACAGGCTCTTATACTTTAACCTGTGCTAAATCCCCGTTTGTTTAATGTTCAGCAAAGACAAGTCAGAGTTTGTCCACACATGTTTGGTTGTGAAAGCAGTTTGTCCAGAAAGACCAATGTGAAATTTGATTGGAAAGAAGAAAATGGCCAGGCTGAGCTCACATAGTTGCCTTTTTATGTGCAGACAGTTTCAGTTCTACTTCTCATAAATAGCACATACTGTCAGACTTAAGGTTGCAGAGTGGAAGTGGTGTATAGCACCAACATGTAGCCCACATGTTGGTGGTAAATTTCAACATAATTCTGTAAGACTTCCAAATGGTTAGAAACAAACAGAAGCGCTGCTGATACAAGCTCCCTGCTTTGTTTTAATGTAACAAATAGCCTGTCAGCTTCAAAAGGTTCCTATCATCACCGATCTTGATGGTGGATCATGATCTTGCTGGCTGCTGACCATAGACTATGATTGCAGCAGGACTGCTCGATACATAGTATTTCTTCTCAGACACTTGACCATTAATGACATTAATCCACCAATTCACTGACCTTCAGTTATGCTTCAAAAATGTTTACCCTTATCAATGCTGCTAAAACCTTTATCTTGGTGATGTTCTCCTTTACACTTGACATCTATTGCACTTCTGTCCGTCCTGGGAGAGGGATCCCTCACATGTGGCTCTCTCTGAGGTTTCTACCTTCTTTTTACCCTGTTAAAAGGGTTTTTTAGTAGTTTTCCCTTACTCTTGTTGAGGGTTAAGGGCAGAGGATGTCGCACCATGTTAAAGCCCTATGAGACAAATTGTGATTTGTGAATATGGGCTATACAAATAAAATTTGATTGATTGATTGATCTATGGAAAGATGGAAGATCCTAACACTTATCATTACCACTCAGATCAGTAAAATAAAAGATGAAATAAATAAAATATAATAAAACTAACACAAAACACAAAAAATTACACAGTGTTTTTCAATAAAACAGATAAGGCAAGTAATACAATTAAAGTGAAGAGATTTAAAAGAAGTTAGCGTGTTTGCCTGGCAGAGGCCTTAAATACACAAACTAATGCAAACGAATTCAGGCCAAACACTGACCTATAAGCCCTTTAAAGACTTGACTTTTTTCAGTGCCACTCTGTTTTACTTTAGTTTTATTTCACTGGCTACCAGTGTTAAAATATGTACATGTTGAGACTTTCGGTTCATAACCACAGATAACATCACTTTTCTGCTGTTCATCATTTTAGGGAATGAATAACATTACATTGAAGGCATGTTTTGTATCGGCCTTTTGAAATGATGGTGAATTATTCCCACCTGCCACCAGCAGCTGTACGCCTCCCTGCGCTGGCATCTTCTGTGTTGGGTGACTGGTGATGAGGTAGAACACGTAGCTTCCACTGTCTGATGGTCTCAGATCAGAGATGCTCAGAGAACAGTTCTTTGTTCCTGCTAGTCCCAGGTACTGCACCCTGTTCTGGTAGGATGGATCTGGGAAAATACCAGCACTGTGGAACACATACCTGACACACACACACATACACACACACACACACACCGGATACTAAGGTACTTTTCGAAAATGAGTTGCAGTTGACTGTGTCTTCTGTTCCAATACCTCGGGGTGATACAGCGGCTGTCTTCCAGACACCACATCTCGGACAAAACTCCATCTCCTCCACCCTATTAGAGAACAATAAAGATAGTTGCTGCCAAATGATAAATTCTGTGTTTATTTTATATTTGACTCTAGGTCTTCAAACCTCTCTTCAAAAGTGCAACCTTCAGTAATAAATAATTTCTGTTACCCTTCATCAACTACCTGTGACTGCACATATCCATTCATTGCTTTACAGGTTTTAGCCCTTACAGAGAGGACACCATGGTCGACACACGGCCTGCAGGAGCTAACAATGCCTCCTTTATTCAATCACCTGAGTAGAGAGCTGTTCCTCTGCCCTGGTTTCATTTGAACTTTGGGGGTAGTCATAGGAACAAGGAAGAACCAGCGAAGAACCAGTCACAGCACAGATGGGACCAGAGGGGAGATGAACTGACCAATCACCAGCTAGAATACCTGAGGGGCATAAGATGTGAGATACCACATTATAACCATTTATATTCCTTGAAATTAGTGCTGTGATGTAAAAACATCTTTAAATAAATGATCATAACCACAATATAAAAATATGCTGATGTTAATGTATCAGTTCCCTTCAGCAATTTCAGTATTAAAATAACACTATATTGAGATAGAGTGGAACAATTATCAAAATAACTGAATGTAGCCACTTTAGAGTTATTGTTACAGTTTGTTTTTTATCTACTGTATTTTACAAATGCTACAGCCTCTTATGGACATTATCATTTTTTATTCTTCCACTGGGTATCACATAAATAAGAACAAGTCTCCTTATACAACTTCTACTAGTACTACTACTACAAATAATAATAATAATAATGAAAAAAATATACAACAATAGAAAACTTTTCAAAATGCACATTACAAAGTGCTTTACAGTGGCAGCAAAATGAAATAGACTAGTCATTAAATTGTCACTTTTGAAATGGAACAGGTATTTGATGTATAAAAACCAACACGGTATGATATATGAAAACAGAAATAGAGAAATTAAAACTCATGGAAGGCTTTCTGATAAAAGCATGGGACCGAGACATGACCCTGAACTGACCAGGGGTCTCATTTATAATCCTTGCTTAAGCACAAAACAGGTCCTGAAGTTTGTGTACGCCACTTCTCACGCAAACGTTGGGATTTATAAAAACAATGTGCGAATGTGCGCACTTCCACGCAAACTCTGACCCATACACACAAACATTTTGGAGACAGGAAAATGACGATGCTGACGTGAGGTGGTGAACAGAAGCAGATTATTGATCCACTTCATCATTACCATTAAAACCAACAGCGTTATTTGTGCTCGCGTGACAAAACTATTCCATAAGAACCTTCATTTGAAAAAGATATAAAACAACTTACTGCAAATTAAGTTCAGATACCACTAAACACGGTTTTATAAATCCAATTTTTTTTTTTAAGAACACCATTTTCAGCTTTTGTGCGCACGTACACTTTTCTAGTATGAATCCTACGCACTGCTTTATAAATGAGGCCCCAGATGTCCTCAGGCAGGTTGTTCCAGAGCCTCAGGGCCCTGACTGCAAAAGCCCTGTCCCCTCAGCCGGGCACACTGGAACTGAAAAAAAGCCCCCTGCCCGAGGATCTCAAAGTAAAAGGTAAGATAGGATATAGCCTGGACGGAGACCATGGAGAGCCTTAAGAGTCATCAGTAAAAGAGGCTAAAACAGGGGTGATATGATCACCTCTCTTATTTCTGCTTAAAAGCCTGGATGACAGGACAGTTTCTTGCAAAATAAAAATGAATAAATCAGCTGATCTTTACAATGCTTGAGGTAGGAGCTATCATGGATGTTGCTGGTACTTCTACATAACACAATCTTACCTTTCAGAGATAGTGTGAGGAGCAGCCAGCAGCGTTGTGTCACTTCTCCACCCATCTTCTGCTCTTTCTGTTGTTTTGCAGAGCGTCTCCTCAGCAGTCAGCGATGTGTGTGTTTCTTTTTTCTCAGAACAAACACTTAAGTCAGACTTCAACTTCCTTTTTTATTTTCACTGCTGAAAAGGAACTAGAGTAATGATTGAACTTTGATATCAGCAAAGGGTTCGTAGTACGCATATGTGTGCGTGTGTGCACATGTGTGTTCCTGTACTTATATTATACCTTTGTGAGTGTAGACCCTACATAGTAAGGTCATTTTTGGAAAGGGAGGACATTTTGGCTGGTCCTAACTTCTTCAAAGGACTGTTTCATGGTTAAACTTGGTTTTAGGGTTAGGGTTAGAATTGGGTTTAGTGTTAGGGTTCGGCATTTAGTTTGGATGGTTAAGGTTAATGTAAGGGGAATGCATTTTACCAATGAGTGTCCTCACTAAGATAGAAGTACAAACGTGTGTGTGTGTGTGTGTGTGTGTGTGTGTGTGCGTGCATGTTTTTTTTTACAGTTAAAGAAGTGATCACCAGTTACTTCAATTGTATTGGATTTGGCTGCAACAACGTTTACCCCTGAAAAACCAAAAGTGTTTTGTGGACTTAAACACTACTCCATCAGCATTGCAGTTGATAATGCGTGACTTTTCATTTTAGGGTGAACTATCCCATTAAGACTTGGTTTTATGGTCAAGGTTAGGGTTAGAATTAGGTTTAGGTCAAGGTTAGGGTTAGAATTAGGTTTAGGTCAAGGTTAGGGTAAGGGGCTGGGGAATGCATTATGTCAATGAGTGTCCTAACAACCATAGAGAGACGTGCATGTGTGTGTGTAGTGTAGTCATATGAGGGCATCCACAGCAAAGCAGCTGCTGTTGATGTGTGTCACTCTTGTGATCCATGCTCGTGCGTTCACCTGTGCAGAGCTCTCGTGCGCGCTCTTGTCCAGACAGAAGCGTAACGTGACGTCACTGGTGCCCCTCCAGTCTGCGCAGCTGACCGCTCACAGGACGACCCACACACACGCGCGCGCACACACACACACACACACACACACACGATCCAAGCGACAAACCTCTGATAAAGTCGGACTAACTTGTGCTTCACCTGCTCCAGTTGTTCCAGATGTTTCTGTGTTTTCTACTAGAAGCGGGCGCAGGTGGCTTTGGTTGAAGGAAAGAGTCCAAACTGTCGCTGAAAACTCTTCCTCTCACTCTTTTGTCTTTCTCTGCGGTCAGGAACCTGTGAAAAGAGACGATAAGGATTCACTGGAAACTGGGATTTACCTGTGGTGGCGTCTTTTACATCTTTGGGAATAAGTTTTATGGTTTTTTTTTTTATGAAGAAATAAATACAAACTGAGGGCTCCACCTGCTGAGAAGAAACGAGAGGTGAGTCCTTTTCTGCAAGTAAAGAGTATATTTCAGCAGTCTGTGATTTATTACAACTCTAACATTAGTTTATTGATATGATTATAAACAGGTTTTAAACTGTGCTGCTGTTAATCTAGATTAGATCTACAGTTAATCTAGTTCTGTAAAGGTCATAGTTTAGTGTGCTTTGCTCTGTTGAACCTGTTTAGTTCGTCTACATTAACCTGATGGAGCATACGGGCTACTAATGTGATACAAATAGCAAAGCACAGATTAGGATTCATTATTTCTTAAATATTATCGTTTCTAATCACTCAATTCATTCACAACAGGTTAGGAGAAACTAATGGTGCAAAAATCCCCAGCTATAAGATAAAGATGCATCTGAATTCCCTTTAAAAGAAAGTTTCCATGTCTCATGTGACTTCATGTCTGCAGGACACTGAGTTCTGTAACTGTTTTTAACCTGTGCTGATGGTTAACAAAACATTCAGATCACTTTTATATGTAGTTATATGTGACTAGATGTGTACATGTGATTTAGATACAGATAATAGGAAAAGAAAAAAGACACAAGTTACACATTGAGAACGTGTTAGAGGACCTGGTGTTTGGGAGGAGTGGGCCCTTGACCGAGTCGGTCTTATGTGTTTGTGTGTGTCTGTGTCTGTGTGTGTCTGTGCTTAAACATATATCTTTGTGAGTACCATTTGGAGCATAGGCCTTTAACAGATTGACATTTTAGCCGATCCTCACTTTTCAAAGAGCTGTTTGAGGGTAAAGACATGATTGTTTGGTTACAATTAGGTTAAGGTTAGGATAAGGGGCTGTGGAATGCATCCTGTCAATGATTGTCCTCACTAAGATAGAAGTACAAGATCGTATGTGTGTGTCCGAGTAAAATAATGAAACACAACTGTCAAAATATTGATATTGATGTGACCTATCGGTTTACTATGATCGTATATATTAAACATATAAGGTATATCATTTGGAAGAAGGGTGAGTATCCGTTTTATAAAAAGAATACTCATAGATGGTGAAAGTAGTCCTGTGACTTCATATTATCAATGGTGTTCAAATGCTCTCTTATTTTTCTTTCTGTATATCTCTCCATTATTTCAGGCTTCAGGGATTGTTGAGGGCTTGCCCTAAGGAGTTAGGAGAGAAGGAGGAAGTAAGGAAGGAACGGAAGAAGGACGGAGGATCATTCCTGTCCACTGTATACAGATGTATGTTGAGAAAGTTGTAACAGAGGGGAAGATGGGTGAGTGCACATTTTACAAACACGGTTCTCTCTCTCTCTCTCTCTCTCTCTCTCTCTCTCTCTCTCTCTCTCTCTCTCTCTCTCTCTCTCTCACACTGGTCATGCTACAGCTCACGCCCGTTCTCTGTTTTTGGAGCAGACATCAGTCCACTTGACAGTTAACCATTAACATATTAGTTCAAAGTTGGTTGGCCATCTCTCTGATTTTCTCTTCATTTTAAGAGATTTGTCTTTCAGGGCGGTCAGTGTTCTACACCAGATACAACTTCATTTCAACACATCATTCACATTAAAAACTAGAATGACACTGAGCGAGTGAATAACTCCACCAAGGGGCGACAGTTTAAATTCACTAGTTTGGATTTTTATTTTGATCTGCACCACATTACACACACTCATAAATATCAGTCCTGAACCTGAACAATACCCATTAATTATTCTCTGAGAATATAAAAGATAATGTTGAAATGTTAAAGAAAGTGAAAGAAATCTTGGATCTGCCCCCTGATCCTGATGTTTATTGAATGGATTATTTCCTCCATCTTCCACAAAATGTCATGGTAATCTATCCAGGAGTTAGATTACCAGTATCAAACATTGTCAGATTAAAACATACAAGTACAACACACTCACGTAACTCACTTTGCCCACTAAACAATATGAAACTCTCCTACTTCATTCCAACACTGCGCTCCCTTCAGCATCAATGAAACATCAAAACAGAAAACACAGAGAATCCACATCTGTCCTCCTGTTGCTTGCCATTTTGGCAGCTTTATGGCTCCTAATGAGTTTACTGCAAATTATATGATGCTTTTATAGAAGGAAAGATAAGATGAGTTGCTGTTGATAGAAAGCGTGTGTGCCACTGTGCACTTTGAAACTACTCTTTCCTGATGGGACACACTTTTATTTTTAGCACAGATTTAAAACATTTCTGAGAAAATACTGCAAGGTCCCCCTCATGCGTTTTAACCCTGTTCCACAACACAATGAGTACCCACCTTACATTGCAGTGCCAAACTGAGTGTCGGTACCATGAAGCCAGCAGCCTCCCATTAAGTGAAGTCTTCAGTAGAGAACTGATCTCATTCCAACATAATCGATTCTCATTGACAGGTCTTCTTGGTCATTTTATGTCCTTGTTGTGCCGTAACTTACTCTCTGTCTGAACAGCTTGATGTTTTACGGTTTCTGTAGCCTGACTGCGAGTCCACCCAGATGCAGGGAATCATAGTGTGTCTTTGGTGTGTGTAATTACAGGAGAAACACAGTCTAGTCAAGGAGTGGCACATGTGTCAGGGCTTGTTTTGCGTATGTCTGTGTTTATGTTAGATTAGGTCAGACATCAGTTTCAGAAACAAGCTGTATTTACCTTTAATTGCGACACGCTCACACACCATGCGTGTTTGAATGAGTGAGTGCAGCAAAACAAATATGCACACTTGCGCAAAGGCTAAACATTATTTTTATAATTTGGCTAATATTTACTGCACACTGGGATTGTGTTTACTTTAGACTTTTCCACCATGGCAACCACTACAAGTGTGAGTCATTGCTTATGTTGTGTCTCCATCTTTATGTATGTGAGGTCTGCTTCTGATTCATCCCATCCTACCACACCTAGAAACATTTGGTAGGTTCTGGCTTAAAGGTCGTCCTGGTTTGGGTCGTTTGAGTTTAACAGTAGTTTTGTAATGTGTTTCCTCAAAGTCCAAATGTCAGTCCATGATAACACAGTGGATGCTGACTGTGCAGTTGAGACTGGAGTGGAACAGGAGACATAATAAACAGGAGCATATTAAGAATTAACTTTAATGCTTAACTTTATGCCAACTCATATAACAACAACAGCTACTGGTCAAAAGATGTATCCCCTATGATAACTGAACAAACTATCAAAACAGTTGGAAAAACTTAGTAAGCAGACCTTAAGTACAAGATACGACTAACACTCAGAGAAAAGGACTTCAGAGGGTTTTCCACAGAGAAATAACAAAGCAAGCAAAGGCTCCTTATTTCTGTTTTAAATACACCATGTGTTGTCTATGCATTTTGGTTTGGGGCAGGGCGTGGATGGCCACGTATCTCATCTGGTGCACAGCTGCTTCTTTTTACCCACCCTGAGGTACTACAGTAGGCGGGCGCAATGCATGCAAAGCTCAGGGTTTCCCTCCCAACATCCCACAGAAAAAGAAATGACTCACCGAACCTTTTCCACTCTGCTGCATGTGGCTGCCCATATGACTCATGGGTGAGGATAGAAATAACCCAAACAGAATAAATATTATGTACAGCATTTGGATGGGTCACGTATAGCACATAATGATTTATTTGCACCTCTCGTGCCAGCTCTGTGAACTGCAGTGGCAACAACAGATCCAAACACACTATGGGTACGTCCACCATATGTCTAGAACGCTTTGAGTGAATTTCTTCAAATTTGGTACAAACATTCAGTTTAGCTACTTTCAGACATGCACTGAACTCCTGACATTCTCTGGAGGGGCTGCATGTGAGAACACAAAAGTCAGCGTGCGAGACCCTGGACTTTTTGCACAGTTTGTCTTACCTGCCCCCCTGGCGTTTCTAACACACTAAATCAATACAAATATCTGTACAAATACAATAAAGCGGTGCCATATGTAAAAGACTCTGATGAAGATGTCAAGAGAGCTTTAGGTGATCAGGGCCGACACCTGTGTCTATATGCTGTAAACAAAAATAATTGATTTATACGTTACATCCTGCCTCCTGCATGCTTATCTGAATGCTGCGGAGATGTCTGCGTTGTTGTGAACGAATCTGACAATCTCCTGCTGCGTTCTTCATATGTGAAAGGCCCCATTGTCGGGACATTCTTCAGAGTTCGGCAAACAGCTTTAATGTGCTTTTTACCTAAAAGTATTAATACAAAGTACAACATTGTTGTTGTACATCATAATCCTGCTACAATGATGTAATTACAAGTAGTGTCCGAAAGTGTTTTTTTTTTTTTGCTGATGAGCTCACTAGACTGCTGTAGAGGTAGAGGGTAGTGAACGAGGGGGTGACTCCTGACGCAGCCTTAAGTCTCCTCTCCAGTGTTGAAATTGCTTCCTTGTGTTTTCATTCAAGTTATTGGCTACACCACCCCCCATGATTTCCTGTGATACTTCTCAGTTTAGTCTGTTTCATCCATATCCATAAGCGTTCAGAAGACGGTACAGACAGACGGCAGTGTTCTTATCAACGCTTAGCATAAATGAGCCTTGAGAACACCTCGAAAGAATCCTTGAAAGATTTGGCATAAATGTTCAAATAAAAAGTATTTTTTTGACTCTTGAGAGAGAAATGTGCAATTTGTCATCGTGTCGACAGAATTGTGTTGCATAACCCAGATAAAGTCAATGCAAGTTAAAGTTAAATATTCTGTTCAGAATATAATGCAACATTTACAACACAATACAATCAGTGCTGGTCCCAACACTTTCTATACCACAGTAGTTTCAGATGAACCATACCTTATAACACACACACACACACACACACACACAAACACACACCCACCCACATAGGAGAAGGAGGTCTCAGGTAGAAGTGGACACAATAGAGTGCTTGTTCTGTGGGATGGACAAGCACAGTGTGGGGGTAAGAGAGAGGGAAAGAAAGAGGTTGAAAAGAGTTTGAGAAAAAAGACGAGTGGACAGGAAGACGGTTGGTGCTGGACCTGAGACGTGTGGGGGAAATTTGGGTATAGCTCAGAAACCACTATCTAATGAACACAAGCGTGGTGTCCCTCTGATAATATGTCCAGTGGATTTCAGACATTGATCAAAAAACCACTAAATATTTACCTTTTTCACTTTTTATGCCTGAATTTGCTTCATTTCTATGAGTCCTCATTGTTAATCACAGTCCAATGAACAATAATGCCATCGTCATGCTGACTGCAAGTTTGCAAGGGAAGACTAACCAAAGGAGGGAAGGAGAGAGGACAGGTATGGAAGTGGAGGAGGAGCAAACAGGAGGCACAAAGAGGGGAGTCGTGGCCGGAAGGAGGTGGGGAGACATGGAGGAGAAGGACAGGAGCTATAAAAAAAAAAAAATCCAATCGAGAGACAGGTAGAGGTGGGCAGGGACAATTGTGGTGTAGAGCAGAGGGAGCAGATTTGAGGAAATAGCGTAGAAGAAGGTTGAGGTCAGTGGAGAAGCAGGGCTACACAGCTATCATGTTTCTCGATAACAACATAGAAATTCAGCAACTGTGGGACCAAGCTGGGTCAGTGGGTCTGTATAATGCTGGATCCACGTCAGTCTTTGAGGTGTTTACTTCCACAGATCAAGACACATACATAAAGAACTGATTTCAGTCAGTAACTGGGCTGGATTGTTCTTGTTCGCTTGTCTGATTAAAAGATTTAACATGTTCCCTATAAATATTTATATTTTAAATGTCAAAGTTCCATCTAAACATTTTAATGGAGGTTTTAATTTCACTTATTTTCCCCCCCGTGTGAGAGAGGAGGGAAAATGTTGGAGGCAGGAAGGAAACTGGGCATGTAAACTGTTTTCTCTGATTTGATAAGGAGTACTTGTATACTTAGAGTATCTCCAGCTGTTTCCCGCCTCACAGATGGACGGTATTAGTGTTACAGTCGTGACTGTCTCATAGTGAACAGAATATCCACTCAAAGTCAGGACACTCACAAATAATGATGGATGCAGGCTTTCTTGATTTAAATCTTTCTTTTTCACTGCAGGAAAATCACAGGTTGAAATATTAAATGAATGATGGCTGAATTCCATTTAGTCGCGTTAGAGTTATAGGGTTTTTGCTCGTATCACACTGTCACAGCTTACTGGGACACTTGAATATAATGAACCCATGGTTGAAGTTGTTTGCAGCATCTGTGTTTCTCCTACAGTTTCAAATCAAAATGTCTCAGAGGAAAATGAATTCATGTCTGCATGAAAGACATTATGGGTTCTCTCCTGCACCGTACTGCATCCTTCCACCAAGTTTCATGGTAATTCATTCTGTATTGTTTGCATAATCCTGCTAACTAACAAACAAACAGACAAACAAACACAAAACACAACCTCCTTGGTAATGATGGGAAATGAATCTATAGTAATCCATTAGAAAATGCTTGATATGAGGTCTATCACTGTTAATGTTTATGCCTGTGTTTTTTCATCAGGTTTGCAATCAACAATGTGTTTCAACACTAAGCTGTGGGTTAAGTTGACAAATTCTGCTCAGAGCAGTGGATAACAAGGCAGAAAAAGACAGTGAGACTATGACACACAGGTGCACACAGGACAGACATGGCACAGACATGGTTTGTTCTTGCCTGGTGGAGAAGTGCTTTAGACTTTAGACTATTGATCAGTGTCACTTGTACTTTTCAGTCTGTGCCAGGACACTGAGCTGATGTTTGTTGTAGGGTGGTTGAGTCCAAAACAAAGAGCCACACTCACACAGGAGCAGTCTGAGCTTTTGCTTTGTATTATCTTGTCAAACATATTCATGCATACATAAATATGAGCAGAACACAGTTAATGTCACTGTTGTTATATTTCATCTCTTAAGTCTTCTCTTCAGCTTTGTGTGTTTATGAAATTGTGAAATGTATGTAATGTTAAAGGCGTTGGAGCTGCTGCTGCATGTGTGCATTCATGTGTGTGTCTCTGAGTACAGGCTCTCTATGTTCACTAACGTGTGTGTGTGTGTGTGTGTGTGTGTGTGTGTGCGCAGGGAGCAGGGGAATATCTCTGACCTGTGTGTTCACCCCCTGCCGGGTGATCGGGGCATTTGTGACACTGATTATCTTGGGAGCCATTGGAGCAGCTGTTTGGGCCGTAGGTTAGACCACATGCTCTTACACATTAGACACACATTCTATGTTCTAATGAATCTGAGAATTAATAGTCTTTTGTTATCGTCGTACATTGCACTGATGCCCACTGTGTTAATACTCTTCTGTAGTTATGTATTGCACGATGGAGGAAGACACAGGCCTGTATGATGGTGAGTATGAGAGGACATGCTGATGGTTTCAAAGATGAGAAAAGATTTCAAATATGTAGCTTTCATTCTGTGATATAGTTAAAATGAATATTTGTTACCGTACACAACTGATCAAAGATCATCCCCCTAAAAATACTTAACTTGATTCATGAATTGATTTGCACAAAAAAACTGTTCATAGATAATTGCACTCTACAGATGTTGGATTTTGTTTTAAATGAAGATCTTTTTAGATAAAGGTCTTGAGAAATTTACAAAAATGTGAAAAATTGCCGTCAAAATGTTAAAGAAAGTCTTTCACTACGTTTTGTGGTAATCCATTCAGTAGTTTTTTTGTGCGTAATCCTGCTAATCAACAAACAAACCAACACAGATACAAAACATAGCCTCTTTGGTAGAGGTGATGAATATCCAATGTCACTGGGACAAGTCACAGTTGTAAAAGAAAAATGAAATAACTATATGTGACAGGCAAACAGGAGTGTGTGTGATTTCTTTTACTGAACTTGTTTTGTAAGTAAACCCATATGATTCCCTGCAGTCCAGGTCAATTCTGCTGACCAACGTCTCAGAGTCTTCGATTCCACGCAGAGGAGGTGGCATGAGGTGTGTTCCTCCTCAGCCAATGAGCTGCTTGCGGGTATCAGCTGTGAAGAAGTGGGCTTTGTCAGGTGAGATATATTGTTCTCATTATATAGTGTGAATGTAGTGTAATTTAACAGAATTTTGATTTGGATCAGTTTAGGGGTCAATGAAAAGTCCTAACAATGATAGTTCTGTGTGTGTGTGTGTGTGTGTGTGTGTGTGTGTGTGTGTGTGTGTGTGTGTGTGTGTGTGTGTGTGTGTGTGTGTGTGTGTGTGTGTGTGTGTGTGTGTGTGTGTGTGTGTGTGTGTGTGTGTGTTTCAGTGTGGCGAATTACTCAGTCACATCGGTGCCAGAGGCCAGTGGAGATGCTGGAGAGTTCTTCTGTGTCAGACAGGAAGAGCTCAGCTACGGCAAGAAAATCAAAGACTCGTTGTTCCCATGGTAACAAACACCTGTCTGTCTGTCTTTCTGATGCACCACCTGTCTTACAGCAGTCTAACACTGGCTGTTACTGACGCTGTGTGTCTTTGTTTCAGTGACTGTGAGAGCAGGGAGGTTCTCACTCTGCTGTGCCAAGGTAAGATGTTCTGTGTGACACACTGGCTCACTTAAAGCTAGGGTTGGTAATCCTGGAAAAGCAAGCAAGAGCAGGCTACGCTTGAGAAATGCAATGCCCCTGCACACAACTGCTAGGTGCAGACTTGAGATTGCAAACAGCTGAAAATGTTGCCAATGTGTTAAAGGGGTCAAGCGAAGACAGAGAAAACTAAATGGCTGTTGACCTTTTTGTAATTTAAATTTAAATATTTTTTTTGTAACAATGATGGCTTAATGGCTATTTCTAATTGCATTTAAAGTACATTTGATTTTGGAAACTATCTTACGACCCCCCTCTCAGTGTCTTGCTACCCTCCGTGGGCTCCCAGTTTGGGAACCATTGATATAGCGTATGTTTAAATGTGTCACATACACTTTACCTAGGCCAGTGGTCACCAGCCTTTTCGAGCCCAAGATCACTTTTTAATTCCAAACTTAAGCCGAGATCTACCATTACATTACATTTCATTTAGGTGACACGCTTATCCAAAGCGACTTACAATAAGTGTATTCAACCATGAGGGTACAAACCCAGAACAACAAGAATCAAGAAAGTACAATTTCTTCAAGAAAGCCAAACTACAAAGTGCTATAAGTAAGTGCCATTTAAGTGCTACTAAATTGTTAGTTTAAACTTTTATTCAAGGTATAGTCGGAAGAGGTGTGTTTTTAGTTTGCGGTGGAAGATGTATAGACTTTCTGTCCTGATGTCAATGGGGAGCTCATTCCACCATTTAGGAGCCAGGACAGCAAACAGTCGTGATTTTGTTGATATCTTCCAAAAAACCCACTTAGGAGGGTCATACTTATTATTTTTTGCAATTTCTGTTAAAGGCTGAATGTACAAGAAATAAATATACACAAAGAAGTGCAGTTGTGCCACTTTTTCTATTCAATGCACAATATTCAAATTAATATCAATTCATATTTACAATGCAAAATATGTAGCTTCTCAGTTCCACAACATGTTCTGCAGAGGAGCTGCTACTGCAGCACAATGTTTTTACATATAGGCTTTGATTTGAATATGGCCACAAATAGGATTATTGCCTTGTATGAAAGAAGTCCCTTGTACTCAAATAAATACCAGTACTACACAGTATGAAGCCGTGCATCTTCCGCTCCTGCAAATATTTCACATCTTGAAGGAAATGCAGGAGATAAACCTGCAACTCCACCGCCAGTAGCAGACACACAGCGCATGTGAAAAACAGACAGCCGACACACAGCTGGTCTGCGGCGTGAGTCCAGAGAGTTGGGGGATCGACAGTGAAGACTGGGAGATCGACCGGTAGATCGCGATCGACGGGTTGGCGACCACTGACCTAGGCAATAAAGTGTGCAATTTATTCTCCTCTCCTCTCCTCTCCTCTCCTCTCCTCTCCTCTCTGCAGACTGTGGCAGGCGTAGTTTTGCAGCAGACCGTATAGTCGGTGGTGTGGATGCCAGGCAGGGCAACTGGCCTTGGCAGGTCAGCTTACAGTACGATGGAGTTCATCAGTGTGGAGGATCCATCATCTCAAACCGCTGGATTGTCTCTGCAGCACATTGCTTCCCCGAGTACGTGAAAAAGCTGCCTTATGTTAGAGATAATTATTTTATTAAGTTTTATTAACAGGAAAAATCTGTATTGAAGAATTTAGTAATAAGTGGCGTATCATGACTCTTAAATGATGGTAGAATCATATTCTATTGAAAAGAATGTCTGCTCCATTTGTGTGATATTTCTGTGTATTTGTATGTGGACAGCTGTAAAAACCTGAGACATTCTTCCCCTGTCTCTCCTGCTATGCTAGACGCCGCTTTGTGAATCGCTGGCGTGTGCTGCTGGGCTCCATCTATAACAAACCAGTCAACGGCGTCGCGGCGGAGGTGAAGACCATCGTTTATCACAGCAGCTACCTGCCCTCTGTAGATGCTAACATTGATGACAACAGCAGGGACATCGCCGTTCTGGCCCTCACCCAACCTCTTACTTTTACTGGTAGGACACACACGCACGCACGCACGCGCACACACACACACACACACACACACTCGACCTGAACATTTGATTGAAAGATGACCATGATTAGAGATGAGGAATAATGACAAAGGAATGGAGGGAGACAGAGACACACAGTCCTCATGTAATGAACCTGTTTTAGGTTTCCGGATTCCGCTAGGACAAAGGTTCTTTTATCCAACATGATTAAATCAGCTCTGAACAGGTTTCAACCATTTCCTCTTATTACTATAACACTGATGCACTTCCTTTCTGCCATGGAATCCCCGGTCTCCTTTAGTAAAAGATCTTTTCCATGTTCTCCACATATTAATGAAAAGAGGACTAACTCATGTCATCTACTGCGATCTTACTGTAATCTGAGTGTGTTTGTGCCCTCATGTGATGGTCGTGTCCTTCTACACGTTGTAAAGGAAACTTAACAAGCAATGTTTCAGTAGCTCAGGTCTGACATCTAGTGTTTGGTGTTCATAATTACAACCACAGCATTATGTGCACTGAGGAGAGAATAAATAAAATATAGGACATTTGAAGGTTAAATGTCTCAGTGTACAGTGCCTCTTTCAGTGTTGTTGCTAAGATCACAGCCAAAAACCATACTTGTGGTTCTTAGTTTAATTCTCCCTCTGTCTCAATTTTCACTTTTTTTTTATGTGGATGACAGTTTATATGTGTCATGCCGAATTTATTCATACAATCACCTTTGAATTTATTTACAGAAATTACATGATTCAGTAAGGTGAACATTTAAGTCATTGCTGGTTTACTTTTATGCTCTATCGCTTTCAGCAAAGCCACACATTATTGAATATATTAAAAAAAAAATCCTTGTTCAAGCACATTGTGTTCTTCAAAAAAGCTTGTAAAAAAAAAAATTCTTAACAAATTGTCTGGAACCAGAGTCTGTGCAGGAGTGATGGTGGTTTGGATCTGTTGTAGCGAATTCCCATCGATAAACACGCTCGACCAATTACAAGTCAGTCAGTTGTCAATCATGATGTTTCACCCTGTTTTTAGCATCAATTAACTAATTAAAACAAAATTTACTGTAAAGATTAGCATTTAAACATCATTAACTACCTGAATGACAGAGACATCTTTGAGAAAAATTCATTTGATGTGTACTTTGACGCTTCAGTTTGGTCAATATCTTATCTGCTAAAATGGAGGAGGCAGGATTTATAACCTATACTGCAGCCAGCCAGTAGATGGTGATGGAGGCGCTATGGCTTCATCTTTAGGGAGCAGTCATGTCGTCCATCTTTATTTACTGCCACTGTTGGAGGACATTTCACCACTTCTTGTCTCCCTGTCTGGACACTTGTTCTGTTTGATGGTTCAGGATTATCATACACACATGTTTGCTTGTATCTTAAGACAGAGAATATGTTTGTGTGTAGAATACATCCAGCCTATTTGCCTGCCAGCATACGGTCAAAGACTGATAGACGGACAGATGGGAACCGTGACGGGCTGGGGAAACGTTGGGTACTACGGTGAGTCTACAGCTGTTACACGGCAGAAAGTGATTCATTTGATGACAGTATTTGCATTCATTGATTTCTTTGATTGAAAATTATGACACTCCAAATTTTTTTTATTTGTATTGAAACACTTCAATTTGCTCTTCAGTGTATATTTTGATCGATAAAAGATGAAAATAAGTCTTGACTGAAGAAGCAGAATCATATTCATATATTGGTGTTTATAGTCTGTAGTATTGTTGGTTTCACCAGGGATGTTTGACTCGCAGGTCATCTAGCAGACGTCCTCCAAGAAGTGAGCGTCCCCATCATCAGTGACACTGTCTGTAACGCTCCCGACTACTACGACAATCAGATCACCTCCAGCATGTTCTGTGCTGGTTATGAGAAAGGAGGCACTGACGCCTGCCAGGTCAGAGTGTGCATGTGTTCATGTAAAAGAGCTGGTATATGTTCATGTGTTTGGGTTGCTAGTCAGGGAACCATATTCTCAGATATGTCCTCATGTGTGTGTCATCTTTATTTAATCTAAAATCTACAATCTAATGCATATATCCCTGCTTGTTTGATATAATTTTACATTCACACATTTTCTGTCAATGCTGAGGCACTTATAAGGTGTGTGTGTAAACTTCTAGCACCATGTGTGGTTTCAGGGAGACAGTGGCGGTCCCTTTGTGGCAGAGGACTGTCTGTCTAAGAGCAGTCGGTATCGTCTGCTGGGGGTGGTGAGCTGGGGAACAGGCTGTGCCATGCCAAAGAAACCTGGCGTCTACACCAGAGTGTCCCGGTTTCTGCCGTGGATATCTACCGCCATGAGGGTGAGACGCTGGATGCTTTGTAGTTCATTGTGTTGTTATAATGACAAATAAAGACATATGGATAATAATACTCTGTAAGTGATCTATAAACCACTCATCACCAGGGTGTGGACATTTCCCAGACATCCACATGCAAACACAAGCAGTCTTTATATTAATAGTGTGAAAATTAATGTTGTAAGAAATTAAATGAAAGTTCCCTTTCGTTTTTTTTGGTCTGTGCCGGTGATGCTGGTTGCAGTTTTCTTTCTGAAACTGTAAAAGAGACTTGCAGTAATTAGTAAGGAGCAAGGAAGACCAAGTACAGGACTCAGTCCATCCTGTGGACCCATTCCAACCCTGAAGTTGGTGCTGTTCACCACTTTATTTAAAGTTCAGTGAAGCACACCTCAGTATGTAGAAACCCAAACTGGGGAGAATCAATTGTCAGTGCCATTGTCATGAACACAATGTCACAGCCACTGCTGCTACAGAACGGTGGTCACCTATTTATTTAAAGTTTATTAATATTGAATGTATAGCGTCTTCAAATCGCACCAAATTTAATTCTGCACTTTCTTGGGTCCTTAACAATACACATGCCAAATATGACGCCGATAGGATGAATGGTTATTGAGATATGTTCCACATACAGACAGAGAATTCAGCACCTGCAACACCTGTGAATGTCTTTGTCAATCTGATAAAAAATCTAATCATCCAAATGATCTGGTGGCAATTTTCACCTGTTGACCCAGTTGTCGACCACAGCTTTAGCATATTTGCGAACTGTTCTTCAGACAGAGATTTGTGAAATTAGTAGATAGATATAATCTGGTTTATCTGCTTTAACACTGCTATAGCCATGAAAAACAGAATGATCAACAGAGGACTAGCTAACATTTACTCACACAGCCCCAGGTGTGTTAAAACCGTTTCTCTTCTCACCTCTCTTCTTCAGAACTATCACAACTCACCAGGGGTTCACAAATTGGCCCGGCCATGAGATGACTGCTCCTACATTTCTACTTTTTCTACACTGAGACGACAACATGGACAGATCCTGTACATATCAACGGGAAGTGTTACAATGGAGGGTCTTGAAAGCTGCGATGTTCCTCTTGTATCAAAGTTCTCGACACCCCTTCTTACCCAAAATGTTTTGTTGAGGATTTTTCCACTTCTATTCCACATGGTAAAATGTTTGCCAATATCATATTCCTTTAGAGAGCAGTCAAGCGACCACATTTATCAGACAGTTACACTGTTTTTTAATCATTGGTTCAAGAACAAATGATCAGGGGCTCAGATTTGAGGAGAAAGTCGTCTCTCATTATGACGAGTGAAGACGTGACCATGAAAGCAAATGTTAATGTGTTTGAGGATATGAGTCCCATAAAAGCAAAAATCATATCAAAGGTAGTTGGTTTGCCAAAATAAAAGCCCAAGAGAGCATCAGAGTTCCTGCGGATGACGTCTGTGGGTCAAAACCTTCAGGCAGCCATTCACAGCAAAGGACTTTCCACAAAATAGTAGATATGTAGATCTTCATATGTATTCCTCCAATTTCTTTCTAACCTGTAAACTTTGCCTACTATGTGTTTAAAGGTCTATATCTCCCCCACAGTTCTTTCTATGTTGATGTGAACCTACTCAGATATATGCTGAGACTTAGCACCTTAATGTTATAAGATCCATGATTTTATTTCACTTGAATGTCCCGAGCCTGAAGAGTAAAAATGTGCACCTGTCCAAATACCACGGTCTGGAATAAATCCTGAAGTTTTGTAGATAAACAAAGACAGAGCTCTTTAAGAGACAGGGGATAAAGTTATATTCAAACTTTGCTACCGAAATATTATGGAGACATTATGAATTTTATTCATAAAAAGTCAAAAGTGAAATAATACAAGACTCACTATACTGGATTTAACATTCCTGCTGTGTAGAACACAATGAGATTATTTTTCTGAAATGGCTTTTTCTTCTCTCTTTTTTTTAGCTGCATTTTCTCCAATGTCACCCGAAGTTACATTAGAAACAAATAACCAATATAATGTTTGAGCTAAACATCAATAACATGAATGAAGTCTTGTAAAGACTCAGGTCTATCTTCAATATTCTAGGTGTAATCACAAGGATTCATACAATAAGATTTTAAAGATTTTAAAGATCACGTGCAGCCTCAGCACTTTCAATACTTTCACACTGTGCAACACAAAGACACAGACAGTGTCAGTGATGCGTGAGTAATTCCAGCTGATCAGACTTATTTCGACAAAATTACAAATATTTACACAGTATAATTGTCATTTTGTTATAAACCCGTGAGCTGAATGCAGTGTGTGTTTTTATGCAGTAGCCTGACTTCATCATGGATGATTATTCATACAAGATTTAAATCTTTACCAAATTTCCATGTTTGCATCAGTATTTTGCTTTATTTTGTAAATATTAGTTAGTAAATATTTGTGTCTTGTTAATGTAGATGTTTTTGTCTGACACAGATCTTATTGCCAAGCGTGCAATAACCTCATAAATCATCTTCTCGTGAAATATATCTTTTAGTACGTATTAGAGAAGACTTTACTGTACCTCTGAGTACCTGTAGCTAACACTGTGTGAGTGTCCTTCACCTGGCCTGAATAAAGAATGGGATGTGAGCACTAATATCTACATTTAAACTGTTTGTGGCATGTTTGCTTCTGATGTACAGTATGTGTGCATTTATAGCAAATGTGATGTGAGAAATAAGTATTGTAAGATGTAAATTGTTGCATTGAGTATTGTATTGAAGTCATAATTAAAAGCAACTTGCCCACAGTTACTGTGTGATAAAGTCCAATTTATTCTTATTAAATATTCTCTACACTGCTGCATATATAATTATACTATAGTTTGCAGTCTCATAAACACAACAGCACCAATCTCTGTGGTAGCGTTATCAAATATAGTCATATTATATGAAATACCTACTTTAGTAAGTGCAACTGTAAACTAAACCATGAAAGAACAAAGTGGTATAATAAATACATCATACAACAAAAGAATGAAGCATTTTCAACCTTTTAACTAACACTGGGCTTGTCATGTTCTTTTATCCTTAGGTATGAGAAGGGTCGGTCTTAGTTCAAAAAGTATTTATTTAGAAGCAATGAAAAGGTACAGCATAGCTATGGGCACTCAATGCACAGCCTCGGCTTTTAGTCAGTAGCTCGGGGTAGTCAAGAGTCGCCCCGAACGGATGACAGGTGCAATATTTATAATAGTAGGTTGGAGGCGTGGTCCCAGCATCTTGGAACTGGAATCCACCAATGATGAGGAGCCGCTCCCAGGTTCGTCATTCCTTTGATAGTAGCTGGGCAAATCTTCACATTCTGACAGTGTTAAGTTTTGTGTATTAAGAAAAAGCCTTTATCCGGCTGAAGCTTTGTGAGTCTTCAGTAGTTTTGCAGACACAGTGTTTTTGTTCATTGGAGTGTGAAACATTGTGTTTCTGTTTTATCGTCTGTATGTTCTGTGTGTGTAAGCATGCGTATTTATCAGACAAGACAACGCCTTTCCTATCTGGCCTTCAGAAGCTGGGGCAGCTGCTTGATTTCTTTCTAAGGCATAGGTCACAGTGTCTTAATGAGCACAGTGCATTCATGTATGTGTGATGTTGAATAAAGCTAAAGGAATACTGTAATATATATAAAGGTTTATGTATGAGAACAAGTTTAAGTACAGTGTTATTGTATGCCACGGATTACAGTCCTAACACATAACAAAACATAAATTCTTTCTGTTAAGGTACAAACATGGTGCGTGTAAAATCGATCCTTTTTGGGGCTATAGTGTCTAATTATATTATTAAAATCCTAACAGGCTCCAGGCTGTTGTTCTTCTATTCACATCGGATCAGCTGGATTTGACCACAGTCGAGTAGATCACAGAATCCTCGCTCTCTCCTATTGTGGCCCTGAGGAGAAAATGATGATGTTAATGAGCATCAATGCATCAGATGGTGTTACTGTGTCTACATTGATAATGGCAGGTTCACAGCAGCATTGACACCTCACACCACCACCTTTGCTTTTATTCAACTTTTTATTTTTTACACAGGATAAAATCACAGTTTGTGCTGCAGAAACATAGATACTGAGGTCAAGTCCTCTGGAAAAATGTTTGTGATTTTGTGTCGTTTTCAGAAGTTCACATTCCATGGTAACACATTTTACACATGTGAATAATATTTACTTTAAACTACATTAGATGTGAGGGTAAATTTGAGAACGACTGAACTAAAGGATGATCCTAATATTTCAGCTACATAATTATCACAGTAATTCAGCCACATATTCTTTTGGGTTTTGGTGCTGTTAATTTTCATCTATCAGTCGATTCATCCATTATCTATATCGTGCATCCCTTGAGGGTCACAGGAGCCAATCCTGGACACGTCACTCAAGTATCACAGAGCCAACATTCAGAGACAAACATTCAACTTCACATTCACACCTATGGTGAATTGAGGGAGAAAACCCAGGCAGACATGGGGAGAACATGCAAACTCCAAACAGGCCACAAACTGGGATTCAAACTGGGAACCTTGTTGCTGTGAGACTGCAGTTGACAGCTACCCCCATGTGATTAGGAGGTGAAATAAACATTAAAAAAAATTAGTTTATAACAATAGATTATTTGAGGAAGGAATATCCACTCATTACCTCATTTACTGTAAAGTCCTGGCTACAGCTCAAAAAATAGAAATGTTTCATTTTTCTCTGTGACAGTCAAGGTTTTATTTCACAATTTGGGAATTTGAGACTGCACAGTAACAATGACTGAGGGCTACAGACATCACTAGACTTGACCGACAGTGAATAATAGAATTTAATGCTGTTGGCGGGACATGGAATTTGTAAAACAAAGTTCGGCCTATATGTGGAGTCAAAAGCCTGAAGCCGCATGTCCCTTTGTTCTGGAGAAAACCAGACCCTCCGGAACTCAGTCTCCCAGGGGGCATCAACGTCACACAGAGGTGTGAAAACCCCCCAGGGACACAAGTTTCAACTCCTATTGGTCACTCTGGGCCCCATGACCTGTGAGGTCACCGTGTAAGGGTTTTGGTATTCTGAGTCTGTATTTTTAACACCTCACTGGAGACATGCCACGTACCAGCCTGCTTCAAGACCTCCACCATCATCCCTGTCCCCAAAAAAACTAAGATCACTGGACTCAATGACTACAGACCTGTCGCCCTGACCTCTGTGGTGATGAAGGCATTTGAGCGCCTTGTGCTGCTCCACCTCAAAGCCATCACTGACCCTCTCCTGGACCCCCTGCAGTTTGCCTACAGAGCCAACAGGTCTGTAGACGATGCAGTAAACATGGCCCTTCACTTCATCCTCCAGCACCTGGACTCCTCAGGAACCTACGCCAGGATCCTGTTTGTGGACTTCAGCTCTGCCTTCAACACCATCATTCCGGCTCTGCTACAGGACAAGCTCTCCCAGCTGAGTGTGCCTGACTCCACCTGCAGGTGGATCACAGACTTCCTGTCTGACAGGAGGCAACACGTGAGGCTGGGGAAGCATGTCTCTGATTCCAGGACCATAAGCACCGGTTCCCCTCAAGGCTGTGTTCTTTCCCTCTACTCTTCTCCCTGTATACCAACAGCTGCACCTCCAGTCATCAGTCCGTCAAACTCCTTAAGTGCCTGACGACACCACCCTCATTGGGCTCATCTCTGCTGGGGACGAGTCCGCCTACAGGTGGGAGATTGACCATCTGGTGACCTGGTGTGGTCAGAACAACCTGGAGCTCAATGCTCTGAAAACAGTGGAGATGGTTGTAGACTTCAGAAGGAACCCAGCCCCACTCACCCCCATCACCCTGAGAGACTCCCCAGTCGACACTGCTGAGTCCTTCCGCTTCCTGGGCACCATCATCTCCCAGGACCTCAAGTGGGAGCGGAACATCAGCTCCCTCACCAAAAGAGCTCAACAGAGGATGTACTTCCTGCGGCAGCTGAAGAAGTTCAACCTGCCAAAGACAATGATGGTGCACTTCTACACCTGCATCATCGAGTCCATCCTCACCTCCTCCATCACCATCTGGTACGCTGCTGCCACTGCCAATGACAAAGGCAGACTGCAGCGTATCATCCGTTCTGCTGAGAAGGTGATTGGCTGCAATCTGCCATCTCTACAGGACCTGTTTGCCTCTAGGACCCTGAGGCGGGCAGGTAAGATTGTGGCCGATCCTTCCCACCCGGGTCACAAACTCTTTGAGGTACTTCCCTCCGGCAGGAGGCTGCGGTCCATCAGGACCAAAACCTCACGCCACAAGACCAGCTTCTTCCCGGCTGCAGTTGGTCTTATCAACAAGGCCCGGGACCCCCACCTGACTTGGACCCTTAACCCGCCCCCACGCCTCAAGTCTGTGTTACATTAACACACATTAAACTGCACATTGCACATTCTCATTGCACTCCTGTTTTGCATTTTGCATTTACTTTATATATATTTTTTTCTATATATATCTTTTTATTTTATATTTTTGTTTTTTTTCATGTGTGTAGTACTTATTGTGTTTTTATGTTTTATGTTCCTTGTATGCACCTATATACCAAGGCAAATTCCAGGTAGGTGTAAACCTACTTGGCAATAAATACTTCTGATTCTGATTCTGATTCTGATTTATTTTGTCCTCTTCTTTATTAAGAGAGTTTTCGGTTTTGTTATTACCTTGTGTTTCTTCACTTCCTTGTGTTTATGTTTGTCTGAGTTGTTTGTCTCTGTTCATAGTGTGTTTTCTCTCTTCACTTCCTGTTTTATTTTGTTGTCTGGGTTCTTGTGTCTAGTGTCTAGTTTTACTTCCTGTCTGTGATTGTCTGCACCAGTCCTCATGTGTTTCACCTGTGTCAAATTGCCCCTGCCTTCCCTATGTGTGGATATAAGTCTCTGTGCTCTCCTTTTGTCCTTGTCGGATCGTCGTCATTATGTCCTGTCCTCCTGTGTTTCTGTATCCCGTGTCTCCTGAGCTCCCGTCCTGTTCTCCTGTGTAAGCCTCCTGTGTTTTCTCCCGTGTGCTTTTGTTTCTTCAGTTTTGACCTTTTTGAGATTCCTGCGTTTATTCTTGTTATTTTTCTGTTAAAGACTTTTCATTAAAAAGACTCTTTAAGTTTAAACTCTGCATCCTGGTTCCATCTGCCTCACCAACCCTGACACACTGGGCCAATATAAGGCCTGTTCCCCCTCTCTTCTATTTCTTTTTCTACAATCCCTCCAAGGGGAGAAGGCTGCCCAGCCTCTTTTCCTGCATCGCCGAGGGGAGAAGCCTGGCTTCTCCAGCTCACATCTTCTCTTTCCATCCAACTCTTCGAGAGGAGCACAAAGGTGCAGCTTCCAGCTCATCTCACTAAGGAAACCTCCTCGCAAACCAAGCTCTACCAACCTCCTAGCAGCGACGCAATGTCCTGCAGGAGAACTTCAAAGAGCAACAGAACCACGAAGGCAGTAGCCACACAACCAGCAAGACGATTTCCATGGACGGGTAACACAACTGGGCTTAATAATCATACTAGGCTAAGCAAAGACTGTTTATTCGATTCTGTGTGATGTTTATAAGTTTGATTTGTGTTGTTGTGATATTGTGGTTACAAGTTATTTGAAAGTTAATGTTAGTTATGCTCTTCAGTCTTTCCTTGCATGCATCTCTGACCCCCCCGCTACATGTCGTAAACATTCCAAAAAGGGGGAAGGGTGTTATCTTCAAAGTGGCCAGCCGCCATTTTGGAAGCACGCTGACTCACACAGACACACACACATGCATACTCACATACCTATCTTTGTTTAGTAAGTACACCGTTAGTAATTTGTGTTTTTTTATACTTTATTATATTCATAATAAATGTTTTTCTTTCACAAATGTTTTTTCATTAATGTTGCATAAGTGAATTTTGCCAACCTCTACACTGTCAAGAACTCTATATCCTTCAACTTAGCTAACTATCTAGATGGTAATTTTGATTATAGTTATTAATTTAATTGTTAATCAGAGTTCCAAATTTGTAGTTAGTACTTTTATGAGACTTAATCAATAAATTGGCTATCTTTTCCCTTCCTTTGAAGGGTGGTGCCCCGAGGTAACTTTAATCAATTAAAGTTATTTAATATTAATATTTTTAATATTAATATTCAATATTTTATTTTGATAACCAAATTTATTGAATGCCGAAAGGCACACCATTTTATGGTATCACGTTTAATGCATTATTGCACAACACTGATGTTAAATGTTTGGTCAGTGAACCTACCTGGACTCTTGTGGAGCTCTGCTGTTTCTGGGTTTGATGGCCACTGTTGTATAGATAAGTTCAGCTTCATCAGAAGAGGGAATCTGAAGGGAGAACATGCACAGTGAATTTATTCAAAATATATTGTATTGTATCTTCTGCATTTGCTCATGCATGTTCGTGGACCACATTTACGTAATGTTTGTGGTCTGTGTTCCTTGGACGAGAGGATGGAAATGTCTGGATGTTGGCGTAAACAGTGTCCAGCTGATCTTCTGTGGCTGAAGAACTCAAGCCCTCTCCACTGAGCTTGGCGCCAAACGCAGTCCGCTGCAGAGGAAACAACAAAAGGCAGGTATAAAATAAGGTTAGGAAAAAAAATCATTACATTTTTACCTCAAAAGTAGGTCATGTTTTTGCCCCTGTCTGTTGGTTTGTTTGTTTGTTTTTCAGCAGGAATAAACAAATATTTCCATTAAATTTAGGTGCCAATCCAGACAAAGGGTAAGATGGTTTCAAGACACTAACATTGCAATATAGGACTTAGTGAAAACATTTTCACTAGGTTCTTAGGGAACAATTCATGAGTCTTGATTTAAAAAATCTGGCATACTAAGAGGAGGGATATCTATGAGTGTGTGTTGGTGCAGCTTGATTTAGGGGACTGTTGGGCCTTGGTGGAAGTATGTGCTCTACTGAGTGCTCTTCTAGTTACCTTTGCCAATGAAGGTTTGTTTGTCTGTCTGTTGTTTAACAGAACAACGCAAAAACTACTGGACGGATCCCCTTGAAACTTGGTGGAAGAATGTGGTATAGGTCCGGGAAGAACCCATGAAAGTTTGGTGCGGATAATGATTAAGGGGCAGATCCAGGAATTAAAAAAAGCTTTTTCAAACATTACGAGACTGGGCAGTTCTTTTTTACATTTTCCCACGCAGGGAATAATTTATGGATCTTGATCTTGATGAAAAAAATCGGTCATATTTATGGGACTGATATTTATGAGTATGGGCACTTTGCTGCACATCCAAATAAAAATCTGGATCCAGTGAATTTACATGTGGTTTCATAAGGTGACTCATGACTAGTTTTGATCTGTGTTAGTTCTTGAATGGGAAGTCAAACTTTCCACTGACCCTTGCATAACTGACAGTCAATCACAAGAGTTTAATAAAGTTCAGATCGTTTATTTGAGGACTTTTTTGAATGTACTCACTTTTTTCGCTACACGGGTTCGTTTTTTCCTGTAAAAAAAAACAACAAACAACCCACATTTGTTACAAAATTCACTCCATATCTCTCTCGATTGTTTCTCAATCCTGTGGCTTCACATTTCAAAGAAGTTGTTTCGTAATAATGGGAAACACAGCAGCAGCAGGATATTTCAATAAATCCCCCCCCACACACACACACACACATTTTTACATGTACAGTACAGGAGACACACACAGTGCAGCGGTGGAAACATTTAGGTGGAACACATCACAAAGGTTCATCATCATAAGAGATGTGGAGACAATATATGTAAACGGCTGTGTCACATTCACTCTTACTAACATTTATTGACTCACCAGTACAAAAGATGTGCTACCACAAGAGTCACCAAAACAATGACTCCAACTCCGGCTATGATCAGGTGCATCTGGCTGCCTGAGGAGGAGCACACAGTAGGGTTTGATTAGAAGAGGACAAACCTAACGCCGCTCTGTTTAACACAATGATGAAGTTTTATTTTTTAGCAGCACGAACCGCGGTCCTCTGTTTTCATGGTCACCAGCAGATCAGTTGAGTTGCCCTCCCCCACACTGTTACTGGCCTGGCAGAGGTAGCGTCCAGTGTGGGACGCCTCCACAGAGGGAAGAGACAGCACCTGTCCCCAGCCCACCTGGAGCCATGAGCTGGAGCTGGGAGAGTCTGTCCTCTTGTACCAGGTGTAATTGTCGGCCTCAGGGTTGGCCACACTGCTGCAGGTCAGATTCACACTGCTGCCCTCAGCAAATTGTTGATCATCCACTAAAATTGACATGTTCATTGGGCCGTCTGAGAACAAGGACAAACAGCGCATGTGGAATAATGAGACAAGAGATAACAGTGCAGCTTTTTTTAATCTGGGCTCCTCAAATCTGAGGGTCTCATGATTAAAGAAATTAACAAGAGATGGTTAAGGAGTAACAGGAGACAAAAATAAATCAGTAAATTTTAGATTTACACTTTTTCCTGTGAGATGTTGGATGCATTCACCTTTTCAGGCCTCAAAGAATATTTAAAATAGAACAAACTCTCTTTGGTTGAGCAAAACCTATCACACATGGTTAAAGCAGACGAGTGTCCTTAGCTGATGGACACTCAATGTGTTTGCACGTCTTAAATTATTCATTTTTGTTCAAATATGCTCATTGATAACATTTTCTCCAAAATATGACAATTTCTTCTTGGCACAATCTCTTTTCAGGTAATCAGGTTAATCTGTTAAAATTCTTTTCTCCTGTAGGACCACCAATATCAGGAGGCTGGTCAGGTTGATGTACATGTGGGCTACTGTGTAAGCATTAGTCAACATGAACAATTTAATCAGCACTTCGTCTCCCTCAGAGCCTTTCACAATGTTTCCTCTCAGGACTCTTTGACACATCTTGATAATACTGGGGCAACATTGAAACTGAGGAAGTAGATGACTGAGAATTTCCAACTTTGTCATTTGTCATTTTAAAGTCTGACACAAGATGAGAAAAAACATCTCTATCTATCTGTCTATCTATCGAATAAACACATACATGAGACCAGACGTCTCATTGCAACATGTCTTTACACTCACACAGGACATCCAGGTGAAAGTCGGTTGAGTTCATCAGGTCATCGCCCCTCCAGCTAACATTGTTGCAGGCCTGGCAGTGGTACAGTCCACTGTGTCTGGGCTGCAGGTCAGAGATGGTGTGTTCCTGCCCTGAACTGATAAACTGTCCGTCCATATACAGGCTGTATCCTCTGTCCCTCACAGGTGGGTTGGCATCACTGCTGCAGTTGAAAGTCACTGAACTTCCTTTGACGACGTCTCCTGGTGGACTCAACGACAGGGTTACTCTCTTTGGAGCATCTGATAGAAAGAGCATCAGGGATTTTTAGCCAGGCAGACAAAGAAATGAAGTCAGGACATAATGAATGAGTATTAGGTTAAATAAACCGTATGCTACTGCATGAAGCGATGATACAATATTCCTGGTTATTTACTTAACTCTGTTGGAGGACAACAGGGAGATAACAAGTTATTATTTTATTAGTTTTTCTTCCATTTTATTTATCTCAAAGTAATTCACGTACATTAGATTTTATTATATATATTTATTAAAGTTTGTACTGTGTATTGTTCAGATTGTGCAAGAGGAAATTCTTTTTTTGTCTACTTCTACAACTTTATTTTGCTTTCTTTAACATTGTGAGATAGGACGATGATTCATGGATCCTAATAAAAAACAAATCTAGTGCTTTGATGGAGGTATGTGCCCAACTGAGTGCTAGATTAATTTTTTTTTTTTTTTTACAGGGACTTGGTATGGACATAAAAAATACTAAAACCCTAAATAATTACTAAAATGACCTAAAGTTAAAATAAAACTTCAAGAAAAATTGTGAAGACTTCCAGTGTTGGATAAACAGCCTCCTATTCAGCATCCAGTTTAACTATTACTGCTAACTGTAGCCAGTCATTCATCTGTCACATAGTCAGCAAAGCCATCAGGGGTTATTAGTGGTTCACTATATTGCCAAAGGACACTTTTAGCATGTGGACCGGAGGAGGCAGGGATCGATCAACCTTCTGGTTAGTGGACAACCCACTCTGCCTCCTGAGCAACAGTTTAAAAGGCTCCCAGGTAAAACTGCAAAACTGTATCCCTGAAACGGAGCAATAGGCCATTGCCAGTGGAGGAGTATCTATTTAGTTGTTTTTTCGCCGGTGTGTCATGTTCAACATAACAAATGTGCCGAAAACTGAGGCACTCTCTCACCCTGCTGTCTTGCAAAATTAACTCGTTCACCCGGTTGTCACATTTCCATCACTGCTGATCAGAGCATATAAAACCAGTGTCTACTGCGGAGTCATTTTACCCCGGAGTGAATAAGTGAATTCCAATTGCAGGCAGAAGCCGAATGTAACTGGAGGTTATTGGGGGTTAGTGGGTTTTTTGACCATTGGAAATGGGGCTTTACATAGTATGGTGCCAGGTGTGCTGTGGAAAAAAGCCTATAAATTGAGATTCAGTGTTAATAGTGTACTTACACTGAACATTCAGAGTCACAGAGTTGGATCTGACTGTCTTTTGTCCCAGGACAGCACAGAAGTAGCTCCCAGCATCCTCTCTCCTCACCGAGAACTCTGGTTTCCGCACTGGCTGTCCATCTTTAAACCAGACAATGGTTTTAGGTGTAGGACATTCTGACACACAGGTCAGCCTGACATCATCTCCCTCTTTCACAGTGCTCGGCTTTAACACAGCGGTTAACTCTGGTCCAGGTACAGAAACGGAAACATTTTTTATTTTACTCAATTTTCTTTATTCATGAGAAATCTATAAATTAATAATTATTATGTTTTGTTACCTTTAACATACAAATAAGCATGGCTTTTGCTTGTCCATCTGTCTAATGTTGTCACAAAACTAAAATAGTATTGTCCCTGATCAGTGGGTTGTACGTTGTTGATCTTCAGACTACAGTTACCATTTCGGTTACCCACGTATTCAAAGTCCGGGGGCGAAGGGAGACTAGAAAGGTGATGCAGCCGCCACCTGCCAGATGTAAACAGGGCTCTAGACCAGTCCACCTGAGTGACTCTTTGAGGCCTAGGGTAGTTATAGCTGCACTTCATAACTACTGACCCCCCTCTCAAAGCACACTGATTTTCGAAGGTCACCCTCCACTCTCCACTCCAAACACCTTCAGGCAAAAATGATGACAAATCCACGAGTTAAATTTATAGGTATAGATAACATCCGATACACAATCATTGTGTGTTGTCATTTCCTTACCTGGCATAATAACAAGGATCATCAGCATCCAACTTTCCATCGTTAAAATCTGCCTAGAACATGATGATTCACAACACGGTTCATTACTCTACATTCTGGGGACAGCACAATGTCAAACAAAGAGTATAAAAGTGAAAAGTACTCACCCGCTAAAGCAAACAGACCAATTGCTTGTTCAAGAGATGGAGTTGAGGAATGAAAAGCAGAAGTGGGAATGTGGCTTCACCCTGCTTCCTCTCATTATCAAACGTTCAGAGTGCTGATTACATAAAGTTACAGTGTCCTCACTGTCATGTTCTGAATCTACACAAACAGACACACACATTGACGGAGGAAGAGGACACATTGATTCATCGGTCTTACACAACAGGGGACTCAGTGCAATGTGTTCGGGGTTCAGAGAAATGTTCAGGGTTTCACCTCCCGACAATGTTTGTAATTCGTCTTTTTCCCCTGGTGGTGTAAGAACAAATGAAAATCAGAAACTGGTGACTACAAACATAAACAGATGATGTGTTCTGAGTTTTTGTTTCCAAAATAAACATCATAAACATTATGTCTCAATATGTTTTTTAATCGTTGTTTTGTCATAGCTTTTAAGGCACGTTAATCCACAAAATATTTCCACTGCAGCTACACGTCAAGGGAGGAAATGTTACAATCAGTACATGATGATGACACCTCCATATAACTGCTGACGTCCACTATGTATCATCATCATCATCATCATCATCATCATCATCATCATCACCTCCACAGTACACATGATGCATGTGTTCATCCATGTGCTGCTTTCATGGCTAATCTTGCTGATTTCCACACACACACACACGGTTTATGTGATTTACCATCATTCACCTGGACTCCCCTTTCACCACATTCTCTGAGGCAGTCTGTGACAAATTGTGTGATTATATTTCAACGTTTATAAGTTAAATGGTTAAATGGTTTTGTATTTATATAGCACTTTTCTAGACTTGATGACCACTCAAAGCGCTTTACAGTACAGTTTTACATTCACCCATTCACACACACATTCATACACTGCATCTATTAGGAGCACTTTCTTTTCTATGAGGGACAATTCGGGGTTCAGCATCTTGCCCAAGGACACTTCGGCATGCAGATGGGGAAGACTGGGATTGAACCGCCAAGCTTCTGATTGAAGGAGGACGACCGCTCTACCCCTAAGACACAGTGTAAACATGGACAATAGACATAGACAAATACATACAAACATCAGAGACAATGCTATTGCCTACGATCACCATACTGTCATGTCTGACTATGCAATTAACTTCTATGGCCTCAATTGTGATTATAATTAAGGATAAACGTTAAATGTTTTACAAATACACACCTTCGTTATCACGTTCAAATATACATATGCTTATGAAGCTAGGACAGTTTGATTTAGGTTAAAGCAGCTGTAGATGCATATGAACGAGGCAATACAACTTTAACAGAAAGTGCTCCCGCGGATGATGAGCAGTTACTGGCAGACAATCACGTTTTGGCACAACACTGGTCTACAATGCTGACACTGGCTGCATCCTGCAATGGCCACATAGAAATAAAATTACCCTCATGGCCTTAAAAAAGTGCGGCAAAAACAGAGGAAAAACACGGGTAAGTCACTTTAAACAAAACAAGAACACTGAAAGATAATAAGCAAAGGCACTACCGAACTAGACGGAATTATCTGGCAGAGTAGTGGAGTCAAGACCAGGCTTTTATGGGGGAGGTTGATGAATGAGTGAGAGCAGGTGTGCCTTGCTGCAGAGGAGAAGCCAGCCACACCCCCTGCCACACACATGACCTGCAGGGGAAGAACAGAAAGGGGAGAGGGAGAGAGAACACAGAATACAACAAAACCAAGATAAACACAGAATCATCACAACCGTATCACTTTCACCTCTTCATTGTGGAAGTTCAGATGTGGGTTGTTCAGCCTGACGGACACGCTATATTCAGTGCGGACCCACTTCCCAAATCCACACCAGAGGACAAGTACTTCAACCAGAGCTGAAAACTAACCTCCACTTCCGTACCACTGAAACATCAACGTACGAAACATACAGTACAAAATAACATGGAGCGTACGAAATATATTAGTGCCATTGCTTCAACATGTTTGGCTGATTCATATGTGTGAGGTTTCACGCAGCTAGCAACATTTTGTCAGAGAAAATTCTGAATCAAATTATAATTCAATGCTTTGAAGTCTATTCACTGTATTCCTCTTACTTTACTAATATATGCTTAGTTTGAAGTATTCGTGACCTGCAAAAAAACTACAAGAATCAAGTTGCAACATTTTTTATTTTTGCTTTACTGCTGGCTAAGCTACAGTAGAAATGGAAAGACAACAGCTATAATAATTGAATAAATGTCACAGCATTAGCAATTAGAACAAGAATAGAGTGTGCAGATTCATGTCAAATATGGCTTATTTTTTTCAGCTTTTCCCCACTATCATGTGTAATACCACACTGTCATTTTTATTGGAGTCAAAGATGTTTGAATGAAAATGATTATGACTTTTCATTAGTCTTAGGTTGCAAAAGTTAATGCAGCAAACAGTCATATTGCTCCATCTACATAGTGGTTGCAAATTTTAATGTCACACATGAACTAAAAAGCAACAGTGGTTATAACATTTACTGTTGATATGAATGCAGGCAAAGTGGCTATTAGTAGTGATGCTGCTTTTTCTAACTCAGGACTTTAGCACTTTGACTTCATCAGATAAAACTGTAGTTAGATGCATAGAAAAAGAAGAACAGGAAAGACATGCAGCACAGTGCAGACACAGGACTCGCAGTCAGCAGCAGGGCCACATGTTGAGGAACCATAACAACATGTCTGACTCAGAATAGTGTAATAAGGCATCAGTTGAGTTCACAGGGGGTCGTTTCTGGTTCCATCACAGTCTCTCTGGTTCACGGGACCAACCTGGAGTTTGGTTCAGCTGAGGGACAAAAGAGGAAAAGTCAGTAGATAAGAATAAACTAGAATAAAATGAGCAGAAACATGAGTGGCCTTAAGCTAAGAGAACACAACTGAATGCCAATGACTGGATTACAGAACAACATAACACAATGAGATCTTTACTTTGTAGGTAGAGCTGGGAAATAAAATAATGTCAAGAATTATCACAATATTATTTTAATCAATAGCAATATAACAAAGGTTGAATATATATTGATACAAAATGTTTGCATTGTGTATGAGGAGGAATAAGACATAACAGATCTACCTCAGATTTATAAATTGTTTTGCTGTTTATCAAGTGTTTGTCATTCTCTGCTCACAGAGTTTAAAACCACAACAACAACCTCAGGAGTAGGGTTGCAAAATTCCGGGAATATTCAAAGTTGGAAACTTTCCATGGGAATTAAGGGTAATATACGGGAATTAATGGGAATAAACTGGAAACTTTGGGGTAATTTATACTAACTGTATTTACCTTGTCATATACAGACATAAATATAAACATTTTGTTTTGTCATAAGCAGACATGCATGCAAACATTTCTAATACAAATTTTTAAAATGACATTTTTTACTTAATCCATTTGTGAGTAGAATTCCGTCTCTATGTGGATCTCAGGATAGAACCCGGTCAGTGAAAACTTATCAAAACCTGCAGGAACGATGGACTTAAATATGAAAATCTGACCTCAGCAGTTTCCTCTATGTGACAGTATGTTGGAGATGAGTATTGGTGGTTTCTGAATATATTTTTACTTTAGAGGAAATGGATGTAAAGTGCCAAGGGGAAGTAGTTTTACACATAAACGTCAGTTAATGGGAAGTAGTTCACAGGTGTTAAATGTCTCCTGTGGCTCAGCGGAGGAGAAAGCGATGCTCGACCATGATCAACCATGGTCTTGGTTGTTTTAACCAAGATCATGCTGCAAGATCTAGAATTGCTAACGTTAGCCACTTCTGGTCAATAATGGATACAGCGTGCTTTCTCGGACAAGAGGACTTCGGACTTTCATTGGACGCATTTGATCATGTCGGGTTGAGAGAAAAATAAAACAATCCATTAATTCTGTCAATTTGGTTTACAATAGCTAGCTACATCCTTTTCAAAGAAACACAGCGTGTGCTGCATTCCATACATCTTTAAAATAGAGTTTTGAATGACGTTTTTATTGCTCAGCCTTTAATTTGCGGTAATTACTTTTATTTTTGATAAGTAGCCCAACTCTCGCTTTTTTGATGGACCCCAACAGCCGCGAGTAATCGAGGTGATGGTGTACTTTTGTGTGGACATACATACATCCTACTCTCACTGCTGTAAAAAGTTAGCCTACTGTATACAAATCACTATTGACTGATTTTTTATTTGAAATAATTAATGGCCATATCATCCAGTCGCAGTACTCAGTTGTTCACAGAGGCGCTTGATATTAAAGATAAAACAGACACATAACTATGAATGTAATGTTTCATAATTTGAAGGCTGCTGCACACTATACAATAATCGGGTTATTACAGATTATTGACCCGATTTTTCCCTTCTGACTGGAGTGTGGGGGGTTTACAAAATAATCGTAATGCTACCTATTGAGTCGGAGCCTCCCCAATCCCAAATGTTTGATATTTACGATAATTGTCTCCAACAGAAACCTGCAATAGCGAGAGACAGCGTGTGAGAGAGAGAGAGAGCTGACTGGGAAGCGTCACCAACCGGATGTTGCGTACTTGAACAGCTGTGATGAAAAAGAACAATGAATTTCTGACTCACTTCCAGCTCGCACTGCAAAATGTAAAATCCATGACCACATTCATAGTTTTTTTTCCCGCTGCAAAACAGCAACAGCAAAACTGTTTTTCTTACTGAAGAAGATATAGCGCATGGTCTGACGTTCTGGCCAAATTGTCCAGTGTGTGTGTGTGTGTTCTGAAGATTATAAAATGAAAAATTAAACCTGTCATTATGTCTGTGGTCTCCCAAATCGGTCAAGATTTGAAAATCCTCCAGTGTGCAGCATCCCTTAAGTGTAATGTTTCTATCTCAGTGACACAACTGTAGTTGATTATTGTAAAAACTAATTTTAAGAATGCAGGTGGATGATTTTAGTTCTGATTTGTTCCAGTGTATATACTATATGTGTGGTCATGCCAGATTCTTTGATTCTTTACAACTCTGTTTTTATTTGGTTTGAATGCTATTTTAATGTGTTGTTACGTGTGTGTTTCATTTATGAAGCCCTTTGTAACTTTGTTTTGAGAAGTGCTATATAAATAAAGTTACTATTATTAATATCATTGTTGTTGTTGTTATTATTATTATTATATTATTATGATTAATATCAGTATTAGTATCAGTAGTAATATATAGACATACCTGTTTTACTTCAGTTCAGGGACGAGGCTGGGGCAGTAAGGTGTAAACAACTTTGGAGGAGTCATTTGGTTTTCTATCACCACCTAGTGGCAGGTTGTGGACCTGCACTTGGTCTGCACTGAATCAACATCAACAACGAATAAAAACCATATGAGTTCATCTGGACATCTGAGTCGGATTATCGCATAAGCAGATATATTGTTTTGTGCATCAATACTGGGACCAGAGATTTATTGTAATATCACAAACAGAAGAAGGCGTAAGAAGAGGAGGAATGAAACAGTCCAAAGAGACAGCGATGACAGGAGATGATGACAACAAGAGAGCAAGAGGGAGATGGGGATGAATAAACCAGTGTGGTTGTAAAATAAAGACATGAAACAGTAGATGTGCTGCTGCGGTCAACAGATCTGTAGGAAGAGCAGATGGAGGAAGATGACAGAATATTGGAAAATGAAAAAAAGAAGAGATGGAAAGTGAAAGAGTCGGATTCAGAGGGGGAGAGGAAGAGATGAAGATAGAGGAACATGGCATGTACAAACCCAGTTAAGATGGAACAAACTCCACTTCCAGATGACTAAATCACCCTTATTCTAAATGGGCACGATTACATGTCAACTGGGTTTGGTAAAAAAGAAAAGAAAAACAAGCTACCTGCACAACTTGGAGTAGTGGACAGTGATGTAGTTGGGGGCGGGGTTGCGAGTTTCAACCTCTGTGATTGGCGGAGCATCTTTTAGAGGAACGATGGAGGGGTGGGAGCTGTCACTCAAGTCCTCTGGTTCTTCCTAGACACATACACAAAAAACTAAATCAAATATTCCGATAGTTTTCATTTGTGTTGTAAGACTGAGCTGCTTACCGGAATGTCAGACATCTTGCCCTTTCTCACTGGGAGGGTCTGTTGGGCTGACTCATAGAACATGGTGTCAACTGTCAGTGACGGACGCTGGGGTCACAAACACACACACACACACACACACACACACACACACACACACACACACACACACACACACACACACACACACACACACACACACACACACGTCGAGACAAAACAGTGAATTCAAATCGCACATCCTAGATAAGTGTAATTATTATTAGAAGCTTGATTTTATTTACAGGTAGAAGAACTGTTGAGTAAGTTTAAGAGTATTGTAAAAATAATTACACAGTGATTACTGTACCTTGTTTGCTACTTCTACTGACTCCATGTCTACTTTGTGCATGTTCTTGCTGTGAAGACACAGGAGCGATTATCAAACCATAATGCAGTGATAACATCTAACACCAAAATAATGCAATTAATCCACAAAACTGGCTGACAGAAAATCAAACTCCTGCAAAAGAAATCAATGTAATATTCAACAAACTCGTATTGAGTAAAAAAAGCTATAAAAGACAGAGATAACAAACATTTTTAATAATGCAGAGGACAACAGAAATAGCCCATCGAGCAGTGAGAAAATAGCAGTGTACAATTCCACATCACATGCAGCTGACCTCAATCATAACCAGATCCTCTTCTGAAACTAGATAATGAGAACACAAAAAAACCACAAAATATTACATAGTAATTATTTAACAGTAACATTAATTGTTGTCGGAAAAAGTACGGACGAAGTATGTAAACCTAATGGATCACTGATATAAATGTACATATATCAGTTAATTTAAAGAACTAATATCTTCAGGTTTATCAGTCAGTGTGAGTTGGTGTGTGGGCTTTACTGAAAGAATAAAAACCTTTTATTCACCATCAATATCTGATCTTCATCATGCAGATGTGGAAATGTACCATGCTTGAATCAAAGACAATTTCCGGAGCCAATCTCAGCCGACGAGTGGGCGAGAGGAGGGGTACAGCCTGGACATGTTGCCAGCATATCACATGGACAAATAACCATTTACACACACATTCACTCCTACTGTCAAATCAAAGTCTCCAATTAACCTAACCCTTTGGACTGCAGGAGGAAGCTGGATTACCCTAAGAAAACCTACACAGACACGGGGCAGAACATGTAAACTCCTCACAGAAAGGCTCAGGGTCCGGCCATTTGTTCGAACAAAGAACCTTCTTGCAATGAGGTGACAGCTAAACACTGCACGTTACTCAACCCAGGAGTGGTTGGACTGCAAAAATCAATGGCAAGGTCATGAATCTTCAATGGGGTAACTAAAAACAGCAGACATTTTATACTACAGCAGACAGCTAACTTGATAACTAAATTTCTGCATGGCAAAACAGCATGGTAACATATTCCGCTTTGGACGGATCAGGTTTATTGTCAATTGTCAATGTCACATGTTGCATTTTTGCATCAGATGCGACACGCATAAGCATAAACTGGAAATACACTGGATGTTCGAAAATGAAGTAAAATATTACATAAATGAATGATGAGTGAACTTTGTGTCTACTGCTATGATGCTTTCAAAAGACTTGCCAAGAAAATTAAATTACGTTTGGGGTGAGGTTTGTTTAATTAACTTTTTTGCCTTGCAGTTACAGCCTCTCACCAATAGGAATGTGGAGTCCCCTTAGCAGCCCTACTTCAAGTGTCCTTGCAGGGATTGAACCATGGTTTTGTGTATCCTGATGTCTGCGGTGCAGATATATATCTATACTAGAGGATCTGGTCACATGCTCGTCAGCTGTATGTGAGTAGAAATATGTAACATTTTGAACAGTCCCCAAACTTTCTGGCACAACTGTACTTCCTGTCACCTGATCATAATGGCCACCGTCAGAGTGATGAGTCCAGCAGACACGCCCACTGCGGATGCCAAGGCAATGACCTTAAGGCGACCTGCCGGGGGAAGGATAAGAGAGGTCATCGTCAGCATGACTGGAAGCAAGAAGTGAAATGAGGAAATGGTGGATGGATGAGAGATGACATGAAATGAACAAAAATAGAAGTGCAGTGAGCTAAAAGAAAACAGCAGACATAAAAATAGAAAAAGGGAAAGCGAGGGAACGGGGAAAAGAGCTGTGCATCATCTTGCAGCTGTCTAGACTCGAGATGTGTGTTTCCAGTTGTGATGTCCAAACCTAACTCCACTTCTTCAGCTGTCTAGACTCAAATAGTAGTTTTCCACAACACCTCATCACCTCCTCCTCTGCCCTCATAGTGAGAGGACTTTACATGACTCACCATGACTCATAGACAAACAGCCAGGAATCATGAGAGCACAATGAAGACCAGAGCCTGGACCTGGTGCTGTGGTAGTGACAGGGAGGTTTTATCACTCACTTCAAACTCACAGAGACCTACATAAAACACTGTTAGTGCCACAATCTCATATAAATCTCAGATAATCAGAAACATAGATGTAGAGAATGGGGGAGGGGTGTTTCCCTGAGGTTATCAGAGACACGCCATCTCCTCCATTGCATTACACTGATATATATGATGTCAAAGCAGAGGTGAACCAGTGTGATTATGAATTCATGAAACTCACCAGGTTCCTCTGCTTTGTCTGTTTTTAAGTTTCACAAACTTGCACTGTTGGCAATAATCAATTTAAAGAAATATATTCCAGTTTTGTTGTTATTAAAAACAAAACAACAAACTAGTAAATCAGCATATGACCAATTCATTATCTTACAACTGAGTATAGAGCCGTGTCGGGGGGAAAAATCAAGAATTAAGTTGTAATATTACAAAAGTAAAGCCAAAATTTTTGTCTACGTGTCATCTACGTGTCACTTCTATTGCCTGCATTAAAATCAGTTTCACAAAGTAACACCACATTATCATACGTATCAGGGCTTTGAAGATCTCATAAGAAACTCTCTGGGAGCCAATCCCAGCTGACATTGGGCAAGAGGCGGGGTACACCATGGACAGTTCACCAGCGTATCACAGGGTCAACATACAGAGACAAACAACAACTCACACTCATACCTGTGGTCAATTTAGAGTCTCCAATTGACCTAAAATGTGGGAGGAAGCCGGACTACCTGGACAAAACCCACAGGTTTGGTTTTATTTGGTTATTTGATGATGTAAAAAATGAGGTGAAACATCATGATTGACAGCTAAGACTGACGAGTGATTGGTCAAACACGTGTACCCACAGGACCTTGCTACTGCAGCTCCAATCTTCAATCACTACTTCTCAGACTCCAAATGTTCAAGGAGGCACCAGTGGGAGGAAGTGGAGACGTGTCATCCAACTTTGTACACAGTTTCAAATCCAGCCTGTCTTTTCTATCTTTCACAAAACAGCATTTTAAACAGGTTAGAGAACTGTCCATGAGGTTTGATTGCTAAATCAACTCAAAACTACAAATGTGAAAAAGTGGGGGGTGAAAAAAGTCTGGTTTCACTCTTCAGGGACTATAAATATTCGTAGAGAATCTAATATCATTCTGTCTGATATTGATATTTCAGTTTAGGCCGAATTGGTGAACTAACCAACCAACAACACACTGCTGACAGGGATACAAATAAAAGTGATTAGAAGCAATTTAAAGATAGACAAACAAAGAGTCTGAAGGGTGAGATAATGTCAATGTATGAGTCTCAATGTACCTCTGACTCGTACGGTGAGGACCGGAGAGCTGTGGGTTCCGATTCGGTTCCTGGCCTCACAGTAGTACTGGCCGCTCTCTCCAGGGCCGACCTCTGAGAAGGTGAAAACTGGACCAGACTTGGCGCCCAACGCTGAGCAATGGAGCACAAAGAGCGTTTCAGAGAAAGACAGACACATAGATAAACAGAACAGGGGCCCAATGAGCTTTTATAAACCTTTTACCACATAGGAACTTCAGTATTGATGATTTTGTTAAGTTAACTTCAAGTGGAATCACATTTTTTGAATGCTAACATTGTACAGAGCCCCCGTCCAGAGCTAAGCGGTGCCATGTGAAGTTGTCCACTGCTGGGTTAGCCTGACTGCTGCAGGTCAGAGTCAACGGTCGGCCAGCGTCCACCACACTGGAGGGACGAGCCAGAACCGAGGTGTTCTTAGGAGGATCTGGAGAGAGAGGGAGGGAAAAAGAGACATGGAGTGGATTTATGTTTATGTTGATTGCACTAATCAAATCTTTTACTTTTCCCACATGACATGGTCACTTTTTAAAGGCGTGTTATGAATCTTTGGGATACTGTGACAATGATTCTGAATCAGAGAAAAAAAAGGAAGGTGGAGGTCAGGAGAGATTGCTGATATTGACCCCAATATTTGGTCAGATGCTTCAGGCAAAACCATCTCAGATAATAATCTAAATGTAGAAGAGACCCAATGCCACTACTTACAGAGCACAGTGAGTGTTGCAACAGGGGAGGTTTGGTATCCTAACCGGTTGGATGCTGTGCAGTAGTACTGACCAGCGCTGTGAGCACGCACCGATGGTAACGTCAGGTTCTGAAATGTTCCTTTAGCCAACACCTGTTCACCTAGAATACGATACCAAGCATACCTGCAGGAGAGATGATAATGGAAAACAGTGTCATTTTTTTTAAAGAGAGAGAAAGAGATAGATGGACTGATAACACTGGATTTAGTTTAAATAAGGAGATATGGATACATATCTAGTTTGGTCAAAAGTGCTCATTCCTACTTTATGTGATGACAAAGGGAAAACACTTAAGGACCATGATATGAAAACATTTAAAATGTAGAAAGGTTACACTCAGGTCATGTGTTTGTCATGTATTTGGTTTATACTTGAAGGAAACGCCACGTTGATTCCTGGTACCTGTAGGCAGGAGGGTTGGCGTGGCTGACGCAGCTCAGGTTTACATATGAACCTTCTCTGATGTCCCCTCGAGGACTCAGCAGCACATGTGTGTTCTTTGGAGAGTCTAGTCACAGAGACAGAGAGACAAACAGGAAGGTCATTACCACATCATGAACGTTTTTGTGTCCAACAAACCATATCAAATCCATAATGCTGTTTTTACCCAGGAAACTGAATGTTGAATCTTAAATATGGGATTTCAAATATACCAAGATAATAAGAATAAGAATAAGAATAAGAATAAGAATAAGAATAAGAATTATTATTATTATTATTATTATTATTATTATTAGTAGTAGTAGTAGTATTAACATAATAGTTAATCCAAAAATGAAAATTCACTCATTATCTACTCACCACTAATCTGATGGAGGGTGGGTGAAGTGAGTCAGGGGTAAACAGCGTTGCAGCCAAATCCAATACAATTGAAGTCACTGGTGAACACTTCTTCAAATGTAAAAGAAACAACTACAAAAAAACATTAAATGCCTCCATACTGCTCGCGTGGTGTCAATTGTATTGGATTTGGCTGCAACACTGTTTACCCCTGAGACTCCAGAAGTGTTTTGTGGACTCAAACACTTCACCCACCCCTCCATCAAGTAGAGAATGAGTGAGGCCTAAGACATATAGCACATCATACATCCAGATCTAATATAGGTTTTGATAGTCCAAATAAATTTCTGTAAGATGTAGTCTTGCCTGCACACCATGCCTGTGATAGTGATGACATCACACTTACAAGTGACATTGAGCAGCAGTGGTTTGGAGCGGTCTGTCCCCAGTGAGCTGCGCGCCACACAGAAGTACTCTCCTCTGTCTGAGTACTTGAGGTGGGACAGGTGGAGCTGAGGCCTGAAACTGTCCGGGATGCTGCCACTCTCCATGTCTGGAGAGCAGACCGAGACATGCGTGCAGATTAGCACATGTATGACCTAACGTTAGAGGACACTCCAAACACCATCTCTGTCATCAACCGTTCGTAAACAGCCTGGACTGTCCTGTACCTTTAAACCATGCAAAGCTTTCTACAGGCGGAGCTGCATCACTGCTGCAGGTCAGAGTGACCGACCCCCCCTCGGTCACCTCCCCTCCAGGAAACACGGATATAGAGGTGGAGTGAGGGCCGTCTGGAGGGAGAGAGAGAGAGAAGGAAAAACAGAAGATATAAGAAAGAAAACTGGTACAAAGAGGGAAGAAAACAGGAGGAGATATATTAAAAAATGTAAATACAGTTATAGTTTATCATATATCAAACATTTTAAGCATTTTATCAAACTGTTAAAATCCTTACATGCTATCGTACATATTGGACAAAATTATTTCTGATATTGAAATATAGCTTTAGCTGCACGTGTTTCGGTGTCCTGCAGGCATGTATAGGTAGGAACAGGTATCCTGAAATCCTCCTGTTTTGGTCGGCTTGATTGTTTGATTGAGGTTACTCACGTCCCAGAGCGAGGGAGAGGGAGGGGCACTGTACATTTTGTGGCGGGATTGGTCGACAGGTGTACGCTCCAACCTGCTGCTGGTCAAAACGAGTGATGATCATCCATTTCTCATAAGAGCCGAGGTTCAGTCCATTCCTGTTGTAAACAGTGTTCATTTTACTCCAGTAAGTGACACGTGCATTGTGCAGAATGCTGGTTAACGGTCACTGCTTGAAGTTTGTTCAAGTGATGCTGTGAACTATGACATTACATTTGACTGTTGTTGTGATTGTTAGAACCAATGAGGATCAGAAGCTACATTTTCCCTCAGTCTTTAAGGCCGACCAAGTCTTAAATGTAGTGAACAAAGTTAAATATCTGGGTCACACCAGTAGGGATGATTTAAGCCATGATGGCAATGTGCAGCTTTAGTGCTGTTCTTTGCACAAGCCAACATGTTGCCACACAAACTTTCTGTGTGTCCTTTTTAGAGCTGACTGTACTTTACACAGCACACTTGTGGTGCAGCTAGCCATGCAAAACGGAATAACCCTCAGGTGGTATATGATGATGATGCAGGATGGACAATTGCAAGCTACATGTTAGTTAGTAGCTTATGTTTTTTTTGTTTTTAGCATCATTTTGTGTTTCGATTAACTGACCAATTAACGGCCTTAACTGAGACAACTCATCTTGTTTTTAGAAGCATTGTATTTTCTTGTAAAAAAAAAAACATTTTGTAAAGTAAAGCGGAACATAAACACGTACAAACCTGTAGAGTGTGATGCTTGCATTCTATATTTTTGTGCTATTTTGTAATTTATTTATTTTAGATAATTTTTATACTGATATGGACCTAAGCCTGAAATAAAGTGTAACTAACATCTACAAACCTGTAGAGTGCAAGGCTCCTTCCTGGAGCAGCACATCCACTGGCCTGGCAGCCAACAAACACTGTCTCCCCGAAGCCAAACATGTTGGCCGGTCTGGCTGGATGCACGTGGACCTGGAGGTCTGACATATACACACAGACATTCACACATGCACATAACCACTGGCATCACAGGGGAGATGTTCTCGTGGTTTCAGTTTGTACCTGTGACATCGAGAGTGATGGTGTCGGGGGAGGTCCATCTACCCAGGGGTTGGTCGGTCTCAAACCTGAAGTGATACTGGCCAGCATCACTCAGCTTCACGCCCCGAATCTGGACTGAACAGCTGGAATAGCTGCCCCCGATGTAGCTGAAACCCAGGATTTAAATGTCCTACCTTATTTCCAATCAGGTCACTTTCAAAGACGTCATTTCATCCGACATCCATCATACAGTGTATCTATGTTTCTCTTACCGTGTGCGTCCACGGTACGACAGGCTGATCTGATTTGAGTCAGTGTGGTGGGTGAACTCCCTGAGACCCTCCGCAGACACACGGAACCACATGACTCGCTTCACAGTGTGGCCTGAAAACCAGAACGTAGCATATAAGCATATATAAAGTACAATATTTATAATCCAATAACCAAGAGAGGATACAAAATCCATATATCCATTTATCCATCCATCATGCAGAGCCCATTAGGATAAAAAATGTTCATACCTGATGGGTAGTCATAGCGACAGGGCAGAGTGACAGTTGTTCCTGCCCACACGCAGATCTCTCTCCTGGAAAATGACACACTCCACCTGCTCTGGATACCTGAGCATACACACACACACACACACACACACACACACACACACACACACACACACACACACACACACACACACACACACACACACACACACACACACACACACACGGGCAGGGGCAGGGTCACCAATATTAAGGCACAAACACACAAAACCTGAATCAGCAAGCCGCACAAGAGCAACATGTACTGTGCATAAACACATACAAAAAAGGCCACAAAAAACAAACTTGCACAAAGCACTCAAGTTGAAAAGCATCTCTACACTCCTCTGTCTTTTCAAACTTTTTTATCTTCTGAACTAATGTTTTTTTTAATAAAGACCAGCTCAGATACCAGGATGATTAAGCATCTACTGGCTGTTGTATCCAGAAATTACTTTCCAAACAAAATGAAGCATATTGTAGATTTAGAGAAACTAAAGAATGAGAAAATTTCAATCATCTGCAAGTAAAACGTTTCCTTCCATGTGGCTCCTCAGAGAGGATCTTTAACCACAGTTGTGACACATAAAATGTTCACACTGAGATTGAGCCTTGATGTGCAGCCGTGGTGTCGTCCTGTGCTGCTAACTGCCTGCCTGACTGACTACCTTGCACAAAAGCCAATCAATACTTATAAATAACCTGAGCGTAAAGGCACAAAGGACACCTGGCTGCAGAACCCTATGTGCATAATGGATCCTATTAGTCAGTCATTTATCTTTCCAAACATGTTTTACAATAATGTGGGATACTTTTTTAAAAGTAAAACTTTGAAATAAAGTACAAATACAAACTAAAGTGCCTTCCAGCTCATCTCTCCTGCTTCAGATGAATTTAAATAAATGTAAAACCTTGTTCAGTTAGATTTGACACCTCACAATGAAACTAAGCTATGATATCGGAGGTGTTGTTTGTCTTACCTGGTAAAGCTGTGAGGATGATGCCCAGAACCAACGCACCTGCCAACATCTCCGCTGACACGAGCTCTGTAATGTCGCAGCAGAGAGGCAGGGACACAGAGGAGTGGATAACAAAACATTAATCAGGATAAACACCAAACACCAAACAGCTGATTAAAGGTGAAACACTCACCTCTCTAAATATCTTCATTCACCTCAGCACAGTCTAACAGAGAGACTTGTGTGCGACCCGGACAGCGATGGAGGGGATTTTTTATAACGGTGACAGTTGCATGGTGCTCAGAGTCAGGTGGTGTGAGGTGAGCGGAGGAGTGGAGAGGGCAGGAGGAGGAGGAGGAAGAGGAGGAAGAGGAAGAGGAGGAGGAAGAGGAGGAAGAGGAAGAGGAGGAAGAGGAGGAAGAGGAAGTATACAGTATGTGTGTGTTTGTAAAGTCGCTTCAGCTTCCTCATCATCCTCCATCTTTTGAGCTGTTTCTATTTTCACTTTTTCTCACTTCTCCCTCAGCAGGTCTGTGACTGTTTTAAGCGGCAGTGACTTTCATTATGTTGCAAAGAAAATGTGACGTGTCCTCGTGATTGTGTCACTTTCACAACTGTCTCTTGATGACAACCAGAGCAGCAAAGCAAATGGTGTGTTTATGTGCCTGTGATGTGATCTATTGTGGTTTTACGATGCTAATACCAGTCTTCCAAATAAATAATGTACAGGTTTAGTGTACACAGTTTAGATATCGATCAGCTCATATCTATGGACACCATTCACATCACACATTTGACCCATTGATCATATTCAAATATTGACCGCTCCAGCTGTAACTAAATGTTCTTCAACACACATACAGGAGACTCAGTGATCAGATTTATGGCATCGCAAGAGCGAGGGGATCTTCACTCTGCTCTCACACTGTCACAACATCGGTGCAAACTTACACCATCCCGATTGACGGATGTGTTAAATCAGCCATGTCTATCTGTTGAAAAGACAGACGTGCACGGTTCATTTGAGAAATGAATTCAGGCCTGTTGGCGTTCGCTCATATACATATGTCGAGCAGACAGACGCAGCAGCCCAGATGTTCTCTCATCCACGGCTCTAATTGAGAATTGTTGGCACTGACAACTACCCACAACCAGACGTGGGGAGGTTCGAGACCTCTCAGTCAACTGTGACCACTTAGCCTGATGAGTCTAAATGACTTTAACATCCCACCCTGCCACAATTTGGCCAATAGATGTCAGTTTAGCGTCACGACTCGGCCAATTGGCTACTTACCCGAGCTTTGACCCAGGAATAATGATGATGTACAGTTTAACATTTCATTCAATCTCGATTCGCAGGCGTCCAAATGGAAGAAAAAAAAGGGGAGTTAACTTTGAGGTTTCAGAGATGATATCTTGATCTACATCTGGAAATGAACACTGACATTTTACTTACTAGCCAACTGATCAAAGATGATGGAGGGGGCAATATAAGGGATCAGTGCTGTAGTTAGGAAACATGGTTGTATATCCGATTTATATCCTTCTGGATGTTAGGATCCGTCTTTGGTTGCTCTTCACATGAAAACTACACAATTATTATTAGTGGTTTTAATCGTTACATTCCTCATTTGCGTCCTGAAAAGACTCTATTCTGCACAAGAGGTCTGCATTATGTGTAGCAGGGAAAATGAGCTTGACTTTGAACTACAGCCCTAATAGGGAACAGAAATTCTCTGGTCGGGAGAGTTACTTTCAAAATATAATCAAAATCCTCAGGATATGAGGTTAAATGAACAATATATTCCAGTTCACAGATTGCTAGGTTGGATTATGGTTTGAGACCCAAAATGGGTCACAGGCCCTTTTCTAGCGGGTCTCCACATGACAGGAACTCTCTTATGATTTAATGATCCTGGATCCCAGGGAAAAAAAAAGTCATTTTGGTCGCCGGCTGAAAAGTTTTAAAAACCTATACTGTTTTCCCCCCTCCAATACAGTCTGTATTATATAGAGTAAGAAGAGTGGTGGGCTTTGAGCTTAACCTGTAACCACAGAATGACTTCAAAAGGATCACGGCACACTAATAGGTCAAAGCCTGATGTAATCTTAATCGAAAACAGACCGGACTAAACGAATGAAGAGAAACAGATGGACGCAGCTAGATTAAGTGTGACTGACCACAAACAGGGAGAGAAAGAGGGTGAGAGAGGGAGGAATGAGAAAGTTCGAGGGGGAAGGTATAGGAGAGAGAGGGGGGTCGAAAAAAGGAGCCAAAAACATGATGAGGTAAGGTTGCAAAAGAGGAAAGAAGGAAAGACGAGAAAGGGAAAAGGAGGGATGAATAAGAAAAGGTTTGAAAGAAGACAAGTGAGCCAGAGAAATGGAAAAACAAAACGTGCGAAGGGGAGCCATAGACAAATGTATGACAGCGTATCCAACCTTACGATGGGGAAGGTATCCATCCACTGACCGCAGCCTTCAGGCCAGATGAAGTGTGACCGTCTGGTGGTCAGACTGGACCTGAAGATTTTCCGCTGTTGCAAAACACTTCCTGCCTGCTGTTTTCATGTAATGTGACCGCTCACAGTTTGCTCCCCTGCCATACTTTAAGTTGTACAATATGTTATTTCTGTGTTATTCCTTATGCCCACAGATTAGACTCTTGGCTCTGCAGGCCCTCCAGCCTTGGACGGACTCCACATAAGCAAATAACGATTTGACTGTCCAACATGTGTTAGTCTTCAAACTGAGTGCTGCTCTCCGCGGGGGGAAATCTGGGCAGGAATGACGATGATCAGAGCTACAATCATATCTGACAAGGTGATATGTTGTCCCTGTGCTGTGTTTGAGGAGCTCGGCGTGATGACTTGATGAGCAGGAGCTTTGCCAAAGAATCACAGAAACCAACGGGGAGTTAAACAAAAGAAATAAAGGGAAACAAGGAGAGAAAACAGTTTCTTCTTAGTTCAGCTGTTACATCTTATCGATAAAACACACAGTATTTAGCCACTTAGACACTTGACTTTCATAAATAGGCCAAACCAAACACTTGATGAATTTTTAAAACTCCTAAATCTTTGAAACTTATTGCAGCACTATTAAATTTACCCTGGTTTTGCTCATTCCTGCCCCATTCACAAACTCGGCTGCAGGCTCGGATTTCTGCTCTGTGTCTGCCAGAGACCTGTCTGTGGCTGCTGTGGTATTCCACGCTGGATGAGTCATGTCTGGTGGTTATTATGGGCAGGCGGTTGACGTACCCTCCTCCCCCCTTCTCTCACCCCGTCTAGTGGCAGCAGGCTAAATTGCATCTATTTTTTTGAGGCTCATCCAACCAAGCTGACTTAGATGAAGTCTCTTACCCCAGATGAAGTAAGTACACATTTTGTTTAGCGGTGAATTTGTAGATTGTTTTGTTCAACTTCATGTCTGTCTCATTTTCTCATTAAAAAAATTAAAGATTATGAAAATGAAGAAGTATACACTTAAATGCATATACATATTTCAAACCATTTACAGTTGAGAGAAAATCTGAGTATTTTAAAATGCTATTGAGGTCAAAACAGAAACAAAGTAGTGAGAATTTTAACCTCTTACTGTCTAGGCCCATTTCTCAGGCCCCTGCTCTAAAATGACCCAACACAAATGAATAGTGTATATCTCTGTAACTACTGAGAATATATGAATATAAATACTATGGCATCTATACAAAAGTATTGATCAGCAGATTTTAATGGTATAAAGTCAATGAAGATGGAAATAAAAATAAATAAAAAAAGAGGTAATATCCCAGAATATCCCAGAAGCTGTTATTAAACCAGAAATCTTTACATTAGTAATAACTGATGTGTTTGGTGGCCAAGACTGTGGGTGTATCTCTGCATCTCAGAAATGTGTGGTGGTCTTAGGCTTCATCCATATTATTGTGTTTTCATTTTAAAACAGTGTTCAAACTAAAACGATCTCTGTCCACACAAGCGTTTTGGCTCCATATCCTTTTTAATCCCTATTTGTTCTAACACACCTAAAAACACACATGAATTTGGGTAATCTGGGACATTTGGTAATGTAGGACATTTAAACCTCAGTCGTTTTATTTCCTGTTCTAACTTAATCTAGTCAACAGGACTTTTACTATAGGTTAGCATGGATATCATGTGACTGAAATAACATGACTTCATAGGGGTGATGTCACAGACAGGGTCGGGGCAAAGATCAATCAGAAGCCCCCCCTCTTGGAATTGTATGACAAAGTCAATGACTTTGATTCTGACAAGATTACGTTACGGATATAAATATGTTATAAATTGGATGAGATGTTCCTAGCTGTTATCAACTTGTGTTTGTGTTGTATTCAAGCAACAAAATATGCAGAATTTAACTGTACAACAGCTGTTAGCAGAGACAACAGGATCATCAAAACTTGTCATTGATTATCCATGTTGTGATCTGCACTGGTAGCTCAGGGGTCATGTGATAGGAGCCTGACAAATCAGCCAAGGGTGGGTCATGACTGAAAAGACCCAATCAGCAAACGGTTATGAGTGTGTATGTCAATGTTTCCAAACGTCTCCAGTTTCTGTCTGTCCAGACTAAAACCCTGCCCCGGAGTTAAAACTTCTTTGTTTTAGCGGCTTTAAAACTGTGGATGGCAGGCGTATCTGTAGCAGAGCTGATGCGTTTTCAGGTGAAAAAGGCATTCGAGTCATTCAGACCCATTTCTCTTCGGTTTGGGGCTGGGAGGTGTAGGAGGTGTGTTATTCATTTGAATTCCAACCAAACAGCAGCTTTACCTGAGCGGGCTGGATAAAGATATGTCAATATTTAGCTGACTCGCTGACAAAGTATTATGTTCGGATTTGGCCTGACTGCAGCTTGCAACTACAGTTTAAAAATCCTCTCACTAAGTAACCTGACTAGTTTACCAAAAAACAAATCCAAGATCAACCATGAAGTCAAGTCCCCCTCGGAGTAGCAGTAAATCTGTTCACTTCTTTGCCAGTGCACAAAATGACGTCCATCTGGTAACGTGGAAAGGACAGGGTGCTGGATGAATGGGTGCAAAACATCTTCATCTCTGACACTGAAGGTCCAGGGTCATGCTCTGTTGCCCGTCAGTGAAGAGTGTTTCCTTCCTTTAAAAGGAATAGTTTGGGGAAATCTGCTTATTTATGTTCTGGTAAGATCAACAGCACGGCCATGTGTCTGTAAATACGAGGCGACTGTGAGCAGTCGACGAGCCAAGCATCACACAGACTGACAAATAAGTGAAAAGAGTTAACCTGGCTCTGTCCAAAAGTAACACAATCCTACGAGCAGCTCCAAAGCTCACTAATTAACATGGTAGAGCTCTAGAGTCTTGTTGTTACACTGAAGTTACCAAGTGACCCGCGCCAATCCAACAATTAGTTTGGCAAACAATCCCCATAAAACCACAATGTGCCATTTTAACACTTTGTTTATTGATTCGAAAGAAGAAAAAAAGAGACAGTGATTCAAGCAGTGGAGTGTTTACCTGTGTTTCCAGTGTTTGCACAAAGCGTTAACTGGCTGCAGCTGCATATACTATTCAGTACGGAAAGAAAACACAACGACAAATCATAGAACACAACAGCACTAACGTCTAATTGAAAAGGTAGGTACCTGCTCTAGAAAAGACTTGTTGCTGATTGGACAGACACACTTTTATTAAGAAGAAGGAAATGGTTATAAAACACAAGTGATTTGTTGTTGTGTTTCCCTTTTTGACCTTGTCTTTTCATATTAGTTGATGTGTTTACTCATTTGATGTTGTGTTTTGTGATTTGTTATTGTGTTTTCTTACTTTTTGTTGTGTTTTCATAAAAGTTGTGTTTTCTTATTTGTCGTTGTGCTTTGTTACTTGTTGTGTTTTGTGATTTGTACTTCAAGGCCTTAGCAATCTTATCATCTAACTCTCAGCGAGAGAGCAAATATCCCCCCCAACCTTCCCCTACTTTTATAAAAAAATCTGCTTGATATACTGAACACTGGCACTAAACACCCAACAATGAATTGTATTGTTGTACTGTATATCGTTGAATACAACAATGTAGAAAATGAATTTGTCTGTGTGTGTGTCTGTCTGTCTCTTTGTATTTCACGTGTGTTCAAATATGAGTAAAAGCCATTTCCTGGCTGAGACTGAGAGAGAACATGTGTGTATTCTGTCTGTGTATGAGAGAGACAGTGTGTGGGAGTCTGAGTGTGTGTGTGTTGCGTGCCTGTGATGACTTTACCATGTGCAGAGTCCCTCTATGGGACTGAATGAAGTCGGATATGAAGGAACCTGTCAGGTCTGGGCTACTGTCGGAAACCCTCCTTCTGTTACCTCCTCCTCCTCCTCCTCCTCCTCCTCCTCCTCCTCCTCCTCCTCCTCCTCTTCCTCCTCCTCTTCCTGCTCTTCCTCTTCATTCCACCTTTTACATCTGAACATTGTACAGTACATGAGATGCAGGTTATTGCTGTTAAGTTATAATTTACAGTTTGATTTGGCAAATGAGAAAAGCAAATTGCAGTTCTATTAAAATTCTAATTTATATTATTGCTGACTTATTGTATTAGTAGTTATTATATATATATTATAAAGTTTTTGTCATATGACCAAATGGATTTTTCGGCAATTTATGTTCTTCAGTAAGAACCACGATGGCTGTAAATAATCCAGTGACTTGTTTTCTGGGTTCCATCTGATGCAAAGCTTCTTTATTTTAAAACGTTGTCTGCAAATGTCAGACTTTAAAACACATCATCTAATCAAAATACTGTCTCTCAGTGATAATCCGATTTCTTTTGATGCTTTGGGGAAAGTGGAATGTTACAAAAGCATTTATTTAATTGCCATTTTAACCCCTGCCAAGGAGGTTCTGTTTGTTTGATTGTCAGCAGGATTAAGCAAAAACTATTAGACAGATTTCACTGAAACCTGGTGGAGGCATGTGCCACGAGCCAAGAAAGAACCCATTCATTGATCTGGACAAAGGGACAGATATACAGTGTGTCATAGATTCAGCCATGTTATTGACTGTCATAAATCTGGAAGAAAAAGTTTCTGGATCTACTTAGCTCTTCTTACCTTTGTGTTTTTAAAAAGCCCAAGAGAGATAGAAAAGACAGCCTATAAACGTCGGGGGGGCACAGAGGGGGAGCGATCAGATTTGGAGTGCGTCCAGTCCCACCCTGGCGGTGCTCCGGCTACGCCCCGGTTTCACGTCGTCCACATGGAACAAGCTCAGTCCAGGACTTTCCTGCGATCCCAGCCCCAATCCTAACCTTAACCCAAACCCTGTAATTAGTTTTTTCTTTTAAAGCGAAAATGGTCCACACAAGTCATTTTCTGGTAATTGACTGCAAGTAGAGTTTAAATGGTCACAGACACATATGCACACAGACACACGTGCGGCCTGCATGCATGCGCACGCGCACACACACACACACAAAGCACACACACAGTGGTCGTGCAGCTGCGGCGTGTGTGATAATGAGACAATCCTTGGAGGGACTCATCTGGACTGTGTTATATCATCTCCCTGGAAACGGTCCACAGCTCTAAAATAAGAGTGTTTGCTCCCAGTCAGCTGCAGCATGATGTCATCCAACATAATTCCTACAATCAAGGAAAAAAAAAAATATTTGATGACATGTGAATGTGCAAAGAACAGTGGTTTCTTTAAATATGGAGATTCTTGTGGTGTAGACTAATTCAGAGCTCTGTCTGCAGCTAATGTTTGTCTAAACAGAGACTTGCCCTCAACAGAAAAACTTGTTGCCAGAGCTCGTGCACCTGTCTCAGATTTTCTCAAGTGGATGAACAGTTGAAAAAAGAAAAAAAAGATTTGTTTTCACCATAATAAATACATGATCTGATCAGTATCTTTCCTGCTCCTGGTGCATAGAGAGAACCAAGGAAGTACAAAATACTATATACACATGAAGACATGCACCTCAGTCTGGTTTCACAGGCTCTTCCAGGTGTTCCACTGTTCTAATGAGTTTCACTGAGCTACTGACTTCATAGCCTTCACTAGGTGTTTCCCTGTCCCCTGCTGTGGCTTGTATTACTAACTCCACATCTGGATGGGGCACTTTTACAGTACATTTACAGTTTTACAGTAGAACCATATGCAGACAAAACACATATAATTGCATACATCAAAAAAAGAACCGATCACAATAGACCTTCATTTTGACTTATTTGTCACTTTTTTATATTTTGTGGTGAGTAACAAAGGTGGTTTGTGAACTTTAAAGTTAGAATGAAAAAGCTAGCAACCGTCCCTTTTTTTTTCAGCTGAGAGGATGTGAATCAAAATGAATGTGAGCATGACCGTGTCACTGTTGCCTTGAAAGAGCCTCGGATTGGTCGGGTCTGGCCTGTTTCCCAAGCAATAGCTTTATTAAAGGCTGCATCTGTGTATGTGTGTGTGCGTGTGTGTGTGCGTGTGTGTGTGTGTGTGTGCGTGCGTGTGTGTGTGTGTGTGTGTGTGTGTGTGTGTGTGTGTGTGTGTGTGTGTGTGTGTGTGTGTGTGTGTGTGTGTGTGTGTGTGTGTGTGTGTGCGTGTGTGTGCGTGTGTGGTTTACTAGCCGGCTGCGGTGGTTCTCAAGGGACAGCCCTCTCCAGCTGCTGCTTTACAAGACTGTAACATCAAACACACACATACACACACACACTTAAGACAAAGGTCTGACTTCACACATCTTTCACTTCGACGCTCAGCCTCCCTTAACAAGTTCATCAAATGAACTCCTCTTCTCACTGCTCCCCCTCCCAACACACCACTGATCTTTACTCTCACACCTCCTGCAGTCCCCCTCCTCACAGTAAAATACATAAACTGTTCACAACAACTCATCCTAGTTCAATGTCAATATGTCGATTGTCCTGTCCCATCACATATGGCCCAAAGGAGCATGTGTGTGAAACCCTGCACAGTCATGGTTAAAGTTGTGGAACCATCAAGGTTTGGTTAGTTTGAGGCATAAAAACAAATTGGTTGAACTCGGTGAAAGATTGTGGTTTGTGTTCACATTAGTAAACAGGGTTGTGCAATGATCACAAATCAAAGACACAAAGTTGTTTCAGCGGTTTCACAGAGGAAACAGAGAGCGGTCTCCTCTGTGAAAGTCCTGTGCTTTGTAAATCCATCCATCCCCATCCTCCTCTTTGTTACTCCATATAACCTGACGTCCTCCTTTGCTCCTGTCATAGTTTTAGACAGTCTCGCTGTAGACAAATTCTTAGTTAATAGTTGAAGTCTATATGATAAATGTATAGAAATACCCCGAGTTGTATATGCAAGACGAAAATGTCGTATCAGGTCAACAAATGTAACTCTGACAGTGGCCGTGACCTCTGACCTCTCTGGAGCAGAACAAGCAGGTCAACAAAGAGAAGAATATCTTCTCTTCAACCCCCCGGCTGCCCAGTAATTTCAGTTTGACTTTATACAAGGCCTGGCCAGTGAGCGTCGAACCACTGCTGCTCCACATTCATAAAATTCAATATGAAGTATAAAAGTATAAGTGCTTTTGCACTCTATATTTATTTGTCTTGCATCTCCACTTTTCCACAGTAAAAGTTTTGGGGATAAAATGCACATCTAAAACGCACAAGAGAGTCTGTCAGTGATGACAGAGATGAGAGATTTACTGAGCTCAGAGTTTACTCAGTCAGCAAATAATGGTACCACAGCATTTTTATATAGATTGTAAAATAAAATGACAAAACCCATACGGGCCACAGGTGTCAGCTTATATATATGGGGCTAGTGTGAAAGGGGTTTTAAAAAGTGAAAAAAAAAAACTGTAACTGCAGTGGAAGAAGAACTACTTATACACCTCATCTCTCTCTCTCTCTCTCTCTCTCTCTCTCTCTCTCTCTCTCTCTCTCTCTCCAGCTCCAAATCTTAAAGTTACATTGTTTTGATAAACGGAAAAATTTGAATAACATTTTTTAAATGAAGAAAATGGACCTATAAAGCATTACACAGACTCTTGTTACCTTTGGGAAGAGAGCATATTTAGGGAGAAGAGAGAGAGCATATTTAGGATGGAACCATGAGAGATCCAGCTTGTGGCAAGAAAGAAATTCAGCGTATTTGTCAAAATGTCCAACTGTTACTTTAAGCTTTAGTTCCTCTGTGGTTGGACCATGAGCAAACTTGATGGATTTGCCTTTCAAAGGAAACAGGAGGTCTCTCCATTTGTGACCCAGTTTGTGATTCCAGCAAGTGTTGTCTCAAATACAAGTTTCACACATAGATTAAAAAACTATACAGGTTCAAACAAGCCGATGACTTTAAAGTTTGTAAATTTTTTGTAGTGTTTTGATTCAAGGTAATTTATTTTCATAACTTTTTCACTGCAGTATGTCACAGTTTCTCCTTTTCTCAATGAGATCAATCGAAGCAAATAAAATTCGTTCTGAAGTTGTAGTTTTCAATCAACCTTTGCTGCTGTTACTCACTGTGTCAGCGCTGTGGGCTCCCTGGCATTTGAGGCAGCCAGTCATTACACCATGGAACGTACAGTGGAGCCAACCAGAGTTTGGAAAACCATAGTGTGAACCAATTTATTTATTTTTTGTTTCAGCTGATATACATTTATCATGACCTCACTGCTCAAACATCTCGTGCTTTTCTCAAAGAGAGCAGATTGATTGTCATTTCGACAGTTGTGAGCAGACAAAGTGAGCTGCGTACAGATTTGGAGCTTTGTGTTTATTCCAGCGAGCTCAAACGGTCCAAGTGTTGCATTCAAGCGTGGCTCTGGAAGTGATTGGAGTCAAACAGCCTGGCTAAGCAGAAAACACACGGTCCAGGAGGAAAAAAAAACAGAGTGGTAGGCAGAGATGGTGGCAGATGGAGGTATAGAAGGAAAAACAAGGGAGAGAGCGATCAAGAGAGTTGAAAAGATAGTTAAAAAGTACAGAGAGCGAGAGAGGTGAGGTGGTGAGTGAGTCAGGTGGTCAAACCGTTCCTGCCACCTCATTAGCAGCGATGACATCACAGCTAATTTCTCTTTTAGCCTGCTACCGCTCCGCCACTCCTCTGTTACAGGAGACGTATAGAGCTGCTACCGGCCAGAGTCTTTAACGGCAGAGTCGGGGGAGCTGCTTTTATGTCGTCAATAACTCTGAGCGAGTAAGAAGGAGGCTGGATGTGCTGCGCTCGGAGAAGCCGTCTTTGAGCTGAGTAATCACAGCTCAGAGTTTTAATATCAAAGCTACTCCCTTTCATGACTGGGGCGCAGATCAGCTGCAGCTGTCTGTATTCCACTGATTCAGTTGTAACAAAGCCTTTAACAGCTTCTCCTGAGGACGGGGAGCTTTCAGAGTTGTTCATACTGCAACAAAGCAAATATTTCACAGGTGACAGGCAGTGCTTCCAAACTGGCACCAAGTCAATCCCTGTACCTTTGAGAGGCAAAGGGCCATTCGTTTTCTCTGTCCGGCACAGTTTCAACAGGAAACAGAGGCCTAACAGTCAGGAGAAGAGTTTTAAGTGCTGCTCAGAGTTTGATAGGCTACAGTAAAATTAATAGTATCATGGTTTAATATTCGCTGATATGAACCAGACCTACATTGAAGTAAAGCGCTGAGAGGGTGTGACAGAAGGGTCTGGCTATGTAGCTCAGTGCATTTTGCACCTAATTAAAACAATTTGCTGGGAGATAAAGATGTTTACTGCAACTGAAACATCATTTACTCAGGTTTTGGAAATCTAAAGAAGCTCCACATCTTCAGACAGATTTATATTTCTGCTTCAAGGTGCAATTTTATAGCTGTGCATTTAGTAAGCAAATGTTCACGAACTACATAATGGAGCTGTGGTGGTTATAGAGCCACCAAATGGAGGCTAAAGAGTTGTGACACGTCAATTGATGTTGTTTATATATGTATGTTTAATAACCAATTAGTCATTATCATCATTATTATTATTATTATTTTTTCTTACCATTATTACCTGGCCAAGGTCTGTTTTTTGTTGGTTGGTTTGTTTGTTTTTAACAAAGTTGAAGCACAGATTACCACGAAACCTGGGGAAAGGATTCAGTTTTCGTCAGGGAACAACCCATTGATTTTTCTAGAATTTGGTTTCACTTTTTAAAAACTTTCCATTGATTTCTCAGAGAATAATTCATGGACTTTGACAATTGGGCACATTTAGGAAACCGATATCAAATTGGGTGAAATTTGGCTTGATGAATGTAGGAGGACTGTTGGGCCTTGGAGGAGGTGAGTGCCATTCTAGTTGAAAGAGTGATGACAGCAGCATTTCAATTCATCCACTGGTTGTGTCCTTTGCCCAAGATCCAGACTGAAAATAGTTACATTTTGAAAATACACATTTAAAATAATAATTTATAATAATTTAAAATAAAACTTCTGTACATTCAAACAAGAGAGAATACTAGACTGTTGATCAACTTTATCAGGTTTACCTTATGAGTGGGCAGCCGATCTGAACCCTTCTTTCCTGACCTTGGATTTCTACTGCAGATGAGATGGATTTAAGCAATGTAACTCAGTCACTAGCAGCTGTTAGTGGAAATACTGCAGGTGTGAATGTGTCTTACTGTCAAACAAAGAGCATCTGCTTGAGAATAACACACATGCATGCACGCACACACACACTCACACTCACACACACACACACACACACACACACACACACACACACACACACAAACACGCAAAAAGCTTCAATGTTTAATGGCAACTCAGAGGAGCTGGAGTGGAAAAGACTCAATTACAATGAACACCAGATAACGGATTGGAAACAGAATCCCATCCGTCCAAGTTTCTTTTATTGCCCCATTGTGTTCACAAATACTGGGAGATTCAAAGAAAAGTTGCAGAGACACCCACGTGCAGCAGGGCTCACGTCTGACGACAGCCTTCAGACGCACTCTTTTCAGACAAACCGAGATAAAAGTCACACACACTTTAATTTCCCAGCATTTGTTTCATTGTTTTACTGCGTTCTGAGGGACGTCGAATCAAACAATAGCTTTTTACTATGTGTTTGAACCCAGTGCACCGCCAGTGTGTTTGTGAGAAACTCTATCATAAAACGGGATATGAACGGAAAAAAACTGTAGAGAGCGAGCAAAGTTTCAACTGATGTCTTCCAGTTGTGTGACCTCTCTTTCCTCCTCCGTCTTTTTTCTGTCTCTCTGCCTCTCTCGGTTTAATAAGGCCAGCTGTAGAGTCTGGCTCTCCTGGGAAGCACAGTAGAGTGTGGCTCGAGCTGGGGCTGAAATTGGTGGTGGGGGTGCAAGTTGGGGGGGCGAGCACTTCCGACCATTTTCCCCATGCAATACACCATGCAGTCTGGAGCGTTGGCAGGCCGCCGCCAACTCTCTCCCCTTCCACTACTTTCCCTCCCACCTTCATTTCCTTCCTTTCCATCCTACTTTTCTTCCTCTGCCGAACTGCTGCTGCTTCTGTCTCCTTTTCCCTCCTCCTGCTTTCCACCATCCCTCCTTGCTTTCTTCCATTTCCTACCTTCTTCCTGACGTCCTCCTTTTTTCGCTCACTGGCGTGGAAAGCAGACAATTACTTTTGGTAATGACCCTCTCCAGACGTCTGCTCGTTGGCATCATAACAAGTCCAGAAATCCTTCCCCCTCTCCCCTTCTTCTGTCACTTTTCAAAAACGACTGTCCAAGGACTACGATAAATAGCGTAGCTCCTTGGAGTCTCTCTCCCCCTCTAGACGCCTGCTCTGTGGTACCATATCAGGTCCAGACCTGCTTCCGAGTTTTGACAGGTCCCTGACCTGCGCCAGAGCAGTTCAGCTGGGTTGGGACTGTGTGTGTGTGTGTGCGTATGCACGAGGCTGAGCCTGGCTACGTTTGTGGGTGTTTTTCATCAGACTAATGAATAATAGGTCTGAGCTGAGAGAAGAGTATCGAGCGAGAGGAGAAGAGGAGGAGAAAGGAGTTGGGGAGGAGAGGGGAGGGGTAATGACTATCAGATGGTGTTCTACTACTGTGCTGCTGCAGCCGCCACCACTGCTGCTGCTGCTGCTGCTGCTGCTGCTGCTGCCGCTGCTGCTGCCGCTGCTGCTGTGTCTTAAAAGGAGAACTATGTTAAAAAAAAGATCACATATGTGATTACTATTCTCTGGAACGGTGCAAACAAGCATCTTGTCAAGCATCTAGCAAACAAGCATCTTGTCCAAACGTAGGAAGAGAGAGGAGAGTCCAATGTGTGACATTTAAAATCTGGTGTGCAATACAGCGGACAGGAAGACGACCTGCCAGAGTCAGAGAGAGTGACAGGAGGTCCTTATCCCAGTAAACAGATTTACTCTTTGGTTTAACTGGTGTTGGAAAAAGTAATATAAAACAGCTACAAAGAATATTTAGAGAATAATTAACTATCCCATGACTCCCCACTAACCCATAACCACCAGTTCCTCTTACTTCTACAGAGCTTTAAAGCGACTTCCAGCTCAACAGCCGTCACACTCGAACATTTTAGACTTCTTGTCCCCAAACCCCTCTGAGTTTTTTTCATCTCTGAGACCCGTTCATACTGATGCTCAAAGTCCGAATCCCCAACCTTTGCTGTCTGAGGGATGTTACCTTTTCACAGACAGATTCTCGTGTGTGAGATTTCGTCATATGTACAATCAACATCCCCAATAAGCTGTTTCCTAGTCCTGTTGTCAGAAATCAACAGACAAACATGTAACAAGTTTAGCAGTGTCAGCCTTATTCATTTTACATCCTAGTTACTCTGTTGGGTTTGTTGCTTAATATGCATGAGGATTGTTTTACTTGTATATTTAATTTCGGTTCATTTTAGGTAAATTTGTGAATATATATTCTGTTAAATCCCTCCTTTTTGCTACATAGACCTCCTCTATTGAACAGCACAATTCTGATCATAAGATTCACTGATTTGCATCAATGCACCATCAAGTTCATAATGCAACTTACCTAATTAAAAATGTGTAAGACAGAAGGAATTTGGGATGAATTATCATTATTTAGAAATGAGACCAACTCGTACAATTGCTACATATCAGTTGTATGGAGACACTTTGTTTTAAGATACGGACAATTTGACAGCTGCAACATGCAACTTCACCACTTAACTTGACTTGGTGTGACAGTTGCAGCAGATACAGAGCAAAATTAGCATTCATTTGCAGTCATATTGAATTTATGTCCTATATGGAAAGAGCGATCATCGGAAAATGACTCTTCTAATATATATAAATATTAGTATTAATATTCACAGTTGGACTTTCAGTTTGGCAAAACATCAGGAAGCCTAATCAAAATTTTAAATTTAGCTACAAATCTCGCATATATATTTCATGCTATTTTAAATGTATTATTTATCATATCAATGTGCAGCGATCTGAGGCACAATCAACATGATTAATTCAAATCTGTATTGTGCACTTAGGCCACCACTCCATGTAGTTTTATGTAAATGTAACTATTACTGGGCTGTAATGTTGCTATTCCTCTTCCTACAACATTCTCCGACCAAATGCAACTCTGAGTGACGATGAAAAGTCGTGCAGTCTGCTTTCTGCTCCGTCAAATGTTTTCTGGCCCGTGGGCAACGGTTCAGAAAGAAATGGATCCTGAGTTAGAGCAGCCACACACTCGTGGGAGATGCAAATCAGAGGAGGATCATGCTAATGCATGTAATGACGGATCACAGCAAGGGAGGCTGGTTTGGAAATAATAGGGGTGTAGGGTTTTTCATCCGCTGTATGGTAACAGCTTGAGGTAGAAACGCGTAACCACCGCCAATGTGTAGCTGAGGAGACTCAATGTGGCCTTTTTGAAGTGACTGTTGGGCCTTGGCGGAGGTATGAGCTCTACTGAGTGCCATTCTAGTTTCGGACTGTTGCTCCAAATCAAAGATCTCCTTGTTTTCTAATTGAGAGCTGGTAAAAGAACTGATGAGATATCCATTAGACTCATTATTTGATTATTCTTTAACAATCAGAAGCAGATCCAACACCAGAGCCAAACCCCACTGTTTACCACATTGCTGTGCTGGTTTTCCAACCATGCATGACAAATCAGCTGCTGGATTACACCACAGTGCTGGTTGTCAAAAGTTTGTTTTCACTATGTGATTCGGTTATTTTTGGTCTGCTTTGCTTTGGGCTATTGCAATACCTACAAATATACAATCTTATGAGCTGTTGAATCTGGGTCACACTCTGAGGTGAGGCCCTGATGCAGGAAAGTGATCTGCAGTAAAGGTCACTGCTGAGGACGCAGGGACGCTGGTAGGGCACAGTGCTGAGTGACATGATCTGATGTGGAAAAACGTTAGATATCCACTGACTGGATGTGCTGCTTGTTTCCCTTGAATTCTTATTCCGTGTAAGATCTGAAGTTGTTGATACCACATCTCAAGCCACAACAGTAACATGAAACCTCAGTCATTAATCCTATGTCAGTATTTTAAGGACATGTCGTGGAATTGTATGTGCAGCACAAAGACTGCCAAGAGTGCAAGGGTGGAAAGTTAGTTGTGCTGAGTATTTCCACTTTATTCTGCTTCACATGTTTACTGCACTATACTTCAGGCTGCTAGTTGCCGACCACTGCTGTAGTTTATCAAAGGACGTTGAATACATATTCAACTCATTCCACATTAGCACACTGCCCCGCCTCCACTGACTGTAAGGCGCTGTTTAATGCTTTACTCAAAATGTATTCATATTGAACCTACCATATGTCCAAATTGCACCAAATTCGACACTGCATTTCCTTGGGCTCTTATAAACACAAAAGTGTGAAACCGATAAGATGAACAATGTTCGAGATATGCGAACCACATTCAGACCGACAGAATGAATGAATGAGTACATAAATAGATATTTAGCTATAGGACCAGTGAAAGCCAAAACCATAATGCTTCTCAGTTTTTCTCTATAAACCAAGCTTTTATTACATTATAGAGAAGGATCAGATTTAACCCATGCTGGGGTTTTTTATTATAGTACTTAGACAGTGGTCTGATCCCTACCTATAACCTATCCCCCCCCATCATACTTCCCCCTATCCTTTCTGCTCCCAGCACTTCTTGTATGTACTGTAATCAACAACTGCAACCAACATTGGCTCCTGTTCATACAGTCAATACCACAGCATAAACACTACGACTGTGATTGAAGGGTAGAGATAGATACAGAGGAGAGGGAGAGAAATATGGAAAGAGGAGAAAAAATGATGGCGGAACAGAGTGAGAGAGGGAGAGAGGGAGTGATGAATGGTGACTATAACATTGTGTAACTCTGACAGATTATTCATTGTGCTATTAGTTTTCAGCAGCAGCTCACGGTTGCCAATCTACACAAAAGATGCATACCAGCAACGGCAGTTGGGTTTAGAGTTTTCATTAATGTACTACTGAGGATTATGGACTTCATTGTTGAGTTTCATATAGGTTGTCGACCTTTAACCACTGTGCATTTGAGGCAGGAAACAAAATGTAAAGGTCGGTCAGTTCCTTGGAAATGAGACTTAAGTTGCATGATCATTGCTAATAAAATCCCAGAGAAGTTGGAAAAGTAGATCAGAGTTTGATGAAGGCAGTCAAATACTTTTCATATTATCTGAGGCAAAGCTCCATTTTCCAAACACAGAGATGGACAGACATAGATAGATAGATAGATAGATAGATAGATAGATAGATAGATAGATAGATAGATAGATAGATAGATAGATAGATAGATAGATAGATAGATAGATAGATAGATAGATAGATAGATAGATAGATAGATAGATAGATAGATAGATTGCTTTTCCTCATTAGTTTTCTCCATAGGGATTTCCCCTACTTGTCTCCCCTCCCATTGCTGTCTATTTTCATTTCTTCTTCTCCTCAGGAGGAAGACAGATTGTTAAAGGGAGTTTAAGTGAGTAAAATAGCAGCTCTCCTCCACACTACAAGTGAATGAATAAGCCCAGTTCCAGGCTTCAGCCATTAGTCCAGGTTGAACTATCAGCTTCCAGCACTGTGGCTTGTCTGCCTGAGCCTCCCAGCCTGCTGCCCAGGGACAAACACAGGGGGAGACCGCAGGCAGAAAAGAAGACGCGGGGAGAAAGGCAAACTCTGACTTCACCACTTGAGCCTCTTAGCTTCTTGCTGTCAAGAAAGTGGTTGAAGAAAACATAAATGTTTCGCAAACCAAAGTCCCAGTTCTACCTCTTGCTGGTAGCCTGCTCTGTCAAATAAATCTGGAAAAAGAAAGATCAGCCAGTAGAGAAAAGCAGGAAAAATGTAGGATATCATTTTCTCTTCTTTTGCCTGCACAACTAAACCATGTCAAAACCTGCAAACACAATATGCCAGACTATTATGAGATCATATTAATAGTTCGATTGTGTTAGGCATCTGATATTTGATTGTACTGTCCAAGATCATCGTCTTTATTACTCCTGTCAGTTGACAACATTTATTCCTGTTCAATTTCCATATTAAGTCACCATCCAAGTAACTGAATATGTATACAGTATTCATGCAGAGTTTCATAAGGCTCCGTGGCCTCTAAGGTCACCAAACCCACCCAACAAACTGGGATGATGCAAGTTCTGTTTTAGGGTGGATTTCCCCTGAAACACACAAGTGTGCAGCCAAAACAAACTCCTGCTGATGGTTTGCCTCTTGCCTCCGGTCTCTCTGGCCTGCTTCTAGACAGCAGCCGGGGGACCCTCACCGCACAGAGGAGGAGCGGAGGAGTCCTCTGGCCCTCCCACCGCCTATAAGACCAGAGGCAGACGGAAACACTCAGACAGCAGGCACACGTGGAGCAAAGAGGCAGAGAGGGAAGAGGGGCGACCAGCAGAGAGCAAGAGAGAGTCAAACTGCTGCCACGGACTGGGAGTAGTTTCTGCATCTGGACTTGAAACAGACAAATATAGAAACAAAGGACCAAGACAGAAGGTTTAGAGGAGAAGAAGAGGAGAAATCAACAACCACTTGACTTCATCATGTGCTTTCTGCCACAGGATTAACTGAGAGAGGAACTGACCTGTGAAGTGATTTGTGTAAACCAAGAGAGAAAAACAAGAAGGTCGTGGAACCTGCAGCCACCTGTGACACAGCAGCTCCAAGGTCAAGTCACTCTTGATTTCTGACTCAAGATCAACTTGCTGATCTTTTAAGCCAAGATAGACTCAGCCTTGTTAGAGGTACATCTGACTTACCTGGCTCAACACATTTCGCAGCGAAGACACGTTGGGGGTAAAGTGACATTTTGAGCGGTGGACACCTTTAGGGAGCAGCATCTTTGCAGAAACGTTACAAGTTTAATCTCAACAAGTGGAAATCACACAAGAATCAATCAGCAGCTGCCAGACTCTTATTACGATAAAGATGACATTCGCAATGCTGCGCACGGCGCCTCCCGCAGGCCGCTTCTTGTATGGCGACATCGCGCTCCTTTCCGAAGACGAAGACGAGAACGGGAGCGAGGGGTCTGGCTCCGATGAGCACAGCTCCAACGCCTTCCACCTGTCCTCCTCGTCCCCGTCTGCTTTCCACATCAAGATGAACAGGAAGAGGAAGATGTGTGCGGGAATTGGCATTGGAGGGGTAGGTATGGGGGGCATGTTGGGGAGGCTCGCCCCCCCAGGCATGTCTCCCCCGGGGGAAATTCGCCAGAGGACTGCAGCCAACGCGCGGGAAAGAGATCGCACCAACTCTGTCAACACGGCGTTCACGGCGCTGCGTACACTCATCCCCACCGAGCCTGCAGACAGGTACAGAGCAGCCTGTGTCCTGACGTTTGATCTTATGCACAAATACGATCACAGACAAAAAAAAGGGAAAAAGAAGCCCCTGATATTGCTCTGGATAACATTTAATCACTGTTAAATATTTCTCGAACACGCCTGTAGTTATGAGTTCATTTAATAGAGGTGTCATACTTTGTGCCCAGGATGTGGCCACTCCAAGAAATATTTAAAATCAAGCATTATTGTCTTTATGTTGCAACATATTTTGAATTGCTTTACAAAAACTTCAACAAAATGTGGGTTATTGCATCAGTTTTTCACAATTTCAGAAAAACCTTTTGTCTTCATTAATACCGTACCTCTCCCTCTAATTTGATGATTAGGAAGCTGTCGAAGATCGAGACTCTACGTCTGGCCAGCAGCTACATCAGTCATCTTGGGAACGTCCTGCTGCTGGGTGAGGGACTTCATGACGGACAGCCGTGCCACGCTCCCTCACCACCGTTCTTCCATGTCAACTCCTCCCCCAACCGAGGATCTGACCAATCGACTCAGCCCAAGCACATCTGTACTTTCTGCCTCAGCAACCAGAGGAAAATGGTGAGCAGAAAACTGAGTCAGTAGAAGTAAACAAAAGGAGACGGTTAAAAGGTCAAATCAAAAATAATATATGTAGTCCTCCAATGAAACTGTATAATCGAAACATTCTTTTTACAACAAGACTAAGTGCCACTATGTCAAAAAAACTACTTACAAAGAGGTAAAATGAGCCAGATTTAGCAGGAAGAAAAAGAAGGAAAATAGAAAGAAGCTTCTTGTGAGAAACCGCGCAGTGCTTTAGGGTCACTTTGGTGTTTAAAGCTGACCTGAGATCAGTGACTGCGCCTATAAAACTGATTGGCCCTCAGGGATTTTTAAAAGCAGAACCTCTTTAAAGTTCTCTTCTGGGGTGAATGAGCGTGTGTTATTGTCCTGTTGGGGGTTAGTTTAACTCGAGCAGGTGGGTTGGAATTCAAGGTGGTTTCTGAGACTCACTGGACATCACAGTGAATGCAAGTGATTGTTTTTGAGTCTGAGAGCTGAGCAGAGAGGCAGAACCGTTCACTCTAAAAAAAAGAAATGTGCAAAGCCATCACGTAAAAACTGTCCAATCCAAAATGTGGTGTTTGTTTTTTTCTTTTTATCTTTTTTAAAAATATGAATTTAAAGTTTACAAGGGTATTTATGCAGCGAGTGAGATTTATGACCGGGAGCCCATGAAATCCATCCAAAACCATGTGTATAATTTCAAGAATGTATTGACGTCAGGCCGAATATGAGAAGGTTTTAATCATAACTCCTTAACAACTGACCCGAGATAAACCGATTGCTAACTGGCAATGAGTTTGTTCCACTGGAATTTGTTGTCACTGTGCAAAATACAGGTATTTGTACACTTAACCCATACTCAGTATTGTTAAGAATTGCACTTTGTTGCACTTGAATTACTTGAATTTAATTTGGGAAAACAGTAGAAAAACTTCTCATTTTCGTAGCACGCTTTTTCCACACTTCCTCCGCTGCTGCACTGTCTGTCTACACCTTCATAGAGACTCCGAAAAGGAGAACTTGATCCTACGCACATTTCGACTCATATTTAACTGATTCAACACAGGAAATAGACATAATCAAGAACACTCTCAGCAGAGGAAAGTCTTCAGTCTGATGAGAAATAACGGGGGATGAAGAGCTGACATCAGATGACTATAATCCAATTATATGACTCCAGCTCCGACTTCAACAAACACCACAGAAGATGATAGAGGGGTGACGTCCACTCGACTTTCCCCCTCTAACCCATAGCCGCTGCCCATTTAGCAGGATTTATGGGTAAGGAGCTGACATCTGGCAGACTCCCCCGTTACCCCAGCAGTGTGTGAAAGCTAATACCCTCCTCAGTGTCTAAACTCAGAGACCCTTTAGCTGGGGGATAACCTGAGTCCCAGCAGTGTGTCTCCCCCTCCCTCCTGCCTCCCCTCTGAACCTCTGTGAGTGAAAGCCTAGACGTCCTTGGTGTCCGACCCAGACACCCTCAGCTGGGAGATAACTGATCTCGGCCTCTCCTTTGTCGCCTTTTCATTTTTGGTTCTCTCTGTCATCCATCGTTTTTATCCCCTTCCTCCTTTATTCTCAAACACTCCTCATTCTGGTTCACTTTTTCCTCTTCGACTCTCTCCCCGAGCTTCCCTCATTCCCCCAGCTCTCCCTCCTCTCTCTCTGCGTATCGATCAGCCTGGTGGAGGTCAGAGCTGTCAGTCGGAGCTGTGTAACACTATCTGCTGCTGTCAGCTCTCCGCTGCACACGCATGACTTGACCTGTAAATGCACGCTGGGTAGAGAGCAATTTTGAAACGTTCTCACATCAAAAATACCAAACACAGACACTTTGACAACGTCTATGTTACTTAGTGTCAGTCACATTACGCTTTTTTTATTAGCTCCATAAAATATCACATTATTCTCTGTTATATAAGATGTACAGTTTGCCAGATGCATTTTTACTGTTTTCCGTGAAACGCGAGGACGAGGTGAACCCAGGTGAAAGTTAGGGAAAGATTTAGAAGTTTCAGCTTTGTGGAAATTCCATATGAAGATATAAAAACCCTCCCTCAGTTCCAATTATGGTCAATTCAATTGTTTTCCAAATTAAAGGTTATATAAACAATATTCATTGCCACTAGATGTCACACTAGCACATCTTCTGGCACCAAAACAACATATTCGTGAGCAACACCTGCGGCCTCGCCTCCTCAGCACGGTTTTTGTAAAGCTTAATGAAAGCAGCTCCTAGACACACACAACCAAAATCACAAATGAACAACTGAATAAAGTTACCTTGTGTACAAGAGAGCCAACAAAATTTAAAAAACTCATCCACCTAGCTATTGATCCGTCGCCTCTCCTCCATGGATAAGTCCTAGATCCAGTCAGGTCCTGTCTGGGCCTCTGTTTGAGATGCTTTGCTTGGTAAAGCAGCAAGCAGCTTGTTAACATGGCTAGCATCGTTTTGTGTGTAGACATTGTATTAAAAAAAAAAAGAAAATTAGCATGGCCACCCAGGTGACATGTTTATCATCACTGTTGATCAGAGCTGGAGCCATCTTGTTTTATAAAAGTGAAAGAGGGCCAATGCAGACAGAGGAAGGGACTCACATGCACCACATACATGTTTAAAATCTTGTAAATCAATCATGCAATTCAAAATAAATAAATTAAACTGCTCACAAATAATATATAAAGTTTTTTACAGCTCAGTAAAACGAGACTTGGTGTCCTGGGCTCTCTCTCCTTGTATGTTTTTATGGCTATTGAGGTTCATCACAGCTGTCAGCTCTGCTTAGAGCCGCCACCTCAATTACATCTATTTCCAACGTGGGAGAATCTTGTAAATCAATCATGCAATTCAAAATAAATAAATTAAACTGCTCACAAATAATATATAAAGTTTTATTTTTTTATAGCTCAGTAAATTTCTACAACTGCTGGGCCGTCGCACTTTCTGAAACAGGTGGATATGGTGTAGGTGTGTTTCTTGGGGACTATCTTCAGCAGCACATTAACACACAAATGGTCCGCCAGGAAGTATTTACAGCAGCAGGAGAATGTAATGAGTCAAATAGTCTTCCTCTTCATGTTAATGAGGGAACATGTCGCGCAATGAGGCATTTCAATTATTAAGCTCTATGGAAGAGGCGAATATGTTATATCAGGCTTTAATACACAGACAGTGGTTCATCTCAGTTCATTTTTGGTTTTAATCAGATGATTTATTGATAATAAGAAACATATATAACCAGAAATCTATTTGAATGTACCTATATTAAGATATTGACACATACAGGTGACTTTACAATAATGAGTTAACATCGACGAAACATGGTGAAACACATCTCAGAGTGTAATTGTGTTGCAGTGGTGCTAAAATAAGTCTAATAACCGATGGCCAAATTAAATTGATATTATAACATTGAAAGTTATTTAAGGAGAAAATAAGTGATTCTACATTCAACTGGCATTTAAATGGTTAAGTGTGATTGGCAGAAGCTGAGAGCATTTCACTCTCCTTGGAAAAGTGGCCGTGCCGAGCCTTTAAGTGGGCTAAAGGGCAGAGTCGGTGCTGGTGATTACAGAGAGGAAACGATTGTGAAGGTAAAACGAGACTTGGTGTCCTGGGCTCTCTCTCCTTGTATGTTTTTATGGCTATTGAGGTTCATCACAGCTGTCAGGTCTGCTTAGAGCCGCCACCTCAATTACATCTATTTCCAACGTGGGAGAGAGTGAACGTGAGAAAAGTATACGCTCATTTCCTCCTATTATGTGTGTATACAGTATAACCATTTCAAAACGGCAGTCTGTTTGTAATGACTACTGCACAGACAGGGCTGAACGACACCATGCTACATATTCAGTGGAATGCTAATGTGAATTCATTATCTGTGGAACTCTATGTTCAAGTTTTAGTGATTTTCTAAATGAATTAGATAATTTTAAGGATTTAATATTGAATATATTATACCTTCATTGATTTTCTAGATGTCATAGTGATGTTAACAAAACAATTCTAAACAGTTTTCCATTTCTTTTTGATTGAAGAGTTTTGGAGGTATATCCTCAGTTTGAGCATTTAGATATTTCCCGCTAATAAAAGCTGTTTGATTTCATTTTAAATGCATTCGGCTGTGCTTCTGTTAGCTGTCATCTTCCCCTGCTGAATCTGTGATATAGGCCATACTTTACTTCCTATCTTTTTATCAGAAGCCAGACTATTCGTCAGACATCCACATATATCATAAAGAAGTTTGAGTTTTCATAAAAAACTGTTCAGGGGTCGGGCACCAGCGGTTTGACAAACCGGTGTGCAACTCTCGCATGCAGGTGACTTTGATATATGCAGGAATTAAAAAAAAGCAGGGGACGGTCGTGATGGTTCCATCTGTAAATGAGATGTACAGGGCTTTAGAAGCGGGTTGAGGTGAGCTGAGGGCTGCTTCAGTCCCCGTGCTGTCTGGTTGATTGATGCAGATATCCTGTGTTAGGCCTCTGCTGATCAGGGCAACTGTCAGGTGCCTGGACTGGAGGAGCTGCAGCAGGACCACTGCACGACTTCAGCTTGTTTAACTATCACAAATTTATTATGTCCAGTTTGTCTGTAATGATCTTGAAATGCACCGGTTGAGCGTCTGCAGTTGAACTTAAACACGTGTTTATTTGTGCCTATAGTATACAGAGGCAGCACACGCGCACCACTGGGTGATACTGAGGTGGTGTTTATTCAGAGACACAATATAACAAACACGAGGTTTTTCACACGTGCCCATCTGTCTACTGTGTTGTCTTTAGGCCGTGGTGCTTGACGCATTTTTACAGCTTCCTTCACAACTCCGGCTTCTTTCTTTTGGCCTGCAGCAGGCACAGGGTCAATTCAATTCAGTGGCAAACCTAAATAGAATCTGTGATGCGTCCGCCAATAACAGCAGTCACACCGGACTATTTCCTTTGAAGCCCGAATGTGACAAGTGCAAACTCTTTCCTATATTTAAAAAGAAAGAAGCTCATTTGACCTGATTGGATTAAAAGGAGAATTTATATGTTTGGAAACAAAATAAAAATCTCAGAAAAAATATAACTCCCGTGATACTTATTGTGTGGTTGCTGCAAATAGACCACGGTTCCCTTTGAGACGATTAAATTTAGTTGAGTTTACAAGCGTTTTAAGGCCCAACCCCGATTTAATTCCAGCTGACAGGATTCCGATTCATTTGGAATTTTCTCTACAAATTCTGAAAAATTATTTTCACTGCCTCTAATATCATTATTTTTTTTACATCTGAGCTGCTGTGAATGTAATGATTTTTGTGTGTGACTGGAAAAGCAGGGTGGATGGAAACACAGTCATACTGAAACTGCACTGTGCAGTTAGACTGACTTATCTTTTCTAGTGTGTGTGTGTGTGTGTGTGTGTGGCAGCAAATGAGTGTGTTTAGTGGCTGAATCTAAGTGTATGTCTATGTGTTTAAGAAAGAAAATTAGAGAGAAAATTAGTATTATGATTGAAATGTTGTACTTGTCCTTGCCTACACACACACACACACACACACACACACACACACACACACACACACACACACACACACACACACCGGCCAGCTCTCTGTGTCTGGAAGTCATTGGCAGTGCAGAGCGGAGCAACAAATGAGCTAATTGTTCTGTAAATGATTTATCCTCTGCTGAGGCCTGTACAGTCAGTGTTTAATTCAGCTGCTATTAGAAACACATTGACGTCGGACTTTGATGGTGATGTTAAAGAAGCCTGGAAACCGCTCTCTGTGAAACGCCCTCCCTGCTTCCACACACACACACAGACACACACACACACACATTCACACCCACATATGACACATATACACATATGCGGGCACACACTATATTGCACGACCACAAAAAGACTGACACACAGGCGTGCAGTGCACCCCACTCACATGCTTTTATCAAAAGCATTTCGTTGCACTTCTATTTTTTCTAGATTTTACAGCCAGACGGCAGTTCATTGCTTCTCTAGACAACCAAAAAAACCTTCATATATGATTACTCAGTTAAAGAGCCCTGGATCACGACTGTGCTTTCAACACTTTCTAAACTAATGGTGTGCAGGAAGTTGTGGAAACAGAGACAGAGAAAGGGAGAAGGAGGGAGAGAGAAACAGCCAACAACTCAGCAGGATAATCAACTTCGCCATTTATCCTCCAGTTTGGACAGTTGGTTTTCAACTGTGCCGAAACTACACTTAGCTTTTTTTTTATAGAGATCAAATGAAGCGTGCGTATTAAGAGAGCCTAAATGCACGGATAGGACGCACAGGAGCACGCTAATGACTGTGGTTTCTGCAGTCGTTGGGATTATTATTCTGTTTTCACTGGAAAAAAGCATTACGTCACTTGTGTGCATGAAGCAGACGTTTCAGGGTCATAGATGAAAACTTAAATGCCCTATTTACACATAATGCTGGTGTTGACTCCTGAGCGGGAGCTTCGCCTGTTTGCGCCTCACTCAAACTATGCTAATCAAGTGCACCAAGGGTGGCTAATACACTGCGAGCAATTTTCAAATATATTCTAACCCACGTCCAGTGTGTGTCTGTGTCTGCGGGCCTGGCTTTGTATATGACTGCATGCCTTCATGCATGGACCTGTCTGTATATTTGCAGCACAGATGGAAGCAGTTAAAGCCTAATTTAACACCAACAGAAGAAGTCGGGTCAGATAACTAACAAAATCTATTAGCAAAACTATGATTCTGTTGTCGTTTGGTCTTTGGGGAGAGGGCTGCCCATGGAGCAAATTAGAACAAAAGTAGAAAAAGCTGAGCCAGACAAAGAGCAAACCTTATAAAGACGTGTACAACACTGAGAAAAGCAGGAATATGCTGTTTAAAGTGTGTAATTTCTTTAACCATGATCTTCTGAAGCTAATGAGCTATTGGCACTGATGATGAAGTGCAGAAGTCTGAGACTGGGGGAAATGACACTGCATCTGATTAAGCAATCAGATAAATCAAGTGTTTTTCAGAAGCCATCAGGATGCCTATTAGCAAACCACAGTGAGCACGAAGTGCATGTCTGGTGTGTCCAAGCCACATAACGGCTGACTGCGGCTCATTCGGGGTGTTAGTGAGCTTATTTAAATGTCTGACGTGTTATTTATTGCACCGTTCTACGTCGTAGGTCTCTGATCTTCTAATCGATGATCATTTATGAGGATAATTATAGCTTCTAGTAGCCACTCGAGACGCTGACTCACATTCGCATATTTTCACTCGATAAACTAAAGGGATATTACCAGTTTTCATTTCATGGTTGAATACCAACAGCCTTATATGATTTTCAGGCCAGTGCCCAAGTGGAATTATTATTTTTTTTCCAACCAGTCATTCCTCTCCCTGTGCAGCCAGAAACTAAATTAGATGTTTGTGTTTGACAGAGCGGCCTAACGCAGGAAAAAAAAAAAAAGAGAGAGAGAGAGAGAGAGAGAGAGAGATTGCATGGAAAAATCCACAATTATAGGTAAAGGAACAGCCCGGGTTTGAGCTTCAGAAAAACAATATTAAAGTTTGAATTTGATAAGATGCTGCGAAGAGTGTGTTTACTATCTTCTCATTAAAGTCAAGACGGGCTGTTTTCACCTTGATAAAACCATAATATTGTTCCAGTGTGTTAATATCATCATATTGTGTCTAAAGTAAACATCATCAGGTAATCATATTAGTGTCGGACAAATCACCCCCCTGGGAAGTCAGTGGTATGTCTGTGTGTGTGTGTGGGTGTTTGGAGAGGAAAAGAGGGATATGTCATCCGACCATGCTCTATTAGTCTTCAGGAGATTGTTTTGACTACCAGGCCGGTCTCAGAGCCCCCCTCCCCTCTTCCTCCTGCTTTGATGGAACCAGCTACACTCCGGCTGACCGCCCCCCCCTCTCTAGCTCCAGCTGTGCTCCTCAAACTATCACCGGGCGCTCACAGTCAGGCGTGGGCCGATTTCATGGTCATTTCATGTAATTTGGTAAATTATCCAATTGTCATGCACCGTTTCTGAGCGAGATTTTTCATGTACCCGCTCTCCCTAACCTGCATCGCTTTATTATTTCCACTGATAAAGACCAAAGATTTTCCACAACGCTTTCCAGCAAACACCAGAGTCTAGCGTGGCTGCGTGTGCGCTTCTGTCTTCAAGCTGTTGGTTTTATATAGTAGAAAGTTTCAATAGCAGTCATGCCGTACAGTAAGGCCAAAAGTTTTGCAGGCTCTGTTTGCAATCATTTACTTATTCACAATTTATAGAGACAACTCCATGCAGATTACACAGTGTGTCAGATGGCAGAACAATACTCAGGTCATTTCAGCTTCCAGTCTCTGGCACTCCACCTTATTTTCCCAGACTTAGTTACAGATCATTGATTGTCTAATTATACTGCATTGGGGAATTCTTTCAGTTTTCCTTAACTTAACAAAGACCGTGATCTTTTTCTAAATTTAGTCATGTAACATAATTATACAACGGATTTCAAATCTGTGAAATATCTTTTTAATTTGCTTAGAGTGCAGAGATCTTCTTCAAGGCAGGAAGTTCTCTGGCAGAAAGCTCATGAATTAAAAAGTCATTTGGACAGATTTGAGTGTTGAGTTGTTGAACAATAAAAAAGTACAATCATGCTTTAGCCACTATGAGCAGATGTGTTGCAAAAGCAGACGCTTTAAGAAAACAACATTTCAGTGACACTGACCAATTTTCAGATACTTTCAGTGTCACCATTTAGCTGTTTCATAGATATGCTGTGAAAAGTGTTTGGTTGGGTAATGAAGGTAATTACTAGCGGACAGGATCCCATGAAATTTGGATAACATTTTGAAATGGGAAAAGTGAAGAGTAGTGATGAGTTAACAACACTGATGTAGAAAAAAATTTGATTTTTACACAATAATGCAACAAGTATCATGGCTGCAATGAAGTCTGGTATATTTATAACCTTTAAATCTTTTTGTTTGAAATTTAGTTTCAGAAATTTTTTCTCTACATACACTTTAACATACCACAAAAAAACTAAATATAACAAAATTATAAAATAATTTCAATGGTGCTTTATTAGGAATGTAATAATGACCCTCGGTTCTGGGTCCAGCTGGCCGGAGGATTTGACGGAAACAGTTCCTGTGTCTCCTCGCTCGCGCCTCAATCAGTGGGAGGATCGATTCCTGTCCAGATCCCATGATCTCACGCTCTCATTACCTCCTGATACCCTTCCAAACACCTACCCACCTTTGTTGATGTCAGTCAAGCAGATTTTTCCAAACACCTACATCTTGTGCACGGTCTGAGAGAGGAAATGTGTAACAGGTGTTCGGCTGATGAGTGGAGGGCGAGGGGGGGCGGCATGGACAGGGTTAGATGAGATGATATGAGAGAGAGGGGGGAAAGAAAAGTCAGGGGAGGACAAGAGTGTAGACGAGTTGAACCGAAGTCTACTGCGAATATAGGATTTTTACATATCTGTCCATAAAAGCACGAGCAGCATGAAATCTTTTTTTGATTTAAAAAGTATTTACAGAAGCTGGAGCGAGTATCACCCAAATGTCATGTTAGAAAAAGTCCGGTGACTGTTGAAAAGCTGGTGGGAGACGGCCTGACAAGAGAGCGGAGCAGAGGTTAGGTGGGGAGGGAAAATGTGATGTGATTTTCCTGGCCAGATAGAGAAAGTCTCCAGAGCCAGCCAGGAAATCAGGGCTTCTCCGTTCTGATACCACAGATAAATGAGAAACACATCATCACACAGCTTTTCATGATGTCACCGCTCAGCCCATAATGAAATTAAAAAAGACATATTCTACAGTCTCCGTGACCACAGTTATTGTATGCATGCTACTGTACAGCGTGTGCTTGAGTAAATTAAATTAAATTTGACTACAAACAAACCCACATTCATTTACTGTGTCAGCGATTACAGTGAAAAATGACATCTATTTCCATGAATCATCTCTATATTTAGCTGTAGTGCAGTTGTATGACACAATAATGAGAAACTGACAGCAATGAGTCTCACTCCCCTGTTCAGAATATTCATTGTTGCGTATATACTGCTTTATAAATGTTGTAATACAAACTTTTGTGTTTTGTATTCAAGAGTTAATGAAAGACACACTAAAGACACAAATATGGAAATGACAAATTATTTACTTGTCAAAATTGAAGTGACATTTTCTTTGTCGCCAACAACTCAACTATTTTTTGAAGGATTATTTCACTAAGTTGGAAAATCTGTTCTCTTTGCATTTTTATGTCCCATGTCTGTGCTTTAAATATGAAGCTACAGCCGGCAGCTGTCTAACTTAGCTTAGCATAAAGACTGGAAACAGAGGGAAACAGCTAGCCGGGCTCGATCCGAAAGTAACACAGCTAACAGGATTTCTGACATTTACTTATTTGCATATAATATCCTGTTTGATAATTTTTATATAAAAACTGTAGTTTAATAAAAATGTAATTTCAATAAACTGTATAACTGTGTGCCCTGCAGTGCATTAAACATATAAATAAACTCTCTTTCCCACACACAAAGACGCACACACACACGTCCCTGAGGAGAACTGAGGTTATGTCCATAGAGAGTGGATTCAGTCTAGTCAATGAAGCAAATAAACATATTTTCCAAAACAGTGAATTATTTACAGATTTTGATGTTGAGTCTTGAACTGATGTGCAATGTGATTTTCTCTCTTGCAGAACAAAGACCGAGACAGGAAGACGGCCATCAGAAGCTAACAGTGAGGACACACACCATGTGGATAAAATGCTCGTCACTTTGACAGCACTTTGGGTGATTTTACGATTTCTGCAACTTGAAGATTGACAGACTTGTGATCCATTGCAAGGACTTTTCAAGGACTTCTATAGCACTTCCAGGACTTTTCAAGGAACTTTATGAAGCGATTTTTTTTCGGTTGACTTATTATTTTGCTTTATATGAAATTTTTTAATTTTACAGTGTTTTCAAATATGATTCAAACACTCCTGAAATGTTTAACTATACTTTTTATGGGCTTTTGCTTTCTTATCAACACCACGAAGAAACTTTCAACAACACTTATGAGAGACCTTTTACTGTATTGACTCAACGACTGTTTGTTCAGAGTCAGTGGAACTTATGGCACATGATCGAAAAATACACAACCTATGAAAGACAAGTTTGTACTCAAAAGCTGTGTGTTATTAATGTGTAAACTGAAATATAAATGTATATTTATGTGACATTACATTATATAATGAAACTATGTTATTTAACAGGCATATGACATTATGGAAAAATAATGAGAATTGGTTTAAGGTACAAAGCGATGGCTATTGACACAGTTTATGGCATTACAAAAAAAAATCATGCTGGAACTTTTGTGGTATATTGGTTGTTTCTAATAATAATTTCTGGAAGTTGATGCTGGAAAATAATTCAAGATGACCAATAAATCTTTTTGTATATCTGGAAGTAGATTTCATTCATATGTTGGTGGTATTTTGAGCAGATTGCATTCACAAACCTCGTCCTGATCCACCCCAGTTGCAACAGATCGACATTATGAAAAGTTTCCACTGCGAAACCTCCCTGTGTCGTGCAGATATTGTAAAACCAAATGGTGGTTTTATCATACGTTTGCTCTTTCAGGCAGGAAGAGGCACAAAAAAAATCCCTTCACCAGAGACGAAGGACAGTGAGCATAAATACAAGTTCCACAGCGACTACACCTGCAGCTCGCATCATCCTAATTCCTACTTTTCTTTTGTCTATCACACACTACCTCCTTCTTTTGCTTCCTCTCTTTCTTCTCTTCTGGGGCGCTCAGATCAGAGCAGACAGAGACAGAGAGCAGTAGAGGACGAGGCGGACAAGAGGGGTTTGAGGAGCAGAAGAAAGGCGAGAAGAAAAAAAAAGGACAGGGCGGAATTGAATCTGCAGGTATGGCTGCTTGGACATCTGCCTGTGTCCCCTCACTGTCCTCTTCTTTACCTTTCCACATGCTCCGTCTCTCTTCTCCTCCTCTGCTCTTCCTCTCTTTTCCCTGGAGTGCCACAGGCCAGAGTCTGATTTGTGATGGCTTTCCAGCGTGTTTCGCCACGCACCACGCACCACTCACCCTCTCCCTATCTACTTTTTCTATCTATCTGTCTATCTATCTATCTATCTATCTATCTATCTATCTATCTATCTATCTATCTATCTATCTATCTATCTATCTATCTATCTATCTATCTATCTATCTATCTATCTATCTATCTATCTATCTATCAATCATTCTCCACACTTTCCATCTCCTGCTACCTCTGTCTCTCTCTGTGAGTTTCTCTATTTTTCTCTTAATCCGTCCACTGCCTTCATGGAAAATGATCAGGGCATTAGCGATGTGGAATGCTGCCCTTCTTTTTTTATTTTTTTCCAATTTGTTTTTATAGTACGTGTATTTGTTTTTCATTCTTGTTCTCCCTGCCATACACCTAATCACTGGTTAAAATACAGCTGAATTAGTGGTTTTACACCCCTCGGCTTCTGCAGCAAATCTCAGAAATGCAATTCTCAGGAAAAACCAAAGTTGCGGTTACCTGGAAACGTTGCATTTTGTGGCTGATGTTTGAGAGATGATGGTGCTGGATTCTCCTCATACTTATCATAGGTTTTTATGACTGAAAGGTCTTTGGAAAGAGAGGATCTGTTACTGCAGACTACAGCCGATCTATGGTGTCCTAGTCCAGCGTCATAAAACCCCTGTGGCATTTCTCAAGCTTTTTTCCATCATTAAGTGAGATGTAAATGAGACGTTCTTTTAAAGGAGGCAGACCTCAGCACTGCACCGGTTTGGTGTTTCCAAATTATTTTTTAACAATGCTAACAAGCAGTTTCCGCGACCGAGTTGCCAATTATGGAGCTTTTTCCAACAGTGTGACAAGTGTCTGGTGAATGAAAACAACCAACAAAAAATTAAAACGTCATTTGATCACACTGCCAAAACACAATTTTTAGTTGAAAGGACTAAAAAAAAGCAGCTTTTTAGTGTGTGAAAACTAAAAAACACCCCAAAACTATCAGCAGCAGCAAATGGTTTAGAGTTAATGTATCCTAAGAGTGATGTCATCAGGAGGATACCTACTTTAATAATATAAATTGCAAAAGTGTTGAAGGGGGAAAAGGTGTAGATTTAAATTTAGGATTAAAGAAAAATGTCGTTTCATGGCGTGCCTTCCAGGAAATCTCACAAAAACAAAATACGGCCATTAATGAACTAAAGATAGTTGCAAAATCCTTCCTGGAGAATCGTTTATTGCAAAGACAGATTCAGTTCTGGCAAGTTATGCTTGAAAATGCCCTTTAAACTCAAGTGCCAGACTAGGTTTTTCCTCCCAAAAAACGTAACGCAGGGAAACAAAAGACCAAATCTCAGGGCACAGTTTTAGTGTAAGTGGTCCCTGCTGCTAGCTGGTTCCTGAAACAAAGATTTGAAAAGCTCTATGTGTCTTGTTTTAAAGATCTCAGTCGTGTTATGAGCCAGTGAGACTTAGATAATCTTACTGCTGAGGTTTTTTATAAAAGGAAGCAATAGCTTTGAAAAAAAAAGCACTGTGTGTCTAGTATGTCCTAATGACTTCTGGTCCAGTTAGTCTGAGAGTCTGATCTTTCTAGCAGGCCGTCTGTCTGAGCAGTGGAGAGTGGTGGTGGTGGTGGGGTTCCTCCTACACAGAGCAGATCAGGTTCCCCTTACGCCTACACACACATAATTTAACACACACACACAGATGACCATTTACACACTCGTATGAACTTATATGCACAAAAGATGGACGTATTCATGTGCACTCACACACACACACACGCCAAAGAGAAGGTTCTGTGATATAGCTTAGCTGTCTAATGATCTCTGTATTTTACATCCATGAAAACAGATCAGCTGAGAGGGCAGACTGCTGTGGCGTATTTAAGTGGGCGGTTTTGGACCGAGGTGAACCGGAGGTTGGACGTTCGGCTGGTTCTTATTGTCGATATAATGGTCTCTGATGAAGATGCCCCCATGGAAAACTGGCATGTGAGCATTGATAGCCGGAGAAATAAAAAGCAGCTTTGTCCTGGCATGTGTTCAGTCTCAGGTGGTATCAGTGCCAGAGCATGGAGGGTGGAGGATGTGGCCTGGGGATGATTAAGATAAATGTAGCATACATGGTGTGAGAATAAAAACTGTCAGGACCAAGTGAAGGCCTAAATGAACTAACCAAAAAGCCCAATAGCTCACCAAGTGGACAAAGCCTGAGTCCTCCTGCAGTGGCCGCGGTTTTGGTTCTGAACTGGCCCTTTGCTGAATGTCTTCACCTTTCTCTCTCACTTTCCCACTTAAAATTGTCCTATCGAATAAAGGCTAAAATGCCCAGATCTTTAAAAAAAATACTTATGAAGGAAAAGGGTATCACATAAAGCCAGTGTGTTGTCTGGTGAGCTCAGTAATAACAATAAACATAGTGATTTTTTCTTCTTGTAATTAAGGGAAACTTAGGAGTCGACTCATGGGGATGATGACTTGATGTTTCACAGCCACTTGGTAGCAAAGTCAATGTCATGAGCTGTCTATGTCTAAAAAGAAATGACTTGTGTCCCTAAATGACTTTTATTAACTATCACAGTCCCCAGTCTATCTCTGATTTTCTAATCTCCTTCCCCTTAATTTTTCTGTGAAAACTTTGTGGATCATATATGCCACTGCTGTTGTCACAAAAGACCTATGTTACATAAAGTCTATGCACTATTTACTTGTGTTAAGGGCATCATAGAACTGGCTTACTCAATGTACCTCTTTTTTCTCCAACTCTGACATTTCCACATTTCCCCGACATATCACAATTGTGCTGCCAAGAGGGCCTCAAAACCTCCACGTCCACCGCCAAAGTCTCAAAATTCAACCTGACGAGCGAGCGATTGTCAAGTGACGATGAGCGGCAGCGAGTGCACAGGGAAGGGCCAGTTTAAGTCTTCACTTGTCTAAGTCCCTTACTCGCAGAACCGCAGGTGTCCATGCGGAAAAACTCCCTCCCATGTGTAGTTTTGCACTTGAATACTGTTCTGCACATTCGTATCATATGCGTGGGCGTGTTTTTCTACGTCTGCAAATTTTGTGTTAGCATCAGGATAGCAGCTGTTTTTAGTGTTAAATGTCAAATGTTTTTTTAATAATGGTATGAGAACTGTATGACAAACCCAAAACAGTAAAGTTGTGAGTCATACGGCCAAAACAATGAACTGAAAGATTCTTAAATGTGGAACTGTGAGCGACTGTGGGTTTCTCACCATCAGTGATGCCTCTCACTTTACTCTAAGTCATCTCAGTCAATGTTGATACAGTATATGTGTATAAATATGAATGATTGCAGCTTTAAATAGGCCACTTTTAGGATTGGGTTTATCAATGCTTGGCTTCACTGCAGCACTTGCCTTAGCCTTAAGGCCCCCCACTCTATTGACTCAAAAAACTCAAGGAAACTAAATCTCAAATCGGCCACCATAGTTTTTACAACCAAGTATGTTTTTAAAATACGTGGCTAGACCGGCACTTGGACCTTATCTCAGAAGCATAAACTAGTCATCCCTAAATTTCTCAACTGTCATAACATGAGATCCAGTGGAGGAGACAGGAGTGCTTCCTGTTTTTTTTCCAACCCATCCATGTTTTTACGCTCAGATGGTACCCAGCTGAATAGGGTCTATTAATTAGGGAAGGATAGGTAGCAGTGCTTTTCCTGAAGCATGACCTCCTGTTGACATTGGAGCAGAAGTTTCCTCTGGTGTCCTCTCCTGCTTCGTAGGCCTGTTGGCCAACTTCCTGCCTTCACTCGAACTGTCTCAATAAAACATAAAGAACAAAGATATAAAACGTGGAGGAAAGAGCGAAATGCACCTTTAGGAACATTAGTCTTTCTAATCCAACTGGGACCCGTGCTATGCAAACACACACACACACACACACACACACACACACACACACACACACACACACACACACACACACACACACACACACACACACTGTCAAACACGGACACACAGCCACACACGGCAGGAGGCTAACTGCTCCAAGTGGGAGCTGTGCTGCTGAGGGCCGGATGAAAGGAAACACTAAAACTACAACGAGGGAAAGACAGGTGGCCAGTTTGGCTGCTCCACACACTAATGCACACACACACACTCACCCACACATACACAGACACACACACACACATGCACACAAACTCCTTCCTCCTCAAACCCCCTGTTGTGCACACCTGTGAAAGTGCCAAATCCTGGACTCTACCTCGTTCAGTTCCCCTGCTTCCTACCTCCCTTCTCCCTCACTCTATCTTGCTCTCCTCTCCCCCACGACGAATCTCTCTCCCGCGTTCTGTCTCTCCGACAGCTCTACTGTGTAAACATTCCTCTTGTAAGCTAGCAGCCTGGCACTCCTTTAATTGCTTGTTAAAAAGACATTTCCTGGTGAAGAAGATACCACCATGGAAGCCTCTGTGATTGATCGATCAAATGTGTGTGTGAGTGACTGATTTCCCCTGACAAATAGTATACTGCAGTAAGGTTGCAGAGTCAAAGTCTGTATCCATGTATGATTAATAATGACTTGTGTACCTATTGAACAATTGTATTAAATCACTTGATCTGAATAAATACAGAACACAGATTACAGACAAATTACAGTGGACAATGGACTGTGAGAGCATTAGAGGTATCCACCACGACATAAGAAAACTAGAATGACACTCAGTAGAGAGTAAACCCCCAACAAGGCCCAACAGTCCTCTTAAACTAAATCACAATGCACACACTCATAGGTATCAGTTCCTTAAGAGTGCATTATTCATGAATTATTCCACAGGAAAACAGTGAAAATTATGAAAAACAACGGACAACAATGGAGACAAACAACTGGGGCAAAACACATGAATATGTCATCATCTGAAATGTTGTCAGGCTTCCATAATATCTTGTGTCCTGAACACATCCTGAATTTAAAGGGACAGTTGTTTCTCTCCAGCTCTTCTTGACACTGAAGCATATGATTGACTGTGATCAGGTAACAATTTCTTTCTTGAGCTGATGATTATTTCCCCATTATGCACCTCTATTGTTGTTCATCTGGTTTTCTTCTTTTTTAAAGAAGACCGTCGAGACTCAGTATTAATGTCTGTCTGGAAAATGTACCCCTTTAAGCAGAGAAGAAATGTCCCAGAGACAAAAAACACAAACGTTCCAAGGACAACCGATGTCCCATCCTTTAAAACCTTTAGCAAAAACATTACTACTTGAAAACTTTAGGGCTGCAGCTCTAGGTTATTTTCATTCTTGAATATTCTAAAACATTTGTTGACATCAAACTTAACATGATTCAGAAAAAAGAAAAAACAGCAAATGTTGGAAGAATATACATTTCAACATTTTTGCTGAAAGAATGATTTTAATGAAGTATTTCCATTGATTTACTCATCAATTAATTAACTAATGCAATTTTTAGTTAGTTAGGGCCACATTAGTGTCATAGTTCACTGGCGGTCAGTGGTCAGTGGTCAGTGGTCAGTGGTAGTGTGGTGGTTGCTCCAGACTGACACATCTCAACAGCTATCGGATAGATTGACATTCAATATAGTTCACTCATTCATGCCACAATCGAATGCCACAGTAGAAAAACCACAATCCACTGGATCTACAACACCATTTCCAAACATTAACAATACTTTAATATAAAATGCAGTAAAGCTAAATTTAATGTCAAGTATATTCAGACACTATATGTAATAAAATACTAAAGCGATTTACATCTGACCTTAACCAAGTACAGACTCAGTGACCGCCAGATGACAATCAATGAAGACGTATGAAATCTTAGCAACCAAAGGAAAACAGAATATCTATTAACTGTTCAGCGGGCAATGTAGATCTGTTTCTCTTTTTCTCTATCAAGTTGTCAGCTATGATAAACACTGGTTGACCTACACTGAGTTTTCTAATTGATCTGGGCTGGTGATAGATGAGGACTGAAATAGATGGAAGTCGAAACGCACCCTAGTTTACACACACACAGACACACACACACACATTGTGTTGCAAGTGTTTCATCCTTTTACAAGCTGAGTGAATCAAGGGGCACTTTAGGTTTTATTGGCCTCTGAGCAGGCGCGTACTGATCCAACTGTGAACACATGTTGAAACCAGCACAGTTATTAGGCACAAGACAAGAAATCACAAATAAAGTACGACTAGAAATAGCTGATTTTATCCAACCGGATACTAAATTGGTGTTTGCAGCCTAGATTACTAAGAAGCTGACTTCAGTGAGGAGAGCTGAGGAGACGGGAGGAGGTTTAGGAGGGACAAGGGGGAGGAGCAGGTTCAGGCTGAAGCAATCCTCTCCTCAGCTATAGAAATATTGAAGAGAAAGTAGGGGAGGATAAGAGAGAGAATAAGAGGAGAAGCCAAAGCCTTCAGTCAGTAGCAGCTTGCCAGAGTGTTGCTTTGCTTCGCCAGGTCCCTGTGCTCTCTGCTCTGTCCTCTCCAATAAGACCCCTGGTTTAATGCTGGAAAATTCTCTCCAAGCTGTCAATCACCCCCTTTAATAAAAACAAAGTATAACATTGCGGTCTCGCTCGCTCTCTGTTCCCCCCCGAGAATTAGAATGCAAGGTTTTGTCTGCGGAACTGTGAAAATCTCCTCTGCTTTTATTAGCAAAGCCCTGGTTCGACCGAAACTCTGGAAAAATCTGGCCACTCTCTGCTCTGCGTCTCCCATCTGGACTACATTAAAGCCAACCACCTGGACCCACACCAAACCTGAAATGAAACTGGGGGTATTAGAGAAAATAACTCCAGGATCTGCCTGCACCCACACACACACAGATACATATCTTCCTTTATTCGCTCATGCACCTTTGCGTGTGTGCATGCTCTGACATGGTTCATTCCCCCTCCCGTTTCTCTCGCTTTCTATTCCATGCTTAATCAGATTTCCTCAAGGAAAACCAGCCTTAACATTCATGATGAGATCTGATTCGGCTGGCTGGCTGCTTGAGTGTCCGTGGGCTTCGTTTCCCGATTGTTTGCTTAACAGGCTAGCTGATTTGGGCTGGTCGGGTGCTGACAAGTTGGCTAACATGGCCGACAGGATGAGGGATTGACTGTCTGACTTATGGGCGACACTTGCTGACTGACTGAGTGGCAGCTGGCTACATACAGTATGTGTGAGATTAATGAGCTCTTTCTCTTACCTGATGATCCAAGCAAAAAGCCTTTGAGTTATGGCCTTTAGCCTCGAGTGAACTGCAATTCAGTCAGCCGCCATGTTGACTTTAAATCTTTAAAGTAACTGCTCATCACAGGATGTGAACTCTGCCCTTTCAGCCATTCATTTGGACCATTTTGCCTCATTGTGACAATTACAGGATATTGGATAGTCTATATTTTTTTCATTAAATTCCATGGGAAGAAAATATAAACAACACAAGATGATACAGCCGCTGAATATACTTACCAACAAAAACACTAATTCTTGTAAAATCTTGTAAAAACAAACAAACACTGTCAATGTATTTGGAAGGATTTACTTTTAAACTTTATCTCAACACATCGTCTCAGGCTAAATCGGCCTTTGATATCAGGTTGTATTTGGCGTTGTTCTTACGGTCGTAGAACATTCAGGGGTGGAGCCCGTGTAAATCATGTAGGGGCAGAATATCACATATAAATTCTGTTGCAGAAATCGTGTATTTGTTTAGAGCAGATCGAAGATGTTGATTTTTTACAAGCATTTAGAAATATATAGATATTTATATTCTTCCAGTATTGCGTCTGTTGCATGTTAACGTCATCAGCACCTCCACTTGATTTCTGTGTGAAATGTTTCTGCTGTGTTCTGAAAAGTTCCAGAAAATGTGTGGAGCAACTCATACATTTGTGTTCTTACATACCCCTCTGGAATATTTCAGGAAAATATCCAGACTTCAGTGCAGGTCTGGAAGCAGCTTAAGTGACCTCTTATGAGCAGCATGTTGAATTTGCATAATCAACTAGAAACCTTTAATAACTGTGTTCAGCTTTGACAACAGATCCTAAGATGACAGGTGCAGTGTGCATCAGGTGATCTTAAAAACACCCGGCAGAAGGGAGGGAAGCTAGAACTAAAGAAGAGGAAGAGGATTCAGTACCTTAATGCTTTAGAGAACATGCACAATGCGCATGCACGCACGCACACGCTGCCAGCTGGTTGTATTCCAACACCACTCTCAGACTCCTTAAATCACTAAGGTAAAGTGTTAGTAGAGGCAGAACAAAATGAAATGAAAATAAACATGGCAGAGCAACGTTTACAGCCCAGAACCCAGTATCACTCCCATTGGTGGAAAACACACCATAAATAACTGCAGATCATTTTGTGGAATTTTGGGAAAAAAATTGTTACGCACTCCAAAAAAAAAAAAAAAAAGTGCAGATGATTTATATCAGCATCAAATGTGTGTGCGTGTGAGTGATTGCGATTGTGAGCCTGCATGGTGTCCTTGTGTGCATCCATTTGTTTATGTAGATGATTTGTGTGTGTGACAGAGAGAGACAGAGAGAGTTTGTTGACCAAAAGGATTCTGTACATTTCTAGCTCAGTAGGCAGCTGGAGAGCTTCCATCGCTCATAACAACAATATGGTCTATATTAAACCCACCCCTCACCACTGTCAACGTCTGGCTACAAACGCAAACCCGGCTGCACACATTTATAATATCCTTTGCCTGGTACTCGTCTGGAGCCAATAAAAAAGGGGACGAGACAAAATCATCAATGTCAAAGCAATTCACTTTTATTGTAGCATCACTGGGGAAAACATTCCTCTGGGAGACAACAAATGTTAAACACAATTTATAGTAACTGAGGTCTTTGTTTGGATGTAGGCCTGTTTGGTTCATCCAGAGAGCGAGTGATATATGTCTCACTTTGCTGACGTACAGCAAAGTGAGACGTTATCAAGTACCAGTGATGGGTAGAGTAAACAGAAACAGTACTCAAGTAAAAGTATTGTTACTTTATAGTTATAATGACTTAAGTGGAAGTAAAAGTACTTGAGTAAGTGTGAAAAATTATCTCATAAAAACTACTTAAGTAGTGAGTAACTTCATCAGAATGTATTGCGTTCAAACTGGTTATTGAGAGGTAATAACAATGTAAAGTGCACATTAATTTACATTAATAAAGTGACATATTCAATACCAGGCAAATGCCAAAATACATTAATCACTGTTTACTTTCCAACATCATGAAAAACCCTCATCGGAAACGCTTGCCTTGTGTGTGCACACGCATTAGGTTTCCAAAACAAACAGAAATTTAGCTTAATAGTATTAAACTGATTCACGCAAGATATGAAGATGCAGAGATTCAAAATTCTAATCATATTCCAATAACTTAAACCCAAAAAACATCCATGCCATATAATTAACAGGCAGTGGATTACTCTAAAACTACATTGCAGAGATTGTCAGAGAAATGATAAAGTATATAAAGTCTCTTCAGCTGCTCTGAGCCGCTTCAACATGAACCGTTAAGTTCTGAATACCGGCACACTCCAAACTCAGGGGCGGCTGGTTGGACTACGGAGATAGAAACGACGGCTGGATTGACGATGGTGGAAAATCGTTGTGTGTCCGCTTAGCTGAGTGTACAAACTATTAAATCATAGACATGTAAAAGTACCAAGAAGAATGTGGCCCAATGTAATGGAGTATAAGTAATTGTTTTACATCAAAGGTGTAACTGAGTTGGAGTAAAAACTATTTAACAAAACAACTACTCTTAGGAGTACACTACTGAAAATACTACTCAAGTACATGTAAGGGAGTAATTGTAACACGTTACTACCCACCTCTGTCAAGTACCCTAAATACCTTGCTGACTTTGCGTGACTGTGGCTTTCTGTGAGTTTTTGTGCTCTGACAAAACAAAAAGAAACTAAAAGACATGAGCAGGCAGTGTAGAGCTGTGTGGAACTGCAAAAATAGCAATAATTCCCTTAGACAAACTGTAACAGTTGTACACTGCCTGCAAGAAGTTTAAAATATTGCTGTTACACGCAACCTGATGCAGATTTGAGCAGTAGCATAAACACTTCAATTAAAAACATTCCTCTATCTGAATTTGATAAGAAAATTGGTTGGGCCCTTTGGTAGCAATTACAGCTGTGAGCCTATGTTGGATCATCACATCCTTGCACATCTGGACACTGCAATTTTTGTCCAATCTTTGCTAAATTGCTCCTACTCACTCTTGCAGAACGGGAAAAATGAGCAACATGAAACTGTCAAGGACTCGTCCACATCCTCAGTTCAGCTGAGGTTTGGCCTCCGGCTTGGGTTTGGCTGCATGTGTGGGGTCAGTGCCCTGTTGGAAGACCGATTCTCTGCAACAGGACTTTTTTCCTGAATTCCTGACAATAATTTTCATTGATTTTCAATTTAAAGACAGACCATGCTGTCACCAGCAAGATGATGCTACCACCACTGTGCATTTGTGAGTTTGGCTTGCACTTTACATATGAGCTGAGGTCAAGCAGCTTAGTTACATTTAAAAAAAACATAGACAAAAACAATTTTTCATACTTTTCTTTTAAAAGGCCTAATCCTGTGGGGCAGCTGGATGGAAATCCATGTAGTTGGTGAACCAATGTTTCAGAACAGTCAACGTGGGAGGGAGGAAATACTGGCAGCTATGGGAACATCTTAGGTGTGGCAACCATCTATTGATGGACAGATGTTTCATTCAAACACCTGTCAATAATTATTTGAAAGTACCTCTTTCAAACAAAACCTTCCCACGTGGTTCTGTGCAACAAACCATCTGGCACTTGAAGTTACAAAAGGCCAAGACAAATAAAACAATAGTTGTGTCACACATAACAGTACTAAACCAAACACATTTTGAAGACTAATCATCCAGAATAATACTTGAACTATCATATGAGAGCCTGAAATAAGTGTTTATACAACCCCTTACATGCCAAAGCAGTATATAAACAAGCAAAATTGAGAGTGAAATCTCCAAAAGATCGACACCATATTGTAGAACTTAAACGCATGACGTCTGTGTCCCAGTTTCTAGAAGACGTTTATTTGTGCAAAAAGCTTGTGGCCTGGGTAGCAAATCAGAATATCCCCTTTTTAAGTATAGAACTGAATTGCTATGGCATCTCTGTGTTAACGTTTCTAATATGAGCAGGATTGTAGACTGGCAGTGGCTCACATGGAAAAAGGGGCATCAGTCACAAGCGTGTGGTTGGAAATTCAGCATACGGGACAGTCTGCACATTGTTAGTGACTTGAGTGTTGCTCACTCTGCTGTATTGGTCATTTTACGGGTGAATGACAGAGGTTACATTTCTTTGGGGTCAGAGTGTTAACCTGCTTTCCATCTTTTTGCCCAGTGCAGAAATCTGTGTGTCAGCTGAATGTGTCATGGACACAAACTGAAGGCATTTGTTAGGTTAGGTTTGTACAGTATCTGATTTCAGAGTTGGTAATTTAAAGGAAAATTGTTTGGAATGTGCTACAGCTGTGGGTGGTGTGGCTCTAAAGGCGCTCACATCACCATATCACCAACTGTTTCTTCAGGATGTATGACTTCCCAGTAGATGGGTCTATTTGACTTTTTAAATGAAATCAAATTGCCACTGTCTGAAAAAATGCAACATTCATTTTTGGAAAATTCCAAAAAAAGATATTTTCTGGCACAAAGGCTAATGGAACAAAGTGCAAATATGCAGTGGTGTAGTTTCTATCTATAAATATATTTTCCCTCTGAACAATGGAATGAAAAAACATCAGTGAAAGAAGGCAGACTTTTACGTTACCAGTCAAGATGAATAATAATGATAGCACTGAGAAGCTGCAGGCTACTTTACCAATATCCATTTGAAATGTCAAATCCTATACATCACCAACATAAAGAGCACTTTGCTGAGAGACCAACAAAAAATGTAGAAGTTGATCCAAAGAAGATGTAAACAGACAAGGAAAGAAATTGAATTTCCTCCAGATCCATCATTCAAAAACCCAGAGGGTCAAAGTCATGTTACAGGAGCCCACCAAGGTGGAAAAGATGCAAAATATCTTTGCAAATATCGATGTCCAAGACAATAAGCAATCTACCATTCTGCAGGAGACCAGCAGCTGCCAAAGATACGATCTGGTGTTCTTGTCCATTACTCTGCAGTCAGTTCACTTGGCAAAGCTCGCTTTGCTCTGGGAAGATGTAGATGATGCATAATGTATGTGAGGAAAAAGATATGCTGCAGCAAACTAACAAGCTGTAAGTTCAGGATACACCCTGTGGAATTTGGGTGCCACAGATTCGTAGCCACTTCCACAAGCAGTTTACCAAAGCAGTCACAGCAAGGTTTGTGGTCAGGGCGTAGGTCAGCGCACACTGGCCTTCCCGAGGAGGCCAGAGTGAGGAGCAACTCTGCCTTAAAAGAGAAAGGACAAGCCTCATGGACACATTTCAACGGGTAATGAAACACATTGGGGTCCAGACTTATCGGGCCCTTTGTATAAGAGTTGGAATCTTCTGATAGCATAGTAGTGAAGATGAGCAAATTTGGTCCTAGTTTCAAACTGTGGTTGTTGTCATAAAGGCCTTTGCACATCAATGGTGATGAACTTGAATACTATTTAATAAATTGAGTATCTAATTTGACGAAGATTCCGTTTGTTTGTTGAAAATTCCAACCGTGCACATTCCCTGCAACAATTTTCTCAGACAGGAGTTGGGATAACTGTTACTTAATCCTAGCTTCAAGAAGTCAGTAGTCTACAGCATATCCTTAAATAACCATGAGAAAAGGCTAAAGACATATATGTAAAATAAAATAGCATAGATGGATAGAGGAGGAAGTTGCTCTTCTACTACGACTGTTTTAAGATGTGCATTTTGTCAACAAAGTGCATTTTGATTCTGATTGTATAGATGTGCCTATGATGGAAGCGAGACCTGGGTCTAAAACAATTCTTACCATGAAAAATATTTGCCTTGCCAGATTGTAAAAGATCCTTTTGGTTGGTGTTTATCGTTTCTATTTGGTAATAATACAGTTATAAATGTTTGTATGCTCATTTTCTAACAAGTCAATAAGAGTGCTGGATTTTGGTCTCAGTGAATGGTCAAACAGCCTAAAAGATCTTTTTACATCCTGAAAGCAAAAGATTTCTTCTTAATCAATGACTTGACTGCAGTGTATATTCTAAATCCACAAAAATATATTACATCACTGAGGGTCTCCTTGCTGGGTGTGATCCTCTCAGGAACCACTCTTTCCAAAGTGCACGCCATAATCTGGTTCTGATTTGTAATATTATTGCTCCTGGATATTCCAGCACTCAGCAACGTCAACATCAACCTCTCACAGGACAAACGAGTGAGGCTAGAAGCTACCGGCACACTGTCTGCACGTATACTTGATATACGATTCCATTTATTTTACAAGGCTTTGTTATTTTTCTATTGCTATCATTGTGAATCATGAATCATTATCATGTAGTCACTGCACAAACACACACAGAGACACATACAAAACAAAGCTGTGGATCAAGTGGAAAGAATTGGAGCCTTTTGAACTCTATTTCCCAGAAGGCCCACTGAGTCAGAAGACTTGCGGACTCAAATGATAAAACAGAGAAGACAGCCGGAGAAACCGAGGGAACGCCAGATGGACAGAAAGTAAAACCAGAAGTACACCCACATAACGAATGGAAGATACTTCCAATAAAGACACACAAGATGGATCGCCATTAATGTAGTGACAACCAAGGCTGTGTCTACTCACTGTCATTTTATTTTTCGACATGCTTTCTCTTCAGCATTTGGCGTTGGCACAATAGAAACAGATACATATTTTATGTTGTTACTACATTGATATCATTATGTTCAGAGATAGGAACAAAATATGTAGAGAACAGACAGAGCAGCTTCTGTTCACACTTTGTAAAGACTGGATTGAACTGACCCAAGCAGTCAAATAGTGCAAACACACCATGGCAGATGTGGACTGATGGGATTACGAGTCCTAAAATATGGAATGCACTTCTGCCACTTGTCTCTGTATGGATCATAAAGCAACCATCTCCTCCATGGACAATGAGCCTCCTTGTGAGGGGGAAAGATGTTCAGGGAGAATGAGGTGAGTCTGCCAACAGAAATAAAGGTGGAGGAGATGGAGCACTCTGTAAAGACATGGAAGCTTTCAAATAAAAGAAAGAATACGATCTCTGCTCCGCTGTGAGCCATCAATAAGGAACGTTCGTTCTTTTTGCTAGAAGAACAAATGTTAATTTGGACCAGCAAAATCAGAGGCTGTAGGTCACAGCATACATTTCTTGTGTGTATGGTAAAAATGAAGCTAATAGCCAGCAGCCAATCTTAAATGCATATTCCATATTTTAATTAAATGTTTACATTTTATATTTTGTTGTGCACAGGTTAGGAATCACAATAAAAAAGTTAACTACTGAGTTTAAGAGATGTAGTTAAGCATATTTTCTGTGTCAGGCTAGCTGTTTCCTTTTTCTTTATGCGGTTGCTGTACCTGTGTCTCAATTCAGGGCTGCATCCTTGGGAGGCTGCATTTGAAGATTGTTTGTGTAACAGCAGCGTACTAGTCTGTATTATGTCTCCTTCAAATGCAGACGACAAATACATTCTTCCTGAGAAACAAAAGCTCAAACGGTTCCCAGCCCAATCTATGCCAGGATTCATTGCGCTTCAGTGACGAAGCGTTTTTCAAAGGGGTAAAGGCGCTGGCAAGTGATGAGACATCCAATGCTTGAGTATCACGGTTAAACTCAACTGAACAACTATGGTACACGTTAAAAAAAGCAAGGGGCATCAAAACTTTCTCATCGTGTCCAACTGCAGACCTGTTGTTATGCAGCACTGATCACTGAAAGCCTCTGTAGACAAGACGGTCTCATTTATTTCCGGCCTTCATTGTCTACGTGGCCCAGGAAGGAGGCGGTGTTCGTGGACCGGGCAGCCTGTGTCCTCCAAAGCCCCTGAATTGAGACACAGTTTATATGAATATCGACAATGTGTTTTCATTTCCTCCTCATTTCCTGAAATGTCAAAGAATACCTTAAAAAACCAGCACACAAGAATATAGTAGATGAATAAGAGCATTTGTCTTGAGCACCTGTGTCCCTGTAGTCAGTATAAGTGGTAGGTGATTATAACAACATAAACTAAATAAGTAACCATAGGTGTAATGATTTTGTTCCACAAAATTAAATTTGTTGTTTTAATGGTGGAAATTTGAAGATAATCTGCAGGATTATCTCTGAGGTTTCACAATACAGGCATTTAACAGTTTAAGACAAAAACAAGCTGGAAATGGAAAAAGAGGTGGTAGGAAAATTTGTAGTTGGACAGTTATGGGAACATATTGGCTGTGGTACTGGAGTTTCTCTTAAGTGTTGGAGAGTTTAATACACTATTTAGTGGCAACTGTAGCTGACATGCTGTTATAGAAATAAAGTGAGCAATGCATGACAAGTTCTTCTATCAGCACAAAATGTGGTTGGGGCAGCACTCGACAATAACAGCACGTGAGCGAGTTCAAACTATTACAGTTAGGTCATTGTTTCAGGGAAAGGGCTGTTACTTGGTGAGGTCTTTGGTGAAGCCAGTATTTTTTTCAGTTTCTTTATTTTTGTGTGTGGAACGCACTTTGTCGTGGCTCATGTTTTGCCTATGGTTAAACCACAGGAAACACAATACCTGTATGGCACGAGTCAGGAAAGATTTCAGCCTTTAATATAAACCAGTCCTGATTTCAGAGCTGCCTGATCCCAACCAAACTCTTAAGCTTTCATCTGATCCTTCTTAGCTTTTTTGAATCCCAACGGCAAAGGGATCTTTCAGAATTTTTCAGGATTACTGTCTTTTTATACAAATCTGTCAAATCTTTAGTGTTGTTTAACGTTCCCTCAAACTTCCAGCATCATCCAGAGAAATGGTGCGAAGGGATTTCGAGCAGCCTCTCAGGAGCTCTGCTGTATTTTCATTGTGGTTCTGAAAACAATGGGGCCAAACCTACGACACACCACTCCCTGTTATGCTTTTTATTAGCTCTTGTCATGGGTGGTCGCCACCTTTATAGGTGTATGGACATACAGTGTATTGTCATGTTGTGATTAAATGTGGACAGGTAAAATGCTTGTGCCAAGTTCAACTGACTTACTGTTACTGCGTCTGTTTAAAATAAAAACAGTTGCCACTTTGAGGCAAACTCTTCGCTTTGACTGATTGGATGTGATGATTGTTTCCACTCGTTATTTCCCCTCAAGGTACGTAACTGTAGCACCGAGGTAATGTCACTTTTTTTTGCTACTTTCTTATTTTACCTCATGCTTTCACTCTTTTCAACTTTTTCTTTCTGACGTCATCTTGTTATTTCTTTCAGTTATCACCAATTACCTTCCTGCCCATCAATCCACAAATCTCTGCGCTTCACAGCGACGTCTAATAGCTTAAACTAACTGCAACAAACTATCCATTTCTGCCCTTTGAGGTTGGTTTCAATCTCGAAATATGAAGTTGGAGCATATTTAGTGATGGAAACCACCAGAAGTGCTAAAAATACCTCTGCCAGTCTGGTAGCCACGAGGCTCCATCACACACTCATTACCACACGACCTGAGGTTGGGAGGAGAGGAGAGAGGAGGGGATGTGGTCAGGAGAGCGAGGCATATAGCGTGTGGGCAAGTGCGTGTGTGTCTGTGTGTGCGTGTGTGTGTGTGTTGAAAGGGTTAGCAGCAGTAGTGAAGGGAGAAATGAAGGGATGTGGTAAAAAGAAGAAAAGAGAGTGAAAGAAAGGAAGAGGGAGAGAGGGTTATGAGGTGTGTTTGTGTGTGTGTTAGTGTGTGTGTGTGTGTGTATCTGTCTATCTGTCTGTCTACATCTGCACATAGTCAAGAATGGTTGTGGTCAGATACATTAGTATTATATGATATTTCCTATGGTCTCCTGGCATTTCTGAATGATGGCACATATTGCAGCCTACTGGGCTATTATTGAAATATTACATCACATCATTTCTGAAGAATTTGTTTGGCTGGACAAATGTCTTTTTTTTATGATCCCCCTCTCCTCTCCTCTCCTTTCCTCCCTCCTCTCCTCTTCTCTTCTCTTCTCTCCGTCCTCCAAACTTCCAGCAATCCTTCCTTTTCTCCTCTCCGTCTCTGATTTATTCCCCCTTTTCTCTAAATCCGTCCGTCTGTCTGTCCGTCTGCTGTTCCGTGTTCCAGCTGCCGGGTCCCTCCAGGACCATCAATCCTTCTCCTCAACCCATGCCTGGCCCTGGTTCAGCACACACACACGCAAGCACACACATACACCCACATGCGCACACACGCACAGTATCCACACACGTGTACAAATACAAAGCCAGGTGCAGACATATACATAAATGCAGCATAGTGTCTATGTACACAGCCGACTGCCAAGGAGCACACACACACACACACACAAACATACAGACACACACACACATATCTATGGCAACCTGATGCGTCAGTCAGCCTTGGAGTGTATCACACAGAGAGAACTTCCAGGTTTGGGTCAAATTCTGAAATCAAGACTAACAAGGTGATCTGTGGCTGAGGCCTGTGCTTAACATAAACAGTGACAGGATGTAGCTTGATTTTCAGGTACTTTTACCCCATTACACACATCAGCAAATATCTGTACTTTCTTCTACACTACATTTTTATGTTCCATTGATTTACATGTTCATAATATTTTTTATATTTATATTAAGTAATCAATAAGGAGAGGGGAATTGTTCCACTGATCCAATCAGAGTGGGCAGGTAACATTAGACCCGCCTCCTGCAGCAGCAGCATTACTGGTGAAGAAAAACCCCAAATGCCTTCAGAAGAGGCAGAGACTCAGCCATAAGGATGTAGTAGACAATTGCATTAGGGAGCATGCTACATTCAGGAAGTGCTTTTACTCTTAAAACTTTAGGTATACTTTTACTCAAGTAGAAAATGAATGTGGTACTTTTACTTTTACTTGAGAAAATTATTTTTCTATTTATTTGTACTTTTACTCGAGTAAGATGTTTGACTATTTCCTCCACTACTGAATATAAGAGACCACTTTTTCTTTATTGGAAGAAATTGAATGTTTTCTTACAACATACAATGTTTTTTTGAATTCTTGCCTTGTACCATAGCTGTCAGAAGTGGACACTAGGGTCCTAATTGTAGGGGCCCAGTAATTACTGTTCCCTCAACCACAAAATAACCCAAGGACCCGTTTCGAGTCAGTTACACTACTGATTTGACTTCCAGTCAAACAACAACTCCACTTCACGTTTGCAGAACAAATCCACATTTCAGGGTTGTTACTGTTGGTGGTTCAGCGTCACGAAGTGGTCAAGGTCGGATTCCTGCCTGACAGAACAACCATGTCAACCTCAATCACACCAGAACAGATTTACTGGTGTGTTTGATGGAGGTGCAGGATGGGAGGTGTGAGAGGGGGGGAGGCCCCTGGGATCATGACAAATATGACACACTGCTGTATTCGGCCATAAAAAATCAGTTTCTTTTCTGAACACAGTAGAACAGCCCGAGCAGCAGGGAGGAAGCATCCCTCAGTGTGTCGGTGCTGTTCAGGTGCTGTTCAAACCTGTCATACTGTAATTGCAGGCAATTGGATATTCATCTTATCGGCTTCACTTGGCATATGTAGTGTTAAGGACCCAATGAAATGCAGTGTTATATTTAGTGGTATTTGGAAAAGTTCAATCATAATAAACTTTAAATAATCAGGCGACCAGCTCTCTCTACATGTTGTCTATCATAACAGCACGTTCATGATATGACAACTGATTCTCAAGTTCGGGGTTCTACGTATTAAGTTGAGTTTCACTGAATCTTGAATAAATTGGTGAGCTGTTTGCTGTGGTTCAATTACTGCAGGTCACTTCAGAAAGAAAACACATGTCAACCAAACAGCCCACTCCAAACAGGAAGGTTTTAAAATGGGCACTGCACTAGTTCCTTAAAACACTAGAATAGCACTCAGAAGAGAGCACAGCTCTGCCAATGCCCAACAGTCCCCTTATCAAACCCCCTATAAATTCACTACATCTGGATTTAAATTTGGATCGTCCACAATTTCACACACTCATAGATATCAGTCCCCCTCCTCAGTATTTTTATTTTTCATTAAGATCCAAGAAATATTCTCAGAGAAATAATGGAAATAACAGCGTGTAAAATCCCTTTCTTTAACATTGTGAGATGTGGAAAGTGGAAAGCGTAGAAACAAATCTTTGATCCGTACCAAAACTTAATTGTTTCTTCCCTGACCCATACCACACAAGATTCATGATAATCTGTCCAATATTTCCGTTTCATTTTGCCTGCAAACAAACAAACCAACAGTAAAACAGACCACAAACAGACAGGGAGGAAAATGTAACCTCCTTAGTGGAGGTAATAATCTCAATGAGTCTCAAAGTTCATATGCTTATGAACCTGAACAGCAGCTCTCACTCACTGGCTCAGTTGTTGGTCCTTGTCCTCAAGAATTTAAAAGTGTGAATTATTGTATCTGGACATCTAAACAGACAATTAAGGATGTCTGGGTAAACTTTATCACATGTTTTGGTCCATATACATGTCAAAGAGTGAAGAGCTGCCCAATGCAAACACATTACATCAGCATACAGCCACACACACACACACACACAGACATAAAGAAACCAGTGCTGAGAGAGACTGAGAGATGAAGTGTGAGACAAGCGGGCAAAGAAAGGCAGTAAAAATAAATAGGCAGCATTAGGTGAAAGAGAAGAGGAGGACAGGAGGAAAAGAGAGAAAGAGACACTAAGAAATAATGAGACGGACAAAGAAGAAAATGGAGGGAAACTGAGGGAAAGTATCAGATATATTTCACGGGTGGTCAGCCGCTGCACGCTTTGTGTTTAATACACTTAGCAGTCCCTGATTTACTAAGTGGCAGATGTGACAGTGACGAGAGAGAAGGAGAGATGGAGAGTGAAACAGAGGAGAGAGAGGCTGCGTGCAGGACGAGGTGTTGATGCGAGGAGGCGAGCGGGGAAGAGAGAGGAGGATACGTTGAGTAAGGTCAAGGTATTAATATATTTGAGGGTAGATCCCAATAGTGAAAGAAGAGAGGAGATGAATAGCCAGAAATAGAGGAGAGAAATGAAAAAAACAGTGGAGGAGAGGAAAGAGGAGGAGAAGGGAGCTGTATATATAGCTGGGTCGACTGGAGAGAGACTCCAATTTAGCAGCTGTTTAAACAAATAGTAGCTCACAGTTTATTGTGTGTATGTGCTTCATTATTAATAGCATATTCTCCACTTTGCACATTAAAAAAAGCCCTTTTCATATATTGAAGATCTGACGGAATAAAGTGGTTCAGATTAATTTGAAATATGCAGTCAAATTAAAATGTGTCATTCAAGCAGCAACTGATACCATCCTGTGAGGGGCTGTTTCGAGAAAACAATGCGATCCAAAAGGTGCAAGGCGACGTTTCCCCAACAAGTCTACAGTGCAGATGATAATTAACTGGGTGCATAGCAGGAGAGAATCTGTGGTGTCTGGTTGTCTTTAAAGAATGAGGTTGTGGTACTTATTATTATAATTATATATACAGCTCTTACTCTGAAATCCTGAATTTTAGTCGGTAAAATGTAATAAGAATTTACAATTTTTCATATACGCTTCTATAAATCATTTCGTTATAACTTTCAAATCAATCTATTAAAATTCCCCTGAAAGACGTTGGGTTCTTCAAAGTGCTTTCTTTAGGATTCATCCTTAGAACAAACCTAACTTCCTTCAGTGGTTTAACACAGGAATACATTTGACTTCATTCCCAACTCTGCAGACATGGTTGCTATTCTATATACAACATGTTGTATGTTACAGGTGTATGTTAACAATAAAAGAAAATACACAAGGATTTTTTTTTATGTATATTCAATAAGTTTGGTTTAAATTAGATATTTGATGCTATAAAAACGGGGTGTAACGTCATGATTGATTGGCTGAGACTGAGCCTGTCTGAGATGGGACCTCGTGACCCAGATCGCTACTGCACAGATTCTGCCTCCAAATGCGCAAGATGGCTGTGTTCGTATCCAGCATGCTTTAGCTTAATGTCTGGATAGTGAGAGGAGGAAGTGGAGAAGCCTCGTCCATCGTCTATGGTCAGTTTACAATCATTATGACAAAACAGATCATTAATGGAACAATAAGAACATATAAATGACTTAGATTCAGTTATTGCATTGGTCCCTGTAGTAAAAGCAGTGACATTGAAATCACTGTTGTGACAGATTGTGACTGTCAAATTTAACAGCTGTTCAGAAACTCAGAACACATGTGTTTTTGTTGTTGATTTTTACCTACTCGGACTTGTTAGTAATATGTTAGTTTTGGTTGTAGCACTATTATGACAAAAAAGCATGTCAGCTGAACTGATTCCACTGTGTTTGGATCGGCAGCAACTGGTCAGTTTAAATTAGCTGTTACACAGAAACAGAGTCATTATCTATTCTGGTAAGAGCTTGCTCATCTTTCTCTTTCTTTTGCTGATTCCCTCTCTGCGCCTCTCTCTACCTCGCTCTCTGCTCCTCCAAGAACGTTTCCTCATCTCTCCCGAGACCCACCTGATGCTTCTGACAGAAGGTGAGCAAGAGAGAGGAGACACGTTGTACTCGCAAGAATGTCGTCTTAGCCTTGCCATACCGCAACTTACTCGCAGACGCACTCACACACACGCTCATCACGTTCCACTCTCTTTAGCGAGGGCCCTCCATTGACTCGGCCCGTTCGTCAAACCTTAACCTTGATATTCACCCAAACCACTATACGAATGAACTTTTGCTCTTGTGCTGGATTCAAACCGCGGCAAGTGGTCGAACATACCTACATACACACACACAAAGTAACACAATACATAAACCTCGTGTGTGCACATCAACTCCCCAACTGGAAAACTAGTTAGATGTTGTACATGCACAAACAAAACATACACTACACGCCACACACATTCCGTCCATGTGAGCACACTGCAACTGTTTTTCTTGTCACAGCAAAACCTTGTTATCTACAAAAAAGTAAACTGTTGCTGATCTCACCTGACTCAAAGTGGTCTGAAAATCACTGTACAGAGACAAAATGAGGCCTGAGGAAATGCACTGACATACGTAGAGAAATGAAATGCATTGAAAGTCAGAAAAGTTCAGATAACTAGAAGGCATACCTCTGCCAAGACCCAACAGTCCCCTTGTGAAATCACATTTAAATGGACAACATCTGGATTTTTCTTTGGATCTGCACCAAATTGCACAGGCTCATAAATATCAGTCCCCCAAACATGCCTGATTTTTGTTCATCAAAATCCATGCGTTATTCTCTGAGAAATGCAAGTAGAATATTTTTTTAAATGTCATGTCTTGCAATATTAGTTTTGAAAGAAAATTTTAATCCCAGGATTCTGATCCACACTAAAATGTTCCCATCCTTCTACCAACTTTACGTGGTTAATCGCCCGATTGTTTTCATGTAATCCTGCTAACTAACAGAAGAACTGTGTCAATATGGCGCCCATGGTGGCTGACATCTTTGCCTAGTCCTCCTGGCACAAACACATTTCATTACCGATCAAACATTATCACCCACTCAACAATGCACAATGCACTTTATAACCTGTTGCAATAATGTTCAGCAAGGATTCTGCTGCTGCTATAGATCTTTGCAGAAAATACATGTGTACACATATGAATCTGTATATATGTGCACAGAAATTCAGTTTTTATATTTTTATATATATTTGAATATATTTTGATTTGAGCTAGACTGCATTTATGCTTAACCTTAATATTTTGTGTTCAATCTCAACTTTACTAGGAAAGTTAGAATTTCATTGTACAGTGCAACGCCTGTTATTACTGTGCAAATCACAATAAAGAATCTTGAATCTTCTTGATAAACAAACAAACAAACAAACAGACAAAACAAGAAAGAAGAGCTACATGAAAGTGAGATAAAGACAGAAAAGAAAAACAGAACTTAAATTATGTGTCACACCGCTGTTGTCGAGGTTTGTGTGGTCTTCTGCTCCATTTTTTCACATTTTATTTCACTGTCATTCAGGTATGAGAGTTCTCCGCCGATTTTGTCTATAACTAAGATCTACAAGCCAACTTTGACGGAGTCCCCTTTCGATTTGAGCAAACATCGGTTTAATTCAACTCTGCTCACCTCAATTGAAATCACTGTCTCTTAAGTCTCTTGGAGGATGTAGTTCTTACATAACAAATTCTGACTGTAATCAGAACAAGTAAAACACATGGCCAGCACAAGTAGGTGTAGTGTTTCAGCTCAGTTCTCTAAGAAGTATTGTTTTGTAAATAATTTGAATGAACAGTAGTTTTGTCTCAAACATTCAAACAGTGTTTTGACAGTGGAGAGTGGATTGTGATTTCCTATAATCTGCTGCTGTCAGGTCCTTAGCAGCTACAATTAAGTTCCTGTTCAGAATAAACATTGTTTGCCGACTGCTCTGTATATGACTGGTGGATTCCTCACTCAAGTGTTTTTATTTTAAAACATATTTTATTAAATCCATCTCTGTGGCAGCTCAGTGGAATCTGAGAACAATTGTGTTTCACAATATCTTGGTTTGCTTCCACAACACAAAGCAGCCAAGGTAAGGAAAGGTTAAGGTTGGCAGAGTCCCACACAGGACTGATTGTAGAGTTATTACAGGCAGTCGGTTTCACAGAAAGACAACGCTGTAGAAGGCCTGCGTAGAGCCAGCGGTGTTTGCAAGAAGCTGCCAAATCCAGGTTGAGAATTTCAGATCAGATTAACAGACATCCTACTGCCGCCTCCAAGGGAAACAAAACTCTGCTGTGATGAGGTGACACTTCCAGCCCCTCCATGCCACGGCCAAAGAAAACATGGCGGAGTGGGAGAGGCTGGAGAGGAAGTGGAAGAGATATACTGCATACAGTACATAGACAGGTTGGTAGGAAGGAAGATGGGGATGAAGGCGCGTCACTTTTGACAAGCGAAGTAAATGTGTCCACTTAAGAAGGCAAATTTTATGCATGTTCTACATTTAGCGAAACCAATTTAAAAGCTAGAATGACACTCAGTTTTTTCGATTATTCAAAGGGAAAACTCAAAATGTTGAAAACCCCCCGATGTCATGACGTAAGTGAAATAAAAAAATTCCATGATTCGCCCCCGATCCAAATCCACATAAAAATTTGATGGGTTCCTCTCTGACCTCAACCACAACCTTCCACCAAGTTTCATAATAATCTGCTCAGTTGTTGTTGTTGTTTTTTTACAACCATGCTCACATCACTAAGAAAAGAGGAATAGTCATGAAGATCAAGTCATTGTTTTCCAGAGAGACTTGTGCATAATAATACTGCACGTAAAAGTTAAAAGTGCTTCCATATGCTTCAGCATGTTTTAAAATTCACAGTGAGAGATTTTAATTTCAATGTTTTGTAACTAATTCCCTTTACAATGAGAATGAGCTTTAAAAAACAGATTTTCCAAAGGAACTTGGACATTTGTTGGAGCTAAAGTTGCAGTAATATACCTCTGATGTGGCATTCGAAGTTCCTATATCACTGAGGCCAATATTAAATGTGTCTCATAATTCAACCTGAGTCAAACCTTTCTCATACTCTTTTTTTGTTCCTCACATTCATACAGATAGAAGCTTCAATCCCAGTCTCATCCTGTTAACCACCATGCAGCTGCTCGCAGGTAAAACACTCTCTTCAGATGCTCTTGTCTCTGTTCAGTGATGAGAGTCACACACTTTGTTCAAGCCAAGAACCTTTTACCTTCGAGCGGTCTCCTCACCTTTTGGCTGCGGTTGCATTTCACCATTTCTGGGCTCAGCTAGAAAGTTTGGAAAATTCTGGAAATGCAGCAGCCTGCAGGCACACGCTACGTATAAGTTGTGTCAGAGGTTTAAATCAGACTAAAGATGGCTTTTTGCTGTGTTTCATCCCCATCTTTCCTTTTATTTTCCACAGAATTCATACTTACAAGTCAGATATGCCATAAAAAATAATTGTTATAATGAATGTTTTAACTTTGGCTAAAACCTGGCTCTCCAGGCCCTATTCAGACGTTGTGGTTTACTGATGCTAAGCAGCTCTTGGCGTGAGTGTAACTCTGCGATTAGTGCCCCTTTAAACACTTATAATTCACAGCCTATGAAAATATTATCAGAGAGGGCCAGCACTCTGCCTGAGGGGGTCAGGAGGTTGTTTTAATGGTACCATGGGCTCAGTGTGTTGAACTGCTCCAGCTCACAGCATTAGGTTTGTCTTAAATCACTTGCAGTGGGTTGAGAATGTGAAGAAAAACTATATGAGATGTAATCATATGTGTGTGCAGTAACGTAAACGTGAAAATTAGCCATAATGCTCTGGCTATTAAAACCCTGACATAACTGGAACATGTGGAAATTATTTGAAAAGTCTGAATTATGATGACAAATGCTTTGTTTTTTCAGTGTTGTGTATGAAAAAAAGGCCTGAATTCTCATATGTTCACATCCGCACACCCACACACACGCCCACACACCTCTGCTCAGACCTAAATTTCCTGTTAAGTTGCGGTAGGAGGTGTATATGAAAGATTTGTCATTTGGCTAGTGGCCCGTCTCAGCTAACAGTTTATATAAGGAAGTTTAAATATCAATAAATACCTTGTTCTGCTTCACAGGTGCTTTCCGTTTTTAGGACATGATCGATGGCGTGCAGAGGAAAGAAATAATGAAAAATACCTAAGAAAAAAGGACTTTATAATGGAAAACGAGGCTCTACCACACTGTGATCTATGTTCTACAAATATCATCAAGGTTTCTCTTAATCTGTGAGCATATGTTAGCAATAAATAAACCACATCATATGTGCAAATGTATTTGTTGACTTTTGAACAAATTACTGAGGTTTAAGTGCAGACCGTGATGCTTCCTGTTTACCTTTTTCCTGGTAACTATTGTTTTGTTCTGTATTGTGTGTGTATAGTCTATATTTTGCGAGGAAGAAAGTATTTTTTTGTTTACCTGAACACGATGCAGAGCTCTCGGCAACACTTATCATAATTTAGCTGGCAGACCTCATGTAAAATGTAAGGAGCAGAGTTGCGAGGATCACCCACAGCAGTTTGCTTACATCCATGATGGGTTAAATTTCTTTTAAAATAACATACACTATAAAATGAGTGTAATATTATTGTCTGTAGTTTATACTCTATGAAAAACACATTACATAAATATTTTTCACAACCTGTGATTGTTTTTAAATCTTGTTCTTGTCATGGAATGGTCAAATTCCTTGTGAGCATTTAATAACCCTCATATTGCCCACAAGACATGCTAAATATACTGTATCTGTTACTGCTACATGAAATATTATGAATATTCTATGGTTTGCTTAAATTCATATATGAAGAACATTTAGTAGGTAACAGTGTTGGAAAACCTGAAAATCTTGATTTCCTTCACTTTCATCAGAAACAGATTTTTTAAAATCTGTATTTACTCTAAGATTTGCTCTCCGATGGCACAGACAGTCATTACTGTAAATTAGATTCAACTCAAAGTGAATGGACAATAACACTGACCCTCAGTTTAAACGACCGCATGCATGTGTACTACTATAAAGTCAAGACTGCCTCCTAGTGTACAAAGAATAAATTACAAGGATAGTGTAAGTAACTTACCCTCACAGTGCCAGTAATGATGTTTGTTTCCAATTTAAAATGAGTCCGAAAAGGAAAATGTTAAAGAAAAATATATCTGACCAGTATTTTATGTAATCTATCTCTTTCCACTCCCCAGCAACACAATTTTGGACACCCCCCTGATCAGAAAAGCCCTATTTCCAAATTTTACACTTAAATCTCACATTTCACAGTGACCTTTCTCGACAATATCCAAAAAGACTGGGAAGATGAACTAGGCAAACAGGTATGTAACAGAAAATATAAACAAAAGTACTCATTGTATGTTTTTGTACCTGTAATAAAAACTTTCACCACTGTGGTGAAATGTATAACATAATGTTGGCTTGTGATGCAGGAATCAAACACCAGAGATGACGAAACATTAGAAAGGGACATGTGTGCAATTATTTTGATCTGTAGTTTACCATGAAGCTGCTTCACTTGGTTTTGCCGAAGTATTTCCTCCGGCAGTCCAAAGACATGCAGTGTAGGGTTGGGTTGGTCAGAGACTCTAAATTGACTGTAGGTGTTTGTTTGTCTCTGTATGTCGGCCCTGTGATGCCCTGACTACCTGTCCAGGGTGAACCTGCCGCTCACTCAGTGTCAGCTGGGATTGGCTCCAGAGTCCAGCCCTGCCAAGCAGATAAGTGATATGGATGCATAGTTCACTTGGATTCACAAAGTGATGAGCCATATCCTCGTCAGTATGCACCTCCAAACACTAACAAGAACATCCAGTCTATAATTTACACAACGTTCACCAACTCTTCCTGAACTACTGCTCTTCCACTCTCCAATGCACTGCTGCATCTGAGTCCTTTACAGTATTACAGCAGGCTCAGAACATTATGACTGGCTCAACATGCTGCTGCCTATGCAACATCTTGCAGTCTTTGTAAATCTGAACTCTTTATGAAACTTGTAACAGATAAATAAAGTGTTTCCCCTTCCTCATGCTGCATTTACTCGTTGTCCAAACTGTGATGCAATGATGTAAGAGAGGTGTCAGAGAGTGTAATTAGGCACATTTAAACGTCCTCCCTTTGAAATGCCTTGAAAAAACAGATTTCTTATTTATCCTGGTTGAACATCTGAATTAAAGATGGCGCACTAATCCTGGAGTGTAAGAGGGTGGTTTGTCCTTGAGAGGGCGCTAGAGTTTCACTTCTGGGCCTCGGTGGGCCATATGGTGTTGCAACAATTCAAATATGTTCAGAATTACAAAACAATAAAAGAAAAATTAAATAGCCCACTTTAAATTACTCCATACTTTACTAAATAAGTGCATGAAAATAACACCCAATATTGGGTATTGGTACATTTTAAAGGGGACATATTATGAAAATTCCACTTTGTTAGTGCTTCTACACATTAATGTGGGTATCTGGCATGTCTACCAACCCAAAAACTCTGGAAAAAAACCACTCGCGCGTTTTGTTATGGTTCCTCTAAGTCAGAAATGTCATGCTTGAGTGACTGGAATGAGAATGAACTCCCACTGAGTCCCCCTACATGGCCTCCCCCGCCCTTTCTCTCTCTGTCTGTCTGCTTGTGTGCTTGTAGTGGATGGGCAGAGGGGGACATTTAATTATGTGATTGGGAATTAAAACTCCAGGACAACAGAAGGGAATACAAAGTATGGGATGCATATTTGATAATTTATATCATATAAAATATGTAATTTATATCGTTTAAAATCATGGGGAGGGGAGCTGGCTCATTAGCATTTAAAGGAACAGGCACTCAAAACAGGTCACTCTGTGGAGGGCTGTTTTATACAGGGTAAAAAGGGTGCTGTTTTATATGATCCTTGTGGTATTTTGACCAAAGTATGTTACAGACATTTCATTAAGACCCCAAGGAACCATATCAACTTGTGGTAAAATGGGCATACGATGTCCCCTTTAAACAAATTGAATGAATTAAAAATGACCTGAGATCATGTTTTCCAATAGTAGTTTTCTAAGGTTTTCTGCATAGATGCTGTTGCCTGATGGTCTCATAGACAGTTCTGGGTCTATATGTAAAGAATCATTAATGTAGAAAAGAGTATTTATATCTAGATTTCTGAAAACAAAACAAAACAAAAAGACTAAAGCAGTTATAGTTTGAAAATGGGTAAAGAAGCCTCTGATTGCAGCTGGTACCATCCCATCTCACTTCTAAATGTGGACCACAAAATGTTTGCCAATACATTAGCCCTACGGCTTGAATCAGCTCCACCGAATATTATTTCACCAGACCAAACCAGATTTATGAAAAACCAACACTCCTTTTCTAATGATATAGCCTCCTTAAAGGCCTCCTTTTCAGCCTAAATGTCCTCTGATATCCTCCTCTGGAGCCACGTTCACGTTAGCACGCACACACTGCACACACTGCACACACTGCACACACTGCACACACTGCAAGTTCTTGTCCAAGGGCATGCGCGGGGAGTGCAGTAGCATCGCTAGTTCCGGTAGCATTGCTACTTCTGGTAGTGGACATTTAGGCAAAAACATGGTGTAAATGATGCCGTTTCAAGTCGAATTTGAATATCGGGGTTTACAGACACTTCAATGACACGGCAGGAGCAGTATGAGGGCATTTTATGTTTTTTTCTGTTGTTTTTTTTTATGTTTGAAGAAGGAGTCCTGCTGTTTACCCCTGAAACTTTCTGCTTGGATGCTGAAAAGGCGTTTGACAGAGTGAAGTGGGTGTATCATTATGAAGTCCTGAAAATGTAAAATTTTTGACCCAAATTCATATCCTGGATAACATTTTTATATTCTTCCCCCAAAGTAGAAAATCACAATATTTCACTCTCGGGAGAGGAACTCGACAGGATTTCCCTCTGAGCCCATTGTTATTTGCTGTGGCAATTGAACCCTTATCCATTGTACACTGGTTTCAATCAGAGAATACTCAGACATGGCTCCAAACACACACTTTCACTATATGCACATGAAGAGCGAATGTTTCCGGTAAACAATCTGGCCATTCAAATTCCTGATACATATTTCCCCTTTAAGATGTCTAGAAATAACTTTAAATATTTAGGTGTGAACATCCGCCGATAACTGTCAGACCTCTACAAAAACAATTTCCCGCCCTTGGTTGTCAAACTTAAACTTGACATGGAAAGGTGGAATAGATATCCATTGCTGGGAGGGTAAATTATGTTTAACCAAATCCTTTTTTCAAATAATCAACAAGCTGATTTCCTCTTTCCCCTAGGATCAAGGGCTAGTTTTTACACAGGCATGTAGGTGGATTGGTATGTCCTGACTTCAGAAATTATTCCTGGGCAGCAAATATACACAAAATGGTTCTTTGGATTCAGGAGCCAACAATAAGTTGGTGTGAGCTTGAGGCCAAATCATTCCCTTTTACTTCACTTGTAGCCCTACTCTCATTTAAACTGCTTATTCGCCCAACCCAATTTACATGCAACCCAATTGTAGTGTGCACTTCTCAAACCTGGTCCCAATTCAGGCTTAGCACTGCAATGATTGTCTAATCTCAGTCCCATTTGCAACAACTATCTAATTCCACTCCCCAACAACACAATTTTGGACACCCCCCTGAATCAGAAAAGCCCTATTTCTGTATGTAACAGAAAATATAAACAAAAGTATTCATTATATGTTTTTGTACCTGTTCAATGAATAAAAACAGGTTCCCCCCAAAAAATGGGAGCTAGACCACTGTGGTCAAATGTACAACATAATGTTGGCTTGTGATGCAGGAATCAAACACCAGAGATGACGAAACATTAGAAAGGAAGATGTGTGCAATTGTTGGTCAATGAGACTGCCTTCCTATTTACAGCGCCGTTGGGAGAGGTTTGCCTTCAGGGAGCTCTGCTTTCTGGCTTCACTTTTCAGTTACAGTTTGGTTTACAGAATGATCTCGTTTTAAATAGAAAAAAAAACTATTTCCCAACACTGACCACAGGCAAAAGCTTTTCTGGCAGAATGCCTTTTAGGCCATTTTCTCCCATGTGCACCTGCACTGCACCACAGGGATTTCCCATGTTACACTACTGTACGCATCCTCCGTCACGTACACTCATTCTCAGTGAGACACGTGCTGTGACATGAGGAGAGAGGAGGAGAGGGGGAGGGGGATGCAACAGAAAATAATAGATTCAACATTCTAAAACGTAGATTTATTTATTTTTCTGTATACACGTACATGCAAATATCCAAATTTAGCAGCAGAACATCCTGTCTCCATGGAAACTTGACTTGTTAGATGTATGACTTCTTACGTAATGGTGCTGCATCCATACATACATGTACACACCCACACACATACACACACACACACACACACACACACACACACACACTCCATCCATAGGCGAGCCAGCCTGCAGTCGTTCATAGATCACTGCATAATGGAGCACTGGCTATACAAAATGTGTGTTCACAGAACATAGTCTAACATGCAGAGAGTAGTCATCCTATCACATACATGAATGTGATCTATAGCTGTCCTTTCACTGTCGAGCATGTCTTTTTTTAAACAACTTTATTATAAGACATGGAGGATCAGTTCTTAATGCCTGTGTATAATAATCCTTCTATAATTCATGAATGCATAGTTGAATCCTCTTGTTTGTATATAACTGTGTTTATGATTTCTTGTCTTTGCTGTCTTTATTTATGTCCATATATATCTTCCATAACGTTTTAGCATCGTGCTTAATAACACTGGAAAATAATTTGGTCAAAAAAGCCTATTTTGTTTCTAGATCGTATTTTTCACGCATCTATCGAGCTATGTTTCATCATATCCACGTGTCGAGCCGGGTGCATGGTGGGAAGTCTGCTGCTTCGTCATTCCTCGTTTCCACGTTGGATCAGTCTCTTACCGTGTGTGTGTGTGTTTCTCTCCGGTAAATAAAAGTGTATTTCACCACAGACAGCCCTGAGGTGTGTGTTAGGAACAAGCTGTTCTAACGAGTCCGCCCCTCCACCCTCCCTCTCTCCGCGGCCCAGCCTCCGAGGGGCCGTGACCAGACCCTCGTTCCGAATGGATCCTCACTGCAAAGGATGACATGACGTCACGTCGCCAGGGCGACCGGGCTCCCGGCGGCACGTGTCCCGTATAAAAGCGGAAGAGAGAGCTGGGCGGTGCGCACACAGACTCCAGGCTCATCAGAGAGGTAAGCTGCTGCAGCTGCTGCTGCAGAGACCTTCAGTGTGTAGCTCACCTTCATCTGCTTCAATTATCCAGACTCAGGCCATTTCTGTTGTTTCACACTATTAAATCTGCACGTCACTTTCAAATGTTAGCGTCTCCGTCTGCGCCATCACCAGCTTTGTTACCTAATGTTAATGCTAAATTACAATTCTTCATTTTTACCGCAAGAAATGCCGCAGTGTATTCCTGAGGGTGACACTACTAAAAGCTCCGAGCGACGTGTGAAAGCCTGCGGCCCTCATGTCGTCTGTGTGGTGAATTTGACCGCCATCTCTGCGTTGATGGGCCACGTATCCGTTTTAAAGAGGAAGAGAAGCTACGTTAGCATTATGAAGATACATGCTGTGTGTACGTGCACAGGAAGAGAGAGGCGAGGATGGGAGGGGATGCAGTCATGGCCTCGCAGTGTGCAGACGGGCTGCCTCTTGTGTAATGTGCTCTCTGACTGACACGGTTAGTTGCATCATTTAGATTTCAGCTCCATCCGCCAGAGCAGCAAAGTCACTCCAGTATTAAACAGGTAATGGATCGTGCCACAGTTTAAAGGAAATCTGCGTGTTCTAAGTATGGTTCATTCTTAACATATCATTCATTCATTTGAAGCTCGATCGCCCTCCTGCGCGGATAACGTGATAGTGGAATCTCCCATTGCTGCATCTTTGCGGAAGTGGATTAGTCTCCATGTTATGTAACACAGCACCAAAATATATATATTACCGCTTGTACCGCGACAGAAAACTCATGAGCGGACTACGTAGGAAGAAGTTGTGATAAAGATGAGTTTGACAGTACAAGCTGATTGTACTACAGCCGCCGCAGCGCTGCACTGAGCCGTAATAAAGCTGCTACACAGGGCGGAACCGCTTCGTGAATTGAGGTGAAGCTACGTGCCTCCTCTCGTCCTCGTGATGAAGTCTGTCGTGGCTGCGCCATTAGACTTAAGGGATGAATTGAGCTCTGGTAATGAAGACGGTGAGCAGATGTCACCGTGATGTGAGGAAGGAGAAATGACGGATGAATAACCTTGACCGTGTCGGATGTGGAAAAGATGGAGGAGAGGAGGTGGAAACTCTAATTCCCGTGATGCAAGTGAAGGGCACAGAGAGCGCGTAGAGGCGCAGGATTCTGCCGCAGTTCGACTCCAGACTCACCAGACCTGTTGATGCGGTTTGCAAAGACTAGGCCTGGTTCCTTAAAACTAAACTACACCATGATTTATGCAGCCATCAAACCAGACATACTTTATGCACAGGCAACAAGGCTTCATTAGAAAACTGAAAGGGCAAACGTGTTCAGCAGGGAAAAGATAAGGTTTTTAAAAAAAAAAAGCATAGTCGATATGGACTCACCTGGTCCTCTGGTACAAATATATACAACGCTATTGTCTCTCATAATCTCATTTGATATTCCAAAGTATTTATAATGGCAAAAACACACACTATTGTAAAATGTATTGGAGCAACCAGGATTCGCATTAAGTTATTGATTTCATGTAGGATGCAGCCATGTCTGGCCTCCTCTCAGTGTTGAAGGTCATCACTCCAGCTGAGGAAGGTCACAGCAGAGGCCCAGAGCTGCTGCAGTGATGCCCCTGATCCTTATTCTCATACTGCAGTTTATTGACCAGAAACGAGTCGTTCATACTGGACTTGGAGAAGGGGGGGGGGTTACTTCTCATTCCTCAGCCTCTGGATAGCTGAGGGTTATTAATAACAGGCCTCTGAGGACTATAGTTAAAATGCCTGGAATTAAAGAAACATAGCAGCCACATGCCATGCATCAGCAGATAATAGTTATGTATCAAACTAAGTTCAATAGGCTTTACTTTTCCAACAGCCAGTCTAGTCATTGTTAATATATTAAGATCTATAAATTCTACATATTAAAATTTACTGTGACTGTGATAAATGAGAATTCATTTACTTGATTTCCTGTGGTAGACTGATGCATCGGGATGACTGATATGTGAATGTTCTGTGCATCATTATTTTATCTTAGACACAGCGGGGACATTATTTCCACGTCATGCACAGAAGTTATCTTGTTGTGTCAGTGTCTGCTCTTGTTGCTGCTCTAGGTGAGGTGTCAGCTAAATGTCTGAAATGTAAATGTCAGCGTCTGTGTGTGGCCAACATGTTGCCACTATGCTGTGCAAGGAGAAAACTATTAGGTGATGACATTAGCTGGGTCACACCAACAATACACAGGATGTGTTATTTCTCCGTAACATGGACTACAGCCATGTTAATAAAGAGAACTTGGTTACTCTGGTGTACAGAGCAGGTTGCCTGGACTCAAAAAAAAAAAACAGGTTAGTTAACAGCAGTTAGTGGTTAATCACAAATTTCAAAGACAGTTTTGGGTTAGCTACATAAATATTTGAGACATTCATCCCATGAGGTTGTTATAAGTTGTTCATTTTCTAGATTGACACACGTTTTCCTCTAAAGGTCGTTGGATTTTTACTAGACTATGGTTACGATGAGTGTCCCTCTCGATCTTTCTCTGCTGCTGACTCAACCAGCCAATCTATGTCCAGGATGTGTGTAAGAGAGGAGTGACTCAGCACTCAAGTCTGTGCCAACTAACTGTTGCAATTTTAAGGGAAAAATTACAAATGGAAGGGACATAACTGGGCTATAATAGTCCCCTACTTGTGCAACAACGCAGTTTTGCATTGCTAATTTTGTACAAAGCACTTATTTAAAAATTCTAATGTGTGCAAATCTAGCATGAAATGAGAGCGGGTAGCACACAAAGCATGAAGGTGTACTGTGGCTTGATAGAGGAGAGGAGGTGATAAACAAGACCATGGCCTCAGGAAGGATATCTGTCATCTACCTGCTGACACAAGCTCACACAGCCGTGTGTTCCAGCATTACCTCTGCAGAGTGGTCACATGTCTCCTACTGAGACCCCTGCAGTTTGATAAGCACACTCTTTACTAATTCATGATGTGTGTCTGTGTGTAATGTGTATACCAGGTATGTTGTGGGGACCTGAATGTGCTTAAACAGTCACGTTATGGGAATGTGTCTTCTTTAACTGGACAAAAGCAAGTCCCCATATAATGTTTATCAATACATTTTAAGGTGAAGACATGTTTTCAACAGTTAATAGTAGTGTGTGTGTGTGTGTATATAATTAATAGAAGTAGTAGTTAAGGCTGTGTGTGTGTGTGTGTGTGCAGGCATGTTTGCGTGCCTGAACATGACTTGGTTACACCACAATAGCAGGCTTCACCTTATTAATTTCATAAACCCAGGTATGCGTTTGTGTATTTGATAGTAGGAATACATAAAGCAATCACCTCTTAACTCTATACATTTTGCCGAAGACCCTGCAGCTGGTACCCTGGCACCGGCGGGGGTGCGACTGGCAGAAATGCAGGAATAACACCAGCCTGTCTCTAAACCAAGTGCCTGAATGTCATGGAGCGCTTATCTGTCTGTCCCTGTCAGCAGGAGGCCATGCCTGCTGGGTAAGACGCAGCCTGTGGTCTTGTGTGTGTGCACTGGTGATGTGATGGTGTCCGACATTTAACTGACTAGGTCACGGCAGCAAAGTGACATTGCCTCAGTGACAAGACTATAAAAAGAAAGGAAGCAGGTACTTTGCTGAGGGGGGGGAAGACGGAAGGGATGATCATGAGCAGAACCAAGGTTTCGTAAGTTGCTGAAAACAGAAAGTTTTGCCCACCTGCATTTGAGTTTGCATAAAAGATTGTATGTATAAGTATCTGTTACGTGTTTGATTTATTTGATTCTCTAAGTGGCAGGCAAGAAGAGAAAACGTAACCTAATTGGATAGTCTGCCTGGCTTCTAGCCAATCAACTCACTGCAGTGGAAAAACACTGGAGAGAAAGAGGGTGTGACAGCAAGAGGAAGCTTTGTAGAGCCACTAAGAGAAGAAGGGCGGTAGAAGGAGGAAGGCAGGGGGAGTGGTAAAGTGGGCAGGAAAAGTAAGACCAAAGAATGACTATTAAACTTCAGCCGTTCAGTATACAACAAACAGAAAGCAGGCCAGTCACAACTCACATCACCATCATGGATTACGTGAATGGTTTTGTCTGTCTGTAATACTGTTGTAAAGATGTACAGTAGTCTATCTTCACCTCTTGTGTTTGTTTGGTCAAGTGTTGGTGATTGACATCAGAGGAGGTGCTGGTCCTCATCTCCTTTACTCTTTCCCTCATTCAGTAGATTTTGTCCCATGTTCTAGATGTAGCCTGTTGTCTTTGTCATTTCCTGGTTGACTGGTAATAAAGTAATCTTTCTCCCTGCAGTACACATGCATACACATAACCGTGATGACCCTGTCCTGCACCCCTGCTGGTGAAACTGCGTTTGTGTGAGGAAAATGGGTCGCAGCTCAGAGGGAGGGTAGGGTGGCAGTAAATGAGGGGGAGCCATGAGACAAAGAGCACGGAGGACAGACAAATAGGGGCATGAATTTTAATGATTAGTGGGTAAAAGGCTTGGGGAGGGATAATACTCAAAAAGCAAGGAAGAGACAAAGCACTGAGAGAAATAGGAGGTAAAGAAGAGAACATTGAATGAAAGAAGTAGTGTTAGGCTAAACGGATGTAGGAACAGAATTATAGATGTAAGAAGAGAGGAAAAATTTGTTAGAAGTGAAGATTATTCATTCCCTTTTCACTGACCAATCAGTACTCGAAAGCTTTAGTCTAATCCTAAGTAGAACCTGACCGATATTTTGATTGGCCAATAATATCAGCTGATATGAGCCTTTCACAAACATAAAGGTATCAGCATTTAGCTTTGCTAATATGAAACCTTTTATTTTATAGAATACAGAAAAAAGATGTGCATTCCTATTTGAAGTTTAAAAAATCTGTTTTCTTAATTCAAGTTTAAATATTTTGTTGTGTTTTCTTTTTATCTATAGTTATTTACAGTAGTTTATAGTTCATCTGTAAAATATCAAACCTCAATTACATCGTCATAAGGGTTTGATTTAAAAAATCGTAGGAATCTTTGCTGAAATTTGTTTTAAAACATATCATCCAAAAAATGTTCCCCCTAATATCGGCTCCTAAGTGTTTCCTCTTTGAACAATCAGTCTCACCCGCTGACCAGCCCCTTGCAGGGAGGAGGCTGCACTGCAGAAATCTGAATCTTGTTGTTCTTACCCCAGTGCCAGTGGTGCACACAAGCCATGTCACATGAAGGCGATGCCATTGAAGATAATTTACATTGACAAAATTAAATTCTCTGTGAATTACTGGGTTCGAGTCAAGTTTTAATTTTAGAAAGCTCCTGTTCAGTTGATTTATCATCAAATGGGCTTTCAGTACCTGACTCTTACAGCCAGCTCTTCCATGCTAAAGTACTGAAAGTAAATCTGCGATGGGTAGTGCATGGTGCTTTACTGGTGTACATATGTCTGGCCGTCTGTCTGCCTCTTCTTCTCATTTTTTAATGAGAGTGTCAGCAGATTGCCAGCTGCAGTTAACAACGTGTAACTTCTTTGCTCTGCTCTGCACAATACCTCCTCTGTGAGCCCTCATCATAGAGGGTGCGCTGATGCCAGATCGGGGCTGATTGGTCCTCAGTCAAAGGGGCAGGACTGTGTGGTTGAAAAGTGGGGGGAGCTGCTGGCTAGGGAGTCGACTTTCCTATTGTAATATATCATTGAATAGTTTACTTCACACAGAAACAATGGATAGTTTCCCTCTGCTACAATGGGGATATAACTTAAGTCATGTGTATGAATAATGCGGTTATTCTCTAAAAGTAACATTTCACATATTTAGGGCCCGAGCACCGACGGTGCTTTTCGTTTGATTATTTAGGACAATTAATCGCATTTTTGACGGTTTGAACATGCACGAAAACTCACCAAATTTCGCGGGCGTGTCAAGCCTGACAAATGTACGTATGCTGGAGTAAATCGAAATGGGCGTGGCAAAATGGCTCAACAGCGTCCCTTAAAACGCAGCAATTCCATCTGGTTTAACCGATCTTCAAGAAATTTGTAGTGTATCATGACCGGATGGAAATAAAAGTCCCAGGCACCAATACTATTAACGCAACAGGAAGTCGGCCATTTTGGATTTTGGCAGTTTTACACGTTGTGTATTTTAACAAACTCCTCCTAAAGCTTTGATCAGATCAACTTCAAAATCAGTGAGGGTCATCTAAACAACATGGCGATTAAAACTTTGCATCAAATTTTGATGAGTCGCCATCAAAACACGAGGTTGTTGTATCTCGGACATGCATGGTCCAATCTACTCCAAATTGGACATGTATGACAAAAGTCTCGGCTGGATGACATCTACACAGAAATCATGACTTAAATCACAGAGCCCCCTGGTGGCAACATGAAATGTCTTGTTTTTTGCACGTCTTACACTTTGAAGTACTTCTCCTCATCTATTGACTTGCAGCTTACAGCTTATTACTGTAAAAACAGTACAAACCCCGTCCGCAGTCATTAAATAACTGTAATAAATCACTATATGACATCGTCCATTTAATGGTCATTTTAAGAATAAAGGAAAAAAGAGCCCCCAGGAAACAATCTCATTGAATCTCCTGGACCTTAAGGCCAACTGTGCTCTCAATACAGAGCGATTTTCCCTTGGTGGCGGAGAGACAACCTGCTACTCAATGTAAGAGAAAACGCACCACACCATTGGTACAATCAGTCAGACAACTGCTTGAGGCTCGTGACGACTATGAGTCTTTTGAGGAGTAGTAAAGCACAGTTGTACACGTGTAGAGCAACAAAGTCCATGGTTGTAGATAATGCACAAAAAAAAACCAATATTACATTAAAACACAAGCCAGGAAAAGTCTAACAATTTAAAAAGAGGTTGTGCAATTTAAAAGGGAAGTAGGGCTTTTCAGGGAAATAAATATAGTTAATATACAAGGTATGCATACTCAGAGAATGTAATGAAGCAATAAAGGAACAAATGTATATCATTTTTGTGAAATTAACTTAAGATCTGTGTTAAGCAATTAAATTGTGTCTGATATCGCTTATTAGGGACTCTACACCGACGGTGCAAGTATTGCTTTTCGCTTGTGAAAAGGACTTTTTTTTTACTCCAATTCGCATTGTCCAGTCAGCACCAAAACTCTCACCTATGATCAGAGTCCCGGCCTGAACAGCTCCATATGTCAATGTTGACTCGGGGTCATAGTGCCACCTACTGATTCAACATGAAACAGGAAGTTTATTTATCTGCACTGTGCATTGAATTAAAACCTATGATCAGAGTCCCAGCCTGAACAGCTCCATATGTCAATATTAACGCGGGATCATCAAGCCACCTACTGATTCACCATGAAACAGGAAGTTATTTTTAACACCAATGTGCATTGTCCAACCGGCCCCTAAATTCTGTCACATGATCGGAGTCCAGGCCTGAACAGCTCTATATGTCAATATTAACTCATTGTCATAGCGCCACCTACTTATCAGCGTGAGAATATGTGTCCAAAAAAAAGATTTAAAAGGGAAGTTAAGTTAAAGCAGAAACTAATGATGAACCTTTGACTTCCTACAATAAACCAGGATTTTCTTTCACCTCAACTCAAGAGTTCAAGTCCATCCAAGTGCTGGAAATGGATTTCTTCCAGAGCACTGGTTTCCCATTGTCACCCCTCCCTCTTCTCCCATTGATTTGCCAAACCACCGCACTGCTGCTTGGCAACAGTAACGGACATTTAGGGGGGGTTGTCAAGTAACTGTAGACACACTAACACACAAACACTTACACATGCACCTGCCCTTTGGTAAAGTATTTAGTGCTTGCCTATATCAGTTTTTTTTAAACATACCCATCGTACACATTTTTATAGTTTTAACTTAAACAGCTGAGCCCCGTTGCTAGTCACCAGATCTACCTATTATGTGGCTCCTGTGATCTCAGCCAAGCCCCATTTTTCTTTTTTCCTTGGTGAAGCTCACTGTTCAAAAAAAGCTGTATTGTTTGTCAGCAGTGCAGCCATTTTGTGTTGGAAAACCAGGGGCAACTCCTCTATGCTGAGAAAATGGAGACATTTAAATACAGATGGAGAAAAGCAAGAGTGAGACCAACTGTGAAAAGGTGCAGAGGCCACAGGGGGTCACTGTGCAGAGTTTGGTGAATGCACAATAGCTAACAGTTGGAACAGAGTACAAAGGAGCAGAAAGACAGAAATGTGAGAGCATGGTCATACTGCTCTTTGTCCTTCTCTCTCTCCATTGGTGACCTTGTATTATGCTTGCAGCAGCTCTGCCCTTGATGAAAGGTACCACAAAGAAGCACACAAAGATAATAACGACACTAGACATGATGCGTTAAGAGATCAGTTGAAACTGTGGCAGACGGATCAATAAATTGATTTTGACCTGAAACAAATACTGTTTTAACTCCAGACTGGACAAGTTAATTAATTTAGGTTAGTTATGATAAACACAAGTTATTTACCTCCATTCATATTTGAGTGTGTGGGAGAATCGAGGGAGATGATTTGTCCTAATCTGGTTGTCCCGTTATGTTTATTTAAAGTGCTCCCACAATGCATTTCACCAGATTGACAGCCTGTCCTACATGCTCCCCACAGAGACACATAGATTAAGAGATTACAGTAGTCTTAAATGATGGCTAACCAGTTTCAAGGACAATCCACGTTGCCCTTATTTACGCTACCTGTGCCTGTCACACATACACACACCACACTACTGGTCAGGCTAACTGGTAAATACTACTGACTTACCTTTTCTGTTCACCTGTATTAGTAAATAACCACTGCATTTACATGTTAATGATACCTCATTAAAACAACTTTTAACTGGCCTTCAATCTGTCTGTTGTATTCTGGAGTATTGACCCAATGATGGGTCACAGGAGTTTATCTGTCTGGTTTCGGTCACCCCCCCACACACCCTGTTTTCCGGAACCCTAAATGAGTTCATAAATGAATTCAGATTTGTAGAAGCACCTCAGCTAGTGAGCGTTTACAATGACACATTTTGATGACAGGATTGACTTTTAATCTTAAATGAGCATGTTAGTGACCTTATCTGCACACAAAACCTTAAGTGGAAAAAAAATCACTTGTCACAATGTGACTTGGGATAAATTTGAGAGGCTGAAAATGATGTCAAAAAGTTTGTATCCCTGTCATGATAGACAGACCAGGGACACAAGAGGAGAGGAAGAGGTGGAGTTTATGAGAAGAAAAAGGAGGTGGAAGGAAATGGTAGAAAAGAAAGGGGCAGGAAAAGTGGGAGGAGAGGACAGAGGTGTGGAGACTACATTATGAAAAGGAGAGGAAAGCAGAGGAGAAAGGAGGTCACATAGTTGAGTCCAGCCCAAGCTTCCTCTTTGTTCAGTCAGCAGACAAGTCTCTGTTTGTTGTCGTTACATACCTACAACGCACTTCTCTCCTCACCGCTTATGCCACTGTTTTCTAAACATGTCCCTGCATGATGATACACCTCCCTACCTTTCCATCAGGTGCACGTAAAACATGGCCTTTTGTCGCTCTGTACTTTTCCCTAAATTAAGTTTAAAAACCCTTGCAACCTTTTTCATTTATTAATCTACTTTCAACCATAGTGTCTGACTTATATTACTAGTTACTAGTTACTAAGCTCACTTAACACCTTGGTGTTGTTTTCTCTCTTTTGTGCTAATGCGTCAGACTGGCTGTGCTGTGAGGCCTCTGCTACCAGTCTGTCTTATGTTATTCAGACATTACAGTTGACACGACAAAAGAAAATGATAAACTAAATAGAGTTAAGAATGAAATGGCGTGAAAATGTTGTACCACATTTATATTGACCAAAAATATTGCAGTTATCACGGTATTTTTACTCATCTTTGATGAGAAAAGTACTAATACACAAACTCAAGTAATTTCACCAAGTTTAAATAACTTATTTATTATTAATAACAATGATGATAATATTTGTATTGTTTATCAGAGCGGTGGAGAGCAGGTTGACAACTCATTATTAGCATTTGCTAACTATGGCCAGAGCACCAGCAGCTCCCCTCCTGCCTGCCACTCCCTCTGTCACATTTTTACAACAAACAACAAATGCACGTTGCTCACTGCCCCTGCAACTTGCAGACAGGCTTACTTTGGTTGATGCAGGACAGTATAAACCAAATCATTATGGTAATTAAACTTTAAATGGTACAACTAAGCGCCTGAAATTTTACCATGTTATACCTTGAAATCAGTAGCTGTTTTATCCATGATACTAAGTCTAAAAATGCTCAGATCATCCCACAGATAGACTTGTTGAGGTTTTGGAGAAGCAGAAGCTTCAGATTAGTCACATTACACCAATATAATGCATACAAAGACACCTTCATATTGCCAACAACTTGATTAACCTGATTAAAGCCACCTCCTGCTGTCAGGACAACAGTTGGCTGCTGTCAGAGTGTATGCCTGTGTCTTTGCTGCCAGGCTTACAGTCTGATGTTTAAAGTCTGTGACATTTGCTGGCACGTCATTAAGCTTCAGCGACTTCCAGTGTTGACACCAGATGCATCTGACTGAGTGTGTGGCCAGCTAGAGGACATTACAAAGTGAGATTAGATATCCTACATTTACATGTTGTAGTTGTGTTTCTAATGTCATTGTTTTGTGTTTTTTCTCTCAGATAACTTCACAACCCCAAAACAGCAGCAACCATGTCAGACCTTTGTGTTGGAATCAATGGGTGAGTTGGAAACACACACAGGCGCTTCACACTGATTTTACGATGGTTAACATAGGACATTGGGGACAAGGGGCGTTCACCATTTTCTGAATTATTACTAATGGTTAGTATATATAGGGGGGAAAAAAGCATTTGATTAAATTACAAGTTAACAGTTTCTGATGTGATAGAATGGATCAGTGCAGTACTGTTTAAGGCTGTCATTAGATCCATGTGAGGTCAAAGGGTTGGTTTGACATCCTGGGGAAGTTCCCTACCATTTTACCACAATTCTCACTCTGTCTTTCTCCTCACTGCAGATTCGGTCGTATCGGCCGTCTGGTCCTGAGGGCTTGTCTTCAGAAGGGCATTAAGGTTGTGGCCATCAATGATCCCTTCATTGACTTGCAGTACATGGTGAGAAAACGCTCATGCTCATCTAAGTCTACAGTGTATATTGTTGGAAGAGGCTGCTTTACAAAATAGGAAATGGAAAAAAACGGATAAACTGAACCACAGTTACACGTCTGGGGACATTTTTTCAATAGCTATTATAAATGTGAGTTTTCCTCTCTATTTGATTTCTCTGTACTTTGGTTGTAATTCTTTAGTATAACTTAGAACCAAAAACTTCCAGTAGCTCCAACCCCTGCTCCTCCCTCACACTCAGCACCGGCTCTCACCAAGGGTGTGTGCTGAGCCCTCTACTATATGCACTTTACACCTATGACTGCACTGCCACCCACCCCACCAACACATCATCAAATTTGCGGACAACCCCAACCTGGTCGGTCTTATCTCTGGAGGAGACAAGTTGGCCTACAGGGAGGAAGTACAGCAACTGACGCTGTTGTGTGCAGCAAACAACATACTGAGGGACTCCTCCCATCTAGCGCACCACATGTTTGACCTGTTTGCCCTCTGGCAGGCGCTACAGGTCTGTCAAGGCTCGCATCACCAGACTGAAAACAGCTTCATTCCCTGGGCTATAAGAACACTTAACCATCAATAACGAGCAGTGCAATATCATTACATTTATTTGATCATTTACTCAAATGCAATGTGGACATAATCATTATGTCTGGAAATTATTTAATTTGTATTTTGTGACTTCTGATGAATGAATGTGTGAGGTGGTTGATGTTGTTTTTAAACTTGAGAAGCACTGCTACTTTCATTGTATCCTGTACAATGAAAATACAGCTTTCTATTCTAAATTAATATGTAGGGCTGTATTAAGACTATGTATTAATAATATAGTGCCATAATAAGTATACATTTTTGTGATAAAACAAACAGAAACCCCTTTACCTCTTTATAGCCTTGCACTAACAACCCCATTGTTTTCCTCTCCCCTCCTAGGTCTACATGTTCAAGTATGACTCCACCCATGGCCGTCACAAGGGTGAGGTCTCCCACGAGGATGGCAAGCTCATCGTCGATGGCAACGCCATCTCTGTCTTCCAATCGTAAGTGATGAAGATGATGATTGGGTTTGAGTGGATGTTGCTGCACAGATCAGATCCACAACAGTAGCATTTTAATTTTAGCAGAGAGGTCTGTAATGGAGGCAGCCATCTAAAAGTTCATGTTGAATTGGGAATTGATTTTCCAGTTTCAAGGTGATCTAGCTGATGCCATTTTGTCTTTAATATCCTGAGTGAATTCCTGGCAATGGAACAAGGCTGTCTGCTGCCTCAGGCCTCACTCCTGTCGCCCCCCCTCCACCCGGCTGTTTTTTTAGTCCATTGACTAATTGTGCCTCATGTCTGCAAACGGCCGTACCAACAAAAAGGAAGCTTATACAAGAGGCATTCCATTCAGTTTCACAGCTCCTCTATTGTGATATTTTCCATTCTTGTTCATTGCAAACACGAAATCATCCAAAGAGGCTCTGAACACTAATTTAGAATGTGCAGGATGTACTTATCTAACAAGATTAGCTCCCACCCCCACCTCTCACTGAATCTAACTTGTGCAGTACGCACTGGTGCTGTTATGCCTCCAGGCGGAGGCATAACGTTTTCGGGTTTGTCCGTATGTACATTGGTCAACTATTTGTCTGTCAGTCCGTCCCTTTTATTGTGAACGCGATAACTCAACAACAGTGGAAGGAATTTAAAAAACATTCACTTTTTGTGTTCAAAGGTCAAGGTCACAGTGGCCTCTTGAACATGATATCTCAAGTCTGCCTTCAGGGAATTTCTTGACCATTTTTCACTCAAAGATTAACTGAGAAGATTTCAGTGGTCAAAAGTCACAGTGACCTCGTATGAGTCTGATGTGTATATAGACTGAAACTTCACTGGCTGGTGGGATATACAACTGCAGGGTGGTAATTTTGGAATTTTGTTGTCACTTTATTTGTCCCCCAGGTTTAACATAACTGTACCATAATCATTTAATCTTTAAGTGACACTTCTCTTTCTGTGACTCCAGTATGAAGCCAGCAGAGATCCCCTGGGGCAGTGCTGGAGCCAAGTATGTTGTGGAGTCCACCGGAGTCTTCCTCAGTGTGGAGAAGGCCTCTGTATGTACATACACACAAACACATGTACATAAGACAAATTGACCCAGACAGTCCTGTTTCTAACCTCTCTCTCTCTGTCTCTGTTCTGGCCAATCACAGTCTCACCTCCAGGGTGGAGCCAAGCGTGTGGTTGTGTCCGCCCCCTCACCTGATGCTCCAATGTTTGTCATGGGAGTTAATGAGGACAAATATGACCCCTCCTCCATGACCATCGTCAGGTAAGATACCTGTGGTGGCGGACATGCATGTCACTACATTTATAATAGAAATGCATACAAATATGTTCCACAACTTCACCAGAACTCAAGGTTTAGGTGAAGCACATCAATTTTTTATTGTGTAAATATGACCAGTTGTATCATTCTATTTATAGTAATGCCTCCTGCACCACCAACTGCCTGGCCCCCCTGGCCAAAGTCATCCATGATAGCTTTGGCATCGAGGAGGCTCTTATGGTAAGTCATATTTAATCTGTGTTTGTGGTTCATACTGTAGGCGGTGCTGTATATTTATGCTTGCATGTATGCTAAAGATAGTATGGAAAATGATTGTTTAATGTATCTAATATGACACTGTCCTCTGTAGACTACAGTCCATGCATACACAGCCACTCAGAAGACAGTGGATGGTCCCAGTGCTAAGGCATGGCGTGACGGCCGCGGTGCCCACCAGAACATCATTCCAGCCTCCACTGGTGCCGCCAAGGCAGTGGGCAAAGTCATCCCTGAGCTCAACGGGTAAGGACAAGTACATTTGTTATCAGTCCTATAATCACCTTTTATTATTTGTGGCCATGAAGCTGAGAAAGACCAAAAACATTCATCTCATCATTTTGTCTCTTTCTCTCTCTCTAGTAAGCTGACAGGCATGGCGTTCAGGGTGCCAGTGGCTGATGTGTCAGTGGTCGACCTGACATGCCGTCTGTCCAAGTCCGCATCTTACTCTGAGATTAAGGAGGCTGTCAAGAAGGCCGCACATGGGCCCATGAAGGGAGTGCTGGGTTACACCGAGGACCAGGTAAGACAGAATCAATTCACATACACTGGACTAAAATCAAAATTAACTTAATTTATTTTATTTAAAAAAATATATAGATATATTATACAACACGACTTCTGTTTCCTTTTGGATTTAGTAATGTATTGCCTGGTTACACAATATCTGACTTGTAACTGATTTTTGTGTTTTGCAAGGTGGTTTCCTCTGACTTCATCGGTGACACCCACTCCTCCATCTTTGATGCTGGCGCTGGCATTGCCCTCAACGACAACTTTGTCAAGCTCATTTCCTGGTGAGTTTTCAGTCTGTCCCCACATGTGAAAAACTTTTGTCTTTTCAAAACTAATCTTTTAATAGCAATTCTTTAATCGTTCTATTGTTCTGTCTTGTTTTCCCTCCCTCCAGGTATGACAACGAGTTTGGCTACAGCCACCGTGTCGCTGACCTGCTGTTGTACATGCACTCCAAGGAGTAGACACTTCCTCTTGAGAAAGGAAGTCAGGAAAGGGACCACCCCAACCATCCTCCGTGCCCTCTTCTCTTTTACACACAAGCCCCACCCATAGCCAAGTCCTTTCATCACAGCCTTTAGCTCTACTACAGCATACGTAGGCAGCAGCAACAGTGTGTTTAAATGTTTGGTTTGTTTTTCCTTTAATAACAAGACGATTGGTCAGTGACAGTATTTGTGTCTGTGTGCCCCCCTCTCCACCTCCCTCTGCCACATTAGATGTGTCGTTATGGCTCATTACTATGGTAACTACTGTATCCATCACCCTGTTGGTGTGTTTTAAAGGCTAAATCACCAGTGGAAGGAGGAAGCTGAAAGGTAGAGCTACTGTAACTCCACTAAAGAGTAATGAGACAAAGAAATAAAACTTGAAAACCTCAAGCTGTCCAAGTTTCTATGTTATCTGTTCACTGTTGTCTATGGAGCCTCTGAACTGACACACTGAAGAAAAAATTGATTCAACATAAGGCTGGGCAATAAAACAATATCAATAATTACTGCAATATGATTTTCATCACTCGCAATATGAAGATATTGATATAATGCCAATGAATTGTATAAGCACAGAGAGGTGGTATAACGGATAATTGATCTACCACAGATACGTAAAACGTTTTGCTGTTTATCAAGTGTCATTTTCCTTCTCATAAAGAAGAGTTTAAAACCACAGCATTCACTCAGGAGCAAAAACCTGTCTTTAAACTTAAGAGAAATAATAATGTGACATGTATTGTGATAGTTATCAATATCAACTAATATAAAAATGTTTACTTATACAGTTTTTGGCCATATTGCCCAGGCCTAATTTTAACATTTAACATTTAAAAAAAAATATTAATGGCTCATTAATTAAAGACACAAGAAATGTAAAGCTTTATGACTTTAACCTCTAGGGGGCACTTAACACGAGGGGATTAGAAGCAAATGCACTTATGTTTTCTAGCATAAATATTTATGTCATATTGTCCAGATAGAGGTTGGAGGCATCATAGCAATTTATAGACTATAAAATGTGCATTAAAACTTTATGGATAAGAACATTGGCCAAGGACAGAGGAAGTGAGGACAGAAATATTAAATTGAAGGAGACACCTATCATTCTTCTTTACAACCAAACCTTTGTGACACCACGTGTCCTGTTACACCTCCTGTACATGACGGTGGTTCACTTTAACTAAGAACATTACAAGACTGTGCACATCCAAGAACAAATTTAAACTTTCACTCAACTTGAGTATTCCAAATGTCATGTTACTTTCTACTCCACGATAATATAGTGGGAATTATTGTATGTTTTACTCAACAGCATTTATTTGACAACTTGAGAAAATAGTGACATATTTTCGATTTTACATAGAAACGTGTAAAGCATATTTAATATTAGATTAAACTATCTTAACACTAAATGAATAATCTAAAACTAATCATTTTTAAATCCTTATTGACCACCTGCAATAGTAATTATGAATAAAAGCATCAGTAACCCCCAACAAATGATATACACACATTATTAGAAGGTAAAACGACAAGTACAGCGAGTCTTGGTGAGAATACAGACTGTGTCCTAATATAGAAGAAATGTTTCCCCTAAAAAGCCATCATATTTTTACTATGATTTGTGCTGCAGTGCCACCTACTGGTAAATTGATCATACTGCAACAGGAAAAACTGTTTGCAAGTATGGATATTTTACTTTTTAAAATAACGTCTTAGCTTAAGAGACCCCCAGAGTCACTGAAAGCCACTTGAGCTGAGACACCAAGATGTTACTCTACAGATACATTAATTTAATTTCTAATTTCTGTACTGTGTGTTACTATAGAAAATCATGATGGCGTAGATAAAAATACAAAAGACACAACATCCATGAATGAAAGATATATAATTCAGAATACATTGCATACAAGTTACATATTTATTTTATATGCATTATATAAATAAGATGAAAATCAACACTGGTAAACAATCAATGATTTTTTTTAGGCTCCCTTAAATATACATACACCAGCCACTCAGTGAGCCAGAATCTGTTCACTGTGGTTGGGTCAGGGTACCTCTGTCCAGGTCATTTCCTCAGATGGACAATAAAAGACATGTTCTATTATACTTATTAAAATATATTTCAAATGTCAATAAACAATAATTGTGGAGCTTTTTAAAGTTGTTGCAATCATAAAATGTAAAACAAAACACATCACAGCTGCAATCCTGAGAGTCATTCTGTCTATTTGCCCTATTTCACATTCAATTTAACAAAACAGCCCGAACATTCTCCATAGAGGAACTGTTTGCTAGTTTTTAACAATCAATACAATATTTCAGACAAATGTGATTAAACCACAGGTTGTATTTTGGGACGACTCATGTCCCTTTGAATGTCGGCAGACCTTGCATTGAAAAAATAAAGAAAATACATTTTCAAAACTAGAATAGAATGCCCAACAGTCCTCCTATAACAAACATTTAAATTAACTAGATCTGGATTTTTATTTTGATCAGCAGCAAACTGCACACACTTACTCCCCTGAATGTAGCGGATTTTTCAATCAAGATCCATGAATTATTCTGAGAAATCAACAAAAAAATTTAAAAAACGCTGTATCTCAGTGTTTAATCTTAATCTCTCTTCTGACATCTTCATTTCCGACTCCTCTGACCTGCTCTACCTTTTAATTCAAACACCAAACTGCATATTGTTTAAAAGCATAACATGCCAATAGAACTAACGTAAGAGTAGTCGGGTAGACAGAGGTCAGCACAAGGGCTTGGTCATCAGCATCACTTGACCAAGAAGATTTAAATCCAGTCATTTGCCTGAAGCCTGATTTCCCCATTCAAGCAGGGATGCTAGAAAGTTTTGAATCCAGAAGATTTGAATCAGTCGTACAGATGCAGAGGAACAGAGGCTCTCGCTGCCCACACATGGCTGAATTTGATTCCACTTTGTTTTCTTAATCTTTTTTTCCCCTCATCCTTAGTACATGTAATAACATGACAAGCATACTGAAGCCAACACAACTGTTTATTTAATTTTTTACCTTTTGAATATTCCTGACCATTGTTAAATGTGAGTTTTTAAGCATGAATACAGCATGGTACACAAATGCAGATTTGATCCAATTATTACTAGTCTGAATGAGGGAAAATGGAGATTTCAGTTTACTGTGAAGGAGAAAAACTGATGGAAAGCGGTTGAATACAAAGAAATGAGGAAGTGTCCAAAGAGGAGAGGCAAGGAAGAAAAATGCAGAGGCATGAACTCTGTGGAAATATTGTTTGTGTTCTCTCATCATCCATAACCAAATGAAAAGAGAAGGAAATATCCAAGGCATCTAAAATCAGGGAGGGATTTCTATTGGCCATTCTCATTGCTGCAAAAATAATGTTTGTACAATGTACAACAACTCCATAGACCTATAAGGAGTTTGGCTTATATTGTAGCCCTCTGATAGATGAGATGGCTCGATATGTTTGACAGAGTGTGAGAAAATAAACCATGTGTGTCACAGAATCGAGCAGGACTGAAATCTTAGAGATGAGGTGATACAACTGCTGATGATGATTGAGGCATGGCAGACTTTCCTCCTAACACAAATGTGAAGATGTAACTTCTTTGTATCAATTTGTTGAGCAACTGCACGATCTTATCAGAGCAGTGATTCCCAGCTGAGGATCCTGGGAACCCAGGAAATCTTGTTTACCAGGTGGTGTTTGGATTGGCCCAAACATAAAAATAGGGCTGTTAAAACACATAAATGAAGACTTCAGAAAGACCTGATATGCAGAAAGAGGTTGAAAAATAAAAAAAAAATCTATAATAATCAGAATTTAAAAATACTGGTACGTCTCCATCTGAACTGTGACAGCAGGTGTGGAGAGGTGCGACTGGTCAGCTGATTCTGGGGAGGAGTGTCCACGTGGGAGTGACCAGGTATCCGCAGTTGTTAAAAGAGCAGAGTGACAGCTCCTCACCAGCTACTGAGCGCACCACAAACTGGCCTGTGACTGGGGTCCTGCAAACACATGCAGCATTGACTTGATATGAGGACAGGACCAGTCATGGGGAACAAGAGCAGCCCCGAGCTCCCTCTCTGCTTCCTGCTCACTACTGCTCTTTGCTTGGAGGCTGCTCTCATAAAAAGGACCATTTACTGTCCCTCTGAGAAGATGACCTGGACAGAGGCGAGGCAGCACTGCCAGAGGAACCACATTGACCTAGTTACCTGGAACACAGTGGACAGAGTCTGGCTGAGTAAGCGGTTGTTCCAAATTGATGTCAAGGAAGCCTGGATCGGCCTACATCGAGATCCTGAGAAAGACGCAGTTTGGAAGTGGATAAATGTAAAGTGAGTATCCTATTTGAGATTATTTTATTTTATTTTGTATTGTTCATTACAAAATCTTGAATGTGCAGTTGCTATGTAAGATATCCTCAGTTTGTCTGTTTCAGAAGTGGAGAAGGTGTTGCAGGACCTGACCTCTCACAGAGCAGTGACTGGGCTGATGGGTCGCAGAGCGCTCACTGTGCAGTCGTACGAGATGATCTAATGTGGTACAGTGTGAACTGTTCAAGTAGATATAATGTTTATTGCTCAGGAGGAGGTGAAACACTTCATTACAAAAATAACGTCAGCTGGCACCAAGCTTCTCAGCTCTGTCAGGCTTTGATGAGTAACCTCGCCACCATCACCACATCAAACAGAAATGATTTAGATAACAGTGGCTGGATCGGACTGTTCCGACGGGCCGGTCACCGCTGGAGCTGGGTCGGAAATTCATCCTCTAAATATAGAAACTGGGCACCAGGAGAGCCACTCACCACAGACTGTGGCTCCTTTGATCCTAAGACTGAGAAGTGGTACAGCAAAGTGTGCTCCCAGGAGCTGGAGCCTGTCTGCTATGATGACAACCTGGTGGTGGTGAACAAGAACAAGATGTGGGAGCAGGCCCTGAGGCACTGCAAGGCCATGACAACCCCATGTGCTGACTCTCCCGAGTCCTGCGTGTGCACCTACAAGATGCTGAGTCTGCACAACCAGCGGGACTACGACTATGTCAGAGAGCGGATCTACAGAGCCACGACTGATGAGGTTGGAAGATGGGTTTTTTCCACACAGTGCTGGGTTCTAACCCTTTACAGTGTAATGTATAGTTTACTCTGCATCATATGGTCATATGGTGCTTATACAGTATCTATAGATTGTGAGCAGTTCCAGCAAAGACTGATGTTCTCTTTAGTCATAGTTTATTCCATCAGTTTTGAGGCCAACAGAAATAAAACTACCTAGAATGTCTTCTTTATAAAGAACAATAGAAGGAAAAATATATAGCACATTTTTATCATGTCATGGTGAAAGCCTTTTGTAAAACATTAGCCAAACTATAACTGCAAATTAATTTTGAAATTAAATCTGTAAATGCAGTAGATTTTATCCTCTGAGGGTCGCAGGGTGAGATGGAGCCAACCCCAGCTGACATTGGGCGGCGTGAGGTGCAGGACACCCAGGACAGGTCACCAGGGGCAACACATAGGGACAAACAACCATTCACACACACATTCACAACTATGGACAATTTAGAGTCTCCTATTGACCTAACCCCAGTCTGCATGTTTTTGGTCTGTGGGAGGAAGCAGGAGAAAACCCACACAGACACAAGGAGAACATGCAAAGTCCACACAGAAAGACCCTCCTGCTGTGAGGTGATAATGCTAACCACTACACCACCGTGCCGCCCCCAAAATTAAAATTGAAACATTGATTCAAAATCGAAATAAGTAAATATAATTTATTGTTTTTTGCTTTGAGTTTTGTCATTATTATGTAAATGAAAATCGAATTCATTTCAGTAACTAATAAGTGCAAGGGTACATTTTGAAATTGATCCAATTGCTTTATACTTCTTCTTATTGGTTCATTTTACAAACACAAAATCAAGATGAAACCAACAGCTAAACACCAGGATGTGGACATGTCTCTACCGGACAGCCACAAGCATTTATTACATATGGTCTGTTTCTATTCATTGCGCTGAACCTAATTAATTATTCAATTATTATTTGATTAAAACAAAGTTGACACATTAATTTTCAACCATTGGTCTCTTCGTGCCTGACCTAATTTACTCCACAGTTAAACAAGATGAAAGATTAAGGATTGTCTTTCAAATGATTGATTTGCTGTCCATACAACTGAAATGAATGTGAGAGCGACTGACATCTAACACCTACCTTTGTCTCTCAGGTGTGGATCGGTCTATGTTACCTGGGAGGGGAGTGGAGGTGGATGAACGGAGAGGAGCCGGACAACCAGGGGATGCTGCCGGAGTGTCCGTCCCAGTTGAACAACTGTGGGACTCTGTCAAAACATGGCACAAACAACTGGAGCACCAGGGACTGCTCAGAGAGAAGAAACTTCATCTGCCACAGGCGCAGGCTGATAGGAGAAGAGAAAATGAAATTTGCAGAGAAATTTAAAACTTTTCTCTAATATTAATGCCTGTTTTATCTGTAAATTAACTGATTGAGCTTTTCAAGAATTGGGCCAAGTTTAAAACTCATATCATACATTTCCATATATCAACAAGAGAAATTCTGTGGCAAAATCTTTTTCCTTTTGCTCTTTGCTAACTTGTTCTGACTGAATGCCTATCAGCCACTGCAAGTCCATATTGCCTCATGTCATTTTGAACATGAATTTTTGCTTTGTTTTGTTGTTTTTCTTCAAAATCTGATTTAAATTTAGATGTAAGAGCAAAGCTGTGTGTATTACACAAATTGTAACAACCAACATTAGTTACTATAAATGACTTTTAACCAAACAGTGGTGTATGTGTACTATTAGGGACTGTCTGTCGTTCAACTGTGTTTTTACCTTTAGAACTGTCAGACTTTGATTTCATTTCAGTTAAAATAACACCTGAAAGTGATGACTTGGTCAAATAAAGCAAAGTAAAGAAAACCAGACATTTTAAATCCTTGTAAATACTAATGAATTTCCTGTTTTCTGAAGAAACACACATATCACAAAACACACACATACACAAACATGTAATTATTGAGATATTAGACTACTCTCACTGTGAATGCTACATTGGCAAGAAAATAAAATGAACATGTTCTTCTACAATTTAAATAACTGTCTCGGTCGTTTCAGACCTTTTGAAAACAGTGCTCACATGTAGTTTGATTGTCCCACAGGCGGCCACTGATTTCCCTTCATTTATTTAGACCTATATTGTAGGAACACAAAATGGTGGGCCACAAATCTGAAGCTAATCCACCTCAACGAACAGTTTATTTACTGTCAATACACTACCTGTGTCTATTAATGGTCCTGTATTACTTGTAAACTATCATAACTACCTGTTTCGGGGGGGTCGGTCCCTCCTGAATCCAGAACATGTTGAAATAAATATGTTAACCAGACTGTGTTACCTCAAAAAATGATTTACTTACAGTTCATCTTGGAAACTCTGTTGAAGGAGGCCATCGTGCGGAACAATTTATTATGTTCCTACCAGTGACGCTGTCGGAGGCATTTCCAGGTGGAACCATATTCACTTCCGTTTGTCATTCAACGAGCCCGTAGTAAAACAGGCTTCTTCTTCTTCTTCTCGGCTCCTCTGACTCAGTAAGTGTCGACATTTAAACCCTGTGTTACAGCTGCTGTCATGTGGATTACAAGAGAACTAGTGACACATAGTTTGTGTTGAACCTGTAAAACGAGAGAGACCCGGGGTGGGACGGGATCTGGAGCGGCGTGTGCAGGGGGCTCACGGTTTAGCTAGCTGGTGTACAGACTGTTCATTTCCCTTAGTGACATTACACGATGCATCAGCTCCGCAAATCCTCTGTAAAATCCTCTGGTCGAACATTCTACTCGGCTGTGACAGACTCATTGTGTAAATCACCAAAGGGCTTCATTAGAATAACATAACACCAGAAAGTGGTAATACACAGTAAACATATGGCGTAAAACTAGACAAACAACAGAAAGAAAGTAAAGACATATGGGTTCAATCATTACATGGTCATGGTGAGACCAAAGCCAATGTGAGTTTATGGGTTTCAGTTGTTTTGATAAAGGTTTCAATAGATAATGCAGAACATGAAGCTATAAGGAGAGTATTCCATAGTGTTCGGGCACAAATTTGAAAGCAAGATCACTGTTAGTTTAATCAAGCATATGAGGGGGACTAGGTGTATTTTCTTAATTTAATTATAAATTAAATGTCTTTTGGGTTGACATGTGAATTGTTTGTAATTTTTTTAGCATTATTGTTGTACTGGATGTTTGTCAGTGCATGTCTGCATCTTGTTTTTTCTGTATCTTCTTGCCCTACACCGTTTTATTGTAGAGAGATATAAACGTGTTACAGTCTCTTAGAATTTACGTCATTGATTGTGTGTGTGTGTCAAAATAGCATGGCATTAAAAAAATCAGATAATAATCTATTGTCTTTTTCTCTGTCTGTCTTTGTCTCTCTCCTTCTCTCCTTCTCTCTCTCTGCAGGGAGCAGAACTGTGAACAGTCATCATGACACTGTTTCACTTTGGAAACTGCTTTGCTCTTGCGTATTTCCCTTACTTTATAACATACAAGTGCAGCGGCCTGTAAGTATCTGTATGAATCTGGGGAATTGCTACTTGGGTGGTGAAGGACAAATAACTGTGACTGGAGGGAGGGAGGGAGGCACTGGAAGTCAAATTCAATTTACTAAACTAGAATTACATTGTTTGCTAATGTTATGTCATTGTTAAAATGGTGTCTGGTCTGTTCTAATGTTGCAGTAACATATGCTCAGAGACTAATGTTACCAACTGTTGATAATCTTCTTAGCAATGTCGGACATTTGGCAGGGGTCCACATAATCCTCTTATTAGTGTGTTCCTTTATTTGAGTGTACGTGTTCTCAACAGCAACATTGAATCCTGCTCATTTCTGCCTAGATTATTTGATAATAACCTGTTACATATTGCATTCTTTAGTTCATCCTTTTACAGTTTTAGCATTTGAACTCTGTTTGTGTGTTCAACCTTTAGTTCAGAGTACAATGCCTTCTGGAGATGTGTCCAGGCGGGTGCAACCTATCTGTTTGTCCAGCTCTGTAAGGTGAGGGAGATCTTCCATGATCGAATGATTTGTCATTTATGCCTGGAATAAAATTAAGAAAAGGAGTGGGGATTGCAGATAAAGAACCAATTATACCGTCATTAGCTCCTTTTGTGTTTCAGAGTTTAAGCATATCTTTTCCTTTTGCGCTTCAGATGCTGTTCTTAGCTACATTTTTCCCCACATGGGAAGGAGGAGCTGGAGTGTATGACTTTGTAGGGGTGAGTGTTGAACTGAACTTTTCTGTCCGATTTAAAAAAAAAAAAACACATAAAATACCAGTTTGTGAAGGAGGTTGAAATATTGGTGTACATATCCTCCAGGAATTTATGAAGTCAACAGTGGACCTGGCAGATCTGTTGGGCCTCCATCTTGTCATGTCACGCAATGCCGGTAAAGGGGAGTACAAGATCATGGTGGCTGCCATGGGCTGGGCAACCGCAGAACTCGTCATGTCCAGGTAAACAATTACACGGATTGTGCAGAAGAAACATCAGCTTCATTTGATCAAGTTATTGTACATATCTAAACATTGAATTTGTGTCTTGTTGGGGTTGTTCAGGTGTCTTCCTTTGTGGGTCGGAGCCAGAGGGATCGAGTTTGACTGGAAATACATCCAGATGAGCTTTGACTCCAACATCAGTTTGGTAAGTAGCTGTTCTTCCTCTCCGTCTGCTCCTGTGTTTCCAATCTTCTGTCATTCATTTAATGAGTTTTCTTACCTACCTCCAATATATTTACAGAAGTGTTTTCATGATTGGCAGCAACAGTCCACAGAATAGATGACAGTAATAGTCTGCATGTTCAGATAATGATGGATTTCTAAATGTTTCATACTCGGAGTGCTTCCTGTTTTCTCTTGTCTCATCTTAGGTCTGTTATATTATGTATAGCAACAGAGTGTGTTAAAAAAACCATAACCAGTGATTATTATGACTGTATATAGGTCCATTATATTGCCATGGCAGCAGTGGTGTGGATGTTTACGCGATACGACCTTCCTAAGAGCTTCAGGCTTCCTGTCACTGTGCTGCTGGCTCTTTGTGTCTACAAGTCCTTCTTAATGGAGTAAGTTTCACACTCTTATTCCACACACACACACACACACACCTACACACACCTGTAGACACACTGACAAGAGTACAGAACAGAACTGTTTCTGTGTCTTCACTGATATGACATTGCTGTTAGTATTTTTTTTAAAAAGTAAAAAGCTTATGTGACTTGATTTCAAGCAAACAAACAAGAACGATATCTGTTTATCAAGCTGCTTTTAGACATGAACTCTGGAAATGTCTGGAAAATTGGGTGTGGATCTTTTCTGGAGTTTGCTTTTCACATAAGAAGAACGCAGCAGGAGATTCTGTCTGGAACCTTTATACGAGGGGTCACGCCTGGGTAGAGCATTCAGGAGGCAGGACATGACGTGTAAATTCTGCCGTGGAAATCACAGGTTTTTGTTAACGGCATATCGACACCAGCGTCAGCCCTTATCACCAAAAGTTCTCGAATCTCGTTGCTATTCCAAGTTGACTTCTTCATAAGTGTCTTCTACATTGGTGGTGCCTCTTTTCATCCTGAGACTTGTGTATTCTTCCAATTTTGCATCGTTGCGTGTTTAGAATCATCATCAGGCCACTGGGTCACTGTGAATTTTCCTGTTTTATTCTCACATGAGCTCACTTAATTGTCCTGACATTTTACCAAGGGATATATATATATCTATATATATATAGATATATATATATATATAGATATAAGTCTGTTGAAAGTGTATTCCCCATGTTAGTCTATTCTGTTCCATCAAGGTTTGACTACCTGCAGAGTAACCGCACTTAACTTTGTAAGCCACAGGATGGCACTAGTTACCAGCAACAACACCAACAATGGTACAAGGTACACTAGATTTACAATAAACTAATTTACAGGCAATTAAGGTAATTTTAAAAATGTACTCTAGCTACGACATTAACTCACACGACTCAATATACTTAAAATCTATTTACCAAGCTCTTTTAAATTGTTTGTACTTGTAATCTGCTTGGTCGTAATGTATTATTAGCATACATGTACTTACTTATCCATAAAATCACTGAAAGTTGTGTTGTTTTGCATAAAGCGTGAGAGATCATATGTGATATATGGTGGGCCAAATATCTTCTGAGTTAATTACTCATCCGTCGCAGTGATGGATGGTTTTAGCAGTGACAATGCTTTGTTTTTTGGGGGCTTTTGTCCTGTTAAATTGTAGCTTACATTATGTTTCTGTCTGTGTCTCCAGGTTGTTTGTCCATGTCTTCCTCCTCGGCAGTTGGACAGTGCTGCTGGTCAAGGCCGTGCTGACTGGTGCCATCTCTCTCTGCTCGCTGTTTCTTTTCGTCACTCTGGTCCACAGCAACTAAGTCAACAGCAGCGCGGAACAAGCCTTCAACACTCTGTTGGGTCCTGAGTGGACCAGGGGGGTTGTCATGAATCGGAAGCTGACCCCTGACACCATATCAGTCTTAGTCTCAACATACAACCCCAAAGACTGCTGAAAAAGGCTCGCTGAAATTCCATAGTTTCAGTGATCCAATCTACAAAAACCAGGCTGACATACGAGCCAACAAGTTGTCATTTAACCCGTTTATCCAGTTAGTTACTGTATGGTCTGATGATGGGAAACATGAACTCAGTGTGCAGCTTTGTTTCATTTCAGGACAAATGGTGACATCGGGAGGCTTCTGATTGGCTGTAATGGTTTGTGAAAGGGTGGAATTTGTATTTCAATGACCACAGATTAAATTAAACAAATGAGACTTTATAAATAACACTTTTCTTTTCTATTTGTTCTCCGATGTGCCAGTTTGAATCCTTAGATTAGATTCACTGAGTGGATTTCTAACAGATGGATGACAGTAATAGCTCTTTGATAGTTAATTGTGTGGCCACAAATGTATCAATTTATTTATATTCAAATAAATGTACAAGTAGTTAAAATAAAACTGTAGACAGATTGTTTTGATAATTGAAAATATTGTTTTAAATTGAAAGCAACTAATGTTAATAAACTGAGCTTTACTCAGCATCGTGATATTATGTTGAGTTGTAAACATCTGTGATTTTGACATAAAAGTTTTTCTCTTGTTTAAACTCGCTGTGAATATCTTGATTGACCAGACTGTTCATTTTTTTCATGAGTCATCAGTCAGTTATAAGGGAATGATTAGTTTTATTTTGTTGTCTTTGCAGTTACAAAGTTACTCCAGGGACAGTCTTGTGCGTGATTATTTTCAGCGATGGTGAACTTTGCTATCATGTATTCAGAGATTACACTGTTCTGACCCCCGTGTTTATCTTGGCGACTGAAGCTGGAGTAAATTTCCTGACTCGAGAGCATCTCATGACTGTCGAGTGGGTAAAGTCCTCTTTCTGCCTTTTATGTAATTTTTAATACTGACATCTTAAACCATAGTCTGTATATTCAAATCAACATAGTTATGGAAGTTTTCTGGAAGCTGGTGAAAGGAGAACTCAGGCAGCAGCTGATGTCCCATGCAGAATATTTGAATGTAGACTTCATGCATCAAGGAGACCAGAAGGTGGAACAATATACAAACGCTAACAGAGTAACGAGCAATTGTCACCCCCAAGTCTGAAGAGGTCTCCCTGAGCATCCCAGTATATCTCCCTCTACTTGCATCACCCCTTCTAACAGCACATCCATGAATGGCTAGATGTACTGCCACTCTCTATGTTACATGTAGGTGTTCGCATCCTATTGGATAGTTAAGCCTAAATCACATTGTGTCCTTACGTCTTGCCCCTGGTGTAATTTAGAAAAGAGTTGAAGTTGGTGCCTCTGTCTGGCGCATGTGAGTTAGATATGAAAGTCACTAAGCATAGACACTACAATGCACCGGTTGGCCCTTTATGTATAATCTGACCTTGGGTACTGCTTAGAGAGAGAAGGGAGTATCTGTGGGATTAGACAGGCGCTGTTCTCCTGTACAGGTATAGTGTGATATACATAATATACAGTGGCATATACAGTAATGTGTGAGGATGGTCAGGAATTCCACAACAAACATCGCATGTGCACTTCCTCCCACTACCCAGAAATGAAGCCAAAATATCCCACATTCGAAATCTGCCATTTGCACATTTGGAGCAGGGTTTGAGGGATGGAGCCGCGATAGCAAGGTCCCGCCGATACACAAACTCAACCATTTGTGAGTCAGTCTCAGCTGTCATTCATGATGTTTCAACCTGTTTGAACATTGAGGAAGCAGGGTTCTTGACCTTTTCAGCAGTCTGCCACCAGATGGCAATTGAGAAACATTGGCGTCAAACTTTGGGAGCTGTCATTTCGAGCTAGTGACACTGATCACGGAGATCGTCTGTGGACCAGACCATCTTATTTCAGTTTGGCCTTTGTGGAGACAGTCTTAGTGAGCAGGGTAGACCGCGCCCTCCGCAGGATGCAGCCCCTGAACCTAGACACAGCTTATGTTTAAAACCATTAGCACTGATTGCCAGGCATCGTGTGTAACCATCCCTCTCCTGTCCCTTAAAATCAACAGTGATATCTCCTATATGTTGAACCTTTCAGATTTGTAACAATTTTAATGTCTGATGTCCAAAAACAGCTTGGCTCACTGCAGCAGCTTAGTTGGATTTTGCAATTTCCAGACAAAGAGCCAAAAGTTCAAATTGTTATCACATTACTGTAGAGCCATGAGCAGGAGGACCGAGAGAGAGCCTTTCATTTCAGGGAGGGAGTGAATCAAAACACTTCCAACGAATGTGGAAGAAACCGGTCACACAAAAGAGTTTGGTTTCAAAACGCCTTTTTTGGTGTTCGAGAACAATCTTCAGTGTTTGTCTGTGTTTGGGGAGGTGGAGGGTGAAGAACAAGAAGTGGAACGAGGTCGTTCAATTGAACTTCACCTCACCTCACCTTAAGTTCTACCTTGCATACAGCCAGAGGAAAAGTCCCACAAGTCATTTCCTTCTGATGATGAAGATTGATGAAAAAAAGAGCAGAGATGTATTTACTCTGCTTCTTATTGCACAAAATGTCTGTAAGAAGGAGTGATTACAATTATTAGATGAAGAGAAATCGAATCCTCAACATATTGGATTATCCCAGAAATCCCAGTGTCATGTGTGGTGAATTAGACAAGCTGAAGTCTGGAGGCTTTGAACTATATGTTTTGTGATGGGACCATGTTTATAAAGGTAAGGAAGGAAGGAAGGAAGGAAGGAAGGAAGGAAGGAAGGAAAGAAAGAAAGAAAGAAAGAAAGAAAGAAAGAAGGAAAGAAAGAAGGAAGGAAGGATATCTTTATTACTCCCGAGGGGTAATTTTTTACAGCCAGCAGTAAAAAGACAACAATAAATAAAAGATAGTAGACAACATCAAAAACAAAAACAACAACTTACATAGAGCTATTTAAAAGGCCAATTGCAGTAGAGACAGATGAGGTTTTAAGTCTATTGGTCCTGCATCTTGGCAGAGAATATCTGCGGCCGGAGGGAAGCAACATAAACTCCTTAGACAGTGGGTGACTAGCATCAGGACTGAGCGAGCCTTCTTCAAAGTCCTGACTTTGTACAGGCTGGGCAGGTCAGACAAAGTTATGCCTGCAATCTTGCTGCACACTTTGACTACAGCCTGTAGTCTATTCTTATTTTTTAGGCTGATGGACCAGTACCAGCAGACCAGTGAGGATGTGAGCACAGATTCGATAAAACAGGGAATAAAACATTTTAATAAAAGTTCTATCAACGTTAAAACTTTGGAGCTTCCGGTAAAAATATATACGCTGATGTGCTTTCTTACACATAGCATCCACCTGGGGCTCGAAGGTCAGCTGATGGTCAATAAAAGTGCCAAGATATTTATACTGGGATACAACCTCAACAACATGGTCATCAATGACAATGGGTCATCAATGACAATGGGATTCTTCCACAATAATCTCCTTTGTTTTTGCTACATTGATGCTTAAGAAGGAGTTTTTGCACCAGTCTGTGAAATCTGCCACCGCAAGTGCAGTTATTGTGTCTCTACTCAGTAGAGACACAATAACTGAGTCGTCTTTAAACTTAATGATATGATGCCCTGAATATTGGCTCTGACATTCATTTGTATATAAAACAAATAAAAGCGGCATGCATCACACTTCAATCCCAGAGTTAGGGCCAGTATTGAATCAGTTTAGTTGGTTCACTATCATAATTGTCAAATGATGAAGTTATCGTCAAGTCAAACCGATCAGATGAGGACAAACTGGTTAACAAGGAAACAGAAAGTGGGAGATGCTCTTATTATTTAGATTTTATCACAGTATTCCTCATTGGAGAGGAAACCTGAATAAATCAGAGAAAACAAGCGGAAAGTTCCTTAAACTATTAGTACAGTTCCAGTGAATTTGAACATGATTTGAATGTAAAAAACTGCATTGTACGAAGTGGGATTCTCACAATCTTTCTGCAAGAAAGAAAAGTAATAAAGGATGACTTTCAAAAAGCACACTTCCCCTGTTATTCCACCTCACATTTTCTCTGCCATCCCTCTTTCTGCCTGGGTTTCTTTCTGATTCTTCTCGTTCTTCCTCTCTCAGCTGGGCCCTGTGGAGTCCAACAAAGCTCTCATTATTGAAACGCCACAATGGGCTTCGCTGTTACCTAATGCTACTTTCTCTGTCCATACACTGCTGTTATTTGTGTGTGGCTGCAGAAAAAAAATACTCACGCTCACTAAGCGTTAATGGAGGTGGCACACTGACCTTGTGTATTCCATGGAGAATTAGAACAGTGTGACTCCAGGGAGCTAGTTAATCCTTCCTCTGGCCCTCGATGTTGGTACATTAAAAACATCCCTGAGGACAACAGGTTGTATTTAGAGAGGTTGAGAGTGAATCATATTTTCTTCTTTATTACCACCTCAGTCATATGTTGGACACCCACAGTCAGAAAAGGGGGATTCATGAGGTTCCCCAAAAAGAATAAGAGCATTTTCAACATCATATACTCCCTGTTTGAATCATATGGTTCACGAGGGCTTGTTTAAGCCAGGGTGTGTCTGCAGTCCTCGGGAGATTCCAGTCCTGGAATTAAAAAAAGAGCTGATGATTTGCAGCTGATGGTTGCAATTCAATACATTGTACAAGGAAACAAGGAGCGCGGTTCAGCCCTGTCAGCTGGGTGGGCCATCGCGAGGAGCTCAGGTGACAGGGATTATACGGTGGGATTGTGTGCAGCAGGAAAAAGAAACTCGCAGACTGTAGCTCAGGCTCAGACAGTGAAGTGTGCACCAGCATCGACTGTGCGACCAGTCCCCATCAGAGCTCCAGAGCCTGGAGCCGCACTCGCCATGTCATCCTACCCAGAGTTCATTCGGTACCACGACCTGCTCCTGCCCCCCGAGGCGCACAGCATGGAGAGCCTGGAGTACGCGCAGCGCTTCTCCGTGGAGGACACTGATGTGTTTGCTGTGACTTACCCCAAATCAGGTAGAGTGCATTTCACACGTTAACCGCTTGTCTCTTTTTAGCAGCACCACTTTTCTCCAGGGAATGTGTTGGGATGTATTTTCCAACTTTTGCGCACAAGTTTGTTTTTACTCACGTGGCATGTTTCTTTTCACCAGTATTCACCCTAATGGCACATTTGCGCCTCTTGGTGGATAGTATGTAATATCCCTGATCATGTTGTCACGTGTATAGAACAAAAAAACATGCAGATAGTAAATCAGTGCTCAATGAGTCATAAGCGAAACCTTGTTAAAATACAATTTATTTCCCACCAAAGTAAGGTAGACAACGGGCTACAAGCCTATGTCCATCCAGACGAGCCAAACTGGACACATAACACTGGTCTCTATGTACAGCTGTGAGACCAGTCTGCAGGGACCGTCTACAAAGGGCCAAAAAGAGATATTATAACAATATTCAAAACACTCTTGTACTGTGTCTCACCAAAATCACATTACACATCAATGGTCTCCTGCTGGTTATACTACAACACAAAGTTTGAAAAATGTGTTCGTTTTTAATGGTCTTGATGTTTTTATAAGAAAGTGTAGTGGCACCAACAACATGTGAAACACAAGGAGACCTTTGGTGGTTATGCAAAACCACATCGATTTTTAAGATTTTTTTGCTTAACTTTGCTTAATTTTAACCGGAAGGTCTCTGACATTGAAGCCATGTAAGAAGGTGCCCTACTTTCACGAATAGACGTACAGTACTGACTCAAACACACAGGCCATCTTATCCATCTCAACTAGTTCTTCTGAGAAGGATTGAAGTTTGGTTTAGGAGCCTTTCCCAGTGGTCAGTAGTTGAAAAGTGGGTTTAACTCAGTTTATTGTTGCATTTTGCAGTTTCGGATCCCTACATTTTCCAGACCTAAACCCTCCTATATCTGGTAGGAGTTAGCCAAACTCACCTATAGCCTCTTTAGTTAGGGCTGTTGCACAACTCACAATACAAGGGGTATCTTTGCCGGGCTCAGAGGTCACAGGTTCAGCAGAAACAGAGGGGTTGTGTGCAAAATGCCCTCCATCCCACTGTGATCAAAATAATGCAAAAGCACATTCATTCAAACTAAGTATTGTAGTATAACCATCCTCCTCCACTCTGACCTGCTCTCACTGTAACTAATAAACACTCATCACTAGTTATCAGGACCAGATCGGTACATGAAGTAACTCGGTGTTTGTTTGATTCGCTCCAGAGTTCATGAGACTGCATTTAAACAACTCGGTACAACACCAGACGTGACGTGAACAGTCAGGACTCAGTGTTAAAGTGAGGGCAGCGACACGCAGACATGACCCAACACCATCGATTATTAAAAATCCTCCCAATACAAAATCCACTAGGAACGTGAACTAGTTCATTTTGAGGGAACTGGCACAACACTGGTCTGTGTGCAGCTGTCGGCTGAGAGTCACAATAGACTGTATAGAGAGACGAGTGCGCAGGGACCGCCCAACAAGCGCAACTGCTGACAGCGCCTCCTTCAGAGGGATCGATCAGGGAAGTGTGTCTACTCTGTTGGACTTTGCTTGAACCCTCGCACCACAATGTCCTCTGAAGAGATGTACTTGGACTATCGTGGATACATACTTCCCACGGAGACTCATAGCGCAGAGAGCTTGGAGTTCGCGCAGGAATTCAAGTTTAAAGACGATGACGTCGTGGCTGTCACGTACCCGAAGTCAGGTCTGTGTGTCTGAAATTTACTAAAGACATTTTCTGCCAATAGACCCGGATCTGTTTTTTCTGACTGATAGTCTGAGATATTTAAAAGCCTTATCCAACATGAACCACAGGAGCCCGGGTCCTGGCGAACTGTCGCTGATGCGTTGGTTCGAGGTGTTTCTGTTTTGTAGCTTTACACGAGACTGTGATTTCAATGCAAGCAGAGTAATAAGCTGTGAGATTTAACACTGGGGGGTTGAAGTGAAATCAAAATACTGAATAAAGATCGGTTTATTTTACGTCGTGCATGTGGGAATCCAAATTGATCATCTATGGGAAAATTGAGACGGACTTGTGCTATTAACCACCATCATCAAAACATCAAGTGAGAGAATATCTCTGAGAAGAATGGAAGCTGGTGTTCTGGAGGCCCATCACCTTTATGTCAGTGTCACACATCTGTATGTTTGGTTCACCGTCAGCTGTGGTGGTCTTTGGAGTCAAGCAGCACATAATCATAGCATTGTTTATTGGCCTTACTTCTAAATAGGACAAATTCTTTATCAAATAAAAAATGAGCTCATGGACACTTGTCTGGGCAGTCTCTGTTTGGAGTAGTCCAGTATTTGTGAAAGATTTTGACCAGTCAGTATTTATAATGTTTGAATATTGATTCCAACCCTTGTAGTGATGCAACATGTATGTTGGAAGTAACATACATGCACCATCTGCCAACATATGGACAAAGATCATAAAATCTCAAGATATTAACATTTTCTTTATGACACAAACTTTACTTTACTGACCAAGTGAGCCTGAATCCATATTGCCAAACAGACACACTACAGAATTTTGAATTAAAGGCTCATGTTTCTCTGTGCTGACTTAGCCTCACTGTGGAATGCTTATGTAAGCAAAGTGGGTCAGTCGGACGTTTTACAGCTCTTGCATAACTTTTACAGCTGGAATTCTGCTGTTAGTGAACAGTTTATGGTTCTTTTATTGTCAGTAGGTGTTTTGACTAAGTACAAGGAATCTTTGCGCTTATTGGGATAGATCACAAATAACTTGAAAGACTTTATTCTATGTCGTTCAACTGTGTTTAGTGAGTATATCCAAAAGGCTTTTTCATTCTCAGCCATTTATAGCCAATACTGACAGGTGAAAGGAGAAATCAAAGCTTCCTTAGCCATGTAGTATTCACTCTTCTGTATTGTTCTGTAGGTACAGTCTGGATGCAGGAGATCCTGCCACTGGTGCTTAATGGGGGAGACCTGAAGCCAATCCAAACCATTCCGAACTGGGACAGGGTGCCTTGGCTGGAGGAGAAAAGATTGTCCATTGTTGTGGATCAATTGACATCTCCGCGAGCACTAGTCACTCATTTTCCTTATCACCTCATGCCTGCATCCTTTCACACCTCCAAAGCCAAGGTAAACCTATGGAAGCTTAGTGAGATATTCCCCTATGTACTTCTCGTTATCTAATCCTTTATTAAACATCTATAGTAAACATTTATCCTCCTCTGTTATTTGCATTTTGTGACTTGTTTCTCTGCCATAGGTGATCTATGTTGTCAGGAACCCAAAGGATGTCCTGGTGTCTTCCTACTACTTCCACCAGATGGCAGGATTCCTCGAGGATCCAGGAACTTTTGATGAGTTCATAGAGAAATTCCTGGATGGCAGAGGTCAGAGGTCACATCCTAAAAAGTTTACTTAGAGAAGTGTATGAATATCAGAAGTATTGAATTTAGCATGTCAGGGTTTTACCAAGTGAGCAAAATGGTAAAAAATGTGAAAGACAAAGTCACTATTGTCATTTCTGGCAGAGCAGTGGTTGTTTACATTTAATGTGTACTGTATTACAACCTGCAGTGATGTTTGGAAAATGGACGGACCATGTGAAGAGCTGGAGACACACAGAGCTGGGAGACAGAATCATGTACATCTCATATGAAGAAATGGTTCAGGTAAAACTCTCACAAGCGAATTATGAGTTTTTGTAAATGGTGATATATTACTTCCTTAGGCCAGAGTTTATGGTTAACTCACAATATAAGTTAATAGAGTGTCTGCTACAGTTTGAAAGGTACCTTGAATCATAACCCAGACCTGGCACGTGCACACATAGACATCAAAGGGGGCTTGAGCCCCTGCCCTTTTTCTTTCTCAATAGAAAGTGACCTTTTTCTGAGATGCTCTTTTAAAAAAAAAAGTAATATTATACTCCTGTTTGTAAACAGCTTCCCTGTCAAACAAATATATTGATTGAATTAACAATCAAAATATCAGGTCAGGAGATTAGACTTTGATGAGTTCCGATACCCTCTCTACCCTCCCTCCCTCCACGTCTCCTGCACAGTGGTGAGCACTAGAGCTGTGGACATGTCTTCATTCTTAGATACATCTCGACGTGGACGAGTCTTTATCGATCAGACAGAAACAGAACATAATCGATTTATGTTGTCTTTAGCTTTGTCCCTTCGCTGAATAATTATAACACCACTGCTCCAGGACAGACGCTCATAAAAGGTCCAGTCGTCCTGTGTCAGGGTCTCTGTCGGAGTCCGTTTCCTCCTCACTCCTCTGACCTGCGCTCACTTTACACTCTAACACAGGGGTCTTCAACGTTTTTCAGGCCAAGGACCCCCAAACTGATGGTGAGATGGAGCAGGGACCCCCTACTATATATATCGTTTAAAATTGTGTTTTATATTAAACTGGGCCTAGTGCAATGTATAAACATAGCTACCCTGTTATTGTGCATTCAATACTAAGCTATTCAAATAATACACAGGTTCATATATTCATGTTTTTATTTTAAACATGTGCAAGGTACAGGGTGGCCGTGCCACTGCCATTTATAAACATACATCTTGCATACAACACTGAGCTATTAAAATAATTCACAGATTCATGTTTTTATTTTAAACATACATGTAGAAGGGACAGTGAATCCTCAAGCCATCTGTGGATGGCACACATACTCCCACATTAGTGAGATGTCTGACCCTGATGAGTAGCACACAACTTATCTAACCTTGGACAGATGGAGGTTGTCAGGCAGAGGGTCATATCAGCCTCAGGCTGCAGTCTTGACCTGTATTTGTTTAAGGCTCATCATAGCTTTTGCTGCCAATTGTGGAAAGTCTTTCTGGCAAGAGATCCAGAACTGGGTGAGTGGTTTAGTTTCATATATGTTTCTGAACGTACTGTCAGTGGATAGTTCGATGAGCTGATCCTCCTCTGTCACTGTCAGGCGTTTGCCGTCTGCTGCGTTGTCTCTGAATGGAAACTGTATCCATGTCTTGGGGGTTAGGGTTAGGGTTAGAGAGCACAGCAGAATCTCCCAGCTCATCCACTGATGGAAACATGGAAAATATTCCCTCCCCGACGTGCTCCCTCCATCTTCTGATTTTTTTGAGAAAGCCTTCCATTCTGTCATACAGCTGAATGGCATGTGTATTGCGACCTTCCATAGAACTGTTAAGTTTGTTCAGCTCAGCAAAAATGTCAGCAAGATATGCAAGTTTGGTGACCCAGACATTGTCACTGAAAACTGCAGCCAGCTCTGTGCGCTTTTGGAGAAGTAAAAACTCCTGAATAGACGTGCCTAATTCCAACACACGTGACAACACTGTTCCACGTGAAAGCCATCGAACCTCAGAATGGTACAGTAGCGCAGTGTGTTCTTCTCCCTCAGCAGCACAGAGATTAGAGAAGACATTCAGCGCTCATGTCTTTGGCAACAAGTGACTCCCTGTGTAGCAAATCACTTGGGGAGCCACATCCCTTACAAGTGTGATTAGTCCACTTTTCAAACCAGCCATGGCTCTTGCACCGTCGGTGCACAGCGCAATACATTTTGCCCATGGAATATAATTTTCTCTGAAAAAATCAAAATCAATCACTTTGAAGATTTCAGAACTAGTTGTGCGTTCAGGAAGCCGCTTGCAAAACAAAAATTCCTCCTGCATTTCCTTTTGATCGACAAAGCGCACAAACGCCAGAAGCTGGGCGTCCTTTGACACATCTGTTGATTCATCCAATTGTAATGCAAATGCATCTGCCAACCTCAGCTTCTCTATCAGTTGCACCCTCACATCAGAGGCCATCTCGTCAATACGGCGAGCAATGGGTGTGTCCGACACTGGAACAGTTTATTAATGTCAATATCATTCCCATACATTGTTTTACAAATGTCAGTTGCTGAAGGCAATATTAAATCCTCTCCAAGTGTGTATGGCTGTTTCTTCTGGGCAATCCGAAGAGCAACTTGATAAGAGCATTTCAAAGCTAGCTCACCAACTTTGGCTGATTTTCTCATCAATGTCTGTTGACCTTGGAGGGATTTGAGACTAGTTTGGAACAGGTTTGTCTTTTAAGTGGTTGTGGGTTGTCTCCAAGTGACGCTGCAGCTTTGATGGCTTCATAGATTCGTTTGACAGCACAGTAGAGCAAATGACACACATTGGTAATTCAATGCCATCTGTCTCCTTGAAGGTAAATCCAAACTTCAGATAATTATCTGTATATTTTCGGGTCGTCTCTCGTTTGCGCTTACCCTTATCAGCTGCTACATCAGCAGCAGGTGCCGCCTCGCCACTTGCATTTTCCCCGGTGGTTTCTGAGGTGGAGGGTATCTCTCTTGTGCTTGTGGAGTTTTTTGGTCGAGTTACAAAAGGATCAATTTTTCGCTAATAACAATGTCCATACACTTGGCATAATAATATACTGGCCTCAGTACTGGCTGTTGTGGATAGGAGCTGCAGTGTTTTTAGACCAGGAATGTCTTGCAAAAATGATTGCAAAAGGATTCGTGGGTGAACTAAATGTTGTCGTTTTTTTATTTGTTATTTGTTCTATTTTTTTATTTTACAAAGGTATCTTCTTTTCAATAATATTGCAGCGTGCGGCCTTGTGCCTGGGATCTTAGTCAGCTGGGGACTGAATAGGCTCTCGGCCAATCACGGAGAACCTGACATAGCCAGCGTGTAACATGCGGCCTCGTGATTGGCACAGCAGCGATAGGGGCGGGTCCTCCTCTTTGTGTACAGGAGGCTTGGAGGGACAGGTCTAGGCTAGTCTCTGCTGTGAGTGAACCGGTGCCCAGCTTGAGAGAGCTCCTGTGTATCGCTGAATGTGTGCATTGCTGACTGAAAGATAACGTCTTCTGCCTCCACTTACGTTCGCTACAATATGTTGGATTCATGTCAATGTGTATTTAAAGACATTTAAATATGTGGGAAAAAAATTGGTTGAAAAATAAAAAAATAAAACATTTTAAAAATATAAAAAATTGTCTAATGAACCAAAAATTTCGCAACCCCCCTGCAGTACCTCTGCGGACCCCCTGTGGAAGACCTGTGCTCTAGAGTTTATGAGATATAATGTGACGTGCACAGTCAGGACATCAGGGCTGAGACGCAACGCAGTGTTTTTACTTCATTGTTGCAGAAGAAGCGACGTCCCGTTTATCCATGAACATAAATATGAATTCAGCAAGTTTTTGCTTCATGATCAGCTGCTCAGTGATCGGAGCAGAAGCTGCAGTTGGTTTGTTCCGAGCTGGAGTTTCTGTGTCCTCCTCCACTCTGACCTGCTCTCACTTTACCTATTAAACACTGATCACTAGTTATTAGGACCTGATCAGTACATGAAGTAACTTAGTGTTTGTTTGATTCGCTCCAGAGTTTAAATGGCTGTATTTAAACATCATGAAAAATTACTCGTCAACATTTTCTACTCAGTACAACACGAGACGTGACGCTCACAGTCAGGACTCAGTGTTAAAGTGAGCGGAGCGACACGCAGACATGATCCAACACCATCAATTAATAACTAAACACATGATCGTAAGTTTGTCACCTCCAGTAAATCATCCCAATAAAAAATGGAACAAATGAATGTGAACTAGTTAATTTTCATCTGCATGAACTGAACTTTGAACTAGTTCATTTTAAGTGTGAACTGGCACAACACTGATTATAATTTAACTTAACTTTTTTTTTTTTTCTCTAAATAATAATGATAAATGCCCTTTTTCTCACTTGAGCCCGTGCCACCCAAAATGTCTGTGCACGTCCCTGGCCCAGACCAAAGGACTCAAATTAGTTCAGACCAAAAGAGGTGTTCTTAAAAAGCAGAACCATTGTTCGGTTCATTTGTATTGTTAAAGTACTTTTTGGATGGTTCACAGTTTCTGACTATTTACAATAAGTTGGGGCAGACTCATCACACGTTGAACTACAAGCTGTGTAGCACGTGGGGAGAGGAGGAGACCAAATATTTCATTGTAATTTGGCTCGATAACAAGCAATCATAATGCCAGTATAGTGGCAACAAAATAAATCTGTTTATTATTTTTTCTCCATGCAAACAGAAAGTGCTAAACACAGAACTGACAACATGTCAATGTCAGATGCACGCTGTCCATAAACCAATCAGACAGCACAAAACTAACTGCATCAAATGTACACACTATTACATAAACAGGAACCGTAATTCAGACTTTTGTGTAAAAACACAATGTTCCACATTATCTTTGTTGTTTAAGTTAAGAACTGCAAGTAACAACTGGAAAACAAGGCAAACCCTGGGGGGCAAGGTGAAAGGTGAGGTCAGTTGAACAAGGCAAAGAACAAAAAACCAAAAAACAAACAAGGGAAGGAAAAATAAGGAAAACATGACAGAGTGCTCTCTTTGAATAGTGACAATTTCCCAAACCTCAAATATTTACAGTTTATTATAATATGAAAAAGCAAAAAGTTTCCATATGATAATTTGTAATGAGGCAATGTCTGGTATTTTACTGGATAAAGGGCCAAATCACTTATTGTAATTCATGTTCTTAGTAAAATGTCCAGTCTGAGTGACGTCACAGAGACCATCTCTTTGGTGATCTTTCATCATAGAAATCATCCAGAAAAGTCAGAGAATTTCTATCTTGAGATGAAAAATAACAACTGCTGCTTCAAAAAGCCACAATGAAAGTACATGTGTCCATGTGCTTTCCTTCTAGGACCTGCCTGCGTCTCTCAGGCGTTTATCTGGTTTCCTGGGCACTAACCTGAGTGAAGACACCATTCAGAAGGTCGCAGAGCATTGCACCTTCAAGACCATGAAGACCAACAACATGTCCAACTTCAGCCTGGTCCCAAAGCAATACATGGACTCTGACAAATCTCCATTCTTCAGGAAAGGTGAGGCTCCATGTGTCCATGATAAACAGCTAGAGGTGTGGCAGAATTTTGATTATATGAACAACTGTTAATTTTCTACTTTTTGCTTGTGCTCATGTGCTGATGGCAATTTTTTTTGCTGACTGACTGTAGAGTTGAGTAATTTCTGCAAATTGAAATGTTAAAAAATAAGCATTAACTTAAGTTCCAATGCAGTTTGCTCAGAATTACATTTAAACTGTCTGACTGGATTTAAATACTTACCTGGTTGAGGTCGACATCTTTATTGAGTTATAACCCTTCATGTAAGAGGATTTTCAGTCTCCATAAAACTGCTTGTCTTTACATTTGAATTTCTACTGAACAGTTTCTCACCGGAGATCTGTTGTGTTAATGTGTGTTTCTTGGTGTGTGTCATCTCATGTCAGGTATTGCTGGAGACTGGAAAGAACATTTCAGCTCAGAGCAGCTGGCCCGGTTCACATCAGTCATTTGCAAAGAGATGGAGGGTGAGAGCTTCTCTCTGCCGTGGAGTCTGGACTGAGCCACAGCCAGAGGAGAGACGCAGAGGGAGAAAGAGCCATGTACATATTTGTCAGAGTAGGAAACTGGTGCTAATTGGGCCAAATGTTTTCAAAGTTAGGCAGACAAGTAAAAAGCTCTTTACTAATGTTTCTACTCTGGTCATCATCCAGCTTCTCAAACAGGATTTAGAATGTGAATTTATGTTAAACCACCAACAAGGGAATGCTGCTTCAACAGTGATCATTTGGATTCTCCCATCTGTAAATAAGCTTGTTAATGAGCTATTTCGTTATGTTCCTCCTTCTTAATGTGGTTAAAACTAACAACTATTGTTGACTCCTTGCTAGTTTGCAAAATGTGACAATGTAATGTTATGCTTGTATAAGGCACCTGAAGCTCAGCCTGTAGAAACTTTGAATACACTTTCATTAAATTATCATGGCTGACATGCATTTCTTCATCGTCTCAATTTGTATTATTTGCACACTTGCTTTGGGTTAGGGTTAGGGTTAGAATGCACTCCATCTTTCAATATTTGTGCTGCCGCGTGTGTACTGTTCATTTATAAGTGTAAGAGGATTGCCAAGTTTCTATTCCTACATTCATTATATTTGCATATTCATAGATAGGTAGATATATGTACTGTATTGAATCCAAATTGGGAAATGATTGTGTTACAGATCAAACACTGTGATCAAAATAATGCAAAAGCACATTCATTCAAACTAAGTATTGTAGTATAACCTTCCTCCTCCACTCTGACCTGCTCTCACTGTAACTAATAAACACTCATCACTAGTTATCAGGACCTGATCAGTACAAGAAGTAACACAGTGTTTGTTTGATTCGCTCCAGAGTTTATGAGACTGCATTTAAACATCATGAAAAATGACTCGTCACCATCGATTAATAAAAAATCCTTCATTCTTAAATACATCTCGACGTGGACGAGTCTTTATCGATCAGACAGAGACAAAACATAATCGATTCATGTTGTTTTTAGCTTTGTCCCGTCGCTGAATAATTATATTTATAAACATCATGAAAAATGACTCGTCAACATTTTGTGCTCCGTACAACACGAGATGTGACGCTCACAGTCAGGACTCAGTGTTAAAGTGAGCGGAGCGACACGCAGACCTGATCCAACACCATCGATTAATAACTAAACACGATTAATAACTTAACACAACTAAACACTAAACATGTATCGATTAATAACTAAACACAACGTGAACTAATAACTAACTCAAGGTGAAAGGTGAGGTCAGCGGAACGAGGCAAAGAACAAAAAACCAGGAAAACTAACATTGACAAAAAGGCTGGTACACTTGTCAAAAATAAACTAAAGTGAGCGGAGCGACACGCAGACATGATCCAACACCATCAATTAATAACTAAACACATGAGTTTGTCGCCTCGTAAGTTTGTCGCCTCCTGTAAATCATCCCAATAAAAAATGGAACAAATGAATGTGAACTAGTTCATTTTCATCTGCATGAACTGAACTTTGAACTAGTTCATTTTAAGTGTGAACTGGCACAACACTGATTATTATTTAACCCTCGTGTTGTTCCTGTTTCGGATTGACCCAGAGTGTGTGTGTGTCTGTGTGTGTGTGTGTGTGTGTGTGTGTGTGTGTGTGTGTGTGTGTGTGTGTGTGTGTGTGTGCGTGCGTGAGTGCGTGCGTGTGATCATACGCAAGCCCTGGCCGGTCAGGGTTAGGGTTAGGGTGACCCAAGGATTGTCATTATCCAATTCTCCTGGGGTAATTGAGACCAATGGATTGTCATTCTCGATTGTCATGGGAGGGGTCATTTAGACCCCCAGAGAGGGCGCTGTGGTGCTCTGTGGGGTCATTTAGACCCACATCTGATTCCAATTGAAATCAAGGGGGGTACATTAGACCCACATATAAGTCTCAGTGTGCCACTCTCTCACGGACCATGGCACGATGTCACGTCAGGAGCGTTTCACCAGAGAACAGGTTCTCCAACAGCTATTCTCCCAGCAACTATCCTCTGAACCCGAAGAGGACGCGAAAGAGCCAGACCGAGAAGCGGACGGACAAGGAGATGGAGAAGCAGACCGAGAAGCAGACAGAAAAGCAGACCGAGAAGAAGACAGAGAGGACTTAGACGATGGTGACGGCGAAGACAACGGCGTCTGGCCCCTGGTCGTCTTTCACAACATTCTCGACGTCTCTTCCTACAACGCCTTCGTGATATGGAGAGAGATCAATCCAGACTGAATGCCGGGCAAGCGGAACAAGCGGAGGGTGTTCCTAGAGCAGCTGGGAAAGGCTCTCGTGACTCCGTTCATCGCACGAAGGGAGCGCATCCCCCGCACGGATGCGTCCGCTGCGGTTGTGAAGGCTGTAACCGCCGCCGCCGCTGCCGCCGCCGCCGCCGCCGCACAGAGAGCTCTTGACTACGACGCACAATGTTACACATTATCTTTGTTGTTTAAATTAAGAACTGCAAGTAACAACTGGAAAACAAGGCAAACCCTGGGGGGCAAGGTGAAAGGTGAGGTCAGTTGAACAAGGCAAAGAACAAAAAACCAGGAAGACTAACATTGACAAAAAGGCTGGTACACTTGTCAAAAATAAACTAAGATGAACTGGCTCAGAGGAAAGGGAACAGACAGACTAGACTTTGTCTTAAGAGTGTCCTTGAAAAAGGTGAACCCCCCCCTCCTCCCACAAGAGATTGTGTGCTTGTATGTGTCTGTCTGTTTACACACAACTGACAAATGTGTGGAATAAGTACATAATTAAAGATGGGGAAATTTCATCATGTGGGGGCAATAATCGGGGAAATTGAAACTCCAGGAAAACAGCGGGGAAATCAAAAGTATGGGATGCATATTTAATCATTTATATAACATATAATATATCACTTATATCGTTTAAAATCGATTTTCAGTGTGTCTTCTGGCCCGATTCGCTCGCGGCGAGCGGAAAAAATAGAACAGACCCCGAAACCATCTCTGCAGATCGTGAACCGGCCACGGCGCTTCCAGGAGCTTCACGTCGCATCCCTGCGCTTCGCTGCTGGTGTGAATAGCCCAATTGATTAACACGGGACGCGGAAAGGAGGCGGACAGCTTTTCGTGGCGCTTCGTAGCGCTTCTGCCTCCGGTGTGTCTCCGGGGTTAACGGATGATGGTGTGACGTTAACGCATTGGTTAACATTGCATGTATCACGTCATGATAAATCAGCCTCTTGTGCCGCCCTCTCGGCACTTTGGCTTCCTAGGCAACCTCCTATGTCGCCTATGCCAGGAGCCGCCCCTGCCATATACACTGTATATAAAGAGAGAGACGAGTGCGCAGGGACCATCCAACAGGCGCAACTGCTGACAGCGCCTCCTTCAGAGGGATCGTGAAGTGAAGTGTGTCTACTCTGTTGAACTTTGCTTGAACCCTCGCACCACAATGACCTCTGAAGAGATGTACTTGGACTATCGTGGATACATACTTCCCACGAAGCCTCATAGCGCAGAGAGCTTGGAGTTCGCGGAGACATTCAGGTTTAAAGACGATGACGTCGTGGCTGTCACGTACCCGAAGTCAGGTCTGTGTGTCTGAAATTTACTAAAGACATTTTCTGCCAATAGACCCGGATCTGTTTTTTCTGACTGATAGTCTGAGATATTTAAAAGCCTTATCCAACATGAACCACAGGAGCCCGGGTCCTGGCGAACTGTCGCTGATGCGTTGGTTCGAGGTGTTTCTGTTTTGTAGCTTTACACGAGACTGTGATTTCAATGCAAGCAGAGTAATAAGCTGTGAGATTTAACACTGGGGGGTTGAAGTGAAATCAAAATACTGAATAAAGATCGGTTTATTTTACGTCGTGCATGTGGGAATCCAAATTGATCATCTATGGGAAAATTGAGACGGACTTGTGCTATTAACCACCATCATCAAAACATCAAGTGAGAGAATATCTCTGAGAAGAATGGAAGCTGGTGTTCTGGAGGCCCATCACCTTTATGTCAGTGTCACACATCTGTATGTTTGGTTCACCGTCAGCTGTGGTGGTCTTTGGAGTCAAGCAGCACATAATCATAGCATTGTTTATTGGCCTTACTTCTAAATAGGACAAATTCTTTATCAAATAAAAAATGAGTTCATGGACACTTGTCTGGGCAGTCTCTGTTTGGAGTAGTCCAGTATTTGTGAAAGATTTTGACCAGTCAATATTTATAATGTTTGAATATTGATTCCAACCCTTGTAGTGATGCAACATGTATGTTGGAAGTAACATACATGCACCATCTGCCAACATATGGACAAAGATCATAAAATCTCAAGATATTTAAATTTTCTTTAGGACACAAACTTTACTTTACTGACCAAGTGAGCCTGAATCCATATTGCCAAACAGACACACTACATAATTTTGAATTAAAGGCTCATGTTTCTCTGTGCTGACTTAGCCTCACTGTGGAATGCTTATGTAAGCAAAGTGGGTCAGTCGGACGTTTGACAGCTCTTGCAAAACTTTTGAAGCTGGAATTCTGCTGTTAGTGAACAGTTTATGGTTCTTTTATTGTCAGTAGGTGTTTTGACTAAGTACAAGGAATCTTTGCGCTTATTGGGATAGATCACAAATAACTTGAAAGACTTTATTCTATGTCGTTCAACTGTGTTTAGTGAGTATATCCAAAAGGCTTTTTCATTCTCAGCCATTTATAGCCAATACTGACAGGTGAAAGGAGAAATCAAAGCTTCCTTAGCCATGTAGTATTCACTCTTCTGTATTGTTCTGTAGGTACAGTCTGGATGCAGGAGATCCTGCCACTGGTGCTTAATGGGGGAGACCTGAAGCCAATCCAAACCATTCCGAACTGGGACAGGGTGCCTTGGCTGGAGGAGAAAAGATTGTCCATTATTGTGGATCAATTGACATCTCCGCGAGCACTAGTCACTCATTTTCCTTATCACCTCATGCCTGCATCCTTTCACACCTCCAAAGCCAAGGTAAACCTGTGGAAGCTTAGTGAGATATTCCCCTATGTACTTCTCGTTATCTAATCCTTTATTAAACATCTATAGTAAACATTTCCCCTCCTCTGTTATTTGCATTTTTTGACTTGTTTCTCTGCCATAGGTGATCTATGTTGTCAGGAACCCAAAGGATGTCCTGGTGTCTTCCTACTACTTCCACCAGATGGCAGGATTCCTCGAGGATCCAGGAACTTTTGATGAGTTCATAGAGAAATTCCTGGATGGCAGAGGTCAGAAGTCACATCCTAAAAAGTTTACTTAGAGAAGTGTATGAATATCAGAAGTATTGAATTTAGCATGTCAGTGTTTTACCAAATGAGCAAAATGGTAAAAAATGTGAAAGACAAAGTCACTATTGTCATTTCTGGTAGAGCAGTGGTTGTTTACATTTAATGTGTACTGTATTACAACCTGCAGTGATGTTTGGAAAATGGACGGACCATGTGAAGAGCTGGAGACACACAGAGCTGGGAGACAGAATCATGTACATCTCATATGAAGAAATGGTTCAGGTAAAACTCTCACAAGCGAATTATGAGTTTTTGTAAATGGTGATATATTATTAAAAACACAATGTTCCACATTATCTTTGTTGTTTAAATTAAGAACTGCAAGTAACTACTGGTAAACAAGGCAAACCCTGGGGGGCAAGGTGAAAGGTGAGGTCAACGGAACAAGGCAAAGAACAAAAAACCAGGAAGACTAACATTGACAAAAAGGCTGGTACACTTGTCAAAAATAAAATAAGAAGAACTGGCTCAGAGGAAAGGGAACAGACAGACTAGACTTTGTCTTAAGAGTTTCCTTGAAAAAGAGAGTTTGGTCTCAATGACCCTTCTCTGTATAAATTGATAAAATAAACACACAAGGGAAGGAAGGTACAACAGGAAAGGTGACACCAAAAATACTGCACATATGGAAAAATAAACATGACAGAGTGCTCTCTTTGAAAAGTGACAATTTCCCAAACCTTAAATATTTAAAGTTTATTATATTATGAAATATATATTATATCCATATATATTTCCATATGATAATTTGTAATGAGAAAATGTCTGGTATTTTACTGGATAAAGGGCCAAATCACTTATTGTAATTCATGTTCTTAGTAAAATGTCCAGTCTGAGTGACGTCACAGAGACCATCTCTTTGGTGATCTTTCATCATAGAAATCATCCAGAAAAGTCAGAGAATTTCTATCTTGAGATGAAAAATAACAACTGCTGCTTCAAAAAGCCACAATGAAAGTACATGTGTCCATGTGCTTTCCTTCTAGGACCTGCCTGCGTCTCTCAGGCGTTTATCTGGTTTCCTGGGCACTGACCTGAGTGAAGACACCATTCAGAAGGTCACAGAGCATTGCACCTTCAAGACCATGAAGACCAACAACATGTCCAACTTCAGCCTGGTCCCAAAGCAATACATGGACTCTGACAAATCTCCATTCTTCAGGAAAGGTGAGGCTCCATGTGTCCATGATAAACAGCTAGAGGTGTGGCAGAATTTTGATTATATGAACAACTGTTAATTTTCTACTTTTTGCTTGTGCTCATGTACTGATGGCAATTTTTTTTGCTGACTGACTGTAGAGTTGAGTAATTTCTGCAAATTGAAATGTTAAAAAATAAGCATTAACTTAAGTTCCAATGCAGTTTGCTCAGAATTACATTTAAACTGTCTGACTGGATTTAAATACTTACCTGGTTGAGGTCGACATCTTTATTGAGTTATAACCCTTCATGTAAGAGGATTTTCAGTCTCCATAAAACTGCCTGTCTTTACATTTGAATTTCTACTGAACAGTTTCTCACCGGAGATCTGTTGTGTTAATGTGTGTTTCTTGGTGTGTGTCATCTCATGTCAGGTATTGCTGGAGACTGGAAAGAACATTTCAGCTCAGAGCAGCTGGCCCGGTTCACATCAGTCATTTGCAAAGAGATGGAGGGTGAGAGCTTCTCTCTGCCGTGGAGTCTGGACTGAGCCACAGCCAGAGGAGAGACGCAGAGGGAGAAAGAGCCATGTACAGTACATATTTGTCAGAGTAGGAAACTGGTGCTAATTGGGCCAAATGTTTTCAAAGTTAGGCAGACAAGTAAAAAGCTCTTTACTGATGTTTCTACTCTGGTCATCATCCAGCTTCTCAAACAGGATTTAGAATGTGAATTTATGTTAAACCGCCAACAAGGGAATGCTGCTTCAACAGTGATCATTTGGATTCTCCCATCTGTAAATAAGCTTGTTAATGAGCTATTTCGTTATGTTCCTCCTTCTTAATGTGGTTAAAACTAACAACACAACTATTTTTGACTCCTTGCTAGTTTGCAAAATGTGACAATGTAATGTTATGCTTCTATAAGGCACCTGAAGCTCAGCCTGTAGAAACTTTGAATACACTTTCATTAAATTATTATGGCTGACATGCATTTCTTCATCGTCTTAATTTGTATTATTTGCACACTTGCTTTTGCCCTAATACATTTATACTGAAGGACAAGTCATGTCTACACAAAAAAACAACATTCCTCTGGAGACACAGATTTGCAGCCACAACAGCAGTTGCATTTACAAAAGAGCCACTGTGGACGACAGTGAGTGAATTGTACGCGACCTCGAAAGTAACATGATGCAGGCACGCAAAACATGAGGAGCAGACAGTTCACTGCAGGATGAGTCTCACAGGGACAAATAAAAACAGCTCACACTGCCGTTTGCAGATTATCCAAATCAAGTAGGATATTGTTTCCAGGAAGATAAATGGCTGTTGAATCTTTCTAAATGAGCAGCAAACCGTTTTATTCTCCTCCGATATTGGTGTGGCAGGAGAAATCTGAAAGATGTGTAAAAAAACCTGAGCAGAAAGCCCCCAACAGTGGAGAGTAACAGTAAACCTCCTAATTATAGAGAGTCATGAAATGCATGCATTAAACTGTGAGTTTTGTTTTCACTCCCCTCTGTCTGAACAATTGAATTGAACGGATTTCTACGAAATATGGCGGAAGGATGCGGTGTGTCTCATTGAAAAACCCTGTAAAAATGTGCTGTAGATCCAGGATTTTCTTTTCACTTTCTTTAACATTGTGAGATACGGCGTTTTATTGACATTTTCCCTGATTTCCTAGGGACTAATTATTGGATCATGACAAAAGAAAAGTCAGGCACATTTCTGGAGTTTATATTTATGATTGTTAGATTTTTCGTTCCATGGCAAAATATATTTAGTAATTATAGTGCTGATTATTTGTATGAAGCAATGCCCAACACAATATGAGTCTCACTCCCATCATCGCCTCTCATATTTAAACACAGGTATTTGTTTTCAGAAGACAAGCTGTGGCAGGTCGAGTACACGCTTGCTGTCTGGCATGAAACAGCAAACAGCTAATATGAATGTGATGAATCTCGAATGCTGATATGTAGCCTAAAGTGGTACATTTAAAAATATTCAGATTCAGACAACTTTATTAATCCCAAGTAGGGCAATTCATTTGCAGCTTACCCTGTTCACGCTCACACAAGCAACATCGAATATGATACGTGTCAAAAAGCTCACGTCAACAAACGTCACACAAATCCTGACAGTTGGCATCTGTGTACAAGTGAACAGAAAAGACACTTTCACTGACAGCAAAGAAGTCAAATCAATAATGAAGAAGCTCACTTCTGAAATGGATTTGACTCAACCATTAGATGGCAGCCAAACATCACCGGTTCACGCTCAGTATCCAGTTATACATCACCACTACAAATACAGTCAGTCAGCCAAATGAGGAGCATGAAGCTCAGAGACACACTGACAGGTTCATAGACACACTGGAATGTGATCATTACAATAGTAATGAATAATATAATGATCATTTCTGGCACGTTTATATCTTCACTGCAAACAGATGTCTTGTTACAGATCTAAAGGAAAATCCTGGAAGGTTGTTATATTTGACGGTGGCTGCATCTCCCAAAAGAAGTCAAATTTATAATTGAGCATGCAAATCTGAATTAGATAAATAAACTATTGCATCTTTCAACAATCATAACAATTTAGATTTCATGTTGACCTAAAGATTTTATGCATGTAAGTATGCTTTAAAATCTAGTAATCATGACACCATCCCACTGCAATTCTGACAAACTGTAAATGTGTCCACTACTATAATTACATCAGTGAGTAGCAAATGGACAAGTAAAATAAAGAGAGGTAGTGTTATAGAAACTCATCTGACTTCTCAGACCATTACTGTTTTTAGGCATCTTTTCTCTTCAGTTTTATCTTTTCAGGGAAAGAAAAGAAGAACTATTTCACTGGGTGACAGAAACAAAAGTAAAATATCTATAAAATATGGTATTGAACTTTTTTTTTTCATTTCATTTAGCTGACGCTTTTATTCAAAGCGACTTACAATAAGTGCATTCAACCATGAGGGTACAAACCCAGAACAACAAGAATCAAGAAAGTACAATTTCTTCAAAAAAGCAAAACTACAAAGTGCTATAAGCAAGTGCCATTTAAGTGCTACTAAATTGATAGTTTGAAAATTTTATTCAAGGTATAGTCGGAAGAGGTGTGTTTTTAGTTTGCGGCGGAAGATGTGTAAACTTTCTGATGTCCGGATGTCAATGGGGAGCTCATTCCACCATTTAGGAGCCAGGACAGCAAACAGTCGAGATTTTGTTGAGGGGTTAGCTCGCAATGAGGGAGCAACAAGCCGATTGGCAGATGCAGAGCGGAGTGAACGGGCTGGGGTGTAACGTTTGACCATGTCCTGGATGTAGGCTGGACCTGATCCGTTCGCAGCACGGTATGCAAGTACAAGTGTTTTGAAACGGATGCGGGCAGCCACTGGTAACCAGTGAAGGGAGCGGAGGAGCGGAGTAGTGCGAGTGAATTTAGGTTAAAGACCAGTCGTGCTGCTGCATTCTGGATGAGCTGCAGAGGTCGGATGACACTAGCAGGTAGACCTGCCAGGAGGGAGTTACAATAGTCTAGGCGTGAGATGACCAGGGCCTGGACCAGAACCTGCGCTGCCTTCTGAGTGAAAAGGGGGTGTATTCTCCTGATGTTGTGCAGCATGAATCTACAGGAACGTGTTGTTACAGTAATGTTGGCAGTAAGGGAGAGTTGGCTGTCGAGTGTCACACCCAGGTTCCTAGCAGTCTGAGTGGGGGTTAACACAGAGTTGTCAAAGTTAATAGTCAGGTCATGGGTGGGAGAGTCTTTCCCTGGAAGGGAAAGTAGTTCAGGCTTGTCAAGGTTAATTTTCAGGTGGTGTGCAGACATCCACTAAGAGATGTCAGTCAGACAGGCAGAGATTCGTGCTGCTACCTGTGTTTCAGATTGGGGAAAAGAGAGGATTAGTTGGGTGTCATCAGCATAGCTATGGTAGGAAAAGCCATGTGAGTGAATGACAGAGCCGAGAGAGTTGGTGTACAGAGAGAAGAGGAGGGGACCCAGGACGGAACCTTGAGGGACCCCAGTAGTGAGAGGACAAGGTTCAGACCATAGACTGTATATATAGATGGACGTAGGGTCCGTGACGTCACCCGTTGGTTTCTGAAGAGTGAAAATGAGGCTAGTAGTAGGCGTTCACCCGGCGCCATCTTGCCGGTGCTGACTCCTCCTAGTTCCTGGCTAACCAATAAATGGGCAAAGAGGAGGAGCGCGAGTGAAGACTGACAGCTGAGCCACGCCCGCAGAGCTCAACGTTACCTGGTTAGCTCAGGCTAAGGAGCTAGGCTACATGCTAACCGCGGCTGCTAACCGGCTAGCGCTGCGGTGTTGTTGCTTCAGGATGGTCGCGATCTTTACAACAAACTCACTAGAGGTAAGTAACCTTGAAACTACACAACAACAAAACCTATTGCTTTATCTATTATCATAATCATATGCTTACATGCCTCAAGTGGTTTTTAATATGTAATTGTTATAAAAGTGACCGTTTATTTAACACGTGTAATGAGCAGATTGAAGCAAATTAACTACACTACTACAGAGGCGTGTGTTTGGTTGTGACTTGATTTTAATTTTAATAAGTTAATAAGTTAATATCAATACGCTACATGTGTAAGTTGCATGTGATAGTAACTATGTTTCACAAATGTTCTGATACAGGCTGGTATAACCACCATTACTATTGCCACCTTGTTTATTTAGCCTGTTATGGAATTTACAGTGAATTAGACAGTTTAGGTAAGATTATAATCTCCACACACCACTGTTGGTTCTCATATTTATTATATAATTATGTTTTCACACTGAGAGAAGTGGAGAGACTTGATGTGGACTGTTATCAACAGCTCTGTGAGAGATTATCACCTTGAATATTACAGATGAGATAGAAAGACATTTTATCTATTTGTACAATGTTTTATTTCTTTCAGTACATTACATTTCATTTAGCTGATGCTTTTATCCAAAGCGACTTACAATATGTGCATTTAACCATGAGGGTACAAACCCAGAGCCCAGTACATCGGTTCTGTCTGAAATCTGTGGTGCTTCCACCTGCTGAACACAGAATAAACTGTAAGAACCAGTCTTTGCTGGAACATACACAACATAAAACATCCTTTTATAGTGAGTTTCTTCTTTTCATTAGATGAAGCACTGCAGCACCTGATGTCCTCAGCATCCACTGTGGCAGCAGCAACATGGTGGAGATCGGCAGCTTCAGGCTGGTCAACATGAGGACGACCTGCACCAGCTTCATCTGCACAACACGTTTTCCTCCCTTAACTAAAGATGGCCTGCAACTGTTTAGAGTTGGCAGTCATTGCTAAGTGTCATGGATAATAGTTAATTTCTATATTCATTATGGTTGGTTAAAAAAATGAACACTTGTCAGAACAATGTTTATCTTTTACTTTCTGATTTGATACACTTTAGATAAAAACCCAGTGTTTTATTTTTCTTCTTTGCCATAAGAGACAGAACACGGTCAGCACAGCTGTGTCCTTCAGGCTCGTCCGTCCCTAATAAAATGACAGGAAACATAAAAGTATGGCATTATTGTAGAGGAAGTGTTACTTATGAACAAAGTTTGTATCCTTATTTTCTGTGGATATTCAACTATGTATTTGAATATGGTTTTGGATTAAACAGTGCACTACCAAGACAATGAATGTACAGTATGGAGTTCTTCCACATTAATAGTATTGCATATATAATTTAATACATTATGTATTATGTGCAATACTTTGCTTTGATTGTTTGTAAGTTATGAAAACAGGTCTGTACCTGGAGTCAGTGTTGAAGTGATGACTCTCAGTGTTCAGTCTGGTTGGATTCCAGTTGTGTCTCATGTTGGACATCCACAGGTGCAGGCTGTCTGAGTCACCTAGAGGAACATTCAACACAAATACACAGATATGTAAAGTCATACATGTGCCAGGTTAACTCCTTAACAGACTTTTACATGGTAAAAATAAAAGTTTATTACTTCAAAGTTCATCAGATCATAATCATTTCAGCTTAGGAAATAGGTGGTGGACATCAGCCTCAGGTTCTCTATGTGACTGTATTCTAGTAAAGTTACACTTCCTATAATTTATTTATGTGACAAAAAAATACATTATTCTGCATGTCCACTTATTTAACACAATAATTCAGTAAAGTCTGCCTAAGATTAACGATGTAAAAACTGAATGTAGCCGACAGGTTAAGTTTTCACTAACACGTTACAACACATCAACACCAATACTCTGAATAAAGAGCTTTAGGAGACGTAATGCTACTTTAAACAGCTGCTCTTAAAATGCAGATGTGACTTTAAATACTCACGTTTCAGTTGATCACAGTAAATCTGTTTCTGCAGAATAATAATCTGTGTAACGTAGTCAAGTCAAATGGGTTGGCGAGTGTTAAGACTGTAACCCGTGGCATACAATAACACTGTACTTAAACTTGTTCTCATACATAAACCTTTATATATATTACAGTATTCCTTTAGCTTTATTCAACATCACACATACATGAATGCACTGTGCTCATTAAGACACTGTGACCTATGCCTTAGAAAGAAATCAAGCAGCTGCCCCAGCTTCTGAAGGCCAGATAGGAAAGGCGTTGTCTTGTCTGATAAATACGCATGCTTACACACACAGAACATACAGACGATAAAACAGAAACACAATGTTTCTCACTCCAATGAACAAAAACACTGTGTCTGCAAAACTACTGAAGACTCACAAAGCTTCAGAGGGATAAAGGCTTTTTCTTAATACACAAAACTTAACACTGTCAGAATGTGAAGATTTGCCCAGCTACTATCAAAGGAGGGACGAACCTGGGAGCGGCTCCTCATCATTGGTGGATTCCAGTTCCAAGATGCTGGGACCACGCCTCCAACCTACTATTATAAATATTGCACCTGTCATCCGTTGGGGGCGACTCTTGACTACCCCGAGCTACGGACTAAAAGCCGAGGCTGTGCATTGAGTGCCCATAGCTATGCTGTACCTTTTCATTGCTTCTAAATAAATACTTTTTGAACCAAGACCGACCCTTCTCATACCTAAGGATAAAAGAACACGACACGAGTGAAACATCTTTACATAACATTAGATATCTTACGTGGTGGAGCTTATTCTCCAAACACACACAGTCGCCTGTCTCAGTTTAAAAGATTCATCCTCATAAACTCTAAGGCTTCTCTCTGCTGTGTGGACCGGTTCATGTCGGTTCATGTCGGTTCAATAACTCCCGTACGGTCCCGTTAGCATCGCCATTACTGCTGGTATCTTGCCTGCAGGCTAGCGGAGCTAAACTAACCAGCCAGGTACAGAGACACCGATACCTGCTCATCACTACTAACACATAAATAACATACTATACTTTACTTACCACAGCAACGGGAGCGCAGACGTCTTTAACTTCTCCGTCAGGAGAACAAGCCGAACATCAAACCGTATTATTCATCCGATATGTGAGTGAAACCTCTCCACAGACTCAGGTCCTGTTCGGTGACGGGGGTTAGCCTGTTAGCTCAGGTGAAGCCGAGCAGGCAACAGGCTAGGAGCTGGAGTCGCGAGCTAACGGTGACGTCACCTGTCCATCAAGTGATAATTATTCATAATATCAAACCTCTATATAATTTAAACAAGTGAGTTAGAAAAAAATTCACCCCCCTCAGAGTTGTCATGAAGGAAGAACTTAGTGATTGAGACTAAAACTGTTTTTTGAACCAGGCTGTAAACAGCTTTAATTCTGCTCTAAAGTCGGGCTTTTTAACATGGGAGTCAATGGGAATTGACTCCTTCTTGGAGCCAGCCTCAAGTGGCCACCCAGTGAACTGCAGCTTTTTGCACTTCCGTATTGGCCTCATCGCTCAGCCCGGGATGTTGCCCCTTCGTTCAGACACAGATCCTCTCCAAGTTACCCGGTAAGTGCGGTCATTGAGGTAGGATGAGAGCAGGGAGAGAGCAGAGCCTGAGACACCCAGGTCCTGGTGGTTCACTGTGTCAAATGCAGCAGAGAGGTCTAGAAGGATAAGGACAGAGGAGAGAGAGGCTGCTCTAGCAGTGTGAAGTTGCTCAGAGACAGCAAGGAGGGCAGTCTCAGTTGAGTGGCCTGCCTTGAAACCAGACTGGTGAGGGTCAAGAAGGTTATTATGGTGAAGATAGGAGGAGAGTTGATTAAAGCGCGCTCAAGAGTTTTGGAAAGAAAGGGAAGAAGAGAGACAGGTCTGTAGTTATTTACTTCAGACGGGTCGAGGGTGGGTTTCTTCAGGAGAGGATTTACTCTTGCCTCCTTCAGAGAGTTAGGGAAACAGCCAGTTGACAGGGAAGTGTTGATAAGACGGGTGAGAAAAGGAAGAAGGTCAGGAGCGATAGACTGGAGAATGTGAGATGGGATGGGGTCAAGGGGGCAGGTGGTCGGGCGGGCGGAGGTTACCAAGGTAAGAACTTGATTGGGAGACGGGGGTGAAAGAGGAAAGAGAAGGGGATGAAGATGAAGTTGATGGAAATGTAGTTATAGAAGGAGGATTAGAAAATGAGGAGTGTATGTCATCTAACTTAACAAATTACCTCTTTAAAATATACAAAACTGAACAATATGGAGATTTGGTGACCAACCAGTTTCAAGCCGACTAAGCATGTATACCGCTCAGATAAATCCTAAAAAGATTCAACACAAATTGCAAAATCAACTTTTATATCTTATTCGAACAACATGCCAATTTTGCATTATTACTTCTTGTTAACTGGCCCATAGCCTGACGGAGTGAAATAATTATATGATTATTTATAACATATTGTGCATTTTCATACTGAGAATCCTCTTTTCTGTTGGCATAAAATATCAGACCAGGTTGAGCTGGGTCTTTTCACGAATCAGGAGATTTCGTTATCATTTTTATTTATCTCCGTGAACACTTCATTGATTTCTGTTGTTCAGCTCTAGCAGCAGCAACCAACAATTAGGATTGATTTACTTTAAAAGGACCATGATAAATGAATTAATGCTAAATTTAAATTGTGAATTTGTGTGAATTCAATACACTCATTGTGCCTTGTCCTCACACTCTTGATGACAGCACAGCAAATATCAAAGGACATATTTCAATGATCATTCACTAAACTAAAGTACTGTTTATGCACACTCCTTCATCATTGAAGTCTATCCTTAATTTAGGTTGCTATAAATAGTTTTAATTTCAATTTTATATTGGTTAATGTTGTGGACTCCTTTTCATTGTGTTTGTGTGTCCCTCCCATGACTCCATCCCCTGAGCTCTGACACTACATCAATTACATAGTGGCCTTTTGTGCCCGGGGGAGGGTCTGGGTGTGTGTGTGTGTATCTGTGTCGGCAGACGATGTGGTGCCTGCTCCAGGACACCCACTTCGTTGCCGCCTTGTGCCCACTGGTCCTGCCCTGGGCTGCCCACAGGATGCTGGCCTGCTTTGATGCCCTCTTCTCATCAACAGACTGTAGACACACACTTAAATAGCCAATAACTCCTCAGAAGATCCTGTAATCTTTTTAAAGTTTGTTGCATTCAGTCAGCAAACTCTTTCTCTGCCCAGAGCGATGCCCACATGTATGCGATGAAGCTTGATCAGTTGCAGTGTTGGGAATGGGCTGTTTAGGTCCAAGCAGGGAGGGAGGATGATATCTGACATCTTCACCACATTAATCTTGATCTCAGCCTGGGATGTCAAGTGAGTCCCACTCAGTGGTCTGTCCACTGACCTGAGAAAATTGATGTGAGAAGGTTTTATCTTTTCACAGTTTAACCCTGAGTTAACCAAACATACAAGTGTGCACAAAGAATGTTCGGAGTAGTTCCCAGTAGTTCTAAAACTATTGAAGATGCATATAAACTGTTGATTCCCAAATTAATCCACTATCACCTTCACACCTATCTCAGCTATTGTGGTTGTTACAGCTTTGTAGCTGTATTTATTACTGTACAGCAGTGGAAAAAAGCTTATGAACCAACATTTAATTCCATAAGCTCTTTACACACTTATTGACTTCAATCCCCTAAGTACAAATGATTTTTCAGAGATCCATATATTATTTCCAGGGGAGTTGTTGAATACATCAAAAAGCATCTGACAATGTTTAAAATAAAAAATCCTGGATTTGCCCCTTTGTCAAGATCCACACCAAAATATAATGGGCTCTTACTTGGGCTCCTCTGGAAATCTGTTCAGTAGTCTTTGTGTAGTTCTGCGGACAAATCAACCAACCAACCAACCAACCAACCAACCAACCAACCAATCAACCAACAAACCAACCAACCAACCAACAGGTGAAAACATAACCTTGTTGTCGGAGTTAATGACCACATCCTTAGGAATAGGTATGAAAGTCCTAGCTGACCATATAGGTCGCATTATCGCTTTCTTTTTTCTTCCGCCTGGTTTAAAGAAATAATAAGATATTATGAGGAATGCAGTTATATGCTTTCTTGCAAAAGAAAGAAACAATGAAAGAAACAGATACATATGTAGCTACGGCCAGCAGACTGTTGATTAAGACCAACACAGTGACTTAGAACAGGGAGACAACTACTATAGGTTGTGTCTCTTGACTGCGATGTTCCCAGCAAAATATCTGCTCAGCTCGTCACCCCTTTTAAAACTGTGTATAATATCTGGTATCAATCTTCGCATCCAACTCTTGTCAAAAGAGTGACAGTTATTATTTCATCCATTACGTTCCTGTATCATTCACATAGTTAAATTGTCCATGGTTGATGTTCTTGTTGACACATGGCTGGCCCTCCCCAGGGTCATATAGCCAGCTGTAGACACTTGCCGATAGAGCAGTGATAACATACAGTGCAACATCTAAACATCCCCTTCTTCCTCTTTGTTAGACACAGGAAAGTCGTCAGGAGCCCTGATGCACCCTCACCCTTATACCCTTGTGTTATACAGTATTTGGCATTACAATGCAAAATAGTTTGTCTCTCTACATTAGTTTCTCTTATAATACTGTGTTATTTTGATGAAAGCATGAGCAACTTTATGTTTTCTTTATAATTTGTGCACTTATTTGCTATTGATGCTACAGAATATTAACAAACATAAGTAACATTTTAAATATTTCCATAAAATATTTCCATATTTTACTGTTGTTTTCTCTTTAATTCAATTTCTATTATTAAATACATCATGCATTTGTGCAGCATCTATCCATATGATGTGTCTCCCTTCTTCAAACACACCCTTGTCTTTCCAGGACTGCTACAGATTATTCCATGTTTAACTTAAATCAACCAGCTCAAAGCTTTTTAGCCAACTTTGATTATGGACTTTTCTTTTTCTGCCTTGCTTGTTAGACACAGAAAACATATTATGTCTCGATTCGATCTCTTCATCCATCCCACTGCTCGTCGCATACCCATCATCCTCTCTTCTGTTTTCTATGAATGAACCAACACAACTCAGACAGCACATCAACATAAGTTTCCCAAGGACAGTGGATGTATACAGTGATAGATACAGCATCATAAACAGGTAGGTTGCATTTGAAGACATGGGAATATCTTACATTTCTCAAACACACAGACACAGACACACTTTTCAGTCACGCCCCACAGGGTGTCTGCACAGTTCCGGGCCGTGGGGCAATTAGCAGTAATGGCAGGAAGCTAGTTAGTGTTATCTGCTGCGGCGGCGACCTCCACTGGCACTGACGGACCCTGGGCCGGTCACGTAGAGAGAGAGACAGTCAGACACAGAGCCTGGGAGGGAGGAGGGTCAGAAACTCACAGGCACATGGCCTGCGAGGACATTCAGACCAGGTTATTCACCTACTGAGCTCCATGTAGATATAGAAATGAGACTTGAGGGAACCAGGAAATAGTATGTATAGTCCTATGGTGTCTGTTGAGAGTACACATAAATAAACATATATTTGAATTTATTTTAATATTTTTATTTCTTATTCACAATGATCGATGCATATTCTTAATCTATGATCATCAAGACCATAGTTATCAAACAAATTCATTAAGATATTAATTTGTTAAACCACAGTCACATCTTCAAACGCTTCCTCAAGTGTCTTTTCATGTATTTTAGGTAATAACCTAATAAAGATGATGATCGAGCATCCCATGTTTGTGCCACAGCTTTGTCTGCAGGGTGGTTTCTGGCTGCAGATGAGATGTCGCTCTATTGTTTCAGCAGCACGTCTCTCTTCCTGTATGTATAACACTACACATGCCTGGGAGCGGGTGGCTGGGTGGGAGGGATTCAGGGGGAGCGACAGGGATGAGTGGGTAGTGTTAGTGGCGTAGGAGAGTGCAAGAGGATGTGGCCATCAGGGCCCGAAACAGACAAAAAGAAAATAAACAGCAGAAATCCCTGAATGAGGCTCAGACACAACAGTCACGTAGGTTTGACCGACTCCAGGTCACGTCGTCAGACTGGCAGGCGCACTGAGCTGCTAGCCTTCTCTGTGATTACACTGTGATTGTATTTATACAGCATTTATATCAACATCCGGCAGGGTTGTTGTAATACAGCGAGCTGCTCGGGATCTACTATGAATGAATACAAAACTAAGAATGTAGCTTGTGCTTAATGACTTTATATTAAGGTCATTAACCATTTAATTGGATTCATTATAATAATAATATTATTCAATTTTAATATTATAATATTCAATTTTCTTTAATAGTTCAAAAACAATAAGATTTAAGTTTTTTTTCTAAATAAAGAAGATATTTTATGATTGTACAGAATAAAGTAGAGTCAGTTGTGATTTAAAACCCAAAGTATAAATTTAAAAGTCACATTAACATGAGTAAAATACTTAAATACCTCAACATAATCTGGACTATTGTATCATTAATAAATATTGAGTCTGTCTGCCTCTCAACTCTGTTCTGCAAGTTAAGTTTGTTCAGTTCAGAGGCAAAGACACACATGTTCACACATTTTTTCCAAGTTAATTAAGTTAATTAAAGCACTTTGTGGTCAGTGTGATTATTTCTCTTGTCTGTACAGTCTGTACATGGATTCCCTTCTTTTAGCAAAAAAAGCATGGTCATAGTGTATATAGTGGCCTGTTGTTGCTGAGATCATTTTATTTTGGTCAATTAGACCCATCCATTCACCCATCATCTATACCTTTTATCCTCCTGAGGTTCACGGGGGGAGCTGGAGCCGATCCCAGCTGACATTGGGCAAGAGGCAGGTCACAACCAGAACAGGTCACCTCACAGGCTTACATTCGAGAGGGACGAACAACCAGTCACACGCTAGTTAATACCTACAGTCCATTTAGATTTACCAACTAACTGAACCCAAATCATGTCTTTGGACTCTGGGAGGAAGCCGGAGTATAAAGAAAACCCACAGAGACACAGAAAGACCTCAGCAAATCCCTGAGGCTGTGAGGTGACAATGCTAATCCCTGCACCACTAAGATCCAATCCAAGACATTAAAACTGTGCTTAGTTGAGACAGTTTGAGTATTATATGACAATATTTATATCAGATTATTAGACTTAATTGATTCATTGATTTGTTTGGTCATCTACCTTCAACCGTGAACAACACTTTTACTTTGTGTGTGTGTGTGTGTGTGTGTGTGTGTGTGTGTGTGTGTGTGTGTGTGTGTGTGTGTGTGTTTTTGTGTGTGTGAGTGTGTGTTTGTGAGAGAAAGTGTGATGTTAAACAGAGGATTTGCTGTAAGTGCTTAAGAGTGAGGTTTTCCCCTTTCCCCTCATCAGTTCCCCAAGGCAACAATTTAACAAAAGAAAAGGCCTCAGTCAACACCAGATAACTGAGATAAGAACAAATAACTTACAGTAATGCGGCATGGCGAGGATACGTGCTATTTTACCCAACACCGTGTCACTGACCACCAGCCCTGAGTGCTGCTGCCCCACTCTCGCTGACTTCGTACACATAAACATACAAATGTGATGGTTCTTGTTTTGTCTTTATATTTTGGGAATTAAACTTGACAACCAAAAAGGGGGAAAAAAATCTGTCAGCATTTGTGAGTCCTTTTAATGATGAATGAAAAAGCTGCATGTGTTTGGGAAAAAACATCCTTAACGGAAATTCTAGTAAAATATTGTCTGCTGGCAAAGCGCTCGCAGCCTCCTGCATTGTTTGGACGTGGGTTCAGTCACTCATGTGATGGCATGCAAAATAAACTTCAACTCAAATAAACAGAGCTCCATTCTGGTAAAGCACTGTTTGTATTGCTAAGCCGGAATAGGGTCAACAACTTCCTTTTCTTTTCAACCTGTCAACAAAAACTTTAAGTGAAGTTTCCCGCTGTAACAGACGTATGTTACTTATGTAATTTGTTTGTAAATCAGCTGATTCTCAGCGCAGGAGAAGTTTAAATTAATCTCCAATGTACGGGTCTAAATTTATCCACGCGACATATATTGAGGGAAAGTACAGTGAACTTTCAACACTTGAGCACACAGATGCAGAAGCAGCAAACTGTTCCTTTATTTGTCTACCATCTGTCTTCCTACTATTGTTGTCCCTGATTGTATTTTGGATTTCAGTGACGTGCACTAACCCTGACTGAACCCATTTATAGTCTGACTAAATCACGCAGAGTGGCCTCTGAAGCCTGGCTGATGATGGACTGAATGGATAAAGGACCTCATCACTTTACCATTTTTAAAGAAAGATTTTAGTGTAAAACAGCTCTATCTCACTTTATTTTACTGAAAACATTTTGTGTGATTCTAGACTCAGCACCATTGTCAGCTCACTACTGTTTCTCTCAGATGTTTCACATGATGTAAGTGAAGTTATTCAATTTCAACAGTGTGTTTCTGCTGGTTGTAGTTTGATCGAAGCAGTCGAACATCATCAGCACATCTGCAGCTGGATCTGCCAGAGTGGATTTAGCTGTTCTTGATGTTCAGATGAAAGATCTGATGAGAGACACTGAGGATTGTTTAGATTCCTTAGTTTCTTGATGAGAGACATGCCCTCTGACCTTTGATTTTCATTCATCATTCAGGGCATTGAAGTCACTGATGCCTGCAGTAGCCGTGCGGGCAGACAGACGTGAAAGGACCATGTCTATCCCCTGTGTGTGTCCTTTTCCAATCCACTATGAGTTTCCTGTATGGCACAAGAGGCCGGGAAGAGCAACAAATAGTCTGATTCACTCTCATTATAAGCTGGAGGTGCAGGGGTCGGGATCAGTCCTGAATAGACATGACACGGTGAAAGCACACGCAAATATGCTGTACAGGACGACATCGAGGTGCAGTGTTTGTTTATTACTTGTTTATGTGACAACAATGGTTGGCGTACATAGAGGTTTTGATTACCTCAGGGCGTCGCCCTCACTGTCTTTTCAGTGTATAAATATTATCTTGGATAAATATAGCGAGCGGCTGCCTCGCTGTCACTTTCACATTGATAACAGTACACAGAAGAGAGGAGAAGGGAAGTATTCCTTTTGTTTGGAGTCCGGTCTGATGCTATTTTAGAACCTATGTGATTGATGTTACAGACGCGAGCACAAACTACGGCTCTGTGTGCCAGGAATACTGAGTCCACAATACCTAAAACTGTACTGTTACACCACAGTACTCACCAAGATATTCAGACCTTAATGCTGGAAATGAAGTGGTGGACTCATATTAATTAATATCTCATTGTTCAGTTGCTTTATGTAAAATGACAACAATAATAATACAAGAATAATGATTAGAATAATGATTAGAATAATGATAAGTATAATAAAAAAAGATGGCTACAGCAAAGTTTGGCTTTACAGTAAACGTTTACTCAGTGTCAGTCGGTGTAAAACTAGAAGCTCAATATAGATTAAATACCTTGGCCAAGGCCCAATCTCCTTATGGAACCACTTTACGTTTGCTAGATCCACATTTTCATTTGATAGTTTACATGTTTGGATCTCCACCAAACATTCATAAATATCAGTCCCCAGATTCATGAATTCCTCTCTGAAGTGTTATACTCTAATTATTCTTTCAATTATTCTCAGAGAAATCCAAATGTTGAAAAGCACTCTTGCAATGCAAAAAAACTCATAGATTTGCCCTCTGATTCGCATCAAACTTCAGTGGGTTCTTTCCTTACTCCTTATTCCACCACGTTTCATGGTAATCTATCAAAGATTCTATTTTTGCATAATCCTGCTAAATAACAGAAAACCATAAGCCTATAAAGATGACTTTGATTTGTTTGAGGCCAGAACTATATGAAATGTGGGAACAGGGTATATTTGTTATTTAATTACAGTGTTGATTTGTAATAAGTACATTTGACATATTGTGGCTACAATGTAGGATCGAGTGAATGCTGTGCATCAAATACTTTCAATATATAACAAAAAATATATAACAAAAAATTATAAATGATTAAAACATGCCACAATAGTGCAAAGAAAGATAGGTCATTGTGTTTAAAACAGTTCAAACAAACAACAGGCTTGTGAAGAGAGCCCACGTAAGACACACACACACACACACACACACACACACACACACACACACACACACACACACACACACACACACACAGTTTGCATGGCATCGCTCTTTGCCAAAATCAACCATTCTTTCAGCTGGGTGGAGGGCATGCAGTGGTCATTACATACATACGCAGGAACACGTGCACATGTGCAGGATAAGCACAGATTTGTATCTTTGTGTGTGAGCACTAAGTACATCCTGTCTCTTGATGTTGCAGTAATACTTCAGAGTGACGTCATGTTAACTCTGCATTAGGGACCATGACAAGGTTGATAACATGGTCTATTCGTAGGCTATTTCACATTTAAACTTGGGAATGAATGTTTTAAAATGGCACTGACACAGAAGCTGTAGCAGGACTTGAAGTTTATCTGTAGTGATGTATTCCAAAGAAAAACTATGAATCCATGTCTGTGCATCTCTATCCAGCTGTTCAGAAGAGACCAGCGATCATACTTCAGTCACTTGTAAAGGGACAATTTGTCTGTTTTCAGTTTTAGACTAATCAGAATCACCGCAGTTAGAGAGTCACACGGCAAAACCTCAGGGATTTATTAATCCCATTGCGTCACCTCACAAGTTTTGAAATTAACTCAGTTGGGTCCTTACAATATTCCATACATTTAGCATATCTGCTGCATGTAAACACCAGACTAAATGTGGGGATTCATGGCATTTCAACAACCATCCACATTTTTCTTCAGCTCATTTTGAAGCACAGCATCTCACAGGGTGAAATTAAAGCAGAAAAACAGTTAGAAAAATTATTATCGTCACTGAGCATAATGGTGTCTCGTCCTTGCACGTGAAATAGTTCAATGTAGTTCCAGTTACATATACCAATGAGCCAAGCTTGTCTTCAACGTAAAGATACTTGAGAACATGCACACTCACACACACACACTCTCACAGACACACACTCACACACGCACAGTTTTGTTCAGAGTGAGGGTGTGTCCTCTCCAGTCACGAGAGTCTGTCTCTCTCTCCTTCCTGCCTGTCTCGTCGTGATGTCTTCAGCGTGTGTGATACATCCGGATGTATTTGTGTCTGTATTGCATATTACAGTATTACTGTATGTAAATGTAATAAAATGTTATTATAGACAGTGTATTTTATTACTGTAATTGTTTGTGCAAATGCAGATGATGTAGACATATTGTCCGAACACCCTGTCCGACATTAGTCTTTTAGCAAATCACTGTCTCCTCACAGCTGTTCCTGGGGAAAGAAGACCCACCCAAGACTTCAAATGTGAGCTGTTATGTTAACATTGCAACAAAAGCTGATAGAGAGCCAGAGCTTGTTCCATGTAGTGAAAGATCACATCACTGTAAACCCTAAATTCAGTTAAGATGCACCACATTTCACACAGTCATAGATATCAGTTCCCTGTAAATGAGTTTTGTCATCGAGATCCATCAATTATTCCTTGGGAAAATTGGGAAAATGCCCTACGTAATAATGTTAAAGAAAGTAATAGGAGAAATCTGATCCAGATCCACACCCAAATGGATTCTTCTCTAAACAATACTATATCCTTCCACCAATTTTCATGGTAATCCACCCTGTAGTTTTTGCGTAATCTTGCTTACAAGCAAACAGACGGGGTGAAAACATAACCTCCATCGTGGAGGTAATTACTGTTAAACCAAGCCACATCTCTGGCCATGTTTTTCTTAGTGTACAATGGCTTGTGCCTGCATGTAGTTATTGGTGCATATGTAGGAATGTGTCTGAGTCTATTTTAGTATATAAGAATAGTGCAGAGGTTCTGGCATCAACAGTATGTTCTTGTGTTTATTTATTTGCAAAGACAAAGAGAGGAACATTGACTGTTCACTGTGTGTATTTGTCTGCCTATGAGTGTGTGTGTGTGTGTGTGTGCCTGTGTGTGTGTGTGTGGTGTGTGTGTGTGTGTGTGTGTGTGTGTGTGTGTGTGTGTGTGTGTGTGTGTGTGTGTGTGTGTGTGTGTGTGTGTGTGTGTGTGTGTTTACATAAGCTTCATGCTTGTACCGTATCCAAGGATCCTCTCATGGGTGACTTGTAATAAATTGTATCTAAGAATCCTAAGAGACCACAATTCCTATACAGTGAGACAAGTGTAACATGATAATGAACAAAAAATGTCTGGGTGTTTCATATAAGGAGTTTTTTTTCTTTATTAGTAACAAAGTCATTGCTGATCTACAGGTTCAGTCAGTCCTTGTACTATGAAACAGTAATCTTAGCATATCCTTCACATGAGGTTGTACAAATGGTGAAGTTGAAGCACTGTAAACAGGGTATCTGCACAGTGAATATGTTTCAACCAATTATCTTATATAAACGTCCACTTTGACAAATGGAGCCACCTACACCGAACATGCTTGATGGACAGATATTTTTCATTGATTCATTAGCAAACATTGTACAGCAAATATAAACAATATCTAAAGTGTAAAACAAAGTCTAAACATACAAATACTGCTTTCTTTGGCCTGCTGCCCATATTCCTATCAAGTTATTACCCTCCAGAAATATAAACACATTTTCACTTATAGGCCTCAAAAGAGTCAAAAACCAAAAGCAAATGACACACTTTTAAGTTTATAATGGCATTGTTCCAAACTTTCACCCCAACAGTACTCTGCCTCAACTCCACACTGTTCAGGTGTAGCTGCAACTGAATCACTCTCATTATCCACAACATCTTTGTTTTCTAGCTTTGGAGGTGAAGCCACAGCATTGAATATATATCCTTTAAAAAGCTTAGTTGATTATATTTATAGTTAGTAAGGGACTAGTTTATTAAGTAGCGGGCACTTCAGGGGTCAATCAGATTTCAGCTGAGGCCAGTGCATCCCTTGCCCCACCACTGGATTAAGCCCTAAACAGTACAAATATAAAAATACAGCATAAAGCCCTACGATTAACTTATTTCATAGAGGTTCACGGGTGATCAAGGGTGAGATAATTCAAACACAGGAAGAACCTGCAGAAGGAGGCCCACTTTGTCCCTCAGGTTTAGGCCTAGCCGTTCCTGTGTGTGGTAGCCTGTGGCAGACTTAGATTGTTCCACCACTTCTGTGACTTTCAGGCATAGAAACTATGGTTTCTGTCATAAGATGTTTTATTATATTGATTGTTATTTGGGTCTTGGGCATGTCATGACCCTGTGTGGACAGCAGCATCCAGTGAAAACAAGGTTTATAATTGGGCTTTGAAGAGAAAGGCACAGCTCAAACAAATGGGAAAGAAGCAGTGACAGCGTGCGCCCCACCTTATTAATGTTATATTAACAGCCCTCATTTGAAACACTCCATTCTAATGAGCCATAACCTCCTGATAATCAACTGATAGGCGGCCCCCTTGAATCTCTACCCTTTAGTTAGCCTGCTGGGCGGCTGGTGTGGATGCACTGATAGGCTATCAGAGTGGGAGGTGGGAGGGCAGGCTGGCTGTGGGCCAGTAGAGTTATAGGACCCAGAGACGAAACTTGACTGGCGGCGACGGCACAGTACCAAAAGTTATTGTCCTACTTGGAAATTAGATTTCTGTGTCAGTGGTAGTTTCAATCAGTCAGTTATGATCAGGGTAAGGTTAGGTCTAGAATCAGTGAGGTGTAAGGAATGAATGCTTGAACGTCTATGTAATGTCCTGAAAGTGAACAATGACAGCGTGTTAATTACCTAGGTATTCTGCCATATGACTACATTTGGGAATATATATTACGGACAGAAAACAGTAAATTTGGGACATTTTGACTGGTCTTGATAAAACTGTAGATAAAGATGAACAGCATGTCTCAACTTCCTCATCCAGAGTTGACCAAAGTATGCTGGATATGAGCACAGCCATCTTTGCTAAGTCGCAACACTGATAGCGGTCAGGGTGGAAACCATGGTGGCAGGGTCCATCGATGCCAGCACTCGGCCAATCATGAGTCCAGTTTCAGCCATCAATCATGATATTTCACCGCGATTCTTTTGGCCTCAAATAACGAATTAAACTCGAACAACATACATCATTGTGAGGAAGAATTACCTACAGTGACAGATACCATCTTTGAGAAATGACATTTGGCCAGGTACTTTCTAGTTTCATGTCTCATCCCACAAACATAGGAAGGCAGGATTGACCCATACTGCAACCAGCCACAGGGGGTGATTGAGATGCATTGTAGCTTTGCAGGGAGCAGTGATGTCGTCAATTTTCCTATACAATCTATGGTCATGGTAGAAAAAGCAAAGTTATATAACATAATGATGATGTATAAGTGATGAGTAATGACTGTGGTTGATCACATACAAAACCAGGACCTTGCAGCAGCATCACCTATTATGACAATTAAATGGAACTCCTAACATTGTTAATTCACCATTTCACATTATCAGTAATTTCACAATCGTCTGCTGTAAACAATAGATTTTATGCCCTATCCTTGCCAGTTAAAACCATTCGGTCGAAACAGCACTGACTTTAATTAAGTTGCTTTGATTCAGGTCTTTCAAGTTCATTTTGGGTCACAAACACAAACTGTGTTTGGCCTGCAGGATTAGATGCTCTATTTTTACAATCTTGGAGCATTGGCTGTTTTTTCCAGAGCATTGTCTTTGTGATAAAGAACGTGTCACTGAAGGTCACTGATTTCAGCATCCTACACAGGATGCATGTTTTCAGCAAAATTGAATGTGGCGACGCAGTGACTTTGCCAGAGCGTGTTCTGTGTGCTTCAGAAGAATGTGACCCCTTCTCAAACAAGGGAGGAAAAAACGATGGGATGATAGAAATATCTTTTTCTCCATCTTTTCTTCCCCCTTGGGGCAACTTGCTTACCCCTGCTTTCATCCGGTAGTCGAGAGGGAGAGACAGGGGGGAACTGGGGTGAGGAGAAAGAAGAGAGAGAGCAGGGGTGGGGGTGAGGGAAGGGGAGAAAGACAAAGGACAGATTGGGGCAGGAGTGAGCACAGAGAGAACTTCTAAAAGACTAGAGAGGGGGACGGACGTCACTCTTATCATCACCTCCCATTTGTCAGTACATTACTGACAGTTACTCTGTTGGGGTTGGGGTCTCTCTCTCTCTCTCTCTCTCTCTCTCTCTCTCTCTCTCTCTCTCTCTCTCTCTCTCTCTCTCTCTCTCTCTCTCTCTCTTCCCCCGACTTCCTCTCATCTCAGTCATTGTGCTCTATATAACCTCAAACTACGACCCTCTCTATGTATGATGTTATTGATGGTTTTGGTAATAAGCAGGTGCTGTCTGCATCAGCGTGATCCTGAGCTGAAGATACTGGAGGGAGTGCTTTGCTGTGTAGGTAGATTTTTGTTGGTTTAAGATAATAACATCATTCCTATCAGTTGTGCCTTACACAGAAAGCCCAAACATCCAGATTCAACAGCAAAAACAGCAGGTTACAGTTGAAGTCTGTTAACCTGCAGCCAGGTAAAGATAGGCTTGAACCCATCAGCTCTCTTGGGGCTAGCCTCACTGCTGCTGCTGCTGGTGTGTGGCACAGGTAAGATCTGTTGTCATTATTGGGTTTACAATGTTGTAATATTGTGTTTTGATACACGCTGGATGGCTGCAGTATTCAGACTGTTAGGCAAAGAAAACATTTAAGTGTAAGCAGGAAAAACTCAGGAAATAACCAATTTATTACTATTTTTATCCCCAAATATCCCATATATCCAGGATTTGTATAAACAGGGACATTTTTGTTGAAGTAAGCATACACAAAACAATCTTGTAAACAAGTTGAATGTTTCATTGTTAATAAAAGGATGGTCTAGTTTTAGAAATGCACCAACAGCATAATATTTAAAAAATTAGGGAGGATAGGACTTTTACAAAGAAACATATGTAATTTAAGTTTCCAGCTGAAAAATGTATGTACTGTGATTTTTTGAGTAGAACAGTAGTACAAGAATAAGGCAATATCATAGACTCAAATTTGTATTATCTTTTTATTTAATAAATACTTGGTTAACGATTCCCCACATCCTTCTGTAATAGGATGAAGCAGCAGAATGAAAACATAAATTAAATTCCTCTTTCTCTAGATGCAGAGATACAGATCATGCCAACAAGATGATGTGCTGGTTGGAGGAGATACATTACTATTGTGTAAGGTGAGTCACTCTCTTGTTTCAATTGTCTATATGACAGAAACATTTCTGTTTGAACCCAATCACGTCTACTGTCACCTTCCCTCCCCACTCCTTCCTCCTTCCCTCCTTCCTCCTTCCTCCTTCCCTCATATTACTTTCATAGCTGGAGGAAATGAATAACATGGCAGAAGGATGGGAAGACATTGAAGAAAAAAGGTGACAAAGATTGATGAGACCTCCTCTAAGCTGATCATTAAGAATGTTACTATAGAACACAGGCAAATGCCTTGTGTGTGCGAATTCAGGCCGGGACACAACGGCAAGGTCAAGCACAGCTGTTTGTTTATGGTACGTAACAGCTGGCTACACACACACACACACACACACACACACACACACACACACACACACACACACACACACACACACGCTATATTGATGAATTCTCAAATTGTTCAGATCAGAGTATATGAAACAGTCATCTTATGACAAAATTCCATTTACTCCTTGAATTAGTTTGTACATAATGTTGGCACCTAATCTCCTCTACATGCAATCAGGAAGATTCCATCATTTGGAGGCACCACGATACCATGAGTTTCTGGAGGCACAAGCGGGGTGGTGCCGGTACTTTTGGCGACAGCCGGCCAGTGGACATTCAGTGGATTCGGAACATGAAATCCCTTTAAGGTAAACCAGCACCTCCCTGCAGGTTGCGAGGATTATTCCATAGTTACAAAAGCTGTCCATTTTTGTAGCTGCATATTAGATATTAAGATGTGCTTAGTGCTGAGCTGCTGAATATAAATGGCCTGTAATAAACAAAAATTATTTCTATAGATAAAAAAAAAGTTTCCGCTGCCACCACTTCATCAAAATCTTACCTCATTTCCCATTAGTTTTTGTAAAGCATAGATGCAAGATACAAGATGAAGTGGCATTGAAATACAGGAGAAGATTGAACATCGTCTGTATATAAATGTATATATGAAGGGCGCAGTTAGTATCAAGCTGCAGTGTTGATAAGTATTTGTTCTGGCAATTTACAAGTAAACAATTAAAAAACTTACTTATATACCTGTATGGTATAATTCTAATGATGAAAAAGCAAGACAGGTATTCAGTTCCAATCAATATTTTGCATTAACAATGAGGATGAATCAACGTGCATAATGATGAATCAGATGTTGCAAAAAGCATCAGCGACTTTGTGAGTTTTTAATTCTGAATTTGGTTATATTTATATTTTTCTTTTATATTTACCTTTACAAGCAGCCATGGGCCCCATGCCGACTTGGGCCAAGGGTGAATATTTGCTGGTGTGAATTGCAGAAAATGCTGCAGTTTTCCCCGACACCTTGTGCAGTGTTGGCCCAGAGCTGCATTACTGCCAAGTGGCTAAATAAATCAACTAATGCAGGTTGCTGTGCACCAGTTCAATGTTGAATTAGTTAAATGCAAGACACATTAAAAAATAAAAAAATTTAAAAAAGTCACATAGTTTATCTATGAGTGGAATAGTATATTTTATAATATTAACAATATTTGACACCCTTCAGATATTTGCTTCATGCTTTACAAGCTCACTGAATGGTTTGGTTTTTCTGTGAAGATCAGTGTTTGGGCTTTTGTTAATACAGTCCTGCCAAACTGTTCTGTGCTGCTGTCTCTAATGTCAGAGGCGTCTGCGTCGACTGCAATCGCTTACGCTCCATATTGAAAAAGTGAGGAGAGGATGCTGGGACGTCGTGTGTCAGCGCCCAGATCATGGAAGGGGCGAACCATTTACCAGCAGCTCTCTGTCTCTGTTTGTTGTCAGCAGTCACGTTACTTTTTGGGATAAATAGTGTACTTATCAAAGGCCTCAACAGTTGGAACTAGTATTGTCTTTCAGTTTTTTTATATGAATATATATATATATATAATATTTTCATTATATGCTATACTGTCATTCATATTTACAAGATCTTTTCTGGTTCTTACAAAATCTGCTTTTGTGTAACTAACACCTGATGGCACTCAACCATTTAGTGTTTATGGACAGGTAGGTAATAGTGGTTGGGCAATTGTCTTGACAAATGTTGTTTTTAACATGTTATATTATATGTTGTAAAAATGCTTCCATGCATTTATTTTGCACATACTGCATAATATTGGGTGAAAGTAAAATCCCCTCCTGCAGCTCCTCCTAAGTGCATGAGAGAGGGAGGTGAAAGAAAGTAATGGCTGGATCAGAAACCAACGAGTCTTTGCTTTGCAGGTAGATGACACCCAGTAATATCACCTGGACATATGGACCTGGTTCCATCTATCCCATTAGTTATAAAATGTGGACACAGTAGCAGAGATGAACCTTTTTTCACTCTCTCATTTCTTTTAAATAATGCCTAAACATTTTGCTTTGCACTTTCATTGATTCAGTTTTGCTAAGATGTTTTCGTAAATATTTATTCAATGTCTATGTTTCAGTTATTTAATTCAGTGCCCACTGAATCTCTGTATCCCCAATGTAGCAGTAACATCTTATCTCTGAGTCCTCAAATCTGTTTTATGTTCTGTACTTATAACTCGTCTTCTTTTCCAACTTTTTCCTCTCTCTCTATTTTTTGGCTTCTTTCTGCTTTCTCTTATTCACACTTCATATTATTTATTTCCTGTGTCATATTTCTTTCAGATTTTCTAAGAACCTAGAATATCACTCAGTATATTCTTGCTCTTCTTTTCCCATTCCCAGGCCGCTGTCATTAGACCCTTTGCGTCATCAGTTCAGCTCAGACCTGCAGTGATTATTTCTCTGCGAGCTGAGTGACCAGAGTACATCTGCACCGCAGCCAACAAGATAGGGAGAGGACGTGCAACCATCATGCTTCATGTTTTGGTTGATTTTCAGATCTTCCACTGTGACTAGTTGTACTATAGTGACCCCCTTGTAAATGTGCATGAGAATCTCTTGGTTAATTGCTCAATTGAAATGTTTTAATTTCAGAGCCCCAGTGTTTGTGTCAGCAGTGCAGCAGAGCGTGTCAGGGGGCAGGCGTGCGTCTGTGTCCTGTAACGTCTCTGGACATCCTCAGCCCGAGCTACACTGGCTCAACAAGAACAATGGACAGACACTGGTAAAGTGCATGGACATGTACACACATAAGGCACGACTAATTCATAGAATATAATACATATTTTGCTTGATTAATATGATTACCAATGCTATTTATGGCTCAATAAAGGTATCTTATCACTGTAGTGGCTAAATTAACTGCTGTGAGTGTTTGCATTTACAGCTAAACCTTTATGTGATGACAATATTTCTAATATGTAATTTTCTTGTTTTCTTCGTCTTCTGTCAGGACTGGAAGCTTCTGGTCGTATCCATGTAGTAGACGGTGTGTTGTGATAGATGACATATGATGCCCTCTGATGGTGGACGTATTCTTGCATGTGATCAGCATATCTAGGAATGCATCCAGAGATGTTAAAATATACAGTAAGAGTTCATGTTTGGCTTTGAATTTCATTAATAAAAAGGGAGTTAAGTGGCAGAAGGTAGAAGCTAAACCATGCTTGGCACACTCTGCCACTGACATACATACTTTATGTTTGTATGCATTTTATAACTTTACTTGCTAGCCCTAAATCCTCCTCCTCCTCCTGACCACAGCCAGCCGGTCTCCCTCACTACCTGTCGGTCTCGCTGGCCTACCTCAGTCTTCTTCTCCCTCAAGACTCTACCCATCAGTGGAGGAATGCCAATCACAAGTTTGCCTTGCAGTGGGGCAGAGCTCAGCAGAAAGTGGAGCAGTCACACTACCAGCCAGGTAGAACATCTGCTCTTTGTAAAGGCTTAGCAGGTGCATGCACAATGATTTCCTGAAGACAAAATCAGTTCAATCTATTATATGTTTGATTCCTTCCATAGATCCCCTAGCTGTCACCTTACTCAAGCCTTATACATTTTGTGCAGTGCGTTTAGCTGCCTTGAATACCTTGGGACTAGGACAGTTCTCTGACCCAAACAGCGGGTGCTTTGCACCCAGGGAATACGTAAATTGTGACATATACTTCAACACACTGGCAGCAAACACGTGACAACGTCAATCCACTTTTATGGACTTTCTATGTGGTGCATATGTGTGTAAATATACATTTGACTGAATTTATGATGCATGTAATATTACATTCCAATTAACTTATGTGGTCTAAATATCTCACAAGCAAGGGTTTTTCCTCCTCATCTGCTATCACTTAATTTTTCTTCTTTATCTCTCATGCAATCCTCATGTAACATTTCTCATAAACATCATCATCTGCTGCCTGATGTTTACTCATACTGTGGTGACACCATGTAATCTACTGTCATTCATCCTCAGGAGGTAAGTGCTCTCAGGGTCCAATTTTTATACTATGAAATAATAAACTCCCACTTTAGATTAATCATTGTAACTAGTGATGAATATAAATTTGTGTCCATGAGTTCTTTCCTCTGTCCTCCTGCCTGTAGGTGAACCCGACAGTCAGTTTTGTCATCAATGAGATTAAAGTAGAAGGGCAACACCTTCTCTACCCCTCACCCAAAGCAGATGAAACCTGATGGCGGAGTCTGCCTCTGCTGCACTTCATCATTCGGTACAAACATTAAATTCCTGATCTCTTTCTCTTCACTTTAGTCTTTGATTCTGGCTGTCATCCTCCCTCTCCTCCTCTGTCTGTAAGGATAAAGAAAGGGGCTGAGTGGAAAGAGATGCAGCTGCCGTCACACCACTGACACCGTCTCCCTTAAAGAGCCATGTCTTTTGGCTCAGACTACAATTGGAGGTCATGGTGAATAATAATGGTTTTCACTATTCCTGCCACATTGAACTTCACCATCGCGGAAGAAAGCCTCGTATGTGGCCTCTATGTCCTTCACCACACTTTAACATTTGAATGTGTCAAACTCTGATTTACCTTAATCAACTGAGAATGTTAATATACTATATAGATAATACATGTGTTATGACATGAAATATCCATCAATTACAATAACAAATGCATGCATACCACATGAAGATGGTTGCCGCAAAACCATCTGACCTTGTCATCTCTCCTCCGGCCATTAGCCGTTACCATGACCAAAGGCAGCGTGGTTGGCATCGTCATGGTGATCTTCTTGCTGGTGTTTCTGGTGGTAGACGCCACCTGCTGCTACAGAAACCGCTGCGGCCTCCTCATGACCATCGCTGTGAAACTCTTTGGACAGAAAGTTCCAGGCCTCAAAATGCTGGAGGAAGGATCGGGAGCACTAACGGGTGGCAGGAGTGGTGAGAGGTTTGGAGAAGACTTTGGGGACTGTGTGATACTGTGTGTTTGAAACATTATGTAACATGTTGTGTCCTGGCTGCAGGCAGTGTCAGAAGATTATATCCCATAGAGCAGTGCCTCTCTGCAACAGTAGGTTCAGATAACATCACCTATGGGAGAAGGCAGGCATACAGGAGTACACTGGTATCATAAACAAATGTTTATCATAGTACAGCAAATAAAACATTTGAAACAAAAGTAAGTCTTGTGATAACAATCACTTCATCTTATCTTTTTGTCAGAAATGCATCGAGACAGAAAGGACATGACAAGTGTAAATTGACAGTATCTATATAGAGCTTGGCTTATCAACCACTCAAAGAAATCGCATTCACCCATATTCATGTGTGCTGGCTATCACACTATCGCTGTTTGTCAGGGAAAACTTTAGGTTCAGTATCTTGGCAGGAACTGCAGACAAAGACAGCTGGGTATCAAACCCGCGACCTTTTGAGTTAGTGGACGACCAGCGCTTCTACCTCTAGGCCACAGCTGCTTTGGTAGAATTACACAACTAAAATACAAATTACAAATACATTGCTTTCCAGTTTTCAGTTGTACATTTGATGTGGGCTTCTCTTTGCATCTAAGTAATATTAGCCTCTTTTGTGTAGACACTTGCTCACTTAAAAAGGAATGTGCCATCATCCAACCATAATGCACAGTCTCAGCCTCTCTGACTGCAATCCAACCCACAAACAAACTATTGCTTCTAACTTTGCCACATGTGCCTGAGAGACAGTCTCCAGTGGCTCCACCAGTGTTAGGCTGAGGAACATTATTCTGTCTTGTGGCATTGCTTCATTCAAGACACTCCTAGGAGGTCAAATCCACAGCAGAGTCATTTTCACAAGTCTATTTGAAATGAGATTTTTTTTTTAACTTCCTTTTCAAGAAAGTTGTATTGTTTAGTCTCGTAGTTCACTGATGGAATGTTTCTCCTCTGAAGACATCCAGATAGAAACCAGTCACTGCTGACGCATGAGGCGAAAGTGGTGAAACAATGAACATGAGCGTGAGCGTGTGAAATGGCTGTACAGCACAAGCAACCACTGACTCAGAACACTAAGTCGCCCGCTACATTGGATACTACTGCCGTAGGAAGAGTCAAGCGTCCTGATCACACGCCAGAATATAGTCTTTTACGAAAACTCTGAGCGTCTCCCTCCAAAACCGCCAAGGGCAGGAGGCAGTTTCATTTTAAGTATATTTTGAGTTTTCTGTCTGCTCTGATGAGTTAAGCTAAACAGATGCAGAATCTGTGTTTTACAGGGTAAAATAAGTCATTTGCTTTTGTAATTTCTTTGCTAAATATTCTTAAAGACACAAAATGTTTACCTTCTGCATTTGAATGTTGTGAGCAGACACAAGGTCTCCTGTCATATTCTCTTTCTTTAACCCCAAGTGTTTCCAGAGTGTAAAACCACTTTTTAAAAATCCCCAAAATATTTTTATTTACTGTTTTTGTTGCTCTTAACATTGCATTTGGCTGCTGCTTTTTAGTTATGTTATATATATGTATATACATTTGTATAATGTTTTAGAAAATGTATTCTCATTTAAACCAATATTATTAAAACACATTTAAAGGCCCTTCAAGCAGAACTTAAACTAACTTGATATTTATTATTTTAAAGCCATGCATGAGAGATATCAACAAAGGCTTTGGATTTTAAGTTTTTGTAGATATGGTTTCTGCTATTACAGGCTCTTTTGAAAAATACTTTTGATCATGTTAGCCTACTTTAATGACCTGTAATCAAAACACTTTACTATGAAAAAACATTTAAGTACCTGTAATAATAACAAACAAAGTGGATAGTTATACTCTCCTAATTATACCTATAATTCACAATATTCAAACATAAAAATAAATGAACATTTTCAAGTCTAATATTTAATTTGGCTGCAGCTTTTTGCCTGTTTGCAAGATGACTGACACATCAACAAGAGTTTCTTATTCTGTTGTATTGTATTGAACACTGTACATGGTTGTATATACATCTTTGTATTTGATAATAAATGGACTGTATGTAAAACAGCTTCATCTCTGTTTTTATTAGCATTTCCATCATACAGTGAAATCATTATGATTGGACACAAAATGTGTTGGTGTTTTTATTGTTCATGCTTTTAATATAATAATTATCTCCACCCAAAAGCCGGATGTTTGTTTGCATTTTTGCAAAGTACCAAACATTAAATTCTTTTTGGAGGACTGAAGGCTCTGACCCGGAAAAGAAACCAATCCATTTTGGAGTGACACGACATGATTCTTGAAAAAAAATGATCTTTTATTTTGCTGATAAAATTAAAAGAGACCTGCGACATACCACTGTCCAAGCAGCCACCTGATCTCAGCACCACAGTCGTACTGACACAAGGCAACCAGCACTGAACATCACACACACAGTGTGACTGCACTTTATTCTTTGGGTGACCGGAAACAACAGAAAATAGTTTCCCTCATTTGTTTCCAAAGTTGCAAACTTTCCACCCATCAAAACCAATTTAGCTCGGCCCGGTTTCTGCCTCTTCTCGACAAAGATAAAGCGCTTATAATTACATCTATTGTAACCATTCATTCATAGATTGATTGCAAATTACACTTCACTGAACATCATGTTCAAGAAAGACAAAATTGTAACTCTCCTTTTTTTTCTGCTGTATCTTTTTCTCCTTATTCTGGTGTCACGGATGCTGTCCTGTTACTGCTACAGAATCCCAGATGTTTGATGATTCTCTGTAGTTGTCAAAATTCAAATTTGTAACTCTCATTAGATAAGCTTTGGAACAACAACAACCTTAAGTATTCTAAGCCAAAAGACAAAACTGGATTTGTGATTTAAAGTCATAATGGATTAGCACCATGCAGGAAGGAGTATGACCAAACAATCATCTCTCACAGTGAGAATGGTCTTGGTACTGCAGCTGCTGGTGTATAGAACATGTAAGGTGTGCTCATCATTAAGATTTTAGCTGACAGTGTTGTAATTATAATGTATCTAATATACACCACATGGCTGAAATTTTTGAATACTGAGCAGATCATTCCTGGAACAACGTTGGTCTGTGAGCAATGAATTCCCTCAAGAAATAACTGATGCTTAACTCCTTTTTGTTTCCATGTCTGAGTACACTGGTTTCAGTTGGTCTTTTCCTGTTTAAACACTTAAGAACAAAAGTGCTGAACAGCAGTAAATCCGCAAACCATGTGATTTATTTGGCAACATCAGGTAAAGAAAACAACGAGCAAAAACAGGGATTTAAGACAAGAATCTGACCAGTTCCAGATGCAAAGCTGTGCAATGATGACTTTGATGACTTTTATGATCTCAAAGTCCTTGTGTGTTGTGTTGTGGTTATTTGTTGATTGTTAATGGCACACAGATGCAGAAGCAGCAACCTGTTCCTGTCTACCATCTGTCTTCCTACTATTGTTGTTCCTGATTTTTGGATTTCAGTGACGTGCACTCACCCTGACTTTACTCAGTGTCAGTCGGTGTAAAACTAGAAGCTCAATATAGATTAAAGACCTTGGCCAAGGCCCAATCTCCTTATGGAACCACATTTAAGTTTGCTAGATCCACATTATCATTTGGGGACATTATCATGTCCCCACATGATATGCACACTCACACACACACACTCACACACGCACAGTTTCGTTCAGAGTGAGGGTGTGTCCTCTCCAGTCACGAGAGTCTGTCTCTCTCTCCTTCCTGCCTGTCTCGTCGTGATGTCTTCAGCGTGTGTGATACATCCGGATGTATTTGTGTCTGTATTGCATATTACAGTATTACTGTATGTAAATGTAATAAAATGTTATTATAGACAGTGTATTTTATTACTGTAATTGTTTGTGCAAATGCAGATGATGTAGACATATTGTCCGAACACCCTGTCCGACATTAGTCTTTTAGCAAATCACTGTCTCCTCACAGCTGTTCCTGGGGAAAGAAGACCCACCCAAGACTTCAAATGTGAGCTGTTATGTTAACATTGCAACAAAAGCTGATAGAGAGCCAGAGCTTGTTCCATGTAGTGAAAGATCACATCACTGTAAACCCTAAATTCAGTTAAGATGCACCACATTTCACACAGTCATAGATATCAGTTCCCTGTAAATGAGTTTTGTCATCGAGATCCATCAATTATTCCTTGGGAAAATTGGGAAAATGCCCTACGTAATAATGTTAAAGAAAGTAATAGGAGAAATCTGATCCAGATCCACACCCAAATGGATTCTTCTCTAAACAATACTATATCCTTCCACCAATTTTCATGGTAATCCACCCTGTAGTTTTTGCGTAATCTTGCTTACAAGCAAACAGACAGGGTGAAAACATAACCTCCATCGTGGAGGTAATTACTGTTAAACCAAGCCACATCTCTGGCCATGTTTTTCTTAGTGTACAATGGCTTGTGCCTGCATGTAGTTATTGGTGCATATGTAGGAAGGTGTCTGAGTCTATTTTAGTATAGAAGAATAGTGCAGAGGTTCTGGCATCAACAGTATGTTCTTGTGTTTATTTATTTGCAAAGACAAAGAGAGGAACATTGACTGTTCACTGTGTGTATTTGTCTGCCTATGAGTGTGTGTGTGTGTGTGTGTGTGTGTGTGTGTGTGTGTGTGTGTGTGTGTGTGTGTGTGTGTGTGTGTGTGTGTGTGTGTGTGTGTGTGTTTACATAAGCTTCATGCTTGTAGGATCCTCTCATGGGTGACTTGTAATAAATTGTATCTAAGAATCCTAAGAGACCACAATTCCTCTACAGTGAGACAAGTGTAACATGATAATGAACAAAAAATGTCTGGGTGTTTCATATAAGGAGTTTTTTTTCTTTATTAGTAACAAAGTCATTGCTGATCTACAGGTTCAGTCAGTCCTTGTACTATGAAACAGTAATCTTAGCATATCCTTCACATGAGGTTGTACAAATGGTGAAGTTGAAGCACTGTAAACAGGGTATCTGCACAGTGAATATGTTTCAACCAATTATCTTATGTTGGGCCATGGTTCTTTGTGAAACCACACTTCGGCCTACATGTTCAGTCAAGAGCCTGAAGCCGCATGTTCCTCCAAGACTCAGTCTCCCAGGGGGCACAGAGGGTGAAACCCCCCCCCAGGGACACAGGTTTCAACTCCCATTGGTCACTCTGGACCCCATGACCTGTGAGGTCACCGGGCCAATATAAAGCCAGGTTGATCCAACTCTTCTCTTCTCTTTCTACACTCCCTCAACGGAGAGAAGGCTGTCGAGCCTCGTCCTGCCTCTTCCTACGATCCTTCCACAGGAGGGAAGGCTGTGGAGCCTCTTCTCCAGCTCACATCTTCTCTTCCCATCCAACTCTTCGAGAGGAGCACAAAGGTGCAGCTTCCAGCTCATCTCACCAAGGAAACCTCCTCGCCCTCCAAGCTCTACCAACGTCCTAGCAGCGACTCGATGTCCTGCTTGCAAACTTCAGCCAGCAACTGAGCTACACCGCTCAACCGAAACCAGCAAGACGACACAAAACTGCGAACTGCACAGCAACTTCCTTTTTCCCCTTTCCACGGACTGGTAACACAACTGGGCTTAATAATTATACTAGGCTAAGCAAGACTGTTTATTCGATTCTGTGTGAGGTTTATAAGTTTGATTTGTGGTGTTGTGATATTTTGGGTACAAGTTATTGAGAAAGTAATGTTAGTCTGTTATGCTCTTCACAGTCTTTTGTTGCATCCAATCTAGTAACTTCCTCTAATTTGGCACACACACAGACACACGCATAACTCTTCACCTCATTATCTCTACAGGTCGTAAACATTCCAATAGGTGGGGGAAGGGTGTTATCTCAGCAATTAGACCGTTAGTAATTTGTGTTTTTATACTTTATTATATTCATAATAAATGTTTTTCTTTCACAAATGTTTTTCCATTAATGTTGCATAAGTGAATTTCGCCAACCTCTACAACCTCTGTCAAGAACCCCATATCTTTCAACTTAGCTAACTATCTATATGGTAATTTTGGTTATAGTTATTAATTTAATTGTTAATCAGAGTTCCAAATTTGTAGTTAGAACCTTAAACAATGAGACTTAATCAATAAATTGGCTATCTTTTCCCTTCCTTTGAAGGGTGGTGCCCCCGAGGTAACTTTAATCAATTAAAGTTATTATTTAATATTAATAATCAAATATTAATATTTAATATTTTTATCTTGACAACCAAATTTATTGAATGCCGAAAGGCACACCATTTTATGGTATCACGTTTGATGCATTATGGCACAACATTAATGGCGTCCCTGGGTGGGCAGAGTACAGTTGGCAAAAATTAATAATTATGTAACATTAATTTGTTTATTTTTTATTTTTTTTGTAATAATTTTTTCCAACATTAATGGCGTCCCTGGGTGGACAGAGTACAGTTGGCAAAAATTCATAATTATGCAACATTAATTGTTTTTTCCTCTTCCATTTTTGGCTAACATAAATGGTGCCCCCGCGTGAGGCAGAGTACAGTTGAAAAAATTAATAATTATGCAATATTAATTTGTTTTCATTTTCGGCAAACGCCAGAAATAAGTGGAATTTTGAATTTTCAGTCAAGCCAAAGGTTTGAATTCAATTCCACTAGTCTACCACCGGAGTAGACATTCAACTGTATTTACAAACAAGTGCATTGTGGTGAAATTTAATTTATTCATAAATTAAATGTTTATTAATAATTAATTATTCATAACTACCATTTTAAGTCCTCATAGTGTTACACTAAAAGATTGCTATCGTTGCTAATAACTCCAGTTGAATATTCGTTGTTGAAATTTTAAGAATTTCTTTTAACCTTTGAATATCACATATTCAATGTTAACTGGTCAAGCTGTGAAATTTCCTGTAACTGTTAAGTGCTTTTGAATTATGACATAGCGCGCCACCGGCCCTATTTAACAGAGCTTGTACCTGGCTGTTACTGCCAAGCATATCAGCCCATGTTGGATAAGAGAACCTGAGAAAGAGCCACAGCGTGCTTCCAGCCCTGTGAATTTATAGAACCCCTAACTGTTACTGCCCTGCATATCAGTTAGTGATTAAAAGTTTGGTGAACTGTTTAACCCACCATAGTTTTGGTTAGGCTAGTGTACGAACAAATCCACACTACAAGGTGTCTGCCAGTGCAACACCAAAGCCAACCACACTGCTTTTTGATTTATAAACTTGTAAATCTAATTTTCAATTTCAGAACCAACAATGGAGAACCCCTGTGTAGAACAATTTGTTTCTTCCATAGCACAGAGCCTGACCCCTGGCTATCCTGAATTCATCAGCAAGTTGAACTTCAGTGAGTGTAATAAAGAAATAGATTCACTACTTAACGACAGGTGTGATGCACAAACAGCATCAAAGGGTCCATTGTTGAGATGCATGATTTTAAATTTCCACAGGCAAATCAACCTTGCCTGTCAGAGCAAAGCAGCTGTGGAACAGGAGGTAAATGCCCTAAGAGCGCAAAATGCTCTTCTCTTCCAAGAGGTTCAAACTGCTAGTAAGAAAGCCCTGCACTATTTAGAAGACCTGCACTCAGCAGAGTCAGATCTCATTTCACACAAGGAGGAACTGTTAAAACTTAGATTAGAAGGCCCGGCCTCACATCAGTTTTTGAACCAATGCGATTCTGGTTATTCCGATTCACACTCCTCCGATAGGGTACGGTTAACTCCCTCTTCACTCCCAAGATGGGACAGAATCCCATCCGACCCAAAGTCTTTGGGAATTAAGTCACCTCCTGATCCTCCACTGACAGGAAGAGGTAACAGCTTCCTAACTTCCCATCTCCCTGACTCTGATACTGACATTGATGACATATGTAGTTTATCTTCAAGAACACATTGTGCCTCATATTCTTCTCATCCACGGATGCATGCCCCTTTTTTCCGTGCACAACTCTCCAAAGGGGGGACTTCAACATTTCAAGATGTTTTAGCACCTCCCCCTCAACCAGAGAGACCTGTAGCAGGTGATGCACGTGCCCGGACCTCACAGTGTCCGCGCTTTGATTTGCTTGAGTTTCTAGCTAAAGATATTGAACAATTTGATCCAGACAACTGTGATAACAACATTGATAATTACTTTAGAGAACTAGATCTCAGCTTAAGTGATGTGCCAAATGCAACAGAAAGAGAGAAGGTTAGACTTGTGTTAAAAACCAGCTCTACAGCTGTTCACAAGTTTATTCAGTCACTTCCTTCCAGTGTCACAAGTAACTACACAGAGCTCCGTCAAGCACTAGTCGAGGAATTCTCTTCTACTGCTGACGAGATAACATCCATTGTTACAGCATCCCAAATTAAACATTCACGTCGCGAAAATCCCAAAGATTATTTTCGACGTTTGAGGCATGTTTATTTTCAGGGAAAGAACGCACCAGGCCTAGAAGAAAATCCCACCTTCAAGTCCATGTTCTTACGTAACTTACATCCATGTATACGCACACATGTTGTACTGATGACACAGCAAGGAAAACCTTCAATGCAGCAGATCAGGAAGATGTCACAGGCTTGGGAAACCGTTATCACTTTCAAGGCTACAGTAGGTGCAACCGAGCCCGCCAAAATAAACAGCACGGTGCCAATTCATCCGCTACCTCAAAACGTCACCTCAAAACAAAACGAAGGGGGTGACAACAGGCAGCGTAGGGACACAGAGCGTATCCGCCATGTCCACCAGCTTCCCAGAGATAGGCATTCCCACAGTAGAAGCTGTAGGAAGCCATACTCTGACATTCTGGCTCAGACAACTGACCACTACTCAGAAGATGACGACAGCATCTCTGAGTACAGTTTAAAATATGGTTATGACCGAGCACACAGTGACAGCGCCTCTGAAGTCCTCCTGGACTCTGGCCCCCCAGAGTGTTACGGCCCTGAGCCACGACACAGGCGATCCAGAGCTCGCTCCTCACGGCCATAACCAACACAGTTAACCCCTGTACTGACAGTAGGTGTTAAGTTTCTTGCAGTTAATAGGAAAAATGTTTTGTTAGCAACAGCAGCAAACTTCAAAACCTAAATTCTGATTGAACTTATATACCACTGCCAACTTTGTAAATATGTTTGGATCGACTACTTTTCATTTCATAATAATGAAGTCCATACCACACATGTTAGGACATTAGCATATTATGACAGAAACAATGATACAGTCATTTGGATCTTGAGACTTTGAAAAATTATGACAACCTTCCGCAGGAAAACCTGTTGAAGATTAAAATTGTTAAGTCTAACAGATCAGACTGAGTACTACATTGAGTAGGATTCCATGAGTGAACAAAACTCTTGGATATTCCTAAAATGACCTTATCATTGTACGTGCCACTCTCTCTGCATCTTATCTTACAATTTACAATGTCTTATTTTTTCCTTTTTCTCCCTAACCTAGTGAAGAGCACAGGTTATTCATATTGTACTGTCATTGTAATCTGAATTATTTGTCTAATTTGAATCTTGCTTAGCCAAACTAGATAGTATACACAAATGCCCAGATGTTACAATCCAAATGAACTGACAATTGACTTTTCCAGCTTTGGACTAAACATGTTCAAGTTCGCCCTCAGGAACCCACGTCAGGTGCGATCCTGAGAACGAAGGGGGGATGTTGGGCCATGGTTCTTTGTGAAACCACACTTCGGCCTACATGTTCAGTCAAGAGCCTGAAGCCGCATGTTCCTCCAAGACTCAGTCTCCCAGGGGGCACAGAGGGTGAAACCCCCCCAGGGACACAGGTTTCAACTCCCATTGGTCACTCTGGACCCCATGACCTGTGAGGTCACTGGGCCAATATAAAGCCAGGTTGATCCAACTCTTCTGCTCTTTCTAAACTCCCTCCAAGGAGAGAAGGCTATCGAGCCAGGTCTCTCTTTCTAAACTCCCTCAACGGAGAGAAGGCTGTCGAGCCTCGTCCTGCCTCTTCCTACGATCCTTCCACAGGAGGGAAGGCTGTGGAGCCTCTTCTCCAGCTCACATCTTCTCTTCCCATCCAACTCTTCGAGAGGAGCACAAAGGTGCAGCTTCCAGCTCATCTCACCAAGGAAACCTCCTCGCCCTCCAAGCTCTACCAACGTCCTAGCAGCGACTCGATGTCCTGCTTGCAAACTTCAGCCAGCAACTGAGCTACACCGCTCAACCGAAACCAGCAAGACGACACAAAACTGCGAACTGCACAGCAACTTCCTTTTTCCCCTTTCCACGGACTGGTAACACAACTGGGCTTAATAATTATACTAGGCTAAGCAAGACTGTTTATTCGATTCTGTGTGAGGTTTATAAGTTTGATTTGTGGTGTTGTGATATTTTGGGTACAAGTTATTGAGAAAGTAATGTTAGTCTGTTATGCTCTTCACAGTCTTTTGTTGCATCCAATCTAGTAACTTCCTCTAATTTGGCACACACACAGACACACGCATAACTCTTCACCTCATTATCTCTACAGGTCGTAAACATTCCAATAGGTGGGGGACGGGTGTTATCTCTTTGGCCAGCGACCATCTTGAAAGCACGCTGACTCACACAGACACACACACATGTATACACACATACCTATCTTTGTTTAGCAATTAGACCGTTAGTAATTTGTGTTTTTATACTTTATTATATTCATAATAAATGTTTTTCTTTCACAAATGTTTTTCCATTAATGTTGCATAAGTGAATTTCGCCAACCTCTACAACCTCTGTCAAGAACCCCATATCTTTCAACTTAGCTAACTATCTATATGGTAATTTTGGTTATAGTTATTAATTTAATTGTTAATCAGAGTTCCAAATTTGTAGTTAGAACCTTAAACAATGAGACTTAATCAATAAATTGGCTATCTTTTCCCTTCCTTTGAAGGGTGGTGCCCCCGAGGTAACTTTAATCAATTAAAGTTATTATTTAATATTAATAATCAAATATTAATATTTAATATTTTTATCTTGACAACCAAATTTATTGAATGCCGAAAGGCACACCATTTTATGGTATCACGTTTGATGCATTATGGCACAACACTTATATAAATGTCCACTTTGACAAATGGAGCCACCTACACCGAACATGCTTGATGGATAGATATTTTCATAGATTCACTATCAAACATTGTACAGCAAATATAAACAATATCTAAAGCTTAAAACAAAGTCTAAACATACAAATACTGCTTTCTTTGGCCTGCTGCCCATATTCCTATCTAATTTAGCCACCCTCCAGAAATATACATAGAAAAACACATTTTCACTTATAGGCCTCAAAAAGAGTCAAAAACCAAAAGCAAATGACACACTTTTAAGTTTATAATGGCATTGTTCCAAACTTTCACCCCAACAATGCTCACACTCAACTCACACTGTTCAGGTGTAGCTGCAACTGAATCACTCTCATTGTCCACAACATCACTGTTTTCCATAGCTTTGAGTGAAGCCACACAACATTGAATATATATCTTTAAAAAAGCTTAGATTGATTATATTTATAGTTAGTAAGGGACTAGTTTATTAAAGTAGCGTGGCACTTCAGGGGTCAATCAGATTTCAGCTGAGGCCAGTGCATCCCTTGCCCCACCACTGGATTCGCCCCTAAACAGGCCACAAATATAAAATACAGCATAAAGCTACGATTAACTTATTTCATGAGGTTCACGGGGTGATCCAAGGGTGAGATAATTCAAGCACAGGAAGAACCTGCCGGGAAAGGCCCCCGCTGACCCTCAGGTTTGACCCTAGCCCGTTCCTGCTGTGTGGTAACTGTGTGAACCGTTGTTCCACCACTTCTGTGACTCCAAGAGACATAGAAACTATGGTTTCTGTCATAAGATGTTTTATTATATTGATTGTTGTTGGGTCTTGGACATGTCATGACCCTGTGTGGACAGCAGCATCAGTGAAAACAAGGGTTTTTATAATTAGTAGACTTTAGAAGAGAAAGGCACAGCTCAAACAAATGGGAAAGAAGCAGTAGGCAGCGTGCGCCCACCCTTGTTAATGGCCCTTGTTAACAGCCCTCATTTTGAGCACACTCCATTCTAATGAGCCATAATAGCACCTCCTGATAATCAACCTGATAGGCGGCCCCCTTCGGGCTCTCTACCCTTTGATTGGCCTGCTGGACGCTGGTGTGGATGCACTGATAGGCTATCAAGTGGGAGGTGGGAGGGGCAGGCTGGCTGTGGGCCAATGGAAGTTATAGGACCCAGAGGAACGAAACTTGACTGGCGGCGGCTGATACCAAAAGTTGTGTCCCTACTTGGAAATTAGATTTCTGTGTCAGTGGTAGTTTCAATCAGTCAGTTATGATCAGGGTAAGGTTAGGTCTAAGTCAAGGTGAGGGTGTAAGGAATGAATGCTTGAACGTCTATGTAATGTCCCTGAAAGTGAACAATGACAGCGTGTTCGTGCCTGAGTGTTTCTGCCATAGGCTACATTTGGGAATATATATTACAGACAGAAAACAGTAAATTTGGGACATTTTGACTGGTCTTGATAAAAAACTGTAGATAAAGATGAACAGCATGTCTCAACTTCCTCACATCCAGAATTGAAGCCAAAGTATGCTGGATATGAACACAGCCATCTTTGCTAAGTCTGTGCAGTAGCGGTCAGGGGATGGAGCCATGGTGGCAAGGTCCCATCGATACCAGCACTCAACCAATCATGAGTCAGTTTCAGCCATCAATCATGATATTTCACCACGTTCTTTGGCCTCAAATAACGAATTAAACTCGAACAACATACATCATTGTGAGAAGAATTACCTACAGTGACAGATACCATCTTTGAGAAAATGACATTTGACGAGTACTTTCTAGTTCCATGTCTCATCCACAAACATGGGGAAGGCAGGATTGACCCATACTGCAGCCAGCCACCAGGGGGTGATTGAGATGCATTGGCTTTACTTTTGGGGAGCAGTGATGTCGTCAATTTTTCTATACAATCTATGGTCATGGTAGAAAAAGCAAAGTTACTTATAACATAATACAGTGATGTACTAAGTGATGATGTGCGACTGTGGTTGATCACATACAAAACCAGGACCTTGCAGCAGCATCACCTATTGTGACAATTAAATGGAACTCTAACATTGTTAGTGCCATTTTCACATTATCAGTAATTTCACAATCGTCTGCTGTAAACAATAGATTTTGTCACCCTATCATGCCAGTTAAAACCATTCGGTCGAAACAGCACTGACTTTAATTAAAGTTTAACTTTGATTCAGGTCTTTCAAGTTCATTTTTAGATTCGACTTGACTTGTGTTTGGCCTGCAGGATTAGATGCTCTATTTTTACAATCTTGGAGCATTGGCTGTTTTTTCCAGAGCATTGTCTTTGTGATAAAGAACGTGTCACTGAAGGTCACTGATTTCAGCAACTTGCTTACCCCTGCTTTCATCCGGTAGTCGAGAGGGAGAGACAGGGAACAGGGTGAGGAGAAAAGAAAGAGAGAGAGCAGGGGTGGGGGGTGAGGAAGGGGGAGAAAGACAAAGGACAGATTGGGGCAGGAGTGAGCACAGAGAGAACTTCTAAAAGACTGAGACACATTACTGAGAGTTACTCTGTTGGGGTTGGGGTCTCTCTCTCTCTCTCTCTCTCTCTCTCTCTCTCTCTCTCTCTCTCTCTCTCTCTCTTCCCCCGACTTCCTCTCATCTCAGTCGTTGTGCTCCTATATAACCTCTGACACCGACCCTCTCTATGTCATAGTCATTATTGATGGTTTGGTGACAGCAGGTGTCTGTACATCAGCGTGATCCTGAGCTGAAGATATTTGGAGGTGCTTTGCTGTGTGGTAGATTTTTTGTTGGTTTAAGATAATAACTTTATCATTCTATCCAGTTGTGCACTTACTGAAAACCCAAACATCCAGATTCAACAGCAAAAAACAGCAGAGTTTTTGATTTGAAGTCTGGTAACCTGCAGCCAGGTGAATATGACGAACCCATCAGCTCTCTTGAGACTGGCCTCACTGCTGCTGCTGCTGGTGTGTGGCACAGGTAAGATCTGTTGTCATTATTGGGATTTACAATGTTGTAATATTGTGTTTTGATACACGCTGGATGGCTGCAGTATTCAGACTGTTCGGCAAAAGAAAGCTTATTTAAGTGTAAGCAGGAAAAAACTCAGGAAATAACCAATTTGTTACTGTTTTTGTCCCAAATATCATATATCCAAGTTTGTATAAACAGGGACATTTTTGTTGAAGTAAGCATACAAAACAATCTTGTAAACAGTTGAATGTTTCATTGTTAATAAAAGGATGGTCTAGTTTTAAATGCACCAACAGCATAATATTTAAAGAATTAGGGAGGATAGGACTTTACAAAGAAACATATGTAATTTAAGTTTCAGCTGAAAAATGTGTGTACTGTGATTTTTTGGAGTAGAACAGTAGTACAAAATAAAGACCAATATCATAGACTCAAATTTGTATTATCTTTTTATTTAATAAATACTTAAAGTTGTGATTCCCCACATCCTTCTGTAATAGGATGAAGCAGCAGAATGAAAACATAAATTAAATTCCTCTTTCTCTAGATGCAGAGATACAGATCATACCCAACAAGATAGATGTGCTGGTTGGAGGAGATACATTACTATTGTGTAAAGGTGAGTCACTCTCTTGTTTCAATTGTCTATGTGACTGAAACATTTCTGTTTGAACCCAATCTCCACGTCTACTGTCACACCTTCCCTCCTTCCCTCCTTCCCTCCTGTGCTATAGCTGGAGGAGAGGCAGATATAACATGGCAGAAGGATGGGGAAGACATTGAAGAAGAAAAGGTGACAAAGATTGATGAGACCTCCTCTAAGCTGATCATTAAGAATGTTACTATACAGAACACAGGCAAATACACTTGTGTGTGCGAATTCGAATCGGGACACAACGACAAGGTCCAAGCACAGCTGTTTGTTTATGGTACGTAACAGCTGGCTACACACACACACACACACACACACACACACACACACACACACACACACACACACACACACACACACACACACACACACACACACACACACACACACACACACACACACACACACACACACACACACACACACAGACACACACACACACACACACACACACACACGCTATATTGATGAATTCTCAGAATTGTTCAAGTTGAGTATATGAGCAGTTGTCTTATGAAGCAAAATTCCATTTACTCCTTCAATTAGTTTATTGCATAGAAAGTATTGGCACCCTAATCTTCTCTACCTTTGTCAGAGGGTCCATCATTTGGAGGCACCACAATCTACCATGAGTTTCTGGAGGGCACAAACGGGGTGGTGCCGTGCCTGGCGACTGGCCGGCCAGCAGTGGACATTCAGTGGATTCGGAACACGCAAGAAATCCCTTCTAAAGGTAAAACCAGCACCTCCCTGCAGGTTGCGAGGATTATTCCATGGTTACAAAAAGCTGTCCACATTTTGTAAACATGCACTGTTAGATGTCTGACTGAATGTGTGAGTGCTGAGCTGCTGAATATAAATGGCCTGTAATAAACAAAAAGTGTTTCCCCTATAGATAAAAAAAAAGTTTCCCGCTGCCACCACTTCATCAAAATCTTCACCTCATTTCATTAGTTTTGTAAAGCATAGATGCAAGATACAAGATGAAGTGGCATTGAAATTACAGGAGAAGATTAAGACATCGTCTGTATATAAATGTATATATGAAGGCGCAGTTTAGTATGCAGCTGCAGTAGTCGACAAAATGCTTCATTCACCAGCAGTACAAGTAAAACTTGAAGTAAAACTTACTTATATACCTGTATAGTATAATTCTAATGATGAAAAAGCAAGACAGGTATTCAGTTCCAATCAATATTTTGCATTAACAATGAGGGATAGAATCGCTTTTATAATGATGAATCAGATGTTGCAAAAGCATCAGCGACTTTGTGAGTTTTAATTCTCAATTTGGTTATGTTTTATATTTTTTCTTTTGTATTTACCTTTACAAGCAGCCATGGGCCCATATTTGAGAGCTTAGATAAAGAGGGTGAATATTTGCTGGTGAATTTGAAAATACTGCAGTTTTCCCAAAACACCTTAGTGCAGTGTTGAGCCCAGAGCTGCATTACTGCCAAGTGGCTAAATAAATCAACTAATGCAGGTTGCTGTTTTCAAGTTCAATATTGAATTACGTTAAATGCAAAATTTTGATAAAAAATAAAAAAATTTAAAGTCACATAGTTTATCTTTGAGTGGACCCGTGCTGTTTTATAATGATAACAATATTTGACACCCTTCAGATATTTGCTTCATGCTTTACAAGCTCACTGAATGGTTTGGACGCTCACAGAGATCAGTGTTTGGGCTTTATTGACGGTCTGGGCTATTCTGTGCTGCTGTCTCTAATGTCAGAGGGAGGACGTCTGCGTCGACTTCCTGATAACACACTCCATATTGAAAAAGTGAGGAGAGAGGATGCTGGGACGTACGTGTGTCAGGCGCAGATCAGAGGACGAACCATTTACCAGCAGCTCTCTGTCTCTGTTGTTATCAACGGTATGTTGCTTTTTGGGATAAATAGTGTACTTATCAAAAGAATACTCTGTAGTTAGGAACTAGTATTGTCTTTCAGTTTTTTTTATATGAATATATATATATATAATATTTTCATTATATGCTATACTATCATTCATGACACCAAGATCTTTTCTGGTTCTTACAAAATCTGCTTTGTGTAACCTAACACCTGATGGCACTCAACCATTTAGTGTTTATGGACAGGTAGGTGTCAGTGGTTGGGCAATTGTCTTGACAAATGTTGTTTTTAACATGTTATGTTATATGTTATAAAAATGCTTCCATGCATTTGTTTTACACATACTGCACATAATATTGGTGAAAATAAAATCCCCTCCTGCAGCTCCTCCTAAAGTGCATCTGAGAGAGGAGGTGAAGAAAGTAATGGCTGGATCAGAAACCAACGAGTCTTTGCTTTGTTTGGTGGACGGCCACCCGAAACCCAATATCACCTGGACCATGTAAGACCTGGTTCCATCTATCACATTGGTTATAAAATGTGGACACAGTAGCAGAGATGAACCTTTTCACTCTCTCAGCCTCTTTTAAATAATGCCTAAACATTTTGCTTTGCACTTTCATTGATTCCAGTTTTGCTAAGATGTTTTTCGTAAATATTCAATCATCTATGTTTCAGTTGTTTAATTCAGTGCCCACCTGAATCTCTGTATCCCCAATGTAGCAGTAACATCTTGTCTGCTGAGTCTCAATCTGTTTTTTTTTATGTTCTGTAGCATAACTCGTCTTCTTTTCCAACTTTTCCTCTCTCTCTATTTTTGGCTTCTTTCTTTCTTTCTCTTATTCACCTTCATAATGTTGTGCCTGTGTCATATTTTTAACTCAGATTTTTAAAGAACCCCTAGAATATCACTCAGTATGTTCTTTGCTCTTCTTTTCCCATTCCCAGGCCGCTGTCATTAGACCCTTTTCGTCATCAGTTCAACTCAGACCGCAGTCAGTTGACTATACGGGCTGTAGCGAGAGCTGACTTCGGGGAGTACATCTGCACCGCAGCCAACAAGATAGGAGAGGACCGTGCAACCATCATGCTTCATGTTTTTGGTTGGTTCAGATCTTCCACTGTGACTAGTTGTACTATAGTGACCCTTGTAAATGTGCTGCTGAGAATCTCTGGTTAATTGCTCAATTGAAATGTTTAATTTCAGAGGCCCCAGAGGTGTTTGTGTCAGCAGTGCAGCAGAGCGTGTCAGGGGGCGAGCGTGCGTCTGTGTCCTGTAACGTCTCTGGACATCCTCAGCCCGAGCTACACTGGCTCAACAAGAACAATGGACAGACACTGGTAAAAGTGCATGGACATGTACACACATGGGCACGACTAATTCATGAATATAATACATATTTTGTGATTAATATGATTATGACTGCTATTTATGGCTCAATAAAGTCAACTCTTATCACTGTGATGGCTAAATTAACTGTGAGTGTTTGCATTTACAGCTAAACCTTTATGTGATGACAATATTTCTAATATGTAATTTTCTTGTTTTCTTCGTCCTCTGTCAGGACTCGACTTCTGGTCGTATCCATGTGGTGGACGGTGTGTTGCTGATAGATGACATGATGCCCTCTGATGGTGGGACGTATTCTTGCATGGCAGTCAGCATATCTAGGAATGCATCCAGAGATGTTAAAATATACAGTAAGAGTTCATGTTTGGCTTTGAATTTCATTAATAAAAAGGGAGTTAAGTGGCAGAAAGGTAGCTAAACCATGCTTACGCACCTCTGCCACTGACATACATGTACTTTATGTTTGTATGCCATTTTATAACTTTTACTTCTTCCTTCCTAAATCCTCCTCCCCTCCTCCTGACCCACAGCCCAGCCCGGTCTCCCTCACTACCTGTCGGTCTCGCCTGGCCCTACCTCAGTCTTCTTCTCCCTCAAGACTCTACCCATCAGTGGAGGAATGCCAATCACAAGTTTTGCCTTGCAGTGGAGGCAGAGCTCAGCAGAAAAGTGGAACGAGGTCACACTACCAGCTTCAGGTAGAACATCTGCTCTTTGTAAAGGCTTAGCAGGTGTGTGCTCGTGAGTTTCCCTGAAGACAAAAATCAGTTCAATCTATTATATGTTTGATTCCTTCCATAGATCCCCTAGCTGTCACCGCCCTCAAGCCTTATACATTGTACACAGTGCGTTTAGCTGCCTTGAATGCAGCAGGACTAGGACAGTTCTCTGACCCAAACAGCGTTCGCACCCAGGGAATACGTAAGTGTGACATATACTTCCAACACACTGTCAGCAAACACTGACAACACATGTCAAATCCACTTTTTTTGGACTTTCTATGTGTGGTGCATATGTGTGTAAATATACATTTGACTGAATTTGTGATGCATTAATGTAATAATACATTCCAGTGCTTATGTGGTCTAAATATCTCACAAGCAAGGTTTTTCCTCCTCATCTGCTATCACTTAATTTTTCTTCTTTATCTCTCGTGCAATCCTCATAACATTCTCCATGACATCATCATCTGCTGCCTGATGTTTACTCATACTGTTGGTGACACCATGTAATCTACTGTCATTCATCCTCAGGAGGTAAAGTGCTCTCAGGGGTCAATTTTTATACTATGAAATAATAAACTCACTTTAGATTAATCATTGTAACTAAATGATGAATATAAATTTGTGTCCATGAGTTCTTTCCTCTGTCTCTGCCTCCTGCCTGTAGGTGAACCCGACAGTCCAGTTTTGTCGCTCAATGAGATTAAAGTGAAGGGCAACACCTTCTCTACCCCTCTTAAGCAGATAGACGATGGCGGAGTGCCTCTGCTGCACTTCATCATTCGGTACAAACAGGTAAAAGACTCTCAGTCTCTTTCTCTTCTTTGGTCTTTTTTCGATTCCTGACTGTCATCCTCCCTCTCCTCCTCTGTTTCTAACCAGGATAAAGAAGGGGCTGAGTGGAAAGAGATGCAGCTGCCGTCCACCACTGACACCGTCTCCCTTAAAGACCTGTCTTTTGGCTCAGACTACCAACTGGAGGTCACAGCGGTGAATACTAATGGTTCCTCTATTCCTGCCACATTGAACTTCACCATCGCGGAAAAGCCTCGTATGTGGCCTCCTATGTCCTTCACCACACTTTAACACATTTGAATGTGGCTCAGCATTTCTAGTTTACCTTAATCAACTGAGAATGTTAATATACTGTATATAGATGGCAATACATCAACAATGTGACATGAAATATCCATCAATTACAATAACAAATGCATTGCATACCACACTGAAGATGGTTGCCATAAGCTCATCTAAACCTTGTCATCTCTCCTCAAAGCGAGTAGCCGTACCATGACCATCCTCATGACCATCGCTGTGAAACTCTTTGGACATCAAGTTCCAGGCCTCAAAATGCTGGAGGAAGGATCGGGGAGCACTAACGGGTGAGGTGGTGAGAGGTTTAGGAGAAGACTTTGAGGGACTGTGTGTTTGTGTGTTTAAGAAACATTGTAACATGTTGTGTGTCCTGGCTGCAGAGACGTGACGCTGAAAGGCATGTCCACTCCGAGAGGCAGTATGCAACAGGTGGGGGTTCAGACAATCACCAAGGAGGGGGGGCAGCTCACAGAGGTCACCTGCGACAAAGCCCCCCTCACCAAAAACGAGTATGTTTATTCACTGTCATACAGCACACGATGAAACAACATGGACAGAAAGTAAAGTGCGAGAATAATAAACAGTAAACTAAAATATAACATAATCAGGGAAATGCACAATAGAACAGAAAAGGACCTTAATGGTAAATTGACAGTATCTATATAGAGCTTTCCCAGGCTTATCAACCACTCAAAGAAATCGCATTCACCCATATTCATGTACAGCACTGCTTCTATCACACACTGTCAGCACAACTGTCAGGGGAAAACTTTGGGTTCAGTATCTTGGCAAGGAACTGCAGACAGGAGCAGCTGGGTATCAAACCACCGACGTTTTGATTAGTGGACGACACGCTTTACCTCCTGAGCCACAGCTGCTTTACTGAAATTACACAACTAAAATATAGTACAGTACATTGCTTTCAGTTTTCAGTTGTACATTTGATGTGGGCTTCTCTTTGCATCACAAGTAATATTAGCCTTATCTTTTGTGTAGACACTTATCCCTTAAAAAGGAATGTGCATCATCCAACCATAATGCACAGTCACAGCCTCTCTGACTGCAATCCAACCTAAGAGCAAACTATTACTTCTAACACCTGCCACATGTGCCTGAGAGACAGTCTCCAGTGGCTCCACCAGTGTTTGAGCTGAGGAACATTATTCTGTCTTGTGGCATTGCTTCATTCAGACACTCACACGGAGGTCAAATCCACAGCAGAAGGTCATTTTCTAAAGTCTATTTTGAAATGAGATTTTTTTTAACTTCCTTTTCAAGAAAGTTGTATTGTTTAGTCCTCGTAGTTCACTGATGGAATATTTCTTTCCTGCAGGAAAACACATCCAGATAGAAACCAGTCCGCTGCTGACGCATGAGGCGAGAAAGTGGTGAAACAATGAACATGAGCGTGAACGTGTGAAATATTGTACAGCTTTAAACAACCACTGACTCAGAACACTAAGTCATCGCTACATTGGATACTACTGCCATGGGAAAGGTCAAACGTCCTGATCACACATAGAAGAATACTGGTCTTTTACAAAACCCTGAGCGTCTCCCTCCAAAACCGCCAAGGGCAGGAGACGGTTTCATTTTGAAGTATATTTTAGTTTTTCTGTCTGCTCTGATGAGTTCAAGCTAAACAGATCTTGAGATCTGTGATTTACAGGGTAAAATAGTCGTTGCTTTTTAATTTTCTTTGCTAAATATTCTTAAAGACACAAAAATGTTTACCTTCTGCATTTTGAATGTTGTAGACAGGCACAAGGTCTCCTGTCATATTTACTCTTTCTTTAACCCCAAGTGTTTCGTGTAAAACCACTTTTTAAAAATCCCCAAAATATTTTTGTTACTGTTTTTGTTGCTCTTAACATTGCATTTGGCTGCTGCTTTTTTGGTTATGTTATATATATGTATGTACATTTTGTATAATGTTTTAGAAAATGTATTCTCATTTCGACCAATATTATTAAAACATTTAAAGGGCCCTTCAGCTTGAACTTAAACTAACTTGATATTTATTATTTTAAAGCCATGCATGAGAGATATCACAACGAGAGGCTTTGGATTTTAAGTTTTTTTTGTAGATATAGTTTTACTGTTGAGCTCTTTTTGAAAAATACTTTTGATCATGTTCAGCAACTAACACTGACGACCTGTAATCAAAACCGCCTTTTACTATGAAAAAACATTTTAAAGTACCTGTAATAATATGCAAACAAAGTGGACTAGTTATACTCTCCTAGTCTATACTATTAGTTACAATAATCAAACATAAAAATAAATGAACATTTTTCAAGTCTAATATTTAATTTGGCTGCAGCTTTTTTTGCCTGTTTGCAAATGACCTGAGCACATCAACAAAGAGTTTCTTATTCTTATTGTATTGTGTTGAACACTGTACATGGTTATATATACATCTTTGTATTTGATAATAAATGGACTGTATGTAAAACAGCTTCATCTCTGTTTTTTATTAGCATTTCCATCATACACAGTGAAATCATTATGATTGGACACAAAATGTGTTGGTCTTTTTATTGGTATTCATGCTTTCAATATAATAATTATCTCCACCAAAAAGCCGGATGTTTGTTTTTGTTTTTTTCACAAAGTACCAAACCATTAAATTCTTTGGAGGACTGAGGCATGACCCAAGGAAGAAACCAATCCATTTTGGAGTGACATGACATGATTCTTGAAAAAAATGTATCTTTTATTTTGCTGATAAAATTAAAAGAGACCTGCGACATACCACTGTCCAAGCAGCCACCTGATCTCAGCACCACAGTCGTACTGACACAAGGCAATGTGTCACTGAATGATGTTCACTGAACATCATGTTCAAGAAAGACAAAACTATAACTCTCCTTTTTTTTCTGCTGTATCTTTTTCTCCTTATTCTGGTGTCACGGATGCTGTCCTGTTACTGCTACAGAATCCCAGATGTTTGATGATTCTCTGTAGTTGTCAAAATTCAAATTTGTAACTCTTATTAGATAAGCTTTGGAACAACAACAACCTTAAGTATTCTAAGCCAAAAGACAAAACTGGATTTGTGATTTAAAGTCATAATGGATTAGCACCATGCAGGAAGGAGTATGACCAAACAATCATCTCTCACAGTGAGAATGGTCTTGGTACTGCAGCTGCTGGTGTATAGAACATGTAAGGTGTTCTCATCATTAAGATTTTAGCTGACAGTGTTGTAAATGGGGGGCTGTGGCTGAGGGGTAGAGTGGTCGTTCTCCAACCTGAAGGTCGGCAGTTCGATCCCCAGTCTTCCCCATCTGCATGCTGAAGTGTCCTTGGGCAAGATGCTGAACCCTGAATTGCCCCTCATAGAACATTATAAGTGCTGCTAATAGATGCACTGTGTAATCTAATAGATGCACTGTGTGAATGGGTGAATGTATGTAAAAACTGTACTGTAAAGAGCTTTGAGTCATCATCAAGACTAGAAAAGCGCTATATAAATACAAAACCATTTACCATTTAATTATAATGTATCTAATATACACCACATGGCTGAAATTTTGGAATACTGAGCAGATCATTCCTGGAACAACGTTGGTCTGTGAGCAATGAATTTCCTCAAGAAATAACTGATGCTTAACTCCTTTTTGTTTCCATGTCTGAGTACTCTTTTCCTGTTTAAACACTTAAGAACAAAAGTGCTGAACAGCAGTAAATCCACAAACCATGTGATTTATTTGGCAACATCAGGTAAAGAAAACAACGAGCAAAAACAGGGATTTAAGACAAGAATCTGACCAGTTCCAGATGCAAAGCTGTGCAATGATGACTTTGATGACTTTTATGATCTCAAAGTCCTTGTGTTGTGTTGTGGTTATTTGTTGATTGTTAATAGCTCCTGTTTTGGGGTCTCTCTTGAATAATTACTCATTAAATACTTTAAGTAGGCCTATATCTTACTCCTATATATAAAGATGTTTAAAGCAGCACTTTGCCTGTAATGGTTAGTGTTTTATATCCTGGTTAATGAAGGGATCTGACTTCTTTCATCGCAGATTGAAACCTAAATAAAGCTGTGACTCACACACAGACATATTGATTTGTTGGTGTGTCACAGTATCAGTGGTGTCAGCAGCTCTATGGCTCCGCCCCCTGCCTGATACGTTCCTGCTGACTACAAGCACATGACCAGGCGTGTTTACACCTGCAGCAGCACAACACACACACACACACACACACGGCTCCAGCTCTGACTGAGCCTCTGACAGGGAACCCCGCTGTTTAAGGTGAGAGAAGAAGCAGCCTTGTCCCGGGAGCTTGTTGTTTTAACGGGGAGTCGGTAAGATAGCTTTATTAGCATGTCTATTAGCTTGTCAGTGTGAGATGTGAGGACGCTAGCGGCGCTCTTCCTTAGCAGCGGCGGCTAGGTTAGCATGCTAATGTGACTGTCAGGTTAGCTCCGTCGGGAGCATCACCAGCACCCGAGCTGCAGGTTAAAGGTGAAGCCACGAACAGACATGAAGCGGAGGGGTTTTATTAGCTGACACCACGTTGTGTTTATGTTTAATGTCATCACGTTTAGCCTCATTAATGTAGAACAGTACAGTAGAGTCAACTGCTTGTCAGCTCTGTAATGAAGAAGTGGCTTCAGTGTTAAAAGCTGGTGACAGATTGTTTTTCTGAAATAAAACTCAGTTGATCTGAAGTCACTGCGAGAGCTTTCGATTGAAGACCATCTGTCTCATATTGTCTTGTTTAGTGAAGCTGTCACAGAGGTCAGCTGTAATGAAACCCCCCTCTCCTGTCTGTCTGCTCTGCTGTCTGTCTGTGTGTCATGTGAATCAGGGGAGCCATGAAACTGTGCTTGTCAAGTTTATCCTCAGAAAACACCTGTATTTTAACGGTACAAGCTAATCAGCTCCTGGTTTGGGATGAAAAATACAGTTTCTTGCTGTGCTTCAATTACAAAGAAGTATTCGCTAACTCGCCTACTATGTCCAAATGCCTACATCTGGTTTTAAGCGAAAATAAGAACATTGCAGTCTGTGGTTCGCTTTATTTACATATCATATTTTATCGTCTTTAGCCCCAGGTAGCCCCTGCCCATCTGATCCACAGCAGGAAAGCTCCATTCTCAGCCACAGGCTCCAGGGAGCCAACCCTCCTGCTGCCCACCATGGACGGGACAGATGTGGAACGTGAGCTCTTCGCTTCTCTTCTATTTGTTTTTATGTCTGCCTCTATTTTGACCCCGCTCAGACCTGGTATTAACATCATCCTGAGTGATTAGATCACAAGTGTCAGTGCTAAGTACAAGTCTGAGCACACCCAAATGCGTCCTCAATGAGTCCTGAGATCCAATCACTTAAACTATGTATAGGAGGTGGTCTCGGACGCAGGTGGCCACATTTCTTTCACTGTATGAATGCAAAGATCATAACTTGTGGTCACAGCAGACATGTTCCGGACATATTTTAATGCCAGGTGTTAACAGACGAATGTAGAGCTGACCACTTGTGATCAGATCTCTCAGGACGGATGGACATTAATACCAGGTCTGAACATGGCCTTGACAGAGCACTGAAGGCTCAGCCTATAAATGTCCAATATTTTACTATGTGTAGCCATTTGTGTTGACTCACTTTCTCTCTACTTTTTTAGCTTCCTCTTCAGATATGTTTGTTCTGTTTTGTTTTCCCTCTAGAAGTGACCCTGGCTCTTCTAGATGCAGCCAATGATAAAGACCCAGAGGTCCAGGAGCAGGTCAGAAAGTCTATGTTAACGCTGGGAAAACAGCAGCCAGACCGAGTGTTAGCCATGTGTCAGGACTACCTCCTGAAACATCCAAAGGTAAAACCCCAGAATACACCTCCAGTATGTTAAACACGCTACCAGTGTGTCAGCCACACATCCAAGCTGTCTATTAAAACACATCAGGTTAAGCTACTGTTGCTGCTGTTATCAGTATTCTTACCTCACCTTAATAAGAATAATGCAAATAGCTTTTCAAGCTCTTGTCAGAAAGTCAGATAAGCATGACTGTATGTCCACACTTGTACAAGCAATTATAGTGTTTCAAACCAAGCACAAAACATGTCACAGTTACATGCAGTGATCATTTACTGTGGCTGCACCATGTGATCATACTTAAGACATTCAGAGTGGAAGCTGCAGGGAAAGTCCTCCCTTGATAGTTTTTTTTAGTTCCCCTCAAGATTTGGTCAGAAAAGCTGTACTTGATGGACATGTCCGTGGCTTTATGAAAGATTTATACTGCAGTGACCCCAGCTAACAATACTCTACTACTAATCTGGTAAAGCTAGTCACAATTACAAGGCATCTTAGAGCCCTTAGGTTTGTCAGCCTGTTACAGACAGTAGCAGCGTGTAAGTCAAGACTTCCCTTTGAGCGGTTTCACATATGTAAAAAACGTTGCAGTAAGTAGTTGTATATGTAAATGATTCATCCTGGTGATTAAATACATATTTTCTACATTTTTGCAAAACCATTGTACCTTCTAGTCTTGCGATCCAAAATGGACATCTCTAAATGCATTACCTAAAATCCCAACATTTTCCCTACATTGTATAGAATAAATAAGAAAATCACTAATGTAAGAGAAATCAGCCTCTTAATTCAGATTAATTTTGATTGTTTTATGCCTCTGTGTCGGTGAAAGCCAGTAGTTGGAGGCATTCTTTTTTGGGGTTTTCCATCCGTCCATCTGTCAGTTCCCATTTTTGGCACAATAATCTCAAGAATGCCTTGAGGGAATTTGTTCAAATTTAGTACAAACTTTTTGTTGGACTCACAGATGAAACTGATTAGATTTTGTTGGTCAAGGTCACAGTGACCTTATGTTCTTGTGAATGCGATACATCAAGAACAACCATCTGCCACAAACATTCACTGGGTCTCAAAGATGAACTGATTAGAATTTGGTGGTAAAAGGTCAAGGTCTCTGTGACTTGACAAAACTCTTTGTTGCCTTGTGAACATGTTATCCTAAGAACACCTTGAGGAAATATTTTCAAAGTTGGCACAAATGTTCACTTAGACTCACAGATTTACTGATTAGATTTGGGGGGGTCAATGTTGAAAGGTCACGGTGGCCTCATATGAATGTGTTAAAAATGTATTTAGACAGAAACTGCACTGGTCGGTGGAGAGAGGCATACATCCGCAGGGCGGTAATTTTAGTTTAGGTTCTACATTTAACACACTTCCTCTTTTTTCACAAAGATCTTTGACCTTGCTGGTGTTTATATTTATGATACTGCATCATCTTATCATGCTGTCACAGCCCCTGGACATGTGATTATCAGATGATGGCATCATTAAATTGAGGAAATGTCTTAGAAAACATCAGTCATACGGCACATTAGATTCCCTTTTTTACTGGGATGGTGTTAAATGTACAGAGTCGTATTCTGCCCTCGATATGACTGTGTAAAAGCCCAAAAGTGTAAGGGATATGTACAATATATTTTATGATTTTTATTTAAAATATGCAGTGTAGTCAGTTAGTATTTCATTTTTTTGTGTCTTCATTGTCATCTCTTTTTTCTTTGTCTCCTTCCTCTCCTCCTATAGCTGGTCGTGGGCCACAGGGTTGTGATTCTTCAGACTATTGAGCTGATTGCCAGCTGCAGGATAGAGGAGATCAGTTCCCTCAGGATAAAAAACATTATCTCTCTGGCCTCAGATGAGATGACACGATCAAAGGTAAATATGTTGACGTTTTATCTATTTATTTATTTATTTATTCATTCTCCCAGAGATACTGATATTCCTTACTCTTCTCAGGAGGTAATCCCTGACTGGCAGCAGGCAGCCAGTAATATTTTGGTTGCTGTGGGTAACAAGCACATCAATGACATCATGGAGGAGATATTAAACAAATTTCAGCCTGGGGTCCTACCTCACTTCTTTGTGGTCCAAACATTAGCCAACCTCTCTGATTCCAATGGTAAGAAAATGTTCACAAAGGACACACACACACACATGCACCCGCTCACGCACACACTCACGTGGGCTCACAACACAGGTTATCAAATGGTATTACGAAAGACATGAACCCGTAAAACCCGTCTAAAAAAATGCAGTTTGTCTCTATTGTTTTTTTTCTAGTTTTATATATATATATTTTTTTTTTACCTCAACTATGGAGCACCAGCACTTGTTCTAGTAGCAATTACACATGTTCACAGCCTCTGAGCAGATCTATACTCTTTTAATTGCTCAGTTTTGCATATATAAAGCCTAACTTACTGTTACTGTGATCATTTGTTTATTGAATCATTAGTTCTCTGGGTGTCAAAGTAGCACATTTGTTCTAATATAAAACATAGTAAGGAAGTGCTTAGTAATAATTTGCTGTATTAATTCTGTGCTATCCTCCATGTTCTCTAGTTTATGGCATGGTACCCTTCCTGAATGCTATTCTGGGCACCATGCTGCCCATGCTGAGCATGGCCAAACAGGACAACATGAAGTGGGTCTTCTCCTCTGGTAAGAACCACCTGATATACTTATTTAAATTGTCATAATTGATGAAGCTTATCAACACCTCTCCAAAAAACATTAAAACACTACATCCAGGTACTCGGCTCCAAAAACCTCAGCATTTCAAAACAAACAATTATCTAACCTTTCTAATAGTTGTGTCAACCAGTTCTGTTCTACTTTCCCTTATTTCTCATCTCTCTTGCTTTCTTTTTCTTCCTCTAGCCTTGTGTCATTTCAGCGACAGTATCTTGGAATACCTGGCCAACCTGGACAAGGCTCCAGATCCCACAGTCAGGAAAGACACATTCTCCAGTGAAATCTATGCTGCTTTTGAAATCCTCTTCAATAATTGGTTACAAAGCAGGGAGTCTAAGGTGAGGTCACACGGTTCATTTTTGATATAAAGTAAACTACACAGTATTAACATGAACATTTGCAATTGATTCATTTGTTCAAGCATAATTGAATGAAGTCATGATGCAAATTAAGCTCAGCTTAAGCTTTAGCTTTTGACCTTTGGATACAAAAATGATGATGGCAGTCCAGAGGGCATATTTTTTTATGAATCACACCAAAACATTAAATATAAAAGTCACACTAAAAACTTGTGAATTACAATGAAAATACTTTAGGAGAGTTGTGCTTCATTTACTGTTGCCATTTTAAATTAAACAAGCACTAGCACCACGGATTAAATCGGTCAGTGCCTGTTTGAGTATATTTTCTATGGGGACTTAAAAGCATAGTAATCACAATTCTTTGTTTGTGTCCATTCTGCCTCCTGAAAAGTAAATATAAATCTGTGATAACAGAACTGTCAGATTTTCAACTAATGACTGAAGTTGTATTAACTGGTGTTATTGAGTTGATGTTACCACTTTGCGAATCACCAAATTGTTCCCTGTCTGTCAACTGTCATTGTGTGTGTGTGTGTGTGTGTGTGTGTGTGTGTGTGTGTGTGTGTGTGTGTGTGTGTGTGTGTGTGTGTGTGTGTGTGTGTGTGTGTGTGTGTGTGTGTGTGTGTGTGTGTGTGTGTGTGTGTTCTAGTTGAGGCTGACTGTGGCAGAGGCAGTGGGCTCTATGTGCCATCTGATGGCCAGCGATAAACTGGAGGAGCAAATCCCCAAACTCATTCCTGCCATCCTGTCCTTGTACAAGAAAAACAATGAGCACTACATCATCAGCAAGGTTTGTATTCAGTGAGGTGGATTATTTAGTTTGGAATCTGTGATATAAATCATGTGTTGTTTGAGCTATGATACCTTAGTAGAGCTAAATTTTCAATCAAATGTCTGCAAAATCACTCCATTTATCAAACATGTTCAGAGGGTGAGTATTTTTTTTTTCTTCTGCCTTTACTAGAGTCTAAGCCAAGTGCTTGATGCCTCTGTCAACATGGGCAGCAGAGTGCTGGAGACACAACTCGACAGTCTGCTCTTTGCTCTGCATCAACAGGTAGGCATTACTAAAGTTTACCTTGGGTAAACCAGCTGATGGAACTAGGCAGAAAACCTAAATAATACATAACAATATCAAACTTCATTTAAATAGCACCTGACAAAGTTACAATGTGCTTTACAGAAAGATAAAGATCAGACTTAAAGAACAGCAATCAAAACAAAAGAATGATAATCAGTTCATGAAACAGAAGTGAATTAAATAAAGTTACACACAAAATAATATGTTGAATATGTCAAACTGACATAAAAACATTAAAAAAAATTAAAAAAGTTATTTAAAAGACACTAAGGATGTTTTCTGTCTAATGTCAATAGATAAACTGCAATGGCCCGGTCACCCATAGTCAAAACATGCTTACATACAGTGCATCCAACAGAGCTATAAAATGTATGAATACATAGGTATACATAGTGTTTTTATCAATGCAGTAAATCAATATGTCAGATATTGTTAAAGGAGGAGAGATTTTTTTTGTTCTTACTTTTGGGAATGTTTACAAGTCAGAACTTGATAGACAAAAAGCATTGGGCGTGCCAAGCGACAGACCTTAAGCAAACCAGAAGCACTTAACACCTCGACATGAAATCACCTGTACCTGGATCTGCTCTGATGACTGTCAGTTCCTGGTTCCCAACAGTCTTTGCAGCATTTTCTGTCACATGACTGGGTTCCCCTTATACAACCTGCAATTCAGTCCTTGTGTCACAGTCTTCCTGTTTAGTGACAGAACAGCTCGACATATTGAAACCAAAATTCAGTCACAGGGCCGCTGTAACCAGATGTTTTCATAACCCTGTGAGTCAGCTGACACTTGATCTGATGCTTTTACTGTTGCAACATTTTACCACAATGACTCTTCCAGATATCTTTGTGTGTCAGGATGGTGGCGACATAATATTTCACTTGTACATGTTTGTAGCTGAAGCTCATTAGGTCCAAATAAAGTGCTTAGAATTCCAAGTTGCTTGTTGGATTTAAAATGGTGGTTTTGAAAAATGTGCTCCTTCAGATATTCTCAGTTCTTATTTTTAGTTTCACACACCCAATGACTGTGGTTTTACTTAAACTTCTCATGTGTGACCTGATGCTATAAAAAGACCTTGACGCTGATCACTGATCAGCGCCCACCGGAACTCATAAGCCGTTTTCAGACATGAACTCCTGAGAATGTCTGCATGACTTTCTCCAGAATTTGCCTTTCACATACAGTATGAACAACGTAGCAGGAGATTCACCGGTCAGACACGTTCACAACAACACAGATATTCATTCAGGTGAGGGCTTGGCAGGCAGCATGCAGGAAGCAGGGAGTGACATATCAATTCTGCTGTGGAGATAAGGTCGACTCCAGTGTTGGCCCCTTATCATGTATGGCACTGCTTTTTCATCCTGAGATATTTTTTTCTTCTGTTGTCTATTAGAAAAGTTGTTAACACACCATCTCGCTCACGGTAACATCTCAAGTTTTTACGTGGGCTAGGAGGAACATTTTCAGAGAATGCCTGGAGCCTGTCCCTCGGACATTTGTATTTTCACATCCAGCTCCTCTGGATGATTTCAGGAGATTATCTGGAGTTCAGTGCATGTCTGAAAGCAGCTATATTCTTACTGTATAACAGTGTTTAACAGTTTCTAACAGTTTCCTTCTGTTCCTCAGGTGTCTGCCCCCACTGATTACAATAACCCTCCTACTGTCAAGAACCACAACGAGGTCCTGCGCTGCTTCAGTTTGCTGGGTACTGAAGCTCCTCAGTTGTGTTTGTATCTGTCTACTATGTTTGACTGTGCTGATTGTTTAGACAGTAATATGTGAGGGTTTGTGGTGACCGAGGTAAATGTATGGTAGCAGAGGAATGTTGTTCACAAGCATCAGCCCTTTCTATCTGTTTTAGTTCTGTGGAGTGACAAGAACAGTAATGAGATCATCCATTAGTGTGTCAGACACAACAAGATAATCATGTTAACTGTGACATTTGGTCTACTTCTCTCTCCTTCTCTCTTTTCTCTCACAATCTCTTTTTGTTCCTTTCTTCTCCTCTACCTCCAGCTAACTCCTTCCCTGACCGAATGGTGATGTTTGTTCTTCAGAAGTTAGAGAACAGTAATGAGCGGAGCAGGATGGGCTCCCTGGCTGTCCTCCGCCACCTCATTAACTCCACCAGTGAGAAAAGCTGCACACACTCCTCAGCTCTTCTTATCTTTTGCTTTACACACTCCAGTGGTTTATTTGGCATCAGAAAAAAAGTTTAAATGAATTAGCCATTCAGGCAGGGTAATATTTTAAATTTGAGCACACTCAAGCAGACTAGATTATTCTTCCATACTTATCTTCCGTTATCCGGTCACATGTCTTGACTTAAGTGTTATATTTGTTTTGAAGCTTCTACAATGGAGAGTAAGAAGCTGCTGATTCTGGCCAGTATCAGACATCCAATGGCTGACCACAGCAACAAGGTGACACACACATACACACACAGAATATCTAGATTTTTCTTGTGGACTCTCTGTATTCCGCTAAATTAGTGGAAGATCAATCATTTGAATTATCTAATTTTGGTTTTTATGGTGAAAGAGCTTCTGTTGCTCAGATAAGTGTGAAATTGTTGCTGCTCACACTCTGATTCTGTTTCTGTGATTCTCAGGTGAAGAAGCGTGTGGTCCAGGTGATCAGTGCGATGGCCCATCATGGTTATCTAGAGTTAGAGGGAGGAGAGTTATTGGTTCGGTTCATAGTTCAACACTGTGCCTTACCTGACACGTACCAGGTGACTTCTGTCTGTTTCATTCTTAAGATTTCCTAAGATGAAAATTTGATTTGTGTTGAAGTTGTTAATTAATAATTTTTCATTCACCCATGAGTGGCTTATGTGATTGCATAGGAAGGAAACAGCAAAAGTAAATATTGTTTCATATTCTGTTTAAAGGGCCCATATTGTGTAAAATACATTTTCTGAGCTTTTACTATCCGTAATTACTTGAAGGGACCCTCAACGTATGAAAACAGTCACTCCGATGACTTTTTCACTCAGTCCATTCTAAGAAATATGTTATTGAAACGTCTCGTTTCGTACTTCCTATTCATATGAGTCATTCGGGATGCAGTCGTCTCTCAGCCCCACCCAGCCGGTACCAGTGCAGCCTCCGAACCCAACACCCCCGCTCCCCATCACCTCCACTACCACCACCCCTCCTCCCTTCCACACCGAACGTGACACCAAGCAGACTTGTGGCTGAGCTAGCAGCTTGTTAGCTACCACAGGCAACAAACAACACTGAAGAAACACTGCAGCGTGGAGAGATGCAAGGAAGAGAATGTGTCCGTGCACATTCCTCCTAAGAATGTTTGAGACCAGCGGTTACGCTTTATTTCTTCTGATGTGCCGTGTCGGTGTGCTCAGTACGGAGTAACGTAGACGTTACTTCGTATTGAAACTCCATTGTGAAACTCTGTACTGTAACTCGGGACGTTACTCCTACATTGACTGTCCTGCTAAAACTTGAACAAACATGAGGACGGTGTAACTTACTGTTCAGAAACATCCTGTTGTAACCGACTGTAAATATGTGGCTGTTCTTTTATAGCTGCAAACATAACCACATGACTTTCAGCTATGTTTACCGGAGTGAATGTGCCAGAATGAGACCGGTGATAGGCCTGGTCGCGTGTCACTGAAAGTGCAGTCAGCCAAACAGAGGAGGGGCCCAAGAGGAAGGGGAAAACAGCATGTTATGTCTGTAGCTCCAGAGAGAGGCAGAAGAGAGGACATGGAAATACACATTGCAGCAGTTTTTTTGACGTTAAACCACTGATATATCATCTTAGGGGTACTAATACCTCAAATTAAATCCCAGAAAGGTGTAAAATATGGGCACTTTAAATAATGCCAATAAAGCACAAAAGTAAAAGAAAGAAATTACTGTCTGTAAACACAAACAACAAATGTTCCTGCATACAGTACAAAAACATTTCAAGATAAAAGTGGTTCAAACTTCATTGTTCAGATCCAATATTTTTCCCTACAGAGGGATTGCTGAAGATATGGAAAGTCAAATATGTATTCTGATCTGTGCACACGTCTTTGTGTATCCAGCGTGGCGAGAGGCAAACGGATCCAGAGGAAGTGACGAATGAGTCCTTGAGGATGATGTGTGACAACACCCTTCATCTCCTGACCACCACGGTTGGTCGACTAGCTGATGTATGTACACTATATCCTCACTATATCCTCACCACTCCATCTGTCTACCTTGTTTGTGACTAATTCATCTATGTTGCCAAAATCATTTAACTGCTGGTGTTTCTATGCCTCCTCTCCGCCAAATGCAATATGTTTTGGGTTTGTCAGTCCTTTCATCCAATTATTGTGAACATGACATCTCAAGAAATCCTTGAAGGAACGTTCACTTGGATTCCTGGATGAACTGATTACATTTTGGTGATCGAATGTCAAGGTCACAGTGACATAGCAACACATGTTTTTGGCCTCTAATTTTGACCAGTTGTTACTTGGACGCAAAGAATAACTGATCAGATTTTAGTGGTCAAAGGTCACAGAGACCTCATATAGAAACAAAAATTAAACTCAAAATGCTCTGGTTGGCAGAGGCGTACAACAACAGGGCGGTAATGTTAGTTGCACATTTTTAATTTGTGCACTTGCTTGTTCATGAATCTTTATCTTCACATTGAATTTATTGGGGTTACATTTCTTTCTTTCATTCATTTCTTCATTCATTTCTTTAATTGACCTAAAGTTGTCCACTTTACAAGTAAAATGGATGAATATTGCTGTGATGCTTAACACATGTATTTGGTTTGTAGGTGCTGTGGCCCAAGCTGCTGTACTATCTAACCCCTTCACAATACAGCAATGCCACCACCCCTCTGTGTAAGAGTCTGATAGTGCTGGGCAACAAGAAGAAAACTAACCAGGAGCCCAGCTTTAACATCGACTTTACACAGGAAGGTAGGACGCATATTTACTGATGTTAGTAAATAATCATTAAATGGTGTGTTTTTTATTGTCCATCATAGAAAATGCAGTATTACAAATAAATTTTAACAAACATAAAACTTTTCTGTTGAATGATCTTTTTAAAGTAAATGTGTTTTATTTCTCTCCTCCAGTCAATCTGCCCTCTCCTCAAACACTAATGATCAGACTGCTGGTAAGTAAAGCAAACTGTATTACACACTTCAGTGGCGTCTGATGACTTATTATTGAGCCCAACACAGAAGCTAATGTTTTTATACTGATGTTCCTAGAATTTAAAATAATGGCTCATTAAACATCCAATCCAGTCAGAGGCTAGAATAATAGATCGTTTTTAATTGTAATTGATTTATGACAACCCATGCTGTAGAATAATTACTTACAGTACCCAATAATCCATATTAGTTATCAAGTCTTATTTACTTTACTTTCAGTGCAAATCTCTGATAATTTCTAGTGAACATATATTAATATTTTCAGCTTCAGTTGTTATTTTTATGAAATAAGTTATATTGTGCCGGTTGCCAATATAACTAGTTAATTTAAAGTGAGATATGAAAATAGAGAGCACATAGTCATCTTCATCATGCCTAATGATAGTCTGGTTATCTTCATGCATGTTGTGTCCTGGTTTGTGTTGGTGCTCTCAGGTGAATGCAGCATTCCCGCTCAGTAGCAGAGATCACGGAGCTCCGTCACTCTCCCTCCTTCAAATCCTCAGTGTCAACATTCACCCCAATACAGAGATTCTCTGGGATAAAGAGATCCCTCCTCTGCTGAGTGTACTCGAGGGTATGGAGATATGGACACAATGCTGTCTATAAATTCAGTGTATCTTAACATAGTGACATCAGTGTACAAAGTGATGCCACTGTCACAACGTGTAGTGTCTTTTCTGCAGTGGCAGCAGAGAAGAAAGGCTTTACTGTGTCCTTTATGCCTTTTTTATGTGCAGCATTTCCCTTTTCCTCTATAGTAGAGAAATCTGAATCTGTGTACTGTCATTTTCAGAATCAACAGCACAGAGTCTGGATAAGGGGGAGTGGAATGAGAAGCTGCTGAAGGTGAGCTTTTGTCTATAGGAACATTATCTAATTAACATGATAATGTGTCAGTGTTTTGCATCATCATCATTGCAGGATTCTAAAACCTTGTGAAAATAGATATTTTAGTTTTTTATCCGAATTCAACTGACAATTCCCATGAACAGATTAATTGCTGTAATCAGTGACCTCTTTTCATGTGTTTGTCTTCTGTGATATGTAAATATTTAATCTGTCTTTATCTGACATTATATCCAGTTCCTCTCTAAAACCCTGGTTACTATTGATGATGACAAGTGGGTGTGTCAGTTGGCAGCAGAGACAACGCGCTATATCTCCACGTATAACAACGCCCTAGAGGAGAAGGTAAGTGCTTTACAACTGCCTCATTTCACTCACAAATCAAGAGCGAGCTGATTACAAGCTACTGCTTCAGTTCAGTCACAAACATCTGTCCCGTGATATTAGATTACTGCTTTGTGGAGTTGCTGAGCTCTAAATTCTAGAAAAACTCAAGAAGCTGAACAGTGGCTCCTCATCCCGTGGAGCTCATGACCTTTTTAAACATGACCTTCTTCTGACTCAACTGCCTCAGGTTTCTCTACATTTCTCAGAATATAGAGTATAGAATATAGAATTATTAAATATGGAATACAGAATAGAGAATGTAGAATATAGAATATAGAATATGGAATATAAAATACAGAATATAGAACATGGAGCGTAGAATGTGGAATATGGAGAATAGAATATAGAAAATAGAATATAAAAAAATAAGAATGTAGAATATGAAGTATAGAATGTAGAATATAGAACAAATAATATAGAATATAAAACAAGGAATATAGAATGTGTAATATAGAATGAGTATAGAATGCAGAATATGGAGAATATTTTTTATAATTCTTTTTGCTTTAGATTTAACACAATAATGTGACCCGATATCTCAAACATTCATAAGCAACATAGGTGGATTACCACAGCATATGTGACTGTATTATAATTTTGTTTTTATATACTTATCAAACAACATTTTGTTGTCTTTGTCTTTTTACTGTCTATTGTAGAGTTTCCTGTATCAGTGTATAGGAGTGACCCTCCAACAGTGTTTCAACAAGGAGCTGGTGAAAAAGCAACTGCAGGAAGTCCTCCTCACAGCACGGCACAATGACGCTGTGGAAAGAGAGGTACATTTGTGCCGTTGAATTAACCTGAGCCACAGTTTAATTGATGAATGTTTTGGGGTTTTAATATGTAGACAATGTCCATCCTATTTTTTCTATCAGGGAGTTGCGATGGGCATTGGTCTGTGTGCTAACAGCCACCTAGAGGGAACTCTGGCTAAGCTGGATGAGTTTGGCAAATCGGATGCCTTCAAGAAGTCCCCAAGCATTTTCAACCTACTCAAAGTATGAAGAAGTTTCACAGTTTATCCTAAATGACAGTTTTGTTACATCACTTTGTTTTTCACATCTGTTTGTCCTAACATTGTTGAAATAGTTTCAATTGTCTTTTTTCATCTCTCCTTCCTTTCCTTTTCCTCAGGACCGTAATGATGTTGAGGTGGAGAAGGTGAAAAGCACATTAATCCTGTGTTATGGTCAAGTGGCTCTGAATGCACCTCCAGAAAAGATACTTAAGCGCATAGATCAAGACATCCTGCGCTGCATCAGCAAACACTTCAATACAAAGGTAATGTTAGCTCTAAGGTAACAGGGAAGGGGTTTACAAAGGAGACTGTTCTTGGAGGGCATGTTGTTTTAAGGAGAGAATTTGCATACAGTGATAATTCGGCTTCAATTGTAATAAAGTTTTAGTTTTTCTATTTTAGGTTACTTTCCGTATTGATTATAGGTACTGAATTGATTAACATATAGCATTGCAAACATTGTGATTTGTCTCGACCATTTCAATCCCCCATCACAAGAAATCTCATTTAATACTTTTACAGATACTTGGAAGAAGTGAGTGTAACAATCACATAAAACATTTCTGGTTGAGTCAGCAGCAAATTAGATGTAAGAACTTAAACTTTCAGGTAACGGCTGTGTTTCTATGTGAGCTCATGACTCTATCACCTCTGCTTCATACAGGTTCTGGGGATAAAAGTAGAGACCAAGGTATCATCACAGGAAAACCCGTTCTCAGACCTTTGCTCTTTTCTAACTTCAACTTGCTTTTCTTTACGCTTATTTAAAATCCGTTCCGCACGCTTGTGGTGGTACTATCACTAAAATCTTTACTGAAAGTCTTCTACTCCAGAAAGAAGAGCTTGATACAATATTGCAACTACTTTTTATGCCTCCACGCCAGCGACAGCGACAGCCAGTGGCATTATGTTTTCGGGTTGTCCGTCCGTACGTCGCATTCCCGTGAACGCTATATTTTAAGGGAATTTCCTCAAATTTGGTACAAATATGAACATGGATTCAAGGATGAGCTGGTTCGATTTTGGTGGTCAAAGGTCAAGGTCGCTGTGACCTCACAAAACACATTTAATGCCTTGCGATGGTGATATCTCTGGAACGCCATCAAGGAATCCTTAGACACTTGGCACAAACATTCACGTGGAGTCAAGGATTAACTCACTTGATTTTGGTAGCCAAAGGTCAAGGTCACGGTGGCCTCACAAAGTATGTTTCTGTTTTTCCGGCCTCTTGAATGTGATATTTCAAGACTGCATGAGGAAATTTCTTCAACTTTTGATCAGTTTTCACTTGGACTCGAAGATAAAGTGGTTATGTTTCAGTTGTCAAAGGTGAAGGTTACAATGACCTTTATATAAATCTGGGAAAAAAGTATGTAAAGTCAAAAAACTAGTTGGGAACAAATTAGTGTTTCAAGTTGACGTTAGTTGTGTTCATAGGACCTTGTGAAAATGCTCTCCCTCAGTGAAATGTAGCTTTTAAAGGTAGGTTCAGTAATTTACACTTTTTATCTTATACCCCTTTTCCACCAACATTTTTGGGTATAATTGTTTTTTTTACACATGGGTAAATCCGCTAAAAAGCTAATTGACTCCTTTCCCATTGCCAGTAGAAGACTTTTCTGTTTTTTTCCCCCCGGTGCACTATGTTCGATGTCATAATCATATTGAAAACTGAGGCGCTCTCTCAACTCGCTGTCTTGCCAAATTAGTCATTAGCCCTTGCAGGACTGAAATTGGCACGATCAATGCCCGTCACAGATCATGATCAGAGACTTCAGCCGGGGAGGCATACACCATTGAAGTAGACATGATAGCCAGAAGTTAGCGATGGATTCATGGCAAAGTCGGCTTTGAGCAGGTGTCAGTCAGTGCACGTTTATGTGCTTTGGTGTGCGTAGCTTTGACAAGAGGGCCGATGGGTGAGGGTTTCCAGGATTACCAACCCTAGCTTTAAGTGATACACCTCCAACAATCTTTTGAGTATCAAAGCCTCATCCAGAGTAAGATTGCCGGCTGTTTTTTTTTTGTTTGTAATTTCCATAGTATCGGAGAACATTGATCTGCTGACAGATCAGCTTCAATTGAGTCTGTTCCAATGTATTTCACTTGTGGACAATCTCTACTAATAAAAAAAGTCAAAATATCTTCAATCAGATTGATACTCTGAGGTGGTTTATCACTATAACCTACTAATGTAAAACCAGTAACATGCCTACTAGATTGCATTTACAATCTTGCATTTAAAGGACTATGAGTTTTTAAGCTCCAATTCCACAGAAGCTTGCTTTTTATTTTCCTCTAGCTGTTATCAAACCAGCGTGAACCAAATTGAATATCAAGAATTTTCTTAATGTCTTTTTAATTACCCATCTCACATGCAGCTTTATTTCCTGATCATCTGTCTCTCTGTATGATTTGCAATCTTAGTGCTAGTCATTCTGTCTTCTGGTGGATTGTTCTTTAAATGCTGACTGACCACTCACCCTCAATCTGAATGGATTTTTGTAAATTTCTTGCAAAATCCTAACCTTGGGCCTGCAGGCCTAAAGCTCTTCTGTTACTTCTTAGACCAGAGCCTGCTGATGGTTTGCTGTTGAACCAATCTCTAATCACACAACTCTGATTTCTAACTTTTGCTATCCATAGGCATGGTGGATCAATCTGCAATATCACAATTGGATTGATTTGATTGACTGAGCTGACTAAATCATTTTTACATTGATTCTGGATTTCTTTTGCTGTTGCTCAGCTACTTGTAGAGTTGCATCTGGTAAAGGAGCTGCCGTGCGCCTTGCTGTTTGCATTCCTGATAAATTGGAAAATGCAATTATCCAATTTTATTCATGTTTAGCCTACTCCTCTCGACCCGTATCTTTTTATCTGTGTATGTGCTACCATTTTTCCTGTTTTATTTCTACGTGTTTCTTTTTTCTCTGTATTTTCTCTCTGTGTGCATGTGCGTGTGCTGTGCGTGTGTGTGTGTGTGTGTGCGTGTGTGTGTGTGTGTTGCTCTAATCTAGGACCTGACGATGAAACTAAGTTTGATTCAGAGTGTTGGCCTCATAGCCAAAGCCATCAGCGTGTGTGTGAAGAAACAAGGCTACGTCTTCTCTCGCAAACAGGAGCTCATTGGCGTTATGCTGGTCAGTATGAAGATCAGTCACTTTAACAGTTGATAGTGGTGAAGTTGCAGCAGAAATTAATTTTAATTAATATCGATTTTGATTCATTTCTGATCTTTCCCTCTGATGTCCATGTAAACTCTGGTCAGGATTTTATTAAAGCAGAGCCGGCTGACTCATTGCGGACTCCAGTGCGCCACCTGGTGATGACCACATGTTCCAATCTAATGTATCCTTCACTTCAGTAAAACAACTGGACTCTCTCTCTGTAGTCTGAAAACTACAATTCATAGGTTCACAGAAAAACTGCAACCTCCTTCTCTCGATGTGTTTAAAAAAATACTACTTATGAGCCCAGGTGGTTTTGATCATACTGACAATTGCATCACAATTTCCATTGATTAAACTTAATCTCAACCACAGAAATGCAACTTTAAGACATACAGCAGACCACATACAAACACACGGACACACACACACGGACGTATATATATTTGTTTTTCACACATCATTCATATCACTCAATCTACAGTGTTATCTTTGACCTTCAGTTATTCAGACCTTTGGATCCTGCACTGAGTGAGAATGAAAGCTTTGACTTACTGAAGATTTGTGTGAACAGTGTGTTTTCTCTGCCACCTGAGACACAAACTCCAGAGAAGATTAAAGAAGATGAGGTTCTGGACCCCAAGAAGAGAAAGGTGAAAGAAAGCAAAAGAGATGTGTGCGCACACGCATGCAATACTACAACACTGATGCTACCACACAAATGCTCTGTTCATTGTTTTGTGCAACCACTGGTCTTTAGCTGACCATCATCGGCAGTCAGCAGGATTTTTAAACAAATAATAAAAGAAAATGTGTGGTAGTTCTGGAGTTTAGCAGGTCACTACTCACATTCCACCTTCAAACACTGTGTGTGACTATATCCAGACATTATCGTGTTATCAGTCTAACATGTCCTGGTAAATCTGCACAGGCATTACACAGAGACACATTGGCTGCACTGCAGGAGCTGCTGAGGAGTGTATTGGCCAAGGACCCCACACCTGACGGCCTGCAGAACGTCTTCAAGGTGAGACATCGTGTTACAGACTAACTTATCTTCTCCTGTTCAGCTTAATGCTAATTTCTCATACTGAGATCATTTTATTTATCAAATAAGCAAAAAGTTTAGTTTCCAGGCAAGAAAAAAGGAAATAAAGTTGTCCAACCAGCAACAACTGAATTTCTTCCACTTCTACCCCTTTGTCTCCTCTCTTCAGTCTCCTTGACTTGTTTCTCAAAAAAACAACTAAGTTGGCTTCATGAACTTTCCTGGCTGTGTTTTACAGTCTCCCTGTGTTGTCTGAGATATGATGTGTATTATTGTCCTGTGCAGCACATTGAATCATGGTTGAGCTCCGGACAGGACCACGAGAGAGAGAGAGCTGTCACAGCTACTGCTCAAATCATGTCGTACTACTTGGATAACCTGACTGTCAAGGTACACACACTACTCACTTGGGTTGTAAATATTTGAAGTTACACATACAACCAGACCTTCATGTGTCCTCTGTATTCACTCATTCATCAATCATAACTTCTAGTAACCCTTTTAACTATGCATATATCTAAAATCTGTACAAACTAAGATAAAAGTAGTAAGTCAATAAACCTTGATAAATAATAAAAGTACTGAAATTGTGCTATAAATTAAATATATTTGTATATCATATGTTTTTTGACATGTACTGTCACCAAATTTATCTAAATAAACACAACATATTGATTCAATAGATTTCTTAATTTAGAACTTAGAATTTCAAACTTTTTTAGATTTGCCCATTTTTCTCTGCTCCTCTCCCACCACTCTGGCGCTGCTGCAAGTTATCAACACGTTTTGCACCAAACGTAACAAAATATAATGATGTCATCACAAACATATACAACATTATGTGGTTTTAAACATATTTTAAACACAATGATGCAAACAACAACCTACCGTGGCCAGTGAGACGTTCGTTTTCAGAGGGTGAAACCATCTACAATCGCTTCACACTTAGTCAAGTCATGGCTTCTCTTGTCAGCACACAGTGGAGATCTGCAGAAGTTAAAGATTTACCTTTGGATAATGATCAAATGCAGTGTGTGTGTGTCTGTCAATGTTGATTTTTACAAACCACAACAGACATTCACCTTATGAAAACACTGACATTTGGTGGGTTTTCTTTCTTCTGTTTCTTTGTTCAGAACATGGTATCCTTCCACAACCTTGGAGCTTTGCTGGGCCGACTGTCTCCACGTTGTTCGGACCCTCACCCTACTGTACGCACTGCTGCTATTGAATGCATATACACACTGCTCTATATACAGCTACGATATGAAGGTATGTCATTGTTTGAGTGACTTGATGATTTTGGGTTGAGTTTTCACATGTTAGACTAAGGTTTGTTTGAGTGTTATATGACATGGAGCTGAGAAGCCCAGTCTGATACCTGATATTATTAAACTGTGTTTTTGAAGTCAGTGTGGGTTTACTTGTCCTAATTTAAACTTTGACTAATAAAGAATAATTTTACATCAAAATTATAGTAATTTTAACTATTACAAATGTTTTACATGTCACCAAGCCTTTGTAGCCCTAACCTAAACTCAGATATATCAGGATTAGTTTTTATGCACTTGAGATGTTTTGAGATTATTTTTTTTAGATTTGTCTATGTCCTCTTTGTCTAGGTTTCTCTCTGGATTATAAGGATGAAGCCGTGGACAGTTTGTTGCCCTTAAGAGACAAACTAGAAAACCCCGACCACTCAGTTCTCTACAAGACCTGCTCTGACCTCACTAAGGTACAATGTGAACCCCTTAATTTGAACTTTAGATTTACGTATGTAAAATCCATGTTTCTTTAGTTTATTGTTAAATTATTGTCATTAATCAATTCACTTGAACCTTTTCTACAGTTTTCTGTTATGATTTACTCTACATAACTCGGAATAAAAACAATGTTTGTGTCAATATATTAGGTAAACTAACAACATGTACTGCACAGCAATTTGTAACTGCATCCTTTCCTGTGTGTGGGTCAGGTGATGAGTAAGCGTCTGCCTCAGCAGCAGCTGACGACTTTGGTGTTCATGTTGTTTGAGGGGCTGGTCGACAGTCAGACAAACTGTTGCAGAGCTTCATCTGTCGTCCTCAACACACTGCTGAAGAACAGAGGGGGCGGACTGCAAGACCTGGTAACACATATACACACACAGTCATACTTGTCATACAGCCGTCTGCATACTCCAAAGGCAAATAAAGTAAACACATCTGTACTTGATTAGCTCACACGGGTCTTGTTTATTTGTCTTTGTCTGTGTTGTTTGGTGTGTGTGTGTGCATTTGTGTTTGTGTGTGTTATAGGTACCAGAGATGCTGGAGGTTCTTCATGTTCGTCTGCAGAGCGTCACAGACGAGCAGGTTGGAGCAGACATGAGCATTACTTCACTTATTATCAATATTTATTATTCCTTTGCCTTGTTACAGTCAGTTCTGATAACCTCTAAACATGTATTCACACAGACTCTTTTTCAGGTTATTTTACAAAAACTATCAACTTTCATGAGCTTTTATTTTTCTCCACAGTAAACCTAAAGTACTATTTCATTGTGTGTTTAGGTGCGAGTTGCTGTTGGACAGACCGTGCTAATCCTGGCTTCTCAACATCTACAGACAGTTATTAATACACTAGTTAACCAACCACTTCCATTTGACAGGTATTTATACATCTATACACAAAACATCTAAATACATAAAATATTATTTTCATCAAGTAAACCTCCAAACCTCCAAGTCCTTCAACTGTCAGATCATGTTTTTAGAGGACAAATCATTTCTAACGTCTCTTAGAACAAAAAGTTTGTATTCATTAAATTTGTATTTTCCTTTTTCTGTCCAGCTGGACCAGTGAGATGTGGATGGCACTGGGAGCAGATCCCATTGTAGCCAATCAGATCATAGAGATGGTGATGGAGAAGCTTCTCATCATGGCGCCATATGTAGACAGGAAAGAGTCCATGATAAGAGGAGGGATGACAAAAGTGGCCACAAACCAGCCGCTAGCTGTAAGTCACAAATATGTCACTGACTATATTTATACTCAAATATGATTGTTTTTATGCATATAAATACATCCCCTTTGATAGAAAGAAGTATTTCAAACAGTTAACAAAGAGTATCGCAAGATGAGCCCATAAAAGTTGAAGTCTGGTCTGTGTTAAGTTTCTTGTGCTTTGATTAGATGATGTTGTGGGTTAGGGTTTTTAGCTGTATTCTAAAGTTTCACAAAATAAATAACATAAATTGGTTGCAGCCACCATTTAAAGAATGCACTAAACATTTCAGCTGGTTCGTGCACTGGGTTATTCCATACCAAACACAAATGACTGAAGAGAATGATGCTTGTGTTTACAAGTGCACGTGTGTCTCTGTATGTTCTGTTTCTAGATGACGTGTGGTCTCAAAGAGCTCTTACTGAATGGCCAGAGTCAGGAGCCGGCAGTCAGTCAGTTTCCTCAGCTCTTCGCCTGTCTCACTGTCAGACTTGGAGCAAGTGTCGGAGTCTCGGCACCAAAGGACAACAACGTTAAGAACATAGCCTCTTTCCATGTAGCAGGGTGGGCATCTTTGTTAACCTTGTTATACGTATATCTAGTAAAAAACCAGAAGAGGTTCCTACACAAAGTTTTGTTAAGGTCTAATCCTGGATGTGGGGGTCTAATTGTTTGGTTTAATCTTTTGTGTTTTGTTTTGTTTTTGTTTCAGCGTCGCAGCTGATGCCCTGAGAATCTTGTTAGCACGAGCCCAGTTAGATGATGTAATGAAAAGACTGGATGAGGATAACGCCTGGGATGCAATAAGGGAACAAAATACACACGTTACTGGAATTACACTACTAGCAAGGTAGAAACCTACTCACATTAATTAGCTGAATGCATTTTGTCACATTTTGTCTGATACCAGGGGGGCTCCGTACTAACGTAGTGTTTTGCGCCGTTGCTTCACTGTAGAGCTGTTTGCAGCACTTTTTGTTTTGGTCCGACTGACCATCGGCAGCACCAGGAGAGATCCTGCCCATGCCGCTCGCAATTTAAAACATCTGTAAAGTTTTTAATAACCTCGGCTGGCAGGCAGCATAACATTACTAGATACCTCTATGCTGCCCATATTCACACAACAAGCACACAGCTCTCAGCAGACCTGCAGACCTCGGGCCTGTTCTTTACTTGCCTCTGTGTGAGTGCTTCTGGCTATGACGGCACGCAGGGTAATGGAACCTAAACAGTGTCCATAGTTTGAGAATTATGATGATAGAATAATGTTTCTGTATTTTCTCTCTCGTATCAATTAATACATGTGTTCTGAATAATAACTCCACTCAGTATATACTGTAGAGTGTAAATCTGAGTATGTCTTGTCTCGTCTGTAGGGCGATGGCTAAACATGCTGGTCCCAGGTTGCCTTCCATCGTGGAGTGTCTGTGTCCCTCCCTCAACAACATCTATGAATGCCAGAGAATCACCGTCACTGCTTTCTTCTCTGAGGTGATGAATCATGATTTATCTGTAATTGTTCTGTGTGAGGAGGTGGCCCGATGTCTCTTTAATCTGATTCAAATGATGATTAAATCTCTCAACCTCTAACAATGATTTCTACATTATTAATTAATAAACTTTTTTTGTATTAGGTTATGTTGAGTACGAAAAAAGCCAAAACATTGTCAGAAATATGAATAACGTGATGTGTTTTCTGTTTCTCCGTTGTTTCCCCGAGTCCAGCTGTTAAACCATCACGTGGTGACGGAGCTGATGTTGATCGATGTTTTAATGAACAACATGATGGAGAGGATATCAGATCCCTGTTGCACCGTCCGCATGTTGGCTGTACGAGGGCTGGGCAATATCGCAGTGGGATCACCTGAAAAAGTACAACACCCACATACACACTAGAGCACATTTTTTTCTGCGCTACAAAGTACACACATGACTGCCGCTGTTAGGTCACTCACAATGTTCTTCCCTTGCCTCTCTCCTCCACCAGGTGAATAAATATGCTAAGGAGCTGCTGGCAGCCATGAGTTCAGGCATGGAAGAGAAAGATGATCCAGGTGAGTCGGCAACAGTCATTTCCCTTGCTGTAAGAAGTAAAGTTACAGTCATGTGTTGTGTGGTTCACCTGATTTATTGCACTAACTCCTAAAGTGATTGATGAAGTTTCATAAAATGTACACTCTGCTGGTTTGTAGTTTCACTTTTCTTCACCACATCCATCGTGTTAATTATACCACATGTTGAGCCTCTCGTATTGGATTGGTTGTCATTGATTGAAATGCATCTCTTGTTTAATATCTTGCCTCTGGTCTTGCTGCAGGTAAAATGATTACACTTGAGGCCATGTCGGGTCTGTCCAAGGTTCTGCTCTACCTGGACAAGAAGAACGTCCACTTACTGGTGGTTTACATCTTCATGAAGATTAAACCATTTTTAGAAAGTGTAAGTTATTCTCTTTTCTTTTATGATGCAGATACAATATAATACAGACATTCTCAGAATCCTTGTGACCATTAGATTTTAGGTGCATGTGTTATAAACAGTGCTGATGTTTAGACTAATAGTACAACAAGACTATTTATTGTCTGAGCTGATTTGACTTCTGAATGATGCACACAGACACACTGACAGCATTTTGTACTCATCCAGGAGAACGATGAGATCCGCTGTGCTTCCATCCTCCTCATGGGGAACCTGTCCAAGTTTGGCTCAGGAGAGCAAGTGTTCAAAGACCAGATCCACAATGTTCTGGTCAGCCTGCTGTTGCACCTGGTTGACCCCAACCCACAGGTGGTCAAGGTAGGAAATATGCACTCACACCTAAGGATGCCGCAGCACCTCCTACTGGCAAGGGGCTGTTACTGTCAGGCAAAAAGTTTATTAAACAAATCAATTAAAGATATTTCTTCATTGTCTAGAGTAACATTTTAAAGGTAGCCTAATAGAAGTCCTAACATTTCCTATAATAATAATAAAAAAAAATCTTAAATTATGTATTTTTGATTTAATTTGATTATTTTTAAATTCTGTGTATTTTATCTGAATTAAATGTAGAACATGACATGGATAATGTAAGATGTGAACTAAAAAGGATCAACTATTTTACTAGTGGTTATAGTTGGTCAGATATGTCTAAAAAAATAATCTGTGATTTCTTTAATTACCCTAAATCCACGTTTGATGTCTGTTGTTGTGTAAAAGGTTCTAAAACTAGTTTAAAATGTTGGTGGCCATTAAGTTCAATACAACAATCATGACTGTTGCACTGCATTTAGTATAATGGCATTGTGCCGACTTTGTATAAGCAACCCCAACCCCTGACTAAATCACACACAAACACAATGTGCGAAGATGTACTACTACATTCTATCCCTCTTTATATACAGTCTATGATTGTATCTTACAATTATGGATTTTATTTTTTTGTGTCCAGGCGTGTAAGTATGCGATGCGTGTGTGCGCTCCTGTGGTGGGATCAGAGAAGATCACTACCATGTTTCAGAACCACCTCCACGATGACAAGAGCCTGCACTATGGAGAATTCATTAATGACCTCACCAAGTACCTGGTGAGACACAGAGTCAGAAACAGATTTGTAAATGTATTTCCAAGTGTTTGACGTGTCTTCACAGATAGTGAGTGGAAGCAGCAAGGTAACTGAGCTGCAGCTGGTGCTTGTGGTCTCTATAGGAGTGTTTAGTGTTGAGACACAGTATTTGAACTGTAGGTTATTATATGATATATGTAGACAGCTGTCAGACATACATCAGTCATACTGTGTAGACATGACATAATGCAAACAGGATTTTTACATCATCTGCAACAATTTTCAGCAAGATCAGATTATGATATTGTCAACTACTTAAGAAAAGCTTCTTGTCGTTGTCTGATGCTTCATGTTTTGTGGTTTGTAGATCGAGGACTTTGCAGGCATGTTGAACTTCTACCACATCTCAGTCATCCAGTTCTTCAAGAGCAGCTGGTCTGAGGTCAGAGCGGGAGCTGCCATGTTTATAGGTATGAGTGCAACACTACTGTTTTATAAATAATCTAATACATTAAGACATTTTATATAAAATATTATTTTACGACTGCTGCATCATACAACACACAGGCCACCCTAAAATACAGAACGCAGAGGAAACTCTTCACATGTTTGATGTGACCTGATAATAAGGTGTGCATCCGTGTGTGTGTGCGCTCAGGGTTCCTGCTGGGGAATCTTCCAGAGGAGCATCTCCCCCACCTCAACATGGGAACCATCACTAAAGGTGATGCAGTGTGCGCCTTCATTGTGTAATTCTGAATCTGTTATTGTCGACTGGTTTTAACGGTTTTAATCTTTGTTGTGTTCACTAACAGGTTTAGTCATGTTGCTCCAAGATCCAGATCCAGTGGTGAGAGCGAAGGCTGCTGAGGCCATGGGACACTTCCAGTGAGACACACAAAATAAATGTTTCCTTTAGTCAGACCGTACGTCTTCTCTCTACATAAAATACATGATTATGTGCTGTTTTTACAAAAACATGCAGATCCTACACTGTGCTGTCATTTTATAAAGTTGTAAAATTTACCAAATTCCTGTAATGTTCATTAAAAACAAGACAGAAAACACATATGGGGCCAGAGGTCAAACTGTCACATTTACCAATGTTACAAAATCATACAAATAATAAACACACACATTATATTATATACACACATGCACATTCTGGTTATTTAGCTTGAAAGGAACTATACTATACTATACTGAACTATACTTTAGTGACCAAAGACTGTTGCTCATGACAGATGGACGTTGTCCGTAGCATCTGGTGTTCAGTCAGTGCGACAATACCAGACATATACTGTGTTGCATTCATGAAATAGACTATACATGAAGTTTCTAATGCAAAGTTTAAAACACGCTTCTACTAGAGTGAAACATTATTTTAGAATAAATCTATAGTTTCCTCAGATATTATGTGCAAATGAGAGGAGGAACATTTTAAGAAATATCTCACATGACTCTGGCTGTCATGTGTGTAGTCATATTTGTGATCATGAATGTTAGTTTTAGTTGAGTCACCCTCTGTCTGATCAACCTGGTATCCTTAAGTTTGCTCTTAGCTTTATCTCACCCTCCACGGAGATCCAATTCAACACTTTAGATCAGTTAGGATGAGTAAAAATGATTTATAATTTAAAAATAACAGCTGAATCAAAATGCACAAGAACTGCATTACAATCATGTTCATGATCTGTTTCTATATTTGTACCAGCTAAATAACGGTACAGAGTTATAGTCATTTTGATTCAACATTAAACATTTATCTTTTTATTCACGCATTACGTTGACATGATCTCTTGAACCAGCCAGTCAGAGTTACCAGTGTTACACAGCGAAACCAATCTGTGTAGCCATGACAACAGTCTGTGCCAAATGTCTGTTGATGTCATATATTGTAATAGAGCACTATAAAGATGTTGTTAATGATTTTCTCTCTCACTGTTTGAATGCACTTAAGGTTGTCTCAGTTTAATTTCTCCCATCAAATGAGTGAGTTTGTACAATTAGCAGGCCTCTTTAGTGACATGTAAATATGTTGTATTATGTAAGGATGCGCCACATGTTTGACTCCATATTACAAGAGTGGGATACAAAGTACCCAGCGGAGAATCAGGTGAAAGCAATACACTTTTGTATTTTGTAACACTTTTGTTTGATTATGTGTTTGTACGGCTTGAATGTTTCCGTTGCACTTTTAAGCTTCTGCCATGTGGTCCCTTTTTTTAGAACTGACACAAAAACAAACCTCAGCTGAATTCCTTCACAAGCCACATTCACATAATTTTTTCTAATGTAGGAGGAAGGCAGATGTTTCACCTAACGTGATAAGTTTCGTCCATTGTCTATCCATCCATTGTCTGTACTGCTTATCATGTTATAAGGTCTTTGGGTCAGGGTTAGTGTTGGGTTAGAGTTTATATAGAGTAAAACTCTTATTTATCCAGTAAATAGTCTGCTCCTGCATCTGTATTTCTCGGCTTAGACGTTCTACAAACAGGGACTTGTGGCTTCTAGCACCTTCTAACACTATGTCTTGGTCTCGGGTGAATGGCGAACAGGAATGAGCAGTGTTCTCTCAGCTGTTATAAACTTTATACCACGGATATGATTTTTCATGTCATCTTATTTTTTTTTTACATGTTGAATGTTGTTAATGTCATTTGTCAGGATGTGTGATACAAGGAGGGTGAGTGTGTCAGAGTGAAAATGTGTGCACGTCACTTTTCATATGTTACACAACCAGAAGAGAGGATGATGATGAGGATGATGATGAAAATCCATATATTAAAAATGAAGGAATAAACAGATTCATTCAAACGTAGATGTTGATGTTTGATTATTATTGTCTTTTTGTTGTTGTATTAAAGGTCCAGTGATTAACGTGAAGGGGAACTTTTGGCAGATATTGAAAATAAAATAATTATTATGAATTATATTATATTTTAGTGTGTGATCACCTAAATTGTACAAATAGTTGTCTTTCTTGTTTTTATATTTAAATATTTTATATTTACATTGGTCCTCTTTATGGTGGCAGCCATGTATTTTTTTGTTTGTTTTTACAGTAGCCTAGACTGGAGTTATTATGACAACTGAAGGCTACCACAGGTTCTCCATGTTTGGAAGGGAAGGGTGAGTTGAGGGGTATTCAGCTGCAAAATGCAACTTCACCACTAGATGTCACTAAATTCTACACATTGAACCTTTAATGCAGGGAACCCATTCATTATTTATGGTTTTTATCTCTTATAGGTAAACCTAGTGTCTAATTGATTGTTGTTGACGACACTAGTCAACCCCATCTAAACCACACCTCTCCCCCTTTGTTTAACTTGATTACCTCTACTCTACCACTTTCATTTCATTTCAGATCAACATTTTGTTTGCACATTTTCTTTAAAATTGAACTGTTCAATGACAGTGTATCTTTCTCTGTGTCCACTTGGGTGCAGTAATGAGCCAGGTAATGTATAGTGATTGTGTAACAAAGAAGCTGTAAGACAATGATAGAATCTGTCAACATCTCTGTGTGGTCAGGGGATAGAAACTTTCAATGACACCAACAAAACAAATGCAGTGTGTTCATTTATCCATGTAGTCAACTGAAAAAATACATTTGTCATTTCACATCACAATGTCCCTCTGTGTATTTTCCTCTCTGCTCTGCATCATATTTCTTGATTTGTCTCTCTGCTCTTGAACCATGTTCTCTACCCACTGTGAAGTGTTCCACTACCAAAGAATCACCATCATATTTTGTTCATGTGAAGTCACATTGGAGCTCATGGTCCCTCGGTCCTTACACTCGGCCTCTGCGTGGACTGACTCATGAAGCTGGAGCAAATTGGCATTGTGGGAAGCTCCTGTTTGTTTGCTAGAACTGCAGCAGAGTAAATATGAGCCACTGGAGCTGTTGTGTAAGAGCCTCAGTTAATAGGCAGACAGTAAACCAGACGACTGTGTGTCAGACAGGAGGATAACAACATATTAACAGACAGCATCATTCTTTGAACTGAATGGGGTTTTTTTGAAAAAAAGAATTAGAAAAAAGACATGACCTTGTTTTATGTGCTGTGGCATCTACATCCCTGACAATACAGAAGCTGAGAAAGACCATTCCTGCAAATATTTTCAAATGACATTATCTCTAGATCGCATTTCATTATCTGGAGATAACAAAGTTAATTTTCTCCATAATGAGTTTATTCATCTCATTATCTCCACAAAATGAGCTTAAACCCAGGGCTTTATTTCTGACCTCTCAGAATGGGACCCACAGAGAGATATTTGATTCCTTTCTCATTAGCCAATCAAAAGCTGCACACAAAGTTTGGGCGATTGTGTTAAACTGCTCTGTCATTTTTCAAATTTCCCTTCAAATTCATTTATAAATCGCCTTTCATCTATCCAGTAAAATCAGTTTTTTTTTTATTAAGAAAAAGTGAGAGACATAGGTCTTGCAGTAAAAGTATAAATGCAGCAATCAAAGATCAATAGATGGAACAGAGTGTGTTTAGTCATTTACTGAGCTGGGTATTAAAGAGCCTTTAAGAAAGCACTGACAGAAGCGAGTGGTTGTGAGTGATACTAGCAGTAATACAACTTATATAGGAAAAGTTTAAAAGAGAGAGTGGAAATGACAAGTAAAGCTGATCAGTGCTGGTAGAGGCTGCTGCACCAGCTACAGATACATTTACATACATAAATCCTTTTCAGTTGTTTAAAATAACCTTTTTCTATTACTATTGTTGGGACCTGGTATTTGTGAACTACAGTTCGGCCTGCATTTGTAGTCAAAGCCTTGACCACATGTTTTTTTCTTTGTTCTGGAGAAAAACCAGAGCCTCCAGAACTCAGTCTCCCAGGGTGCTAAAAGTCACCCAGAGGTGTGAAAACTGACTGGGGACACAAGTTTCAACCACTATTGGTCACTCTGGGCCCCATGACCCATGAGGTCACCAGGCCAATATAAGCCCAGTTTTCCCTCCTTATTCTTCTTTCAGCTCTTTCCACGTAACCCTCCGAGAGGAGAAGTGCGGCTGTCCAGCTCACTTTCTCGATTCCTCTTTCAACTCAACTCAACTCTCCGAGAGGAGCCCACCTCTCTGTCTGCTCAACTTCAATGGAGGAGAGGTGCAGCTTTCCACTCACCGAGCGAGAGAAACCTCCTCCAAATCCAAGCTCTACCAACCTTCAAGCAGGCCTGACTGGAGCAGACTGCTGAAACCTTCCAAAAAGCAGCGATGCGAGGTCCTGCCAAACAACTCAGCACAAGAGTTGCATCGTACAGCAGAACCACAACCAGCAAGACGACTTCACTAGACTTTGAACAGCACAGCAAACTTTTTTTCCTTTTCCATGGACGGGTAACACAACTGGGCTTAATAATTATACTAGGCTAAGCAAAGACTGTTTATTCGATTCCGTGTGATGTTTATAACTTTGATTTGTGTTGTTGTGATAGTTTGGTTATAAGTTATTTGAAAGTTAATGATAGTTATGTTATGCTCTTCATAGTCTTTCTTTGCATGCATCTAGTAACTTTCTCTAATTTGGCACCAACACACACACACGCATACACCCCCGCTACATGTCATAAACATTCCAAAGGGGGGGGGGGTGCTTATCTTTGGAGTGGCCAGCCAATATTTTTAATATTAATATTCAATATTTTATTTTGATAACCAAATTTATTGAATGCCGAAAGGCACACCATTTAATGGCATCACGTTTAATGCATTTATTGCACAACACTATATGTGAGTCACCAGCCAAACCAATTTTGCTTTGGGGGATGACTCATCACTGTGTTCAATGATGATTAACTTATAGATGATGCACAGGCATCAGAGTCTCAGTGTGTTTGATTGCTCTGGTATTTAAGACCATGTTTTTTACATTTATATTCAATATTCATATACACTTAATGGAAAATAGTTTTCAGGATTAGTCCTGTGTTCCCCTATGATCAAGAAGCAACATAGATTTCAAAAACTTGATCTTGGTGGCGTTTGTTGAGAGAGAAAAGCATGAACACTTTGTCAATGAAAAGTCAATGACACCTCCATTCTGTTGTGAAGATTAGCAAACTGATATCGATATCAAGATACTGAACCCCAAATTGCTTCTGTGCCAACAGTGATGTGTGATAGAGAAAGTGCTGTAGATCCACTGAATGTGTGTGTTAATGGCTAAATGGCAAAACTGTGCCATAAAGAGCTTTGAGTTCTCAACAAGGCTACAAAAGATCTAAATGAATACAAACATGACAGAGAAACATGAGATATAGGAGGCAGTGATATGATGTTTCTTCAAACTATATGAAAAACTCATTTGTTCGAGTTGTGGAACACTGCCCAAGCTGTAGATTCTTTGAGATCAGCTACACATGAAACAGTAGTTATATGTCATGTGTAGTGAGAGTATGGGTTAGTATATGTTTATATTGAGTATGTGTTAGTATATGTTTATACGGAGTATGTGTTAGTATATGTTTATACGGAGTATGTGTTAGTATATGTTTATACGGAGTATGTGTTAGTATATGTTTATATGGAGTATGTGTTAGTATATGTTTATATGGAGTATGTGTTAGTATATGTTTATACGGAGTATGTGTTAGTATATGTTTATATTGAGTATGTGTTAGTATATGTTTATACGGAGTATGTGTTAGTATATGTTTATACGGAGTATGTGTTAGTATATGTTTATATTGAGTATGTGTTAGTATATGTTTATATGGAGTATGTGTTAGTATATGTTTATACGGAGTATGTGTTAGTATATGTGTATATGGAGTATGTGTTAGTATATGTTTATATTGAGTATGTGTTAGTATATGTTTATACGGAGTATGTGTTAGTATATGTTTATATGGAGTATGTGTTACTATATGTTTATATGGAGTATGTGTTAGTATATGTTTATACAGAGTATGTGTTAGTATATGTTTATATGGAATATGTGTTAGTATATGTTTATATGGAGTATGTGTTAGTATATGTTTATACGGAGTATGTGTTAGTATATGTTTGTAAGGAGTATGTGTTAGTATATGTTTATATGGAGTATGTGTTAGTATATTTTGATATAGAGTAGGTGTTAATATATGTTTATATGGAGTAGGTGTTAATATATGTTGGGGGGCGGATCCAGGATTTTTTTTACCTTCACTAAAGTTCTGTCCATTTGTTTGTTGGTTGGTTTGTATATTTGTTCGTAACCAAGATAAGACAAAGTAACAGGACAGATTAGCACTACACTTGGTTGGAGATTGTGTTATGGGTCGGGGGAGAAGGCAATACATTTAGATGCAGATCTGGATAAAGGGGGTGGATCCAGGAATAGCGTTTCTTGACAATTTTATTGAATTTCTCAAGAAATAATTCATGGATCTTAATGAACACATTCAGGAATATTTAGGAACTGATATCTATAAGTTTGTGGGGAGGCTTGATTGAATTTAAAGGGATAGTTCACCCAAAAATAATAATTCCCTCATTATCTACTCACCACTAATACAATTGAATTAACTGGTGATCACTTCTTCAGACGTTACAAACAACAGATAAAAATGTGCTCCTGTGGTGTCATCCGAGTGTCCGGAAGTCCTGACGTTCAAATTCGACTCCAAATGGCGTCATTTACACGAGGTTTTTAGCATTTTTGGTGAACTATCCCTTTAAGGGGACTGTTGGGCCTTGATGGAGATATGACGGCCATTCAAGTTTCTTGTGTATTTGTTAAGTTAATGCATCTGTGTGTGTGTACTTGTGCCTTATCTCCCAATAGTGATCTTTTAACAAGCTTGACTTGTGTATATTTTTGACTCGAACCTGAAATATGTGTGTTACAGTGTGCAGCAGGAAAACTGTGTGTAAGGAAAGTTTAGTTTTATTCATGAATCAATGAATTATTTTATTCATTCCCACCTTATTAAATTAAGGCCCATGTTTGCTCCATTTTGAATAAATATAACCCAACAGAAGAGACTTTATCCTCTGATATTTTTCATCAAAATCATATACACGTACATTTATATTGCTTCTTATCAATTTTACAAACAAATTTACATCTGAGACATGATCATCTATTTTCTGGAGACAACATTTTATATTTCCAAACTAAAGGCTTGATTTTATTAACATTTTCTTTACAAACTGGTTGCATTCATATTCATGATGTGGCAGAGAACTCTTCACTTCAACATTTCGGTGTTTGCTCCTCATAAGCATTTGATGTCATTTGCCTGTAGACCTAATATCATATGTTAATATCTGTTATCATAGCTGTCGTCCACTCTGAGATGTTAAGGTGGGTTTTCCTTCACTTTTTGTGTGTTACAGTTTAGTTTCATGTCCCAGGGGACTCTGTCATTTACATCAGAATGAGCTGATTGCACACAAAACCTCACTAATGAGTACCAACACAGATGGCTGACGTTCTTCTTTTTTAACTTAGGGTAATTTAAGATGTGTTTCAGAGCCTTATGGCAGGATTAAACCTGTACATCTTATTCAGGAAACCGGCTCATTATTAATGACGCTAATCCTAGAAAATCCTGATGTGCAGTAACAATTGACATTAATGAGAATATCCTGGCCTCTGTGGAATCCTGGATCTCGTGGTGAATTAGACCAAATGCTCATGTGGAAGAAAACTCGTACAGCAGACTGACGTGCAGCCAAGACGTCTCAGCTCCATGAACACAGGCAGTGGCTACATGAAATGCTTGGGATCAGCCCTCCAGCTGTGCCCTGCAGACTCTATGAATTCATCATCCCAAAACAAAAGCTTTTCTTGCTGTCGTCAGAGAGTGGAGCTTTATTTTGAATAGTGCTGAATCTGAAAGTTTGTAGAAACATACAGACTGAACCTGTAAGAGTGCATACATACATACATATATATGTGATGATCCTCCACAAGAAAGAAAGACACTCCTTAACTCATATCTACAGTACTGGTAGTCCTGATTTTCAATTTGTGAGCCCATTATGCAATGATACAGAGACTCCCAAGCGTCTCACATAGACACGTTGTGCTTTTCAAAACATTCTGTGCTTTTCACACTGCACATTTCAGCCCAGGGTCACCTTCAGCCGGCAGGTTCCAGGTGCTGTTTGTTTTCCAGTCCATAGAAACTGTTACTGACTCCACACTGATACTTGAACCTGTTGATTTTTAATATCACAGCACTCTGTTCTCTTCAGATGCACAAGACAAGTTATATCTTTCAAACTGTGCACTGGTGTAAAATTGAAGTGAACTGAGCTGCAATCAAAGATACAGACATAAATCGGCACTTTTGCCTAATTTTGCCAAAGACAATTTAGTGGCTCATTTAGGTCCAATAAAAGGCCTCGGATACAATCGGGATCGTCAGTAAAATGAGACATGTTGACACTTATTCACGTATTTAAGTGGCATAAATTTGAGCCTTAACACATTAATTAATCTCCCTGAAATGAGGCTGAAACTCAATTTTAAAGCAAATTTCTTGATTGATAATTAGTTCTCATACCATCCAAATGTTAGGTGTCTATTGCAAGTATATTATTCTTAAAAATATTATGAATTACTATAATACCATATTAGTATTAAGACTTGATAGCAAATGTCTGTTGAGCTTTAAATACAAATAAATGCTGTTTTTAGTGTTCAAGGTCAATGTCTGGTGATATTTTTCCTTTTAACCAGCACATCATTTGTGTTAAACCACATCATTATATAGCATCTTCACACTCCGATCCAGTCACCTCAGCCCTGGGTTACAGTCAGTGCAGTGTGAAAAGGGCTCATTATTTCTGCAAACTTTTATTGGCGGTTTAGGGTTGTTGTTTTTTTGTAACTCTGATTTTTCGGTAGAAGCGAGCCATGCCTTTAGGAGGAGTATTCGTACTCCTCTGCACTGCGTCTCCCAAAGTCCATCCAGCCGAGATAATCTCTGTCCTTTATCCTGTGGGCCGGGGACAGACCACTGGCTCTGCTGGTGAGGGAGGATCTGGCCTGGTGGGGAGAGCCTGGAGGAAAGAAATGGGAAGATGTCATTCTGCTTGACCAATACATGAGTGCAATATACACACTGTATCATTATGTTTTAACCCTGCTGACTTGTTCTGTTTCTATTCCCATCTTTATGTGTCCTGTTAGATGAGTGAGCTCAGCGGGCAGTCACACAGTGTTGACTGGAGAAAGAAACACAGATACACAGTGACAGAGGGAGCGGAGGGTGAGGTCAGGAAACAGGGAGGTGAGTGAAGGAGGGAAGGATAGTGGGAGCAGTGGGGAGGGAGGGAATGAGGATGAAGTATGGAAAAATGAAGGGAGGAGAGAGGAAGCTTGAGGGAGGTGGGAAATGCCAGATGGTGGGACTCAGGCACAGCATGACAGACAACAGATTATAGAAGGATGGCGAAACAACATGGCCGTGGGCAAACTGAGACGAGTCGAGTGATCTGTGTGTAATGAGACGACTGAAGGGACAGACTTTGCTCCAGTTACTCCGTCGATCCGTCTCTGAGACACTGGACATCACACTGCTCACCTTTCCTGGAGATGAGTCTGGCCAGTAGCTGGCTCAGGCCGTTTCTAGGGTCTGTGTCCTCCTGGGGTTGGTTGTAGTTGGCGAGCTGCCCTGAGGGGGGCGCTGGAGCTGAGCGGACCTGACGCGTGTGGTTGGGTGAGGGGGAGGGCAGGCTGTCTGACAGGAGAGCCTCACCCTCAGCTCTCTGGGGCTAATGAACATAAAAAACAAACAAAAAACAAGATTTGTAATCAATATTGTTTTAGAGCAGTTTACATGATAAAAATCCAGTGTAGATGAATGTATTTTGTAAGTTTGTGTCTTACGATGGACTGTGAGGGCAGACTCAGGGAACCGCTGGACAGAGCAGCCAGTAGAACACACACACAGATACCTACATTCATGACTGGGGAGAAGAGGAGACAACACAAAACAATCTAAATAAAACCACTCATGGACTCCTTTTCCTGTTAGATCTCCTGCTCTTTACTCGTTTCCTTTCCTCTCTCCCTCCAGTTTGTTAAAGGGATGTTTTTGATGGAGGGGGAAATGAGAGGTAATGAGAGTTTTGCAGGAAGTAGAAATAAATAATTTCACGTTGATTGAAACACGGTGGTGGAGGAAGTGATGAACCTCTGATGGTTCAGCTGGAACCTCAGGGCAACATGATTTTGGGAAGCTCGCACACTAACTCACTATTTCACTGAGCTGCAAAAGCACACACACACACACACACACACACACACACACACACACACACACACACACACACACACACACACACACACACACACACACACACACACACACAGGGGGTGCGGGGTATGTAGTTGAGATGAATTCACCCTGTCAGCATTTGCAGAATCCCAAAGGAAACACACCAATTATTTCTAAATCTTCATTTTGCTCCATGTGCTGTTTTTTTTTAACAAGGGCGAGGTGAAATTAACGATTGCACTGAGAGAATAAAAAATAATGACTTTAATTATTGATTCATGATTTTTCTTTATTGGCTTCAATAAACGCTAAAACAATCTGCTTGGAGATTCCACAATACTGGGAGCTTTTCTATGAAAGAGCAGCTCCACATAAAAGGTAGATGTTCAAAAAGCAAAACAAGATGACACGATATGACATTTATCAGACTGAATATTGTGCCTGATGTGTTAATGCTGTATTTTTGAGTCTGGTACAGTATATTAGCTGTAGCATTAGTTGTGGTGATTTACGCTCTGTATCAGAACATTCATCCAGTTAATCAACAGCGGTCACTCCAATTATTCAAAACCCCAGTTGCTCTGTCTGTCTTTCTCTTACAGCAGGAATCTCTTTTGTCTTGGTTCAGTCTCTCTCTCTCTCTCTTTTCTTTTTGCTTGTTTGTCTCTCTATTTCTTCACAGAGTGAAGTGATGGACCTTTTGCTGCACTTAATCAAACACTCTGGATCGTGTCATGATGATCTCAACTCAGAGAAGTGCCGCGAAATCTAGATTTTATGTGGAAAACCTTCTTTGTGAGGACTTCCACTTATTCACTGAAGTGAATTTAATAACATTAATTGAGAATACCCAGACTTGAAACTGATAAACATGTGTGTTTCAAACAAAGACATATTCAACCCTCAGTCTCCTGGATAATGTTCTTCCTCTAAATCAGAGTTTGCTCAGTTTGCTGAACAATCTAATGATGATGATGAACATGACATACATCAGAATACGACAGACACACAGTGAAGCATCTTGGAATAAAACTGTATTTTAAAACAAACTGATATGTAGAATTTATATCTGTGAGGAATTAGCACAGACAGGCCATTTGAATACTGCTTGTTGAAATGGACAGTGGTGCCATAAACAGTCATTCTGTCGATGTTAATATAATTCCTGTTAGCAGCTGGTTATTGTCTCTCATTCATTATTCAATGAGCTGGTAATGGTGTGGTATTGTAATGTCTGTGAGAGCCCTCTCCTCCTCCTCCTCACACTAAAGAAAAAAAAAGATCTTTAGTTTTAGTCATTTTTATCTGTATTTTACTTTCTACTTGTATAAGCTGCAACTTCCTGAGCTACAAATAGTGATGAAAATAGATACAACACAATGATAGGCCTGTTTGAATTAAATTAACTTTGAAAAACAAATTCCCACATGTATAATCCTTCCACTCAAGTTCAGAGATGAAAGATACAAGTTTGGGGGGGGACACAAAAATACATTGTAATAAATTTGTAATATAAGCGACTGAAACAGACAAACACTTAAGTTTCTTAACGACACACAATGCAGCATCAGTTCAGTTCAGTTCTTACCTGCGGTTGTTGGTGTGGACCAGGAGAGGCTGAGGATGCTGAGCTTTGCTCGTCCAGTGTTGAGGCCGTGACTGAGGGAGAGAGAAAGGAGACCATACTTTATACTGACACACAGGAGGGAGGAGGAGTCAGGACAGAGGGGAGGGGCCAGCTGCTAGCGCAGAAACTGATGCCATTGACGCAACAGTGGATGCAAACATGCACACAAGCAGCAGACGCACACATGAACACACACACACAACACACACACACCTACACACACACACACACACACACACACACCAAATTGTTTAAAAAAGCTGGAAAAGGGTTTGGACAGAGGTGGCAGCTTTAATTGTGTGGCCCTTTTCCTCACCTGTATCAAAAATAAAGATAGGAACACACACACACACACGCACGCACACACGCACACACACACACACACACACACACACACACACACACACGCACACACACGCACACACGCACACACCATCTCAGTTGGTTTCAATCTGTGGTTTCCTGTGAAGAGAAGCTGAAAAAGCTCTTTAACACTGAGTAGAATGTATCTCTGTGCATCTGAGTCAAAGGCTGTGTATGGTCTGAGCATTTAAGTGACCACACACACACACACACACACACACACACACACACACACACACACACACACACACACACACACACACACACACACACACACACACACACACACACACACACACACGCACACGCACACAGAGTGTGCAATGGGGAATGGGGACAAGTCAGGTCTTGTGTTATGTATGATTATTGTGAAATCATATATGTAGATTAGTCTTTCTTCTTAGACAACCAGAGGCAGCATGCAGTTCATCTCAGGGAGGGTGGTATTACTTCTGGTTGATCAGAACCAGGGACCTTGTTTCGGTGGGACAGTTTGATGAGGAAATACCCTGTTGCTTTTCAAATGATCACTGATGCAGTTCTGACAGGATGGGCAGCTGCTGGGACTCATCACATCTATGATTGTTTCCCTTTTAATAGAACTAATACAGTACAACTAGAACAGTTCCTGTTGTCAATTTAATCACCAAAGTAATCAATCAAACAGAGGGTGCTGTTATTAAGTGATTAACATACATCATTGTTCTAAACCGGCCTGTTTGTTTGGCCTGAGGTGAGGATGGATGCAGCTTTCTTTCTGAAGCTGTAAGACGGACCTGCAGCAAGTAAAGAGAAGAGCTGTTCACCTGTTCAGCTCGGCTCAGTTTGCAGAAGAAGAAAGTCTGTTGTTTTTTGCCGTTGTCGTGAACACGCTTGTTGTCATAATCAACAATGTCACTTCCGCCGGTGAGTTCAGCCTTTAACAATACACATGCCGAGTGTTAAGTAGATAAGGTGAACCGTTCTTGTGACAGATTGAAAAAAAATCCAGGAATGTACATGTATCAATCAGTAGTGAATGTGTTCAAGCTTTGTCCCGTGAAAATTATTGATCTAACTTTTATTTTTGCTTTGTAATGGTCAGGGAAGTTTCAAGGGACTTTTGTGGGGCCAAGGCAAAGGGGACCTCGAGGGCCCTACAAAGAACCAAACCGTTGAAACACATGATAGCACATCATTCCAATCTTAAAACAATTATTTTATTATCAAAATTATGATAAAGAAACCCCCACCACCATCCCAGGCTCATCATACACACAAACTTACCCTTCTAGTCTTTAACCAAACCCCTAGAATTACAAAGCTTTTGGCAGGAAGTTATGGGGCATCATTAGAGGTTTTCCGACCATGTTGTTGTAGCAGTCTCCTGTATGTAGCCGATCATAGAATTAAATGGGGTTCTCAAAAATTGACGTTGCTGTGGACTATTATAATCACCCTTCACAGGGGCCCACACTCAGCTTGGGGCCACGGGCAATTTCCCTCTTTCTCTACCCTGTTGCAAAGCCTCTGGTCATGATGAGTGTTAGCAAATACAGTTGATTTTTTAAATATTGCTTATACACAGTAAAGGGAGAGGTAGAACAGTTTAATTAGCCCATAAAGGAGCAGTTTGTTGAAAAGTATCCTGAAAGGCCCTGAAGTAAAAATGTTGGAATGCACCACCAGCAGCAAGGCCAACGTTAAATAAAAGAAAGTCTTGAATGACATTCGTTTTTTTTCTTCTCTTTGTGCACGATCAAAATCTGTGGAACTCAGAAAGTACAGGTTTTGTCAGAGAGTGAAAGTAACAGCATGAGTGTGTTTTGTGGACAAAGGCTGGATGGCATTCATACATTAAAAAGGTACGAGCCGCACACGGGCGTAACGACATGAAGTGGTTTTTAAAAGGTTCAGAAACGTCAGGACTGGCTTTTAACTCACTGCTGAAGCTACAGCAGCAATTACTCAACATCAACTCATTCATTTGTGTCATTTAAGATGGCTGCAAACTATGATTCTGTTTGAGGACAAATATATTTGATCAACTCATGTGTTCCCCTGATCTCTGCCTGAATGAGCTGGTAATATACAGCAGTCATACAGAGTACAGACATACAACTGTGCTACCTGTACCTCACAGAATGAAGCTCTTATTCCTTTCATTTCTGTTTGAATGCTGATTTGCTTGCAGGATTTGTGTGAATCTATAAAAATTCTTCTGATGTTCAGCATCTGACGAGGTCACAGGACGTTTCAGAAAAGAACTTTTCATTCTCCTACTTTGTATAGTTCAAGACCTGAGACCTGTTGAGCAGACGTTTGCTGCCATTCAGACTCAAAGTATTAAAGTTATAATACGTAGGTCTCCTTCATCATTGTTTATAGAAACAACACTTAGAGACATTTTCAATTCACAGTACATTTCTCTCACCATAGAAACTCTCTTTACAAACTTCCTGTGATCCGCTGTAAATTGATACAATCCTATACCTGATTGTCTACAGTTCCAATGATAGAAATATGAAAGAAAAAAAGGAAGATGTAATAGGTTACAATATTAATAATAACTTTATTTGTATGGCACTTATCTAAACAAGGTTACAAAGTGCTTAGCATGGCAATAAACACAAATAAAGAATAAAAGGTAAGTGGCTGGTAGGGATATACTTAAATCAATATTAAGTGCCAAGTCATAACATATTGAGGTTGAGACCTTAAAAATATGATATAAGTTTAGATAAATGCTTTTACAATGAGGGATGGAGCCGGCCCTTTAAAACACATTGTGGTGAATCTGCATGGATTGAAATTACTGTCACCACTTGACAGCGACTTATGTTTTTTTTCTCTGTGTTGCACTATTACGACATTCTCAAGAGTGACAGACAACAGGCTTCTGGCCTTCTGTGATATTTGTAGTGAAAAATGTCACATAATGAAACCAGAGCGAAATAAGTAATGATGTAAGTCACTTCCCTCATCATGTCATTTCTAATAATGCCTCACTTTCCCTGTGTGTGTGTGTGTGTGTGTGTGTGTGTGTGTGTGTGTGTGTGTGTGTGTGTGTGTGTGTGTGTGTGTGTGTGTGTGTGTGTGTGTGTGTGTGTGTGTTTGTGACTCTGTGAGGACTCTCTGGGTCTGTCCTGCATGTGTTTTAGCTCCACTCCACCATGATAATGAGGTTAACATTAGCCTGTTTCCTAACACTGTCATTGGCAGCTGTGGCACTATTGATGGGGCTTTGTCCTACACGCTGTCATCAGCACCTGTCTAACTTCCCATTTTCAAATCATCTGATTGGCCAGTGGGATGCACTGAGCCTCATGAATAATATCAGATGAATGACACCTGCTCCTCCCGGATGTGCAGTGACAGTGGTCCAACTTGCTTCTATGGTGCCTTGGGCGAACTCCCCCAAATCTATATGCTTACAAATATGTATATAACCTTAAATACCAAAAATGAATGTTATTTTAACAATTTCACAAAGCCCAGAAGAAATCTGTCAATGAAAGTAGTCACAGTGTTATGAATGAATTGTTGTTTATAGTATTTTGAAGTGTGGCGTTTGTTACTCTACCAATATTAGGTGGGCTACTCCCTGGCTCCCACTACCTCTGGCTTTCAGAGGAGAGACCTGAGGTCAATCTGACCTCCCTTGTCTCCCAAACTGGGCGTATACGGGCACCCACTCCAACAAGGTTAATTGACCAACACAGGGACATTATGTCATCACATCATTGTGCCAATAAGCGATGGAAAACCAATCCCATGAATGTTACCATTTGCTCAGTACACAGATACAAGATTTAAGGAAATATTTTTTTCCCAAACCTAACCCATGTCTGCATCTATTCTGGGGAATATTTTAGTTTTACCTGTTTCACCATGTGACAAAATCTAATCCACAGAGTCTCTGATATCAAACGTGCTTTTGGCAAACAGACATGTGAACAAATGACTGGAGGTCGACTAATCCACTCTCCTCCCTGTAAGCCAACTGTAAGCCTCATAAAACAGTTTCTGCTGGGTGAAATAAATTACGAATAAAAGTATTAAATATTATTATGTTCCAGTGTGTGCTGTATATCTATAATAAAATTTAATTAAAAAATGTCTCTTCATGATATCTTACATATACTTTTGTCACATTTGACAAGCCAGGTTAATTTATAAATATAATTTATAGTGAAAGGACTCACAGTCCTCTGTTGCTGGTTGATTGGCACAAGGAAACTCAGGTAATAGAAATCTGAAAACTGACCTAGACATGAACAGGATGAAACATGTATCACGAAGGAGGAGAACAGGAGGACCCAAACGCAGGAGTCAGGTGAAGGTAAATATCAAAAGGTGTCCTTTAATACCGGAAAAATCAATATAAGTTTACAAAAGGTACAACAGGAAAGATGGTTGAACAAAACAATTCCAAAACAAGTCCAAAAAAACTAAACATGAGTCAACAAGAAACACAAGGGACCAGGGGACAGCAGAAGACCACCAGTGATCAGGACAAGAGAAATCAGAGGGACAAGTTGACAAGGAAACCGGACAAAGTAAGTAAATAAGTCTTATATACACAAGGAGGCAGCAGGGAGGATTGACCACAGGTGAAACACATGAGGAACAGGTACAGACGACCACAAGGGCGGGAAACAGGACAAAGACAGGAAGTTAAGCTACAGACAAACAAGGAGCATCATTTCAAAAATAAACAGGAAACTGTGAACCCAGGGAAACTGGTACACAAGGTTGGGTTGGTAAGTTGTTTCTGAAACAACTTTGTCTTATTTGTTGGAAACCTCTGTACGTCAGTTTCGAAAATATATTCAATGAAGTTATCAAGCTAACAGTAAACAAGGAATGACTTCAATGGGAATTGTCCATGGATGTTGGACATAAATTGGCCCCTCTGTGTAAATTGTGTCTCCTTTACGACTCCTGATTTTTTTTTAATCCTAGATCAGCCGCTCTCAGGTAGTGCACGTTCATATGGGCGTGGCTTTAAAAAGAGCATCGATGGGAGGGGCTGGGATGTATGGGTTGTATTTTTTTGGTTTAGTTAAGCCTGCTCTTGCTAGCATTTCCAGGATTCCTTTAGAAAAACAAGTCCAATTTCAACTAATAATTTTCCAAATTGTGAAATTCATCAGTAAACTGACAAATACTGACCGAAAAAAAAGTCCACTTGTGTTGGCATGGAGATGTAGTTACCTCCACTGGAATTTACAGCTGGTCACTTTTAGTCTGAAAATATCCAACAAGGCGTAACACAAGTGTCTATGGCTCACAATGACATCACTGCTGTCATCAGAGGAGCCGCACATGCACACACACAGATTTTCAAGGAATGCATTCATGTCCATTCTCCCTCTCTCCACCCCTCACACCAGTGACTCACGGCACTTGAGTTGATTGCATTGTTGTGTTGTGAGAGTCAGAAACCTCTTCAGTAGATGGACCCTCTTTTCTGCTCTAATCAGCATTCTCACTCTGTATTGTCAGAGATGAAGGGAAGGCCGGGGGCAGAGACGAGGACAAGTAGGCAGCGGCAAAAGGATGAGGACGGTATGAACATGAATCAGATCGTTCAAAAAAGCATATCTATCACTTCTGAAAACAGTTACCAAGTAATTTATAGCATCAAATAATGTGAGGCAGATTGTTTTAGTCTGTAACTGTTCAAACCTGGGACCTTCAATCAATCCCTCAATCAAATTGTATTTGTATAGCCCATATTCACAAATCACAATATGTCTCACAGGGCTTACAGTAACAAGGTGTGTCATCCTCTGTTCTTAACCCTCAACAAGAGTAATGAAAAACTACCAAAAAAAAACTTTTAACAGTTGAAAAAGAAGGTAGAAACCTCAGAGAGAGCCACGTGTGAGGGATCCCTCTCCCAGGACGGACAGAAGTGCAATAGATGCCACGTGTAACTGAACACATCAATGTAATTGTAATGGAGAACAGACAAATAAGAGTATTTAGTATACTGGTTAGAATAAACAGTTTGTAGCATAATGTAAGGCAAATGAATTGAGGACTTATTGTCAATAATGGTGAGTATTATGATGGAGTATCTGAGTAGACATATTGTATATCAAGCAGTCTTGTTGTATTTAGCTTGGATCTTGATAATACTGTGTCACAAGAACGAGTCTTGCAGTCTCTCATAGCTTTTTTGTGATAAACAACTAGTTGAACAAAACTCTAATGTCAAATACTCATTACCTCCACAAGGAGGTTATGTTTTCACCCCAGTCCGTTTAGTGGTTTGTTTGTAAGCAAGATTACACAAAAAACTACCAAACTTGGCACGTCCAGTTAATTTTTCCACTTTCACATTGTGAGATAAGATGTTTTTCGTTGATTTTACAGAGAATAATTTATGGATGTTGATTTTAAAAAGCAGGCAAGTTTATGGGACTGAGATCCATGACAGTGTACAATGTTGTGCAGATATGAATAAAAGTCTGCATCTGGTGAATTCAAATATGGTTTAATAAGGGAACTAATGGGCTTTGGTGTTGACGTTGGCCTTGGAGGTATGCTCTCTACTGAATGCCATTCAAGTGTTGGTTTGTTTGTAAGTTTTTATGATTGTATACAAAAAGTACTTAAAGGATCACTACAAAACTTGAAAGACATGGTATGCTTCAGGAAAGATCCCATAAAAGTTTGGTACGGATCCGGCTCCAGAATTTCTTTTATATCATTTCCTTTCAAATCGTTCGTCTTTTTTTACTTCTTTTTTTTTTTTACATTTTCACTATTTTCCTAAGGATCAATTCATGGATGTTAATAAAAAAAATCTGGCATTTTTAGGGAAATGGTTGTGTGAGATTTGGTGCAGCTCTATTTAATTTAAGAGCACAGTTGTTCACACTATTTGCCGGCAGCTGTGAGGCTGCAGAGGCACAGTGGCGCGTTAGAGCTGAGACTCTATGATCCATGGAAATTGAACCTAATATTCAGGCTTGGAAATTGTACATTACTGTAATTGTGCATTCCTTATTAGGTGTCTGGGAAAGTAATGCTCCCTGAATCAAATTTGCATTAATGGTCTGCAGTAAGGCTGTTTCCATGCTGAAAAGTAGAATAAAAGTTACATTGAGTAAAACAAGAATTATTTTTATTGTCATACAAAACAAAAAATAAGGTCCATGAAGTTTTAGTCTGAAAGTAAAAGAAGCTGCAAACCACATCTGACATTTGCCATAGTAGTTTTGTTTCCCCCTGACCTGATTGTTTCCCCCTGACTCATGGTCCTCAGGTGTTAGTTTGTGATATTGCTCCTGTTACTCAGAGGAAATAATGTTACTGGACTTGGCTGCTCCCTCTGTCTCTCTCCAGCACTGAAGTAAAGAAGTATGCATCAAATCAGAGTTGTCATATGCAGGAATACACATTTTCAGTAAAAGTATCAGTATCCATTAGAATACCAGTGACTGTGATGGCATAGTCTACTTTAGTTATAATTTCACACGGAAAACATTATACAACATGATGAAGTGTTTTCAGGAAATGTGAGATGTGGTCAGAACATCTTTTATATTCAACCATTAGTGAATAAAGCGACTGGAAGAAGAAGGAGTGTAACATGGCTGCCTTTAGTGAGGGGGTAAAATGCATTCTGTCTTGGCTTGAGATTGCAGTGATTGTAGAGTTAATGAGAAACAGTGATCTTGACATGAAGTTGCCTGATTCAGGGACAACAAAGGTAAAAGCATCCATTTCACGGCTTTGGGTTCACATCCCATCTCTGGTGTCTCATCTGGGTGCAGTCAATCCAGGTAATCGTTAACATTGAGGCAGCTCTTCTCAAACAGGTCTAAATCTACATTTATCTACAGCATCTACAATGTGACAAGATTTTTCCCACAATCCTCTGGGAAATGGCTCAGAGTCCTTATTGTGGTCCAGCAGCAGTAGAGCGGTCGTCTCCTTGTGCCTGTGATAACAGCCGTCCAACTCTCTTCCTTTCACATCCACGCAACTTCGTAGCTCTTCGGACTCTTTCGAACAAACAAACAAATTAACGTTTGTCAGTAATTGTCGTTACAAAGCTGATCTCTTTAAACTTTTTATTTTTTGTCTGCAAATTAGGGTTAGTAATAATAATATAATCATCAATGCCAACAACATCAGTGTCAGCCTTCATGCTCTGATTTGACTGTTTATGTTAATTTCTGTACTCAGCAGCCTGTTGTATTTACAGTGTTTGCTTTCCTCTCTTTTTGACAGTTAGTGTAGACAGTTTTATTGCCAGCCAGAGGCAGTCTGTCACCGGCTGGTTGAATGAAGATGTGTGAGGCTGCACACACACACACAGACACACAGACACACAGACACACACACACACACAGACACACACACACACACACACACACACACACACACACACACACACACACACACACACACACACACACACACACACACACACACACACACACACAAATGCAACTTCTCAGTTATACAGTATGGCAAACAAGACAGGTAGCAAGACTCAATCATGGAGGTAACAGAATAGATAAGCAGAAATTATGTATGATGTCAAGGGTTTTCGCTTAATATGGAAATAAAAAGGTATTGGCAGGTTCAGCAGAAACATACTGCACCTACTGGTTTGTGTTGTCAGCACGGCACTGATGCTGGCAGGGAATGTGCAGGAAGGCATCACTTACCAACCTGTATATGTTAATAAATCTAACTTTTAAACTGATCAAAAAAACAATTAACATCCACTGACATCTGGCTTTTGTCTGCAATGACAATGGATACAATCATCATTCACTTCCTGGTCAAATAACTTCAGAATAGACGCAGGGTTTTAATAACTCTGGCTGCAATCGGCAGTGATGGAAGCGAGACACCCGGGTTAAGACACAAACATTTTTTTTTCTTTATGCACACTGCACTTTTATGCAGGACGTTATGACGTAATTGACATGTAAATAGTCGAGAATGTTTGTATTGCCTTTTACATCTTGAAAACAATTTGCAAGAGTCATTTTTTTATTCTTCATGAAATGCAACACTGGCAGGACAGCAAGGTGTGAGAGCTTCTCAGTTTGGAAGTTGACGCTGAACACGACTCACCGGAGCGAAACAGAGAGGCAAACTCCTCTCCTGGCAATGGGAAAGAAACCAATCACCTTTTTCGACAGGTTTACTCCTGTTTAAAAACTTGCGTATACATGTAAATTTCGATGTAAAAGAGGTTTAAGTAAACTGTAACTAACTATGTGTTATAATTTCCTTTTTTGGGGGGGTAAAATCTCATTAAAAGACCAGTTGGGTTTTTCTAATCTCATCAACGCAATCTCTCTTTTTTATTCCTGTTAAGTATGATAGTACATTTTTCTATGATGAAATGATTACTACAGGGAGCCTGGTAGTAACACTACACTATACAGTAGATTTCTGTAAGATGGTCAGTATGTGATCCATCATCACATGGATAATGAAATAACAGCCAGGACTGACTCACACACACACACACACACACACACACACACACACACACACACACACACACACACACACACACACACACACACACACACACACACACACACACACACACGCACACACAGTTATTCACAGCTCTCTATATGTCTTTATTGCTCTCTATGGGTGTGAAATCAATTCAAATCCCAACACCCACTGAAAGAGGTTGGAGAGAGCGATTCAGGAGAATACACTCCATCCTGTGATTAACCAGCAGGGACTGGCTATATTGCTCACCTCCCACAGGGTGTATGAGGTGTCACTGCTCCTAGATATGGACCTGGAACTGTGTGTGTGTGTGTGTGTGTGTGTGTGTGTGTGTGTGTGTGTGTGTGTGTGTGTGTGTGTGTGTGTGTGTGTGTGTGATCCTCCAGGCAGTAAGGCACCAATAAAGAGGTGATAAAAAACATAAACCGTTCAAAAGATGGACTGAAGAGGGGAAATGAAAGGATGACACGTTAAAGACCAGCCGAAGGGAGGGAGAGTGAGACACATCACCATGTGAGGCACTGCTCCAAGGTTATAGCTGCACTTTGTTAGACTCATAGGCTGATGTCATGTCAGTGGACTCGAGTTGTGTAGCAGAACACATTTCAACAAGACAATCACCAGGGACATTTGCATCAGTGCTTTGCATCTGTGTGTGAGTTTGGCTTTTGTGAGGCTTTTCGATTACAGGTTGTAAGAAACGCTCAACTCATATACATCCAGCTGTCAGTTTTTTAGATGTACCTACAGTAGATGGATCTAATAATCTCCATCCATCCTCACTTATTCTCAAAGGGGTTGCAGGGGAGCTGGAGCTGACATTGGGCGAGAGGTGAGGTACATCCTGGACATCGTCAGCATCTCGCAGGTACAATGTATGGAGCCAAGTCATTACCTACGGTCAATCTAGATTCTCCAAATAACCCTGTTTTTTTTTTTAACCTTTGGAGTCTAGCAATGTTTGCATTGGGATTTATTTGATGGAAAGATCTGACAATGAATGTCTTTGAGGAGATCTCTATACAAATCCTCTGTTAAATTTCTTTACATATGTGAGCTACATTAAAGTATGATACTATAACATTCAACTAACGGGTAAACTTAAAAACACAAAAGCAGAGAAGCTAACGTTGAATAACTTGAATAACCGAACTGTCATGTTCATGGGGTACAACAATAGAAAGGGAACAGCATAATTGGTGGACACAACCTTATAAAGAGGGATTCCCCCAAAAGATTTAGTTAAATTTTAACTATAAAATTAAAAAAAATTAAAGTGTACATTGGATTCCGTGACACATAAAACTGTTCTATAATTGGCATTGTTGAATTTGGCCTGTGAGAGGAAGCCAGATAAAATCCATGCAGACAAACTCCACACAGAAAGAACTCTACAGAAATCATTTTAACCAAGACCCTTCTTGCGACAGTACTAACCACCGTGCCACCCAGCTAATAAACTGGAACTGTAAATCACATTACAAGAGGTGGCTAGGCTGACTGAGGGAGAAGGCAGTGAAACAGTAGCAAGACATAGCTGAGCATGGGTGTCATGTACTGAATGAGCATCAATTTTATATGGGCCACACAGGACAAATACAAAATGATTCTGCAGTTGCTAGAAATTCTTCATGTAGTGATTGAATTTCTATAATGAGGTTGGAATTATTCTGCTCTCCACAGCATGCATATCTCTGCTGTCTGCCTGTGAGGCACTGAAACTAGTACAGATGTTTTTACACCCACAGTCTGCAGACTATCAAATTAAAGAAAACATTTTATGTTCACTTAAACAGAAATAAGATTAACATTTAGCCCTTTCTTTATTTCTTCTTTTTAATATTCAGACTTATGTTCCCATATCATTATTCATGTTTTATACAATGTAAATGCTTTTCTTTCCATATCACAGCCAATTTAGGTCTGTACGTTAGTGTCATACATTATTTGTATCTTATATTGTTTATTTTATTGTGTTCTTTTTTAGTTTTTTATATGTTTCAATGCAGGAATGAGGATCAGCACTCGCAAATTCATTGAATGCACCTTGTTCAATGAGATGTCCTGCTCATGTCTCCAGCCTGTGACTGAAGAGCAGGGTCTGCACAGGAGAAACATAGAAGTGATGAACAGCTACTTTCACTGTGTGGTTCAGACACACATGCACACACAGGGGGGAATTGAGTTGCCATTGACATGAGCAACATGTTGGCTGTTCCACTGCATATGTTCATTAAATTCACAGAGCTGCACCATAATGATCTCTGCTTCACACACATGCATCAAACACAGATACACAGATTATGCAGCACACTCCTATTTACTGTGCTTGAGGTGCCTTACATTTAGAGAAGTGCACAGTCACACGCAAACATTATGACCTTTGCATAACCATGAGGCTGAGATATGCTCATGCACGTACATTCTGTGGACAATTATTTATTTTATACCCACACACACAGACAGAAATCAAACAGTGTTGTCATTAGTGTGGGTTTGGTGATCGGTCGTCATAATGCAGACGACCGTCGCATGCGAATCACTGGATCAACAACCTATTGTTACTCTGTTCTCTATGTAATTTGATAGAGAGCAGCTGGATAAGCAGCAGCCCGAATATTCCTCTCAATGATCCCACTCTCTCATGATCTGCCTGATATTTCATGGGGTCATGGTTTTTCATTCAGCATTTAGCCTCCAATTTTGCTGTCAGCATCTGTGATGTCACAATAAGATTATATTTATAGACAGAAATGGGTGTTAGCATGTTTCAATAGAGAAAAGCAGTATCTCTTATTATTAAACATTTACATTAACTATATGTATATACATATAATCACTTTCTCTCATGTTTATATATGAATTTACAGCTAGGTTAAAGGAAACACCTATACCTGCACATGATATTACTTTTTAATGAGAACATAACAAGTTGTGGTTTTAAAGACACAACTTTTTTGAGGATGGCATGGTTCTACATGGGGCAAAATTATTTTTAACTTTTTAATTATTGTCTTATTCACTAAATCGTCAATGTTCCCCTCTGCTGTAAAACACAATGGAGACTTGTATTAATGAATCAACTCATCTTTCTTCTTTAACTTAACCTAAATATGCAGGTTAAGTCAACGTTTAAGACATTTTAGTCATTCTCTTCGGAACTTATAAACATGAGTCGTCATAACTTGACGTCTTTTGGCTTGAAATGATGAGTTGAATCGATGAACTTCTGACAGTTCACTCAACTCATTAAATGAAGAATCTGAAGTCTCTGAACTTTGAAGAGTTGAACTCTCCTCTTTTGAAGTTTAATGAAATAATGACATGATTTAAACTTCATGTGTGTGAGTTTTTTTATATCCCAATAAGGACAATTTCATATCCAGCCACATATCACGATGAAGCACATTTCTGTGAATTCAATGAATAAACAGGTTTTATAAAATAACAGGAATGTCCTATTCCTTACTACATTAAAATTATTGTAATGATCCACCTCCTGTGGTCCTTTTGTGACTTTTTGCTATTGGCCTCCCTATTTAATTTTGTCAAGTCTTCTCCTCATGTATTTCAGTTAGTTCTGCTTCGTGCTATTGTTCAGCAGCTTGTCTTTTCACTTGTTTTCAACTATCCAATCGGACAAACTTGTATTTATACCACCTGTGGTTCACTTCCTGTTTGCCAGATTGTCCATGTGACTTTGTGAACACAGTCACTCAAGTGTAGATCTACTAAAGAGTCTTGTGTATTTTACTTTGAACTTTTTACCTTCATGCTGATTTCTTTATTGGTTTGGGTTTGTCTTCCTGTTATTTCACCTGCTTGTGGGTCCATCCACTGAGTTGTTTTTTGCATGGAACGTTATAATTTTATACTCAACAAGTAAAATGTATAATAGTAATGTGTTATATATAAATATAGGCCTGAAATGTGAATATGCCCCAAACATTAAAACTGAACATATAGTTAGTCTGATAGTCTTTAGGTATGACCTCCATGCTTGGTCTTGGCTGGTCACAGTCCTTCTCCTGTTCAGAATCACCATGAATGCAAAGAGTCTTAACATGTTAAATCCACAATGATCTCTACACCCTGAAGTAGAATATAGAATCATTTAAATACAGTCCCTGGGAGCAGCTTGTTGAATGTCTTTGTTCTGAATCTGTAATAAAATGGCTTCAGCAGTGGCAGTTGGAAGTTTTTTCTTGTCAAATTTAAAGCAATTTTAAACTGATAAAATGTGAAAAGAAAGCAAATCTGTCCCGAAGGATCATCTCTGTGAATGAAACTATTTTAAATTATATTTTTCGAGATCTGTTAAAATACTGATTTGACAACATAAGCATCTGAAGACATCAGCTTTAAGACGTTTGCTGGTGATGATTTGATGATGATGATTTTCACTATATAGTGACACTATATTTTTTTTATAAAAAATATTCTAATGAAAGAATCAGTAGCTGCTGCCCCAGACTATAGTGAGTGAACATCAGCTTTGTTTTTGAGACATCAGAGTCTAAAAAACTAAATTAAAATGAAGAGAAATAACATTGTTAAATAATAACCCGCCTTTTCTTTCTCTATTTTAATCAATTGCAATCAAAGAGAATTCAGTGTATTTCATAATGATTCATTAAAAGTTACTTAAGACTGCGGAAGTGGAAATGTTTAGTCAGAGGATAACAGATTATTTTCATGTTGGATTGATTTAAAGTGAGCGCTGGACTTTTTATGTGCCTGAAACAACTCGTTCATTAGAAGAAAAAAGATTTAAAAGGAAGAACAAAGACATATTATCTGTTCTGGTCTCAAATTGACAGCGCCTGGCTTTTGGTCACTGGAACAAAACAGATTTACATATTTTTGTCACGACTGAGTGGCTTTGATCTTGGGCATAGAAAATTCAGCTGTTAAACTTCATTTGACCCTTACTCTCACTGTCGACTAAAGGCTATCTCAATCACACCTAATTGACGTTTGTTGCTCAAGGTTTTTAATTTGTGGAGTCGTAATCCAGAGGATTTGAAGCACACAGCCTCGGGTTGTGATTGGTGAGAATGGATGACGGGGAAGGTTCGAAATAAAGAGTGATAGAGTGAGAGGAAGAGAGGTTTAAGTGGATCTGAGACAGTCTGTAGTCACTTCTCTTTCATTAAGAACAAGAAACACTGATTGACACACCAACAGTGGTACAAAGACACACACACTGTCGACCTCATCAGTCTTTCAGTTTTGTGACCGTAAAATAGTCTGTGAATTACCCTTGAGGAACAGTAACAGCCCGTCTGTTATTTTAGGTCAAACTGTTGTTTCATTCATAACTCGTGACCAATTAGCCGAATTGTTTAGACGAGACAAACAGTGGACGGCAGAGGCAGGCTGAGAAACCGAGGAGGAGAGCAAACTCCGTACAGTCACTGTTATAAGATACTGAATATAACAAGATTGGCTAAGTTTGGAAAAAAATAATAAAGTACTTTAGTAGAGTTTATAAGTAGCCTGCAGGCATAGAGTTTATGTTGTGCAGCAAATCAATAAGGCAAGAACACTATACAGACAAAACAAAACATGGACATAAATGAAAGTGCAAAAATATCTACCATAGTGAGGTTAACAACCAGGGTCTAAAGTTAACTTTTTGCTCCAACTTCCAAAGGCTTGTCTCAACAAATTTTGAAATTGAGAACTTCAGTCAAAACCACAAATGTCATAGTCATGGTGCTCGAAGACTTCAACTCAGGAAATTGCTTTCTTTAGGATTCATTTTGTGGATTAATTTTTTGGCAAATACAGATCTACAGGAAACAGGAAAGGTACATTTGATGGTGTCTAGAACTAAAATAAGGAATCGCCTTTTGTCAGGACATTTGGTTTGTCTACATTGCAAAAAGAAGATCTGTAGTCTCCCACCAACAGTCTGAGGCTAAAACAAGAACTTTCTGCAAAAACTGGTTCGATGTAATGACCTCACCTGAAACTGAGTTCACTGAAATTGTGCCATCAACATCCAAGTCTAGTTAACAAAATGATTTATAACAAAATAAGTTTTAGAAAACCTCCCACCTCTCATACATTTGACTCTTATACCTCTTCACACATAAATTAGCAAGTATATGCAGTTTTTGTTATACGCAGGTAAAAGGTGACTGACTCCTTATTTATTTTCCCATTGGCAGTAGAGGAGTTTGCCTTTTATTTTTTTTTCTTCCCGATGTCTCTTCAATGATACAAATGCACCAAAACCTGAGATGCTCGCACACATCACTGTTTTGCAATATTAGCATGTTCACCAAGTCATTCGACCAGGGAGTAAATGTGGATTGTATCATTCTCATTCATTCTCACTGCAGACAGAAGCCAGATGTTAGTGGGTTTAATGACCAATGGAAAAGGGCCTCATATTTACATCTTCAGCAAAGCATGCACCAACAATATTGGTTTTGTTAAAAAGAGGCAAACGAGACAAAGACATTAGTTGTTGCTTTTTAAATGGTTTTCCATTTTTAATGTCTGTGTTTTATAAATCCAATTATTGTTGAGCAGGAAATTGCAAATATTTGTTGTTCAGCTATTCTGCCATTTCCTATGACAATATCATGATTCACCATTACCAACTAATTGTCTGACTGTGGCTTTATTCTCAGAGAAATCATTTGGAGTCCTGCCCATTATTTCATGATCACTTCCGCTATTAATGACAGGAAAACACTTTTAGTTAATGTTGTTTAGTGCTGTTTTTTTTTACATGAACCACTATCTAGTCATCGTAATTAGCACAGTAAGGACAACTACCCTCTCTCCATTGCTGTTCTGAATCTTTGTGTATATTATATATTTTTTCTAAATGTTTTTTATTATTATCGTCTCAGGTCTTTACCCTCAAGTGAAGATTTCAGCTAGCGTTCCTTATCAATCCATCCAACATGTAGCTGCTGTTGGGACATGGAATTTGTGGATACCCTTCGGCCTACATGGGTAGTCAAAAGCCTTGAGCACATGTTCTTTGTCCTGGAGAAAACCAGAGCAAGGCCTCCCAGGGTGCGGCAACGTCACACAGAGGTGTGACAACCCCCCCAGGGACACAGGTTGCAACTCCCATTGGTCACTCTGGACCCCATGACCTGTGAGGTCACCGGGCCAATATAAGGCCAGGTCTCCCCATCTTCTATCTCTTTCTACAATCCTTCCGAGGGGAGAAGGCTGTCCAGCCTCTTTCCATCCACCTCTTCAAGAGGAGCACACCGCTCTTTCCCTGCAACTTCATGGAGGAGAGTTGCAGCTTCCAGCTCATCTCACCAAGGAAACCTCCTCGCAAGCTCTACCAACCTCCTAGCAGCGACGCGATGTCCTGCAGGAGAACTTCAACCAGCAACTGAGCTGCACAGTGCAACAGAACTACGAAGGCAGTAGTCACACAACCAGCAAGACGATTTCACCGAACTGCGAACTGCACAGCAACCTCTTTTCCCTTTCCAAGGACGGGTAACACAACTGGGCTTAATAAATATACTAGGCTAAGCAAGACTGTTTATTCGAATCTGTGTGATGTTTATAAGTTTGATTTGTGTTGTGATATTTTGGTTATAAGTTATTCAAAAGTAATGTTAGTTTGTTATGCTCTTCACAGTCTTTTGTTGCATCCACTCTACACTCTTTCTCTAACTTGGAATCAACATACACAGACACACGCATGTCTCTTCACCTAATTAGCTCTGACCCCCGCTACAGGTCGTAAACATTCCAATAGGGGGGGAAGGGTGTAATCATTTTGGCCAGCCGCCATTTTGAAAGCACGCTGACTCACACAGACACACACACATGCATACTCACATACCTATCTTTGTTTAGTAAGTACACCGTTAGTAATTTGTGTTTTTATACTTTATTATATTCATAATAAATGTTTTTCTTTCACAAATGTTTTTTTATTAATGTTGCATAAGTGAATTTTGCCAACCTCTACACTGTCAAGAACTCTATATCCTTCAACTTAGCTAACTATCTATATGGTAATTTTGGTTATGGTTATTAATTTAATTGTTAATCAGAGTTCCAAATTTGTAGTTAGTACTTTTATGAGACTTAATCAATAAATTGGCTATCTTTTCCCTTCCTTTGAAGGGTGGGGCCCTGAGGTAACTTTAATCAATTAAAGTTATAATTTAATATTAATGTTTTAAATATTAATATTCAATATTTTATTTTGATAACCAAATTTATTGAATGCCGAAAGGCACACCATTTTATGGTATCACGTTTGATGCATTATTGCACAACACTGCTCTATTAACAACGTAGCCCATACAACATCAGACGGTACAGTAGTTACACGTGCATGAGCTGATTTGAGAAACTTGAAGACAGTTGTATCTTAATTTAAATCAAGAGGAGCAAAATTCTGTTCTTTAAAATCCATTATGTGTTCTAATGAGTTTATATCCCAACTGAGGCCTTAACATGTATGACTTGCTTCAACTATTTAGTGTCCAAAACATCACTGAGAGATGAAATAATATGGCATGATGAGAAAATTACAGAATATCTACACCAGGTTCGAATCTCACAATACACTTAATTCAGTTCAGGTTTCAAATCAAGCACAGAAGATTCAATTCATCACAGGATTACCTTCAAAAATAGACTTTTGGTCTCTGCAGGCGAGTGCAGACACACTCAAATACATTAATGCGTCTCCCTCTCCACGTTCAGTTACGCTACACTACCATCTTGAGCTATTTTTCACTATCGCACAGATTACATCAGCTCACTGTGGTCACATACATGGTATTTATATAATATCACATTTATTGTATCATATATCCGGTTAGGTACCTCTGTAGAATTTACTGCTTTTAGAGAAACGCAATCCTCTGCAGGGGGAGTGAGTATGGCCCAGGGAAATTATGGAGTGAAACTAAGGTGAATATGTAGGAAATTAAAAAAGAGTTTGCTCTTTGCTATTGTGCTGATTTGTACTTGAACCAAAATGCTTTCACAACAATGGTTTTGAACTAAACATTTTTATCCAAACACACACCGGATGATTAGCAGTATGGTTTTTTTCTTGCTATGCTCGTTCTGTTTATTTATTTAAGTGTATTAAATCAGAATTGATTTCCCATGCCAGTGAAAACACCCTTAACTGAGCTGGATCTTTTCTTTCACATCTATGCAATGAGAAATAAAAACAACAAAAGAAAAGAAGATAGAAGAGTAAGGCTTTACATAATGAGGCAGACGATGAGAAGAATCCCCATAGCAACAAATCTGCTTTAACTGAAACTTTCACTTTGAAAACTATGGAGAAACATTCAATTACTTCACATTTACAAGTTTGAAAAGGAAGCATTTAAATAACTTGGAGGAAAAATAACCTGTGGCACTATCATTAAAATCCTCACAAGAAACCCATCTGTCACAATACCTTTAAATTATCTGGAAAGGTCAACATATTGCTTTTCCCCTGACTTTAACTGATGAAGTCCGTAAGTGAGGTATACTGAACATCTAGGTGTGGTTTTGTCAATCAATCACATTTTATTTGTATAGCCCATATTAACAAATCACAATTTACGTAATGCAGCTTAACAAGGTATGACATCATCTGCTCCTGACCCTCAGTAAGAGTGAGGAAAAATTACATAAAAACCCAGAAAGAGCCACACGTGAGGGATCAATAGATGCCGCGCGCAGCAGAGCACTTCAATAAAATATCATTTACAACATTCATAAGAAAAGACAGTGTCAAACATAAATAGAGAGATGTATCAATGTTTAACGTCTGACAGATGTGAAGGGAGCAGCAATGACAATTGTAAGGATAGGAGTGTATATCTAAGCAACCTCGTTGTAGTCATAATCCACGATCAGCTGCCACCACGATCATGATGCACCGTCATGATCCACGATCATGATTCACCAAAGTCACGTAACTTTGTTTTTAAATTTTTGTCCCAATAACGTTTCCAAATGGTTGTATGCATATTTGCTGCATGTGACAGAACCAGAAAATTTGAAAAACATGTTACTTTCCCCTTTTTTTGTTACATAAGGTAAATGTCAACCCATGAAACCGTTTTGATGCTTTAATAATATCTACATTTACATTTAAGATGCTCTGACCACATTTCCTAACAAATTGATATGAAACAAGGTAAGAAAATATTGTTTTGTCACATCCGGCTTTCAACGTCTGTCACAGAAAAACACGTGACCTCCTTGTCACAATAAGAAAAATGGTAAAGAGCTGCTAAATTATTTTAGCTGATTCCTTTTTGTAAAATAAAAATAGCCATCAGGAAAGACTCTCAAAAGTCAACAGAATGTAAGTGGGAGAGAATTGTTATGAATACAACGTAATTTGCTTGTTTTAATACATTAATTTGACGGAGCAACAATCGCTGTACCAGGCAAAATAATAGTGTTTGATTTGTTTGATTATGTTGCTTTTTCTCAAACTGCAAATCAGTGATGCTTTGGCCTCCCAGATACATTTTCCAGCCCAGGGACTTAAAATCCAACACTTGATCAAACCATCAAGAGTAGAAGTTGTTCTCATCAGCAGCTGTGGAAGAATGAATTGAAGAACTTTTAGTACATGAAGAGTCCAGACTAGGAATCACCAAATGATAATCAATATATCTTATGTTGGTCAGTAAATATACCCAGGAGCCTCTTATCAACCTCCACACACTAATTAGTCACTATTATTCACAAAAAGAGATATTTGTATCTTTGCCCTTTGCATGTACATGTGAATAATGAGCTCCATCTATAATCCCAGCTGACAAGAACAGACCCGCTCAGCGATGGGAACACACACTCGTGCAGAGCACACACACCAACTTACACACACTACCTGCTGCTTCCTGTGACTATTACCATAATGGTTTCCTGTGAGAATGTTGGGACATGATGGGTAAGAGTCATTAGTGGCACAGGTGAGATCATAAATCACATTTAACACTGTTGACCTTTTCATTAATGATAAGCACACAAAAAAATCAATATGCGACTGCATGTATCTACTTATGTAACATGCTGTAAATCCAACAAAGGCATAAAATGAACATGGGATGACAGATTTTTTTCCCAGACTTTTTTTTAATGCAGGAAGAAAGAACTTCAGAGGGACGTGTATGACACCATTAATACCCATCATTACATACCTGGTGAATATAAGGGGGAACAAATATTCCATCATCCAATGTATGATCAAAAGCACATACATTTGTTTTGAACATATTTCTCAGTTTTCTCTGTTTGGACCTCATGAGCTGTTGAAGATGTTTTAATCTTGTCCACATCGGGCTCTTTGAACATCAATACGACGCAGCTGAGGGATTAATTAGACTCCAAAGAATCCATACACAAGTGTCAGTTGAATATCTGTCAGACGTCTGTCTCCACCACAGCACACAGCATGAGAACCAGCACACATTCATTCAAGATCACATGTATCAATGTAATTGCTGTGTAAATATTGAATTATGAGTATCATTTATAATGCCATATACTGCATGGGCGAAGCAATCTTAAATAGTTTTTTGAACTTCCCTTCTTTGAATTTCCCACTGAAATAGTAGAATTTGTGCATTTGGTTTGTATATCTTTGTTTTATTTTAACTAGCAACTGCTCTAACTGTTATGTTCCCTCTTGTCAGTGTGAATGCTGCAAACCATCTCTGAATTAAGACCTTTATTCTCCTCCCTCTCTTGAATCCTGTTTATTGCACAGAAGTGTAGTTTGTTTACATGTGATTGACACCAAATTGATGTGAAATCTCCATTTGACACCATTTATTTTTGGTTAAATACTTTTTATTCAACTTTTTTTCTAGTGTCTAGTTTGTCAGTGATTTCTCACAGAGATCCAACATTTTTCTTTTTCCATAGGGAAAAAAAGCAACATGAACCACAGAGGTCAACTTTAAGTTAGTTCAGAATATAAAAACAAACTGCAGGTCTTGATTGTGAGTCATTCACCTATTCTGTTTTTAACAATAGTTACCTCCACCAAGGATATGATCATCCTTTATTAGTTCGCTATGGGGAAATTTGCTGTCTTACAGCGGCAAACAGGGAATAGTGAAATACGCTCAGTAAAGGTGATAAATGGGTGAAAATACAACATGCACAAGGAACGATAATAAACTGAAATATTTACATTGAAACAACAATAAACAGTAAACCAGGGTGGCACATATATGATATTAAAATTGCAAAGAGAGGAAATGATTATTGCAGAGTTAAATTAGTTGAAAATCTGAGTGAAACATATGAGGTGCATGGGGGTCTACTGAGAACAGGGTGAAACAGTCTGTCGCCGACAGAGTTGCCCAGTGCTGTGATAGAGTCCTGCAGGGGGTGAGACTGGTTCTCCAAAAGAAATGATTGTGTAGCTCTCATTCTCATCTGTCCCACCACCTCCACTGGGTCAAGGAGGTATCCCAGGACCAAGCTGACCCTCCATAGAGACAGACATTCAACCAAAGAACACTGAAAGAGAAAGTGACGCAGCGAAGGGAGTGATGTGCTGGTTGTGGCCCACCCTGTGTTACAAAGACAGATGGAGAGAAAGAGAGGCCACTCATGGTGTTTAACAGTCGTGTCGATGAATACCAAAGTCAAGTGGACACACTGAAGAATAAAACTAGCTGCAGCATGCCTCTGTATGTCTGAGTCACATTCACTGTGAAGTAGTAGTAGTTTTAAGTGTTTGAGAGTGTGTTGCAGTGTTGTTGTGTGTATGTAAATGTGTGAATGATGTTGGGGGTGGGGGTGCTGGCGTTGTCGTCATGATTATTAACATGCGCAGCAGATGATGTCATGCTTTGGCTCTGCCTCTGCATTTTGATTCTCTGCAACACAAAACATTAGATAGACAAGAGAGGGAAAAATATATTGAATTACTTGTTTGTTTGTAAAGATAGTCTGTGATTTTCAATACAGTATTTATATTTTAACATTGCAAAAATCATGTCCAAACTTTTACGACAAAATTATTCATAATCAATAGTTTGATTGCATTTAAAACATACTCTGATTTTCCCAGTCTACAATCTCAGAGATGGTTGTGTGTTTATTCAATGGGAGGCTTTGAACTGAACATGTTGGTCAAGCATCTGTAATCTGAAATCATGATGCCAAAACTCATCATGCAGCTCTTAACAATTAGACTTACTGTATGAGGCTTCAAAGCTATTGTCTGACTCACACACACACATTTAGAGTTGGGGGTGCAGAGAGGAAGGCTATATAATGATGTCATGTCCTCGCACAAAGTTCCCATCCTTCATCCTTTCTGCACTGGTTTCTGTGTATCGCAGAACAGCAATAGGACCAAACAGCTTGATCAGTTTCCCTCACGTAGTGAAGCCATGTCCACCCTGAAAACAACCTGACTAAAACGTTTGGGTAAAGTTTTGTTTTCAAACTGCCTGGCTGGTAATGAAAACTCCTTTGGATGGAAAGCTTCTTCTTTAACTCTAGCCTTGCAGAGATTTGTCTGCCGTTAGCCGCCATTGAACCATCTGTATGAGGGGTCGTATTGATGTTAGCACCACGAGCTATTGGTTGCTGTGTTCTCTCCTCCTCAGGACTGCTGGGTTGCCTGAGGTTGCCCCCTGGTAGTAGATGTATTATCTATCTTTGCTGCTTTGCTTTAGGGCCATTATTAAAGAAATCAGAGTGAAGTGCAGTAGACACCTTACACCCCATTGGCGGTCACCAAAATCAATCCTTCATGCCCATCGAAGACACAGAAGATAGCCAACATTGAAAGATTTAAAATGAAATAAAATATCATTAAAAGGGTGTATTTAACAATTTAATAACCAGCCGTGATTAATTGACTGTGTACTATAAATCGACATTATGGCTGCTTTTTATTTTGTTGTCAGCCCAAAGGTGTTGGAGACCAAATCAGAGCTTAATGCAGAGGGAGTATTAGATTTACATGTGTCAGGTGGTCAGGAACATGACTCTGTATAGGTGCTCATGTGGCTGTATATCTGCTGCATGTGTAAATAAGCAACTGTTTGCTAACATGTTGGCCATATAGCTAGTGTACAAGATGATATGTCATTGTTGTATTTACAGCTGTTCCCATGTGTGTGTGTGTGTATATATATATATATCTTGGCATTATGAGAACAGCTGTAAATATATACAGCATTGCCCGGTGGTACAACTATCACTGTGTACATAACGTACAGACAATGTGGAGGGGTGCTCTGCTCATATGAAAGTAGACGGGTCTAAATAGTGACATATTACAGACAATAAGGCAGTACAGTGACACACGCCCGCAGTCTTTAATCTCTCTTTCTCTCCTCTCTTTGCTTTTCCCCCTCTCTTCTCCTCTCCGATTTTCATCTGTCATTCACTCTCCTTCCCTCCGCTGTTGACCATTACAAGCAGTAATAAAGACATTAGAATACAGCCACAGGAGATAGGAGCCATAAAACACACACGTACTGTGTAAGATGTGGCCCTAATGTAGATAAAGTACACAAGTCCCTCAGATGTTCAAACTGCCAGAAGAGAGGGCCGATAAGAGAACCACCAGGCGTCAGTAATAAATACACAAAATATAGATGGTGGATATGAAACCTGCATGTGCTGCTAGTGTCACAATAAAATCATCACATTATCATTATTAATTGGTCAAGTCAGGATTTCTTGAATATTATCCAGGTATTATGTTATTAATAGAAAACAACACTCATTTGCTCTAACGTACAAAGTCTATGGTGATTAACTGGTGGATTAATTATGTTGACTTAATACATTTATTTTATTCGTAGAGTGGTGTCGATAATAAAAATGCAGAATGTGAGAGCCAGAGTTTTACTTATTCCTTGAAATAAATATGTAAAATACAGTTCAAAGATATCGTATTGATTGCAGTTAATTGTAGACTTAATTGACTGTAAGTGTGAATGAGAGTGTGAATCGAGGTTTGTGTGTGTGTGTCGACTCTTAGATTTGCTGGCAACCTGTCCACGGTGTACCCTGCCTCTCACCCAATGCCAGCTGCGATTGGCTCCAGCTCCTGAGAGGCATACGCAGTACAGATAAGGTTAGCAGCCTTAATGCTGCACTTTAATTGCTGTCATAGCTTATTTCCACAGTGTCTTGTTTATTGCAGTTAGCTTTAATTCAAATAATTGATCCTGTTTTATCTCTGGTCTCATGTGGAAAACACTAAGCCCGTTTTTTGACACGGTCATGATGATGAATACAATGTGAGACTTTTAATGGTTCTTAAGTCCTTTTGCATGCGATGAGTGTGAGTGCAGGTCTCAGCAGAGAGATGGGGGATAATCACAGCCTCTTGAAGCACAGACACTAGTGGAGTTGGCCAATTAGAAGATGGACTGCTTGTCTCTGTCAGGTCAAGACAAGGACCTTTGAGCTCACGCGTTAGAGCGGGTCGTCCACCAACCAGAGAGTCGGCGGCTCGATCCCAGTCTCCCTCATTTCATAATGTCGACATGTCCTTGGGCATGATCCTAAACCCCAAATGCACATAGATGCACTGTGTGAAAGTGTGTGTGAATGGGTGAACGGCAAAAACTATAAAGCGCTTTGAGAGGTAACATTGAGTCGCAACATTTCTGAATGTACACGTTCTACAAAAAGCATTTGACTTCCTCCACACTGTCCTATTATATCTTCTTCATTAGCTACACTTATGTGCAGCATCTATAGTCGATTCTGAGGTTTAGTCATATCAGTCTTGTGTGCCTGCTTTCATAATGACGATGATGCGACCCGACAGCCCTGCCGTCATAACAACACAGTGACTAGGTGAGCATTTGGTGAGGTTACTATTGCATATTGAAAATACCAGAAATCAAAAAGCCTCAGTGAGACTCTTCTACTCTTGAGTACTTACATGAGTACTTACATTTCTTTATGATAGTCTCCATCTATGTATGTGACCAAATGCAAACACTGGAGTTACACACAGATATGAAAAACTTATCTGCCAAGGCAAAATACTCATGTAACGTCAGAGCCACTATTGCTGCGCAGATGCTTGTTTATGTATTGTGAGCATTGAGGCCATTCACCTATTGCTGCTCTGTGCAGGTTCACTCATTGTCTGCTCTAAACGTTCAAACATCTACCAATTAATACTACTAACGTCTGTCTGCATGATAACTTTTCATCCTTTCAGCTTCACACTTGGCATGTGTATTGTTAATGACCCCAGAAAGTGCAGTGTTGAATTTGGTGCGACATGTGAAACTTTAGGCACTTTGAATAAACAGGCAACTGCGTCCTGCAGTCAGCAGTTCAGAGTTCAAGATGACTCCTACATCCTCGGATAAATTACACCATTGGCCGCCAATGGATGAGTCAAGATTGGACATCAGCAATATTATCTGTCCCGCCAGATCATTGTGATGATTTGATTGTTTCTATTTCACCATATCAGACTGACACAGACATTTACAGGGGTCGTGGGTGCTGTTCTCCGTCATGGCAGCAACATTCATAGAATTACTTCCTCTTTCAACAATTTGCTATAAGATACAAGTACAACGTTTTTTTTGTTGCCGCAATGCTTTATATCGGGTTGAATAACAGAGCTTTTAATTTCAAAAGTTGTGAACTTGCGTCTGAAGATTGTAAAAGTTGCTTAACAGACAAATAGTCAACAGGCAATGGATAAAAAAAAAACACAGCTTTCAATCTTTCTTCTGACTTATGTATATGCCACACACAAACAATATTAAAGAAAATTACGAAAATTATGAACATTTTAAAATGTATCATCAACATATTGGTCTAAACTTCTTTTTGTGTTTCTTTCAAACTAACAGCAACAACGTGTGTGTTCCCTCACAGACCCAAGTCTGTGGAGCTGTATGTAATCATAGTCCAGCTCACACACATAAATAAATCAGAGGGACAGCTCCGTCTTCATGTCATGTCATCTTGCTCTACATCCTTCTGGTGACGCAGGTGAGGCAAGCAGATTTTGCTAAATATAACCTCGTGCTGGAAATGTCATCACTGTCTCATTCCTAAATAGAAACCTCACAACGGCTTCCAGTGTAATCTGGTTACATCGTGATGACCCAAAGTAAACTTTCCAATTTACGTCTTTGCTGTATATCATCACCGTCTTCATCTACCCTCTCTTCTTCACTCTCACGCTTCTTTACTGCTGATGTGTACAATGACAAACATCACTGAGAGATGTAAAGCATACATGACAGCCTGTATGTTATTGACAGATGAATAATCATGACGCAAAGGAAGTAAAACAACAGGAAACAATAAATCAAGTGTAGCAAAGGGTTTAACCTGAGCACTGACCCCTGACTGCACAGGGATGAGGAATTAACTTGTCCTCATATCTGACATATCTTATTCTTCATTGAAACATAAATAGAATAGAATACATTTATTCAACATATTCAGAGAACAGTCCTTTCAGGCATTTAGTCACATCAGCTAGAAAATAGATTTTATAACACGTTTGTGTGGCACTTCTAGGGCCCTACTGCCCTATTTACCCCTGCTCTGGTCAAGTGTGTCATTTTCTGCTTTTGTTGTTGTTGTTGTTTTTGTTTTGTTATCATGTATTTGTCATGTTGTATGACACAGGTGAGTTTCAGGTGATACAACAAATTGCTTGTTGTTCTGCAACTATTGTTCGACACATTTATACTTTCACCTTTGTTTGCTGGACATCCCCAGAGGCAATTTGGCCAACACCTGAATACTGTGTTTTCTTGTATTTCAATATGTGAGTGCTCGGTGGGCCCATGGCTAATTTATTTCCACTGTTTAGAAGGAACCCACACAAAGAGCACAAAGGCCGAAATTGAGTGTTGATTGATTGTTTTCATTATTTTCTAATCTGTTGATCATATTCTCAATTGCGAATGTGGAACCATTTAAATTTGTACTAATTTACTTGAAAGCCTACTGTGGCGATTTACAGACACGGTTGATTTAATTTTGTCAACAGTTGATTAATTTAAGTTAACTATTCATCATTTCAGCTCTAGGAAAAAAACTTGTATCATACATAAAGAAAGTTATATTTTTTAATGATAATTTCTTCTTTAAAAGTAGAGTAGGAGCCAGAGCTTTCAGCTATCAAGCTCCTCTCCTGTGGAATCATCTCCCACTTTCAGTTCGGGAGGCAGACACCATCTGTACGTTTAAGAGTAGGCTTAAAACCTTCCTTTACGATAAAGCTTATAGTTAGAGCCGGTCCAGGCTTGTCTTAGACCCGCTCTTAGTTATGCTGCTATAGGTCTAGAAGGTCGGGGGACACATGACACACGGAGCTTCTCTTTCCAGCTTCTCTTTCCTCTTCTCAATTGTTATCACATCAAAGTAATTCATATCCCATCAATACATGTTACTGACTTGACTTCTTCCCCGGAGTCCCTTTGCCTTATCGCTCGCAGACCCAGGGCCGCGGCTGTGGCCACATCATGGATTAGGATCTGTGGATCACGTATCAGAGATCGTAATGGTGGATCCAGTATGGTGGATTCTGTATCGTGCTGGCTGATCGTGATAATAAAGGCAGATCCTTTATCGTGTTGGCATCAGATAATGGTAGTGGACCACGACCGAGGTGGCAGCTGATGATGGATCCTAATGGCGGCAGTGGACAATGACTGTGGACTATAGTGGCATCCGATCTTGATGGTGGATCATGATCTTGCTGGCTGTTGACCATAGACTATGATTGCAGCAGGACTGCTCGATACATAATATTTCTCCTCAGACACTTGACCATTAATGACATTAATCCACCAATTCACTGACCTTCAGTTATACTTCAAAATGTTTACCCTTATCAATGCTGCTAAAACCTTTATCTTGATGTTCTCCTTTACACTTGACATCTATTGCACTTCTGTCCGTCCTGGGAGAGGGATCCTCACATGTGGCTCTCTCTGAGGTTTCTACCTTCTTTTTACCCTGTTAAAAGGGTTTTTTAGTAGTTTTTCTTTACTCTTGTTGAGGGTTAAGGGCAGAGGATGTCACACCATGTTAAAGCCCTATGAGACAAATTGTGATTTGTGAATATGGGCTATACAAATAAAATTTGATTGATTGATTGATTGATTCTTTCTGACATGGATAATCACAGACATGAGGCTTGGCCATGAATAAGTGAGGAACATAGAGTCTCTAGTGTCAGGGTCAGTGTTTGTAAGGGGACCCTGGATCATAGAAACACTCTCTGAGAACTGTGTGGTCAAAATATCTCGAGTCAGGTTAATTATTAAAACCTCTGCAGATATGGAATATATGACATAGTGTTAGTTTAGTTAACCTTTTTGGTTTATTTTGTTTATTTAAGTGTAATTTCACAACAATTTTACATAAAACAAAACAATACACATGAAAAGGAGCAGGGAGAAGAGAAATGTTGTATACACATGCACCATTCATATAAATAACAAAATATAAATACAGATGATTCCTTTTTTTGATTTCTTTTTCTTTTCACAAATCACGTAACAAATCAATTTTACACTGATCAATAGCCAACATCATGTTACTCAAAAAGTTCATACTTTATTAGTGTCCAGAGAATTCCACAGACTCGCTCTGTAAACAGAAATACATCTAGTGTGTGCATAAGTAGGTTTTCAGGTAGCAGTCCAACTAAACCTTAAGTTTCAACACATGGGATTTGATAAAGAGTCTGTTGATATATTCTCTTACATTGATCTTATTGTGTCTTTGCTGTTATTCAGAAAAGGATCTAATATTAGTTTTATACAGTATGTGCTGCCCTACACCTCTGTGGTTCTATTACTTGTCAAGTAATGGCTTTCGTAAATTTTGATTAAAGATCACATGATGTTATGTGAAGGATTGATCGTGGACCTTGTTTAGCAAATTTTTTTATTATCTGTGACTTTCTAATGTCTTTACTATCTTACCTTACTGCTACAAGGAGACTAGCATGCTACTTTATATCAGGAGGTGCCCTCACACTTAAATGCGTGTCACTGTCTGCTTAATTTACCACATTTTTCAACTGTTTTAGTTGTGTATAATTGCATCTAATTATTCCAGTCTAATGAAAAGCTGATGATCTGCGGCACAAATTGTGGGATCGTATTTTTTGGTATGTTTATGTTTTTAAGGATATGTCAGATATTCAACTTCCTTTTCAGTTTGTCTCTTGAAGTTTCAGGATGATACAAGCAAAATGATTTTACCCTGAGAAGGCCAACAGTGTCTGACGTCAGCTAATGTTCGTTTCCCAGGCAGACTGAAGGAAATGCAATTTTGCATGAATAGACTTGATTCAATTTGTTGTGTGGCAAATCCTGATAATTGGATGTTAATATTGTTGGTTAAAAATGTCACAGTGAACGTGTAATGAGTGGAGCAGGGGAGGAGAGAAGAAAGGAGACCTGCCTCACACATCTCACACATCTCACACAGACCACACATCTCACACATCTCACACAGACCACACATCTCACACATCTCACACAGACCACACACATCTCACACAGACCACAGCAGTGGAAAATATTAACTTTCATTTAGTTGTCCCTTCAGGGCCTGCTGCTAATCACATGAACGAAGTCGCTGCAGAAATAAGCAATCATGGATAAATTACATACTGTAGTTATCTTCTGCTCATAATGTCTCAAATTATTACAATATTACAGTCATTCTCTCTAAAGATACAGCAATAATTTGGAAGACTTACTGTATGTACTGCTTCTTACAATGGGCAAATTTAACGTTAACACAGACGCTCATGTGCCATGGCTTCAAATGTCTACAGGGAAATATTGTACAGGATATCAGTGTCACTTTTTCCAAACCTGGTGCCCTTATAAACAATACTCCCAGAGTCACAGTAACCAAATCCAAATAAATATGTTAATCTAAATCTAATCTAATGTGGAATACCAAGACACAGGATGCATGTTGACTGTGGACTGAAAATGAAAACAAAGCAAATGGAAACTAATACCACTTACCATGATGCAGTCATTAGTTATTGAGCTAATGTTTCCTTTTTATCAATGCTCGAGGCTTAACCCACAAAAACTGGCAGTTGTTTTGGTGTTCATATTATAGACTGTATAAAGAGATTGATGACATATCTCCACATCCTCTGCACTTTCCAGAAATGAAGCCAAAATGTCCCGGATGCGAATGCTGCCAGAATCTTGGCAGTAAACAACAAAGGGGATGGCGTCGAGGTCCCGTGGATAAATGCCCTTGAGAGTCAGTCTCAGCTGTCAGTCATGACGTTTCACCCCCTTGTTATAGCATCAAATAACAGATTAAAAAGAAACATCAATGTGATAAGAATTACTTAAAATGACAGAAGCCACCTTTAAAAATGGATTTGACATGCTTTTTTTGTCTGACCCATCAACTAACATGGAGGAGGCAGGCCTATACTGCAGCCAGTCACCAGGTGGCAATGGAGATGCCTTGGCATCACTTTTGGGGAGCAGTCATATCATCCATCTTTATATACAATTTATGGTATTAAAAAAAAATAGTATTCTCCCTCTTTCAAATGAAAACTTGAACACACAACAAATAAAAGAAACCTTTGCTTCATTTAATACACTCATCATTAGCTAATGTCAGCAAAAATGTTGTTGTGTAAATGAAGTTATTGTGTCATTACACTCCTCTACTTGTGTAACTCTTATTTTTTTTTAGCATTAACCCTAATGCTAACAGTGAAGAAAATAGGGTTGCTTTAAGACTGTGACATTACTTGCATTTATCTATTCAACAGCCACTGTAAATATTAGACCTTTTATGCTTTTAAATGTTTTTATTTATCATGTAATTCTGTGATAATTAGGGTATATATATATATTACAAGCACTGGTTATTTGAAATCAACATTAAGGTTTTATTATACAAACCTTTATGTTGTACTGTGCCAACAGTTTATCTTCTCTTGTGATGAGCTATTTTTTTTCATTTCATTGTTATTGGCCAGCTGACGTAAAATACTTGGTTACATAAAGAAATAAATTGTCTTTGTTATCCATAAAAATATAAAGCTGGTCAGTATCCTCCTTCAATGGTAATTTGATAGCCCTTCATGTGATGTGTGTTGAAGATGTTTCATGAAGTTTGGAGCAAACTCAACCATAAAGTGAAAGAGATATTCATCAAAGTCACTTTAGAATTTTCTCAAGATGAATATTTCCGCAGCACAAGTATAGTAATCCAAGTATTAAATATTCATGTCTGCATGGTAACAATACAATATGAATGAGGCAGTGCTCTCTGGGGTTAATTAACATGAGGTCCCACTACTATTGCTTTTGTACATGCAAACACAGAAGAAACGAGTGAAGTGGTCTGGGAAATTATACAAGAAGGAAACATGATGGACCCTGCTGTAAAAATGTGTGCACATTATAGTTCAAACTAGACTGAAAGTGGAGTTATAAAACTTCTGAAATGCTGATGATGCACTCAGTGAGTCAGGCTGAAAGAACCCAAAGTCACTGATAAACATCCAGCCAAGCTGTGCAGAGATTACTTTGTTATACTGTCTGTTTTTGGAAAAAGCAAGGATGGGAACTTTATTACTTTCGAAGGTGTTTGCCCAAGCATCTTCAAATTTGTTGAAATTACCGAGCTGCATCTATAGAAACCCTTGGCCTTTAGATGCATTTAACACTAGAATAAAATCTCTTTATAAAAACTCTTTATTTTGGCTATGTTTGTCATTCAGAAATTTAGATGGATGGACAAAAATAAGTCAAGAGTAAGTACAACTAATCTGCAGTGAGAGGAAAGTCTGGCCACCAGAACTACTAAAAAGCTGTCACTGTAAAGAAATATGTGGGGGTTAGGGTTAACCCCCTATTTTCTCCAGAAATATGTGCACTGGTCGAACTCACATTTGGAGAGCGTGGTAGCAATGGGAGATGGTGCCGCAGTCTCAGCTGGTAATCGAGATGTCTCCCACAAGCCCAATAACATAAAAACTCCAATTGAAGAGCCACAAAACAAATTAAAATATCACAACACCACTGCAAAATCAAAAGAAAAACTCAAAAGCCATACAAAGCAAACAACCACAACGGAGGTGAGCGACAGTGAGGGTCGTTCTTCCCCTTTGGGGGCAAGTCGCCTACTTTCTCTAACTTTGAGCTTCTTTGATTAGATTAAGCAAACAACAGTGTTACATGCTATGCTAACAGCTTTGTGACGCTGTGTTGAAAGCACGCTGAAACTTTCGGGTAATGACACTACAGATTTAAAAGATGGGTAAGTATAAGATGGTTGAAATTTGAGGTGAGAGAAGTAGAGTACAGTAACAGTAGTAACTGAGCCTCAGTACTGATACCAAATATAAATACAGATTTAAAGATAAATAACTGAAACTATACAAAGTACTGCATTAGACTAACATAGCCTGTAAATTATGCTACATCAGGTGTATGTGTACTTAAAAAAAAGAATGATAACAGTTCAAGAATAAAACTTGAAATATAAAATTAGGGATGTAAAAATATAAAATCGAATAAAGATAAACATAGACAGTCTGGCAGCCTAATTACTCAAATACAATACAACTTAAATGTGTTTTAATGACAACTTAAAACTCAACCACCATCAGTTGTTATTACTACAAACATGGTTTCCTTTAAAAGGAGGAGTTAAAAAAACATATTTTTATGATTGCCAAGAGACAAATACACCACAGTGATGGTTGGCAACATGTCAAGTAATATATTCTGTATATTGACATTCATTATCAGTCGCACAATTACTTCTATGTCTAACAAATGCACCTGCACTTAATCATCAAAGAAACACTGTGTATCTCACATTTTCACTCTCAAAGATTTATTACCTCCTGCTGTCCAAAGAACATGTTTCATATTGTATGTTTACACTGAAGTAGAAAACCTCTAATGGCAGCACTTTACACCACAGCTGCTTTCTGTGTGGATGATGGGTGATAAAATAAGTGAATGTCCCGAGGCAAAAAGCCACAAGTCTGATGTCCGACAGGGAGAAAAATACAATTTACTTAAGTTCTCCAGAAATATGTGCACTGGTCGAACTCACATTTGGAGAGCGTGGTAGCAATGGGAGATGGTGCCGCAGTCTCAGCTGGTAATCGAGATGTCTCCCACAAGCCCAATAATATAAAAACTTAAATTGAAGATTCACAAAACAAATTAAAATATCACAACACAACTGCAAAACCAAAAGAAAAACTCAAAACCCATACAAAGCAAACAACCACAACGGAGGTTGAGGTTGGGTCGTTCTTCCCCTTTGGGTGTTCCCAGCTCATAAAACGCCATCTTTATAAGAAAGTTTAAAATATCATACGTGTACAGTGTCCTGCAGAAACAAGAGGGGGAAAGTCGCCTACTTTCTCTAACTTTGAGCTTCTTTGGTTAGATTAAGCAAACAACAGTGTTACATGCTATGCTAACAGCTTTGTGATGCTGTGTTGAAAGCAAGCTGAAACTTTGCTAAACGCTAACATAAACATGCTAACATGCGCACAGTCACAATGCTAGAATGCAAATGTTTATCAAGTCTGGTGTTTATCGTGAAAGCAATGTTCATAGGTCATCCTATCATGGCCATCTAAGGGATTACCATGATATTTGATTCATTGGTGGTTGAGACAAGTTTAAGGGGAACCTTTGACCTGCAGCTGGCGCTAGATGACAAGTTGGGTGATCATCGAAGTCTTGAATTCGGTAATCCCATAAATTATATATCTGTGTCGCAAATTAATTATACTATTACAATTGTTTGATATTGCAAATGGTAGCGATCAAAACACAAAGCACATTTTCAGTCTCAGGCTGCACAGTAGTACTGTCACCTCACAGCAAGAAGGTAAGAAGGTTCCCAGTTTGAATCCTGATTTGGACTTTGGGTCTTTCTGGAGTTAGCATGTTCTCCCTGTGTACTTTGGCTTCCTCCCACAGTCCAGAGATATGCAGATTGTGGGTTAGGTGACCCTAAATTGATCGTAGATGTGAATGTGAGCCCTGCGTGCCCCACCTCTCGCCCAACTCATCTGGGATTTCCTCCAGCTCTTCCCACGACTCTCGAAAAGGATAAGCGGTAGCCTATAGATAACAGAGGGATGGATATTCATTCATCAGTCGAGTCTGCAAAGGCTCTGTTTGAGGTGTCTTGCAGCGTTCCGGTTGATTACTCAGCCCCGCTTTTGGTCACTGTTTGAAGGGTTATTGCCGAAGGTCTTTGGCAGTGCGGACGCTCGTTCTTCAACTCCTGATAACGTCATCACTGGTCACAGCTCTGAGGTGGACCTTCCTTCTGAGCTGATATTAAATGTTCGGAGTATCTTACTTCAAGGAGATGATTAACTTTCTTTCTAAGATTTGTTTTGTTAATGTTCCCCCCATGATGTCCTCTCATCTGATCTTTTTGTTCCATCTTATTACCTCCATCCACAGATGAGACGAGATCTAAGGGATTGACCAACATTAATCTAACTGTGACATGCCAGGGAATGAAGTTTCCTCTCTGTCCTCCACCATTTCATTGTTCTTCCATCACTTTACTTTTCTTTCCTGGCTGACTCTCTCTACAGAATGTTCTCATTTCCCTCGGGGAACACACACACACCTGCTAGTCCAAGTAAGCATCGAAAAACCATTTCACAACCATCCAGTTCTGCGTATCCATCTGTCCCCCCTCTTCATTGTCACCTCCCTGTCCTCTCTCTCTCTCTTTCTCTCTACTTTCACAACTTCTAGTTTTGGAGCCTGGTTTGTTACTCACAAAATAGGAGATAATTATGATAAATATCTTCGGTACATAATGTTATAGCCTACATTCTCTCTCTCCATCTGTTTTACCAAAGTATTAACACACACCAAAAAACATATTGTAAGCCAGTTTCCAAAATTAAACAGCAAACTAATATATATAATAATATAATATAACATATTTCTTTTGCACCAATAAGAATCATTGATAACAGACACTAATAACACTCTGTTGTGTCAAGTTAGAGAAGAAGAAAAAGTTCTGCATGGCTTCACTCTGAAGCCAGCATGGTTTACTCCACCAACACTGGGTGCATTTCTTAATCTTTCGAGGCTGGTGTCTTTGCTGTCTTTTCCAGGCTTATGGAGTTGGCTGAAGTCTGTGTTTGCACCAGCTGTCAGTCTTGTTCATTGAGACACACTGCCCCCCTGTGAAGTAAAGCTGTAACTGGAATGGATAGAGTTTAGAGTGTAGTCTTAAACTTCATATCAGTATATTGTAGCCTATTTATGAATGGAGATTTTTACCTCAACCACAACTACACAAAGAGTTAAAGTAAATACTAGGACTCGGATAAGGAAATGAAGATGAAATAGGGGATTTCTGTAAATAAAAGGTACCAGACATTAGGCATCAGTTCTCTCTGTAAGAAATCTGCTATAAACATCTCTTTTTCTCACATTTCACATTATCTCTCCTGGGTTCATGTCTGGCCTCTGACTGGGTCACTCCAACAGATTTTCTCTGGTTTAAAGTCATTCTGTATATTGTATATGTTCATATAGGCTACTGGATTTGCTTTTATTTCTTAAAGATGTTTCACCACTCACTCAAGAGGCTCCTTCAGTTCTAACTGACTAAGAGGTTTTAGTGTTTTCACACAGGGTGGGTTAGGGTTAGTTCTTAACACCAGTGTCCCACTAGACCCACTGCTTGGCTGGGGCTTCAACGACTTGCATGTTTAACATAACAACTCAGGGTGCGTAAGAACCCACAGAGGTTAAATACCTGGCTCAAGATCATCTAATCTCATCTGGTCAGTTAGAACTGAAGAAACTTCTTGAAGGACAGGTGAAACATCTCATGGACTCACAGGAGGCTGTGCCAGAGACGAGGGGCCGTAACAGAAAAAGCACCCTTGGTTTTCAGTTGGTCAGTAGAAACAGTTTGTCAAAATGTGGACTGATGAATATAAAAGCTCTGTTAGATGACTTTGCAGCTCTTTTCTGCTTTATGAATTCAAATATTAGTGTTCGTAAATCTTCTGAGATCTCATCTGTGCAAGGCAGGGCTCCCATCACGGACGCTTTTGTTGATGTCAGCGCTCTAGTCTCACGTATGGATAACAATACAGATTGCAGAATGAAGTCATAATTATGATTGTTTAGATGAAGCTCTGACCAAATTTCAAGACAAACAAATGTAAATCAATCCAAAGGGTTCACTCACACTTTCTCTATGTTCCATTCATTCAAAATCCTCTCTCTCTCCCTGCCTCTTCCAATCTACTGGCTGTTGGGTGTTACCATAATCCAATCAGATTTTGCTATGATCTCAATCAGCCACTCGTGTTGTTGCTGCCAATCTGTTCTCCTCTCTGTCGCAGTCAGCCGTCATTCCAGTGATTCGCTGTGACCCTCCTCCTCCACCAGGGGGTCTAAGCATCAAATGGATTAATAGAAAATTGGAGATATGGAAGCTACGTTAAAATCAATGGGAGAGAAAGTGAAGGAAGTTAAAGGTGGAGAGAAAATAAAAATCAGCCAAAATGAAGCCTGGTAAGTTACCATGAGTTAGACTTATTTACTTTAGTGTACATGAGGGCATACAAAAATGAGGTGGGTGACAGGAAAACCAAGGAACATATGATCAATATCCATGAACCAGACCTACAACATCAGTCAAACTTTCACATCATGTCAAAGCTGAATTAAAGTTGGAGAGTGAAATCATTATTCTGTGCGGAATGAGGCAAACAAGTCAGTGTTTATATATTTATTTTCTTGTTGACAGTACATCTGTTCTGTAGAATAGAACAATTCAGTCCCTGAAAAACAAGTCCGTGTTTATGCATTTATTTTCTTATTCTGTAGAATAGAACACTTCAGTCCCTGAACAGAAAGTATCTTTCCCTCTTTATTCAAAATAAACAACTCAATTTCTCTACAGTTACATAAAAACAATAGTTAGCATGGCTAAATGTGTTGCATACATTTACAATGTAAGCATAGATTCCCTCTCTGCTGATAATACAAACTAATAAAGAAAAATCAATATACTGTAGACAAAGACCAGCAGGATTACAGTTTGTAATAACTTACATTCAGATGATTCAAGTGACACACACAAACAGCACACACACTCGTCTGTCTTAGCACTATATCGTTGTTAAATACTGTAAATTGTTGTCTGATGTATTTTTCTCCCAAATATTTAGCTGTTATGGACATTTAACTGAATGTTTATCATGTTACAATAACAAAAAAATTGTCCAATCAAAAATGAGTCAAAATGTGACAGAGACAGTTGAAAATATAGATCAAAACAGATGTAACATACACAATAGATATTCAATAATATGTTTGCCTCTAACACTTCAAGTTTTTAATAAATATATTTTTCATTTGCGCTAATCTTGCATTGCAAGTTGAATCCCTTTATCGTTTAGGATTTGAACAGATCACTGCCAGCGTGAGCACCAGCCATTCGTCCTTTAATTCAGCCAGACAAGCAGCCAGTGGCCCAGTCCCAGTGTTTTTTTATATCTCCTTCCAAACAAGATTATAAAAAAAGTTTAGAAAATGTCTGATGGATGATCCTGAGGGTGGACACAGGAACTGGACCAAACATTTCCCCTCAGCAACAAAATTTGATAAAATCTCTGCTTCTTAAAACCATGCTTCAAGTCACTCTTCTTACAGTTACATTCAGACAAATACACGTCCGCTGATGCCTTGTAGTGCTCAACATTTCACCCATACACCTTACATTTGAGGTTGACAAAATTACTGCATGATTGCATACACCAGCAGTAATGAAATAAAGGGAATCTATGATGACAATCTGTTTTGCAAGCAAACAAGCTTGCAAATCCACATGTTGGGTGTAACTTTGGCATTGAGTTACAGTTCGGACTGCAGCAGAGTTTACGTCCTGATCTTTCAGATCCCATCAGCATTTTGCTCTATTGGCATGTTTGTGTCCATGTCCTGCCGTTCACATCCTCCTCAAACCTACACAGACTAGATACGTATATAAAGACAGGTGGGGTCCCAAAATGAGAAACAAAAAAGTTAAGTTTTATCAAGGTATCTGGAGAGCAGGACCTGATCTGTATTGCCGTTTGTGTGCTACATGTTTTTATGGTTTCTAAACGAATGGGGAAAAGCTTTGCCAAAACTCACTGGGAGAAAAAAAAGATGAAAATGATGTAATCAAACATAAATGACAAGTGTGCAGCTCCCTCAGCAAGTTTAGAAGCCTTAAATTAATAAGCACGATTATCCTCATTCGCTTCCTTAACAGCACATCATCTAACAAAAGGCAAATATTAAAATTGATCAAATAAAACGGATGCAGACTCGTACTTTAATGAGATTAAGTATGTTAGCTCTTTTTAGGCACATAAGAACATTCAGTCACATTAAAGCCCCAATCGAGAGTTTTGTTTTTCCAAATTACATATCACATACTCACAAAGAGAGAAAAAATGAGTTGCTGGTAGAAATGAATCTCTAATGCAACTGTATGTGATTTTATAATTTTCATTTAACTTCAATGTAATACAATGGAGACACAAAAATGGCTTCAAAATACCATAGCGGCACGAATATAAGATGAAAAATGTTTTTAGGAGATTTTCGGACTTATCTTTGGTTGATGTTGAGACAAGTCTCTCAGCTTGTTTCATAGACTGATGACGTTTTTATAAAGGCCAGATTAAAAAAACTGAAAAAGCCCAAAATCAAAAAAACATCACGATTGTTGTTTGTACTTTTTGTGTGTTATAGGGTTATAATAAACAATCTTATATTCGGTCATTACAGTAAATTTAAAATTCATGTTGCCGCCTTTATTCCAAAAGGGGACTCATTAAGGTTAAGGAGGGAAAAGAGCTTTTTTGTATTTTCACCAGATTGGGCCTTTAATATGATACTATATATATATATATATATATATATATAAATATATATATATATATGACAGTATATTGCATTAACAATATACAAGTACAAAGACCACCGGAAGGCAACATACTGCATCATCATTATCCTGACATTATGAGTATAACACAGTGCAACAGTTTCAGCCACTACTGGTTCATTCACCACCATTTCACTGTTTATGTTGATCACAGACCGTAAATAAAGATGGACGATACATCTCCACTTCCTCCCACTATCCAGAAATGAAGATAAAATATCACAAATACAAACACTGCCATTTAGCACATTTGGAGGCGGACACTGCGCAGTAGCGATGGGGCCAGAGTAGTGCGAGACAAGTTCAATCATGATATTTTACTCCATTTTTATAGCATGAAATAACCAATTAAAACAAAAATTACCAGAATGAACACTTGATCAAACATCAGTGTGATAAGAACTACCTAAAATCACAGACTTTGACTTTTAGTTCATGTCCCAATCCACTAACATGGAGGAGTCAGCCAGCAGCCAGCGACCAGGTGGCGATCGGGACACTTTGGCTTCACTTTTGGGGAGTAGTCATGTCGTACATCTTTATATACAGTCTATGGTTTGACTCAATCAGTTGTAATGTGATCTGGTTAGCAATGACGACGTTGTTAAGTTGAGTGTGTGAGGGAACTGTGGTTCATCATCTTGTTTGCTCCATAGCTGAAGGATGTCTGTGTAGTGATGGATGATATTTGGTTTGTGTGCGTGTAGTCATGTAGTGAACGTGATAGTTTGTGTGTAGTAATATGTGTAATTACACTGAATATTGCCTATTTATGTCACAGTTTCATCATCACTGTGTTGGTCATTGCTTGTCGGCCTGCTGTGTCTCTGTATTATTGTCTGTGGTGTGACTGTCTCCAGTGCATGTAGTGTCTGTGGTATGTGTATGGGCTTTGAGGCCAGAGTGTGATTTGTTAGTTTTTTGCCCGTTTCTTGTGTGTGTCGTGTACTTGGGGTTTGCATTGTGTGTGGTATAAGTATCTCTGTGTTGGGGGGACCTCCTGGGTCCTTCATAGCCATACTGGCCCCCACCATGGCAGGATAGCTACGATTCCTCCTCAGTCCTGCGTTCAGTCCTGGGAGCCCCCCACCCAGAGCACTGTTCCCCAGGCCAGTGGAGCCAAAGGGAGCTATAAGAGGATTTCCAGATGAGGCTGCAGCTGTGAGGGTGCGGAAACTTTTCAGTTTGTCCACAAGGCATAGGTTCAGCATCTCTGTTTGGCTGTCGTCATCTGCCTGGCCCCCTCGCTCCCTCTCCATCTCCGCCAGAACTTCCCTCAGAATGGTACGAGCTGGTTTAGAGGCGAGGAAGGTGTCATAGAATGGATGGTCATCAGTGGAAGGACTGAACAGAAAAACCGGGCAAGTGGTGGTGGAGGCAGCAGATTTGGAGCGAGGGGAGTTGGGTGGGGTGGAGGGCTGGAGGAGAAGGGTCTCTGGGCGTTTCCCCATCTGTCTGACATCAGCCTCCCCTGGTGCATCCGTGCACCGCTGCACCGGCGCTCTTCCATCGGGTGTCGAAGCTCCACTGGAAACCAATCCTCTGTCCCAGCTCCGGGGGTTATACACCGATGCAGAGATCCCATGCTCCAGCAGGAGGTGCACCAGGCCAAGAGAGGTGCTGGTGGTCTTGGTGGAGTCCCTAAGGTTGGTGGAGGACTCAGCCAAGGAGAGAGACAGGGAGAGGCGCCGTGGGGTGCAGCAGGGAGTGTAGGAGGGTGTAGATGGGGCAGAGAAGGGTATAGGAGAAGAGGAGGAAGTAGGGGTGCTGCCACGAGTGCTGCTGTAACAAGATATAGCTGGGCTGAAGATGGAGGAGTGACGACAGAGAAGGGGGTGATGGAGGGATGAAGGAGGGAAGAGGAAATGTGAAAGAGAGGAAGAGAAAAGGAGGAAGGGGGCGTTGGGTGCAAAGAAAATGAAAAACAATGTGGGAGCAGGGACAGACACAGATACACATGAATTATTAAGTGTTGGCTTTCAGCAACAGTCATGAAAACATACGAGGAACAATTTACAAATAACACTCACATTACCACTATGACATTTTTCTGTGTGAAGATTAGTTTAGTCCTTATTTAATTCTATAGTGCAGCCAAATACCACACTGAGTTATTTGTTACTGAGAACCACATTAGACAAGTTTAAGCAACACTGTAACTTTTACTGAGCAACAGCGCCCTCTGCAGCCACACGTGGTGACTAATTCTGTTAGATCTGAGTCCAAACTGTTCGGCTTTGTTTTTCTCTACATGAAAACTAATTTATATCATATCAGTCTTTTGACCTGTGTATTCTCACTCACAGGACTGAAACACAACTGAACGGTGGATATTACCCATAATCCCTGGCTTCCTGAACTAGAGGAGCTGCTGCTGTAACAAATACTTGATATTTTACATTTCCTGGCTGAATATTGGACAAAAACGCTTGTTTTAATGACTTCTAAGTTTGTGTAACTGATCTACAGTTCAGCTTTACTCTTGCACATTGTTGTAAAGTTACAAGTTACATTGTGCAAAACCAGGCATTACAGAGGAGTGGGAATGAAAGTGGCACCTTTCTTCCTATTCCTCTCTGACCCTAAGTCAGTATAACGTCAAACAAATTTCAAATTCTGCTATTTTAAAATAGCAAAGTCAGTGTCCTCTTTAAATCACTTCTCAAAACCAGTGAATGTAGTAAATAAGGACTAATTCTCAAATGTTGTTGTTTTATATTGACATTGATATTGACATTTTATTTTGCACAGAACTTTGCATCTGTGTTTTAAAGGTGCCACACAAATAAGTTATTATTATTATCATTAGTAGTAGTAGAAGTAGTAGTATTTTAAAGACAAAAAAGTTGCTTTAACACATAGTAACTTTTTATTACATACTCTTGACATAGCTATAGGCTTAAAAGAAAGTAATCCCAAAGATCCACTTCCAGCTTTCAGAGCTTTCAACTTCATCTCATGGTTTTCATCCAGTCAGTGCAGCTCAGGTGTCATCACATGACCTTCACCTTGTCCTTGATATCAAGTTAGCCTTTGTCTGGTTTAAAGGTTTGTGAATAACCCTCATGATCTCTCTCCTGCCTTTTGTTTGTCTCCAATTGATGCCCTGACAGGCTTTGGACTAATGTTCACAAACTATAATCTCACACTTTTATGGATGTTGTGTTTTCCCACTGCTGTTGAAAAGGATGTCATACACTTCAGTCTTCTTCTCAACGTGGGGGGTCCAGTCTCGAAAGTGGCTATTTGCTTGTGTTTGGTGCTGAATCTCTGAAATAGTCCACCTAATGCCAGCCTGAGTTGACCCAGGGCAGAGATGCTGGAAGTCTGTCAGTGTTGGGGGTGCTGAGAGGCTGTTGTACAAGGCCTATTCCTTGTACAACATTTTAATTTGTGATTTTTAATTGGGAATTTTAAAACAGTTTAAAAACATTTTACAGTTTAAAACTTTAGCACTCCCCTCAGCACTCGCAGCATCCTTGACCGAGGGACTACAATCTGTCCCACACATTACCACGTGTTATTACCTGAGCAAATCCCCACATTAAAGTCATGTGATGACACCTGATCCAGCTCCTTTGCTGAATGAAGACCATTAAATATGCTTGAAAGTTCGAAGCGGACCTTTTCGCTTGGTTTGCAACAGATGCAGTTTGCAAAGGTCAAGAATGAACATCCACACTCAAACCCTGACTATTTGATCAGTGATGGTTAATATTAGATGTGTAGGTCCACACGTCTGTGACTATGCGTGTTAGAGCTTTGTTTTAAACACACCCACTATCTTTACTAATGCACTCCCATGCATTTCCTCACCCAGGAGCAATGTGTGCACTCAATGGGTCTGCTCTACTCCCGCCATGACAACCATGTGATACAACTCCACTTCGTCTTCCTCATCACATGACCTGCCAGGGCCAATCAGACAGTAGGGACATTAAAGCTTATGAGCCAGTTGCTGGGGCATCAAAAAAAAAGAAAAGGGGTGGGGGGTGTGTGAAAAATAGCTTGCTGCCATCGTGTGGTCAACGTAGTTCACTACACCTTCAAACATCAGTTGTACACACCAGGAGCAAAACAGTATAACAGAGTACAACAGTAATGAGATGTTTTTTTTACCTCTGGGACACTGAGGTCAGCTGATCAGACGGGTGGAGAATCCTGCAGGTGGTGAAGGTGTAGGTGGAGCTAGTGGTGGACATACACTTCCCTGGGAAATTAACTGCAGGCGAGGAGAAGGTGGGAAGGAGAGCACAGGGAAATGCTGTTAGTTTTTCGGATTGAAGGAAACCAAACAACACTGTGCACACAAAAAAGAGGAGGAAAAATAATCAGCCACAACATCAGCCCCAAGAAAAAAAGCACCAGCAGCTTAATTACTGATAAAGAAGCAGTGTTGAGGTGTGCACAGCTTGAACCTCTGAGTTTGTTGCTGATTCAATAAAAGAGAAGTTACCTGAAGATTTGAAGCTAAAGATACATTCATCAAATTCTCAGCATGAAAGAAATTTAGCAGAAGATTCACTTCCACTATTTGGCAGAATAGATACACATAAAAATTTGATTTACCATTTAACACAGAGAGGGACTTTTTTCAGAAAATCTGTCATCCTGTCATCTAACTGGTTTACTTTCATTTGTCATTTGTCAATACCTTGGAACTAAGTGTTAAATGATGTACAACATCTCCTTTTTGTGTCATCAACCATGTGTTAATGGTTTTGTTCTTTTTTTTTTATCTTTCTCTCTCTCATTCTTTCTTTGCTGCTTATTTATTGATTTAAACTGTTTTAAAAAAAACAAACAGAACTCTTTGTCAATGTGAAGTCAACTACACATGTAGGTTTCTGCTAGATGTTAATGTTGCTGATGTGTGGAGTGTATATTTACCTCCACCAAGGAGGTTATGTTTCAATCTGCATTTGTTTGTCTGTTAGTTAGCAAGATTACTGAAAAGCTACTGGATGGATTACCGGGAAACATGGTGGAAGGATGTGGTATGGGTCAGGGAAGAACCCAACAAATTTTGGTGTGAATCATTTTTAGTTATTGTTTCTCAAAAAAGAATTAATGGATCTTGATTCGGAAAAACTGGGAATGTTTAGGGGACTGGTATTTATGAGTGAGTGCAGATCAACAATAAAAATCCACATGCAGTGAATTGAAATTCATAAGGGGACTGTTGGGCCTTTGCGGGGGTATACGCTTCACTGAGTACCATTTTAGTTTAGATTTAAATTTAGCAAACAAAGAATACCATGTCATCCTAATTCTCTCTGGAGAAGAGAACCTACCAAATCACATGTATTGTAGAGAGTTAATTGTTTCCTTTCTGTTTGGGCCTTGTTTTAGACGAGCACAGCACAGTGTGAGCATGAAGGTGACCCCACACCAAAGCCACTAGGTCAAGTCTGGTATTAACCATGTGCTCATGTGACTTGGACAGCTGCACTTTTAACACCTGATACAGCCACATGCACATACACGAGCAAACACTGGAGCTCGGCCATGATATATCTGCATACGTGCACTTGTGAGTGGTCCACTGGTGTTTTAGTGTGAGTTCTAAATCGCTGAAGAAAATTATAAATCTTTGTCCCATCTTCTGATAGTGATTTCATAAAATGATGCCAGAACCTTAAAAAAGACTGTCTGCAGCAAGTCACCACTGAGAGAAGAGGTATTTTAAGAGAATCTTCAGGAATTGGCAAGATTCGGTTGATAGACTCAAAAATGAGTGTGATTTGTTGAAATAAAGCAACGTGTGGCAGAGAGAGAAAGTATGAAGGAAATAGGAGGATGTGAGTTGAAGTAAAATAAAGAAATAAAAAACAAGTACTCAGTTTTGATGGGTTCGATGGCTGCACACACACACACAGTCTGCCGGTGGGACGGGTGGGTGTTGGTGGGTGTACACATGAGCGTAATCGTGCAGGAAGGGATGGGAAAGTGAAATGTCCAATGAATGTCTTCCCTCACCCTCCCACCCTCCTCTTTATCCCCCCCTTCCCTTTATCCCCATGCTCCAGGCAATGGGGTGGGTGCAGTGCTGTGACCCCAGCTAAAAGGCTCCCTCACCAGGCATGCGATCCATTGTGGCAGGCTGTGAGGCCTGGAGGTCCTTGACCACGTGCCCGTTCATCATCTCAGAAGAAGAGGGGAAAGGAGAGGGGGAAGGGGAGAGGCTGGATAAGGAAAGGGGCATGGCTCCAACGAGTCCCGCTTCTTTCGCCCCACACATTTCTGGGTGCAATGTTTCTAATTGGCTATTGTCAGCATAGTTGCTATTTTTGTTGCAGCAGCTGGAGGGAGTAGAGGTAAAGCACGGCAGATCCAAAGGAGCGGCCCTTTCTTCTGACATGCCAAGAAAGGAGTCACACAGGACCTCGTCCTCCTCTGGTTGGTCCAGCTCCCACCTGTCTTCCTGTCCCTGCTCGTGTGCTAAAGTGCGGAAGCCCTTCGTGACCACACCAGGCCGATCGTCCAGCAGAGCGCCCATGTGGGGTTGAGCCAGCTGCTGCCATGCATGGAGTGTAGCGGAGCCTGGAACAAAACAGAGAGGGAATTGGGAAGTTATATAAATGTATGTTAAGCTGCTCTCAACCAAAAGTACAGCAAATCAAATTCACATGGTTGCACCTGAGCTGTAACTTAATTCGCTTTTTTCACCTTTTTAAAAACTTTTATACCATTTTGTCAATAAATACCACAAATGCCGTAATAGTAGATATTAGCAGAATTTCAACATCAAGTCTTTCAAAGTCTTTGTGATTTTAATTGCTAATCAGCAGTGTTTGGGTAAGATGAATAAATTCACCTTTAGATGTCAGGCTAAAAGCTTTCAATGTTTCTCTGCTTCAAGAAAAACTGTATTAAAACCACAGTGAGAGCAGTGTGTTCATGACAACAGTATAAAATATTACATCTTAATTTATGAATAAATATGTAGCTGTGAAAAACATTGCTATTCTTCTTTAAGTTGTTAAAGACTAAGATAATGACTTGCATACAGTGGAAGGGAGACTGCTATCATACACTGCTTCAGTGAACTTGATGTTTCCAACCTGAGTCGCATCAGTTTCCCTCGACCATGTCTCAGTTAACTGCATTAAACTTTTCATCTTGTAACAGTGTCATATGCGAAACATAGAAGATCACTACACTGTATTTTGTCATATTGACTTTTCAGTAAATGTCATTGCTATGTTTACAGTAAACATAAAGTTCAGCTGTTTACTGTATAAAAAACAGAAACATACACAGACAAGCTGATAGTACAGACACATGCACACACTGTGGTGATGACGTCATTCTACAGTATAAATACTGAAGTGTCTTTGCATTGAGTAAAGTGGTTTCAGTGGTTGTTGTTTCCTCATGTCATGCACACAGATTCTTCCAGAGATGTGAGTACAGCAACACAAAAGAAAGGAGAAAAGGGAAGATGAGAAAATTAGTATGGTTTTATTCAAGAAACAGTCACCCAAGAAAACAGACAAGTTGAGCAGAAAATGACATGAAAGTGTAAAGAAAAAGACAAACACAAAATGAATAACCAGAGAAGGTGAATAAAAGAAGAGTGAAAGGACAGTAAATACAGCAAAGTCAGGTATGATGAAGTCTGTGGATTGGTCTTGATACTGTACACTAACAGTACTAAAGTGTATTTTATACTTCTTTGATGTTGAATTTTAAGGGATAGTCAGAGTCGTCTGACAACAGCCAGAATGATTAGTTGTATAATAACTCAGAAGTTTTTATACTTCAAACTTACATTAATTATTTGTCTTGACAAATAAAACAGTGTTTAGACTATTTTCACAGTTTGAACACTAGGTGGTGCAACAAAACAGGACAAAAAACGTTTTCTCCCATTCGCAAGTGGACATGATTTTGAAAAAGTGATGAACACTTTAAAGGCCAAATATTGCATTTGTGCAATTAAGGAAAATATCTTCATCCGACAGCTAGTATAATAAGAAGTCAAACAAACCCAACAACCCAAAAAGTATGAAAATAAATAACTGTGGATAATAAAGGTCCTCTATAAAATTAAGGCACAAACAAAAAAACTAAAAATACATTAAGTGCCATTTGAAATATCACATACTGCGAATGTAGTGTAAAGTGCTCACCTTAACAACAGGAAACCCTGTTAACGTACATTCATTTTATGCAATGCACAACCCTCTATGGTGTGTTCTTTCATACCTGTTGAATTTGTAAAATGTGAGATTAACCCACTTAAATTTATTTACGATAAAAAACTTGTAAAATATAACTTTTTAACAAACTATACGTGTCAAACCAGCAGCACAGAGCAGGCTGTCTATCATTCTATAATTCAAACCAGCAGCGTGGTTGTGTATGCCTGAAGTAAAACGAGTGCTGGCGATTCAGACTGCCTCCCTGTTGCTCTAACGCCTCCAGCAGGCCTGTGACTAACGCCAGTGGGGCTCTGAGGGGAGACTGGGAGCTCGACATGCTGCTCAGCTCCAGCAAACTGGAGCTCTTACGCAGCGTTGTACGATCCTGAGTGGCACTCAGAAAGATTTTGGACTGACGGCCTTTATGAAAAATCACATATTGATTCTGTTGCTGCTTCTGAATGGCCCGATTTTGGTTGTGAGTTTGTGGTGGATGGATCTGTGTATAACTTTGAGGAGGAACACAATTTGAATTCTGTGCCATACTCTGGGTTTGATTCTTTTTGTCGTGCAAGGCTTTCTGACCATTGTCATTTGGATTCACTTTTTCACTACGGTTTCTGTGACTCTGAGAGGAATCATCACCTTCTAGCGGTTTTACGATCTGCAACTTCTCCGGCAGGTAGGATCTTGCCGTGAATGAGTATCCCGACCAGACACTTCCAATGGAGGGATGCGAGCACATGGACAGCAGGCTTTCAGTTGGGGACCCTGGGCCTCCGCTACTCTCCCCACCTCCTTTTTCATCCTCTTTGGACAGGTAGGCCAGCTTTCTCTCCCTCTCCGCATCTAAGAAACGTTTTTCTGAGAAGTAGTTGTCGCGGCGGAGGGACAGACGCCGCAGGGCCGCCTGCAGGTCCCTGCTGCCTGGGGTCCCTGGGGTGCCAGGGGGGCGCTTGTTCGAGTCCTCCAACCTGAAGCAGGAGAAAAATTGGAATTAAGTTTCAGTGAAAAGTTTTAAAAGTACTTTGTGCACCTGTTTTATTTTGTAAAACCCAGTAAACTTGTGTTGACAGACGATAAAAGGCTGGAGCTAACGGCTGAAATCTGAAACTTAGTTACTTGGTTTCAAGTAACTCTAGTCTATCCTAACATAAACCATAGAAACACATCAACAAACACCAAGGTTACCAACAAACACAGAAACAAATCAAAGTTCTGATGTAGTGAGTGGCTTCCCCTTGGTTACTTGAGACAAAACGGGAAATAAATTGTAAAAACGAAACAAACAAATCAAAAAAATCTAAAATGTGTTGCAGTGTCAAACTGTACGTACCCGTCATCTGGACCCTCCAGGATACTGCTTGTCCTGTTGTCCAGGATGATCCCACTTCCCGTCTCGCCACCGTAAATGGAGTTTGGTGTGCCCACCCTGCTGGAGCGGCCCGAGGTCAAGCACGACGTCCGATTGGATCCCGGGATGTTGTGCGGGGAGGGGGCTAGCGATGAACGCTGCTGACGCATTATGTTGAGGTTTTTCACTGTCTGGAACACACGCTTCGGTTGCAGTCTGGAGAGACATAGTGACATTAAATATCAAAACGATAGATGAAAGGCAGTCATTTTTAAGTTTAAGTTTGTTTAAAGTGAGGCAGGTTTTTAAAACTGGATTTACCTCTGCTCTTCTACGTCTGGATCATCCATCTGAAGTTCCTTCCTCATGGTGCCCTCGATTTCTGCTGCCAGAGAATCCTGGAGGAAGAAAGAAGTAAATTTACAATGACCCAAAATCCCACAGACAAGTTAATGAATAACAAAACTAGTATAGCTTACTATGGAACTCTAGTGAGAGTACTGGCTCATAGGTTTACTGTGTTAACCTTCTAATGACAAGACCAAAAACAACGCAGGGTTGCACAAATTTTAAGGAATGAAGCTTCCCTGATGCGACCTTCAGCCCCTCCTCCCGCCACCATCTGCTCCATCACTCACCATCGCGAACAATCCCAGAGAGTGGAACCGCCTCTGTGTGTTGAGCGGTAGATTTTTATTCCTCAGGTTCTTCAGTTCCTCCTGAGCTTCGTGGAGCATCTCCATACACTCTGCATACTTATCTTGTAACTCCTGCAGCTGAAGGAGGGAAACGCAGGAGATAGTGACGTCTTGGTGTTACAACAAGCTCAAGTATTGTTCATATAAGCTGCTTTCAGAAATGCACTGTACTCCTGAAATTATCTGGAGGGGCTGTATGTGAGAAGGCGACATTTGAGTTTGTCTTGTTAGCCCCGAAGGAAAAACCTTGGATAATGTCAGAGTGAGCCCATGTGAGAATACAGCAGGGGGGGGGGATTCACCGTGAGCGAGTGGGCACATTGATGACATTTAAAAAAACGTGTCAGATGCAATACTGAAAGAAAAAAAAATGAAAAAGCTGTGTCATACACGCAATAGAGGGAGACAAGATGTCAACTTAGAAAGACAATAACATGGGAGAGCGTTTGGTGATATGAGCCGATGCTGGTGTCAATGCACTGCCTCCTGCATGCTGCGCCATCTGTCACGCTCCAGAGATTCCTGAGTTGTTAGATCCCAGAATCCCCTGCTGTGTTCTACTGTACATATGCGAAAAGCAAACACCAGAGAAAGTCCGGACCCCACTGTAGGGACATTCTCCAGAGTTCATGTCTGAAAACGTCTGAACCGAACCCCAGAAATGCAGTGTTATTGTTGAAGGTCAAAAATGTGTCCAATCTGGATTAGCGCGTGTTGGTGGAGGCTGCCACACGAATGAAGTCAGAGTCAGCAGGTTGCAGTTTGCCTTACCTCAGCAGTGAGTTGTCGCTGGGCATCTTTGGCTGCTCCCAAGTGCAGAGTCAGCTCCTCGTTCTCCACAGCATACTGTACATACAGCCACAAAAGAAACAGCTATGAAAAATACTGAAGCTTAAATATACAGTCTCATGCATAAATGAGACACATTTAGAATTACTAATGCTACATATTCCCCTCTTCCTAACAGTAGATATGTAACTTCATCAGTACATTTATCTAATCTAATAATTCCAGAAATCTCTGTCTGTATGTGCCCTACACATCTCGTGGCTTCACACTTGGCATGTGTGTTGTTAAAGGCCCATGGAAGTACAGTGTGGCTCACATGTGAAAACGTTCAATATTAATTAACTTTGAATTAAGAGGGCTCAACGCTCTGTAGCAGTGGTGGAACTCATCAAGGATTCTCCAGGTCGTGTTCTGTGTACTGAGTAGAGCTTCACCGGACTTAAAATAAACAGGGGAACAGCTCTCTGCAGCAGCGGTGGCACAGCTTCAGGCCTCTGTGGATTGAGTCCAGCAGCAGGTCTTTACTCAATCACTGCAGGTCACTTTTACAGTTTCAGAAAGAAAGCTGCACCCAGCATCACCACAGGCCAAACACACAGGCAGGTTTAGAACAGCCACTGCACTAGTATCAACAATATAAGAGATGTCGGGGGTTTTCATACCAGCTTGGCCTTCTTCTGGAGGTCTACTATCTGGGAGAGGAGGTGTGTGATCTCCTCCTGCTGTCTGGAGGCGTCTTCAGACTTCCTGGCCAGATCTTCGGCCAGAGAGGAAATCTGCAGGTTGGCATCACCTGGGAGTGAGAGCAGATGACTCAGTGAAACGGAGAACCTGCCAATACAGCTGCATCTTTACTGCCTCACTGCCTCAGAGAGAGCGGGGGAGTGATTCACACCACTGAAGAGTCCACAGTGACCAGTGTACAGCTGCTGTGAGTCAAATACTCACGTAGTTCTTTGACACAGTCATTGACAAGTTGTTGCTCCTTCTCCTCGTAGGAGATGGTTTCTGTCTCCAAATGATTGGCCTGCAGAGAAGAATAAACACATTACTGATCAATACCACACACTGTGGACATTATCAGTCAGTCAGTAACTTCTCCTAAACCAACCACAAATGCTAAATGTTAAACTTTCTAATTAAAACAAACACATTGAGATTATATTTATTTAGTATACATTCAAAGTTTGTCTTCCTAATTTAAAATGTGACGGATCAGATTATGATGCTCATTATTCTTGGTTTGGTGTTCCACTTCTACAGAGAATTTTTGCAAACAATATTTCTGTTCGATTGTACGTTGATAAGTAAAAAATATACTAACAAATATATTAACATAGGTTTATAATGAGAAAACAGTCAACAATTTATAGAAATCATCAAATGTTTTTGTACCTCAGATCGCAACGATTTGTTTTCCTCCTCCAGATCTTTGAGTTTCTTCTGCAGGGAGTCCAGGGGGAAAAATGTTGGAGTAGGAACAGTGGTTTCAGTGGGATGCACACTGGAAACACACACACACACACACACACACACACACACACACACACACACACACACACACACACACACACACACACACTTGAGAGTTGAGCTGTATTTGTATTGGTTTACTAGACGCCACAGTTACAATTTACACACTTGATTTTTACACAGTTTATCAAAGCTTGAAATGTTTTTACGTGTTTGTTTGCATTAGATTTGAAGACAGTTGTGTAACCTTGTTGCATAATATTCTATCCAGGAGGAGAGAGGAGGAAATGTGATGTAAGCTGAGGATGTAAGGAGACATGACGTACGGTGTGGAGGTGGTGGACTCTCCCTCGCTCTCCTCGGCAGCGCTGGCATAGAACTGTAACAGCTCATCTTTCATGGACAGGTCGTGACGCAGCTGAGACACCTGTGTGTGGAAAAACGTCGATAGAGATATAAGAGATGGTTACAGTGCTAATGCTATACAGCGCAATGTTGTTTCAATGTTTCTATAAAATGCCTGATATATTCATATACGTAAAGACATTGTCCAAACACTACACTGTGGCATTTGATCGATCACATACCGAGGCAAACATGAACACACAAACACTGTCACTGTGTACCTCCTCTCGTATGTGCTCTACTTGCTCCTCCAGCAGCTCGTTTCTCTCACTGAGGGCTTTGTTTTTCTTCAGCAGCGACTGTCCGATACGTGCAGCTAACTCCAGGTCACGCTCTTTCTGCACACAGTCAATGTTAAAACAGAAGAATTATGACCTTGAGTATTAGGGCCACTCAAAGCAGAAAAAAAGTCTGAGATTTCAAGAATAAATTCATAATATTGTGAGAAAAAAGTCATGTTAAAATAAGTTCATAACATTAAGGGAATAAATTCACAATTTGAAGATAATAAAAGAAGAATATTACGAGACTAAATTCACAATATCAAGAGATAATAATTTTAGGCTGCGTGTCACATTAGAGGCGGAATATCATCAAATCTGCCCTTTGTCTGCATTGAAATAAGGAATGTCGAGCATCTTGTTAAGTTATACTTTGGTGTAGGTTTCACAAATAACAATAAGTATCAGGACTTTGAAAAGACTGAGCAACAAACTATTTAGAAGAAAGACCCACACAGACTTAAAGGAAAGCACCTCTTCTGTTGAGGAGGAAATGTTTGGGAGTAGTAAGAAGTGAAACTCCGGCGAGCACGAGTTCTCCTTGATCCCTTTTTTTTCCCTTTTTCCCGCCGAAACATTGACTTTTTTTCCACTAAAATGATGTCTTTATATATATTACTACATTATTCTCATAATATTACGACTTTATTCTCACAATATTATGATTTTATTCTTAGAATATTGAGACTTTATTCTGTCTTCACACAAACAATTGGAGCTTTCAAGAATAAAGTCGTACTATTCTCAGGATAAAAATGCAATTTAATGAAGGCAGTGGTGTTCGTCCTCTTGGAATAAATGTATGTGAAGGACGTGCAACAGTAAAACAGAAGCAAGTGTAAAATGGAGGGATAAGGAGGAAGGAAGAATTACACAACAGTGAAACAACAAAATGTCCAAACTTCACTCAACAAGGACGATCATTAGGAAAAATTAACCCTAAACCATACTTGGAAATTCATAGGAAGTGAACTGTTCACACTAATGAAGATAAGTACAATTAGCTCTTGCATAGTGAAAACATTTGTCTGGTCTGTGTGTTGATGGTAACAAACCATGTAAAGTCAACAGATGAATTCCATGGTTCATTCAATAATGGCATTGATCTAACTTTACAGCTTTAATTTATGAGGAAGCAACTTCCTGCTGCTCCTTAGTCTGAGGTTCACTGAGCAGCCGATTTGAATCAGTCACATTTGAATATCAGCTGCTGGTGATGTCATTCTATCAAACTTCCTTCATCATGAACCTCATAAAACAACCTGTGTTCAGACCACATTATTACATCACAGTGCATCTGCCTAAACCATAATCCTTTATGTTTTTCTACTTTTGATTTCACTGGACATGATCTTACCTCTTCCAGCAGTCGAGTGACAGCGTCAATGTCGCTGTAGGTCTTCGTCATCTGGCCCACTCTGTCAGCACACAACACTGCACAGACACAGAGACAAAGAAAAGTCTTTATGAGTCAGACAGGACGGCATGGTGGTGCAGGGGTTAGCACTGTTCACCTCACAGCGGCTTGGCCGGGCATTCTCTCGGCCCTGTGTCTGCATGGCTTTCACCGGGTATTCCGGCTTCCTACACCAGTTGACCTACTAATTACCGTCGATAGTGAGGCATATTTCGGTAGCCTAATAAGCAGTGCCAACGCTGCCCATAAGGACAGCAAGGCCTTGCTCAACAAGGCAAGAGGGGCTAACAGTCGACTCCAGAACATCTGGAAGTCCAGTCCTGTACAGCACCAACACAAAGATTAGACTATAAACCGCAATGTTGAGTGTGTACTCTTATGTCTCTGAGTGTGTGGAGAGTGGTACAGAAAGTCATGAACAAAGTCAATGTGATCTAATGGCCAAAGAAAATATCCAATGAGGACCTGCAAAAGAGGACAGACTGTAGGAGCATGTCCCTAGATATCAAGATGCAGGGATCAGATGGCTCGGTCATGTCCAGAGGATGTCCACTGATAGGATCCCTAAAGCTGAGATGGACTCCAAGTGGCAAGAGAAGGAGGGGCAGGCCAGAGACAGGCAGAGAACTACAGAGATGGGTCTGTCATAGGGCTTGACCTAGAGTGGGGTTAGGTCAATTGTAGACTCTAAATTGTCCATAGGTGAGAGTGTGAATGGTTGTTAGTTTCTATATGTTGGCCGTGGGAAAATGGCACTGAGCTGTCCAGGGTGCATCCTGCCCCAATGACAGATCTGCCCCCCACAACCCTCAAAGGATAAAAAAGATGACTGTGTGCACTCAGTGAGAAAGCATGACAGTACACCATGTATTAAATGTGTTACTGTATAAAATGTACAGTATTCCAGGCACAGGCCAGTTGCATAGGAGCAGCTTCACTTCTTCTACAGTATTCGACACTGTGATTGCATGTCTCATGTCGAAATCAGTCAGTCAACTTTCTACACGTTTTCTATAATAGGTGAGAATATGTTGCTAAATGTGTTTAATTTGTTCCTTTTGTGGGCTACAAAATTGAGTATTGAGTTATTGTTGAAAATCTATTTTCTATCTACACCTGCAGTATCTAAAATATGATGCAGAGCAGGAAATTGACTGATATTTGACCGAACGCCTAGTTTCAAACAAACACTGGGGTGTTTCTAATATTTACTCCACTCCACCTTCACTGATAAAAATGAGGTCGACTGCAGTCAATGTTGTCAACTGATAACCCAACTCTATTTTACATTTATTGATGTGTGTAGGGCCACACCCCAGCGCTGCTGTTCCTGCTACATCAGAACAAGTTCATTGTGAGCTGCTCAAAATTAACTTTCAGTCCAGAGGTCAAAATTCAAACAGGATCTCAGTAACATCACATTATGATACATCACTTCACCATAATGTGGTCATTGGTTCATTAGAATTTTTTTTGAGTAAAAAGTTTACAGAGTCACATTCACACAGGGGTAAATAAGAAGGTGTAGGATGTTTTTATTTCATGATCTTTATGTGTCATATGTTATGTGCCAGGAGTCTCAGTGAGATGCCATTACAACACATAACAATTTGACTATTTCAGTTTTCAGTTTTCACTGAATTAAAATGTAGTCTGGTTTAGAAGAGAGGAAATGTCATGCTGCTAACTACGAGGCCTCAGAATGCAAAATAGAGCTGCCGAATTCAAATAAAGCTTATTATCAGATCCTCACTCATCACAGGAAGTGCATGGCTGCTAAAAACAAAGACACAAGACCTCGGCTGCCTGTGCTTTAGTTAAGAACATTCCACATCATTATCATCCATTATTAAAAAACACACACTTTTCAAACCAAAAGGGGAAAAGGCGTTCATGCTACTGAGCAGTTTCAGAGGCATTTAACTCTATGGTTTCCAACGTGGTTCAGGATTTTGTTGTCATTAAGTTGAACAGAGGTGAGTAAAGTTTGAGTGATTTGAGCTACATGGTAACAACAACATGATAACACATGTTAACAATGCTCAAACTCCTTATAGAAATAAAGTTTTTTATTATTGTAATTATTATCATTACTATCCTGCTGCTATTTATGTACAGCATATTATGTGTACAAGCTTGATAAGGTTTGCTGGTATACTGGCTTAAATAGCAGTTTTCATAGTCTAAGAACTTTGATCAGACCTAAGCGTTTATTTCTCAAAAACTTTTATCTTGCTATCGGGCCTAAAATGAGATTGTATACTTGATAGCACAAGGTACAGCCTGGTATCCTGTCATACTTTGCGTCTGTGAGTTTGCTTTCTATTGAAAAACATGCTGATTTATTTCACCCCACCCTATTCAGTCTATTACGGTAGGTGATTCATAAAAACACACAAAAAAGGGATTAATAAAAGTACATATATATATATATATATATATATGCACACATGGTAAGCAGGCTAACTTCCATCAGCACAATCTAGTGATAGTATACAGTTTGAGAGGGAGGCAGCACTGTGGAATCACAGACAAGGTTGAATAGAATATGATAACTGGGTTCTGGGATCTCTGCCAGACAGCAACTCAACAACACCAAGAATAAAACAGAAGAATTTCCTGGTCTTTTAGTGAGAGCCGAGATTAATTTCTTTAATGATTTACTTTATCAGGCGGTGAAGGAAACACACCAGCAATAAGTGTTGTAGGAGGAGGTGTAACCTAATGCTGGAAGATGATCAGGATGTTTTCTTAGTTTTATATTGAGAGCAGGTAACTTTAGACAGAAGCTCCCTCTCCTTCTTAGTCACATGGAGGACAAGATGATAAAAATGTTCGTCTTTGAATCATGGTCACAACAGTTATCACCTGCCTCAGAGCTTGAAAAAGAGAGTTTTTAATTAAAATGCAATTAAACCTCAATGTGAATCCATTAGCAGACTCATTTCTGTCAGTCTGCTTCGCAGCAGGGGGGCTAAGTGAACCAGAGGTCTGGATATAACAGACAACCTAACAGTCTAATAATCCTGACTGCTACTGGGCAACAGACAACACACAGGTTCAAAGGCAACCGTCACCAACACTGGACTGAAAGGAAAATGACACCTTGTTAGGTCTAAACCTCTCCCCAACAACATCTGTGGAATTGAGTACTGCTTCTTTATTGGACCTGGGTTGAATTCATCTTGATTGCCACTATAAAACAGGTTTATTCCACAGTAAGTGGAGACAAGAGTCTCATGCATTGCTCCAAATACTCAAATACAGAACACAGAGTAACCAGTCATGGTCGTGATAAAAGCTCATTTTAGCTGTTTATTTCAGTGAATCAAATGACAGCAGTCATCCATTACCTGCAAGACAATATGTCAGGTGTATTTCTCTAATATCTTAAGGCCAAACCGATATTTGAACACATCAGACCCTGAGTCAAATGAACCACACTGTGCTGAGACCAGATCCAACACAAACATGAAGGACTGCACCTGCAGGATAAAGCCACAGGAGACATGATACTCTTCAAACTGTTTATCCAATAATCCCTTTCAGTTTTCAGAACGCTTCAAAACAAATGATTTAAGAATGATGAGAGGTCAGATACACTGTGCAGGACTAGAACCAAGAAAATGATGTGCACATCAGAGATGTTGCCCAGAATCAAAGATGACCATCTACCTTCACACAGAACTTGTTGCTCTTCATCCATCTCCTCTTCCTCCTCCTGCTCTGTACTTCCACAACTGGGAAGACAGACATACTCCTCTTCCTGTTCCACATTCTCCTCTTCCTCATCCTGCTCTGTACTCCCACGACTGGGCAGACAACCATAATCCTCATCCTCCTGGTAGGAATTGTCCAGGTCGTCCTCAGCAGATGTGAGCAGTGCCATCCCTCGCTCTGGCCCGACGGCTAACCAGTAAACCACAAAACCTGCCGGTGCAAAGCCATGGCTCCTACCTGTGCTGTGTCCACCTAAGGGTGTTTGTTTTTATATCTTAAAATCAATAGCTACTGTGGGTGTGCCTAGATTTGAAAGTACATGACTATCTAGCTTGTTTGAATGTGGAGATAAAGTGTGGATAGTGTATGTAATGTGTTTCTTTTTCTGTTGTGTCTGCTGCGTATGTTTCTTAAAGTGTGTGTATCATTTGTCCCCTGTGGTAGCTCTGTGACCAGATAAATCCCCCGACTCCTCCCCTTCTTCTCTGTGACTGGTCAGTGAATGGCCTGCTCTACTTAACCACAGACAGGGGGGGGGGTGAACGAACACATACACTGGAAGCTTTTCATAAACACTTAAAAAGTCACAAAAAATAGGTTAAATGGATTTAACCCAACAGAAAAAAAAATCTGTAATACTTCTCTTTATACCTGTAATCCTCAACTGATCATCCCTTTCAGCCTTGTCTGTCTAACAGGGTTGAAATGGTTCAGACGTGCACCAACACAAGCTGCTAAGTGACACACCTGTTACTCAGGTGAGTAAGTCCATAGAGAAGAAAGTCCTTCATGTGTCACCCCCCTCCAGAGAAAATACCTTGGTACAATCTGTTCAGCCTCTATGGTGACAGGGCAGAGCAAACAACAATAGACATGTGCACCTGTTTCCAGGGTGGGGCCAAACACTGTCAAACCTTCACAGGTGAAAGGATAGTAGACACGTACAGTATTTAAGTAGTGGTTATGGTAATTGTTGGTTGTTTGTTGTGTTTTTTAGACGTTGTTAACATCTTAGTTTCTACTATACTTTAGTTAGAAACAAAAACTTATGGTTGAGAATAGAGAGACACTATGAATTATATTGCATTCATAACTTGTTTATTTCTGCAAATACTCATTTATTTATTTAGTTTTGTTTATTTTTACATACAAATTCAATTTGACACATGTCCAATTGAGCTGAAGACCTTTTTGCTGCGATCCTACATAAATTCATACTGGCCACATTCAAGCAGTCAAACCTTCTGCCCATTAGTCACTGCTCAACTGTTATAATTACTGCAATTAGTGTTGAAAACTGATGCCAGCTCAGTACTGTCCTGCATGCTTGAGTAACTCCACTCAATGGTTGTATGGACGCAACAAAAGAGTCCCGGACAAAAAAAACCTCGGTGCTTCAGAGCAGTGTTTCCCAACTCCCATTGCTTTTCTGGTCACATTCACTCTTTGCACTCCACTTGTTTTTTTTCCCCCATTTTATACAACCTCAGTCTTTTCACCTCACTGGCCTATCAAATTTCTATTGACATACTTATGTAGTTCGTGGTTTTGAAATAAAAACATCTCTCAACTTGTATCCCTGCCGTCTCCTCACTGTTTCCTTTGACTCAACGACTGCAGCAGCATGACAAACAAAGCAGCAATAGACATTGACCTTCTATCCTCCAATGATATGTTTGACAACTCAAGATATAAGGGGACAATATTACACATTTAAACCTATATAGACTTGGAAACAAACACATATCAGGTTTGCAGTGCAAAAAACAACATCCAAACTTAAATGCTGAAGCAAAAGTCCATGTTTTGGGTCCCAGCTTTATTCTTTTTCCTGCAACCATCCCTCCACCCTGTCACCATCCCTCCACCCTGTCACCATCCCTCCACCCTGTCACATCCGCACTGAAAGAATAGTCTGCCTTGTTTCCCAGCCCCAGACCTCTGTCCTGGTGACCCTCTACCCAACCAGCCATTTGTTTTGAAGGTTTTCCAAAAGTGCCAGAGAATATTTGGCATTCCGCTATTGACAAGAGTGGCTACGAGCAGCATGCAAATCACTGGGCTAAATATAAGCACAACCTACTTCCACATCAGAAAAAAGCCAACCAGGCAGCTGCTTTCTATTTCTGCCTCTACACTCCACGAGAGGCTGTATCAGAGATCCTTCACACCCCTCTTCATTTTGTGTTTGATCAGTTTGGCATCAAGCACAGAAAAACCTGTCGTCAGTGTCTAGCAGGACACACTTATCTCTAAAACAGTCCAATTACCAACAGACTGGAAATCAAACCTGAACTGGCAACCAGGGCTGAATAACATTGCAGATGTTGTAGCTGCACAGCTTCACACTGAGGAGGTGCTGAGCCGTCTCAAACGATTATGTAACTCTTTCTACTGAGCATGCCTGATAATAAGGTTCACATAACAACTCAAAGATCACACTGTTTTTCTCCATCCACCAGACCTTCACATTAAAATCAAAATTCAACCAAATGAAAATCAATTATTGCAGGCGATAGCTAAGTTTCATAGATCATCGAGACATGGATCAAAACAAGCTGCATCACATGTGACAACAAAACCAAGACAAGACAGGAGAGAGAGAAAATGATAGAAAGGTGTGGAGAGGGAGGAGGGAGGGAGGCTGGCAATAAACCTACCACTGCTATAACATGTCACATGGCCAGGCACCATTGGTCCTCCACCTGGCTGTGTGTGTGTGTGTGGATCAATCTGTAGAACTATAACTCCCACAGTTACACACTGTAGCTGCAAGACAATAAAAACAAGGTGTTGTAACAAGCTGGGGAACATTAAATAAATGCACTGCACAAAATTCTACGATAATAGGGGTAAGCTCTGTAGCCAAATGTTACTCTCAATACTGATTTGTTTGCTACTGTTTGTTTTGTTGTGGTCTCTGAAACCAATAGTTACATTGACATATTAAGCCATTTTTTCTCTGTGTCCACTGTGTCCAAGTCTTCTCAACATATCTATTCTTACAATTAACATGGGAATATGTGACCTGTAGGGCGGCATGGTTCAGAGCCAACAGAAAAGAACCGTGCCGACTCGCACTTCCTACATGTACACCCACAGTCATAGAAGCTACTCCTTTGGCTCTAATTCTGGAAGCCACACTGACTCAGCTGCCACAGAGACAACACCTGTTACATCACCTACAGTGTCCAGCAGGTTGTCTTTGACAGAAACAAACAGGAAGAAATAAGTCAACGTTGTTTCAAGCCTTTTTCATTCTCTGCAAATAAATAAGGGTTTAAAATTCCACCCGGCCCTACAAGACATACAGTATTCATGCCACCCTCAAAACACTTAATGAGTTTTCTTTATAGCTAGAGATTTGGATCTAATACAAAAATGTCTCCCTAGCCTCTAGGCTGCTCCTGTCTTGTTTTGGTACACTCTGAGCATTATATCCTGCAATAGATAAGCTCCCTGTCCCAGCATCAAAGTATATGTACAGTCCCAACAACACCACTCAAGTACTGTGACTCACAGGTCAGTGCATGTAACTGTAGCAGACTGTTGTCTTACCATCAGTGCACTCTTCATAGTACCAGTCCAGTTCATAGTAGTCTGCCTTGACAAACCTCTGGCCTCTGCTCTGGCTTCGTCTCTTCATCCTCACTGATCTACACACAGCTGTATGCTTTCCAATGTCCCAGCATACTTAGCTGTAGCATCTCCTCCACTGGTCAGTCAGTGAGTGCCAAGTGCTGCTACCCCAGCATGCTTAGCAGTGACCAGCTGGCACTGTTGGTGGGAGTCTGCCCAGGCTCGTCATATGTTCTCTGTGCCCCTCTCATTAGCAGCAAACTGTCAGCCTACGATGCTCCATGTTTGTTGTGGTGCTGGTGCCATTTTTTTTGTGTGTCATCTTATTGTCCTTGGTCGATCAGGAATTCCTGATTCCTGACAGTCATTGTGCCGCCTTCTTCAATCCCTCTCTTTCTTCTCTGTCCATCAGTTTGACTCAGTCACTCCACAGCTTCAGTCAGATTTGATCCTCTATCCTGTTCATATCCATTTAGAGCCTCATGTCAATTTTTGCTCCCGCCAGTATGTCCTCTGTCCGAGTCTTTCTGAGGTCAAATTATAACCATTGTCCTCCCTTTTGTAACAGTCCTTGCTCAGTGACAGCACTACCTCTACACATGGACATCTCTTCACAATGACTCAACACAGAGGTACAGAGAGTGAGCGAGCAGCAGCAGCAGCAGCAGCAGCAGTCACGGGTTTTGCAGCAGAAGTGATGATAATCATGACACAGTGGGGTGGGCGGGTTTAGATAACGTCAACAGCCAATCAGGCAGAGCAGTATCCCCAGCTTGCTCCCACCCCCGTTCCTATGTAAGCATCTATCCCTCCTCTCCTCTACTTCGTCCTTCTGTGCCGTTGCTATAGTAACCAGGCTCAGACTCCAAGGCCTGAGGCTGAGCAGCATGTAGAGGAGAGTTAGTGTAGCGTTGGCAGAGGTGACGTGGCTAACCCAAAAATGAATGAGCACAAAAGGTATTCAGTGATTGGCTGTTTTATCGGGGGAGTGATGAAACGAACACATGCACAGAGAATGGCAGACAGAGAGCAGGGGTCTGATCTCAGCAAAAGCAAAATGCTAAGTATGCTGCATCTCAAAGACAATACGAGCTAAATTCAATGTCAGCCTGATACTGCTTCTAATGAAAGGAACAAGTTTTAATCAACACATGTAAATGCTCACAGGCTAACAGCACACTGCCAAACAGATGCTTATAGGAGGAAAAGCGGTATTTGTTTCTGTAATGTATGTTATGTAACATGTTGTGTTACATGTTATGTTATGTACTTGCAGATATTTCTATACTAATAAAGTCAGAACTAGAGCCATTACTGCTCCAGACCTTACTTCTGTGATGCAGTGATGTTAAATCAGCTCAATACCGCTCCACATGTGCTATTACTGCATGACAAGGCATGTAGTATAATTACACTCGTTGTGTAGTATGAAAAGTCAATATATATATATAAATCTTAGATGTTTCTAATACTTTTTGTGCAAAATTGCAGTTGCTTTGAAACTATAAAATTACAATAAAAACAAATCAGTGGGGGGAACCCCTGATTTACCTGTTTTTTCTGCTATACTAATAATAGTATTATTACCAATATTCATTATTTTCTTTTTTAAACCAGTATTACAAATGTTGTATGCTTTGTATTTAATTTTGTGTTATATTTGGGTGTGTTTTTCATATAAGCCATTACTGGTTTCTACCATAGTCCACACACATTCTTACCTGTTCATTTATGCATTTAATATTTATGTTGTGTAAAATAAAATAAACTACCGGCTGTATACAAGACTATTTTACAATTCATGAAAACAAAACAAAAAAAGCAACTTTCTTTTAAAGACAAGTCACTTTACCTAGTTTGAAAGCATGTGGTCACTAGGATGAAAAGGACAACTCCAGCATGATAGCAGCTGGAAGCAAGCAGATAGCAAGGACAAAATGCTGATCAGTGGAGTTTGTTGCTCAACAAGCAGCTTTCTCAAGGCCGCAATCTGACAGAGACAATGTCCCGCAGGCAGGTTTTGTGGTGAGTGAGGAGCTAATAACTAAGAAACTAAAATTCCATTTTTTGCTAGAAACAGATAAAGTAAAATTGTTCCAACGTGTCAGTTTGTTTCAAAGAGCTGTCATACAGCTGATTGCTGATATGTTACAAGATATTGATAAAACACTGAAGGACACCACAACAAGTGTCCAGTTTCCCTCTTCTGGCCTGAGATAAAACAAAAATACAAATATACAAATTAAATTTGAGGGAGGAATTACTGTCTCTGCAAGAACTATAGAACTACCAAAGTTGATGAATTGTTTTAGCTAGTTGCTTAGGCTAAAATCAGCTGTGAGCATCATCATCATCATCTCCATCATCACATCTTGCTAATGTTCCAGCCATTGCATTAGAGAGAATGATTCCGTATGGCCCCACGAAAGTATGTTATAAAAATTGAAATGCCTCTCGATGCCGCGCCCCCCCCCCCCTTATATAAATGTGGTACATTGAATAATCCTCTGAGGTGATCAATCATCTAAAAGGAAATAAAGATCTCACCTCTTTATTGTTGAGCCTAAAATCCCATATTTAAAAAAAATCATATATAAATATATTTGTGGTAGAGATTCTCCACTGACCTCTTTTAAATGACTCTTCAACCATATCAACTACAAATTAATTGTTATTTTTTTCATATGGTTGATAATAATGGTCACCAGCTACATAATAGCTTGACTGGGAACATTTACCAACCAGAAAACGACCTTCTCTGTTGACTGAGTCACAACATGGAACTGCTCTAAGGTTGTTTTGTATTGGTCAGCTGCCTCCGTGTCATCATCTCCTCTAACATCCTTCTCAACCAGTAGGTGACACACTTGAATTAATGATAAACCACTTGGATGGTATAATGTTGTGTACGTGAACCACTAACTTAAAGCCTAATTCAGCAGTTTCAGCAACTGGAGCTTCTTGTTAAGATGAAATTTGAAGGTAACACGTATTGATGCTTAAGACCTATACAACCCTTTAAGATGGTTAGTATGGTTAACAATTTCATCGGAGAGAAACTGCACAACACAGCTCAAACTAAACAGCTCTATGACCAGGATGACACCAGTATAACCCCTTCACTGCTCATCAGGCGTTGGTCTTGGGGAGCCATCTGCAATAATGAAGAGCAATGTGCCTCCAGTGGGGCTGGATAAGGAATTGGAACTAATACAGTTACAATAAACCACACAAGTAATGTTGTATATTTAGTAAAGCAGCCCTAGCAGAATATCCTGTATTGTTTCTGATGTAACAAGGCCTTGTCATTGCCTCTTAGCCTGGCTGACTGATCAATGTCAAGTCCGAGGTGTCCATGTCGGCATGGGGACTCGAGGTAAAGTTACAATTCTTCGTTGAGCCTATTTATAAGACGCTCAGCCTATTTTTAGAATCCTATTTTTACTCTGAGTATCTCTTTAAACCGACATGAATTAGAACTGAATAATTTATTGTGAAAAAGAAAACACTTTACGTTTCCTTGGTGTGTCTTGTGCAGTGTGTGCACTGTGCACGTGTAAGCCTGCCTGTGTGAAGCATTTGAATGCAAGAGAGTGCGTGTGTGGCTTGAGGGCAACCACAAGACAACTTTTACTTTGATCAGACACATGCATAACAACACAACAGAGCAGTGAGTGCAAAACAGCAGCCACCGGAGAGTAAGAGAGAGACCGGTCAGGTGTGTTTGTTGTGGCAACCATGACCAGCCGTCACAGCCACACTGTGACGGGCATTTGGCCATATCTCTCTCTCCCTTTCTCCCTCTCTGATTGCTGCTCAGTCAAGGTCAATATGAATCTTGAATCTCAAACATCTCCATCTTAAATCCTCAATGTCACTGTTCAATAAAAGTTTCGTGAAGGTTAAATCTAAAAGTCAATTTTTCTGTCTCTAGTGTGACTTCAGTTTTGAGCTTTTAACATTTCAGCAACATATCCATTAATATTAGAAGAGTATATGATGGACTTACAGAAGTATTTGAGGGTCTCCTCTATCTGTTCAGTGGTCAGTTCGAGGGCGGAGTCGGGGGCCACCAGTGGCGTGTGCAGCCAGTCATCTTGGTCGTAGCCGAAGATGGTGTCAGCCCTCAGCTTGTAGACCGGCAGCTGCTCCTCCAATAAGCTGATGATCTCAAGCTCTGGCAAATCAGTACTGTTACACACATCTGAGGAAAAACACAGAGAGACACTGTACAGTAATTGTTTTCTTCTTTGGCAATAATATTTTTCTTAAATCTAATTTTGGAATACAGATAGGCAGTGGAAATAAGCAATGTTGTCATCAGCGGGGACCAAGGTTGGTGATGGGCACAGTGCCAATTCTGGTCATTTTAATTGATTGGATAATCCTATTTTCAGCTGAATCCAAAGAAGACATGTCAGCAGTTTATTTGAATTGAAAGTACATGATGCTCTCTAGTGGCCATCTCAGGAACTAGCCAGCTACAACTTCTTTGTAGCACTCAGGAAAGGTTCATTTATGTCCAATTGCATCCTCAGGTAAATCAAATTAAATTAGTAGCTTAGTTTAGTACCTGCACTGCTCATCTTAGATGGTATTAAATAATACAAATGAAGTGATACATGACAACAATGATGTGAGAAATATAAAAATGATATACATATGTATATATACACATATATCCCCTATTATCTAGACTCATATTTTCTCAAAACCCAATAAAAGTAATACAACAGTATCACAAACCTCACAATACATATTTGTTTCCTTTGTATACATTGTTTTTATTCTTTGTTAAATTTTACAGAATTTATTTCTCTTCTCTTTGTGTAGCGAGCTGATAGAGATTCAGTATAAATTTGACAAAGGAACATTAAATGTACAAGTGGGGACGGTTGGAAGGGAAGTCAACGCACTAACTTCGAGACACTGCTGTCAAGGAAAAGTCATATAAAAAAAAGACGCTGAGACATAAAGGATTAGTGATGACAGTAAAAAATGAACTACCTCAAGCAGTGTTTTTCTGACTGGGTAACAATGTAAAGTAACTGTAATCCTTTGTGGTAACCAAACCAGTCCAGAGCCTTCAACTTCAAACCACTGACTCAACATTACATATCTGTGCTGCAGTGGAAAACTACATAATCTTACCTAAGCTTTGGGCTATGTGCCTCACTGCTCACACATCACTTTAGTGAGCTACTAAAAGACGCACACACATGTTAAGAGAGCATATTCTCTCTGTTCACACAAAGAGTTTAGGTTTGAGTGACTTTTTCTTCAGAAATGTCCAAAAGAGAAGCTGTTAGACGGAATGAGAATGAAGACACAGTCCTCCTCTATTTCTGTCTCTGTGGCCCTCATCTGCTGTCTGTCCCTCTTTCTTCGTCTGTCCATCTATGTCTCTCAAACAATGCTGTCTCTCACAGTTTGCTAATCCAGACTGAATGACTGACTGTGCTGAAAAGGGAAGGAACCCACACACACACACACACACACACACAACAGCTGGTGAATCATTCAGTGAGCACAGCCAGTGAGGTTTCAACACAGGAATAAGTATTAGACTGAGTTTAATGACGTTAAATAATGTTTTTAACTAATTTGTGCATCCGAGAATATTGTGATGACTCTACGATATTCTTGTTCTTATTCTTCATCCCATGACAATACATTCCTATAATCTATTTTCATGAGACACTGGAGCAGACAACAGTTCTGTTAAGTTTGAGCAAAAGGTTTTATTTTGTCCTCTTTTTTGTTTGTTTTTTATCTGTACACTGGTAAAGCTATCAACCATATAAACTGTGAAGTTGACCATTAGGAAGTATCAACCTATAAAATTGTTTGAGAACTCCTTTAAATCAAACCAAATAGTATTGAAATAAACCTGATTCTGAAGAAGATGTGACTCCTGATTCACAAGATTTCCTCCTGCACTGATATGAAATATGACCTGTGCAATACAGCTCCTAAAACGAGGACTGATAGGATGTGGACAAGGATAATAATAGCACAAACTCCTCGTGCCGAGTGTTCTGACAAAAGGTCAATGGAGACAGAAAAAAGGGACATTGTGTGTGTGTTGTAATGGGTAAAGAAAAATCATAGTCTCAGTTTTATGATCTCCGTCTGTCAAATCAAAAGAAGCATCATAAAAGAATGTATTAACTTCTCTGAGTTATATTGCATCAGTCTTTAGCACAAAACATGTTAACCAGGACTGTCCAAAGTACAAAGTAAACACACTGTCTGTGGCAACAGTGTCATTGACTGAAGTGAATATTGATCTATTTGTGATGTTTTCTCTGTTGCTGTTCTTTGATACAAGTTTGAGACAATAAACTATCATATCATATTTCTTACAGGTCGTCTTTACAATTTTGTATAGCAGTGACATATTAAGGGGTACTTTTTTACTGAACTTAAGTATTTAACAATCATACGATGGCTACATTTCAAGTTTTGACTGCTTCACTTAGAAAGTTCGAGTTCAAGTCACATTTTCAAATGTAAATATGGACAGCGGTCACAGAGAAAAGAAGCTGCAGGGACATGCCAACATTAATAGCAGCTATAGGAGCCACCAGAGGAAGAAAGTTCAAGTTCAAATGTAAGAATAGGCCACTGTGACACTGTCAATCTGAGCAATCAACAGAGCAACACGTGCAAAGGACACAGACAAGGGTCAACCTAAAGATCAGGACATTAATGGAAATACACTGATGAATAATTACACAGAGCCATTAACTGTTTGGTCAAAACAAAGGAAACTTTTCCACTTGATCGACACATGACCCAACACTGCACACACACTGTTAGTGTAAAGTATCACTACACTGAGACGGTAAATGAGGTCACTGAAGAGAGAAGAGTCTACAAGCACATGGGCGGAATTCAAACCAGCCCCTCACTCTACTGGTGTCAGACTGTAGAGTCACATGGATATGACTTTTCAACCGTTCCCGAGACGAATGGCTGCATCCTGCCAGGCTGCAGAAGAGCCGAGTCAACCTTTTCACGACACTTTTACCGCAAAGTTTAAAATCCAAACCAAACTGGAACTTGTATATTCATCGGACTTTTTAAACAAAATAAAAATGCCGAACTTGTAAAGGCACATCCCTAAATATTTCCTTAAGTACAATGGAGAGAAAAGGGAGGTAACAACTAAGTGACTCACTGACGAACAAAAACAAAACACACAACAGAGAGAAGATTGAGAGATAGAGACAGAGAGAGAAGTCTATCCCGGTGTTACCCAGACTGGTCTTAAACATGACCAGTGACCAGCTGAAACTGGCAGAAAAACCAAGCTGTGCAGTGTACTCACTCATGGTGCCTGAAGCCCGACAATCGCCGACTCCCCTGCCCTCCGATCACATTTTCCACTGGTCCAGTAGACGGCAAGGTCGCAAGAAATAACAGAGAGGAAAGAGAGTAGGAGGGCTGAGAGAGAGGAAGAACAAGAGAGGGGGAGCGTAAAAGTTTTAGAGGACGGCACTGCATGCAGGCGACAGAGAGAGCACGAGAACAAGAGGGAGAGAGAGAGAGAGAGAGAGAGCGGGGAAAAGAGGAAGGAGGAGTGAAGAGGAGAGTCTTGAGCCAAACTGGTTCGTCATGCCTGACATGCCAATGATGGAATCCACATGGACCGCCCAAACCTCCCTCTGCCCCCCTCTCTCTTCTTCCCAACAGACCCAGCTGGTCTCTCTCTCTCTCCCCCTCTCTCTCTTAGGTAAACACAGTTTGGATAATACCAGGCTGTTCCTACTGTTTTCCTATCCATGTTTAAAGCTGCTCTGGCAGAAGATTCCTCTATATTAGTCTCTAACATGGATACATGGACCTGATTACAGATGAGACTATGCTACTGTTTAATTCTGAAGAGTAGAAGTGCAAGTTTAAAGCAGTATTCACTGCTGAGCAACAGGTCATCTGAGCGGATTTGAACACTGTCACACAGCGATAGTCATGGCCTGCACAACACAAGCCAAGCTGCAGAAGAAAAGCTGCCAAAACTCCACTCAGTGTGTTTTCCATGTAATCCTAACAGATCCCAACATCTGGCAGCAAACGTATACCTAAGCCAGTGTACAAAAGAATTAGATGAGGAATAATAAGTGGTCTAAAAAGCAAGTGTTTGTGAGTGTGTTTCTCAATTTCCTTTAAACGTGACTGGTTAGGCTGTGTCACATCAAGTTTAGAAAGAAATATCAAAATGTTTAATTCAAAAGAGCTTTTATTAGTTTTTAGGAACACCTCTGAATATAACTTGTTACTGGTGTATGATGAAACCAATCCATAATAACATGTGAGTGAGGAGACGGAAAAAAAAAAAAAAATCTGCTGTACTTTCAAATTTCCCATCACATCCTCCTTTGTGTAAGTCAGCAACTTGGTGGCCTCTTGGTGGTTTCTGCTTTTTAGACTATCACTGTCCTTTGATGATAAAAGTCCCATCAAGTATTTCCACACCCACTCCATACAACCAAATACTTCTATGATGCAGCTGCAGCTAGGGCCTGTTCAGAAATAGACTGGGCTACAGTTGAAAGCTGCTGCCGCTTACAGGGCGTCCGCACATGAAATACAGGAGAGTACGTCGACGTGGTCAAATAACACTGTCTATGACGTGTACGTGAGGATGGCTGTACTGAGGTGTTCAGATGTCACTAACACTGTAAATGTCTGAGTCCAGTGTGTGTGCACAGGTCTTCACCAAGGTGTTAGCTTGAATAAGGATAATTAGCACCAAATTAGCACCAGTCCAAGGAAAGGGAAGTGGCACATGTTCAGTCATAGGGAAACTAGCTTTAAACCAAAAATAGTAAAAGGTCAGTTGCACGTGTGGAGAACCATCACATTACATGACATTGGGTTAAGGTTACTGAATGTAATTTCAATGATTTGTTGGGGGTGTCAGTCAAGATAGTTGCCCATTTGATCTCGTTAGAGACACTGATCCAAAACCAGTAAGTTAGAAAATAAGGCCCTGCTCAGACCTGGTATCAAGGTTTGTCCTGAGAGATCCGATCACAAGCGGTCTGGCTAAATTTGTCTGTTCACAGCTACATGTGTCTCCTGTTATTACATGCAAATCATCACAACTGTCATTTGTGTTCGCGATGACAAAATTGTTCAAAGATTTTTCCAATGACAATGTTTGTGTGTCGACACAAGCCAGAGAGTGATAGAGAAAGAGAGTGAGCGGAGTCAGGAAGGACTGAATGAATGAATGCCGAAGAAAGATTTCAAGAATCTAAGAAAAGTATAACAAATGATGATCAGTGTTGATAGTGTGATGGTGTTCACATACAAATCAACGTATGCACACTGAGAAGTGAAAATATGTTTAAGCTGTAGCGGGTCAGAGGACGTCAGCTGAGTAGTTAGTCCTTCATATGTGGCCCAGGAAACATTTACGTTCACACAGCGAAGAGAATGTAAATGGTACTTAGTGCTGACCTTTTGTGATCTGATCACTCAGGACGGATGTTAATACCAGGTCTGAACGGGATCTAGTACAATGTTATATCACTAAACTGTGCCACTGAAGTATTCAGTAGAAAACTGATAAATGGACAAAGTATTTCTTTAAAATTAAATAAAGCTACATTTTCAAATATCCTGTGTTATGTAGCATCCACAAATGTAGTGGCTGGAAACAATCAAGTGAGGAGGAGGCCCAGACATGACAGGACATGAGGCTGTAACAGATATGTAAACACGCGACGTCATACAACCTTTCACAACACAGAGAGAAAACAAGGTGCCTACTTTTCTGCCTCTGTGCTGCAGGGTGAAACTAATCTGGCCAAATGTGTCACTGTCTTCAACCACCAAACACACGCAGATCAGCCTGTTGAGGATGCAGTTAACCAGTCTCTTTACTGGTGTTGCTACAGTGGATCATTTACACCTTCATGTACAAAAACACTGTATCCATGACAAAGGTATAGTTCTTAAGTACAGCAAGTTCATTTAAAATCCTACAAAATGACAACACTCTTCAAATAAGGTCAAATACTCTGACAGACGGATGTAACAGCACACAGAAGTGAATTTCCCAACACAAACATAATAGTTTTGCTCACTTTATCGCGACGCCAACAGCCAGGTCAACATAGTTTCACGTTACGTAGCTGCATCTCGACTGTGCGTATGAAACGAGTGAACAAGAACCAAAGTCAACACAATGGCTGTTTTAGCACGCCTCGGTTGGATCAGAGTCAGGCAGCAGACTCAGCAGTTTGAATTCTGCACTGCTCGTCCACTTACATAACTTTGCCTCTGTCTCCTCTCTGTCTGCCTGTTTGTTCCTGATCCCTCTCTTCCTCGCCAAGCATCCCATAATTTCACAGTTACTCAACTCTTTACATCACCGTTGGCTGGTAACCACGGAGAATCAACCTTACGCCCAGGAACTGCCCCCATGGCAATGAGCTGCTCCATTCAGCTCTTTGTGTTCATTTTTCCTGCAGACTTTGTGAAAGCACACACGCACACGCACACACACACACACACACACACACACACACACACACACACACACACACACACACACACACACACACACACACACACACACACACACACACACACACACACACACACGTTCAACTAGATAAGTAGGCAGAAAGAGATAAAGAAAGATGAGGTGGAAGAACAGTTACAGAACTAACTTAGAATAGAAAGTTTGTTATACTGTTCTTATCATACCAGCAGATGGCAGCACTGACTTAACCACCTCCACAGTCCTGCTCCTGAACGACTGTACTGCTAAAGACACGTGACTACAGCAGATATTACCACAGAATGACATTTCCACATGTGATTTTACAAAATACGAGTGTTGCTCTATTGGCTGTTGCACCAACATGCAACCACTCTTGGTCAGTTTGAAATCAACAACCGAATAGTTTAGCTTCTCTTGTCATTTAAACTTTGACAGCAACAAATAAAAATCTTTACACATGAGAATACAAGACTTTGGCCGACATTGAAGTCAAACAAACTGAAATAGCAACGCCTCTGGGACCGTGGAATCTAAATATATTTTTAGCACTTGATGAAGATAAAGAAACAGTTTGAGCAGAACTGGTCATAATAAGCATCAAACACGCTTTGCAGGACGACTGAGACTGACTGCACTATACTGTGTTACATCCTTTTCATGTGTCCAACATCTGCTTACATAAGCATGGTTTAGTGGCATGCAGTAGTAGCAGCCATTAAATGGATTTGGGGGATTTTTGTATATTTATAAAATGTCATTATCAAAACTTCATGTCAAAGAAAATTGAGTCTTGATATGTCACAGTTTAACCATAAACTACATTATAAAAAAACTGAAATGAAGAAATTAAATTTATTTTTTACATTCCTACGATGTGAGATATAGACCTCTGGCTTATTTTTGCTTTGCAGATATTGCACTCACCATCTTTGGAGAAGTAGATGCATTACTGGCTGTTAGAGTGATAAACTTTGAACTGAATTATTTGATGAAAAGATCAAATCTGCAGTCTCTGCAATTACAGGTCATACTTAATTGATATAATGGTGAAATTCGGACTAATGCCGATTCTCACCATATGACTCTGAGAGGCTAATATTGGCAAACCGATAAATTGGTCCGGCTCTAGTAGCCATTAATGAACTGATTCAGTGGACATGATAAAGTTAGTGTTCCCTCACAGCATATGGACCAGAATATGCAAACAGACAACACAAATAAAGAGATAAAAACGTACTCAAGTAAAATTAAATGTACTACATTCATTTTTCTACTTGAGTCAAATTAAGTTGTTGCTTTTAAATATACTTTAATTATTAAATGTAAGGTACTTGCTTATTCCCTAATGCAACAGTCTACTACATCATTATGGCTGAGTCTCAGCAGAGGCCTCTTCAGAGTCCTCTTCAGAATCAGAATCAATTTTCGATGTTTCTTCATCAATGTGAACATGTAACAAATTGCATTGTAAAAATGTGGAGTAGAAAGTACAGATATTTTCTGATATATGTAGTGGAGTAAAATAAATATACTCATGTGAAGTACAGATACATGAAAAATGTACTTAAGTACATCACCACACTGCACTACAGTTGAACAGATGGATGGATGGATGGACTGCAGGGCCAAGTATGTGTTTGTATTCAAGGTAAGAAACATTGTTGCCTAAGGGGACCTTATGTTGAAAACAATACAAGGAACTAAGGGTCAAGGGGGGTGTGTGTGTTTGGGAGGACCTTTTCCTGTAATTTGTGTGAGTGAGGAACTGCCATAACCCAAATCCCTGCTGAACTCACTCTTCATTCAAGCGCTGTACACGTGCTTGGAAATCTTTATCACCTTACTGTGGCCAGGCCAGATTCAGATGTTTCTCATTACACTTAGTGGAGACATAGCATGGTTGCACTTATCAGATAGAGACTTTGCTGGACAGCCTGGACTCATGCACTTATTCTAATGCCCACACAGTCTTACTACAGTCTCAGCTCCGTCTTGTATGACGACTTTAGAGGCTGATTCTAAAAGATTTGTCCATCATCAGTTTTTTTTTCAAAAAATGTGGGCATGGGACATTCAAGGCTGCTGCGTGATTAAACTGTTAGCATCGCCACACACTCATCTTTTCTGTGACATCACATCAGCTGTTAGAAGCATCTAATTCAGACTGCGCAAAGAAAGAGGATGTGCCACGGCAGAGCTAAAGTCTGAACACTGGAGACAAGACATTAGTGATTCTCTGCTCCCCTGGAGAGGAGGATGGTGGAGAGGGGAAAAAGGAGGGGGGTGAGTGAAAGAGTTGACAGAGACTGTCCACTGGGAGCCCTTCTCTCGTTCCAGTGCTGGTTTATACAATGAGCTGAGGACCCATAGAGCTGCTTCACTGACAGGATGTGACATGAGACAGAGGGGTCACAGAGAGGGACAGTTTCTCACAGCTACACACACCACACACACTCTTTCCCCCCCACATCTTCAGCCTGCAATGATCCTCCCATCTTATTCTAAACCATCAGAGCTTAATGTCTGTTATTGTTGGAAACTTATAATTGGGTGAAATCATCTTTAGAATTTTATAGTATGGTCGTGCAAAGACTTATGGATTCCAGTGCAATTGTCCACATATGGTTTTAACACATGCACGCAACATTACCTGTAATGGTCTCTGCATCTCTGTAGGCGGCCGCGAACTCCTGGAGTGCAGCCGGTAGACTCTCAGTCTCACTGACATACTCCTCCACCTCACTTGCCAATGGGAGCCGTGGGTTGTAGAGATGACACGTGCATATGTGGTCCAAAGACAGATTAGGGGGTGGGGCAGTGGAGCAGGAGCAGGTGTGGGGAGGAGGAGTCTTCGGGTCCAGCTTGACGCCGAGTGGTTACCGATTTAAGGCGGGACCAGCCATGGACTAAAGTTGGACTTGCCAAAAGTAAAATGGGACAAACTAGATTCTTCCTGAGTGCATTATTGGACTTGAAGTGTCTCACCAGCACGAGACAGGTTGCGCCGGGTGCAGAACCAGAACAATGCACTTGGCTTTACAGAAGCTTTTCAATGAATACCTGCAGGAGAAAAGAGAAGAAGACTGTTAATTTGCAACCAGTTACTGTTATGAATGACATTTGTAATATAAAAATGAAACGTGCATTAGGCTTACTAAATATAAAACTCATTTGTTTAATATGTATATACAATATATTATTTTTACCTTCCTGTTTCCTAAACCACACTAAGCAGTAGTATTTATAGACGTCGGGTCAAAATCATCTGCATAATGACTGCTTCATACACAGAGCACGTGCTCAAGTGTGGATAATTATAGATGTGAGTGACTCTACTTCACACTGTTATCAGTTTATTAGGTTTAATACAACAGTCCCATAATAAGTCATATGTTTATAATGTCCTTTGTTTGCTCACAATGTGTCAGAAGGATATAGATTTATTTTAATGACAGGGGCAATAATTGTAATATTGGATACAAGTGCACTAATCTAATGTTCTGTTGCTCTCATAAGGGGGGTAGATATAATATTAGAAACGTATAAAATATATATATAAACAGCCTAAAATGACAAAATCAGAATGTCTGTTCTATCCCTGTTGCATTTAGCAGGTGTCTAGTCACCCATAATAACCTCTTTACTGTGTGTATGTTTGAATCTCATGAATCCAATGCATGCAATATGAAGCAAGTAAATATATTAACTTAAAGCATCAAAACGATCATATCAGAACAAAAAAAGTGATGACTCGACGTTACTAAGAACACTTCAGATGATATAAAACAACGGCTTTTATAACTCAAACCGGAATATTGAGAGAGTTGTGCTTGGAGTGAAGCTGATTATCGTCCGGACACCAATTCAACAAGACCCCTCCCCATATTTAGCCACTGATGAACTAAACAACGGGTGAGATAATTCTATAATTGTCAATTATAACAATAAACTTGGCTGAAAAGCTAAAGAGGGCAACACAAGTACAACACAGTCAAAACACCCAGCCCCACACTGCTGAGGAACTCGGCTAAGTTTCTATTAATAGTTCAACCCTTCAGCGCATACACACGTAGTCATGTCTCCATGATTTCAAAGGACATGACATTACAGTTACTACTTGCCTATCTCTTACCTCAATGTCCTAAAAGTCCCCACAACATGAGTAATACCTGGACCACACACACACCTCAAGTCAAGCTTCTTGACATGTTCACCCCGACTCACTCTCTATCATCACTAAATAACACAGCTGAGGTTTTCTGTTGTACCACACCTTCCTTTCCTCCGTCCGTGTTTCTCCTTTCTTTCTCTCCATCTTTCTTTTTCCACCCTCCTCTCTAGTTAGACATACTGAGTCAGAACCTGATGCCTTGTGGGAAGCAAAATTTAGGTCATGAAGTTTCCATTATTTAAGAGGACCGCGAAATGCCCAAACACTGTTGCTAATGACAACACACCATACAGTCACTGCAAAACAAAACGTATGACAGGCTGCTTAGACCCTCGTGTTCTATATATCAGGACCTGACGAGAATTTCCTGCATCGTGTTTGTTCTAACCTCCTAAACACTACACAGAATCATAGGACTTGTTATAAACTCAACTTTCACTTCATAGCTTGATCCCCTGAATTAATAACATTATAATTAGTGTAATGTTGACCAAACAGTACTGTATTTACCCACTAAAGTTCAAAAGCATCAGGATCAACAGCACCAGAATCAAACATGTTATAGCCACAACATTCCCACTGAGCCTCACAATGACAAGGCTGGGCTGAATCCAGTTTAGAGGAAGCAAGTGCTCAAAAACACAATAGTAATTGCAATTTTCTCTCTTAGGGACAAGGTGTGATTCCCCTAATTTCTTTAAAAGACAACAGAAATTCATTCTTTCTTGATTTGTAATGTTTGCAGTGCAGTTTTTTTTTACATGCAATGACATACAGTATTTGTCCAGATACTAAACTCTTGGTCTCAAAGGGAAAGGTATGTGAGAATATGGCCATCTAAACATTTGGTAGGTGATGTCATCTGCAGTTAATACAGAATGCAGCAGCTCGCCCTCTCACTGCTAAAAGAAAGCGTGATCACATTACACCAGTATTGGCGTCTCTTCATTGACTATCCCTCAAATTCAGGTTTGATTTTAGGAATGAATTGCTTTTTTAAAAATATTTTTAATGGGCTGGCACCACTTTATTTAATTGAACTAATGCACCGTTCTTCACACTCCATCCCGCACACTTGAGGTTGACCAACCTGAGGTTTCTTGATGTCCCAAGAAATAGACTCAAAAATAGACTTTACAGTGGCTGCCCCTAATCTCTGGAAGAGTTGACCTACTCATATTAAAACCACTGAGACCCTAGAAACCACGACACCACTAGTTACAGCTTCAATTGTTCTTAATAACCCCCCAAATGCCCATTAGTGTAAAGAAAATTTGTTTTCATTCTAGAGTCCAGTGACTGAGAACAGTCAAGTAATGAAGTCTCTTTCCCACGCAGGATTTCTCTGTGCTCTAAACTGCAACAATATGGACATTACAACACAGACCACAGAGATTCATTCTCCTGCTCATAGAGGAGCCGCACCACCCAAGCTCTCCTTCTCCAACTGACATCTACCCTACGAACCTTGTGAATTAATATTTATGTTTTCCATCGCTTCTTCTGCAACAATGAAGTCAAAATTGAAGAATGTGTTCTGTGATAATCTGCGAGAAGAACTCTACTATCTGCAGCCTGTGTGTGTGTGTGTGTGTGTGTGTGTGTGTGTGTGGGGTCTCTTCACAGATATGCAGAAACACAGAAATATAAAAAATCACAAATGTTTTGAGAAATTAAAGTGCATCTGGATCACATGAGCACACTGGCAGCCTTTCAACAGATATGCCCATGAGTCTCATGTTCAAATTCTACAGAAATAGTCACAACACTAAAATGAGGTTCTGTGGGAAATGTGGCAGCATTCAAACTAAAGATATGTGCGTGTGTGTTGACTCCTTTATGACATGCATGTCTCCAATGGAGCCATATAACAGTTAGTATGTTCAGTGAGGCACTGATAAGATTCAGAGACGTAGACAATGTAAATGTATTATGGTGTTTGTAAGAGTACTGCAACAGAGAAACGTATTATTAAGGAAGACCTGATGTTTTCACAAAACCACATTTACTTCAATGTATTTTTGCCAGAACCTATATTTTACAGTAGTTTTAACATGTTTATTCGTTTTTTATGAATTTTTATGATCTTGAGTCGTTTGATCTTAGCTGTCTGTCGTACAAAAGCTAATTCCATTTACATGATGAAAGAAAACCAGACTAGAAATAGAGCAGTGTAGCTGCAAGTTCACTTGAGTTTGTTTCCATATAACAACCACCATCTAAGATCTGTTGTTGCTAGACACAGCTGCCAAACAAGTGCAAGAACAGAGACTGAGTAGTAATGACGACAAATACATCGTTTACACGTCAACTCTGTGACTTGGTTGTCGTTTAATTAATTATTTATTATCAAAATTAAAACATTTATTTCTAATTGAAATTTGAAAATGTTTACAATATTATTTGAACTTTAAAGACTAATTTCTGCTCCTGAGTAACTCTACTTTATGAGCAGAAAATGACCAACACTTGACAGACAGCAAAACCTTGATTAGTTATGTGTTAAACCTCCTCGCGGTGTTTACACAATTCATAAGCATAACACCGATACATATATTGGACTTTTGTTGTGTTGCAATTAATAAAAATGACATTGTGATAATTAGATATTGTCTTATCATCCATCAGCCGTGCACAGATGCAGCTTATTTGCCAAAACACTTTTCGGCACTTTACTCTAATAGTCAATATGTCAATTCACAATACATGCCACAACAGCACTTTTAAGCAGCGGAGGTTTTTTCCTTGCTGGAGGGGATTCTCTTACTTTCAGTATAATGCAGACCACTTTGACTGGGGGTGTAGAGCTGCTTTCTATCATGTAATGTGTGTGACCTTGTGTGTGTGTGTGTGTGTGTTCTGGTTAATGGAATACAGAAGGACAAACTGATGCACAAGCATTTCCGATGGCCGTCTGTCTGTAAGCACGCTCACATGCCGAGACTGACTGGCTCGGAGCTATAGGACATAGGAAACACTGTATACACCATAAACAACTTCCTGTGAATGTTCTTTGCTGTGAAGCCCTCGGGGGGATGATTCTTTACAGGGGACAGAACGTTTGAAAAATAAACTGCTTCAGGACCTATTATTGAAACACTGACAGATGGGAGCAGGTCCATATAGAAGCCTGTTAATATGTAACTGTCTCCATAACAACATCATGGTGAGAGGACCTACATATGTTAATCTTCTGCAATACAAATCACTGGTCATTATAAACCAGGGGCCTACAGTAAACATAGGATTCTATTGAAAACTAAAATGTCAACATTACCTTAAAACAGCTTCATTACACAGGAGCCATGCTTAAAGCAGTGTTAAAGCTCAAACGTCTACTGTTTGATTAAATGTTACAAGTTCAGTGCATAAACCTCCTTTTCTCCCAGAATCAGAGTGGGTGAAAGTCCTTCTGTCTTTCCCTAAGCAAAATGCTAATGTTATTATATGTATCTATAATGTTACATTATTTAGACTGAAACCGTTCAGTGTCAGTATTTGTTTTACAACCTAATTCAAAGTGAACAATAGTGACACTAAAATGGTTGTTGTGGATTTAAAAATGTAATTTCTCAATGTTAAATGTTCACAGCAACTTTCAACAAAATGTAATGATTTAGAGTGAAGTTGTAAATGAACGCGTCCAGGCCGCAGAACTTCCTGTCAGACACTTTACAATCAATGCATCCAATCAATATTCCAATAGCTTCCGTTTGAGCAGAGATGAAATCGAAAACACAACTTTTTAGTCAGAAGCAGCAGTGACATGGATAAGAGAACTTCCAAAAGAAACTGATACTACAGAGCTGATACAAGAATGTTGTTCCTTTTTAAATTACACTTAATTTAAAAAGACACTTTTATTTTGCTTCAAAATGGTCAAAACTTCATAAAAAACGGAACAAATTAAGTAACGAAAGTAAGTTCGGAGAAAATCTTTGCTTTGGCCGAGACACAAATTAGTGGGAATACGCTTTTTTATATATATATTTTTTAATAAGGTCATAGACTTACTTACCCCACTGACCCTAACCCCATTTTCTCCCCTCGTGAGTCATGTTCACATCATCATCAAGTACAAAACGTCCACATTTATCCACTCCCGGGAGTTCAATGCGTGTCATAACGTTGCACCAAAATAAAGAAGAAGAAACGAACATGGTCACCAGGGTGGGATGTTTCCATCACTGTTGATTGGAGCCTGAGCCGATAAAAAACTTGTCTCACTGCAGAGTCATTTGCTCTGGGAGTGTATCCATTCTTATTGCAGACAAACGTCAGATGGGAAAGGGAGTTAGTGGGTTTTTTGACCAGTGGAAAAGGGGCTTAAAGGGATAGTTCACCGAAAAATGAAAATTCACTCATTATCGACCCACCACTCTGCCGATGAAGGGGTGGATGAAGCGCTTGAGTCCACCAAACACTTTTGGAGTTAATAATTCATGAAGTTACTTTAAGATCACTGGTAATGGCAACTGGTAATTTGCCTGGTTTCATACATTCATGAGAGCACTCTGTCCCTCACTCACATTCAGCGTACAATAAATGTACTTCAACAGTACATTTACTACACATTAATAAGTCATTTGTCCATCACTAACATGGACTCACACAGTCTCAGTTCAGTCGTCTTCACAGGACATTGTGAAGACCAATGAGTCACATGATCAGTCAAAGGAAACTGAGACGTTTTTTCCCAAATCACTTAAATCCCTTCATGTGACGCCAGAGATGAACACCTGAGGAGCTCTGTGCAACCGAGAAGATACAAGCAAGTTGTTCTTCCAGTGGAAAAGAACTGATGGACGATCATGACCGTGTGTGCCACATGTTGGAAAGCTGTGCTCAAGGGAGACAGGAGGAAACCACATCCAGGACAGACCCTGATATGTAATGTCCATTAGAGGAACTTTACTTTGACTTTAGTTCTTGTCTTACATGATTGTACCAAATCATTTTGAAAACAATCAGATACTTGAGCTATTCTTCTGCTTGTTTGAAGCTTAAATATTTGTTACTGCCATTATTACTACTGGTGAAATAAATGGTCATTGATGTGCCAACATATCAGTCCTGTCACAGTGTCAAGTCAACATAAGGTAAACAAGAATAAATCCCAGAGGAAACGCTAAAATAAAATCCCTTCACTGAGGAACAGTAAAGTTAATGTTCATCTAAAACCTGATAATGAGGTGTTTTTATCGTCTGATTTTACATGACATAGCTCAGCAAGTCATATATCCATAAGGTTAGTGATAGTGTGTTGTAAAATGAGCCAAGTTAATATTGAGGGTCCTGTTCATAAAAGCAACCTTTGACCTTTTCTATCCTTTCACAGAAATGTCTACCACTGTCAGTGTTCACACACTTTCCAATTCAAGGACTTTTTGCAGATTTTACTGGGACAGACAAAGGTTGATAACTGTTAGAACACTAAAGTTTATAATGAGAACGTGCTGACTTTACAGAAGCTCAAAGACAACACATCAAAAGAGAGAGGCTTAAATGTGTGAACACTTAACACTCAGATGGGCTGTGTTACAGTGATGGCAGACCAAAGGATCTCGTGCAGCCTATTGACTCATTTCTATTTTTGCTCAGAATAAATGAATTGAAGCAAGAACCTGTGAGTACGGTGCAATATACAAGGCCTTGATCAGTCTCTATCACACTTACTGTCTATGTGCTTACAGAACAGAACATTTGCACTATCGTTATGTAATATTAATACATATTTGAATATAATAATTTCTGCTTGTACTTAGTTGAATGTGAAACCATAATAAACAAATTCATGTTTGTGTTATGTGAAAGGGGAGAGATGCAGTTAAAAATACACTGTGAAATCACAGGTCCGGCCAGGATAACTTATTTACCATGTGCTACAACTCTGTGTGTGTGTGTGTGTGTGCGCGGCGAGACAGAGGTCAGATAAGAACAAACACAACGCACCACAGCCCATCTGTCAGTGTCTCTGTCAGAAATATGAGCTATCTGTTTGCTTGGCTGTGGGAACGTTGTCAGAAGTCTCTGTGTTAACACCACGAGGCTCACTGTGTGCGTGAGTGCGTGCGTGTAAGTAGTGAGACAGTACGCAGGCCTCACTCAGCTCATGTGCAGTTAGTTGGCAAAACCAACTGAAGCCTTATTTAGCGTCTCAGAACTGGCTGAGAGACCCTCGTGCACAGCTCAGATTCAATGAAAACCTCTGACTCCTCAATACTGCAACAGCTTATCTGAGGAAGTCAGACTTAAAACTTTTTCAAATCTTCTCCAAAAACATACTTTTACTAATACTGATGTTTCTTTTATCATTTTCTTTTGCCATTACTTTCAAATTAGTACTATTTTATCTGCTGTCTTTGATTTTAAATCATTATATCATTTGCTGAAATTGTCTTAATTTGCATCTGGTCTTTGTTTCATATTCTTGTTTTTATTTTGTCCTCTTCAACATCTAAATGCTCCCACTCTCTCAACAACAAATTGTATTACCACAGTTATGCAGACGACACACACATTTACATAACCATACCACCAGGGGACTATAATCCCATTCAAGTATTGACTAAGTGCATAGAATAAATCGACAATTGGATGAGTCCGAATTTCCTCCAGTTAAACAAAGATACAACTGAATTCATTGTTTTTGGAGATAGGGAGGAACAATTAAAAGTCAGCACAGTAAAGTCAAAAACCACAAACCAAGCCAGAGATGTTGGTGGAGTCATAGACTCAGACCACAACTTAAACAGCCAAATAAACACAACTACAAAGTCGGTTTATTACCATCTTAATGAACATATCGAGGATTAAAGGACTTATGTCTCAGCAGGATTGGAAAAAAACATTTATCTTCAGCCGACTTATATTGTTATGGTGTGTTTACAGGTCTCTCTAAAAATCCTAAATCTTAAAAGGCTGCTGCTCGAGTCCTCACTAACACCAAGAAAGTGGACCACATCACTCCAGTTCTCAGATCTTTATACTGGCTCCCAGTCTGGGACAAAACATATTTCTGTTCTACTGCTACGTTATGAAACATCCAGACCCCTCAGGTTTTAGGAACAGGTCTGCTTTCTGTCCCCAGAGATAAAACTAAACCTGGACAAGCAGCGTTCAGATTCTGTGTGGAACAAACTCCCAGAGAAGTGCAGGTCTGCTGCAGATCTTAGTTCTGCTAAGTCAATGCTGAAGATCTTCCTGTTTGCCACGGACTTTTATTAACTCCAATAATTACAAATTTCTTACAATGCACTGATACTTTCAATCTAGTATATAAGATTTAATTTTATTCTCTATTTAAATGCTCCTTTTTAATATTATGGTTGGTTTTTTGCTTTTTGTCGAGATGCCTTTAATACTGTATGTAAAGCACTTTGAACTGCCTTGTTGTTGAAATGTGCTACACAAATAAAGATGCCTTGCCTCTTTGTGAAGCACTGTGTAGCGGCTGTTTTGAAGGGTGCTATATAAATCAAGATATCACCATTACTGTACTTTTAAAGTGTGTGCACTTCATGTACTAGATGTAACTAGATGTAACCAATATATGTAAAAGAACCACAATGTGCAGAGTTTGAGGTTATCATGCTACAGTAATATTTATAATTGGTTAACACAAGTAATTGGCTAACAAAAAACTTTCATAAACTCAAACTTTATTCATATATATATATATATATATATATATATATATATATATATATATATATATTTTTTATTAACCAGGTGACTAATACTCAGCTCATGTCACTGGGCATTAATGGACAAAGTCTGTGAGAGTAGATCAGACTGAGAGAGACTCTTAATGAGTGGAGGCAGATCTACTGCGACAGGATTAGGCATCAGTCTTATTACAGAGAGTGAGACAAAGAAAAACAGAAGTAACAGATCAGAGAACAGAAACCAGGAGCCCACACGGTGCAGCTGACCTGAGACAGCACAAACAAAATGAATGTGTTGTTCATCCAGAGATCACATGAAAACATCCGATGTATGAAGTTATAGTGTGAAGTAACAGAAAGAGTGAGACACCACACGAGTTACCGAACTGTGGGACTCTCTCTCTCTCTCTCTGCACCTGCTCCAGTTTTATCATCTCCACATGACTATGAAACTTGAAAACGACTGAGTCCGCATGCCCTGTAAAGATCCGACTCACCTCAGGAGACCAAATTATTCCGATTTCTCTGTTCAGCTCCTCGCGCCTCACTTCACTCGCAATTTGAGCAGAAACGATACGATGCCAACCGGATATGAAGCTGTGAAATCCACCGGCTCTGAGGCGACACAGCGGCCGAGTGAGGAGGTGAGTTCAGCGGCTGTGATTCAGTCCGTCAGCCCCGAGGATCCGTGGTTCTAAACTTCTCTGACTCTCACTTCGCCTCCATGTGAAACCAGCCTGAGAAACGCTGGATGCAAACAAAGCGGCTGAGCGCAGCGGAGTCAAGGTACAGAAAACATGGAGGCACATCCGGTGGAAGTACTTTCAAAATAAACTGATTATGAGCATTTTCCTTTCTCACGGACACAATATTCTGATATCAACCCGATTGAGACAATAAGCCGAAGACTGTGCCATGTAAACAGCATGATTACCTCAACCTAAATAAATTCATACCCAGAATAATCAATAATCGAAGTAAGACACGTGGACACAGTGTCAGATTCGGTCAGCTCTATAGATTCAGTAAACTCCATAGATTCAGTAAACTCTATAGATTCAGTAAACTCTGTAGATTCAATAAACTCTATATATCCAGTCTGCTCTATAGATTAAGTCAGCTCTATAGATTCAAGAAAACTCTATAGATTCAGTCTGCTCTGTAGATTCAGTAAACTCCATAAATTCAGTAAACTCAATAGATTCAGTCAGCTCTATAGATTCAGTAAACTCTATATAGATTCAGTCAGCTCTATAGATTCAGTAAACTCCATAAATTCAGTAAACTCTATATAGATTCAGTAAACTCTGTAGATTCAGTAAACTCTATATATTCAGTCAGCTCTATAGATTCAGTAAACTCTATAGATTCAGTAAACTCTATATAGATTCAGTCAGCTCCAAAGATTCAGTAAACTCCATAGATTCAGCCTGCCCTATAGATTTGAGCAGAGCCACACATCATTAAATATATTTTGAAAATTGTCACTTGTTCAAGCACACTTTGGTTCTTCAAAAAAGCTTAGCAAATAAAAAGTCTTAACAAGTGACGAGTGTATTAAAGACCACTGACGGGGCAGGGGCACTTCAGGGGCCAATTAGATTTCAGGAGGGGCCCCTGAGTTCACCCCTGATTCATGTAAACATGTAGACTGCTTTATCTTATTATAACATCTTTTAGTTTTCATAGCCTTTTGTGACATTGATGTTTGGCCATTACCGACTGCTTGGTGACACATGTCCTTAGTTTAACTTTAAACAAAATGGAAGAGTAAGACTTATAGCTTTTGCAAAATTCAAAAGAAAAATTGTTGCATCAAGCATTATATATATTTCACAATAACGTTTTGAAATTCTGGTTGGAATGTTTGAGGCATAACATAATGTGGATTTGTTGATATTCTATGAGCAACACAGCTAAACATGATGATCAAAATAATGTCAGAATAAGAAAAGTTGATTATTGGTGTCCAAACGTAGTTATTAATATATTATAATGTGCAGAGTTATCTTCCTTTGAATTTAACATGCTAGAGTAATATTTATACAATGTGACTTAATTATAATAATAATAATAATAATAATAATAATAATAATAATAATAACAATAATAATAAGAATCCGTATTATTAGTAATAATATGTATTATAGCACTTCACTGTCTATTACAGGATTTTTTTTTTACACATGCATATTAACACTGAATTGCACAGAAGACACTAAATTACTGCTGCCTTTGTAGTTAATGGTAGAAAACTGCACCTTTCCTGCTCAGATCTCTGGAGTTGAAGGAAATATACCAATTTAATTGTTTAATTTATTTATTTGGTCATACAATGATTTAAGAAGCAAATTGAAACGCTTTTACTATTTGAATCTATCTCTTGCTTTTATTTTGTAGATCGAAATACTTTCAGAGGAAACGGTAGTCTTAGATTTACGCAGAACTTTACAGGTTGGGAAGTTTTTAACTTTGCATTGAAAGCCTTTGGAATGTTCATCGTTGTTCACTGATTTTTTACATCTTCATGCACAAACCAAGACTTAAGACACGAACGACTGTCTTATGGGATTTTGAAACCAGTTTTTATTTATTTTTGCTTTTTAATTTAATATATTTCGTCACTGTGGTGAGCAGGCATTTCTCTATGATTATAAAAACTTAATCGTACAGGTTTATCTTGATTAACAGCTTCTCTAAGTGCTCATGGTAAACATTGACTGATGAATGGCTTTGGCCAGAAAGAGGACTTAAAGGATCTCGAGGAAACATTTGGTGGCTGTTGCTTGATTATATAAAATGATTCACTGTAATGAACACGAACACGAGGAGTCTGATATGAGAGCTATTACAGACGCTGCATCACATCCACACTGGAGGGTCACGGGGGGCTTGTGTCCCACTACCGGTCCCATTCAATGAATGACGTCATTCTACTCTCATGCTTTGTGTGAGTGTGTGTGTGCGTGTGCATTTGGTTTGGTTGTTCACAATGAATAGAAGTTAGTACAAGTCCTAATAAGGGTTGCTGCACAAACTTGTGTGTGTATACATGTGGATGGGGTTTGCATTTTATGAAGGACAAAAAACACACAAGAATAAATAAATGAATAAATGTAGAAACACAGAATGGCCCTTTTCATTGCAAACAGTATCTTTTATTCATTTATTTGTGTATTTAATTGTTTTTTCTACATTAATTTATTTATGTATGTATTTTTTTTAATCTATTTATTCATTTATTTATCTATACTGATATTATTATTTGCCCTTCATAGATTTCAGGTTAAACTGTGAGCAATATAAGATACAAATCAATCAAATTAAACTGTAACGTTTTATGTTCATCTCGATTTCCAGTTACAGTGAAAAACATGACTTTCCTCTGCAGTGATTTTAATGGAGATCACTGCTGTGTCCCCTGAATACTGTTTTACGCTCTGCTGTCTGCGATCCGTTGTGTGCTCCCATGTCTCCTAGCAATGCAGGAATGCTCCATTTAGAGCCGAGCTACTTAAAACTAAAACACCCTTTCTTTATACATCAATCATCAACATTGCTTACTTAACCCTTGTGTTGTTCACTTGTGTGTGTGCGTGTGTGTGTGTGTGCGTGTGTGCGTGTCTGCGTGCGTGCGTGCATGCGTGCGTGCGTGCGTGCGTGCGTCTGATCATCTGCAAGCCCTGGCCGGTCAGGGTTAGGGTTAGGGTGACCCACGGGTTGTCATTATCCAATTCTCCTGGGGTCATTGAGACCAATGGATTGTCATTCTCAATTCTCCTGGGGGTCATTTAGACCCACAAAGAGGCCGGGGTGTTTCTCTGTGGGGTAATTTAGACCCACAGCTGATTCCAATTGTAATCTCGGAAGAAACACACCGGCTTCTCTGTGGGTCTAATTGACCCCACAGAGAGGCCGGTGTGTTTCTCCGTGTGCCGTTCTCCCTGACCAGGTCACGATGTCACGTCAAGCGCGTTTCCCCAGAGAACAGGTTCTCCAACAGTTGTTCTCCCAGCAACAATCCTCTAAACCCGAAGAGGACGCGGAAGAGCAAGACCGAGAAGCGGATGGAGAAGTGGACGGAGAGCAGGCAGAGCAGACGGAGAAGCAGACGGAGAACCAGATGGAGAAGCAGACCAAGAAGAAGGCCAAGACGACGACGACGACGACGAAGACTACGACCCAGTGTGTGATGCTGCTGCAGATTCGTCATCGTGCTCATCCTCGGAAGAAGAAGAAGAAGAAGAAGAAGGACAAGACCACGGCACCACCACCACCACGGGACTCGTGGAAAGAGAGACCTTCCTGTCAAGAAACGGAGAAATAACATGGTCCTCGAGGGCGTACGGAGGTCAAATAGTCAAGACAGAGAAACACTTCGCCTTTCCAGAGACTCTGGATTTGAAATATATCAACAATGAACCCGGATCGACCAAAGACACTCTATATGAGCTGTACGCTGTTGTAGCCCACTGTGGCACTCACTACTGTGGACATTACACGGCTTATGTACGGGATGGCGAACAACATTTGGCTCCTCCGCTTTAGCCGCATTCAAATATGTAGATGACAGCTTTACAGATGAACAGGGGCTGTCCAGCTGGGACACACACACACTGTTAGCCAGTCCTTCTAGATAACGTATCATGCACGTACTTTGGGCTCCAGGTGCATGTTTCTTTGTCAACAACCGGGAAGACATGATAACAAATCTCACATGGAAACAAAGTAGTCGTTAGAGTCAATGTCAATGTCAGAGTCGATACACCCTGCTTTGTCGGGTCTATCTAGGCTTGATTCGATGTTGCCTTTGGAAGCAGAAATGGTACGATCTTCGTCGCTGTCAAATTCCCATTCGGACAGTTCTTGTTCTTCTTGGCTGTCAACTTGATCACTCGGAGCCTTCAAAGGCTCGTCTCTGTTGAACCTATGCAAACCACCAGGACTCTGCGCTTTGTAGTGCTTTTCTGTAGATTCGTGCTCGGGCTTTCGTTTGTGTGTCGTATCTGGTCGCTTCTTGAGTGTTGTTCTCTCCTCTCGGTCAGTGTCGCTTACAGGGGAGAGAGTGTGTTTTCTCTTGGAAGGGTTAGCCTTTTTATCCCTCCGTTGCTCCTCCCCCTCATGAACATCAGTTTGCATAGCCAATGACTCGCCTTTTTGTGAACTCATCTTGGTCCCTGCATGGTTAAATCGTTTGGACCTCTTGTCGGACTTCACCCGGCTCTTTTTAACATGAGCCTTCCCTTTAAGATGCTGGGCACGTGTCCCCTTGGTGAAGTCCCCACTGTCACGCCTGTCCCCACTTTTGACAAACTTTGCATCTGGTTTGATCTCATCGTCCTCCGGGTCAGATGGTATTGAGTGCTTATAGCTCACAACTTGGTCCTCTTCCCCGCTACACATGGTTGCCTCCGGGTACTCGTCTTCCTCTTCAGACTCCGACAGAATACACCATCTCCGATTAGCTTTTTTGCTCTGCTGTGTACAGAAGTCATCCTCCTCGCTACTGTCTGAGACACTCTCTTCCTCGGAAACGTCATTTATGAAGTCGTCACTGTAGTCGTAGTCATCAAGGCTTTCCAGGCTATCGGATGTATTTGTCATTGCCAGGTCCTCACCCGGGATCTGTTCACACGCTTCCTCTTCGGGGTCGCTTACGTCTTCTGATTCTCTTAGCCAAGGGTGATCCTCGTGGCTATACGGGATGTGTGAACTGTGACTCTTGTCATGTGGCTTCGTTGCGTTCACAGCCTTGCGGCTAGGTGCGTTCACAGCCTTGCGGCTAGGTGAGTTCACAGCCTTGCGGCTAGGTGAGTTCACAGCCTTGCGGCTAGGTGAGTTCACAGCCTTGTGGTTACGCACTTGTACCTTAGCACAGCCTTTGGTGCCTACTTTACCATCAGGACCCGCTGGTTGGCCCTGTTTGAGTTGGAAGGCGGTAATCAACGTGCGTCTCCAGTTGTCGGTGGACATAGACTCTAAGCACTCAATCAGAGCTTCACTGAGTCTATCCTGCACGCCATACCTCTGGAGTATATGTTTCGGTTGTCAACGACCCATTCACAAAGGACGTCGCGATATCTTTTGTCCAGCAGAGTGTTATCTAACCCCAGGAGAGTACAAACTGCCTCTCTCCTCAGCTTGGCACCGGCAGTCAACCAGGGACCGCTCAGCAGCAGAGTCGACATGTTTTTGATCCATGTTGAAATCGGAATCGGGTCCGGTGTAACGATAGAGTACTCCTTTTTCTCGACACTAGCCTCATCATCGCCACAGTCTTCAATGTCGATGTTGCCTTCGATATCAACGTCACATGCAATGTCGACATCGTCTTCGGTGTCACATCCAATGTTGACCTCGGTCTTAGTGTCACCTTGGGCTTCGGTAGAACCCGGGGAGGATGATCCGCTCTGTGGATTGTGGTCTCCTTCCACCCTCAGACCCTTCTTAAGTTTGGCGTGATAGGTGCGGAGTTTTAAAAAGTACACCTTGGCCTTGGTACACATCTATGCAAACTCCTTAGTCTTCAGCCCCGTTCTGATAAGGTTGAACCAGGCCCTTTGGGCTTTGGTTACATTGTCCAGGGTATGCTGCTTGAACACTTCAAGCAGCATACTCTTGTAGATGTTTTTCGGATTGTAACTTTTGACCTGTTCAGATATCATACTTTGGTACACTCTTGGTGGAGGGCTGCACACTTCCTACCCAAACCCGAAACGAGCCGCAGGTCGTCCTGGACCGAGCAGAGCATCTATCCCGTAGACCAGGTCGATTCTGCCCACGTCATTTTACAAACCTAAAACAGCCTCAGTCAGTGTCAGGATCAAACAGCTCGATCGGAGGAACGAGCCCCATCGGAGGAACGTGTGACCCCTCCCACGTCTTTCCCAAACCTAAAGGAGCCGCAGTCCGTATCCGACCGAGCTTGGGAGATCATCTCTCCTGTAGACTCGGTTGGAGAATGGGTGTTGGTCGGTGGGGATAACAGATATCGTCAAGGGCTACGGTCGCATTGGCTACGGTCGCATTGGCTACGGAGTTATTGAGAGCATATCTGCCTACGCCTTAGCAGATCAGATTGTCAGTTGGCTCTGTAACCATGATCCCTCCCATGAGCCTGATATACACACAAATCGAGCACTGTACAAGGTTGCCGAACTAACCTCAGGTACCGGACGAAGACCTCAGCCCCAAGAACCCGGGTGATCAGATGGTGTTACGACGCCATGGTGGAGAATGAACGTCGTTGCCCCCTGATGACCACATTTGTGTGATTGTGTGACCCTTATATACAACAACACTGAAATCCGTATGTACTAGTGTGTGGACTATTCGGTGTTGGTGTTACCAAAGAAACAACTGTTAAATGAAAACCAGTTCAGGGAACATAGTCTGGATACAACACATACCACAAAACGTACATCCACGATCCGACGCCCATCTCTTCACAATGGTCGATCACAACGAGGACTACAGTAATTACTGGTGGCTTGTCGAGAAGGACGATTAGCTCAAGATGACCTTAATAGCGGCCCCCTTGATGATCGTTTTTGGGTTGGTGCTGATCACTCACAGGGTCTGTGGTAAACGGCCGTCCCGCATTTACAACCCGTGTTCGATACCCACGCACAACTCTGTGTACCTTCCCACAACATGTGCTTTTGATGATAGAAGGCATGATGCAATCAACCAGGATGAATATATCATCGACACTAAAGATGCTTCGGTGATCGGGGTGGAAAGGGGTAAATCAAACCTAATGTAAAAAACATTACGGTCTAGGTCTGTGTGTTTAGTGTCTTACTCCTGCCACTCTGTCTCAACAGAACCTGTCGGGGAGGTCCTGCAACAACCGGACCCGGGGAGGCTGAAGAGTTCAACTGCACCCCTTGTCAACCTGAGCTAAATCATTATTGCACTACCATGTCTATTCATTCATGTGAGACAATAAAGACTATTGACATTTCAAAGCTTGTGTTTTATTGAGCAGACACATTGACATACAGGTAACATGTCACATATCAATGACGGTCCCCTTCAGAGTGGCGCTGTGTATCTCATGGCGAGCTGAAGAACCTGATGTGTCAGAGGTTGTAGCGTTAAACGTATGTAGTTAGTTAACCCTCCCGCTGTCCTGCCAGGTCCCTGTGACCCACACTTGTTGCTGGTCCCCGGGGAGCCCGGAGGCGTGTCACGACACGGTACTAAATGCTGGTTGGTTTCCCTGGTACGCCGATAGGCTCCTTTCCTTGCCGTCCTCCTGAGTGTTCTCGGGTCACAATGTCCTGTCATTTCTCAGATGAGGTCCGGGGGCGGCTTCGCTCTCACAGGACAGACTGCTTTGACACCAGGAACCCATTGTCGAACAGTGGCTCCTCAAAGAGCCACATCCCAGGCGTGGGGTCAGGAGGTCTAGTGAAGCTGAGAGTCCTCCAGGCATCTATCACAGAGGTATAATAATAAGTGAGTCCAGTCAGTTTGTGCTGAGGAGAGTTCATCAGGAACAGCTGCTTGTCATACCCGAGGCCCTCTCCAGAGCAGCAGGCGTGCCACAGCCGACCAGCACAGTGGGGAGCCGTACAGCAGCCTCTGGGCTGCCTGCAGTCTAAAAGCAGCAGTCCTGGAGATGATGTCCGTTAGTCCATGGCCCCCCTCTGCCACAGGGAGGTACAGAACGGACGCCCGCACCCAGTGATGACCTGACCAAAAGAAGTCCACCAGCAGCCTCTGCAGTTGTTCCATGAGTCCCGGTGGAGGAGTAAGCACCTGGAGTCTGTGCCACAGGGATGCTGCAACCAGGTTATTGACTATCAGAGTTCTTCCCCTGTAGGACAGCTGGGATAGCAACCATTTCCACTTAGACAACTTTGCTTGCACCTTCCCCTGCTCAGCCCTCCCCACCTTCACAACACAACACATATCATTATATAATAATTTCACCCAGGACAGAAAGTGCTCCCCGACACCAAAAGCCTGCAGTGTGGCAAACAGGAATGAACGATCGACACGATCAAATGCTTTTTCCTGGTCAATAGAAATAATGCCAATATTAATATTATACGTTGTACACAAATCAAAAATGTCTCATTAAAAACAAATTGTCCTGCATTGATAACATCCATAAAAAATCTAGCTAACACCTTGGATAAAACCTTATAGTCACTAAAAAGAGAGACGGGTCTCCAGTTATTTAACAGGGTTAGATCCCCTTTTTTTGGCAGGAGGGATATGACAGCCCGTCTGCAGGAGGCTGGAAGAAGTCCTTTCCCAAACGACCCCTTCAATACATCCAGCAGGTCCTGTCCCATAATATTCCAGAAATGTTGTAAAAAATCTGCCGGATAATCCGTCCAACCCTTGCCAAGCCTTGCCTGCAGCCATCTGTGACACTGCAGTGGTCAGCTCCTCCAGAGTGATGTCGGAGCTCAGGGTGTCTCGTTCACCTGGACTCAGCTGTGGGAGGTCTTGCAGCAAATCGGCAACAGCTTCCCCGTCACATTCCTCTGCCCCAAACAGGTCGGTATAGAAATCCACCGCGTGTCTCCTCAGCAAAAAATGGGGAAATTACATGGTCCTCGACGGCGTACGGCAGACGACGCAGGGGGTGTCCACGCGTAGCGACTCCGAACCCGGCTGGGCCCACGGCGTACGCCGTTTCCCGAGCCCGCGACATCTCATCCGCGTTCCGCATGTTCGTCACGCCGGATATGGAAAAGATCATCCTGGACATGACCAACCTGCAGGGGTTCCGAAGGTACGGAGACGGCTGGAAAGGGATGGACGAGACCGACCTGCGCGCCTACGTGGGGCTGCTGATCTTAGCGGGCGTGTACAGGTCCCGGGGCGAGGCCGCCGCCAGCCTGTGGGACGCTGACAGCGGAAGGGCCGTCTTCCGCTCCACGATGCCGCTCAAAGTGTTTTACGCATACTCGGGGCTACTGCGCTTCGACGACCGCGAGACGAGGCCGACGAGACGCACCTCTGACAAACTGGCTACAACCTCTACAACCCCGGGCCCGACGTGACGGTGGACGAGCAACTGGTTCGGTTCAGAGGTAGTAGTAGTAGTAGTAGAAGTAGCAGCAGCAGTAATAGTAGTAGCAGCAGCAGCAGCAGTAGTAGCAGCAGCAGTAGTAGTAGTAGCAGCAGTAGTAGCATCTGATGAGGATGACAGCAATATCGTTGGACACCCTCAGAGAGAAAAGCAACATCACGTCCACCAGACTGATCAATAAAGTGTTGGAGGAGGTCTCTGCCGCCCTGCCACAAACCATGAGAGTTTTTGAAAAAACATGCTCTGTGTGACCAGTGGAGTGAAGAATCGGAATACAGTTTTCCCCTCCCTGTCCATCACCCCAGCTGTAGGGGAGTGGCAGGAGGGGGGTGGTCAGCTGTTGTCCTTCCCAACTCCTCACCTGGACAACCTTCAGACTGTGGAAAAACAGTCAGTTTACCAGACCTGTGTAAAGGTTCGCACTTTTCACTCTCTGGAAGGGACGAGAGAGTCAAGGTGGACTAGGCTTTTGGAACCGGACGCTTCTTTGAAAGGCAGCTGGTGGTCCTTGTACAAGCTGCCCATCGAATAACGGACAGCAGACCTCCAGTGGAGGGTAGTGCACGTAGGAACCAGGCCTGAACACTGGTGGCGTACATCCGGCGCCAATGCTAGTGGGACTTCTGAAAGCCAGACATAAAATAAGGACACGCCTACTACAGGATGATGTGCTGGCTTTTAGTCACATATGGGCTGTTGGGGGGATTTTATGCTCTCTTGGGGATGATAGGGAACTGAGTATTTACCTTTAAATTGAGAAAATACACTACCGTTCAATAGTTTGGGGTCACTTAGAAATTTCCTTATTTTTCAAAGAAAAGCACTGTTTTTTTCAATGAAGATAACATTAAATTAATCAGAAATACACTCTATACATTGTTAATGTGGTAAATGACTATTCTAGGTGGAAACGTCTGGTTTTTAATGAAATATCTACATAGGTGTATAGAGGCCCATTTCCAGCAACTATCACTCCAGTGGTCTAATGGTACATTGTGTTTGCTAATCGCCTTAGAAGACTAATGGATGATTAGAAAACCCTTGAAAACCCTTGTGCAATTATGTTAGCACAGCTGAAAACTGTTTTGCTGGTGAGAGAAGCTATAAAACTGGCCTTCCTTTGAGCTAGTTGAGTATCTGGAGCATCACATTTGTGGGTTCGATTATACTCTCAAAATGGCCAGAAAAAGAGAACTTTCATGTGAAACTTGCCAGTCTATTCTTGTTCTTAGAAATGAAGGCTATTCCATGCGAGAAATTGTGAAGAAACTGAAAATGTCCTACAACGGTGTGTACTACTCCCTTCAGAGAACAGCACAAACGGGCTCTAACCAGAGTAGAAAGAGAAGTGGGAGGCCCCGGTGCACAACTCAGCAAGAAGACAAGTATATTAGAGTCTCTAGTTTGAGAAATAGACGCCTCACAGGTCCTCAACTGGCAGCTTCTTTAAATGGTACCCAAAACGCCAGTGTCAACGTCTACAGTGAAGAGGCGACTCCGGATGCTGGCCTTCTAGGCAGAGTGGCAAAGAAAAAGCCATATCTGAGACTGGCCAATAAAAAGAAAAGATTGATATGGGCAAAATAACACAGACATTGGACAGAGGAAGATTGGAAAAAAGTGTTATGGACAGACGAATCAAAGTTTGAGGTGTTTGGATCACACAGAAGAACATTTGTGAGACGCAGAACAGGTGAAAAGATGCTGGAAGAGTGCCTGACGCCATCTGTCAAGCATGGTGGAGGTAATGTGATGGTCTGGGGCTGCTTTGGTGCTGGTAAAGTGGGAGATTTGTACAAGGTAAAAGGATTTTAAATAAGGAAGGCTATCACTCCATTTTGCAACGCCATGCCATACCCTGTGGACAGCGCTTGATCGAGCCAATTTCCTCCTACAACAGGACAATGACCCAAAGCACACCTCCAAATTATGCAAGAACTATTTAGGGAAGAAGCAGGCAGCTGGTATGCTGTCTGTAATGGAGTGGCCAGCGCAGTCACCAGATCTCAACCCCATTGAGCTGTTGTGGGAGCAGCTTGACCGTATGGTACGCAAGAAGTGCCCATCAAGCCAATCCAACTTGTGGGAGGTGCTTCAGGAAGCGTGGGGTGAAATTTCTACAGATTACCTCAACAAATTAACAGCTAGAATGCCAAAGGTCTGCAATGCTGTAATTGCTGCAAATGGAGCATTCTTTGACGAAAGCAAAGTTTGAAGAACAAAATTAATATTTCAAATAAAAATCATTATTTCTAACCTTGTCAATGTCTTGACTTTATTTTCTATTCATTTTGCAACTCATTTGATAAATAAAAGTGTGAGTTTTCATGGAAAACACGAAATTGTCTGGGTGACCCCAAACTTTTGAACGGTAGTGTATAGTGTGTGCATGTGTATGTACATGCGTAGATGTTTGTGTATATATGGAAAGGAAAACTTTATTATTTACTAATCTTGTTTTGTGGTTTTACATTTGGTTGTTGATGTAATGAGGGTTTTTCTTCCTGGAAATTCACAATAAATGGATTTTGAAAACCTCTCCTCTCCTCTCCTCTCCTCTCCTCCAGTTAAGGAGCTGCAGTCTCTGAATGAGGAAGGCTGGACTGTTTTCATCCGACAGCTTTGTTCCTCCCTTCAAGAACAGAATCCCTCCACTCCTCTGTCCTCCTCCTCAGCTGCTAATACTCCACTTTCTACCACAGCAGCTCGCTCCAAACTCAACCTGCTGTGTTACCTCTGCTGTGTAGCTGGACACAAAGTTATTACTAACATGCTGATTAACTCACCACTGGTAGGTAAACTGTATTTAGTGAGGGTCACTGTAGAGATATTCTTGCATCACAGTTGGCATAGTTTCAACAAGATATATTTTCAATTTATGCAGTGTGGGAGTCCTTGCTATTCGCTGAGTGAAACTTAGTTTTAGTAGTATTTTACCCAGGTTTTTACAAAGATCTAATTTGATCATTAGTAAAAGCTCTAATTAATCTAATATCCATATTCTCCTTCCACATGTCATTGTTTTTTACAAATTGTTTCTTTTTCTACTTTTTCCCTAATCTACCCTCTCTCTCATTTAGCTGTCAGTGTTGACCCAGCAATTACGACATGCTCTTAATTGGGATGTGTAAGTATAATATGTTTTTATCCTCTCTATATACCACGGAGCAAAATGTTGTACCTTTACAGGAATTTTGGAGAAGTGGTTAATACCGATCCATAGTAAAATCCCGAACTAAAATCTCATTGATGGAGATTACTTGCAAGCTAATGAGGCTCAGACATCCAAAATACGAGTGAATTAAACTATGATAAAACTACTGAATAAAAAGAAAGCAATGAGACAAAACAGCCAAAATTGTTTTGGCATTAAAGTATTAAACATCAGGGGTAGACACACAGAGAACCACTGCCCTGAGTTTCCAAATGACTGCTTTTTACACCAAACTATATCATGGTCGATGAACGCTTAAACAAAGTGGGCTGTTTCTGAGGTGTGCAACACACACATGCAAGCACGCAGGCATGCACGCTCTCTAACCCATAATACTCCAGTCTTAACCCAAAGCCAAGTGTTAACCCTCAAAAAGCAGTCTCTCTTAGTATGTATTAAGGTAGACGTACCTACCAGGATATAACAAATACCCCACATGCTCTTCTTATCTAAATGGAACATTTTAATTCTATATTTTTTCAATTAAACAGGGGAATTCCAAAACCTTTCCTAAATATTTGGAGAACTCAAATCTGCACTACCAGTTTGCACCATAGGGTGGCAGTACATACTAACATGAACCCAATTTATGTACATTACAGACAGGATTTATGCATAAGAGCATACATAAAGCACAACATCAATGAGTGTAGTACTGCAAACAGTTTGTATAATTGTTGCTTTATTTATATTATGTCCTGGTTAATGTTGCTCTGCCCATCTTTTTCATTCTAAGAATGTAATTATTTGTTTGGATGTTGTTCCTGCTTTCGTTCTGCTCGGAGGTATGTAGCTAAGGACGAAAATACAACATGAAGTGGAAATCTTCCCTAAAACAAGATCAGAAGGGGAAGACTTATCTGTAGTCCACTCTTACTTTGTAATACTAGTGTCTACCAGCAGGTGTCCTTAAAAACCCAAAAGACCACGTCTTTCTTTCGCCCAGACACGAAGGCAAATCAAAGACATAACATCAACCTATGTTAGATATGTTAGAGTTGTATTGAAAGTGAACAATGAGGGGGTTGTTGTTTGTTAACTTTCCAGTGTTTCACGCAGTAGAAACCACTTATTCTGCAGCACCTTGTCAGGGCTCAGAGAGTCAGAGTGGGCTCTGCTGGACAAACTGACACCATTTCTAAATGACCTTAAGCATCTTTCTCTGCATCACATTGTGTAAAGAAAGTTTTTATATTGCTGGATAATATAGGCCGATACTGATATATAGGCCTATATCTGTTCAGCCAATATATGGCTTCTGAAGGTGACTGTCACGTTATTACTTTTGTCATAATTACTTAGGTAGTTACAAGACTTTAATGTTTTGCTCATGTTTCTTAACTTTGTGTTGATTTGACAGATTATTTGTGGATATATGTTGTTATAGTTACAGTAAGTAAGAAAGTGATGTGGCTGAACACTTATCTGTTTAATAGGGTCAATCTAGCGGAAACTAATCAATTTAAGAATCCTGCAAATATTTGTTTTAAGATTACAATATTCAGTTTTGTTGAAGTTGTTTTAGATCTGACACTTGAATTTTGAGGATGCAGTTTGTGGTTGTTGTTTTTTTTGTCCACCCAAGATCAGTGAGGGTAGAATAAATAACACAAACACTGGTCAGTATATATCATTGTAGGGCTGATGTATTGGACTGCATTAGTTTTAGTTCGGTGGATCTAAAAAAACTGAGTGCATGTAGCTACATCGTTGTTATACCCATAATCATAGTAAAGGAAGTACTTTAAGGATTTGTCTACATCTTAGACAAGGACACAGAACGAATTCAGATGCTTTACTGAGCCCCCCTCGATACACGTACACACAAACATACATTCAAACAGCGAAGTGCTGAACTAATTTAATGTAAAAGCAGTTTAGTATGGAGGTGAGATCTTTAGACTCTCTCTTTTATTTGATCCTTTCATCCTGAACAGACCAAAACACCTTTTTCTGCTCCGTCTTTTCGTTTCTTTGTCATCTTGATCACATCGTTTTATTCTGAATGAAATCCTTCTGGCTACATTAGTTTTGATCCCACATGCTCCCTTTCCTGGTTTGTCTTTTTCCTCTATCTTGTTCTGACACTTTACTGCTACTAAGTCGTCACGGCAATTTACAAAATGGCTGACTGTGGCATAGCAGTGTTTTTTCAGTGCGCCTGTTGTTAAAGACAAATGGCAGAACATTTTTTTCCCGGCTACCCTCCTACTTCCCCGCAAGCTACCGTAGGATGACAAATTGTTGAGAGAAAGACAAAGCTGTACGTTTGTCCCCATGCATCTTTGTGTGTCTGTTTGTGTCTATTACCATGTCTGTGTCCATCTATAGACTCAGCAGGGCTTCTCTCTGTGCTTGTGTGTGCACGCACGCATAAGCTCAGCAGGGATCCTGGGCATGTAGTCTGTGTTGTTTTGTTTCCCTGTTGGTGTGTGAGCTATTCTTGCGTACTAGTGATGCTAACAGATGACCAATAAAACTGTGTGTGTGTGTGTGTGTGTGTGTGTGTGTGTGTGTGTGTGTGTGTGTGTGTGTGTGTGTGTGTGTGTGTTTCGTCTCAGCAGGGGTTCTCCTGCTGCAGCCCTGCTGGTTGGAGTGACAGGGTTGGGCTTAGTTACCATAGTAACTGCTATATGCTTCAATCACCCCACTCCACCCAACACACGCACGCGCACCCGCCCGCACGCGTACACATAAACACACACCTGTCTGTCTTATTACTCTATGCTTTCTGTTTGTCCCACACCTTCTTTTTGTAGTCTTTCTGTCCGTCTCTCTCACTCTGTCTCTCTCTCCTTTTATAAAATAAAATGAGAAAAAAATGTCTCAGTTAATGTTACTAACACAAGCTTGCAGCTTTCTTTGTGTGAGTTAGAGAAGCTGTGCTTTCAAAATCAAATAGATAAAATGTTCCCCTTTACTTATCATCACATATATATATATATAAAGTTTAAGTTTTGTGTGGCTTATACAGCAGTTTAGCTGGTAAAGCCTTCTGTGCTGGTAAAGCCTTTTAGTTCAGTCTATAGGAACAAACAGTCAGAGGGCGCTGGCTCCAGGAAAACACTATTCAAATCATTTGTGAATACCTCTTGTAGTATAATCATCAGATAACGAATGGATTTTGATAAGAATCAAAATATTCTGCCTTGCACTTTACATATAAGGTCAAGCTGAAAAAAATTTGCAATATTGTTTCTTTGAGATATCTATTGAAGACATTCTTAGTCTGCTTAAACCAAAATCCAACATATCTGAGATTAGGTCTTTGTCTTGTTTAACTGGTGTAAAATCTGCCTCAAGACACTTCAGACATAAATACATTTTTGAGAAAATCTATTATTTAGTTAGTAAATCTTTGTAAAAAGTTAAAATGTAACTTTATGAATTTAAGCAAATTGAGGTGGAAAGCTGTGTGCTTGAAGATAAGAGGGTTACCTCTGACTGCAGTGCTGCAACACTGCTTGGCACACCAGTCTCCTCTGTCCCCTCTGCAGAAACAAACCTTGTATAAGTTATTAAAGTCATGCACAGTTTCCTCTCTAAAGGACCAACAAGCCACCATCCTGTTCTCTGTATTCTTTCTTTTTTACTATGTGTGGCTGTCCCACTTGTACACACATGGTATCTGCCCATATGCATCGTCTGCGATAATGTGTGTTTATGCAAAACTTCTGTGTGTAATATTGGGACAACCTTTTATCCTCTGCACCACTACCTGGGAGTTGTTTATGCATATTAATTCAGCGCATAATGTGTATGTTTCCTCTTGAATATAGTGTGTGTGTGTGTGTGTGTGTGTGTGTGTGTGTGTGTGTGTGTGTGTGTGTGTGTGTGTGTGTGTGTGTGTGTGTGTGTGTGTGTGTGAGAGAGTTTATGTTTGCTGGTTCCACAGCAATGCCTTTAAGCACCTTCTGCCTCAGAGCAGCTGTGTGGTCAGTTTCAAACACAGCCCAGAATGTAAACTCCCCAGTCAGCCATTTATGTTATTAGTGGGTTCAGCTCAGGAAAGCAGGCACAGAGAAGTCATACAGGAAAAGGGCAGAGACCAAGAGCAGTTTTTTCACAGAATGTGTGTGCAGTTAACATACTGGGTTACCACTGACACAGCATGGTGTGAGTCTGTTAATAAATATGTTTAAATGAGGTAAAGTAAATCTTTCTGTCCCTATTTTCAAATTATATAAACAAGACCCACTCAGGATTCTAGTGGGAAACTGATAAGTACCATGCTTATAGATGGCTCAGTGTGAGGATACACAACGGCTAGGGCGAAAATAAAAGGAATGAGTAACTCTCTGGGGAAAGGGAAATATCTGTAGAGAGGAAGACAAACTGTTACCACCTCTCACCTTACAATGAGTAAGAGAGACAGAAGGTGAGCGACAATGACAGTGAGTGAGAGATAGAGATGTAGGTAAGAGAGTGAGGGATATTATGCGATACATCGAGGGCAATTCAAAGTAGAGCAGGAGAAAAGACAAGAGGTAGAGAGAAAAAAAACAGAGGGAGGAGAGAGAAAACAGCAAGATGGAAAAAGTAAAAGAGAAGGAAGAGACAGAGGAGTGAGGCACAACTTGCATCAGATCACAGAGGGGGGAAGCTGGCAGTAATGCTAATGCCAAGAAGCAGCCAGCCAGCAAGGCTGTCTCTGCATATCCTTAACTGTGCGTGTGTGTGTTTGTGTGTGCACGCATTTATTACAATTGCTTATGATTGCATGAATTTGTGTACCTAGTTATGTGATATGTCCCGTAGTTTGTGTGCGTGTGTGCATTTTAGTGGTTTTCACTGAGGCTGTTGTGTCTTCTGTCCTGCCTCATATCTTTCTCGTTACTGCTCTCCCACACATTCTGTGTTTTGTGGCAGAATTTTATATATACCCAACAGTTTAGATGTGGAAACCCCTAGAAGCTACACTTCATTATTTTAGGGTCAGTTACTATTGTCTGACTTAATTATTAAAAAATGTTGTACTTCCACAATAATACCACTTGTCCCATCTCTTTCCTCCCATTAAAACCTGCTTATGAGTAAATGTTGACAAAAATGAATTTTGTGCTCTAGCCGAACCAATATTTTGTCTTAGCCAACAGTGATATTTGGATATTTTGAAAAATCATATTTGGCCAAACATAAACAATCTCAATAGGCATTGCTTCGATTTGGTTGTTTTAAATTTGACCAAGACACAAGTGAACATTTCGTAAGTGCTCTGCTGAAAATCAAAGTTTATTTGTCATCAACATTATGCAACAACTGAACGATTTACACCAAACTTGATGGAGAAACATGACATGAGTCACGGAATCCATGTACGTTATGGGTCCAGGAATATTTTGGTGTCACTTGAACCTGAACATTTTGAGATGTGGCATTTTTTACTTTTTTGTGAAGGAAAAAATATTTGGATATTGATGTAAAAAATATATTTAAGATTTTGACATATATGAGGTTGTTCAATTTGACACAGATAATCATAAATTATGGTTGATATTGTCTTTGCTGATAAATAGCTCTCTATAGCTCTTCTAGTGTAGAGTGTGACCAAATTTGTTCATTCTAAACTCAAATTGTGGGTATTTGAAGTCACAGGAAAAATAGAAAGAAACTACATTAAGAAAACAACTTTTCTACATTGCAGTAAAAACCACAACAAGAAATCAATGACTATCTCTAAAAATGAAACCCCTTTGAAGTCATTTATTTCGGTTTTATTGAGCCTGTAGGTCCTTTGTTTGATTTCTTTTGTTTGTTTTCATAAACAAAGATAAAACTGTATCTCCTCTCTTCTCTCTTTTCAGGCAGTGTCCGCATTATCAGACCTGTTGAGGGATAATCTGAAGAATAGTAAAGTAAAGCATTTCCTGCTGCCACCACTTGGGGAGCTTCTCTACCTCATTGCATCTCAGGTAGGCTCTGCATGTCAGAAGACATTATCATAAGACAGGGATACTGCAGATAATTGATCAAAAGGAACGGATGTTTTTTCATATAGTACCATTCAGACACAAGGCAATTCAAAGTGCTTTAGCATTAGACGATAATAAAATAACAATACATTCCTTAATAGTAAAAAGAGGTTACATACATAATTTCTTGATAAGCCACAAACAATAAGCAAAATGTAGGTTATTTTCCTTCACCATTATTGACATTGGTGACTTGGTCTACAGTGATGTCACAGGGACATTGTCTGTATACATGCATTGTCTTACAATGGCAAGTAAACTGTAGTATTAAAGCCTTGATTTAAAAAGAGATGACAGCTTTTTCCATTGGTGATGAGCATAGATACTAAAAGCTGCTTCAGTTTGCTTAGTTTTGTTTCTGGGGACACTGAGGTGTGATGCAAGGGATTTGGATGTTTCATAACGTAAATAAGAAATATATTTTGGCCCAAACCCATTAAGTGCTTTATAGATGGCCATAGGATTCTAAAATCATAAAAGTCATCAGACACAATATACCAGTCTGTGATTTAAGGACTGGTGTAATGTGCACTTTCTTGGTGTTAGTGAGGACACCAAGATCGATGTCTCGATACATAGTTTTTAGTGTCGTGGATTTAAGGGCTGCAAAGGAAAAAGAATGTCTCCAAACACATGTTCAAAGTTCAAAGTGTTTTATTTGTCATATACAGTCCTGTATTTTCTTATACTTTTTTTCGGGCTGTGACATTGGATAAAAGTTTCTAATGTCTGACTAATGAATGACTAATGTGCTGGGAAGGTTAGATTCAGAGAAAGGCAGTAAATAATGCTAATTCTGGCATACGCAAATGTGAGATCAATTTCAACAAAATTTGAGTATTGAGAATATTCTCAAAATGTTCCTCAAACAGCAAACTAACCGATCCCTAATAAAACCCTCTAGTTATCTTATTTGTTTATAGTCCCGTGGTGGATGAATGCAAAAATGTCTGATGGAGTTTAAGTTCTGTCTGCAGTATTAGGGGTAGCTAATATCTTCATACAGACTGTGAAATCATCCTGATGGGTGGAGCCACATCGGCTGTTTAATGTCAGGAGAAGAAATAGTTTTATTGGAATCATTTGGAATGGCCCTTAAAGAGTCCCCTGGTAAAATCACATGTTCTTGCTCTGCAGCACCAGTCAATGACAACGATTAGCTATAGCCCCCAGTGCTGTCTTCATCCTCAAGGTTAGATGTGGCCCAGAGCATTGTGCAGTAGCAATGGAACAGAGCAAGTTTTATTTTCATGAAAAGACAAAAATATTAGTTAAAATATTTTGGGAATGTAATGAGAGTGCTGGTTTGTAGAGCATTGCGTATTTTATTAGGAAAAACAAAACACATTCACCATGATGACTAATTGAAGAATCAGTTTTGATCATTTAAACCATTCATCAAGCAAAGATGCCAAACTTTCCCTAGTTCCAGTTGATGAAATGTGAAGATTTGCTTTTTTCATATAATTGGAAACCTAAATATCTTTGGGTTTTAAACTGTTGACAAAACAAGCCCATTAAAGACATTGCCTAAGTCATAGGAAATTGTGATACATATTTTTCACAATTTTCAATAATCGTAAGATATAGCTGAGAGATTAATTGATACTGAAAATAGTTATTTGCTAATATGTTAATTTTAAATGAAAAAGTTTATGACCATAGTGAAAACAATTTTTAACACTTACACAAAAATAAAAGTGAGATGTTTCAGTAAACAAACATGAGACATTAAAGAAAACATCAGGTTTATTGTTCATATATACCATGTAAAATCAATAATAAAGTGCTGAATTTAAATGGTCATGAAATCATGTTCATACACAGACATGCTAACCAAATAATCAAGATGTCATGTCTCCCCTGGCTCCCATCTCCCTTCCCCAACTTGGCCCTTTCTTGCCCTTTTCCTCACTCCTCTCTTCTTTCCTCTCCTCCACATTATATCTCTCTGCCTCTCTCTCACTCCTACTCTACTCCTCCACTGGCCCGGCCCCCCCATACATACCCCCTCCTCTCACCCTGTCTCTCCTATGCCTCTCTATCAGGAAGAGAAGAGAGGCTCCCCAGAGGGACTGTGGTTCGTTCCCGCTGCCGCCTACACTGGCTTAATGAGGAGCCTGCGGGAAGGGGTGAGTGTCTCTGTGTATGTCTGCGTGTGTCTGTATTTGTGTCTGTGCTTGTGTAGCTGTGACTAAGTCTCTCTCGCTGTGTGTGCCTGCGAATATGTGTATGTGAAAGTGTGTGGCAGGGGATCCCTATGAACAGTAATGATGAGGCAGCTGTGTGGGCCTAAAGCGTTGTTTGCCAGCTGCAAGTCAAGGGCATGCAGAGCAGTCACACACACACACACACACACACACACACACACACACACACACACACACACACACACACACACACACACACACACACACACACACTCACACGCACTCTTACCTGCATCAAACACAACCCTTTACTGCTCAGCAGCCTGACCTCAGTAGCAATTAGGACCCTCCAGAAACACACATACAGTAGTAGCAGAAGCACAATCGTAAATATACGTAGCTCTTTCCTATTTGCTGGCTCTCTGTTTGTCTCTCTCACTAATCTCTTTTCCATTTAATTATGTTTCCAATCTTATATTAGACTGTCACAAAAACTAAAGCACTCTCCTAAAATGTGTAAAGAAAAAAAACAGGTAATGTATTAATGTTGGCATCATGCTACTGATGACTAGAGATTGATGTGGTCTTATTTTGGTTTGGACCTTGTGCTTCCTATCTTGAGCAATAAGTACCTGGTAACTGGAAGACATTTTATAATTAGCTCTACTTGTTTAAGTTTTTCTTCACTGTGCTCGTATGTAAACATAAGTGAAGGTTAGATCTTATATTTTTCATATTATTTGTAGCGTTCCCACATGGTAGGCCATTGCTGCTGAATAAGGAATATTTTGGTGGGAGTGATGGATGCAGTGGACAGGTAGAGGGAGAGAAGGAGATGGATGGATGTTGTTTTGTCTCTCTGGGGTAGAAGGGGTCTTACTGTGGTGGCCCACTATAGCAGAATGAATATAGATGAAACTGGTGTGCACAGTTGTCAGCTAGTACCTACTGTTGCTTCATTACCACTGGGAGTGTAGTGGGGGGTAGATGAACAGAGCAGGGGTGCATGTGACAGGGAGAGGGGTTGAGGGGAGGAGAGAGGAGGTTGACTTATTTATCATTATTGAGCTGTGAGAGTGCACTGATGGAAACACACACACACACACACACACACACTCACACACACGCAGCCTTAGGGACCAGACACTCATCCTCAGACCCACCCTGCCTCCCTCTTTCCATTTCTTTCTCACCCTCCTCTCCCCTCCCTCTCTCAACCCTGTCTCTCTCTGACTCGCTGTTTTTTTCTGTGTATGCACAAGTATATTTTGGTATTATCATTACAGAGCTGTCTAAATAGTCCAACTTTGTCTCTTGGGGATTGTATTCCTGGCGTTAACGAGATAGTGACAGTAAACTGTAGTTTACTATGCTTCCACAAACAGTTGAGACTTACTGAGATATAATGATATAATTCCTTGTGTAAAAATACCCTGTGCAACATCTCAGGAATGCAGAGTAACTAGTGTAAGTCGGTCTCAGGTTGCAGTTACACCAGCATTTATCACTATCAGTCGAATGCATTATATTGCAATGGGATCACTGCTGTCATTGGATGTGATGCTTTGGCATAAAGTTGAGCTTTAATGAAAATTGCTTTGTGGACCGAATGCAGATTTGACTGAGTTGACCTTTCCTGGAATAGAGAGCCAAAGAGACCACAATAGTGGAGGCTATCATGTTAGGCTTGATGCACCATCCAATTTATCCATGTCCCACCAGAGGTTGCGTCTTTTTGTAAATGATTATCCAGTTAGCTCCCTGCTGTCCGGCAGGTTATCATGGGTTGCTAGTTCTAAAGTGTTCTGCTAGCATTTTAGTGTTTAGCCTGCTAGCTACCTGAGGCACACACCTGCAACTAATTACAAAGTTTTCATCACCACCCATTTGAAAAGGATGTGTCAGCCAATGTCTTTGTGCCACTTTCTTCTTTAAGTGGAAACTCACTCATCAGACATGAACAGCTGTGGTAAGGCCCCCAAAAGACATTGTAATATATTCTGCTTCATTTTGGTTTCTCCTCTTTCCTGAAAATGTTCTTGGTAAACTGTGGAAAATATTGAATTAGCAATGGAATTTGTAATGGATTTCAGTCCCCTTAAAATAAGGTCAGGCCAATGCATCATCTGATTCTAGCTTATACAGATATCTGTAGCACTGTACTGCATGTGCTGGCCTATTATTATCAAGATCCTGCAATACAACAATGCCAAGGATATGCTTTTCGCACTGATGCCATTGCATACTTTGTCCATCAGAGAGCACTGACAAGGTTATTTCCAGTGGAAAATGTCCTGCCAAGTACATTTCTTGGACACAATTTTTGAGAAACAAATTTGAGGGACCTCAGTAATACTAAAAAAGTCTTTGCTACAAGAACATTTTGACCTTGTGTTTTCCTTTACTGGAGATCTGATGAGGATGATCCCAAACAATTGTTTTTTTTTTTACTTTACCTGTGAAGGATGAGAATGACATTTGAAAGATCCTGGGAGATTCAACACCACAGGGTTATCTGAGAGTTGAGCAGAAGGAGGGATGTCCTCTGTGCATCACATAGACCTTTGTGCTTTTCCTGTAACCAGTTTGCTTTTACAAGGCAGTTTTTCTCCAGTAATCCTCTGCATTGGCAACAGAAACACCCTTACTCATCATGAAACAGAAGAGCAAAACTGGTATTAATTATTTGTTTCCATATCTACTTAATGGCTGCTGAAATTCGATGTAGCTTTTGCTGATTCATCAGGCTCCTAGCACATGACCCCTTTCTGGTAATAATCAACTGGAATTATGTACACTGGTAGCCCCGGCTACCAGTGTACAACACAACATGGATAATAAATTACCCGTGTGTTTCTGACTCTGTTGTCTTTGCTAACATCTGTTTTAAAGTTATGTATATTTTACAACTGCTTACATGCATTGGAGACAGGCTTACTTTTGCCATTGCATGCACATTGCAACGTGGTCTCATTGAGTGGTCACGTGATATGCGTTTTCAAACATGTTGGTATTGATGGGGAGTGACCCTGATAAGGAGCCAAAATGCTCGTGTGGACAGATCCTTTTTAGTTTGAAAACATAGTAGCATGAATATATTCTGAGAGCTCAAGGACACTGCACGCCAACTTACACATGCAACTTGCACCCATTGGGCCGTAGTAGCTGTCAATCATGCATACCGTCTTTTATCTATTTTATCTCTTCATCTAATGTATTCTAAATGGTACCATAATTTACAAAATGATCATGCTGTGTTAAAGAAGACTTGAAACTAGAAATTTAGACCATAAACTCTTAGGAAAATGTTTACTGATGTAAATCAAGTGAGAAGTAGGATCATCGGACTTCAATAGAAACAAACTTTAATTTGCAACCAGTGAATTTGCACTGTACTGTCATTTGAGAGTATACAGGTTTCAGGCATTTCTATGCTGGGTTTCCGGACCCAGAGTCTATGTCTGTTTTTATATACAGTATATTCTATTGACAGATCCATGCGGATTTGTCTTCTCTTAAATCAAATATGCAGCTCTTGATCTGTTGATGTTATATGTGTCAAGTTGCATATTTAATATGGAGTTTCTCAGGGATCATGGATTGGCTATGTAAGTTGTGATGAAGCCAAAACACATTAAATAACCAGACTAAGCTGAACTTGAGGACATGAATGAAAGCTTTTCTCTGGAAAAATGTCTGCATGAAAACACAATCTGTGTGAGAATAAAACCTAGATTTGCAAAACTTAATTAAAGACTGTGCATCACACAGAATGTTCTGATATGATCTGAGTCAGACTCCAGAGGCAGAGGTCTCCACCTCAGCACTGCTTCACATCAGTCATTTTATATTCATCCACCACTGCTCTGTTCATCAGTTCCCAATCCCTTTCCTTCATTGATAGACGGTGTGTGTTTTCGTGGTGTGGACACAGTTGTCAATGAGTTGGTGGCCTGTTGTATTAGCTAGCAAAGCTGGTTTGGAACTTGGAAACATGGAAAGATATGACTCCAACAGTTCTTCTCTCTTTCTTTTCTCTCATTTCATCTTCTTTTTGATCCATTAAATCAAAGAAGATGCAAAATATAAAGTTGTGTATTAGTAATATAACTCAATAAAGGTAAGGTGAAAACAGAGACATAATTATTGATTCTTCAATATATGTAGTTGTACAGCAGATATTCAAGGTGAAGCCAGATGGAAATGCCTTATAAACACAGGGGTGGTTTAAAACTCATCACATTATAGAATCCTATTGTATGTAAACTTTTAACCTGCAGTAATTGCATATAGCTCCCTACTTTATTATGTTTCTAAAATGAGACTTAATGTTTTAGCTTTGTGTTTGTTAAAGTCATCAGAATAAAGAGTCAGAGAAAATGTCAGACACTTCATCCTCCCTTGACCTCCTACTTAACCCACCAGGCGGTGAATCTACTTCCATGGGCTGGTTGACTTATGAGAGGCTCAGCAGCAATGTCTTAAGCTTGTTGAACTTCATGACCAGTTTCAAGAGCAGTGTTGTTAACCTTAATCATCACTGTGGTTCTGTTCTTTATTAATTCACCTCAACTACCTTCGTCAATTATGATGAAAGCCTGACACTCATTCCAGGGTCAGCTCGCTCATTTGTGTGATAGTCACCGTTAAACCAATCAAGCCTTGATGTAATAGTGAGGTGTGATCTGCTATTGACGGATTGTTAAATTCCACATGAAGTCAATATTTTTTGGGGTGTTTCACAGTCCTGGTTATTTTCATAAATATAAATACAATCAATATGAGTTATTATTGATGGTATAATCTCCGCCTATCTGAATTTGAAATCACAGGCAATGTTAATTTCTAAACTTGAATTATTAATGATAATTTCAATCATTTCTGTCTTGCAATATAGTGAGAGCAAATGCTTTATGAATGTTTTTAATCACAAACTGTAGTAAATTACAGAGGGAAGTCATGTGCAAGTATTTTTCTGGTGTACAGTGCAACAACCACGGCTGCAAGGAGTATTTTGCCTGCTTTGAGTTGGCTTGTTGGAAGACATGTTTTAAGATGATGCTGCATTGAGTGGAGTGACATATTCATTTGTCAGTAGGAAGAAAGAAGAATGGCCAAAAGGGAGTTAAGACAAACTTTCACATTTATTTTGAGGTGTAGAGAGAGCGCAAGCTGGAGAGCAGTGGAGAAAAACCTTAGATACTCATAACCGACAAAGAGGCTAAGAGAAACATGTGCTCTGCCGCCAGATCTTAAATCAAGATTGAATACATTTTTAATTGTTTCTGTTTTTACAACTCCTAATATCTAACATATTAGATTATGCTCTTTTCATAATTCAAGTTGGTTGTGTTTTAGATTTAGCTGGAAACAAGTAGGAAAAGAGTAAAGTTGATGCCTGAAAAACCAAAACAATTAACTAAAAGGAGCTAAAACACTACATACAGGTAAGGGGAAATGCAGAAACGGGTAACTAGAGATGATAATTATCAGAGATTATAATCGTTGGTTTTTCATAAAGAGCACTACCGTTAATGTGACATATTTATTACATTGGTGTTTTAAAAAAAAAATACAGATTTGTGCAGCTTTGTATTAAATGTATGAGCTACTAGCCCTCCACATACCAGTCAGATGTGGAATGGGGCCAGTTAAGGAGCATTCAGATTCAGAAGCATTGATTATTTCTTTTGGGTTTCACATAACCTTTGGTTGAAAACGTAACATTTGTCAACTCCTACACACTAAGGGATGTTAAGTCGTAGCAGTATGCTCTGGCCTCACTATGCTAATGCAGGTCTGAAGTTCCCAACAAATGGGATGTTAGAAACATATGCTTGACTTATCACCGACGGTAATATTCCACATTGCCTGATTTGATAATGGAACAATTGCATCCTTATTATTGTTTTATGGCATCAATTGTGTATCAAGTACTTGGTGATGCATTTTTCATGTATATTTGAGATTGTCTAACCATGTGGTAAATGTAAATCCAGTGCCACACACTTTTCATTGCATGACAGCAATGAGATTCGGTGCCAAGACCCTGTCTAATACGCTCCAGGCAGTGTGGTTTTGATGCGTTTTCTGACCCACTGGATCACCCCAGCCCCCTCTGCTGCTGTTGAGAGTTTTCCTGATTTACAAGTAAAGCACTGGAGAGAGGGATAGAGATCACTGCACGAGAAGAAGGGTCGAGGGGTGGGGGGTGAGGGGGTTGATGGGTGGGCAAACAGCCAAAGAGTGCATGGCGGTATAACCAGTGGAGAAGGGGATAGTGGGGGATGACGGGGAGTGACAGAGAGGGAGAGAGCAGAGAGAGGGATCAGTGTGGTGGGATGGGGGGTGGCAGGGAGTCAGGGAGTCAGGGAGAGAGAGCTGTAGTTGGAGAGGGGGAGTGGATGGCATGGAGTGAAAGACAGGTTTCCAGGCCAGACTTGAGCAGCAGGAAATTATTTATGAGCATGAACAAGATGATGCTTCTGCTGCAGATGAAGAAAAAGTCTGCATGCGTGTGTGCGTCCATGCACAGCAGGAATGGGGTGTGAACTGTATTACAGTGTTAGAAGCCAAGGGGCAGAAGGCGCGCGCACACACACACACACACACACACACACACACACACACACACACACACACACACACACACACACACACACACACACACACACACACGTCAGTGGTGAGCCTATTAATGATTTATCACAATCTTCCACAAAGGAAAGGAGAACAGAGGGGGACTTTTTAAGACAGTCATGGGTCCTACCCTTGTGTCTCTAACATCAATGTGACCACTACATGTGCATGCAGTCTCTCTCTCACACACGGGTCGTCCACTAACTGACTAGGTTGCTGGTTCGATCCCCGGCTCCCAAGTGTCCTTGAGCAAGATACTGAACCCCAAATTGCTCTTGATGACTGTACCATATTGCTACATAAATACTGTCCATTTACCGTTGTGCAAGTCATTGTTTACTATATACTGTTAGTGTAATGATAATCCCTTTTTTAAGAAACTAGTGCAACAGAAAAATGAGGACGAATAACATAGTGCGTCTGTGTACCCACACTGTGTACCTTTCTTGTTTTGTCTAGATGGATGGATAGATGGATGTACTTTATCAATCCCAAAAAAATAAAAAAATAATTTGGTCTGTAAGTTAAAAAAATTGTCTGTCTGCTTGTCAGCCTTTTCTCAACTTGTCCCTCTGTTTTGTCCACATCTCTTCCACTTTCTTCACGCCTCACCGTCAGGTCTATTAATCAGACCGTCTGTCTCTCTCTTTGAGTGTGGTTATTAGTGGTTTTAGATGTGCTGTGTGAGGCTGATAGATGAGGGTCTGTTTTTGCCATAGGGGCTCATTCAAAACCAGGTGCACTGGCTTCTAAAGGACTTCAATTACAGAGGAAAACCACATCAGTCGTGTGAACACACACGTGTGTGCACACAGACACACACACACAAATCCTGTGTCAGTTCATGTGATGTATTTTTGTGATATATATCTCTTTCTACTTGAGACTCAGAGGCCAGGTGCAAACATGTTGGGATATAAAACTAATCCACTGATCAACACTTGAAGACAGGGTTTTATGGTTTCCTGTCTGCTCTACCCTTAAACCCTTTTCATCTGAATACTATAAGGGAGATTTTTTTTATTTTGAACATTTGCTTCTAAGCCAGTTAATCATATCAAAACCTGATGGAAATCCTGTTTAAACTTAACACATACGTGAAGCTAGTGGCACTCAGTAGAGGGCATACCTCCACCAAGGTCCAACTGTCCCCTTAAATTCCGTCAAGTTGCACCAAAATCTACACATTTATCATATAAAATATCAGTTCCCTAAACATGACAGATTTGTTTTCATTAAGATCCATGGGAAAATGTGGAAAATGCCCTATCTCACAATGTTAAAGCAAATGGAAAGAAAAATCCTGGATACCAAACAAGATTTGAATGGTTTTTCCCTGATTCATCCTACCACCAAGTTTCTTTGAAATCAGTTCAGTTGTTAATGTGTAATCAAACAAACAAATGGACAGCGGTGAAAGCGTAACCTCCTTGGCAGTGTTAATAAAATAATGGGAATGTGTTCCTGACAGATTTTTATATACAAATCATCCAGGAGGGGGATAATACATTTGCAGAAGCAGTTCTATTTTCCCTATTTCCCTAATATCCTAATATTATCTTCTTACAAATACTGTACTTACAAATAAAGTATTCTGCAATACCTGTTGAGCAGTTTCAATTTATTGCCCATTAAGTCATTTTAGATCATGAACCTGTTTAAGAGATTTATTTTATTTTCTGACGTGACAAAGAATCCATTATTATCTTTGCTTTATAATTTTGACAGTAATTCAAACTTCCTGAATCCTAAAAATAATGTCATCATAAAAGCACTATGTGAGTGATTTATAAGGAGACATGGTGCCGTGCAGTCCCTCCACTTAGCTGTAAAATGATTCAGGCAAGTTGGGACGTGATATGGTTTGGTCTTCTTCCAAATATTTCCCCAGTGTAATGATTTTGTTGATCTCCAGACTGTGCCTCTAGTGCAAGCAGGAAGTTGTCATTCTTGGTATTAAGTGAAATCTCTTGGCAGCTATTGACTACAATTTGCCACACATATTCAAGGTCCCAAGTGGATAAATCAAGCTTCTTTCAGACATGCACTGAATTCTGGAGATCCTCCAAACGAGGTGTATGTGTGAATGCATGTCCGAGTGAAAGCCTCCAGAGTTTCTGTGGATTTTCTCCGCCTGCCCCCCTAGAATAAAGACCAGAGAAAGTCCAGAGGAGCCGATGTCAGAACACAGCAGAAGGTCCCCCACTGGATAAACCGAGAGTGAGTGGGGGTGTTGATTACGCTTCTAACAAGCAGCAGACCCGAAAGGAAGAAAAGAAAACAAATATCTCCGGGTGAAAAAGCGGTGTTAAACACATAAAAGACACTGACAAAGTTGTCAAGAGAGTTTGTGGTGATAAGGGCCAACGTGGATGCGATGTAAACAAAAACGTGATCTCTGCAGCAGCATTCATAACGTTACATCCTGCCTCTGTCTGCTGTACCACCCCCCACCTGAATCCTGCAGAGAATTTGTTGCCTGTTGTGAAAGCGTCTCAGCAGAAAACCCCCTGTTGTGTTGTGCATGTGTGAAAGAAAAACTGCGGAGACAGTCCGGACCCAATTTTCTGAAGTTCCCTCTGAAAACAGTTCTGATGAACTTCACTTCTGGTGAATGTGTCAAATACTCAACTTGTTTCATAACAAATACCTACAAACTCACTTCCCCATCAGCATCAGCTATACTTTATGCTCAGTAATGGTCTGGTAAATGGTCTGGTCTCTGCTTTTCTAGTCTTGATGAATTGAATGAACGAATTAGTTTGAAACGCTTTACCGTACCGTTTTTTGCCATCCACCCATTCACACACACATTCATACAGTGTATCTATTTGCAGCACTTTCTCTATGAGAAAGGGCAATTTAGGGGTTCAGTGTCTTGCCCAAGGACACTTCGGCATGCGGAATGACCCATCGGCATGTGGAATGGGCCCCTTGGATGACCAAGCAGCCCTTGTTGTGCCATTTTGACTTGTCTTAGCAGGTAGAAATGGTTCAACATGTTTAACGCTGGTTTCTCTCGTTGGAAGCAACTCTCAGTTGTGGTATTGTGAGGAAAAAAACACCTCGATTATATAACTCTAGTTGTGCAAAATAAAAATGATACAGATTGCTCATCATTTACTCAAAATTTTGGCAAAGCTTTGGGTTTTGAGGAAAAAAACAATGTTAGATGACCTTGTAGTCAAAGCATTGGGAAAGCCATTGTGAAAATTTTTACTTTTATTTCTTTAAAGTTGACTTTCTGGAGATGTGAGGTTTAAGTAGGACACTGAGTATAATATAATGAGTGTGTGAACTTGTTTCTCACACTAGGAGAAATTATAATGAGAATAACTTACTCCTTCCTCTGTCTCCGGCATTTCTCTCTCTGCATCATAATGATGGAGTTTCTTGCATGAACTACTTGTTTCTCACCACATGTAAGGATATATCTCATTCGGTCTCTCTCTCTCTGGCGCTTTCTTTCAGTCCCCCCCTCTCTCTCTTTCTCTGTGTAGTTCCTGGCAGGGCTACAGTCTGTTAAACACACAGACAGTGGGTGTTCCCCCGTGGGCTCATTAGTAAGCTGGCCCGCACGGCCTAGGGAATGCTGGAACAGACCATTCCACTGGTTCCCAGAGGGGTGCCAGAGGATTCATTTTGTTGTCGCGCTACGTTGTCCCTTGGGGATGAATACACAATGTGATGTTCTATATTAGATTAATAGGTAGGCTATTTAAGCTATCAGTGATGATTAGAGTTCCCGTTCGGAAGGAAGTGTGTCTAATTTCAGTAAAAAGTTAAATAACTGTGATTCACAGCCTGCCCATTGATGCATTGTTTTTTCTCAGTCCTAAAACATTTTCTTCAGGACAGACGGAACATTATCTTGCAGTTACAGTGCATATTTTTTGGCAGATCTGATTTCATTTATTTAGTTATTTACAAATTTTGAACATGTTAAAACAGATGGTATTAAGAAAAATCTTTTTGTGAAACTGAAAACAATAAAACATGGGGTTTAATACCTAAAATGAGGATCAAAGCTCTTTCTGACATTGCAGTATTTAGTCAATATGAATTGATGCCTGTTGTAGTAAATTGCTATATTTTGACAAGTTTTGTGGACAAAAGTGTATCAAACCATTATTTATAGAAACCTCTTAAATCCACATAATCCACATTTGCCGTCCGTACATATCCTGCATTACACTGCGTGAGTGTAGGAGCTTGTGCGAGAAAAACTTGAACAGCACAATTCAAGATATATTATCACTTTAATTATTGCATTCTTAAATTTTGTTCGCTGTACTGAATATATAGACAGCAAGTACAGTTATGTGTGAAATTAATGTGTGTAATAATGGGATAATCTGCCACGTGTGCCACTCTGCAGAATTACCATGATAAATAACCACAGAGCTGCTATTATCAACATTTAACACAAAATATAGTTAACTGGGTTTTATGAATAGGCTCTATTGTATCCCATATCTAGAGAGAGTAGCATCTAAGTGATGTAACACAGTGAAACACAACAATAACCTGACAGAGACAATCACTTCTGTTCCACTTCCTGTCTTTCTTCACAATGACTTTCCTGGAAACACTCATTTCCTCCGCCACACAGATTTCATTAGTCTGGCCCCATTGTCTGAACACAACAACACATTCTCTACTCAGGCCAAGGTGTGTGGGTACACGAGTACACATAAGCATACACACAAACACTTGCACACTAACTCGTATATGCTCACTCGTGCACACACACACCCTCCCTCTCCTCTTTGTGGTGACGTGATGCTGAGAGCTAATCTAATTGCCAGTTTGTGATTTCATTGGTGCGTTATTCATTTCTGCCTTTTGCTGTATGACATTTTTCAGTTAAGTTTAGAGTTTGTAACTTAATGATGAACCAGAGAATATGTTGCACAAGATGCCGTGAAAGCACCAAAAACACATTTTGTTGGTGCTCTGTTATTAAGATGGATGTGCACATTTACACAGCAGTATGAAATCTTATCTTATGTATTCTTACAAATAGAAGACACCCACCACTTGGCTGTTCTAATATGAAGTGTTTACACTGGGCCAGCTTCTGCACCCTAGAGGCATTACGCACATACTGTAGTACTTGTACTTGTTCTTTCTGTCAGCAGTCTTAGCACGTTTCCATTATCCATTTAAAGTCCATGTTAAGGAGGGTCACTGTCACAGTGCTGGGGCTGAGTTTGGATTCAAGCTGCAATGTTTTTGACAAATACATGGTCTCACATCCTCTTGCAAGGTGGACCAGGAAAACTAGATCATCCATCTGAAATAGTTTTAATTTATAATCATGTATATAATGCCTGTATATGTGGTTTCATTTACAGCCATTATAACAATTACTGATATACTATGCAGTTATTTTTTTTATGTTATTTATTGCATCTGATAAAATATCTGATAAAATAATAACCAATCGGACACAAGATGGCTAAACTTGCAATAGTGTTAAATAATACTGTATTTCATTTATTATTAATTTTAACTGATTGATCAGAGAGAGTACATAGGCAGTATTATTTCGTTATAGGTCCAGTAAGTTACTTAATAGAATATACCATTACTATAGCATCTGTATGACTCATTATGGTCTAGCACTTTAAATGAATTACTGTTGTAGGAGATCTGTCTCATTCTCACCGTCTTGGTTGGGTTTGTTAATACTAACTTCACTTCATAATTTCAGTTAACTTGTCAAAATTACTTACGGTCACTTTACCATAGTGAATATAAATGATTCAAAACTGTTTGTTTGTCTGTCTCACAGGATGATTCCATAGTTCATCACATTGCTGCAAAAGCCATTGAGAACATCTCCACCACTGATTCGGGATCCTCCCACCGCCTGTTCACCACAGAGATGGGCTCGGCCCTGTGGTACCTGTTCACTCACTCCGATGTGGAGGCTGTCAGACTCACGGCCATCTCTTTATGTTCGCACGTATGAAAACACACACCATTCATTAAGTATGCATTACTACATACAGATGTGTATGCAAACACCATCTCTGTAAGTCCTAGAAACACACATTAGACCTACAAACAAACTTAAGATAAAAGCATCCAAAGTTACTCGGTTGTTTGAAATTGATGAACTGCTTATATTTTGTGATCGCTAATGAAAAATTATGAATCTTGTTTCCTGACCTGCATTATATTCCATACATACTGATCACTATATATGATATCGTGACCAGATAGTGATATATTGGCCATCACTATATATGTTATATAGAAGTTGATATTTTAAATCCACCTTTGTCAGACTGGAAATAATAATATAATGTTTTTGTTAACAGTGCAATAGCTACCTATGGGAACCTTCTCCTTTTTTCAAAACAGCATAACATCGGCAATGTCAAGTTCAACATGACATTACAAGAGAATGGGACAACACAATCCATGAATGACATACGCTACCTGTGTGTGCATGTGTGTTTATCTGTCTGACTGTGTTTCCAGTCTCTTTTCAGAATAACCCGGGTGGTCCCAGCAGTCTTCTCAGCTGTGATTGACACATGTGGCCCTGCGGCCATCTTGGGGGGTGTGGGGGGTGCAGGGGCCAGGGTCCAGCAGCACCTGCTCACTGCTATGGCCACTGCCTTAGTCACCTCACGCATCCAAACACCCACGTCACACAGACCAAGGCATGCACGCTAATTCTAAGAATGTAAGAGTATGTCGTAAAAATGCCAAATTAATGCAAATACACTCACATTACATGTCACAAGAAACCCAGATACAATAATCCATATTGTTTTCATGTTATATTCTATTGGTGCTGCTATATAGAAATTCTATAGCTTTTGAGATAACATCAGTTTTGGGCAGGGTTGGATTTTTTTACATTTACGTGGGCAGTATCACTAATGAGGACGTTTTTACACAAGCACTGAGGGATGAAAACACGAGTTAACACCCCAGCGTCAGGAACAAACGGAACTGTTTTCAAACTCTATAAACCTTTACTGCAGGGTTTCTCTCTGCCCCTCTCTGTCTCTTTGCCTTTACTCTCTCTCTCTCTTCCATACAGTTTATGAACTGATGCTGAACTGTGTGCAAACTAATTTGTCAGGAATTATTTGTTTAATTTTTCATAAGATAGCCATGTAGTGTGTATGTGAAGTGCTAATCTTGGTAAGGCAGGGGGCTAAAATTGATTTGAAGGTTTTCACTTGGAGTCTAGCATTGGTAATTGACTCTGAACTGAATTTATTTGCATTGAGCATTTCCAATTTAACACCAGAATACAAACTTAGTACTTTAACTCTACTCTAATTATACACTGATATGCATTCACCCCCACCCCACACACCACCCCCCTCTCCCCTGGCACAAAGACAGACAGTCCAAGAGTTTGTTTACACAAACCCTGTCTGTCTGTGTGTGTGTGTGTGTGTGTGTGTGTGTGTGTGTGTGTGTGTGTGTGTGTGTGTGTGTGTGTGTGTGTGTGTGTGTGTGTGTGTGTGTGTGTCTGTCCGTCCACACATGCACATACACTAATTTGTGGAGTGTGTCAGTATCTGGGCTAATTGGCCTGAATGAAAGCACTGCAGCCTTCTACTTCAGCAAAGCATTGTGGGTAGTGGGGAGGGACTTATCTCAGCTAGGCACACACTACTGGGCTTTGAAATTAATTAACTTGGTGTGTCTCTCCATAAACACACATCCATGCACACACACACACACAGTCTGGAGTGTATGGTGTTGATGATAATGGTAATGAATGTTGGCCAGTCAAAAATGTTTTTCCAACCAGTTACAGCTTCTGTGAATGGATGTCTGCATGCAAGTTTGTGTACATGTGTGCATGTTTTTGTAATAATGTAGAGTCTGGGCTAATTAAGATTTTAGCCTGGTAGCTTATCACATTTTCTGAATAATAAGTTTTTCTTCACTTTAAGGTACATTTTACATTGCGGAATGTCCTGTTTTTCCACATACATTAATTGAATACAATTCAGGAAAGTATTCTAATAAGATAAAGCTAGAGTATAGCATTGTGTTCAATGAAGATATTTTTTCTTTCCGTATTCTGAATCAAATTACTAAGTTGGGATGTCGCCATCAAAAAAACATTTAGATGTTACTTTGCAATAGAGCCCAACATATCAATCGGCTGATAAATCAATAATGTTCCATTACAGATATATAGGTAAAGACATTTATGTTGTCTAACATGCTCCAACATGATGTTTTTTTCTCCGTGCTGGCCGTGGGCATTATGTTTTCGGTTTGTCTGTCCTTATGTACGCATGCCCATCTGTGCCATTATTTTCAACAGGATATCTCAAGAAGAATTTTTGGTCATTGTAGGGCACAGGGACCTCATGTTTTTGTGAACATGATATATTAGCAACTCCTGAAGGGAGTTTCATGAAATATGGCGCAAACATTCACTAGGACTCAAGAATGACCTGATTAAAAACTGGAGGATAAACCCTATTTTGCCTCGTAAACACATACAATTAGGGTGATTAGAGGTCAAAAGTCAAGGTCACACAAACATGTTTTGGCCATTTAAACGTATCATGTCTGCCTTAAGGGGATTTCTTAAGATTTTACGATTAATTGATTGGATTTCAGTGGTCACAGTGATCTCATATGAGTCTGGAAAAAAATATATGTAGACTCAAACTGCACTGGTTGGCGGAGGTATATAACAGCGGGGCAGTAATTAAAGTTTTGTATCCAGAAGAACATGCAGAAATAGATACACAGACATGCACACACCTACACAATCAGTTTTGATTTAAATGTTTCTTACCTAAAATTGATATAAGTATCAGCTCCATTCGGTCAGGCTCTACTTTGTAGTGTTAATGCGTAAGTGTGATCCACATAGCTGACTTGTATTTGAAATGCATAGTATTGCATCTTGGACTTCACAAGCAGAAACCTGCACATTTCTGTTTGCGTCTTGTAGGATTTGGTGATGAAGGTGCTGCACTGTCTAGAGAGTCCATCCACCGTAACAAGAGCCAAAGCAATACTGCTACTGCTGCTGCTGATCCAGGACAACTCGGACACACTGCTTTACTGCTGTCGTCACAGGTAATTGTTGCTCACAGACAAGTGAAAGTCTATAATGTTTAGATTATTAAACATATATTTGTGTCATTGACTAATTGAACAACGGCTGGAAAGTAGTTCACACAACGAAATGCAATTTTTTTGCGTGTTGAGGTAACATACAAGTCAATGCAAAGACGTGAATTTTACAACTCTCGCCCTGGGTGATGCAAATGGTGCGATTTGTGCGGCACGAACGATGCAAATGTCGAGTTTGGTGCGATGCAATAGATGTCAAATTTGTGTGTATCGCATCATTCGACACTCGAGTGTAAATATTTGAATTTGGGCGACAAATTCATATTGTGAAAGCCAATCCGCGCTGAGAATGAAACTCACCCGACTCCTTTCTGGCACTGATCCGAGCTAAAGGGTGATCAAACCTGCCACTGATCAGCCTCGGGTAGAGCAGTCATCCAGACACAGCTCCTGGAGGATGGGGGCAAACTCTTTTACCTCTATGCTCTTCTGGATGGGCTTGTGGACCTATACACAACGGCACAACTATAGTCGCTTCAGCCAGTAGTCCTCTCTTTGGGAGGTGAACAGGCAATTGGTCGCTGGTTGTGAGTCATTTGTGTTGAATCGCTTTACTTGAATGTAATGTGATTCAACACAAATTATCCTGTGGTGGGAACTTGCATCGCATTTGGTGAGAACACAACATATGAGTTTGATCAGCTGGAAACCTTAAAAGGCATTTTCACATGTTAAACATTTAGTTTTATGCCCAAAAGCTCTTGAATCTTGTCGTGTTTCTTTGTTGACATCTTTGTCAGCGTCTTTAATCTGTAAGGCTCTTTTATGTGTTGGCCTCCTTTTTTTATGCTAAGATATTTGTATTCTTTTCGGGGGGTTTTCAGTTTTACATCTGTCCCATGTTAGAAATCACCCACCCATCTGCATGCAGTGAATCCTCATGATAATCTCCTGCTATTTTCTCACATGGGTTCATGCAGACATTATCCAGAGTTCAGTGCATGTCTGAATAGCAGCTTAATTGCGTGATCTTCAGAAGAAAGTATGTTTGTGGTCTGCAAAGGCAGTAGCCATATGATATGAGTGACCAGGGTTTTCATTCCTGTCTAGTATGAAGGATGCTGAAAGTTTGAAATATAATTTTGTTTTGTTGTTACACACTTTTTTAACTGTAGTTGCAGTAATAACATTTGGACACAACTTTAGGGGGATGTTTAACTGTTGTCTTACCACATGAAGTTCAGTGGCCCCTGCGTCTTTCTGACTGCACTGAGAAAACCCCAAATTCTGCTCCATGTGTTTGTTTTTCTGATATTATTCATTTTACAGAGATTGGCATTAGTACTAACTACCACAACAAGGAATCTACATGGTTAAACTGGTGTATATTGCACATAATCTGATTCCAGCCAAGCTGTCTTGTTGGTCCAAGAGAACCAGCAGGTGGTAAGCCATGATGAAGGGATTGCTGGGGAGAGGAGATGGCATACTCAAGGTTTCACAACAGTATTATCTTCTCTCTGGCACACTTTGTGAAATTGAATCTCCACAGACAACTCTTCAATCACAAAATATGCAGTTATATCTGTAATGACTGATCAAGGCTGCGGGTGTGATTGTGAGCTTTCTGGTTTCACTGCAGGCAGATTCATTGAGCCCATTATGGTGGGATATTATAATCAACCAAAAACATTGCAGACTACTTTACCATTAACTATTCAGTTAAGTCTCTGATATTTGATGCCTAGTAAAGACAGTTTGCTCAGCCACTTTTTCTTTTAGCACCTCAAGAGCTGCTGAAAGAAACAGAGCTGGTTCTAATGTCAGTAAAAATCAGTGTGGACTGACGAGACCAAAGGTTTCAGTAGCACTCACATCTCACGTTTAAATAGAATTCCTCAGTAGTGTACAGCCTCAGTAACTGACTCAATCTTGTACTTTTGTTGTTTGTTTTCAGGTTCCGAGTTATAGGTAATAGACCATTGCCCTGTGAAATTTACTCACACATGGCAGCTGATCACAGTCTTATGTCATTGTTTACCAAAAGCTCTGTTTTCTTATGTCCATAATAAATACAACCCCCATATTTCAGATTTATTTACTCAAGAGAGCATTGTAGGAAAACTGAGAGAAAAATAAGAATTTTCTTATTCAATCAATATAGTCTGGACATGTTATACAAGAAAGATCAGATAAATTCGAACCGACACATTTTCCATACAGACCATGCTCAAAGTGATTTATCTTTAAGCACATAAATCACATTCAACACAGTTAAAGCAGACTGCTTTAAATAACGTGAGACTTCCTTTGGGGTTGTTGGCAAGGCACTTGTACTCTGTGTAACCTTTGTGTTAACTAGCACAGCAGCTGTGGGAATTATAATATAAATGTATGTACCCTGGACATTCAGATTGTGCTGCTGCATGATGTAACTTTACTGGAACTTCAGATGGTTCATTAGAGCTGGTTGTCCTGTGTTTCACCCCACTCAAACTTGCAATGCAGCTGTGAATGTGCAATGCTCATATGATCAGATGCATATGCATGATATATATATACACCCAGTTCCCCTGGTAATTTATGACCAGTTGGTATTTCAGTTTGAAAAAGATGCCCTAGATTACTGACATATGGTTCCTTGTAACAGTGTCTCTTCTCGTCGGCTCTCTCTCCCTCTATTTCGCCATCTCTTTTTTTCTCTAAGTTTGTTTTCTCGTTTATTGATATGACTCTCGCTAACGCTCTCTGTCTCCACTATGGTTGTCTCACATTGTACACATGTGAACTGCCAGATTAAATATTCAAAACAAGAAGGGTATTGTTAGTTGGGGTCACAACCAATGATTTACTTGATAATTGTTTTTTATCACCAAAAAACAGTAAACCAGTCTGTAAACACTATTTCATTATCTATGACACAAATAACCAGAAAACTGCTCCTTGGCAGCTGCTAAAGAGCTCACCATCGCTGTAGTTTGATATTTTGCCAAAAAGGCATTACATATTTTATTTGTTTTAAACAGTTGCACACAATTTATAACACCCGAAGAGTGTACACAAGTTGTGTGTTCATTTACCTACTAATTCCACAAACGTCTGTCTGTTCGTCTGCCTGTCTGTATGTATGTATGTGGAACACATATCTTGCGAACAGTTCATCTAATCCACTTCACATTAGGAATGTGTATTGTAAATTGCCAGAGAAATTCCAATTCAGACTTTGGTGCGATTTGGACGTGTAATACATTAAATAACTAAATAAATTGAATAGACAAATAGACATAAACAGGTGACCAGTGCTCTGTAGCAGTCAGGGGTGCAGTTTGCTAATAGTCAGCGAGTGGACCGAGTTGAACATGTCTTCCATGTCCTTTGCTAGACTACAGCAGCTGTTGGCAACTGGGTCAAAATTTCCACCAGATCATTTTGATACTTTTTCTTTTTCACCATATTGGACTGACACAGACATTCACAGGTGTCACAGGAGCTGATCTCCGTCATTGCAATAATATCCATGGAATCACTTCCTCTTTAGCAATTAGTCTTCAAAGTAAAAGCACAACATTTGTTTTGTCACTGCAATGCTTAAATGCTTAAATTGAGCTGAATTACAGAACTTTTATTTTGAAAAGTTGTGAACTTGGGTCTGAAAATTGTGTTGATTGCTTAACAGACATTTGAAATGGCCGACATGCATGTATGGAAAAATAACAGCAGTTCAGTAAATCATTCACTTGTATGAACCACACACGTAAACATTAATAAAGCAAATTCAGTTACCCTTTATGAAACACATTGACTATAAAATCTTCCTTTCAGACAAATCAGGTAGGATGGACACAAAGTTTTCAAACTTCACTCTCACGCAACGTCGTGCAAAAAGTGACAGTTTATTGTAGAACTGCTTGAAATGCACTCACAAATGACAAGGAATAATTATAAAGTAGCTCTGAAGCATTAACACCAAGCAAAACATTACAAAACAGGTCCAAAGGAAATAATGCACCTATTCCCAGTTTGAGATTCATTTTAAGAAATTGGTTGTGTGGTCAAGAATAGTTTTGAAAAGAGAATACGTTGTATCATATTCTAAAATACAATATCTTTGTGAAAACATTTTGTTCCACATTTTAACAGAAAAATGAACTTTGCAGTTTTACTGTGATCTGTAGACACATGCCTTTGATCATTTACTTTTAGAGTAAAATGTTACGGTACATTACTTCCTGCACTCTACCAGCCTAAACGCTTAAGGATATAACTTTCCATAATCAGAGTGTATGCTCTCGAAGTGGTACCCCTAAATGGACATGAGTCTCTTTTTGATCAGACCCATCTCCCTGAGAGACAGCTTTATGCCTCAGCATCATATACTGGAACTTACAATGGTTTTTGCTTTCTCATATTTAGGTATGAGGCTGAAATCCCTGGAAATCCAAATATAAACTGACCAAACCAAACATGACACTTTAATAGAATTAAGGTGTTTGTAATTTTCACTTCCACTTCAATGCATCTTTTCTGCCTGCCTGTCTTTCACTCTCACACAAATACACACTCTCTCTCTCTCTCTCTCTCTCCCCCTCCCCTCTCTGTCTGTTCACAGTGTTAGAGCTGTCAAATTTGACCTGCCTGTCTCTCTCCCACCGAGCTCTGTGCCTGACTCAACCACACACACAGACACACGTCTTTTCCTCAGTCCTGCTTTCACCCAGACACGTTGTGTTTAATTAGCTCCTCAGTGGTGTGAAAATATGTGTGTGTTTGTGTATGTATTCGTGTATGTGTTTCTGTCTGTGTGAGATAAACTTGTGCAGGCCCTTCTGAGGAAGTGTCAAGATTGCCTTGGGAGTGGAGTGAGATGGCTTTCAACACACACACACACACACACACACACACGCGCACACACAGAGAGAGAGGGGGCCACTTGAAGGTCAGTTGTGTGTGAGTACTTTGTGAGACTCCCATAGTGACTGACAGAGAGGTGGCAAATTTGTCTCTCTTTATTTAGCAATGTGGAAAAATGGCAACACGACTAACTGCGAAACACACCGGCAGAACTTTAGCATGGAGACAAATAGAAAGACAGACGGGATACAGGCATGGAGTTGGGTAGATAGACAGATAGCTACTCAGACACACATACTTGCACGGTAGATGGAATGTTACATTGATAAACATTTTAGATAGTTATCTTTTAGACTGGTGAGGTTATTACAAATACTGACTTAAGTCCTGTTGAAAGTGAAGTATACCCAAAATATAAACTAAAGGGTAACCTCAAAGTACAGCTCAAAGTACAGGATGCATCTGACCACAGTTTATTTTTGTAAATTATAGTTTATATATATATATTTTTACAAATACAATAAAAAACAATACAACTGTAATAATCTCAAAAGCAATTTGCTTTAGGGCAATTAAGAGAAGACCAAAAAACAAGATACAGACATGCAACAAAATACAATAAATACACTTAAAAGACCTGTAAAGTAAAGAAACGAAGTTTAAAATACATAACATTTTCTGATTCCTGCTCTGCATCGTCTGAGTGAAATCCCTGTTTTCTACCTCATCGTGAATTTATTTGGTATCAATCATTTCATTTCCTGCTGTCATTGTTAATTATATCATTGTATTTAGTACCTATCACATGCAATTAAGGTAGTAGATTGTTCTATGATACCAACTACGATGGAGTCATTTATTTGACTGTGACTCTTGCTTGTGTGTGATTAAATAGTGTATAAAGATAAGAGGTACCTATCATTTGCAGGTCTGTTCACAGGTTATGTTGAATGTTGAATGTGAACAGTAATACCAAAGGCAATGGTTTTGTCTTTTTTGTCTTTTTTGTCTTTTTCCTTTTATTGCATTATAGTTATTTTTCTGTTTATTTGCAATAACCCATAACAGTAAAAGGAAAATGAATCCATTAAAATCCATTTAAATCCAATTAAATCCATTGGAACCCTAATATAATATTGGAGCTTTGTTTCATATCATATAACTGGATGATGATCTAACATACAACATTATGAAAAAAAATACTGACTTCACAATCCCCAAACCCTTTGCACCATTGTCACTTTGAAGCTTATAATTAAAATGTGTGAACTAATGTGACCTCTGCATTCATTCAGGCCTGTGTTTTCACCAGGCCTGGATCTAGACTGCTCAGATTGGGGGGGCATTGAGAATTAGGGGTGGGAACTTTTCACACACTGGACTTATAGTGTTGAGCGTTTTTTCCAGGTTTTAAAGACTAGGAAATTCAACCAAGCTTTTTTTAGAAACCAGGAAATCTGGTGTGCACTGATAATAATAAACTTTATTTGTATAGCACCTTTCATACAAGAAATAAAGCTCAAAGTACTTTACATAAAATATAGACAAAAATAATAACATGTTAATAAGAATAAAAACATATTAAATTGTCATTCATATAGGAGAACCGATTTTAAGTAACGTAAGAACATTTTGAAATTACATTTATAAGAAAAGGAATAAAAAAGAAAATGAAATTAAGAAAATGCATAAAAACAGAAAAGAAAGAAATTGATACAAAGTGCGGGCAAGTGCAAGATCTAGTTAAAGGCTGAAGTAAAGAGAAATGTTTTAAGTTTTCTTTTATAGACGTTTACTGAACTAGCTTCTCTGACATCTAGCGGCAGTCTATTCCACAACTTTTGAGCGTATAGTTTACAAAAGCTCCATATCGATTTTAACTAGGGATTCAGCTATGTAACTCTGTGCTCACCCATTCAGAGCCTTGTATGTAAGGAGGAGAACCTAAATGTGTTTAGGTAACCAATGCAGAGCAGCGGACTAATGTGTTCTCTCCTCTTGGTTTTTGGTCAACGACTGAGCAGCAGAGTTCTGAATAAACAGGAGTCTATTGTTTTCTTTGTAACACCTGTAAAAAGTACATTACACTAATCAATCGGCTAGAAATGAAGGCATGAATCAGCTTTTCTGCAGCTGTCTGATTTATAAATGGCCGAACCTTTGCTATGGTGGAAACATCAGGTTTCGGTCACCTTGTTAATGTGGCCATTGAAACTGCAAGTACAGTCCAAGATAACACCTAGACCTATTACTTCTTATTTAATCCAAGGAGTTAGCTGACCCAGATTGTTTTCCAGCATATTCCTTTTTGGTTTTCGGCTGATTTAAAGGATTAGCGATGGAGGGCAGAGCATTATTATCGTTCGGCTCAGTTGTGTATCATCTGCGTAACTATAGAAAAAAACATTGTGCGCTCTGATGATGTCACCCAGTGGCAGCATGTACAGTGAGAATAATAAAGATCCCACGCAGCTTCCCTGTGCAACCCCAAAACAGCTGTCATGTTTGTCACATGATCTCCAACGCTGACATAGAACTTCTTCCCTTCAATGTATATGTTTTCAACCAGTTTAGGAAACTGTCAGACGGACCAAATTCTCAAAACAATTGATGATGAGGTTAGCACTGCTAACCTTATGCTCTGCTGTGAATTTGTAAATAGAATATCACTGATTAGTGTTCAATTCTCACACTTTGGCGTGAATAAAAACTTGAGGTCTGTCTGTCTGTGTCATGCCCGGCAGCCCAGTTTCCCCAATCTTTTTTATGCATGTTGTCAAAACAGTTCACAGACCAAAATTATGTTTTTGATGCGTCTGTATTATTTTCATTATTTTCATTGTAGTAATTAGGTTAATATTGGTGAATATCTTAAAATGAATCAAGCAATAAAATAAAAATAATCCTTACAATTTCAATAGGGCCTCCCACTGTTCAGTGCTTGGGCCCTAATTAATTAAAATAGTGATCTGTTATTAATACTAGAGACAGATCAGAATTTCTTTCTTTTCTATTTTATGACATACAATGCATGTGTGTCTCTTTCTCTGTAGATTCATCAAATACTTGGAGAGAGACCTGCGTGAAGCCACACCTCTCAAAGTGAACCCCGGCCAATCAGAATACCTGTCTCAGAGTCCGGACTTACTGGTTGTATATCTGACCGGCGTTTCACCACTGATACTGGGTACAGACAGAACATTACTGTACAGTAAAATATTGTAAACAAAATCTTCAAACATTGTTCTTGATGCACAGTAACCCATCAGCCCTCAACTTTCATCCCTTCTCATCTTGTCTCCTGTCCTCTCTCTAGAGGACGTCCTATGTGCATTGAGAGATGTGATTGGCAGGAGACACCAATCTCCAGCTCAGAGCAGACAGCTTAAACACACCTTGCCTTGTATGTCTGTTGTGCTGGACCTTCTTTCGTCGCAGGTATCTGCGACTGAAAGGAATATTGTCCACAATTTACATGCTTTAAAAGTCCTGTTTTTAACAAATATACTGTATGTAATTGTTTGGTTAGGTTAGTGCCAGATGGATACATTAGGATTTAGTTATGACACTATACACCATCTGAGTTTGTGCATAAAATACCTTCCAGACTATAATGTCGTCTGAAGCACTGACTTCCTCTGCGTTTTTTTTCACTAATTTACTTGTTTGTCCAATCAAATCCTTCTATGTTGACTGTGACTAACTCTTTTCACAGGTCTTTCGATCTCAAATTGTGACTGACGGGTTTCTGGCTCAATTTGGATTGCTTCTTGTAAGTGTTCATATTACAACGACTTGTTATCTGCCTCCACACCAGACTGGCTGTTTTACAAACTAATAACACTGTGATGCATTGGGGCATTTTGAATATAAACTTTTGGAAATATTAAAACATGCGATGACTTCCCAACAAGTTTAATCTATTAAGACAATTACAGTCATATAAAGAGAATTCCTAGTTTCCAATGTCGTCCTTTAATATTTTACAGGGATACAGATAGAAAATAGTATCTGAAAGACACAGCTAGACATGGTGATAAGTACTTGGCAAAAAAATATAGTCTTTATTAGTTACAGCACAGTAAAACTAACAAGGTTTTTCGTTGATGTAACATTTCTCCACTCTCTTTCTCTCAGAACTATGTCACCTCTATAGAGTCCAATGAAACCAACCTGGCTAGAGCTCTGGGTGAGTTACTTTTTCAACTTTCAACTATAACCTTCTACCATAGGCACCTGAGCAATAGTGCAAGTGCATCCCCATTATTCAGTAAGGGGGTGAAAGTTATAGTTTTGCGACTCCAATTTTTTGTCTTTATGAAAATAAACTTCACACAGTCCCCACAATTACTTTAGTCAGCAACTAACAAAAATAGGCAATAGATAAAAGTACACGTTTTGACCATGCTTTCTATCCAAGTTTAAGAGGGAATTCCGGTATTTTTCAACCTGAGCCAATGAGGGTGTGTAAATGAATGGTACTAAGACATTTTTTTGTTTTGTTTAGTTGTTTAGTTTTTGTAAGAACTGTTCATTTACAAACCCACGTTTATAAACACAGGTCCCAGGTAAAAACCAAAACAAAAAACATAATTACCCTGTAAGGCCACTGTTGGTTCTCCTATACTTGGAAGGGAAGGGTGGAGTATCCAATTGGCTGTAATGTGCAACCTCAACACATGATGCACCTAAATCCTACACGCTGAACCTTTAACAGATTTCCACTTCATATCTGGAAAAAATATTATGTGGAAGGTGAGAAAACGATACATACAGTACATCCTTGAAGAGACAGATGTGACATTGAATGTTAAAAGTGTTGTACACAAGGCAACATTAGCTGTAGCAGCCACTGTATATAGTGGCATAGCATATTATCAACCACACTTAAGCTGACAGTTCACAAATAAACATGCAGATGTTGGTAAAGAGAATTCAGTTTCTGGCCACCTTGTGTGTCATCCTCCACTTTTATTAAGGAGATGATTCAGTAGAGCTGAATAGTAATTGATTCTCTTCTAGGTGCAGTAATATTTGATGAGTTGATCAGGACATGTCTGTCCATCGTGAAAGTCCTGAGTCAGCACCACGCTCTCATCACTTCACATCATCGTGCTGTAAGTATGCAAGCAAGTGAAGATGCAACCCACTTTCTGACTCAATAGCTATGTCATACACATTGTTTATAAATGTTTTAGTAAACTGGATATGTGTCTACTTGTCTGACTGACTGATTTTGCTGCTAGTTTTATAAAATATAAAGGGCATACCTCCACCAAGGCCCAACAGGAAAAAAAAACAACTGGATCCGGCCCCAGTGATCTGGATCCACACCAAACTTGAATGGGCTCTTCTTGCTTGACCGATATTACATCCTTAAATTACGTTTTGTGTTAATTCATTCAGTAGTTTAATGCGTAACCCTGCTAACTAACAGACAACACAGAGGAAACATAACCTCCTTGATAGAGGTAAAACAACAGGTATGTTGTGATATTCAACATCTGTTAATCACCTCTGACAATTTCTCATAAATCTGGTATTTTTTTGAAAAAATTGTAATAATTACTCACAGAAAACAGGTGAGTGCTATAAAAAATGTCAGGTGAATGTTAGAATGTATCCAGTTTTTGTCCATTTCATATGGTAGCCCCTAGTTTGATATTCACTGTGTGTTCCAGTCCACTAAACCTGTCTAAAAGTGGTCAGAGGACACAGGGTCAACTCGTGGGCTATTAGGCAAGACACTAATCAACTATTGAACCAACAGAGTCTCATCAGATCTCTATCTGTTGCGTGTGTGTGCGCATGTGATGGGACGATAAGATTGCATTTAATGACTATTGACGAATGGAATTGTAGAGCAGCAGGAAGCACACAGGATTGAGGGAGAGAAAAGAAATGAGGAATAGAGGAAAGGAGCAAAGAGTAGTCTGCTGCTACTGAGAGTCAATAACACAGGAAGACACTTTAATTACCATCAGCCAGCCTAGATTAACTTTTATTGCCCGCTGGACAGGGAGACATAGTTAACGTGTCTGAATCCGTCTGAGTAAAGTTTGTTTTGCCCACTGAAACAACTACTGTGTGATTGAACTGCTGTGTGGAAACACAGTTATTAAGACTAATAATACTTCCAGTTGGTTTCATAGAATGATTTTATTGCACTAAATGTGCAGTCAGCCACTAAGGTTGGTTCATTACTTTTTGGGTTATGTTTACATATTTAGTAATTCATAGCAGAAGATGAGAAAACAAATAACATCTTTTCCTTAACATTTTTTTATATATATGACCAAACCAATTAATTTAATTGAATAATTTGTTTATTTTGATACCAGAAGTCGTTACTTTGGCAACACAATATGCCACCATCCTCTTTTCAACCTAGTCTGACAACGTTTTCTAGAAAGACTAAGAGATATTTTGAGCATCATTATAAACTTCTGTCTGCAGAAGCTGTTTGCTAACAATAGCCCATTTTTTGTTAGATTAATGATATACAGTAGCTCCAGCACAGCAGGTACTGTATATTAACGACCATGTAGTTGTATGCGCTGCCTATCAACAGCGTACACATGAGGTTTGTTTACCAGCAACATATTTCAGAAGACCACCTGTTGCCTCTGATTTGCAAATGGTAGAACATGTAAAATAACAAGAGCATAACAATATTGCATCTTTCCTCGTCCTGTGAGAATACAGATGAAATAGCATTTTACTATTTTTGTAGTGGCTGCAAAGCAAATTGTGTGAAATTCATCGTTGGTTGCAAATGTGGTGTTTTTGCCCCACTGTACAATAAGCAGAAAGATGACTCTTGTAGAGGGCAAAATCAGAAAACTGGGGAGAAGAAAAAAGAGAAATAACACACACACCCCATCCAGGCTTTTGATGGTTGTGATATTAATACACAGGCCATCAAGTGGTGGACAACATCCTTTGTACTTTTCTTTCTCTGGCTTTCAATGTAATGACCTCACACGCACTCACTCAGCATTAGTGTTGTTTCTATGGTAATATTGGTAATCATGCAAATTCATGCAATACAGATTCATGCCTAAATAAAGGCTTTGACAGTGGCGGAAGTACATTTTCTCTGTGTGTGTGTGTGTGTGTGTGAGAGATCAAAGAAAGCACTCAACAGTGTATTTCCATAGTAATTTGATCCTCTGTGACAGTGGTCTATGTGGTTGATGGCCACTGAATTAATATAGAACAGTGTCTTCTATTCAGTCTCATCTAAATATATCTGTTTTTAGATTTGCTGTATATCAAGTAGGATTTCAGAGGAAGGGATGAGATTGCTTTTATTGATATACTTTTTTTTTACCCCGAACTAAAAGGACGTGGGACCAAATTAAACTATCGGCTATAATTATACTGTTCATATTCAACAGTTAGATCTTAGATGTAAAATAATTTATCATCACAAGGATCACAATTCATTCTGCCTGATTCTGCAGAGGGAACCCTTTGGAATCGCTTCTACTTTTCTGCATTATTTGTTCATGTAATGTGATCCGGTCTCTGTCCAAGTCACAAGTGGAAGACAACGTGCTGAAGCTAATTACATACACGAATTATGATATTTTGTGTTTTTACTGAAACGTGCTGGTGGGAAAAGTAAGTGAACTATTTATTAACTGCTCGAAGCTTCTCTGGTTACAATAATTTCCTTTCTTATGGAACTGCTTCAGATCATCCACATTCATAGGATGTCTGTTGTTGAAGCGCTCTGTAGAGTCATTCTACAAAAATTCGAATGCGTTAAGGTCTGATCTCTGACTGGGCCACTTCTATAGGTCGATTGTCTTAGTTTGTAAGTAAATTGACTTCCATGTTTAGGCTCATGTTCCTGCTGCATCCCCTAACTTCTACTGAGCTTCAGCTGGCGAACAGCCACCCTGACATTATCCTGTAGTACCTTGAAAATTAATTTTCCCCTCCATGATTGCGAGCTGTCTAGGCCCAGAGGCAACAAAGCTGCCCCAACTAATAGGCCCCCCTCTACTTTGTTTCACTGTTGGGATGATGATTTTATGTTGGTCTGAACAGTTTATAATTAGTTTCATCCGAGAATAAAAACATTTTGCCAGTAGTGTTGTGGAGTGTCAAGGTGCACTTTGGCAAACTTCTACGCTGTGCTTTTGGAGTCAACTTATTCTGACACCCCCTTCTTGGGAGGCTAGCCGCTGAGCTAAATAATCTGCATTCTAGCTGTGGACTGATGAATATCTAAACGTTTTGAGATTACTCCGTAACCTTTTCCATCTTTATGCAAATCAACAGTTCTCGATTGTAAGTCTTGTGAGACCTCTTACTTTGTAAGGCCCAGTTTGATGATTTGTGTGCTCTTAGTTAAAATAGTATATTTGTTCATGATTGTAACTTAAATGAGGATCTGGCCATGTTTTTAAAGGGTTCACTAACTTTTTATGCCAATGTAGTTCATCAGCCTCTTCCAGAGTATTGTAGTCAAGGACCAATACCGTGTAATGTGTTAATTTTTGGGGGTCTTAATATGTCTCTTAAAGGTTGTGGATGCCATCCTGCCTCCTCTGACAACACTGGCTTTCAGCAAAAATGGTAAGAGTAGTGGTGAGTCGTTTCAGGGAGAGTGGAGAGAGAGAGAGAGAGAGAGAGAGAGAGAGAGAGAGAGAGAGAGAGAGAGAGTTGAAACAGAAAAGGAGCAGAAATAGAAGTAAATGTCAGAGTAAAGACTACGGAAGAGCAGAGCAAATAGCAGAGGTGAATAAGTGGAAGAGGCATTTATAATGATAGAGCAAAATAGCAAAAGGACATAATGACATTCACCTTTATTTCATGTGATATTCACCTTTCTTCCCCATAGATAGATAGATAGATAGATAGATAGATAGATAGATAGATAGATAGATACAGTAGATGGATTGATTGATTGATTGATTGATTGATTGATTGATATTAGCACAATGTTATTCAGCTGTTGAGTGTCACTGATTTTGTGTAAAATATGAATACATTTTTTTTCTGTGTTTATGTTACAGTGGAGTGCTCTGTAGTTGTTTTGATGGTGCTGTCCGAACTCAGTCTCACCCTGTTGGTCCACGATGGTGATAGTTCTAATAAAGATGAGAAGACGAAGGAAAAGACAGAAACTCTCATTTACAAAACTATTCAGATGTTTACTCTGGCTCTCTAAAGTGTGGTCAAGTGCATTGTTGCTTTGATTATCCTTGAGATGTGTCTGGAATTGGTCTGAGTTCATCCAGTTTAATTCAATTGATTGGACGTAGTTTAGAAAGGCAAACATCTGTTTATGTAAAGTCCCACAATTCACACAGCGTGCGATAAAATTCTGTCGAGGCTTTGATCAGGACAAGGGCATAAAACTATTTTAAAGAGTTGGGTGTTTCTAAAAGCAAAGTGACCACAATGATTTTGAAATGGCAGCAGTTTGGGACCAGCAGGATTCTGCAAGATATTCAAGAATCCATTGGTCACTCAGCAGAGCCTCAGAAGTCCTCTGCAGAGATGAAAATAATGACCACCAACTCAGCCAACTCCATCAATCAGGCCTTAATTGTAGAGCAGCTAGACTGAAGCCACTTGAAGTAAAAAGCATGTGACAGCCCAGTAGGAAATAACTATATATACTCTGAGAACATGATATGTTGCTCGGGTTGTTTATCTCATGTCATCCTATGTCGGTAGGGGGTGGTAATTAGCTGTGAACTCATTAAGAACCAGAGTTGGTGAATGTCGTGCCATTATTACTGCTAAAAGGTGACCTGCAGCGCTCTCTCACTGCTCCACTCTTAATACATCAAACTTACACAGAAACATTTTTATGAATTAATAATCATACTGTAATAAAATAATTGTGATAACTCAATTGTTAACAGGTCCACTCAAGATCTTGGGGTTTCCTTCAGTCAAGCTAATTGTACATATTACCTGATACTCATGGTGTTAAACAACATTATTCAAAATCGTACCTCTATCCTCCTTAAAAATAGAATATACAAACTTGTTTTTGTTCTGCTTCTGTGGTAATCGTCACATCCAAGTACTTGACATGAACAAGCATCTGTCTTTATGAGTGTTGACATCCAAAGATCATACAATACTGTAGAGAGCAGAGACAGTCATGCAGTAACAAAAATAGACATTGACATTTGTGTTATTTTTTCTCACAATACTACTCCCCCTACATATCTATCCTGCCAAAATGTCCTCATTTCTATCAATTTTGTCTTGTGCATTGCCTCTTGTTCACTTTTATTTCCACCCCCATTTCTCTTCCTCATATCTCCCCCTTGTCCTCTCCCCTTGCCTCTCAAATTCTCGCCTCTGCTCTTCTTCCCACATTTCCTTTTTCTCTCCTCCTCCTATTATGAATCTGGTTTCCCCCTCCCCCTCTGCTCTGTGCTCTCTCTCCAGATCTGTTCCAGTTTACACTCTGTTACTAATGATCAGAACAGTGTATTAATAATTAACACTACGAAAGCCAAATGTTGTACTCATGAATGTTTGTGTTTAGGTATGAATCTCTTCTTCAAGCGGCAGAGCCTGTCCCGCTCTACGCACTCAAACTGCTGGTATCAATGACGGAATACAGCAGGCAGACACAAAGGTACTGTACACAAAGCAAAGGTCCCTCATAAGTCACACACAATCAATCACACACACAGACAGAGAAGGCATTGTAAGACCAAAATGTGACTGTACTATTCGAAGTATTAACACCATAGTTTACTGCTTTTATATTATACATCTATTAATGTTGGTCCTATGTACAGCAGCACAGACTGACATGCAAACCTTCTCTATAGATGCTGGTCAGGCACCTCTTAAAATCCATTATTCCTTCTAAAAGTAACTGAAAGTATATGTGGACAATAGGTTTGTATGGAGATATTCCATTATTATTGCTCTCTGTCCAAAACCAAGCTTTGGTTGTATTGGAGCGTTTTGCAGTCCGAGCAAATAAACACACACAAATACACTCAGGCACATTTTAGGCTCTGAATGTGTGATGTTTCAATGCCAAGGCCAGTCACTCCCAGTCCAGCACTGTGAATCACTAATAAGTGTTTCTAATTCAAAACCATGCACTCACAGATGCATACATGTACACACAAACACACAAACCTACCATTGGTAGTGTTTTATTTACTCACTACAGTACAGAACATACAGATGTACACAAATAATCATTATTTATTGACGTCGCTGATACACATTCACAGCTAACAGCAACATCAGCACAGCAACTCCAATGCCAGTGATCTACAGTGAAAACGCCAATGTTTTCTACATTAGTAATCAGTTTAGTGGCAGGTATAAGCTGCTGTATCAGCTAAGATGTGTAAAGACTTGACATGTTGTGCAGATATATATCTTGGCACACTAGCTACTCCTGAAGAGCTTTGTTAAAAAAGTGTAATGCACATGCTTGAAATATACAGCTCCAAGGCAAAATGATTGCTTCTGTTAAGATTCACTGCTGCATAATGTTGAAGTAATTAAAATACAAAATAAGTTCTAAGGAAGCAGCCTTCTGACACCAAAATAAAGAGGTAATATGTTACAGAGAATCTGCTGATCCCTATTCTAACATTGAGATTGACTCACCTTGTGTATGTGTGTGTGGGGGTCTTTTAGTGAGTGCCCTGACGTATGTGTGCTTGATCGATGTGTTTGATCGATGTGTTCTGACAGCAGCTGTCAGTAAATCTTGATTCTCTGGTCACCTGTCTTCTCTTTTCAGCTGTTGACAGACACAGAATGTGAGGGTGAAAATAAAGGAGCAGAGAGAGAGAATGGGAGAGAGAAAATGGGAAAGGCAAGTGATGGATGGAGGGGTTGATGGAAGGACAGATGGAGGAAGTAAGAAAGAGATGTGAAGCGAGATTGAGGAAGATGAATGGAAGTAAGAGTGGGCAATCTTCCTACAAAGTCATACCATGACCTTTTTAATGAACAATAACAATCCACAATCTGAATTGTGATCTTTCTTCCCAACTTTGTAATGTGCTGCCAAGAAAATCCGGACTCTAACTAGCCAGACTTATGTATTTGCATCATTTAAAACACAATATTGCATTGACAACACTGTTTGTAAATGGTACATCTGTGTGTTAAATCCCACAGCTTTTAACGGCACCAAGAATTTGATCACCTGGGTCATCTTTTTCCATCGTTTACTGCTGATATCATATTGTGACTGTTAATATTTAGTTTGTCCCTTATTTTTTCCTCCTCTTCCATCCACTCATTTAATCTACTTCAACCATTATAACTTAATAAACCTCTTATCACTAATGCCATACTCTTCGTCCATCTCCATCCATCCATCCCAGAGTTCAAAGTTCACCCACATAGGAGAGTAGGCCCCTACTTCTCTTATCAGTTATATTAGCCCTTCTCATCTTTGTCCTTCTCTTCCTCCCTCTCTCCTCATCCCCTCCTTCCTTGACACAAGTAGAGTGATGTGAACTTTACAAATTGGTGTCAGCACTCTTCTCTCTACATCTGTTTTTTCCTCTGACATTATTAACAATATTTTACTTTTTTTTGCTCTCTCCCTCGTTCTCTTTCTCTCGCATCTCTAATTTATTAACATTAGTCCACATTTCTGTCTTTCCCTGTGCCCTCTCTCCACAACTCACCCTCCATCACTGCGGTTATACAATCAGAAATTAAATTGCCTGGGTCTTGGTTAGATAAGTGTGGCTATGAAGCCAGCCGTGCGGTAATTAGATGGTAAATTGGGGACATTAACGTTGGGAAGGCAGCCTGCTGTCTCTCTCTACATTATCACAGCCCAGACACACCTTCAAACAACTACATTTACTGTGACCTTTAGCCAAAGAACCTCGTGCTCTGTGTGTGTGTGGGCTTTGTATGCTTAAATGTCCTTCTACTGGATCTATCTGCAAATTGTATGTGGATGCGGCCTTTTCACACATTATGCTTATCAACTTAGTATAAGGTTTTATTTTCTCATGGTTTACCTTGCTTAAATATTGTGTCGGAATTTTTAGAAGAATATCTACTGTATCTTAAACCTTCATAATTCTTGCCTGTGTGTCTTTTACTTTATCATTCGTTAATAGCTTGACTTAGACTTAAGCCATTACATCATGAAATGGCTCCAGTCCAACTCTCTCAATACCAGAGAAAAGAGGAATCACTAGGTGTTAACGACACCTAGTGATTCCTCTGGTGATCATTTTCACATGTTAAAAGCATGTTATTGCATGCAGGAGTCTGTTTGCGCTGCTCTCTAGCATGAATAAATGCATAAAGAAAATGTTAAATACTCTTTAGATGATATAAAAACGAGGTGACGATTTGTCACTCATGAATAATTAGACCATCCTTTTGATTATACGTTAAAATTACTTCCTACTGCTAAAATACTGTATAACCTCACTATACTTGGTGTTTATAATGTTTTCACTTGAAATATTTTATTAAGGTCCATGCTGCCTTTTCAAAACCATCATGATTAAGTTTGATCTATTACTGTTTAATTGACAGCAGCAATATCTGACTACAGTGGAGCATGGGTTAATCTAGTTTAAAGCCTTTCCTTATTGTTATACTATATTCTCTATTATAGAGCTGGTGATGTATGACTACTGCAGTGAGGGCCGTCTTATGTTCTATTATTGGCAGTGTGTTGTGCTCTGGTCTGTTCAGTGTCTGGGCACACTGTCTATTGATGTATGGCTGGTAGGTGGACGATGGTCGAGTTTATCATGTCACGCTGGCCTGGCCTGTCCTCTCATGTCTCAGGCTGTCACCTCACTAATGGGAGTTCATCCATCATATTTGTAAACACGTACGTACACACACACACTCACGAGCACACACACACTTATGCCTTCATAAAAGACCTAACATAGTGTACTGAGCAAAATAGCACAAGTACATCCTTAATCTCTGGATTCATTCATCTTGTCAAGTAAAAAACTGCTCCCACTGAAATACCTGAGCCCTGTGTGTCTACATGCACCCTGTGCCTACAGCCAGTGAGACATCTAAATATAAAACACGTCACTATTCAGCTGAAAAATAGTTCCTATAGATTTGAATGCTCTAACTTCAGTGGGGCTGATAGCATGTTAAACATCGCCGACTCGAACATTAAGCAATTAAATGAAAAACCTCCATGACCAATGGTTTATTAGGTCAAATTATCTCATTGAGCATGGTCAGATGAGACGGAGGATTTGTTGCTGTTGTGAACACGTCTGTGCAGAAACCCTTTTTGCTGCTTTGTGGCAAACTGCAGATATAATCCAGACCCAATTCTCCGGAATTCAGGTCTTGCCTGAAAATGGTTTAACAAGACTTGTTCAAGGTAATAGACTTGTCAAAGTTGGCAGAAAATGTCCCAGTCTAACAATCTAACCATGCAGTCTTCTAGTTTTACCAAATTAGTATTACAACTAAGAAGTTCAAATGAGGTACATGATCCCCGAGAAGACTGAAGCAGCTGAAGTTACTCTTTTGCCCAATAAAGCTTTCTTTTTCAGATGCTGACTGTGAGCTGAGAAGTTGGTGTATTTGTGGGGAATATGTCAGCAAATGTTTAGTTTAAAAAAAGTGTAAAAGGTAGCATGCATGACTGAAGCAAAAATACTTTGATTCAACAAGGATGAAGAGATATATATATATATATATATATAACAAATGACAGACGTGTGAGATTCCAAAAATAAATTCATTCATAAAATAATATTACAAGAATGAGCTCGAAATGGTAAAGAAACTTAATATTAACAGAATAAAGTCATAATATTACCAAAAAAAGTCATAATCGTAAAAGAGAAAAGACAACATTTTTCTAGGAAAAGCAGCTACGAGAAACAATGCTCGCTGGAGTTTTACTCCTTCTTTATCCAAAATCTTAGACCAGTCTCATTCTGAAACTATGAAACCTCTTTGAAAATCATGCAGCTGTAACCAACGATATACAGTCGACCACTATCAAACATTTCCTTTTCCACAAAAGAGGCAAATTTCTTAAAGCCTGTGTGGTTCCTTCTTCAGAATAGACACAGTTTCTTACACAATCTTTCCAAAGTCCTGATACTTATGATAATGTGGTGCTGATGTGTATTACGGTAAGTATTATGGTATATGTGAAACTTGTTCAAAGATGCTCCACATTCCTCATTTAAACAGCCTAAAATTATGACTTCACTGTTATAATATGACTTTATTCTTAAAATTTGAGAATTTTTTTTCCTTCAATGTGGCTCTAATACCCAGTGGTAATAAATTAGGCAATTGACTTGTTTAGAAAAATAATAATTTAAGCCGTAAAAAAGGAATGTCAAAAGTTACGAAAACAAAAGTTACGAAAAACTTGTTAACACCTCTAGAGGGCAGTAACATTTAGTATTTCGGCATTTCTACAAGAACTTATATTAAATGACAAAAGCTTCTCAGTTAATATGCACCATACGTAGGTCCCATCCCGTTCAGTCCCAAAAGAGCATGTGACGAGGTGCAACATAATGTTTGTAACTGTAGGACACTGTTGAATCAGCTTGTTTAAAGGTGGCCTCCATGAATGGCCTGACGCCTGTTGGACAAACTATAAATCATAGTTAGAGTGAGGACAGATTTTTTAAATCAATGGTCAGGCTTTGTTGCCTTCAGTATATTAACACCTGTCTGACTTTAGGCAGCTTTGTTCCCACTGCAGCCTGAATGCCTTCTTCTTTCCAATACACACAGTGTGTAGGTGTGTGTGAATATGTGTGGACAATCCAAACACACAGCAGTTGGTTGTGAACCTCAATCAGTAAGGGAAAAGACTGTCATTTCTAATATACTGTTGACATTCACATCTCTCTCTCTCTCTCTCTCTCTCTCTCTCTCATCACTCTTTTCTTTTCACTCTCTACTCCCCTCTTCCACCCAGTTGTTTCTCACCTCCTCTGTCCACCCTCTGTTCTATGTCCTAATCCTCTCCTCTCACATCCCACCTTCTCTCTTCTCATCACCAAATGTAATCTTCTCCTACCTGATCTTCCCCTTAAATCTCATCTCCTCTACCCGTGTCCTTGCCTCTCTCCGTCCTCACCTCGTCTCACTTCATCTGCTCTCATCATGTCTCCACTTTTCGTCTCTACCCTCTCGCCAATCCCACTGGTACCAGAAAGGAGTCGTTGTAGCGGAACTTCAACCATAATGAAGATGAAACCTTCCAGTGTGTGTGCATGTGCAAGTGTGTATGTGAGCAGTGCAGTGAATTGCTGCTAAATTTAATTAATTCCTCTCCCGCCCTTTTCTATCTCTCATCCAGTCTGCGTTTTTCTCTCTCTCTCCCTTTTAGGTTGATCAAACGCAGTAGGATCCTACCAACAGTTTTTCAGCTCATTATGGTAAGAAACCAATCTCAGTAAATCAGTTAATCAATTAGTCTCAATTCAAACAATCAGTAAATCACTCGGTCATTCAGTCACTCAGCAAAACTAACCCAGTTATCCCAATCTGTGTTATTTTGTCATTTCTGCTCTGTTTTATTACAGCTCCTTCCTTCTCTTACCTCTCACTAACTCCATCTAACCTTATAGATGTATTTATGTAAATTAATCCAAGTGGTGTTGAACTATTAGAGGGCTTGTGTAATTGACTGGCAGGTCAGCAATAGAGAGGGAGAAGGGTTGATAGAGTGGGAATAGTGCACACACACAGCACATATACACACAAACACCTCAGCACTTGTCTGTTATCAGCGAAGCATAACAACGTTTCCAGCAGACAATTTATTTCACCTGACCCTCTTTGCATATACGCACAATCTAATGCACCCACCGACAAGCACAACACAATATGTTTTCAGAAAATCAAAACACTTGTGCTGCAACAAACATCTTATGCTTTACACACACACACACACACACACGAAATGTGCTCACACGTTCTCACTTAATAATCAGTGTACTGCATGGCTGCCCGTCCAGCCCTGACTAGCTGATGCAGAATGTTAAACACTGTTATCCACAGCCTGATTAACTTTTCTCCTGATTGTTTACTCCTGTCTGAAGCAGTCATGTCAGGATCCATTAGTGCCGTCTGTATTGCTAACATGTGGATTGATTTATGCTGCCTGAAACACTCTGATCTGGATTGATTGGCCCGTCACTGGTGATCACACTTGTCATGGAGAAACTCACCTAATTGTATTTGTCGAGATGATGAAGTAGTTCTGCTTCAGACATTAAAGGGCCTCAGGAAGCCATTTAGACCATGCTTCTTAATTGGTTGGTTGCTGCGCCTGAGGAGGCAGACTATTCACACCGGGTTACAGTCAAATACATTTGAAAATCTTGCCTTATTTAAACCATACTGTAAGTACGTACACCTTATGGCTACTAAGTTGTAATGCTCTGAGTCAAGGGGCAGGACAGTGAGTCTTCAAGTTAAACATCATTTTTCTTTGACATTCCTTGTTGTTTTTTGCCGGCGTTACGCTTTCAGTGATGTGCACAAAGTCTTTTCATGGCTTGTTAGCCCATAAAGATCACAATAAATTAGCTGTGTCATTTGTTGGTACTGACAGGCAAGTTGTCCTAGGTGTGGATTGATGTCGTTGTCTTTCAGCCTCAGGCTACAGTGCATGATGAGTACCAGTCAGGCTTATCATACCGTACACAGATCACACTGATGCGCACAGACCCTGCAGGCAGAGCTGGTGCATCCCAGAGAGGATCAAATAGTGAAATGAGGGCAGGAGAGAGAAGGAGAAGAGAATTAGGGAGGAGAGAAGATTTTTGAGAAGGAGAAAGAGGAGAGGAAGAGAGTAAATTAAGGAAAAGCAAATGAGAAGGAGTCCGTGAGAGTGCAAAGAGATAGAAGTAGGAGGAAAGTGGAGACTGCAGTCTGGCTCCCTCTTTTTAAAACGATCTATTATCACAGGTCACGAATCCACCATCCTCTGATAGGTTAATTCGATTTTTTTGCTCAACATTGAACCTAATATACACTTACAGTTCACAGTAGATCAAATATGTAATTATAAATAAAACACAACAGTGCATATACCAGACAGTTTCTTTTCTCTTGCTGGTTGGCTTCTGTGCTGTGTGACCCAATACTAGTATTAGTAATACTTAACTAATTTGTCATTTTGGGGGGTCCTGCCCACAGTTTCACAGATTTGTGTGTAATAATGCTTGTGGGAAAAAAACAACACCCTAGGTACAGTACATGGTGCGAAAAAAAAAAAAAGCTAAATGCCTTAAAGACTTTTTTAAAATTGCCTTTATTCAAAAGCCATGCTTTTGCAATCTACTCTATAAATAGAGGCTCCAACTAATAGCACTTGTTGGAGCGCATACCTCCTCCACCAAGGCCAAACAGTTCCCTTAAAATTGAATCAAGCCGCACCAAATTGTACACACCCTTAGATATCAGTTCCTTAAATATGCATCAAGAGTCATATATTATTCCCCTGGAAAATTTGTGAAAATGTAAAAAAAATATGCCACATCTCGCAAAAAAAATGAATTAAATATTCTTGGATCAATCCGTCTGTCCAGATCAATGGCAAAAGGTAATGGGTGTCTTTCTTAGCCCATGTCCCATTGTTACACTGACTGAACATCTTTTCAGCAGTTGTATGTTGCAGTTGCAGCAGTAATGGACAGGGGTGAATAACATGGAAGTTGATCATTTGGAACTAAAGCTTCCAATTTTGGGTTAAGCAGCATACATGTGTTTTTACTAAGAAAGATGTATGCCTTTAAAACAGATTCAAATCCATCGAATGGTTATCCATAATGGTGTGTTTGTGTTTTTATAACTCTGCATACACACATACACAAACCACTGCCTATTGCGATGTGACCCTAACCCACTATCTTATCTTATCATAGTCCTATTATAATTATTTACATTAATAATCTCAGGTCACATATAGTTTGTTGTTCAACAGTAGATGTTAGAAGTGCTAATAAAGTTACAAAACATATGGAATACTGGCTGTTGGAAGATCTCCTGTAACTTTCTCTCTCATTTTAGGCCAATAGAACTCATGTTAACAGTGGGATGGTCCAAAATGCAGTTGCCTTGCTGTGTAACCTCACTGAAGATTCAGTCTTAGACCTGGAGCCACTTCACCTGAAAGGTACAGTATGTCTGCATATAGTTTGTATTGAGATAGAGAAGATGCTACATTTCCCAGCTTTTAAAAAAATTCTTTAACTGGACTTCTCATGTAGTGCTCTCTTTTACATAAGTAAGGCTGACCTGTCATTAACTTACAGCACTACTGCACCGTGGGTCAACATATATCCCCTCAGTTCACATTAGTTATTGTAATTTTACTTGTTGACATCTAGTTTCATCTAGGTCAACAACTGTGTGTGTGTGTGTGTGCGTGTGTGTGTGTACTTTTACAGTATAACTTGAGGACCAATTTGAGCCTAGAACCTATAGAGTGAGGATATTTTGGCCAGTCCTCACTTTCTAACCCACTTTTAATGGTACAAACGTGTGTCTGTGGGTGTGTGTGTGTGTGGCAGAGGGATGGTGAAACTCAATAATATTAGAATTTCTTGTCGATTCTGCATGATTCGAATGGATCCAGTGAGGGGTGGAGTAATTCATAATGTACGACTTGTGGGAGGACATTTTTCAGAAGTTTTCAGGATCATTTTAGGCCCATTTGAGGAACCAAGACATAGTTTGGGATTTGGACTAACATTAGAAGGAAGGAATAATAAGCAGCTGAAATCTAGCGTTACATAATAAATCCACTAAATTAAAAATGTTCACAAGAATAAAAATACAAACACTCCTCTCTGCCTCTGTCTGTCTGTCTCTCTCTTTCTGCCTCTGTTTCTCTCTCCCTCATAATTTAGTTTCTCATTTCATGTATCTTTTTCTCTGCACCTCTTTCCCTTCACCACCCAAAAAACACCATAACTATCAACCCCTCCTCTCCCTCCATTTCTATTGGGTCAGCAGTACAGCAGTTCAGTAGTCAGCATCATTATCGTCCAATCACCTCTCCTCTCAACACGAAACTGTCAACCCAGCACTAATACTGGCCAGGCAATTAACACTATCTCTCTCTCTCTTGCTCACTCTCTCTTTCTCTCCTCTCCGCTCATCTCCTCTTCTCTCCTCTCCTCCTCTGTTACCCTTTGCCATATTAACTTGTTCTCATCGTCTTATCCATCCTTTTCCTCATCTATCCAGTTTTCTAATCAGCTCACATCTCGCTCCCTTTTCCTCCCCTCTTCTGGCTTCCCTCCATTCCCATTTTTACCTCTCCCCTAGCCTCTATTTTGGGCTCCTCTTCTATCTTCTTCTCCCCTTTCTACACTCTTTTTGTTGTGGTTCACTCTAGATCGGTGTGGTGATGGCAGAAAGGAGGGAGAGGGAGAGAAGAGGAGAAGGGAGGAAGCATGTATAATTGGCTTTTTAAGGTGTGACAGAAAGAGGAAGGGAAGGGTGGTGTGTGAGCATGTATTTGTGAGTGTGTGTTGGAAGGCAATGAAATAGACAGTGAAGATGCACACTGTGCTTGTGTTAATATATCTGTGCGTATGCTTCCCTGTTTGTGTGTGTGTTGGGTGGGTGTGGGGGACGGTGGATGCAGGAGCACCCAGTATCTGTGTGTGTGTGTGTGTGTGTGAGAGAGAGACAGAGGGAGGAGATGACGTTTATAATTGGGTAGATTTGCCTCTGACTGAGATAATACCCCCTGGGGAATGAAGACAGAGGGAGTAAAGGGAGAGAGACAGAGATAGGGAGGAAGAACAGAACAAAGAAAGAAAGAAAAAAGAAGAGAAAGGCATGAAAGACAAGAAGGAAAGCAAAACGGGAGGTAAAAAGGGCAACACGGAGCAAGAATGAACTATAGAGAAAGAATATGGGCATTCGGGTGAGACGACAGGGAGGTGGGATTAGATGATAGAGGAGAAAACTGGAGGATGAAGTTTGTGACAGTTTGATAGAGGGAGAGATAGAGAGGCGGGAGAGGAAGAGTAACTTGATTGGGGAGTAAGAGACACTCCCTTAACAAAGTTTGTTGTGGATTGTTCTGTTTCGAACAGACTAATGTGGAATGTCTTGGTTATTATCTGATTATATAATCATATGAAGCCTTGCCTCTCCCAAGGGCAAGTTTGAGAATCATTTTGTAGGTACATTGACAAGCAGCCTGCATGATTTAATAAGAACATGATACACGTAGAGCATGTAGAACAGCCAAACTCTGTTTGCATCTTAAGCAAGCCCTCAACTTGGTCTTAGGCTGTGGTGCTGACAGGGTGTCAGTTAATTAAAGCATGTATGTCCTTTAATTAATTAAAGTCTTCAGGGGCTCTGTGTGTCTTCACAATCCTTGAAGGTCTTTGAGGTTCCTCATCGGGTTTGATCCATCACCAATCTTTGTTATTTCTCCTGACCTTCTGTGAGAAGCTCAGAGGAGTTTTTTAGGTAATTGCTTCTGTGCTGCTGTTTCCATTTATAAATTGCCATTTGAAATTGGGCTCAGGTTATTTCCCCAAAGGTGTTTAAAAGTTTATAATGATTCTTCCACACCATGTCCATATGTGTCCAATCAATAACAATGCCCTCTGGTATCATTTATACCACAGCCATCTTCCATATTAATGTTTTTTATAGTAGCAAGCATCCAGTAGGTGACTGAATTGACAGTTTAACAATCAATCAGAAATAACAAATTCAAGGTTTCACTTTGTGTCTTCAGTTTATTCAGTTCATTGATTCATTGGTGCTGGTGCAATTTGCATTGAAGTCCTTGGATACACTGAAAACATATAAAGGCAAAAGATAGATTTGTAACATTATTTATTTTAGGAAGAACAACATCCCAGTATGAAAACCCAGTCTTACTATATCAAATATGTACATTCATGGTTACTATACTGTGATTTTCACCATTAATGATGAGCATACTCTTCACTGGCTTCAGAAAGTATTCAGACCTCATTTTGTGCATGTCATGTCATGTCATAGATTTAATTTTAAATTGATACATTTGGAGTTTTTGCTTGTAATTCTACACCTATAAATACAGAACACATGTTTTTAGATTTTTTCCGAATGTCTCTAAAACCCAAAACTGAAATGTCCCGTACGTATTCAGACCCTTTATGTGGCACTGCAAGCTGTGGTCAGATACATCCTGGTTGTCCATGGATGTCCATGGGTTTTGTCCACATGCAGCTTGATTCACCTGTAGACCAGGTAATTCTACAAAAAAGCATTTCTGAAACCTTAAGTGGTTTCCATTAGCTTTAATGAATCTGAAATGGAAAACAGTTAGGAACCACTTTGACTTTGGTCGCTCTACTCAGTTCCATAAGTTGTTTGCAGAGTTGAGCGAACCAGCTGGAAGAACGTTAATCTCAGCAGCAACCAGGCCATTATTGTAGAGAAGCTGGACGAAAGCCACTTAAGCATTTTTTCCACAGGTCAAAAAACCACAAAATACATCCACTAACTTCTGACCTGTATCTGCAATGGGTCAAATGACTGTGCAGTAGATTGACTACTAGTTTATTTTTTTTTTCAGCTCCGTCTCCAGTTGGCAGTGATTGAAACATTACACCCTACTGAGCGTACTGATTTGGGAAGACAGTAAAGTGAGAAACGCCTCACTTTTGGCAAGTTTGTGATGTCATACATGACGTACTGGGGGAAAAACAGAAAGGCAAACTCTACCACTGGCAATGCGAATGGAGCCAATCGCTTTTTTAGCATTTACCTGCATTTAAAAGAAAACACGTTTGCCAATTAATTTCCTGTAAATTTGGAGTGGCCTCTTGAGAGCATGAAGGGAAAGATTATCTGGTCCGATTAAACAAAAACTTTACCTCTTGTGCAGAACTCCAAACACATCGGCCAGTAAACACCAGGCACTTCTAATGTACCTTATCCCCATGAAGCACTGTGGTGGTATGGGGCGAGCTTCTCAGTGACACGGACAAGAAGAGTTGTCAAAACTGAGGGAAGGATGTATGACCTGAGACTGAGGCAATGGTTCACTTTTGCGCACAACAATGATCCAAAAACATAACGTTTTGACAATACTGTAGTGGTTTCAGGACAAGTCTCTGACTGGCCTTGAGTTGCACAGTCAAAGCCCAAACTTAAACCCCACATAACATCTATAGAGAGATCTGAAGATCTCAGTTCATAGATGCTTCCATCCAATTTGATGGAGCTCGAGATGATCTGCCAGGAAGAATGACAAACTACTCAAATCCACGTGTACAAAGAGTGCACATACCCAAGAAGACGCAAAGCAAATCTACAAGGGACTGAAGTAAGGGTCTAAATACTTGTTTCAGTGAGAGATTTAACTTTTTAGTTTTCTCATACATTTGCAAAGTATGTTGTTACTTCGTCATTATGGGTTAATTTAAGTTGAATAAATAAGTTTGAGTTTATAATGAGTGACAAATATTGCAATTATATCACATTGTATTTTATTACAATAAAGTGTGGAACAGATTAAGGGGTCTGGATACTTTCTGGCACCAGTGAACAAGGTGTTAACAATCATTAATGTGGAAAATAACATTATAAAAAACTGCTTAAATTGAGCTTCATAAATAAACCGAAGCATTATCCATTATTTACAATAAATCAGTTTAATAGAGGTTTTCCCCCTCAGAAAACTTTGTTTCTTTATTTGACAGTAATGCCCTGAGCCAACCATCATCGTCCTCTGCAATAGAAATCATTTTACAGTGGTTTATAAATAGATGATATTGCAAAGCATTGTGGAACATCTATTTTTAACCTAGTTAATGTCTAATCTCCAAAATAGGACAGACCACAGTGGTTTCCACTCACTCACCTGTCAGTGAAACCAATATTCATAATTACATAATGCACAAAAACACGCACACAACACACACAGACACACACACACACACACGCAAAGATGTCACACTGGATGCTCTGGCATCTTATTTATGTATCTACCTAAGAAAGATACAATGGGCTCCTTATATGTATTCGTATTCAATTGCAGAAAAAGTCATGTCCCCATTAGGTTTGGTTCGGTTAAGGTTAAAGTCAAAGTAAGAGGAAGGGTTAAAGTTAGCTATGATGCTAGGTTAAGGGGCTAGGGAATGCATTATGAGTTAAGGGTCATTATGTTAGCTGCTGACATTACTTTTTAAATTCAAAGTTTCCTTGAACTTTGCGAACTGTTGTGCTCAGTACAACAGTTCACAAAGTTCAAGGAAAATTGAAATGATGTCAGTAGTGTGTCAATTCAGGGGCTGCTAGACAAGACTTGATTACGAAGACTCCTTCAAATGCAGCCGACAAATGTGTTTTTCCCCGAGATACAAAGGCTCCGTGTGGATCCCTTTTGGGCAAAGCAATGGGATTCATTGTGTTTCTCTTGACAAGCCATTTTTCAAAGAGGTAGCCAGCAGGCAACGAGATGTCCAATGCTAAAGTATCAGGCTGCAACTCAACCGAACAGCTAACCGCACACAAATTAAAAAAGGGGCATTGAAATGTTCTCGTCGTAGCTGGTGACGATCACAGAAATCCTCTATAGACCACTTAGTCTCATTTCAGTCCAGCCTCCGCACTCTACAAGGCCCACAAAGACTGTGTCCTTGAGTTGGGACACAGCTTTTGTCCCTCACACTTCCTGTAATTTGCACAGCTTGTTAAAAGTAGCCCCTTGTTCTTTAAGGTTTGTCAGACTATTCAGCTGCAGCTTGGTGCTTGTTGAGCATTATTTGATCAAGAGTAACCACAGTGGGTCAAGAATGCATAAATGTGCTTTTGTTCAATCTGTGAGCAGTTGAGGAGGTTGTTGTTGATCTATAGGTCAGTGCAGAATCTGCTTTACTGACATAGCATTGGTTTTATAATATTAATATGGAGCTAAATATCTCTTATGGTTTTAATTTATTTATATAGATTAATCGATCACTTTAATCTGTATATGCAGTGTGTCACAGGTTGCTGTTGAAATTCTGTCAAATAAGTGTTATTGTGTTAAAGGGCCCATATTTTACACCTTTCTGGGATTTAATTTGAGGTATTAGTACCCCTAAGATGATATATCAGTGGTTTAAAGTCGAAAAAACTGCTGCAATGTGTATTTCCATGTCCTGTCTTCTGCCTCTCTCTGGAGCTGTAGACATAACAGGCTGTTTTCCCCTTCCTCTTGAGCCCCTCCTCTGATTGGCTGACTGCACTTTGAGTGACACGCGACCAGACCAGACACCGGTCTCATTCTGGCGCATTCACTCCAGTAAACACAGCTGAAAGACACGTTGTACTGTTTTGATACATCTATAGAAGACCAGCCACATATTTGTCGGTTACAACAGGATGTTTCTGAACGGTAAGTTACACCGTCCTCATGTCTGTTCAAGTTTTAGCAGGACAGTCGGCCAATGTAGGAGTAACGCCCCGAGTTACAGTACGGAGTTTCACAATGGAGTTTCAATACGAAGTAACGTCTACGTTACTCCGTACTGAGCACAGCGACGCGGCACATCAGAAGTGACTGTTTTCATACTATGAGGGTCCCTACTGACCCCCTTCAAGTCAGTACGGGTAGTAAAAGCCCAGAAAATGTATTTTTACGCAATTTGGGCCCTTTAAGAACAGACATGGTCTTTGGTTGTCTAAACAGTGAGAAACATCAGTTTTCTCTATATCACTATTTACAGTGACTCACAAAATATGCAATTTTATTCCATAAGAAGTACATGGAAACAGGATTGTTGATTTGTTTCTTAACAATTAAACAGCCATATAATTTAATTACATTGATGCCTTGAGCAAACAGGTGTTTTTATGAGCTACAGGGTGTTGCCCATGGTGACAAAAAGTTGAAAACAAGAAGTGATTGGAAATAAAGTTGCTTAGACCAATTCCTTCTCCATTCTTCAGCTTTTCTGGCTTTTTTGTCACCCTCGCCTTCCCACAAACCTTTTTCTTCTTTGCACCTAGCTCATGTGAAAATGTGTATAGTGTGGAAGAGTAAAAACTTCATCTTGGCCTTTGTAGTGCTGGTTTGTCTACATCAAACTGTAGCAGGTTAGAACACCAGTTTGAATATTTAGACTCCTATAAAGAGAATTTTATACTCTAATAGGGCATATCATCATCATCAGTAACACGCAGATGCTATGTCTGAGGATATTCCCAATATGAACATAAAAAATTTGCAATAATTTTAGATTTGATCATGTATGCAGCTATATTGTTTTAATGGCTATAATCCTTTGTAAATAGATGACTCATATATGGAGTTTATTTGATAAAATATACCGTTTTTTGTCTTTTATTCATAATATGTTGCAGATGGATAAGTATAAGGGGGGCAGCTATACTCAACAGACATTAACAGAACGACGTTATTAATATACATGATACATGAGAAACAATCTATCTAGAGCAGAGTTTACTTCTAAACAGGACTGCATTGTCAGAACACATTAACAGAAGAAGGTCTTTGTTTGACTGAACAGTCCAAAGTAGAGCAGCCTGTTTATTTAATTTATGAGGCCGCCTGACAAAGTAACAGTACATCTCACTCACAGAAGTCTAGCCTAATAGCTTTCTAGTGTCTGCACTGTTGCACTTTCACTCACAAAAATAAACACACACAACATCTATATTCTAAATAAAGATCTTTTGGAATAGAAAATAACCTGGCTGTACTTTCCCCAGTGAAGACAGTGAATCGGTTCATTTGTTATTTAACTCTTATTTTTAGTGAACAGAAATGGAACTGACTTTGGACTTAGGCTCATGCAGTGTGCATTTTTTCTCTCTCAAATGCATGTGTCATGTCAACCCATCCTGTCTCCACTTCCAGAGACATGTGGTGAGAACATCTCAGGGACAAATACACACAACAGCTAACTACACAGATAGACCTGCAAAATACACAGTATCTTCTGTTCCACGTTAAAATTAATGAGCAAGGAACGTGGGTTTTCACTTTAGTGAGTGGTATTTATTCATGGCTTAGCAAGGGTAAGCAGCTTTAAACCCTGTTCTACATTGGATGGTTTTCTAGGCAGAAATGGAGGGAGGTGAAAGAGATAAAAAGAGCAGAACAGAATTTATTTTTAGTTGAGCATCTAAACTGAGTTGTGCTCCGATGTTATCGCTTGTGTTACCATTGCATGCATTGATACGATTCGATCCCTCTACAGTATAAGTTCTGTTTAAATTGTTAATTTTTAAATCAGCTATTTTCTTTCTGCTTGGCCAGTTAGTGACAATGAAATGCTAATGGACCGATGAGGGAGAGTGTCTCTTATCTTGATCTACTGAGGAGTCGAACCAGAGCCTGCAGTCACAAACATTTACACACTCAGGTTTCTCTTTACAACTCAGTTAACATGTGGCAAAATGATATGTGGTGGGTCTGTTACATTTCCTTGGCTGTGGTTAATGTGGTGTAGATTGTCCACAGAGTGTAGATGATGATATCTTTCATTTCACTGGGCTGAAACAAAGTCCAGCAGGTTAGCCATAGCCTTCTCATGATGATATCTTCTCTGCCTCACAGGCCTAATGGAGTTGGTCGTGACTACCTTCTCGGCGGCTGCAGTGGTCTACCTGGACGAAGACAGGCATGCCACAAGGAAGATCGGCCATCTTGTGTTAAAAGCTCTTCTGGAACTGCTTCACAACATACTAAAACAAACATTACATCTCGTCCGCTCTGCACTGAAGGTATCAGCACAGTTAAATAAACAATAAACTCATCACCCTCTTTTCAGCAATGGTCACTAAGCTGCCTCTCATTGCAACAGAAAACAAGAACCAACCTCTAGTGTGATCTTTCAGTGCTTTATAAGCAGTGTATTTCAAATGATCCCCTGCCCCAGTGTCAGGGATTATGGTCGGTCACTTGCACAAAGTAATTTCCCAGAAGCATCAATAAAAAGCTTATATAAAAAAAAAAAATCTTTAAAGAGAATACATTTTAGATAAAGATTTCTACTCAACAAACTAAATTGAAGTACGTCTTTTTTTCCATATTCATGTCTGTGAATGAAAACCTGCTGTTTAGGCACATAAATGGCTTAATTGTAATATTAATTATTCATTAGATATTAATGTTAATTATCTTTTGAGAAAATATAGATATTTTAGGATATTCGGCCTCAAGTTACAAACCAATATCCTTACAAATGTATAACTACAACTTTCTGTTCTCCTGCATTGCAACAGTCCTTGCAAAGAAATGGCCTCGCTTGTATTTTATAATATTTTTCATTATTGTTAGCTGTGTTTCAGTTGTTTTGCTGTATCATGTAATATTGGTCCTTATAGTCTGGTGTATTTCCCACATTGATTCACTACTATTTATCAGTTTCATCTCTGCTGAGCACAGAATCACAAAGCGAAGTCAGCTCCCTAAAAATGTTGTCCTTGTATCTTGTCCCTGAAGGCAGGTGTGTCTATGTGTGTTTGTTTGTGAGTGTGTGTCCATTGATGTGTGCAGTGGAGGCTAGCAGGTTTAAGCAACTGCAATATTGAAGTTGTGAACTCAGGAGGAAGCAGATAGGGTCCCAAGTCACTGGGACACACGTGTGCACGTGCACACACACATTCTCATACTTACAGGCGAACGTAGAGGGGCCTGTCTGGCTATGTCCCTGCGGCCTCATTATCACCACTGGCTTTGTCCTCAGCTTGCCTCCCTACACACAGATGCACACACACTCACATATGCTCACATACACACACCAGACCCCATCTCCCCATAGTGTGCACCCCAGCCCAACGCATACATATTAATGCTTAGACGGGGGGCTAAAGGGGAGGCAGGGTAAAAGACTGGGTGGAAGAGAGAAGGACAGAAGAGGGAAGCATGGAGAGTTAGGAGAGACAGAGATGGAAAAGGGAGCAGGGCGAATGTTCAGCGGAAATCAATTCTGTGAGAAATGCAAAGCTCATTAAAAAGAAAACTTCTGCCCAAACCAAATTCATTTGGGTAATAAGGTCTGATAAGGAGAGAGGACGTGACTAGACCACTCTCCCCAAACTATTACTCTGTTGGTCAAGAGAGAGAGAGAGAGATTATATATACTTCATAAAAAAAGAAAAAGCAGGAGAGGATAACAGAGGAGTGACTGTGGGAGAGAGAGAAAACGTGTGCCAATATTAATCTTATTCCACTGCTAATTGGGCTGAAGTTCCACTGTAGCCATGAACTGAACTAAAATAAGCCAAAGTCAGGGACAGACGGTCTAAAGGAGCAGTGAGGGTGGGGTGTAAGTATAAAAGGAAGACATGAGAGGACTTACATTTTATGAGCTTATTTTTACAAAGTCGGATCAATGTGGGAATGATGAACCTTAGTTCCATTTTTCTGTTGAAAAGGTTGTATGTTGTATGTTGTGCCAGCTTGTTCAGTTCAGTGTAAATACGCAAAGCAGTGTCTTCTTAATGGTAATATATCTCTGTATAAAAGAAAGTGACAATTAAAATGAATAGATGAACGTATGTTGTCCTGAACAAGGGTTAAAATAACAGAGTATAGAGGAAAACTAGTTCCTCCCTTAGTCCATCTATCAGTGTGTCTTTCTGTGTCTGTCTCAGTCTGTCAGAATCTGTCTTGGCAGGTCTCTGGATCCATCATTATTGACTGTCAAATCTCTATAAATGATTTAACGTGTGTGTGTGTGTGTGTGTGTGTGTGTGTGTGTGTGTGTGTGTGTGTGTGTGTGTTGTGTTGTGTTGTGTGTGTAGAGCCAGAGGCTATCTTGTCCAGCAGTAGACAGGGAGGCAGCAGAGAATCTGTTCCTAGCCAACAGACCCCTGAGTCAACTCAGCACACCCTTCATTCACATGGTGAGACCAACACTCAAAGAGCCGAGTGTGTGTGTGTGTGTGTGTGTTTGTTTGGTTATAGACTGTTAGTGTGCCTGGTACAGTTAAACAAACTGTGGATACATCCTTATTCATGTGGGGAAATGTGAGTATGCATGTGTGTTAGAGAGAGAAGAAAACACAACAGGAGAAATGGTGCCTGCCCATGTTTTTCCACATTCTGAGAATTAGTCTGAGTGAACCTGAATTAGTCTCCAGGCATTATACAAGTAAGAAAAATTACAAGTATTCATGAAATATGATGTTAGCAATTGAAATCAACTCCTTTGATTGAAAGTAATACCTTAAGAAGCACCTTTCACCAAACACTAATGTCCACCACAGTCACTTCCATGTGTACTTGTGAGTGTAAATCTCATGCTCGGCTCAGACCACAAAATTTTAGACTGTTGAGACTAGAGTCATAAATCCTTGCTGTATCTTAACTGAGATACATGACAGACTACATGTTCCTCCCCATCCACAGTTTGCCATTTTTACGATGTGCCTAATGTTTCTTCTTCATTCTGTCGACACAATCCCTTGAGGAACTAGAATGGCACTGAGTAGAGCGCATACCACCGCCCAACAGTCCCTTAAATCCAATTAAGTCGCACCAAATTTCTCAAACTCATAGATATCAGTTCCCTTAATATGTCAGATTTTTTGTATTCCCTGGGGAAAATAAAAAAATATCATCTCACAAGGGTTAGGTTAAGAGAAAGTAATACAAAAATACAGGATCCCCCTGATCTGGATCCTTCCAGTGGTTTTTGCACAATCTTGCTTACAAACAAACAAATTGATAGGGGGGAAACCTAACCTGCTTGGTGGAGGTAAATACAAAACAAAACGGGGTGTTGTTGCCACAGCTCGACAAACCTTACTTGAATCACAGCTCCATCTTCCAACACCATCATTCTTTTTTTATCTTACCCATGTTTACATTTATTTACAGCATAATTTTTCCCAGCAGAACACCATCATCTGTGTTCCATTGGTAAACATCACAGAGGTGACGAAACCGGTCAAAACAAAGAGTCTGCCAGTCTTTCTGTTTCCCAGAAAGGCTTCCATGATGCAGCATCAGTTGTCGTCCATTACGATTCACAATAATTCTGTAAAATTATATTTTGAAACTAACACCAGATGAATCCAAAAAGACCATCAGAAAAAACATCTGTTGTTCCGTTATGACAAGTTTCTTTGACTGCAGCTTGACTGTTGCTTATTTCACTCATAAAAATCATCTTAATTCCTCAAAATTAAATAGTCAAAGGTTTGTCATGAAAAGAATCCCCTCAACACCTTAAAATGACTGAAATGCAACTGTATATCTTTCTTCATCATTTTGTGAGTGGGATCTATGAATATGCTGCAGGACGGGTAGTCCCATCACAAGTTGCCATGAGTGGTTTCATAGGTTTGGGACATAACCCTGGCTGTTTTAATCCCTATTTTTCATACTGGTACTTGTTTAGTGTACTGAATTCCTTTTTCTGCAGTTATTACAAATATTATACCCACACATTTACAGAAAGGAGTCTTATATCTGCAAGTACCCACACAAAAACTTGTGCAATCTGAAAACAGGAAGATAAGAGTGGGTACAATCATGGTCTTTCTGCTGAGAGAAATGTGGAAATGTTTTCACAGTAGCTATTCAAACAGCCACACATTCTGCCACTATATAGGCAGTATTGAGGATTCAATAATTGGATAAAGAATAAATGTGATGCAGAATAAATTCCTCCTCTATCTGCACTCAAAATCTTAGAACTGTTATCTCAGTACAATGATATAGTTCAAATCTAATTCAGTAATTGAATAATGCCATTTGTGTCTTTCATTCTGTAACTTTTTACTTAAAAACAAAATAAAAATGATTTGTAAACTTGATGAATAAATGGATATAATGGAGAAGAGAAGGTAACGGGTGGAAGACGTTCAACGGAATGAAATGGGGCTGAGACTATGAAATGACATGTAAAGATGGAAAGAATCCATTCAAAAGAGAGAGGGTGCTGTGAAGCATCCTGGGAAGTTGAGGACGTAAAGGAGGGAAGGGAAAAGAAAGGCGAGTGGGAGGAGGAGAGGATGGAGTCTCAAGGGACACAATAGAGGTTTTTACTTATACTTGACACATCGAGTGTGAGCCATGTGTGTGTGTGTGGGTGTCTGATTGTGGGGGAGAGGGTTAAGGGGGCAGCTGACACACCCCCCCAGCCTCTGCACAGGGCTTTTGCCCCATGGGGTATTATGGAATAGAGAGAGCAGAAGTGTCAATATGAATCTAATATCATCAGTAAAGCAGGTAGTGGACCAATTACTGATGCATGGTGAATTAGTAAGATTTCAATAGCTGTAATAATTATTTTCCACAGTGGGTCAGTTATAGACTTATCTTATTCATATACACATGGTAGAAGGAAGGGGGATCCTGGATGATTGGCTGTTACATTTTTGATATTTATTTTATATGGACTATAAATAAATCAATGCATCGATACAGTACAGTACATTATGTCTCTTATTATTTTCATAAAATGTAATTAATGCCATTTAATTAGTTTAATTATTTATGGTATGTACTGTAGGTACACCTGGAAGAGAAGGTGAATTAAATCACTATTTAATGACCACATTATTATTATATATAAACAGGAGTTATTTTTTATGAACATATTTTCTCTTTCTGTAGCTGTCCACTGAAAACCAGGAAGTGTGGGCGGAATCCATTCCATGTCTGTACCTATTGGCCCGGCTGTACCGTGGAGAGGGTCACGACTGCCTGTCACCTTCCTGCTTGCAAAGCTTCTCACACGTGCTCTCCACACACATGCACATGATGACGGCCCAAATACAGCGCACAACCCTTAGTATCATCAAACAGCTGGTGAGTACATAGAATGACATGCACACACAAATATAAACAGACTCACATCTGCAACCGCAAACACAAAGCAAATATCGTATGTCAACATTACTTGTATGACATTTAACTGATATTTATCTGTGTTCAGTGTGTTTTCCTAGTACTGGTCAAAACACAACCCTGAAGCATGTTTGATTGAAGAATCTTGGGCCACTGAAGAATGAAAATATTGGAATAACGGGAACTGACTCAGACACACGCACACACACACACACACACACACACACACACACACACACACACACACACACACACACACACACACACACACACACACACACACACACACACACACACACACACAGTCATGCTGTGCTGAAAATAGAGAGCAGTTTCACCACGACGTGACTGACAGAGGGAGCAAGACAGAGAGGGAGAAAAAGTGTAGGTTTGTATCAGCCTGTCACTCTATGTTATGAGTGCCTGTCCAATTTTGTCTGATAGTCAAAATGATTTGTAGTACAGGCCAAAGACGGCTGACTTCTACAGTCTACTGGAGTGAAGCAGGTGGAGATTTATTAAGGCTTCTATTCTCCCATTTCTAATAATATTATCTCAATCTGGAAAAATGAGCAATACGGATGCAGCTTCAGCAAACTGTCACCAGAATTAGACAGGTTTTAACTAGGAAGCAATTTCTTGTCCTGTTAGACACACACCACAATAAAATCACAACAACAATTCAGTACGCAAATTAAAAACCCAATGAGACAGTTGAGTAAACTGCCAGTAAAATAGCGAGCAGACACTCAAACCACATCAGACAAATCCTGTTGTGAAGCACTCAGACCACGGGTTTGGTATACATTCTGTAGCCTTCCAAAGAAAATAAATTCATATTGGATGATTCTGCAGTACAAGATTCACAGTCAGTGCCAACACTCAGTAGCAATGTAGAAAGATATGACTGTACCATCTGGACAAGTTAGCAATTTACTTGAACACCAAAGACCAGGGTTTGCATCCTTTCTCAGGCCAGCAATTCAGACTTAATTTTTAAACCATGATGGCATTTCTCTAACCTTAAACCAGAAGATTTGGTTAACTAAACTTAACCATACTTAAGGAATAAGATGCCTAAAAATGTTGCCATTGAGAATAATCCAGGATTTTTCTGAATTGTACAAGATCAGTTTGAACTGTCAGGTGAAAGAAAGGACACAGCAGGGTTGGAGGGGACAGTCCAGTGAAACTACATCTCAAAATCAATATGACCAAGTTTGGAGAAAAATGGCTGATTTTGCTGTCAACTACTTATGAATAATGTAAAATACATTCTTAATGTTCTGACATGGCTGCAGGGTCAATGAAGAGTTGCTGTACTTTGGACACAAGGTCAGCTGTCACCCTGACTTTGTCTGGAGGCTACCTAATATCTGTAGGTGTGTGTGTGTGTGTGTGTGTGTGTGTGTGTGTGTGTGTGTGTGTGTGTGTGTGTGTGTTAGTGTGCAAGAGTGCAAGAGTGCATGTGTATGCAGTGTGCAATGTGTGTGTGTATATTTTTGATTCCTCTCACCAATTAGATCAAGACACCTGAACCACCCACACACTAACTCCCTCTATCACACACACGCTCACAGATTTACCTCTTTCTCTTTCTGACTGTTGTAACAAATTTGTCCTCATGTGCAAACTTCCTCATTACCCACTGTGCTAACAGCTACAGTAACATTGACATGTGTATTCTATATCCTGCTCACCACCCTCAGCACCACAGACACAGACACACACATTGTCTCAATGTTAAAGTGTTACTCTCCCTCAGCATACTGCTGCAAACCTGTTCTCCCACCTTGCACTTTTTTCTACTGGAGTCCAGTATAGCTAAACTTAAAAAAAAAATTTTTTTAAATCCTCTAATCGTTTGCTAAATTTAATTTTCTTGAATCTCATTGTCAGTCAGTCAGCAGAGAGCAATGTGCAGCTTTGAAAGAAAGCAACAGACATTCCTTATCCGCAACAGACACTTTTTCACAGCTGCACCGTCCCTGAAACACAATGACTCACATATTCTGTCTCAAACACACACCTACACACGCAGACGAGTGCCTGCCCTTCAACAAAGGCTTTTTAATTATCTTTCATTGATTTCAGGGCTCTGTTAATCTCAATCAAAGATCCCACTAATAGCTTGGAAACTGTCGGGGAGGAGTGATGGAGAATGAATCGAGTGAATAAGTAACATTTTCAACTTGTCTTTTTTTTCCAGTCACAACTTGGAAAGACTTAAAGCGGAATACTAATTTAATGAAACCGGATTCAGAGGAAGTTTTCAGAGCAAGAAGCATTCATTATTTCTTTTAAAGCAGTTTGCTTTGTCACTGTAAAATGTTTTTTAGACTTTACAATCTCCCTCGAGAAACACTGAATGAATTGTGTTCAATAACTGGTGGTTAATATGTATGTAACAGAGGTCCTCTCAGTCTCCGTTATGTTTCTGTGTCACTTCCGGATTGCATGCAATATTTCCACTAAAATACAGTGATTTGCACAGTTGAATAATTGCAAATTAAATAATGAGGACAGACAGAGAATATATTTCAGATTTGATTGTGGTTGTTTTTAGAATGGTTGTCTGTGTGTATTGTAGTGTGGTTATTCCGGACGCCAGGTGGTGGGATTGGTGCACTACCTGTAAACGACATTTCAGCAGCGTGATTAGTGGAGTGCAGACCGGCAATTCTGTGGCTCGCTGAATCAGCAAGAAACACTACATACTACATGCATCTATTTTTTAGGTTTAACTACAAGACAAATATACACTCACCTGTGCTCTCCTGTCTCTGGATGCTCATGTCGAAGAGCCCCCGGGGAAACAAGCACCTTTTTATCAATCCGGGAGGGTTTGAACGTAGGGGAGAGGCATAGGGGGGGTGGGTGAAACATGAAGGGTTGGTTTGTTTGCTCTGTATGGTCTTAGGATTTCTGACATTTACATTTTTAGATAGTTTATGTATTGTTAGAATTCGTTTTGTCAGATTTTTGTATGGTGTTTTTTTTATGTTTATGTGGGATGTAAAATAGGTCCCGTTGAGCACCCCTGCTGTTGGTAGCACCCAGAGGTGAAGAGGTATATAAGGCTGCCCTTTATTCCACCCAATATTTCCTTGATGCTGTCTAATCTGAACTTTGGTCTATGAATAAATCTACATCTGGGGTCGGTTAAATCTCTGGTCTCTGCCTCTTACAAGGTCATCCTAACAACGTACAAATCATGTTTCCCTCACTCATGTTAACCTGTCCAGCAGTGATAATGTTCATTACTCTTGTATTTGTGTGTAAATGTTGTCACACACAATATGTTGACAGGGTTGGATGTATGAGGGAAGGCACACTGCGGTTGTTGACATTGTCCTGTCTCACTGCTTGTTAATCTCACACTTATGTCTAGAAGCTTTCTCATCTCCATAGGCTGAAATATCTCAGCATAGTCTCCAAAATGTCAAAGCAGACATCCAATTATTGTGACCTGTTCCATGTTTGAGCTGAAACATGAACATTTATTTATTTATTTATCAATCCATCAGTCCCACCGTTCTAGTGCTTCCTTTCTCTGCCAGGTGCTCAATCAAACTCACCTGACTGTTGTTCCATATCAAGTCTCGACAAGTGGCATTAATTGAACTGAAGATATATATTTGTGTTCAACATGTTTTCAGTTCCATCAAGATATTTTCCTCACACCTATCCAAGTTGTACAGATTGAAAAATGATGACTGGTTATTTGTGACCAGTAACTTTTTCACAAAAAGGTAAATACATAATACAACAGTATAAAAAAGGCAGTTGTCTCATTCTGCAAATGTGGGTCCAAAAGAGGTGAAGAAATGAGGCAGTCATAATGACCATGATGTCATGCACTCTAATCAAATGTGATTGTATAGTGCCAAGATTATTCAAATCAAAAACTCTCATAATATTTTCATGGACAGTGAAATCAAATGTCTGCACAGGACATGAAAATGTCTCCAGACAGTCCCCAGTGTTGGTAAATATCTCTCAAAGAACTCCATTTTTATAACAGCAGTGTGTAGCACTTACCTGTTATCCACTGAACAATCATTCCTCAATAATCTCACTCACATTCACTTATTTATGCATTAATGTACCACTCTCTCTCTGTTGTCAGATACACTGTCACTATATGACAGCCCTATTCTGTCTTTCTAAGAGGCATCATGTCTGTCTGTCCTTCTGTCGGTCAGTATTTGAATCAGGTGTTGATACGGTAGAAAGGGAGAATCAAAGAGGTGGACAGTGAGGGTGGAGATGGGTTGATAAGAAAGTGTGTGTGTGCTTGCGTGCGAGTGAGGCGAGCATCTTTGTCTCCTCCTAACTCCGTTGCCTAGCAACAACCATGCTGTGTCACCACAGAGACAGAGGTGATGCTGTCACTGGAGATCAGAGAGAACACATTCACAAAACATTGACTAGCACGCACAAACACAGACGCACACACAAACACACCTTGAACAGGGCTTAAAGAAACACAAGCAAACAGATTTGTTATAATGTTTTATTGATAGTAAATTGTTACATAAGTTTAACTGCCACTGTAATATTAAATCATATTATTGTACTTAGCAACCAGTTTAAACATTATAATTGCACTTTTGTTAGTGAGAACCATTGTGAACACACACTCAGACACATAGCAGTGTGAGGACTAGGTGTGTAGCCTTCTAGAAATAGAAATAACAGCAGTTCAGTAAATAATTCAAACATATATATAAACCACACATGAACAGTAATAAAACAAATTCAGTTTCATTTTATAAAAGACATTATCTATAAAATCTTCACTGCAGATAAACCAGGTAGGATGAACACAAAGTTGTCTAACTTCACTCTGCACCATAGACTGTTTATAAAAAGCTATGCACACAAACAAACAATACAAAGTGACAGTATATTGTAGATTTGTTTGACTCACTAAAAAGGAAAGATGCTGAAGTATCTCCAGAGCACTATCACAGGACAAGAAGATAGAGCGGACACTGCCCTAGTATAAAGAAAGAAGGAAAAATAACAGAGTGTTGTGTGCATGTATGTATGTGTTTGTGCGTTCAACTGGATTTTAGGGACATTAGCACTTAGATCAATCTCCTTTGAAATGGTATTGACCAATTACTGGGATGTCACTCAGCAGTTGTTCATACCAACATGCAGGATGATTGTGTGATGATCAGACAGACTGATGTGTCTTATATGCTGTGATCAACACAATTCTGTGAAAAGATGAAGAATGTGAATATTGGGGCAGTAATAAACAAATGTATCATTGTTATCATTAGTGAAACACTGGTTACTGCTGCTTGGCTTCCTGCTGAAGTCCTCAGAAGCCTGTTTAAAAAAACTGACAATCGTGACTGGTGTTACTTTGTTGAAAGTAAGAAACATCACTGATAAACAGTTCAGTTATAACAGGCCTGTTTATAAGGCCTGGAAAATGACATCATACAAAGCCACACTGAGGATTAATGTTTTTGAATCAAAAGCAATATTGACCTTTGGGCTTGTTAACTTGTAACATGACACAAGGTGGTAAGTTTGGTTTTTGTTAAACTAGTTAAACAGACAAAAAGGAAAAAAAGATTTGAATTCTGAATGTATTTTTCAGATAGTGATTTTCAGTGGGGTTTTGCAGAATTGCAGGTCACAGTTCACATGTGGTCAGCTTTGACTGGTCATATCTGTTTTGTACAATCCTGTGGCAGTGATGATCTCTTACACTGTGTTAGTGCTCAGTATTTGTTTTCAACCTTTGTTGAGTGTGGACTGCTGCCATTTAACTAAATACTAAAGTGGCCGTGTGTTTTTTCTCTTTCATCATGAAGCTTAGCGTAAGTTCAGTCAGGAAGACCTAACCTGCATATTAATCAGCTGATTGTGGGTGTTCCTAAATTTCCCAGCACCTGTCAAACTTTAAAATCCCTTCTCTCTTCCGCAGTCAGCCGTCTTTCAGTGACGCGCATAACCCCTCCTCCACCCCAATCTCCTCCAGTCTCCAGCAGAATATTCATCACCTCTTCCGGATCCCGACCTCAACTGATCGTATGCATAATCCCACATCGTGTTGGCAGCGATCATGGACCTTGATGATGGATCCCAATAGTATCAGTGGATCATGACAATGGATCGTGGATTACGGCGGCACCCGATCATGGTGGGAGCTGATCGCGGACTAAAAAATCATCAAGACTGCCTGACAATATACCTATTACTCGTGGCATCCATTGCACTTCTGTCCGTCCTGGAAGAGGGATCCCTCGCATGCGGCTCTTCCTGAGGTTTCTACGTTTTTCCTGTCAAAAAGGTTTTGTAGTTTTTCCTTACTCTTGTTGAGGGTTAAGGGCAGAGGATGTCACAATTGGCGAAGTCCAATAGGACAATTCTCATGAATATGGGCCATCCAAAACAATCGATTGACTGATGAACCACCACCAGTGTCTAGACCCGGGGGGGTATTCCTGTTCGATGCTCTGCTCCACCCCCTTCTAATCCTGATGACATCTCACAGGGGTCTAAAATGCCAAAGACTGTAAACATTCACATTACTTCTGTTCGTTTGTCAAAATAAACATCGTTAAATTGAGAATCAAGTCTCTCCTGATTGAAATTATTTTGTCCTTCCTCTCTCCCTGTTTCTTAAGGTGCAGACTACAGACAGATCTGATTGGTTAGAATGTCCTGAAGGGGCGGATCTAGTGAGTCTACTGAAGGATATAACCACATCTAACAGGTGAGTGTGTCTGCTGCTTGTGTATCTCTTTAGCCGTTTTCAGGCATGACCTGTGGATAAAGTCTGATGAATTGGGTCCAGACTTTATCTGCAGTTTGCCTTTCAAACATGCAAAACGCAGCGGGAGGTTCTCAGCACAGACGCATTCACAACTGCAACAAATCCTCTGCATTATTCAGGCGAGCGCTGATCCAGTCGGGTGCAGCAGGCAGAGGCAGGAAGTGATGCATTAATTCCACTATGGAGCTCATGTGATTGTTCTTTTACAGCACATCAAAAACGATGTTTTCTAAGTGCGCGGCTCCACTTTTTCACCCAGAGATATTTGTATTCATTTTTGCGCCTGTCACTTATTAGAAGCGTCATCTACCCCTTCATTAGCACTCTGTGAATCCAGCGGGGATCCCCTGCTGTGCTCTCACATCGGATTCTCAAGATTTTCTGCTGACTTTATACTAGGAAGCCAGGTGGAGAAAGTCCGCAGATAATCCAGAGGCTCTCACTCCATGACATTTGTGTTTACACATGCACCTCCTCCAGAGAAAGTGCAGAGTATCTCTGTAGTAATTATTAGGGAATATTGCCTCTTCAATTTGGTAGAATATATGTTTTACATAGATCACTAAAGCTGCTTTCATGTGTGATGTGAGCTGGTGACAGGGCACGGTCTCAGTTAAATTGCTCAAAAATAGCTGGGGTCTGTGGTTCTTGCAGGACTGTAACATAACCAATAATTTTATTTGGACTAAAATGATTGGCTGGTGTACCTGTCTGTCACTAAGCAACCTGCCTGCCTGCCTGCAAGCACCCTGGCTGTGCTCTCACTGCACATGACCAGAGTCTTCAGCTGAGGAGACATACACGATGAAACAGAGACGATAGTCAGACGTTTGCGAGCGAGCCACAAAAGAGTCGTATTCTTGCAGTTGTCAAGCATTGGTTGCAAGTGTAGCCTACTAGATTTTCCAGGATTACCAACCCTATCTTTAACTGTGACTCTTTCATGACTAAAGCCATTTTCAGACATGACCTGCAGATACAGTCTGGACAAGTGGGTCCAAACTTAACCCATACTTTGCTTTTCACACAAGCACAACATAGCAGGAGCTTCTCTGCACAGGTGTGTTCACAACAGCAACAAATCCTTCGTATTATTCAGGCATGCAGCAGGAAGTGTCACATTCAAATTCAAAACAACGTCATTTACACCATGTTTTTAGCCTAAATATCACTTGGATGACACCACTCGAGCAGTATGGAGGCATGTTATGTTTTTTTCCTCGTGTTTTTTTACATTTGAAGAATTGGTCACAATTTGCTTCAATTGTATTGGATGTGACAGCCACACTGTTTACCCCTGAAACTCCAAAAGTGTTTTGTTAGTGAATTTAAATTTTGGGGTGAACTATCCCGTTATACTCACTTTCAACCATGTAGCAATTAACACGTTCTAAATGAAGGGAGGAAAGTATTCTACATGTGCATTGTCAGACTGTGTTTTGCTGTACACTAGAACAAAAATATAAAAACAAAATTTTTTATTAAGTAAAAGTGAATCAATCGGATTTTGAGTAATGCTAATATTTGTACATTTCTGCTTATTTAAAAAGTAAAGGATTCTACTCCCCTATTTCATGAGATTACTTTGATGCCTTCTCTACTCCATTTTAATAAACTCAATCACTTGTTTTTGTCATAAGTGAGATCTATTGCAAAGCAGCAGGGTGCCATAAAGACAATGACATCTCAAACACACATCAATTTAATATCACTGAGCTGTGACTTTAGAATGGAGCAAATTTATATGAACATCCTTGTGTGTGTGTGTGTGTGTGTGGGGGGTCTTTTCTGAGTATCTCGGCTGAATATGTTTTCCCTCTTTGAGCCAAGGGTTTTGTCACCGTAGCGACCGACCATGCTGTCTTTGATCTATGAGACTAGCTTCCTGTCTCTCTCTCTCTCTCTCTCTCAAACACACACAGACCTTTAGTGTATACACACACACACACTCTTCACACCCTTCTTCATACAAACTCTCTCAATCACACACACAACCTGTCAGATCAATAATAAAGGTGTATTGTTGTCCTGCTATAGAGGCCTCTGCTACCCTCTCCCCCTCCCTCTTTTCTCCTTGGTCTCTTGGTCCCTTTTTTCGCCTTTTTGTCACCCTATACCCATTTTTCCTCCTCTCTCCCCGTCCATTTTCTTTCTATTTTCCTCATTTTTTTTCTTTTCGACCGCCCCCCCGCCCTCTCATGTTTTCCCTCTCCCACTTCTGCTCTCCTCTCCCCTCGTCTCCTCTCTCTCCTCTCCCTCTCTGGCACATGAAAGCAGAGATCAGCTCGAGCTTTGAAGTAGCGGAGACTGGCACACTCCCACTGGTTTAGTGGTAGGAGGAGGGGAGCAGAGGTTTTCGGAGAAAGGGCAGGAGATGAGAGGAGTTATGAGGGGAGAGAGAAGAGGAGAAGAAGGAAGGGGGAGGGGTGGAGATTGGTTTTAATTGAGAGGAGGAGGAGGAGGTGGGCCAGAAAAGTGAAGATGGAAGAAAGTGTGAAGGAGAGGGGAAGTCTGGGCTGAGATCCTAACCTAAATGATGTCATTCAGCCTTCACCATGGCAACCTGAGGAATGCTTTTTCAAAACCTCAAGCCTGATCAAGTGTGGTGGGGGGTGGGAGGGGCCGTAAGGCCCAAAAACCTGATCCCTAGTTTATTGTGTCAGTCAGTTATACACATGAAGCCGTCAGCAGTGCTGAGCACTAATGCCTGCTCAGGCTGCAGAGCTGCCAAACTACAAAACTACTCTAAAATCTTTAGCTACAGTTTGTGAAGAATTCTACCAAAGCACATGAATACCTTCAATATGTAGAAATATCCTAAACTGCAGCACATCAGAACTATGATGGTCTGAGTTTTACAAATCTTTTTAATCTTAAATCATTGTTTCACTCTAATTTCTCCCCATTGTAAGGGCAGTGATTTCTTACTAGAGCAAACCAGAAAGTATCATCTATATAGAGCGTGATGAGAAGAGTTGATGGTTTGAGGCAAAGGTTGGGAGCCACTGGTTTAAGGAACATGACATTGGTACATTTCATGACAGTGTAGACCATGCTGAAGGACTGCGATTAATCCACAGAGGTAATCTCACAGTGAATGAACCAATTTACTGTGTTAGTGTGACGAGAGATGAAGAATGTAAATTAATGAAACAGTTTGAGGAAACTCTAGTTTCCTGCTTTTATCTGAAATGGTGGAAAAAACACATGTAGTGTAAACTAATGTGCTGCTGCAGCCGTCATTCAATGTGATCTAAAACCATCTGTTTCATTTTCCACCATCCTCTGTGTAGCTGATGGCTGTGGAAGTTTAATGAGTGACCAAACTAAGGTTTGGGCTAAAACTTTATGGATCCAATTTATTTATTTATTTATTTTCCAAATCCACAAACTTTCAAGGATTTCTGAGGCCTCTGGGAGATATGATAATTAGCTTAATTATATAGAGTTTGAATTAACTAAGGGGAGTAAGTGTTTTTTTATGCTGGCATGGATTCCCTCACAGACACCTGGGAGGAAGCTAAGAGGGCAAGGGGGGGAAGAGGAGGGGAGAGAAGGAGTGAGGTCATAGACAGCCCTGGGGGTCTGAGTATATTTTTAGTAAACCATAACAAATATGTCATGTGGCAGAGTAAAGTAAAGAGAAATCCAACCTATGTAACATCAAATATGACATAAGAAACTTCTAACATACTACGTGACAGTAATTTAAAGACAACAACTCACAGGAAGTCATTTAAAAAGAACTGGCACAAGAAACAAAACTGAAACCGCAGCAAACACGACCAGTGAGAAACTAAACCAGCAGCTCAGACCAGAGTGGAGACTCGGTATAGAAACTGTAACTCTCCACAGAGTCTATTCATTCAGTCCACTCAGCAACACAATCCACCTCAACACAACCTTGATTCCTTTCATTGTCATTTTCAACAACACGCTTCCACTAACAACACACACCTCCAGCAGTTTGCATCGGCCCCCCCACTCCCCACCTCAGTGCCTCTTCCCCAGTGTCTGACTTTTTTATTTTATAAATGATCCCATAGTCATCAGTTGATCATTCTGTGAGGTTTTTCCTCTTCAATCCCTCTTTAAATAAGCTCAAATTGGTTTCATCGTTGTAGATACTCACTTGAGTACATTTGTAGTATTGTTTATATAATGTTTACCTAACTGCTGCATTTTAATGTTTGCCATCAACTCTCGTCTTTCTGCACCATCCTTAACAACAGTGATGTTCTTGACGGCCAGCAGGGGACTTCCTCCATTTTGTTCATTGTGTCATACCCCTAGAGGCCAAGGAAAAAAAACCTGTCTCCTCCATTTTCTATATTATATGTATTGTGCAATGCCCCTAGAGGCCAGGTACGATACTGCATGCTTTCACCCAGCACACCTGTAGTGTCAGTTCACCGCGGTGAAGGCATAAGCCGACAGTGATGGTGTATGGTGTCTTTCAATGCTTCAAGCCCATTGAAACAAAGGTCTTTTACCCATTTAGAACCACTTCGAGTGCTTGGACCTTAACCCACAAGACTTATTGTGCATTCACATGGTGTTGGAATAATTGCAAATTACTTCCCCACTGGGAAAGTTCACATGAACGCTATCTCAAGTCAGTTTCACGAGTGGCCAAGTTGCTGACATCATCACTTATAAATCAATTAACATAATTGACATTGGAAGAGTGGCTTCACAACTCGGGAAATGGGACCTTCAAGGGAGCATGTGACTGCACGTTTATTTTAGGTGGTGTTAATAAAGTTATTAGATCAAATCTTGGGTGTATTCATTCAGCCAAAGGTAAGATTGGAGTCGCAGTTGAATTTCCATGCAGACTGAAACCATTGACCTGTGGGTTTGTGTAACATCTGCTGTGTGTGTCCGAAGAGAGTGAGAGAAATATGAAGGACTTAAATATACTAACATGTTAACCCTTTATGAAATGTTACAGAATACAGTTTACCTACTGGTACCTTATGTACATTATGTGATGTTATGATCTGCACATTTCAACCCTTGTATGGTGCTCGGGTCTGTGGGACCTGTTTTCAATGTTTGCTAAAAGAAAAATGATGCGATAAATAATTTGTTCAACCTCAGACTCATTGGCCTTGGCTCATTTTCTGTGATGAACATATAAAAGAACATATTTTCAGTGACTGTACACTGTACACCCCTCAACACATTTATATTACATATGTGGTGTTCGGGTCCACTGGACCCAGGACTACGACAAGTGTTAAATTGTACATTTCTGGCATCTCTGCTCTCACATTCCTGCACATTTTACCCTCTGTCTTGCAGGAAAAATTCTCCATTTTTCTCACACTATCCCAGCTGCAAATTTGGGGCGGGATACAACAAATAAATAGCTTTGACTGTGTGGTTCCTTATCACAATCTATGAAGATGGCGAAAAGATACTCTGCTCAGAGGGCCTTAGAAATGATTTTTGAAGAGAGAGAAGCTTTGGAAGACAATGAAGAGGAAGAGTTTTCAGAATATGAAGATCATGTTTCTGTCAATTCAGAGTCTGACAGTGAGTTTGAAGAAGAGGATGAGATTGACCATCAGCCAGCTACGAAAAAAGTCCATCTGCAGCCAGTCCCAAATCCAGGCCGTCCGCAGCCAGCCCCAGGACCAGGCCGTCCGCAGCTGAGTGACCAAAACATGAACACCACACAAGGGTTAAAGAAAGCCTGTGTAAACAACATAATTGTGATACGGTGAATTAACAAGCTAATATCTGATTGTGTCCCAGGTGTCACGTTGATGTGGTTCCACTGGCTGGTGAAATCCTCCAGGAGATCTCTGGATCCTAGAAGCTTCTCCTCCTCACAGAAGGTCGACAGTGTGCAACCCTTTACCACCACCACTTTAAAACATACGCATGATTAGCGACGTAGTTATTCGATATTTCACTGTTTCTTCAGATAACTTGTGTCTTCATGGTTTATTTAAGTAGATGTGTTTGTTCTTTGGAGATGTCCGTTTTGGATTAACATAGATATGAACTTTTTTCAATAAGTTAACTGTTTAGATATTAGTTATTTATGTATCACATCTCTGCTCCTCACAGGCTTGAAATAAACATACTGATGTGCTGTATGTGGTTGGTTGATTCTGAGACAGGCTCCTGTGAGCTGTGAGACACCAGTGAATCTGTCCGTGTGCTATCAGAGCGTTCACTCGACTCTACATGACTCATTACGTTCACAAATTGGATCAATGACTGTAATAAATATTGCCCTGTCACGACAATAATTTGACAGCTCAATCAAAACATCCATCCAGTGTCCGTCAGGCTGTAGAGGATTACAGTGAGGGTGTTCATCCAGCCTGTCAGAGGCATCACAGCACTAGCCTCTGGGTTTGCCTGGTCTCATCCACTCAGTATTGGAGGCAGAGAGTCTGAGGCTGCAGCTGTGAACAACACACTTTTCAGCTGCTGCCAGCATTTCTCCTTTCCTGTAGGCATCACACACTGAGGCTGGTTGTGATCAGGAGTTAAGATACCACACAAATGAAGCAGTTTTCTTCTGCAGGCTGACAACAGGGACCAGAGCTGCCAATATACAGACTGAGGTAGTTCGCTACAAAGTCAGATAACTTCATCAGGTCGTTGTTGGGTCTGTTGCCTAATACGAGGTGCATTTGATTTCTGATGCACAATTACACAGAGTGTCTGTGAGGAGACAGGTGTCCCAGCAGTAGCTGCCTCTTCCCTCCTCCAGAAGCTGTAGCCGCTCTGCAGTGTGTTTGAGCTCATTAATTACACTTTCAATATTCAACGTTATTGCTTTCTTCCTTTCTATCAGATAATTGTCTTGTAGTTGTTGTTCTACCGCTTGATTCCGACCAGGATGTTTTTAATCCGCTGCCTCTCGATACAACTGCACAGAAAAATGGATAGGTGCCTGTTGCAGTTCCAGCACACAGCCGGGGGTGCTGGTAAGTCTGTCAGTGACATCACAATAGTTGTCTAGCAGACTTTTGGCAACAAAAACTCAAGTTAATCACGGTCCAGGCAACACGGAGGGAAATTAAACATTGCTCTTCTTCATATACTGTATTATTGATATTGTAACAATACAAAGCTGGTTGATAATCAGTTTAAGACACTGACTAAGAAACGTGTGTCCTCTAGGTGACACCACCTCTGAGAAAACTAAAATCCTGGACACAGTCATGGTCACCACTGGCAGAGCTTTTACTTCTTCACTCCAGGTTCTAATTTCATATGCAAAGCTGACTAATCTCACGAAAGCTGCAGCAGACACAACTGTCTAACATCGTTCACCAAGTTTTACCAACTGAAATTTAGGACACAGTCTCATACGGGGAAGACAATGACCTGAACTGACTTCCTGCCAAACAGCGCGTCTCTGCAGGTGGATGTGGATGCTTGTTTTCCACACCATGCTACCCAGCTGTTTGTTGGGTAAGACTGAGGGTCACACTTGTGTTATGGTCCACGGCTGTCAGATCCTGCCTTGTTACAGCAGAGAGCCTGATTTTAATTTGACCCAAAGAGCCATATAAGCTGAAGTTATTATACTGCTGTGTATGTTTGACTGTGTTTAGTTGAGACACAGCTCAATACTACAGACCTCTGAAGGCAGCATCAGTGATGTGACTGGTCAAACCATAGACTGTAAGGTCATAAATTCAGCCTCCTCCATGTTATTGGATGGGACATGGGACAAAACTAACAACTTACGTTAACACATTTTTCTCAAAAATGGTTTCTGTCATTGTTGGTAGTTCTTAGCTGAGACGAGTCATTGGGAGAGCATCAGTACACTCTAAAAAGTAATTCAGGTGACCTGTTACAGCCACTTAATTAAATGCATGGTAGCAGGCCAAAAGATCGAATTTATTGATTCAGATCAACATTTTAAGTTGGCAACATTATTTTGTTGAGTTATGATGAAATAATAATGTTGATAATTACATCACCTTAATATTGTGTCTTATTTCAAGTTAAATGTCTGCATTAAGTGATTTGACATAGAGTTTAAGTTCTAATAACTTCATAAAATTTGCTTGCCAACTTAATTTTTCGCCAACTTAGTTCAGGATTTTAAGTCCCCATTTAACACGCCCGGACATGTTCAGACAGTTGGGACTGCCTGTCAGAGGACCTGACTGAAGGACATTTTCAAGGCAAGTATCATCTCACTCACATGTAAAAAACAATAAATTTCAGTATTCTCAATTGTGATCTTGACCATTAGTGGGCTTGTGTACGGATGTTAGGCTACAGCTGCTGGAACATGTTGTACTACTTCACATAGCTAATGCTATTCATATTTAGCAGGCCATCATACCATTTAATGTAACTCAGCAAGGGATACAAATGATAAAGTTTCATTTTACGCATCTGCTCAGCAAGAGGGGTCTTTTCATTTATGCTGTGGAAAGAGAAAGCATTATCTCTTGTTTATTTAACTACAAATTACCAGCCTTTGGAAAGTGGAAAGTTCTGTGAGAGGGGTGAAATTAGTGGAGTTTCTTTTTTGTCTTTCTTGCTCATTTAATTCAGTGTTGTTTTTATGGCTATTGCACATGCCAAAAGAGATGTTAGGTGTGATATTTGTAGTATAAATGATTTTAGATATTGGTTACTGCTGTGATATAACAACTTTGTATTTTTCGTAGTTTTAAAGGCTGCATTACATTTCATTTTAGGGATAAAATATCAAGACCTACATTTATCTACTTGACATAAAGACTTTGCATTAACAATTGTATCCAAGATAGGCTTACTATGTCATTCTATTTTGATTAGTGTTTTAATAAGTTGGCCCATTTGTAAAAAAAATAATGAGCTGGGGTTGCAAAATGTGTAAATTTGGAGCCTCTTCAAAAACAGAGTTGCTAAAACATTACAGGCTACACCATGGTCATGGGGGGCAATCACTGCCATGTCTTCACCAAGATTGTTTCTCTTCCTTCAAAACATGGGGTAGCCTGAGATCACATCTATCAAGGAATCACTCTCAGGAAACTCAGGAAAGAGTGAGATGTGTAGAAAGTCTCTCTTTTACTTGCCAGTGTTGCAGTAACAGTGCAATCTCCACAGAAAAGGAGTTTTTTGAACATCACGGTCAGCATTTGAGAAACAGAGAATCTGAAGCATTTCAATGTTTTGTCAGGTTACCCACCTGATTTGTTGCATGATCTGTTTGAGGGTGTGGTTCCCAGAGAACTTGCTCTCTGTCTTCAAGTGTTTATCAAAAATAAATACTTCAACCTTGATGAACTCAACAAATGCATCAAAACATTCCCTTACAAATGGTCAGACAAGACTGATGCTCCACAGCAGATCCCTTTGACTTTTGCAGCAAAGAAAAGTGTCGGAGGGAACGCCCATGAAAACTGGTCATTGCTGCGATTCCTGCCCCTCATAATTGGATCAAAAATCCCTGAGGGTGAACCAGCATGGGAAGTACTTCTAGTACTCAAAGATATAGTTGAGCTTGTTGTGAGTCACGTTCACACTGAGGAAACTATTGGTTATCTAGATAGTAAGATCTCTGAACACAGACACAGGTTTCTCATATGCAAGTGATGAATATTGCCATTATTGGTGATAAGCAGTTGACCCCAGGATCGGACCAGAAGTCAGCAACCATCGTGGTTGAGGGAGCCAAAAATCCTGGTGGGAAAGGACATGCCAAGTTGCTGTGCTTTGCTCATGGGCACAATATATGCCCTGAATCTGAGTTATCGGAAGGAGCTTAAATCAACGTTTTAGGTTTTTCAGAAACTGTTCCTCGGACTTGATGGACTGAGAACCAGTGCAAAAGTGACCAATCTCAAGAACGCTATTTTCTGAGGATTTGTTTGAGAGTGTGAAATTATAGGGAACACAAGGCACTGTGTTATTTGTGTGTTATATGTGGTTGTTTCTCTGTCAAGTTGCCTGAGATATGGTTTATGTGCAAGAAATATTGTCTTAACGGTTATTTAAAGATTTTCAAAGAAAGTTATTTTAGCCTACAGAGGAAACGCTAGTTTTTGTGTTTTGGAAATGATTGTCGGTTTACTTGTCGGAAATGATTGTCGGTTTTATGCATAGAAATGTTCACTGTTCAATTGAACTGCAGTTCAAAATAAAAAAAAGTTAAATGCCAAACAATGTTGTTGAATCAATTATTTTTTTCTTAAAGGTTACAATATCGTCAACTCAAAAACCTGTGTTCATTATCATTGAAATCAAGTACAAAACACTTTAAAAGTCCTTCTCAATAACTTGGAAAAAGTACTTGGAACAACTTAATTTTAATGAGTAACCAACCTGAAAACTATTGTTTATTGTAACAATTTTTAAGTAAGTAGCGATTCAAAATACCTTTGATTGCAGATGAAAAGCTAATTCCCCTAACTCAATGTTGGTTAAAGATAATTTGCCAAAAACTCAAAAAGATCAACGCAAACTGGTGCGTTAATTTTTTTTTAGACTAAACAACAGTTTTTAGAGTGTACGACCTTACCATCGGTAAGACTTGTCCAGATGATGCCATCGCTGCAAGATGGCAACGTTTGTATCAAGGATTTTTTGGCTTCATCTCTGGATAGTGGGAGGAAGTGGAGACGTGTCGTCCATCTTTTTTTATAGTTATTCAGAATCATCTGACTTGGTGAGATTTAGAAGGAAACTCATAATTGCATTTCTACCATAACCCATGATCTCTGCTGTGGACTCACTTGTAGGATTTAGTCAAAAGATCGGTAGACATATTTATCTCATAGTGTCTCCTTGTGCAACCCGTCCTCCTGGCTCTAGGGTGTAGGTGAAATGAGACGTGGAGGCGTCCAGGTGAAATGACAGTCCATTTTATTGTTTCAGAACACAGCAGGCTACAGCAACCAGCTCCTCCCACTACCCCTCCCCTTAGTAACAGCAGACCAGTAAAAGCCCTCCTCCACCCCTCCAGCTTTAGTCAGCTACACCCCCTTTGGAACAGCAGAGACACGTCAGTGTCCACCTTTAAAGCAAGAAAATAGCTTGATATTTGGACCATGATTTCCAATTCATGTTTTTTATACAAAAGCTACACAATGTTACACTTGATCATCAGAATACAATTCAACTGATTAACTTTAGTGTTTGGACACCATTTAAAATGTGATCAGATTCTTTACTTTAATGGAGCATTACCACTAAAAAAAACTCAACACTATCAGACTTAAAATACAAGGGACTGCAAAAACAAGAGATGAGTATCATAATTCTGAATAATGAAAAAAGCAAACTAGAACCAGTTTGTACAATTACAGACTTGAGGAAAACAATAAAAAAGTAAAACAAGTGAAAGAAGTAAAAATGAAAAACAAAATACATAAAAAGGGTTTTTGAAAATCAATTGTTGAGATCAGAATCCATGTGTCATGTCACGATTTGATGTCAGCCCCCCGTCAGGCTGAGAGACCAGAACAGAACCGCACTTAAATCTTGTTTGTCCCAATGGAGTTCCCATAGACAGGAAACTCTGCTTGCTGTTGTTGAGTCATCTTCAGGCACTTTCTGAAACCCCGCCTCCTCCATGTGGGCGAATCACAATGCAGGTTCATCCAGATCACATGATACAGCTGCAAGAGGGAGGAGAGGCATGAGTGGAGCAGACAAGGAATGAGGGGAAAAACCAGAGGTGAGAGGAAGGAGACCGAGTGCAGCCTCGGTAAAGACCACACACACAGATCAAACATCACACACACCACATCACACAGCGTTGCAATTAGGAGCAGTGTGACCATGCAGCAGCCTCCGTGAGTAAATCCACTCTCCTCCCCCCTCAGCCATTTTATCCAGACACTAAACCTCCCTCCTGTGCCTCTGCTTTATCGGCACAGGAAATGGCTCCCTCTCATGTCAGCTAACACAAGGCCACAGAGGGACTGCAGATATTCTTACCTAGTAGAAAGAGTAGTTTAATGTTGTTCTTGGTATTTACAGGTCGGTATCAAACCAGGCCAGTTGGTTGGAGTCGCCGGGTGGCAGGCCCTCTATCAGTTCCTGGGCGTGTCCCAGGTCAGGCAGCCCCTCAACTGGGGGATAGTCCTGGCCCGGGTGGTGGCCTCCACCCAGATCGTGGTCCATCATGGGCTCCATGCCCATCGTGTCCCCTCCGTAACCCCCTGAATGGAAGGAACGGTAGCTTGGGTCTGGGGGAGGAGTGGATGGAGGAGAAGCAGGGGAAGCAGAGCAGTTGTTAGAAGCATGTTAACAAACCAAGCGGTCACACAGTAGTATGATCAATCCACACTACACAGCAACACAGCACACGCCCTTCCTCTGATCTACTGCTCAACTCCCTTCAAAAAGACTTTGAACTGAAGTTAGCTGAACTCGTGGTCCAGTTCACCACGTTTACTTTGGTCCCACAGACAGAAAAACATCTGCAGTGACCAGGTCATTCTTTCATTAGTCGGACTGAGAGCCAATTAAAGCTGTTAGTGCTGAGAGAGAGAGAGCGCTGTAAATTAAACAGCCAACGCAGGCCCCTCAGCTTATTGAGCAGTACACAGTCCAAGGTCCTGCTACACTGGTAACATTCAGATGACTGACAAATGTGACAACTAAGAGCTGCAGTATTGCATGTGTTAGAGCCACCTGTGTTGTGCTGACTGACCACAGGGAGAAATTAAGTATTACTGCCCTTCTTCACTGTCTGTGGTTCTCTGTCTATCATGACCTGTTACAACCAATCCTGTTATCTGCAGTAATAACAAGGACAGAAAGAGCTCCGTCAGTGGACTGACAAAATTTAGATGTAAAGGGGAATAAGAGTTCCATGGGTTTATAGGAACTCATAGGACATAATTAGCCTGAATTCAAAGGCACTGACAACAGCTCTGACATTCCTGACTTGTCCCCCATGTGTTAGAGCGCCCCCCCCCAAGCCGGAGGTGAGATGACTTACCTTCCTGTCTGTAGCCCAGATGATCTCCCTGTGCTCCGATGTCCAAACCCAGGTCTCCAGTCTACAGAGCAACAGACACACACAAAGATGAGCAGGAGGCAACCGTTTGTAATAGAGCACAGACATTTCTGCACCAAAGTTAACTTTAAATATCTGAGCGTTTTGTGCACAAACATCCTGCTTTAAACACCAGAGGTGATTTTAAACGTGTCGCACCTCGTTCCAGGCCATTGGTTCTGTCCTGAAGAGCGAGCTGGTGAGTTCTACTGAGAGGCGTTTCTTGTAGTCCTGGGGTTTGTCCTCAGACATACGGAACAAAACTGCTGCAGCGTAGGTGGCTGGAGGAAGACGAGGGGTTTATAGATTAGTCACGTTTATGTGGCGTGTCAAAAATACACTTGCTATAAATAACAGAATAATGAAGCCATCATAGGGGGTACTGCCATGAGTCCAGAACAGTTTTTTCTAAGTGACAGTGTTTTATACAAACATAACCAGACATTTCCCAGTGGGACTCACTCTGAACATCTGTGGAGTTCAAGAGTAGCCAGTATGTGAATGACTGCAGTATGTAAATGTGTTGTTCACATACCAACTCCTTCGTTGCGGCTGTGCAAGAGCTCTGTGAGTGGCGCAGTGGCTCCCTCTGCCTCGATGGCCTCAGCAGCCTCTTTGTCCTGAGCCAGCTCACACAGGACGCCTGCTGCTACACGCTGGATGTTCTCAATGGGAGAATACAGCAGCTGCACACAAATACAGACAGGATGCTCAGCAAAACTCAGGCTGCACAGTATTGTGCTGCTGCAGACCACAAGTTCAGGGATGCAACAATGAATGTGATGACACAGCAGACAGCACAAGAAACTCTTCTTTACTGACCATGGAAAAAGTCATGATTTTTAAAACTACCCCTATATTACAAATATTTAGATCCATTTTCCCCATTAATTTGCTTCTGACAATTATCAAGTTTATAACATCTTGAAATCTTCAGAGCAGTTCAAGCTCCTCATTCTCAATATTATTTGGGTTGACTGTGTGAAAAAAGCATTATTGTACCTGTACAAAGAGTGGAATGGTGTTTAGTCCTCTGATGACTATTCTGTTGTGGACATCTCTGGCCAGGATGTGAAGTGCTCCTGTGCAGCCCTCCACTATCTCCTCCATACGAACTCCCTCCTACAACACAATTAGTCAAGTTCAAACTGTAGGAAACACTTTGATGAAACATGGCACCACTGGACTATGTGTTCCATTATGCCATGCTGGTTTAGTTATGGACATGTGTGTTCGTGCGAGCTCTCACCACAAACTGCTGCTGTGTGCCTCCCATGCTGGTGCGTCTCTGTGTGTCTTGGTGTGCTCTGACCAGCAGCTGAACCAGTCTGGGGATGGCTCCCTGCTCCCTCAGAGGAGAGTGGTTTGCAGGGCACAGAGCCAGATTACGGATCAGACCAACTGTCGCCTGATGGAGAAACAGTTACATGTTATTTAAATGCCAACTTTAGGTAGTTAGCTTTACAGCTGATCAGGGATCACAGTAAAAAGCTACGTTTTCAAATACAGGTTTGTATTCACATATGTTGAATTGCAACATCCTAATTCTCTCTTGATTCCCTCTGCCAGACCACAGGTGAAACAATTTGTCTCAGTCGAGGGACAAATTGTACTAATACTGATTTTAGTGGTCAATAACAACAAATACCATATATTATAGACCTGATGATGTCACTCAGGTGCACTTTGCGGTCTCTACATTGGACTGGGCACAGAACAAGCAGGGATTTGCAACTTACAGCAGTGAGTCAGTGCATTTTTATTGCACAAAACATTCAACCCTGAGAGGCCCAAAGGAGATCTGCTGCCAACATGGGTCAGTAGCCAGCTCCACTACAATACTGAGCCTTTAAAGCCAGGTTTGGCCCATTATTTTGGCTTCAATGTTTGGTTAAGTGTAGAATGCTTCAGTGCACTAAAAGTACAGCCAAATAACTGTCTGACAGTACGAAGAACAGCTTATGTGGCAGACTGCTGCTGGCAAGTCTGTGCGCGTCTGTGTGTGTACCTTAATGAGAGGCCAGTGTGACGGCGGATGTAGTAATTTGACAACCACAGGCAGACCGTAGTGCAGTCTCACAGCATTCTGTGCCATCTCAGCGTCCTGGTGTCGAGATGTGAGGTGACGCAGGGCACAAATTGCTGGCTCTGTGATGTCTTCTCTGTCTCCTGCCCGGAGCACTGTGCGCACCAACGCCTCAATACCTCCAACCTACAGAGAGACACATTAATGATACATCACACATTCAATCTTACTGTCTCAATCATATTAGAATTTTTTTAAAATATGAACTGTGTATGTGCGGTGTGTCTCCTCACCTGACAGACCATCATCTTGTTCTTGTAGTTGTTACAGGTCAGGTTAGACAGAATACCAGCAGCACAGGTCACCACATTAATGTCATCACTGCCGAGCAGCTGAACCAGGGTTCCCAGCAGACCCTCCATTCCCTCCTGTAGAGATACACAGTTATGTTAACATGCAAGGAAAGACTGGGAAGTTGTCTGTATAGGCATCTGCTCAGTAATGTTGCCCGATACCCCACATAATGACTTCTGCTTCAGTGTTAGTACAAGGGACAGTTCTCATCACCTGTTTGGTGGCAGCATCTGATAAGTTCCTGAGAGTCCAGAGACAGTTCTGGACCAGTCTCTGGCTGGGGTCTGTCAGGTGGAGCCCCAGAGCCTGCATGCCTCCTGGAACATGGAGAGAATTAGTTACCAAAAAGTAACATGTTAGCGTTATCACAAATCAATATATTTTCTGTTATTGTTGTTTGCTGCAGTGGTTGAGATGATAAATACATTTAAAATAAGCCAAAAGGAAGAACTCATGAATGTACAAAAACAATAAATCTATAATAACAGTAGCATGATATTCTCTCGATTGTTTGAGACGTACCAGCTTCTACAATGGCAGGCTTGTTACTGGAGCAGACTGACAGCACTTTGAGAACTCGGCTTGTGGTCCACAGCAGCTTCTCATAGGTGTAGGTCCTCATGATGTTGACCAATGCCTGAGGGCCACCACTGGCCAGGATTATCAACTACACAAACAGAACACATGTAAAACATTAGGGGTTTGAATGTTCTCATGATGGCCACTGTGGAGAGCTGTTGTCTTGAAATGTCAAAATCCTGCTATTCACCTTGCTTTCCTGGTTGCCGTAGGCCAGTATCTGGAGACAGTCAGTGGTGATGGCCAGGAATTTGACATTGGTCTTGTTGAGTAGAGCCACCATTTTCTGTAGACCACCAGCTAGACGGACAGCCATCTTGGCTCCTTCCTGGTGCAGGAGGAGGTTGTGGAGGGTGGTGATAGCGTAGAACAGGACAGAGTCCACTGGTGAACTGCAGGACAGACAGATTATTAGATTACTGTGCCACTGGAAAAGATGCACAACTAAATCTCTGTCACAGTTGATAGACAGCGGAGTCAGAGAGTAACCATTAACTGAGAATCAGAAAATCACGTAAAAAAAAAAAAAACGTTGCTTTCTGTACAGGTGAGCAATAGTAAATTAAATAAAAGAAACAAACTATCCTCACATCGTCCTTTCACATACCCAAGCATTTTAACTAGAGCAGGTATTCCTCCAGACTTGAAGATGGCCAGCAGACCCTCTCTGTGATGGGAAAGGTTGTGCAGTGTTCCCGCGGTACAGCGAGCCGTCTCTACATCGTTTGTGTTCTGCATGGTCCTGACAATAGCAGACACCATCTGTGGGGAGCGCATGATGGCGTGGCGAGAAGCCTCTTTCTTTGAAAGCTGGTGGACCATCACTGCAGCTTTGTTTACTACGACCTGGAGGAGACAGACACGAACGTTATGGGATGATAGTAAGAAAAAACAAGAGCTAAATCCAGGAGATACTTTCACAATGGACAAGTACCTGGTCTTCATCGTTGAGAAGTTTGGTGAGTTCTGGTATGGCTCTGGTTGCCAATTCAGCGTCATCTTGATAATTGATCAGATTGACCACGGCGTGTTTGAGCATTTGCGATGGCTCTGCCAGCCTCTGGACATTGGTGGGGTTTGCTGCATCAAACTGTGTCGAGGGGATCTGCATGCCCTCCTCAAGAGTCTCTGGGAACATTGCCGCACGCACCCGCTGTGCACGTGTCATGGCATACTGACCATCTATATCTGGAAAAGAGGGACCATCAGTTGTTTTGTTATATTAGGTTTTAAGCTCCAAGATTCCATGTGCAGTGAACAGCTCTTTCTCCTATTATCAAAAGGAGTGTATCACAACTTACCTTGTACTTGGTCCTGGGAGAAGTTCTGGTTGAAGCCCTGCTCCCACTCATACATAACCTGGTTGTCGACATCGTCTTCCTCAGGGTTGCCCTTCCCACTGAGGGAGGGAGCAGTTGTGGTGGCACCTGAATGGATGCCTGAGTCCAGGTAGGACTGTTGTTGCCAGTGACTGACTGCTGCCTTACGGTCTGGCTCCATGGCCATGTCCAGCTCCATCAGATCAGCTGTAAGAGACAGGCGTATTAGAAAGTGTGCATCAACAAATGGAAAAATAGCTTGTTCAATTCTTCTATCGAGGGAAAAAGGCTCTGGCTTGTTAGATTCTTTAGACCAATCACAATTATCTTGGACAGCAGCGATCTGTAAAATAGTGTTTTAGAATTGCAAATTCCCTGCAAAGAAAATATCATAAAAAGCAGTCAGACATGGGAAGACTGTTTGCATGATCCAAATCTTTGTCCAAATAAAAATGTTGGCCATCTTGCACTTGTAATTTGTTGTTTACCAAGGTGAAGAAAATTTGTAAATGGTGACAGGCAGGAACCAGAAGAGTAAAATGCTACGCAAGACACAGCCAATAGTTGACTACAACCAATGAGCAGAGAAGCTATGTGGTTATCCACTAGAAAAACTTGATGCAGTCCATGATGCAGCAGATGACAATAATGACATAATGCAGAGGAACCGGTATTGTCAGCTTTATAATTTCTTTGGAACAGTGTTGCGGGAGAAATAAATGGTCTACACAATAACTGTCAGAAATTTAATTGCACTTGTCCTATCCAGCAAAAGTATTTTGTAAAAAGGATGGTTCAAAATACTGTATTAACAATGTTATTTAATAAGCAGAGTACCAACAGTCTCTGAATGCACAGGATAGATTTCTATCTCACTCTAACCTGCCATTTCACCATTTGAGCATGAAGTTTGATTTCACACTAAACTGAAATCAATAACTAATTCACTTTGCTCTAATGAGAAAAAGATCTGCACCAGGAGAAGAGGCAGTTTGGAACAGCAGCAAAGTTTAAACACACTGTGTGTGTGTGTGTGTCAAATATGCAGAGAAATGATTAAATAGAAGCTAGAGAGTAAATAGGTCATTTCTGAAAAATATGAACTCACCCTGGGAAGCCATGTTCCGTTCTCAAACCGCGACCAACACAGCTTCCTGATCTGAAACGGAGAAAAAAAGGCAATTAGGGCAACTACCCCAGTCACAGCTCGCCTTTGCTCTCTACACTGCCGATCTACTTTCTTTCCAATCAAACACAAGACATTTTATTTTAAAACAAAGTGATCATAGCAGAGATTAAGGCCAATTGTTTGTGTGTGTTTTTTCTGAGGTGTTTTGTTAAAATGAAGCAGTCCAGACAAGTAAGTTTCCTGGGCCTTCTTTCCTTTCCTGCCTCCTCCCTTTCTTGGATTTCCTCCTCTGTTCACACCAGCCATCCAAACAGCAGCAGCTCGCACACAAAGCCTTCATTAAGTTTAGCAGCTAGCTACTATTTAGGTGAGGAAGGACAGGGGGAAGTGGAGCATTGGGTGGAGAGAAAAGAGGCAGGAGGGGGGAGGAGGACATACGCATTCCTGCACTGGCTTTGAAGCTGAAACCACACTCTCCAGGAAAGTAAACACTGGCAATGGCAGCAGAGAGGTAGAGCAAGCGAGCAAGAGGGGATAAAGTCAGAAAATGTTTTTTTCAATTCAAACTCATAGATATATGTCATGACAGTAACACACAAAAAACACTAGGAAAATAACTCAAATGAGAAAGTGGGGCTGTGGTCCCTGAGTCAGAGACTCTTTAGTCAGACCCTTTCAAGTGTATCTGTAGTTACTCAAAGATGAGTCCTCCATGATGAATGTAGACCAAACCCCATTCAGTCACGGTATACCAGTTTGGACATGTTGTAAGAACTAAGAGAAAAGTGATAAGGGTATGGCAAAAAAAAAAATATGTACCACAGCTCTACGTTGTTGACATCAAATCTCTTTAGCACTGTTCAAAACGCATTAACGCAAAAATAATTTACTACAAGACGGTCCGGCCATGTTTCTATGCAATAGTGTGAATTTAAGTAACCTACTTTCATCCCCACAAAAACAGCTCGTGTAGGATTATTTCTCAGTTGTCCCCACTGAAAGTCAGTGTATAGCTGTTTTCAGACATGACCTGCGGGTAAAATCTGGAGAATTGGCTGCAGCGTTTACCCAAAGTTTGCCTTTCACACATGCACAACACAGCGGGTGGTTCGCTGCACAGACGCTGAACAACAGCAACAAATCCTCAGCATTATTCATGCAAGAGGTGGAGCAGTTGGGTGCAGCAGGCAGAGACAGGAAGTGACGTATTAACTCTGCTGTGTAGATCACGAGATTTTGTTTACATCACACAGACACTGGCTCTAGCTCTTATCACCACAAACTCTCTTCACATATCTTTTTCGCAGGGAGATGTTTTCTTTTTGTTTTTTAAATGTTTGCGTCCTTTGCGTGTTTGAACCGCCAACCCCCCCCACCCCGCTCGTGGTGAATCCAGCAGGGAATCCCTCTCTGTATTCACACAACACTTCTCCTGGATTTCTACAGACATTATACGAGGGGGCCAGGCAAAGAAAGTCTGCCGACACCGCAGAGCATCTCACTTGGACATTTGCGTTAGCACATGCCCCTCCTCCGGAGTAAATACGGAGGAAGTGCGGAGTTCAGTGCACGTCTGAAAGCAGCTAAAGAGAATCACATTCTGAGCAGCCACTTTTTGCCCCAGGGCTCAATGCAGCTGTGTTACTGCACTAAGGTCAGATGTTGTTAGTGACAGCAGCAACTCTGAGGTCAGTGCCTGTAAAATAAAAAAAGGTGAAAAAATTGCTGCGAGAAATACTATTTAATAGGTCAGGTAACTGTGGTCTGCAGAAATTTGACAGTCAGGGTATTATTCACAAAATAAAGTAGTAGAATATAATACAACATACACCCATCCCCTGTAACAATTTACATCTAACTACTGAGTTAGATGAATAATTACATCCCCCAGAAAAAGAGTCTTATATCTATCTGCCTGTGGTCAATGACATAATAATGCCTAACAATGTTACAGTCGATATCTGAGAGGTATCCTGTCTTCAGAATTGATCTACTTTTGGTCTAGTTTCAAAGAAAACACTCGGCTGTGAATAGGCTGTCTGAATAAGTCATCTGATCAACTTGATCAAGAGACACCCCTCAGGTCTTCTCACATATCACATTTTGCAATAACAGAAGTCCAATAGATATCGATACGCTTATCCATTGTGTGCCAGCACAGTGAGGAGGTATAACACAAAATTGATCTACCTCAGATATGTAAAATGATTGTTACTATTGACAGACATGAACATTTTTTTTGCAATATAATTGTTGGCTTTATCGCCTAGCACCAATACTGTGCTTTTTAACAAGGATATAAAAGACTCAGCTAATGTATTAAGGACATTGTACAAGTGCTCCTCCACCGTAGTGAATTTTTTTTCAATGTGTTTAAATACGTGTCTCCTAAACGTTAGAGTGAATCAAACATACACAAGGTAAACTTTAAGTCCTGTAGCCTACGTGTCCTAATAACTTCTGATTAGTGTTGGTGTTTATTGTTAACGTGTAATGTGAGCTCAGGTCATCAGGGGAGTGTGGAGGGAGGAGCAGGGTGATACCACACGGAACGTAGCGGAAACAGCGCGTGAATGCACGCATTGGGGAAAGTATTAACCGACATGTGCAAAATTAGGTTGGTTAGAGGTTATAAATGTTTCTTTCGATACATTTCATTAAGTTGCCATGCCCTGCTTCTGTGTATTAAAAACATAAATTTAGATGTTAATTTAGGAGGCTTTTTGATCAGATGGTTCTGCATTTCAAGTATCTGGGTGATGTCTCAATCAATACTTTCACATTAGTGTTCTTTTCTCACTTATTCACCTTCATTGGCTTTTAGCTTTGCTTCGACCAGTTCTTTAGAGTTCTTAAGACTAAAATCCAACCAGACATCTGCCTCTAGGCTTTGTGATGGCTTCAGTGAGCTACGACCGCCCCCTTTGTCTCATGTGGACAGATCTTGCTGCGTAAGACGAATGACTACATGAGACAAGTGATAGTAAATCTTTAAAGACTGTAACAGTCATACATCAAAAGATCTAGCTCAGGATTTTGTGAGTCAGTATCGGATCAGTTAAATGAGGATCAATTTAAATATGATTGTTCTTTTGTTTTAATGAGCCCTACTAACCCCTTCAGATTCATACAAGTATTTCATGTTCTTTAATTTCTGCTTAAGATCAAATGTGATTTGGTGTTTGAGTTATATGCCAATATTTAACAGTCTAAAAGATATTCATGAGTATAGGCTCCAAAAGCAAAAAGCCAACAAATGGTTATTTAGACACTACAGTTGGTGATTTAAAGGTTTACATTTTGTTTTCCTGAGGACTTGTTATCTCAACTTTAAAATGCTCTATACCATACGTATAATATATTATGTCTAGAACAAGAATATAATGGAATCAAATTAAAAATGATAAAGCTCAAAGAGAATACTAAAAGGCTGAGAAAAAAAAACAAGTATAGCACATAATAGTACAAATCAGTCTGGCATGAGGAAAAGCCGATGTGTAGGAGTTTGTGGTATTAAATGGTCATCAATATACAGATTAATTCAAGGACAACTGAACCACTGCTCTGAATTACTTCCCTCCTCGCACACCCACACCACACAACTCGGCTGTGTCATTAAAACACTATCTTGAGTCAGGCTCCAAAACTGCTGCTTCTAACCACAAACACACCAACTCAAACTCGCTGTTCACACGCCATCCTCCAGAGCTGTGCAGGCCTGCCCTCACATAACCCAGCCCTGCCCTAATGGGAGCCATATGTCCCATACAAGGCTGCAGAAAAATCAAACGTACAATCAAAGTGCACAGTGGAACCATTTATCATTCAGACTGGTGGAAAATGTGGTCTTTTACATCTGGCTTTGGGAACTGAGCCGACGATAGCTTTTTTTGAAGGCCGAACGAGAAAAGTCTGGTCTTCAATTGAGAGTCACAAATGGCCGCCTTACCCTAAAGTCAAGAATCTGACTCTTAAAACAAAAAGTCATTACAGGAAGAGTGTTCCTAGATATCAGGCTTGCAGCCGAACCACAAGAATCTAAAAAGAGGTTTCTTTCTTTGAAGCCACATGTGAAATCCAATATGTAGAGTTGTGCCTGATCCAGTTTCAGCCATATGACTCAAACCAGATGAGTAATGAGTGACATAGCAGTCACAAGAGTCAGATAGTCAATCTTGGCTTGTGCAGTATGGATCATCAGGATAATTATGTAAAAAGTAAGAAAATAAAAATCTTGATTGCTCTCACATACTAAGGCAAACTTGGCTCGTTGAACCATCAGGATTTCCCACATGTGGCTCTTGCTTAATTGCACAGAGGTCATCTCTGTCAAGATTAGGCACTAAGCCAAATGACTGACAAGTATCATGAGACAACTTCATTAAAAAATAATAAGTCACCAGCTCGTTATTCCATGTCCACAATGACTCCTGCAAAGTCTAAAGCGTCTTTAGAGTTTAAATATCTAAAAACACGAGGAGCTAGCTAAGCACAAATTTATAAAAGGCTGTGAGCTCTAAGTGAAATTTTGAGTTTTTGAACACCTTCAGGCACAAGAAAACAATGACAGATGCTGTCACACAAATAAAAAATCCTCGTCCTCACTGCTGCCCTGTGAGTATTGTCTTCTCCTTTCCTTTTTTAATTTGTGGGAACTTTAAATAGACCAATCCTGGGAGGGTTGGAAACCATATTTATTCATAGATGGCAATCAAAACAGACCAATCCTATTTCCACTTTCTAAACAGAAAAGATGCTCATTCTGTCAGCAAATTTGAGCCTGGCAACCAAAAAACAAGGTCAGTTAAGTTTCTATATTTACCTAGTGTGCAGAGGACAGCATTCTATTCCCATTTCAAAAAAATAAATCACTGTATGAAATGCACTTCTAATTGCATTTCACTCATTTAGCCCGGAGACATTTGGGACTTAATTTTATCCTCCTAGTGTGAGGTGGCATTTAAATAATTCATGCTAAATTAATTTGTTAGAGGTAACAAAGTCCTTGAGTTAAAAAAAAATAAAATTGAGAACAAGACTTCAAAAGGAGTTTCAACTAAATCTCATCTAAACTCCCGCACAGCCCGTTCTCTCCCCGGTGACAAAAGCCCACAGAGTGGTTTCAATACAGGCACATAAGATAATGACCCAAACAAGCTGTATTATCAGCACAAGCAGGGAGACGGAGCTGCCACAGGATTCAGTGTTAGCCACGTAATGTGCAGGGTCAGCAGCACTCACTGCTGGCTGCCAACAACACAATGAGCTCAATGCCTGCAGCCGCTGCAGTGTTTTGTCTGTGTCTCAACTGCACAATAACACATGCCCATGGAGAAACACGAGCCCTGGAAATGCTTATATATTGATTGAAATATATTTAAAAAAGGAAAAATTTGAATGTTGTATTTTCTTGAGAAAAATCTAATCACCAGTTTAAACTGAACATTTATTAATACCAATTGATCAACACTTATACTGATAATTTCAGATTTACTTTAACATTTTTTTTTAAATGTTCCTCAGAAATACAAGTATGACAAATAACCACAACGGTGAATTCAAGAGACAGAAAGATTACATTATACGGTAATACAATACCACTAAAGAGGTTGATGACAACAGCCTCCTCGCAAGTGGATCACCTCAAAACAAACCACTACCGGTCTGTGATGTAGACAACACCCACGCTTCCGTCTTTAGAACAATTTAATGCACTGTTTGAAGGAAATTTCGCTGACAAGATGATGTTAGTCAGTTTTTGTTCCACAGTGTAATCTGATTGGAGATTGATTTTTTTAAACCATGTTGAGACAGACCTAAAGTCAATGCAGCGATTTCTGTGGTATGAAAATACTAGAGATTTGTGTTATTGGTCCAGTAAATGCAAGTAAAAATTGGATCCAGCCCCGTCCTCATCTAAAATAAACAGTATAGTAGTTTCAGAGCTTTAGCCATTTAAACAAATTTGGGAGCCGCCCGATGAGATGTCATCATCCACGCAGATAAACATCGATGTTTTTTATCTAAATCATCATTTCCGATGTAACCAAAACATAATCAATGACGTGTAAAACCAAATCTCAACCCTCAGCACCTTTAAACCACAGAACCATTAAGTTTTATCCACAGAAGCAGCCAGTCCGCTGGTTTCCAGTATCGACAGTGCGGCGAGGAGCAGCGAGGAATCCAACTTTCCTCCGTAGTGACCCGCCGGTCCGTGCCCAGCTGCTCAACACACACACACACACACACACACACACACACACATACACATCTGGCTGAGCAGCTGGAACTAACGCGAGGAAACCAAACCCCCCACACACAATAGATCGACACATTATCCAGACAATCATACAAATATTAGCGTGGTTCTCCCCGTCTCCTCCACAGCTGCCCGGACTTTCTTTACTCCAACACCAGCGACTCAAATTTCACACCGTGGCTCCTCCTCGTCTTCCCCAGGCTCAGGGAGGAATGTGTCGGTCTTTGTTTAAAAGGACGATTGGAAAACACACGCACCGACATTTCACTAAAAACTCACTCGCGTATGATCGTTGACGAAACATTTAAATTCCAATTCCACCGGCAACGAGCTTCATTCAAAGTCAGAGTTTCGAGCAGTTTTCAGTTTTTATAAAAGTTCAAACTCAACTTTGAAGGAAATGTTTACGTAAAGGTCAATAGACCGCTGCTTTATCTAACTGGACTAAATGGGTACATGTGAACACATGGCCACCGCAGACCGGGCTCAACAAGCGGGGTCTCTTCTCGTGTTAACTGTTAAACCGAACCAGCTGCAAAAACAAGCGAGTCCGACTAGAGCAGCAGCACAACTGGGCTACTGTTGGTTAAGCTAACTAACCCGGGCTAACGTTAGCTAACTAGTGAAACAAGCGAAGACACAACATGTTGCGTTTACTCCTAAACCTCCAAAAAGGTTCGGAATAAAACCGCGAGGCAGTGGAACTACTGCCCACTTCTACCCGCTGGTGTCTGTGTTACCGGAGCTGTGATAAAGTCAGTGAATGTCGTCGGTAAAATGTGGATTTTCCCTTTAGGCGGTGGCCACCGGCAGATCCCAAATATCTGCCGGGAGAGGCTCACTAGCAGCGGCGGCGGCAGCAGCATCATCCCCGGCCGGCCCGCACACAACAACCCGTCCGTCCCCGTTCCTGCTGCCAGTCACCGGCAAGACCAGAGGCAGAAAGTGAGCGGAGCCCATAGCTGAAGAATGGGGAAGCCTACCCTTGTCAACAAAAGCAACTCCGTCCACTCGGGTCCTGGAGGGTAAAAACACGTAGAAATGGAGAAAGAAAGTCGAGCTTCAGCGGGGAGCCCACGTCCACTCCCTCCTCAGTCAGACTCACACCAGCCCGGAACAGACACTGGGAAAGGTAAGATGGCGGCGTAGTTATATAGACCGAACAACACCTCCCGGTCGTCGCGTATCCTGCCCTGCGTTCTAATAAAATAGAAACCCAAATCAAATAAATCTTTACATTCACACAACTACTTCACGTTCATACACATTTATTATCTAACATGAAACCACGCGGCTTGGTTATGAGTTTTATTTCATTCAAACAATGTAAAGCAAACGAAAAATAAATCACTGCCTGCAGCAGAGTATGAATACACAATTGAATGAAGTTCCGGCCGACTAGAAACAGGGAAATCCAATCCAAGTCAAACTTCCTGGGCTGAAAGAATCTTCTACACCTGAGAACGGTGACACATCCACGTTCAGTCAGATTAATGAGTCAGAGTTTCACCGTTTATCAGCAGAATAACAAATGACACACACATTCAAAAAGTAGTCCACACTATCAGTAGTATACACAGTAATGAACAACCGGTTTAAAAACACTATAAAGACAGAAGTTTCATTAGAGCTACCAAACAATGTGATCACCTTATCAAAAAGCTAAGTGACACCAAAGGTCAAACTAAGACTCAACCTCTTAAAATCGGTTCTTTTCCCAGGCCAATGCTTAAATGTTACATGGCTGGAATTATTAGAGTATCTCTGCAACTACAGGGTCTGTATGAATAATATTGATATCCACATAAGGGTTTTTATATAAAGATCTCCGCAGAGGTGTAACCATAAGCATATATGTTACTAGACCAGAGAAGATGAAGATGAACAACATAAATGAAAGATTTCATGTCCACCCTAAAAATAAAATAAAAAATTGAGTGAATATCTCCAATGACAGCACACAATAATAAACTTTGAAAACAACAAACAGGTTTTTTTCACTATGTTGGCAGTCGATTAACAGACACTGAATGTCCGTTCATGTCAAATGTCAAGTCTCAGGAGCTGACCTGTTCACAAACCACTGTTCTGTCAGACATTCAGATTGTTCTTGTAATATGTGTGTAAGCATTTCATTGGGTGTTGGGGTCCCTAAAGCGATCAGGTGATCAGGCCTCTGGTCCTGCAGCAGGGTGGAGCACCTTCCTGATGAATTTGTAACCCAGTGATTGAGTTATTGATGAATGAAATACATTTGCCTGTGTTTGTGAATTAAATCAAATCTCACACGTTAAGGGAATATATAAAAGAAGTGACTCATTACCACTGTTTTTTATAGTTTGAGTGGGAGAAAATCTGAGTTCAGGCAATTAATTGTATTATAGACTTAACTGATCAAACAATGCCTGCATTCCTAAAGGGATTATTTCTTCAAAATATTATAGACTTAGATTAATCATATTTCCTGACTCCATTAGAAAGCAGATTCAGTCATTAGAATTATTAGTGATCTATGGGCACGGCCGAGGCCCTTTTAAGGGAAAAGTGTGATCTCTCTTTTATTCTAAGATCACAGAGTTGTGGCTATTAATTTTCAGATGACTTTTTTTATTTCGTTCCATACTAAGTGAGTCAAACCATGTAGGAAATTTAAATATGCATTACAAGTCCTCTAGTCGGTGTTCGGTCGCTTAATGTCTGTGTAATAAAAGATGGAGAGCAGTAATGTGCTGCCTTCACACTATCCCTTCATTCTACAGGTGACACTGTCATGGACAAACACAGGAACAAGTCTCTCTTCTCATCTGCCTGCAGGCTATTTCATTAACCTTTATTTACAGCATGTGGGTGGAATAAGTTAGTGAAAGCCAAACTCTAATTCTTACAGTGCAGCACATGGGATAGAACATATGAGAATTATGACATCACCTAGTGTGAGTCCACCTTGTGTCATTAGATTGCAACACTGACATTTACAGAAACTGTGAGTGATTCATATGATTTTGAACGGATTTCAAGCCACAGTGAGAATTACTGTCAGTCAGTTTAATATACAGCCATGGTTTGTGAAATCAGTTCACGCAGTCACGTGATCTCTCGGGAGCGTGCTGATATAACCAGACTCTGAGTGGTGGCACAGTGGGTGACTGGAGAAAACAGGATGACGTCACATCGCATGTGAGATCTTTTGATTATATTCCAAAACATATGTCAGCAGAAAGGAAGTGCAGTGGTTTGGGGACCATGTGCTTGGTGAGGTGTGTCTCTAATATGGCTGAGGATATCTTTTTTCCATGAGCAAGGCACTTAAACTCCATCTTTACTCAGTATATATTCTTCATATCAAACACTAAACACTGTAGTTGTGGGTCAGGTTTCTAGGATAAAATTAAATAATGAAAAACGTATCTCTGAACAGGGAGAATGGTGCACTGCCATAATAATAAAATACTTTTGTTATGATGTGATTTGTAACCAGTTAACTGTCTTTCTATTGGTGAAATAAAGTTGAGCTAACCTAAAAGTATTTCTAGGAATTGAACTGTGTACCTGTTTATATTTCACTTTGGCCTTGACAACACAAACATCTGATAATTAAGATCATATATCAGTGAAAAGGAGCATGTTGCATGTTTTTTTTATATTGCACGTTGAAAACCTTTACCAGTTGGACATGTGTTGGCCCATCACAAATCAAAATGCAGACGTCTTTTAGTTCACTGATTATTACAGCCTTTTCAAAATGTTATTGTGTCTCTGACAGATGTATCAGCAATCAAAGCTGTGTGTTGCTCCTGTCACACAATGCAAAAGCAACAGGAATAAATAATGTAACATGAACTCCTTAAACAAAGACAGCAGAGGATTGACAGGGTTTCAACAGAGGGTGCTGCACTGCAGCTTCAGAGCTGGGTTTATTCAGAACCACACTGTAAACATACACTGTATCATTTTGTGACCACTGGTCCAGGATCAAGAACCAGGGTTAAAAATCGAAATTACCGTTCGTGTAAATTTATCTGTGACTCATTTTGCATCAATCAAACTGTCTTTGCGCTCAGTGTTTCTGTGTCAAGATGTTTCATTGAAAAACACAGTCAGCTTTCGTGTTCAATGCGTGTGGGATTATACAGAAAATCAGATCACATTCATGTAATTCCATTCACATTGTTTTGTTTTGCTATTTTCACACACCGCTATACGACCTCTTTTGTTACATTACAGTTATTCCTGTATGTGAATAGTTAAATTTAGACCTGTCAATCACTTCCCCTGTCATACTGAACTTTTTAATATTTCTACATTGCAGCCCAAAATAACAAACAGGTAATAATAAGTGAAGGAAGAGATGAGACGTTTTCAGCCGTGAATCTAGTTTCTGTGTGTCTCGAATGAAAATAAACAGGAGTAATAAATATAGATAAACTATGAAAATCTGTTCTTCTGTTAGTGTAAGAATGGAGAGGTTTCAAGTCAAAGAGTTGAGGTAAAAAGCTACGGCTCTTACAGTTTATTCAATTTACAATTTTATTTAAAACAAAACAATACAAGTAGCTTAGAATTAGCTGGGAAAAAAAGCCCATTAAAACTTTTTTGTATTAAGTGAAAGCTCTTTTTAACCACAATGAATCTTTATTTCTTTAGATGACTCACCTGAAGACGGATGTTCACTGTACAGAGTAACTACATTTCCATCCCTTCATAGGGAGTCAGGTAATACATTGAGAAAAAATATGTGGGTCACATTCAATCCTCTCTATCCCGGTTTATCAGAGGAGGACTCTCAGCTCGAGGACACGTGAGGTTAAACATCCAATTTGGTTTGATCCTGGAGAGATCCTGCCAAAGATTAATCCATAATGCCTGTGAAATGGCTCTCCATCCAACAAGCTGTGCTGAAATAACACAGATTGTTCTGTGCCCAAACACGCTGCGGCCCTCCAATGGCCCGGTGTTGTGCCACTTCAGGGAGCCCACATAGCTCTTGTTCTTCCAGCTGGAGAGGCCGTTTCATGTTCCACTGTGGCAGCTGGACGAGTTCGCCGGAGGATTGACACCTGCAATTTATTGACAGTAAGACAGCATATTTTATATTAAGCATATAGTGCATTTATAATGGCAATTTTGTATTTATTTATAACTATACATGTAGTTCATAAAAACTTTGTAAAAGGTAAAACTTAATTAATGTAGCACAGTAATTATCAATCCTTAGTAGTAAAGAAAAATGTGTCACATGTTGACTTGCAATGCAGGACACGTTAAGGTTGATGTTATTCAACATCATGTATGCAGCTTGCGGTCAATTCAGCTTTAAAGGAAACAACTAATAGTGAATAAAATATGTTCACTGAGTCCATGAAGCCATCAACCTTCTTTATTTCTTCACATGGTGAAGTGGTCTGACGTTCCAAACATTAAAAGAATTACCGTCCTCTAAAACTGACAAAAAAACAACACCATGCATGTGAAAAGCAGATTAAGGATCTCGATACACACCGGCACACACAACCAAACCTGAGGGGATTGCATACTTTATTACCCACTCGCAGTGCACAAATAAATACACACCTTGACTGAACCAACAATTATCCTGACTTGTGCACTCATCCGGCTTAATGCACGACTGAGGAAACTGCACGTGTGTGTGTGGCTTCTGCTCTCACTAAACACAGGACGAGCCCACGATAACACAAACCTCAGGATAGCACACTAATAACACACACACACTGAAGCAGGAGGGTTTTGGTTTCCCTGAGGGTTTATGTTCACAGGAGGCACAGGTCAGATTCAAGCTCTTTTTTTATTGGCTGAAGCCAACTCGGTGTGTTTCCATATGTGTGTGTGTGTGTAGCTGCATTGACATACGTGAACTACAGTCTTTAATTTATTCTACATGTCTGTGAATGTTTCCTTTAAGACTTCCTATATGGATATACAGCGTATGGTATTTCCTCAGTCATGTGTCTCGCCCTCTCTGTCTAAACACACACACACACACACACACACACACACACACACACACACACACACACACACACACACACGACACAGGCAGACAAAATATGTACATGTATATATATATACAGTCCCCACCATAAATATTGGAAGGGCCAATGCCTTTGTTTTGTTGGACACCAGCGACATTTGGATTAAGATCAAAAGATGAATATGAAACACGAGTTCAGATTTTCAGCTTTTATGTATTTACGTTTGGATGTGTTAGGACACAGCGCCTTTTCTTCAAATCCATGCATTTTTCATGTGAGCAAAAATATTGTAACATGTGACTGACAGGTGATTCTTTTTGCCCAACTACATTCATTGTTTAAGCATTGAATTCTGTGAATACTCTGGATGTATGTGTCTATCTTTCATACTCTTTCAGCGTTTGATTTTACCTCTGAAGACTGCATTTGTTGTTGAAAAGGTAAAAACAACATAAAGAGCAGAGAGCTGTCTATGGGAGAAAAGCAACCCATTTTGAAGCTGAGAAAAGAGGGAGAATCGATCAGAGCCATTTCACAAACATTGGGCAAAACCCATACAACAATTCAGAATGTACTAAAAATCAAAAAGAATACTGGTGTAGGAGACATCGTACAGAGAGTAGTCATCACGACACAGTCACTATGGTTTAGAGAAACACTTGCATCATGGTTGCGGGGTTCATAAGTTTCTGACCTAGTTAGGGACCTGATCGGTCAAGGACAACAACATTATTTGAAGAGGAATTTGAGAGCAGGGACACTGAAGCCAAACCACAAAATGCAATCAGCAGCAACTGGAAGGTCAGAGTGGAATTAGCAAATAAGAGATGAGGTGTAAAAGCTCTGGAACAAAGTTTTTCTGGATTGATGAGATCAAGATTCACCTCAATCAAAGTGACAGAAAGGCCCAAGCGTGGAGAATGAGAGGATCTCCTCATGATCCAGAACAAACAGGTTCTGTGAAGCCTGGAGGGAGTAGTGTCGTGTCTTGGACTTGAATGGTTGCTTCTGGAGCGGACTCACTAATCTTTATTGAAGATAAGACACATGACGTTAAGAGCAGAATGAATTTAGAATATTTTGCCTGCCCGACTTACAACTTACCGCAGTAAAAGGCTGGGAAAGCATCAGAAGTGAAGAATATAATATTGCAAGCAAGGGTTATACAACTAAATAATACATTTAATTTATATATATATATATATATATATGTGTAAAGAGAGAGAGAGAGAGAGAGAGAGTGTGTATGTAGCTATTCCTGAGGTTACCCTAAGAGAGACTGCTAAAGAAATCCCCAAATCCCAGGAGAGCATAATGCCACACACACATACACTGGGCCTAGGTCTGAGGGGTGTGGTTCCTTTCTCTAGCTGTGAAAGAAAGGGGCAGGACTGAACTATAGATAGGGGCAGACAAAACAAATACCCCCTCAAACACAGGAACACACACGCACATTACAACAGCAGCACAGGCCAAAGAAGTGCTATGGACAGGGAACACATAGATGCAATGTTTGTTTTGGACACTTTCGTGTCAAGGGCTTTGACTTATGGCCTTATTGAAAAATGGCTCTCATGCAGCCAGACAAACCAAACATAATTTTTTAAACACACAGTGGGTACAGGACTGCACAGGTCTCAATCTGTGACCAATTTCAAATGTATGTGTATTTCTTTAAGTAATGTATCCCCTATATTTATGAATATGACATTTATCTATTGAGGCCTAGTGTATTTAATATGCAATATAAAATACCCTGAATAATAATCCAACGTTCTTCACTATCACCTTCAATACATGCTATTTAATTTAGTTTGCACCCCTGCATCTTTCAGCAGAGGGTGAATTTTTAGTGTACGGGACATGTAAACATTGCATCATCTAAACCACTGAATGTACAGAGGTGAAATTGCTTCTCTTTTCTTGGACAGCGCAAACATGGCAAGATTATAAAAGACAAAGATACCGTAATGAAAATTCTAGGTGTCATTTTTCAAACACGTCCATTTGTAATCCAGTGTGTGAGGAGAAGGAAACAGAAATCCTAGAAAAAGGTGAGATGACACTGCAGGGAGCAGATATTTGAGTCCGGCTACAGTGGGATTACGAGGATTGACCAGTATAAGCCGATATAGGAAAACAATGTGAAGGAGACACTTGACAATATTGTCAGAGCTAACATGAAAAAAAAAGAAGTGGTGCTGTAATACAATACAGGAGGCCATCTACAAACTGCTGAATAGTGACTGAATAGAAAGGATGCTGCGGTGCTGAACTAATTCTAGACAATAACCTCATTTCTACAGCAGAGACCAGTGGGATTTTAGTGTTGACCACTCCAGACATCAAAAGCTTTCCTCGCTCACAACCGCCTGCATGACATTTCACCTGCCTTCCATGAATCCAGTATTATTACGGCGGTAGCCAAGGCTCGGTCTCTGCATCTATACTGCATTAGTGGTTGCCATGGTAAAAGTCCCCCCATCCCGCATCCATCCTGTGCAGACAGAGAGGCAACACTCATGCTGGTTTCTGCTGGAGCAAATTGAGGGTCTGATAGTCAGACACAGCTGAAACCTAGAGACAGCTATTCACAGTTACACGGTGCAGTGGTGTAATTGTGATCTAACTGTAAAATCACGCTGAGATTTCTTGCACTGTGTCCATCACATGTTTATGGCACAGCACAATATGGCAACTAGCACAACAAGCCTGTGGACAAGGAAGGCCGTGCACTGCAGCTGCGCTTGTTTCCCTCTGAGTTTTACTCCATATTGAAAGAAAATTTCCGATGTCACCCCCCGGACAGACAGACAGACAGAGAGGGAGGGAGGGAGGGAGGCCATGTGCTGGATTACAGTCAACATGACACTGTGAATGTGCGGCGGATGCACCAGAGCGATCCCACTGCTCCCTGATATTTCATTACTTATCACGATGTCATGTTCAAATTACACTCCACATGGAGAGATCCTGCAGCCGAAGGGTTTAAAGCTGCTAAAAGTCATTTATCACATAGATTATCGCTAACAGCTGCTCATTAAAACCAGCCACATCTGGATTTATGTGCCATTTGTGTCACATTCACTGCCTGATCCAATGACCGTCAATATTATTGTCATATAACTGTGAAGTAAGAAATTATTTTTTACAAGGCAAGAGCGAGCAGAAATGTTAGTTTGATGGGAAATAAGAGGGTCATTTCAAATAGTTCTCTACAGTGATTTTTTATTCACAATATAAGAGATGTGGTTTATGTTGGATAAACTAGAAAACATAAATCATACAATGCTAAAATAATGCCGGGCCATATGTTTTAACAGCTGTTTGAGGGTAAACAAATTGACACAAGGCAAACAACAATCATAAACTGTATCACTGAACATTATTATTTAAATAAATGATTATCAGTTCAAGGAAATTTAAATAAGGGAATTGAATGAGGAAATAAATCCCTTTAATATTACAATTACACACAATTTTAAAATAGAAAAAAAATAGATGACCCATAGTTAAAATACATGTTACCATACATGCAGAAAATGAAGCAGGCACAGACAATATGATTTAAGTAGAAAAATGTAATAATCTGAAATTCAGCATGTCAAATTATTGTTTCCAAAGATGGAAGATTGTCATCCTGCGCTAGTCCTTGTCTGAGACAAGGAAAGTGATGCCATTAAATAGATCAATATTGAGCACATATTCCATTGTTACGCGATGATTCAATAATCATGATCTGTTCAGCCCCAACAAATTTGAGCAATAAACCTGATATAAACAGCTGTATCACGTTTCTATCAAATCATCTTTTCGTAGCATAACACAACATCCTGTACGGCTGGCTCCAGTTCACCTTCAGCTTAATCAATTTAGGAAGCCAATTTTCTTCCAAACGTGTCACCATCGAGGAGGACAAGGTTGTCATATCCACCTTATTAGGACTGAATACTCTATCATTAGCAAATCAATTGCACTCTCTTTTCACATTTGGAAGGGGTTGAACCGAGAATGAGTTGAAATGAATTCATGCCCTCCCCCTTCTGTACAAAGCCTGGTTCACGCACACTAAGCTATATGTGAAGCGAGAAAGCCTTTTCTTCTACAAACTATTTGGAATTGTCCTTTAAAGTTCTCCACTCGCCCCAAAGCAGCTTATAGACAACAATGTCAAGTTGGCCCATAGACGACCTCTAGCATGACTGATCCTCCGTATGTCTGACAGACCCCGTGTGTGTGTGTGTGTGTGTGTGTGTGTGTGTGTGTGTGTGTGTGTGTGTGTGTGTGTGTGTGTGTGTGTGTGTGTGTGTGTGTGTGTGTGTGTGTGTGTGTGTGTTCATGACAGGGAAAATGTGTTACACTGATGGAAAGAGTGAAAAAATGAAAAATAGAGAGAGAGATAGAGAGTATTGTTTTTAGTTTAAAAATCTGCAGCACACACACACACACACACACACACACACACACACACACACACACACACACACACACACACACACACACACACACACACACCATCACAATGACACGTTTCTGTTTATGTAGACGGTTGGATATGAATAGCCGCCTACATCATAGGCCTCATCCAAACATAATGAATGGAGGTAATAGATTCAATGGTTAGAGGGAAATTGGCTTTACACACATTCATCTTAATGAGAGATATATATATGTGTATATATATATATATATATCAGATGTGTGATGTGTGTGTGTTAGAAATTATCAAAATTATCGAAATCTTATCATGTAGATATATTGTCAGAAAGGTTAAGTGTATAGATACAGACGTGCTGTAGATATTACAGGTAGTGATGTAGAGAGCTTGATAATCAATCTGAAACATGTGAGTAATTTTTACCTGTAGAGATAAGAAATGTGTAGTGTGATAATAAATATGAAAGAGGAGTCACTTGAAATCATTTAGCATTAGAAGTCTGATCAAAAGCTAAAAAACGATTTACATATACATATTTTTTCCCATCACAATGCCTGTGGCTTCCCTATATTGATGTATAGCTATACATATATATATATTTATACATACATACATACATACATAAATATAGTTTATGTATAAGACTATTTTAGAAATTAATATTAAGAAACTGAAGAAATTAAAATCAAGTTTGAAATGGAACTGCAAGTTAATGTTTCAGGAGATTGTTCAGTGCCTGAGATCCTATGTGATCATGATAAAAAGAACCAAATGAACTTGAGGAGTTCAAACTCTATTTAGAATGAACTCTGAGCTCAAGGTCAAAAATCTCACTTAAAACAAGATCGTATGTCATAGGGTCCACAGCCAAAAGAACAGGTTTTACAGTAAAACAAGTAGTAGTTCAGAAGATTGGCACATCTGATGGAAAAAAACTATACACATAGAAAAAGAAAATGAAAGGCAAACTTTACTTGCACCATTTTTGATTTGACAGGAAAACTGTATCCATCAAATAAGGTGCATTCAACATATCAAGCCAATGAAGGTGCTGCGCTGTACGATAATTTTATTTGCTTCATATGTGAGAAAATTAGTTAAGCTAAATTATAGAACATAATAATAATAATAATAATAATAATAATAATAATGTAATAATTGTTTTTAACCTATTTAATTATGAAAGTATTTGACATATAAAAAGACCCTATAATTAACAATTTTCTTTACAAATGGTAAACAATATATTAACAATCCTAGCTAATTACATTTCAATGTAAAAGCTAAATAAAGCTCTGTTGCTGATGGTTTATTTCACGTTCATTTGTACTTTTTAAATATTGAGGAGACACAACATGTTTTGGTGATGAAACAGATCTGAACATGGTCTGCGGGTGTGAAAATGTTTTAATTATGTTTTTTTTTTATGATTACATTTTTTTAATGGTACTGGAAATAGCAAGTTAATATAGAGCATTCACAATACATTATGATTGATATTAAACTGATGTCAATATATTGTAATAATCACATCTGAATAACCACCTGAAAACATATAATTATGTGATTATTATTGTGATTATTGTCATTATTCTGATCACTGTGTGACTTTGCTTTGAATCTGTATACCAGATGACTAATGTAGGATCTTTAATTATATTATATTACAAATAAAATTGTAAATCACGAATCTAACAAGGCTGAGCAGCACATTACCGGAAATGTCTTTATGAAATAGAAAATAATAGAGCTGCAGTTTAATGGAATGGAGACATTTAAAACAAGACAAAATAACACTTGTATTTCTTTGGACATTTAAAGTTATCTGACAAGAAATTTTTTTTCACAATGATGAAATATGTAATGTTCTGCTTTACAAGAACAATCGCTAATTCGGCATTTTGCATGATATTAGTTTATCAATCTGTTATAAAACCACCATGTGAATATAACAACCTATTACTATGAAATATATCTATATAGAATCCAGTCTCACATGCAACCACAGTGAGGTAGGTGTGAAGTTATAACATGTCTCTAAATATGTGAGATGTCACTGGGCCAACTTCCATGCTTTTATCAAAAAGATTACACAACGATTTTGCACAAACTCCGTCCAGCCATTGTGAGAAAGTCTAAGACAACAAATCAGCATCGTATGAAAATGTGAAGCGACAGAGGCGACACAAGCTTGTAAACAATGGTTATGGTTGCCACTTTGGCTGTCTGTCTCACTGACCGCTCTGTTAATCCACTTAACACACAATAGACAGCAGGCCCACTGATCTAGTGGATCACTACCTCGCACAACACATTCCTAACGATTTATGACTAAAATATATTTTATTTCACTCCACTGTTTTGCTGCTAATATATAAATAAGGACTATAGTGGTAAAAAGTCACTTAATTAATCAGAGTTGATGTTTTCTATATGGAGAAAGCTGGTCTGGGTCATTGGGACTTGGATATGGTCTGAGTAATTTTTCACGGTGTCTTCTCCTTCGCTCTCTTCTCAGCATTACCTTAACAAAAGCCTCTCTCTCTCTCTCTCTCTCTCTCTCTCTCTCTCTCTCTCTCTCTCTCTCTCTCACACACACAAACACACAAATGCAAACACACACACACACACACACACACACACCACACACACACACACACACACACACACACACACACGTACATCTACTCCACTAGTGTGACAGACAGAGAGACAAAATGGCTGAATAGTGATGGAGGGGCTGTGTGTTCCTTTATGTGTCGACTAACCAGCCAGCACTAACATGTGTCAACACTACACTCATTGTCTGGCACACAGAAGGAAAAACTAACACTCTTTTGATAACCGGACAAACGAATGAGGACAAAATAAATAAAACTTCATTTATTGTGAGAGGATCAATAACGAAATACTGCATCAGGACAGTTTCTCTCACAAAGGAAATATGTTTTAAGAGATTACAGCAGCTGGTTTCTGTTCAGGATTTATTATTCTATTTTTTAAAATATTTTCTTGTAAAGCTGTATGTGAGCGACCAGTGGAGATTTTGTAATGGCAGCTCCAGCGTTACAACAAAATGCTGGCTGACGGCAACCTTTTGAAGCTTGCTGCAGCAGCAGTGCCGATATTCTCCACCACATACAGTGTCATCAGTATTCTGCAACGCCCGCCTCTCTCCAGCTCTGCTGTATTTTTATTAATATAATTGACAGCTGACATCATCTTTGAATGCATAAATAATATTCTATAGATCCAGCGCCAAGCAGCCACTGATAATAAACAAAAAAGTGTAGAGATAGATAGATAGATAGATAGATGGATAGATTTCCCTCAATATTAGTAAGAAATTAGTGAAAACATTGGTTTATGATTTAAAGAAGATAAATACAATCCAGTCATTGCTATAATAGAAAACTGTATTTATAAGAGATACTGATTTTGCTTTAAATGTTATTAGATTTTGTGCCATTCTAATTTTTTGAGAGAATGTTAGTGAGTCCTAAGCAAGTGAATCCTTTTCACTCAACCACTGAGGACAGAGAGAGGCATAGTAAAAGAGGTGGAGAGATAATGAACCTGTGTCTGCTACTGCTATAGGCAATCAGGAACTAACCTTGTGAATAATCAAGGCTTGGCAAGCTCGTGAGGGAGAGGGGGTGAGAAAGGAAGAAAAAGAGGGAGAGAGTGACTATAGCACCAGTCTAATCCTATCAGTCCGGTCCATGGTGTGTGTGCATGTGTGTGTGTGTGTGTGTGTGCGTACGTGTGTGTGTGAGGGTTGTTTCTTTAGGACGGCTCCCACAGCGAGCAATGAAAAGCAACCTGGATTCAAAACCTAAATGCATCTGTGTTTGTGTTTATCACACAATGGTGATCCTCTCATTGAGGCCTTCTATACATCTGAATCATTCTGCGGCTCTTTCTGCTTCGCCATGCATTTCTAGGGTTTTACTTTGTGCCTGTGTGTGTGTCATATATCAATGTTTTCCCCTTGAAATGGCTCTTTCACCTTAGGCAGTGCATCACTGACACCTGCACGAAAAATTATGCTGCATCTGTTCAGGTTAAAATCAGCATGTATTAGCCCTTACACTGCTGGTTTTATAGAGTCAGGCATGGGGGGAGTTGTTATTGTCTCTGCATCAGTGCTGTGACTCTGATTGTGTGTTTATTGTGTTGGGTCAAGTAAATGGAGCTTGAAATAAGAGAGCACAGCTGATGACATAGCAACTGTGACAAGTTATATTTTCTGTCATCCAATAAACATGATGAGCAGCTGTCACTGGTGATGAACACCACACTGTACATTGAGCAAAAACAAACAAACAGAAAAGAAAAGAAAAGAAAAGAAAAGAAAAGAAAAGAAAAGAAAAGAAAAGAAAGAAATATTGGAAGCTTCACAAAAAGCAGCATGTGTTGCAGAACCTAGGTATTGATATACATTATATTAAAATGCAGTCCCATTCTTTTTTTAACGTGATGTGTGTGTGTGTGTGTGTGTGTGTGTGTGTGTGTGTGTGTGTGTGTGTGTGTGTGTTTGCCCCCGATATGGTAACTGTTCTCCTTTTCGAAAAGAATGGTACGGAACAATGACCTCTTTCGTGTGTGTGAGTCCACATAAGAGTCGACACAAACATGCTAACACATACCTAATGTGTGTCAAAATTAGTGGGGGATTGCGAGCTTCTGTCCACCTGTCCACATGCAGCATCAGCTGTTGTTTGTTCAGACACACACACATACACACACACTCACACACACATACACACACTGTCTCAACTACTAAGCTTACATAACTAAAGTGCAGAACTAGTAATTGTAGTCAAAGCATTGTTGGACATCCACACACACATTAACACCGTCCCAACTCACGTACAAATAATCAGACATACACGCGTTGACGGAGAAAAAGAACAAATCGAAAACAGCGAACAGCAAAGTGAAATAATCGTGTGACAGAAATCAATGTGACAACAATGCTGTACAGAAACAAAAATTACTAAGCCGAGTCCTCTGTCTCCTGAAGCCGTCCAATAAAAGCATATTTCTCGCCCTCCATCTTACAGCTGGCTGGCCGACAGGCAGACAAAGAGACACTACTGCAGTGTGAAAATACACTGACGTAGCTGGCTTCTCTGTGGCTGAGATTTACTCTGTGTGTGTATGTGGAACGAAGTAAATATGCATGCCATATAGGGTGTGTCTATGTGCACAGATGTTTCATGTGATTTCATGTTGCACCAAGTTTGTCTTATTGTCGTAATAATCCTATGTTTGTCTTTTTGGTGTGTTTTGTTGACATGCTCTCTCTGATTCTCACCATCTCAGCTCTTTCCTTCCCCCTTTCTCGGTCACCCATCCCCCTCTCTTCTCCTCTCCTCTCCTCTCTTCTCCTCTCCTCTCCTCTCTTCCTCTCCTCTCCTCTCCTCTCTTTTCCTCTCCTCCTCTCCTCTCCTCTCCTCTCCTCTCCTCTCCTCTCCACAAAACAGATAGTATATATATAATTGCAGCTCTACAATTTTAATGACAGTCTTCTCAGTAACTGCCTGGATAGACGCAGCAAGGAAAGTAAAAACAGTGGCTTCTTTGTGGGGAAGCTACACATGTTCACCCAGAATACATTTAGACATGCACAAAAAACCTTTCTTCGTCCTACCAGTAATAAAAATGCTTCTAATTAAAAATATGTTCGTACCATTACAATATGAGGATTCTGAGACATAGTAAGAGATGCCAAGCTTTTACTCCAGGACTACCAATGCTAACAAGCTGATACATGTCCATCCAATAGCACATTCCTAATTATTCAAAAGTATTTGAAGTAATACACAAGCTACCCAATTATAGACTCCTCAGAGAAGAACACACAGCACAAGTCACAGAGGTGCTTAAAAGTTGCATGTTGCAGATGCTCACCTGTCTGAGAGAGTTGCTGTCCACGTGATGGGGGCCTGCCGCTCTTTTCTTCTACTTTAAGCTGACTAAATGCAAAGAATGGGCCGTCAGCTAACTCTAAAAAGCAAGTTAACTAAGGGTGGGGAAAAAGGAACCAAAATGCACCGTTGCACCCGTCTTTGGTGTAAGATTCAATTAAAAAGTATTAGAAAGAAGAGAGAGAGAGAAGAGGTGATGAGGACAGGACAAAATCTAAGAAAGACAGAAAGGGGAGACATGCTCGCACTTCACTGATCCAACTTTCAACTTTGTGAACAGCTAGGAGCAACAGATGCAGTGGTGGTGTATTGTGGAGGGTATTAGGATGAGGGACACCCCAAAATCTCCCCCACTGCGTGTACGCGTTTGTTTGTGTGTGTGTGAGTGTGACAGCGGGGAGCAGCTCAGTGCAGGACGCGGCACGCAGCGAGGGGCCATTAGACATGGTGGGGTGACCCACATAAAAGACACTCATACACACACACAAGCATGAACCTTTCCCTTTAGCGGCCAATGTGCCATGATAACCATAAAGCCAGGATTCTTTAGCATGGCCATTGTCACATGGTTCTCACAGTGTAGGATTTGGTGGCAACTGCTGGTTCACTGAGTCTCGGCATATTCAGTGGCAATCAAACAAACCCTTTTCACTGATGAAACACATTCTTCCTGCTCAATTTTCTAAGTGGAAGTTTTTTTTCACAGTGTACGTGTTCTGCTGCACTTTGGCTTGTGGTGCTGCTCTGTGCATTAAGTCTCAACACTGTGAAGGGCAGATTTCTGTCAGCACTGACTCATTAGTGCTGATAGGATGGGAAAGGGAGTTTGTGGTGGGATATGCACTTTATTCTAACACACGCACCTGACAAGGCCACTCCAACACTTGACTGTAGGTGTGATTGTAAGTCTGAATGGTTGTTTGTCTGGTGACCTCTCCAGGCTCCAGGTTCCCCCTGCGACCCTCAAAGGATAAGTGGTATAGATAAAGGATGGATGGACATTTTCTGCTGCAGATAAATTTGATGTAGTGAAATAGATTCATAAATATTGTAAATGTGTTCCTGTTATTGTTCCCCCACTTGTACATGTACTTAATAAAAATATTAAATAAATAATTTTTCCTTTTCACTGCATGTGCAGCAGCAGATCTGTTCGTGCATAGGAGGCCATTTCTATAATTTAACAAGATTTTATGGCAAGCAATCTATACGATCTATATTCAATGATGTTTACTCACGAAGATATCTCCCATCCTGTTATCTTTCTGTGTGTCACAGCACATGCTCAGTTAGCCCAATTTCCTGCTAAATAATTACAGCTATGCATCCTGACTTCAAATGTATAAATCCATAACATTACATTGAGGGAACTACGTATACATAGCAAAGTTGTGAAAATCAACCAAATCTCTTCTTCCAGCTCCATGCTGGGTCCTGCTACAACAACCCTGCTGGAAGTAAATCTTCCAGAAGACAGTTATCAAATGCAATCAATATGCAGTATATTGCAGTTATTCAGAATAATGTTACTTTCTGTCTGCCTTAGACTGTTATAAGACTATACTAACTATGACAGTGTTTTTACTTAAAGGTTTTTAAATATTTGTATAACTTTTAAATAACATTTAGCACAAAACTGGAACCTCAGTTGGAACTCTGAGGGCTTTAACTGGGAAAACATTGTGATTTAGATGATTTCTGATTATTTAAGTATTAAAAATTGGACGTGAATGTGAACAACTGTGGTTGCTCAGAGCATGCCTGAGGTGTCAGTGTGGTGTAAATGAGTCTGCATCCCATCATCAACAATGGACAATGATAATTAACTTTTTAGGCTGTGGGGAACAAATCAGAATCTTTGTTCCATATGCAAACATATGAAACTGTGATCTGTTCATTTGTTTACCTGTGCTAACATGCATCTGTGCTTATACTGCATATATACAATATGGTGACATACTTTCAGTACGACAGGCCTAATGATTAATTTGAATAAGTTGGGGCAGCGTCAGGTTCTCCACCAACTCCAACACAATGTTTGTGTTCTATAATAAATCTTGAGCCATGTCTTTTTTCTCTCAGATAATTATCATTTGCCTGCTCAGCTCCACTTCCTCACAGCAGACAGATTGTTGAGTTGGTGAGTTGGCCTGCAGTTCTGAAACTCTCCTTCTTTCATTATCCTTATCTCTCTCCTGCCCCCACAACACGCACGGACGCACAAACGCACACACACCCTCTGGCAATGTGTGTGTGTGTGTGTGTGTATATGTGCACATGCACAGCAGGGAGTTGCCAATTACAGCAGTGATTAAAACCCAGTAGTGTGGAAAGAGAGAGTGAGCGAGGAAGAAAGAAAAAGGATATGGACAGAACGACAAGCAGATAGATAGAGATACAATGAACAAGGACACAACAGAGTGCCCCCATATGCTACACAGTAGTAGTAGAGGTGATATTTGTCAAAAGGTCTAGAAATGGGTGTAATGGGTCATTAACTGTGTGAAGCCCAAGAGAAAACTCAGTAAACACTATTGTGTATTTGTGTAACCAGCATCACTATTGTAAGTGGGATAAAACCAGATAACCATAGGCAAAGTGCATTCCCTCAAAAAGAAAGAAAAAAGGGAAAGCGTCCATTGAAGGCCACATTGACTTACAGTAACAAGCCACCAGCCGGTCCTGCCATCTGCTGAATAAGTTATGCCACGACATTAAACATTTTGTATTTTCATATGTGAAGCCGTAGAGTTATAGAAAAACATACATGACACGAGATGAATATGAATATAGAGCCTGTCCTCTCCTCCCATCCTGGCGTAGTTCACAGAATAAGTAAATGGGTGAGAGCTCAGCCTGGAAAATTAGGTAAAACATATTTTAATCTTTAACCTCCTCTCCTATTTACCTCAACATCGAACCAAACTATCTACCTTTTAGTTCTTTACCCTCATATACATATGGAGAAGAATAGAATAGGGCACAGGACTGGAGACAGAAGCAGAGGAGGGATGTGTGGAGGACAGGAGTGGTACTATGCGCATATATCGGTAATGCTTAGATTAAACTTTTTAGTTATTATAGTTGTTAAGAACATTTTAATTCAATCAAACTACTTGAGTGTATCTTACAATCTTGTACATATGTGACAGCTTATCTGGTCTAAGTTCTGGTTTCCTTTGCATTCACTGTAATAAGTGTTGATGCATAATTCTGGATATCTCAAATATGAAGCCTTATTCATTATCAATAGTAATGGTCACGGTCTTTCTCATTGGCGACACAGGTTAGAAGATATAATTTCTTTCCTCAGTCTTTCAGGAGCCAGATTTGTGTTTATGTGTAATAATAGAACCGTAAATGCATCTACTCCTCTAATTGATTGATGTAAGGCGACCACAACCTATCCCAATCTTTAAATGATGAAGTCACCATGGCGTCACACTTTAAAGAGGCTGGTGGCTGAAACACTGAAAATGGAACCAATCAATCAGCAGTTGGCTCTGTGCAGGGTCGGACAGATGTAACCGCCACATTTCCTCGACTACCGTGTCATATTTATCACAAACACAGGCTCCCGACTGATGAGAGGAACCATTTAAGTCACCGTCCTGTTGCACTTGCATGCGAAGAGACTTGTGCTTAGAAATTACCTGCATATTGACATGGGCTACAGAAACCAAACTAAGGCCCCTTTTTTAAAAAAACGTGTACACCAATTAACACCTGACTTTATACTGCAATGGGAATGGATTCTATCTGCATTCACTCCCAAGTCAAATGACTGCAGAAGGCACAGGTTTTATCAGCAGTTATGGAAATATGGCGCTCGGGTGAACGATTTGACAAAACAGTAAGGTGAGCGAGCGCCTCAGTTTCTGGTGCGTTTATGATGTTGAGCATTGGGGGAAAAAAAGTAAAATCACTATTTTTTTTGGCGGGTTTAAAAACCTGCATATATCCGCTAATTGTGAGAGAAGACGTTTTTTTTAAGTGAGAACAACTGCTACTTTTTTAATCGTCCTTTGTTTATGATTATATGAACTCTGCCAAATGAATAACACATGAAATACGGACACATATCTCAGATTATGGTTGGTTCAATCTGGTGATGTTAACTCTTAAGATACCAGCGTCAAAAATTATTAAAAGCGGCCTCTCCTTCTGCCAACGGGAACCTAGTTATCCTGTAAGTGAATTAAAGAAAATCAAAACTGGCGGTTTTCCTCAAGACTAAGTCAACAAATATCTTTCAAAGCTAAGTGTGCAGTGTTCATTCAAAGTCTTGTTCAGTGACCCTTCAAAAGATCACGTGGACACACCAGCAGCTCAAACGGCCATTGTTGGGGTGGATTGTGTGAAGGAGAAGTTGGTCTTTGTCAGCGCTTGCTTGTCAAACACATCCTCCACCGTTTGTCTTGAGGACAGAGTGGAGGACAGAACACGGTTGGTAAACACACTTTCAATACAAATTTGATATTTCGCTGCTCAAAGCTGAATTAAAATTCCTTGATTTATTTTATTCATCATATCGAAAGCCAGGCAGCCTCTTTCTAATGAAGCCAGTGGACAGTTTGATGTGTGTGTGTGTAGTATGTGTGTGTAGTGTATGTGCAGAGTGGCAGGTGAGTGAGCTATCTGCAGCGCTCACACACTCACCCCCTGCTGTGTTTAATCAATACCATTTTGAATTCCAGCCCTTACACACACATATACACACACACGCACACACACACACACACACACACACACACACACACACACACACACACACACACACACACACACACACTTTGCAATATCTTTCTGTAAGACACCAAGGGAATACTAAGTATGAGTAACTTCACACTCCTCAGTGGTAAATTGTACACACACACAGACAGACAGACACACACACACATAAAAGTAAATGTGTGTATTTATTTGTGTGCCTTTTCTTGTGGATATGGGATAGGTGTGTGTCCATAACAACTAGTTAATTCTCGTCCATCTTGTCCCCAGGGAGAGCGGAATATCGAGACTGAATGAGGTGTGTGGTGTGTGTGTGTGTGTGTGTGTGTGTGTGTGTAAAAGCTTCTTGAGAAGATTCAGAGCAGCAACTGGATCGATTCGACCTCACTGAGGATGGAGAGAAAGGGGGGTTAAACAAGACAATAGGAGAGGAAGAATAACAACCCTCATTCATCATATTAATAATGATACACTTACTGTTTTCATTTTTAGTATTATTATTATCATTATTAATATAAATGAATTGTAAATGTTATTTAATTACTGGAACTTAAAAAGCTACAATCCTACTCTTGATGTCTTAGTGTGAATGGTTGAAGGTTAAATGCTCGGGTCAGAGGCATCGCCACAGTGGTTCAAGGAGGACGGAGCCCCCCCCCACATCTGCTCAGCCAGTGCTGGGACCGAAATATCATGAAACCCCAATGCCCAACAAACAATTCAAATTTGAAAGACTCTTGATTGATCATATATAAAAGGTAATGTTTTGAAATGGATAGAAATAATGGAATATGCTGCTCTCACTGAGTGTATATAAATCTAAATGCTCGTAGGAGTCAAGATGTAAAGATAAAGTTCAATGAACAGTTTTAGTTGTTTATTTGAAAATGTCTGCATTTTTGTCCAGTGTCAGATGAAACACTGCACTCCAAACGTGAAGCTAAGCATTGCCATTGTTTTCACTCTGCTTCTACCTCTGTTTTACATTTGATCTTTTTCCGGAAGTGTTGTTTTTGATCAACTGGTTTTTTGAGACTGCAACATCTCCATTTCACTGCTGTCAGTTGACACCCCAGTTACATGTTAACTATAGTATATGTATATGTTTATATATTCGATTTCCTGACAGTGTGTTTTTAATGTTAAGGATGTTTTCTATATTAGATCTATATATATTTTGGTCTTTTAAAACAGCGAAACATTTCCGAGCTCTTATTTGCCCAAAATAAGATTATGTGACGTTATCTTTGTGATACAATCTTAGGGGAGTAGGTTTCAGTCAATTAATATACACTAAAAATCCTGGGGATCACAGGGCAGAGGTGTTTCAGCTCTGTGAGTTAAAATATGACTCACAAGCTATTTATGAGCTGTTTCCTCATCCTGCCGCCTGTCTCCACTGTGTGAAAATAACTAGTTAGAAAAATCTGAAAATGGGCCGCATCAAGACGAGGGGATAATTAAGGCAAACATGCATCCACCCCCGCCCCCAGCCCCCCTTTGCAGGGCGTTTTCTGTCCCTCCTGACACCTTGATTTCCCCACACACACACACACACACACACACACACACACACACACACACACACACACACACACACACACACACACACACACACACACACACACACACACCTCCACCACCAACCAGCTCCCTGCTGTGAGAGCAAACACTCATAGCACATGATCATCATGACGATATGGAAATATGAATTATGCATAAAGGCAGCCTCGCCTCGGCTGTGGGTACAAAGCCGTGTGGGTGATACTCTCCTTTCAAATGATATGGGAAATATCCCCTTAGTATTAATAATATAATAATCTATTCTACCACATTCTTCTCCGCCGTATTACTCCCTCATTGAGCCGTGCTTTGTTAGGTGTTCCACACACTGAACACGGAACTCTTAACACGTCGAAGAAAACATTTTGTGAGTTGTTTGCTTATAATATTGAAATTAGCATAAATGATTAAACGTTGTATTCACATTTCAAGCTTCATCACAGAAACACCGGTATTGGCCTTTAATAAAGTGTTGGAGCTGTGTGGGGGGGGGGATGTAGTAATGTTTTGCTGACTTTGCTTCTCTAAATGTTCCTGTGTCATTTCAAGGTCACAGTGCAATTAAACATGCCCACAAAGAACATACATACAGTATTAGTCCTGCAGAAAGATAATACAATGCCATGTGTTGTCTATCGTATTATTATAGGCAACCATTTCATCAGCTCAGTATTCAAGGGATCCTGACAGTGTGTAACCGCTCTCTGCGTCTAAACTTGGGTAAGAGCCCTCTGTCTAACACACTGGCTATTATTAGATATTTGTCTAAAACAAATTTGACGTTGAGATTATTAAAGTAGCAACAGATCCAGTGTTGACAGGCAGACAAAAAAAGTGCCTGGCTGTATTTTCTCAGAAAAGAGCAGTTCCTGGAAGGAACAAATAAAACAGGAGAGGTCCACAGTGGCTCGGAAACAAGGGGAAACAAGAGCTGGCTGAACGGTTACATTATGGCTCCCTGCTATTTCTATAGGTGTTAGGTGAGCCAATGGTCTGTGAGACATAACATTATAAAGACATGGCTGAAAATGGCTGGAACATAAAAAATGAATAAACAAACGCTGTTCCATTTTATCTGGCAGCATCCAGCCATACGAAAATGCTTTGGATATAAATCACATTACATTTTGGCTCATTTTAACATTTTTATCCCTGCAGGCAAAAAGAAATGACCATATTACACCGGGTTCATCTTTGTTAATCAAACAAAAGAATAGATTAAATAATGTGTGCTTTCTGCTGTGCTACAATTCCCCCCCCATCAAGCATAATCAAATGCTATTAATTATTATTCACATTGCTTTCTAAATTATCTTGTTATTAGGGTCAACATAAATTCTTGCAATCATAGAAATATTTGTATGTAGCTTGGCATATTTATTATGATTATTATTATATTATTATAATGTATATAATAATAATACAAATAATAATATATCCCCTCAATTGTCAGACTAACTTTGAAAAAAGCTTTTTAGTTCACAAAGTAATAAAAAGAAAGCAATGTTGAGAAATGCATATCACATTTAAAACAGTATATAATACAGTACTCAATATATCAACCCATCCGTTCCATTCATTATTACATTGTTTTATTGAATTAACCACTGCTTCTTGTTTGTTTTCCACTGTGAAATGTCATCTTGTTATAACACATTAATGTCAACATTAATCATAATGCACTTTTACAGTAAAATATTTGAAACTGTCACCTAATGCAAACATTATATTGTAAAGGCCTAGTTTTGTATGCAGTACCTTTAAATTAATTTGGCATTTCCAGTACGTTTTTCAATGTGTGTGTCTGTGTATAAATATGTGGCATTAGCACTTATTTCATGTTACTGGGCCTTAATGCATCGCACTAACAGTATAAGCCTGTCTAATTATCTCCTCAGTGTGGCAGAGTGTATACACACTAAACAGAGATGACAGATGTGTGTGCAGGTGTGGACGCGCTCGTGTGTACGTGTCAGTTAGGTGGGTGCAATGGTGCTGACGCTCCCATAACTGCGTGCTGACACCTCCTCAGTATGTAAGAACCATCTCCTGCACTGCATTATTTAAAGGTTGAGAGGGAGACAGACGGGGGGAGGGAGAGAGGACGAGGAGAGATAAAGGGAGGGAGGAAGATTCAGGTATCCTTCGCAACTGTCTCTACAAGGTGTCTGAGTTATAAACCAGCGCCAAACTTAACTAATTACTCCACTCGCCCCCTCTCTTCCTTCTTGTCTATTTCACCTCCGGTTCCCAATGCGATTTCTCTCCCTCACTTCTCTCCCCCTCCACTGTTTCGTATTCTCGTCTACATCACCTTCTGCTCTCCCCCCCCTCACACCCTCCCTGCCTCCCTCTCTCCTGCTACAGCTAACAACTGAAATATGATTAGCACATTGGAGGGCTGAAAACCATCGTTTTTTCTTGATGGAGAAGTCAGGCACACACACTAACACACACACATACAGTGCAATGCCGAGAAAGAAAGAAATGGCGGGAGAGAGGAAAGGTAAGGCCAAGACACATGGTGTGACGGATAATAATACCAGGGTACCGCATCGGCCCACCATAGGTTTCTGTGTGGCGTTTGATTTAACCTCCATGTTTGCCCAGGTTTCCTCCCGCAGCCCAAACACACACACAAGCCAGAGGGATCGGAGAGCGTAAATTGCCCCCGAGTGTGACTGTTTGTCTATCTGCATCCTCCATATGATGCTCTGGTGACATGCTTAGGGGGAGTTTCCCTGTCCTCTGCTCAAGGCATGCTGGGAAGGGCTCTAATCCCTGCCCCCTCCCTTTCCACCGAACAGTAGAGTAACTCAGTAAAGACCGAACGAGTCAATAATCATGATGTTGTATCATTGCACGAAGTTAAAAAACACACTATCAGAGCAACTAACGTTAGTATTTTCTAATTTCTCCTCTACCGTAAATACTGCAATCTTATTTCATCGTTATGTTTTCATGGCTCCTCCTAAAATACTGTGGATGTTGTCGCGGCCGTCATTCATTGGTTATCATTCAGGCAACGCGCACTCCCACAACAACTCTCCTCACATAACCCCTGTCCATATTTAAACCTGAAGAAGGGAAACACATTGTGAACAGCGCCACTATTTCGGTCTTAACGTGTTTTAACAAAGTTACACACTGAAGTAAAATAATCAAGGAAACAACAAACAACAAATCAAATAAAGAAAAAACTAAACTTTTGCCGATTATTGCAATAGTGATGCCAACAACAATTCTAGGAAAGGTTTGCCATCAACGGTAAATTACAGTCTAATTAGAGAACAGCTCAGGATACTGCAGAATCTCACTGACACGGAAAATATACTAGATATTAAAAGTATGAAAATTATTGGCAATGATAATATCATTGACTGATGACGCAACCACGTGTCATAACATCAAATACTCTAATCGTAAATGTGACTTTCAAAGTTTCTGTTTTTAGTTATTTCTTTAAAGAACGTTGAGTATTTCCACAAGAAAGACAAACAAAGACTAGCAGGGAGAAAAGCAGAGACTGTGAGGGAGTGAGGGAATGAATAAGGGATCGCAGGAAAAGACAAGAGAGGAGGGAGGGAGAGCGGAGTGGCTTCAGGCCGATGTGAAAGCCAGCAGGTCACAGAGGTTCCCTTTAAATTTAGAACAAACCACGGCCACTGAATGTCTCCTCCAAAAGGCTCAATGACTGATTATAATGGCTGCCTGTTTCGATCTCATCCCGTCAGCCTCTCGCCGCTGCTTTCTGAAGAGGGCTGTGACTGCTGGGCTAACGTGTGGGCAGCCCTACAATTTACAATTACAATTAAGGCATTTAGCTGACGCCCTTATCCAAAGTGACTAACAATAAGAGCAGCAGCAGAAAAGGCTGCATGTGTCTGGTAAAAAAAAATGGAAGACTTAGGAAACAGGTGCAGAGCCAAACAAGTGAAAGGAAGAACATAGAGGAGAGTGAGACCACAGTACAACACACAAGTATGAATCAACATAGCCGGTGAATAGGAGAACCAAGGTTATACTGTGTTTACACTGTGGGTGATAACAGAGCGACTTTATTTTAATTCCAAATGACCATACCTTAAAACACCTCAGCAAGGCTATAGGCCAGACAAAACAGTTTGTACTGTATTTGTGTTAACGTTATGAAACGTGTGTCTGTAACTTATATGTTTAAAAAAATGCAAAAACTATACAGGAGGACAATTATTAGAAATGTTTGCTGACCAGTGCTAAGCTCCTCACACCTGGTTTACAGTGGGTCATTTTCCTTTGGTTTTTATGCATTAGATTTAATGTATTGACATATAAAATATCACAGGTTAATGTCTTATAACAACAGAATAATAAGGTGACGTGTGCACAACAGGCCAACAGAGCACCGAGCTCAAGCTAGCACTCGAAGTTTCTTCAAGGTCAAGCTGCATTATCACTGATCACGCGCAGGAATCAGCATTCATCAACATTCATCAACATTCATCAACATTCATCCACATTCATCCACATTCATCAACATATCACTCAGAGTCTGACCTCCATCTTCAAACGTCAGGGACGAAGAAGCTGCTGGGTGACAGAGTTGTTTCCTTCACTCATTATTCTTCACTGCACAACAAACTTAAAGGCCTTAAACGCTATCACACGTAATGTTACTTCTGCTAGTGTGCTATCAAAAACAGTCAGTAAGTAGTGCACACACATACACACACACAGAAAAATGCCAGCTAACTTTTAAATCTACTCACAAACCAAAAAAATCCCTTTCATGTGCTTGTTTAATATGAACACGTCATAATCAACATGTCTGACTATTTTAAAAAACCCTGCCAAATAACATAAATTTGTATAAAAACTTGGACAAAATGCTATTGCATCAAAAAAATATTCCGATTTATAACTGCCAATGATTTACAAGGCAAAATGTGTTCAGCAAACATTGAGGGAAGATCCACACAGATCTTCTATTTCTTCTTCTCTGCACAAACAGTTTTTGTTTACCTGTTTGTCCGTCACCTGTTAAAAATACTGTGATTGGTCAGAGTCAGGTCTCCTCCCTTTTTCATGGTATTTAGTGCAGAAACCTGTTGTTTCGTTTGGGTCCAAGTTTCCATTTAAGACTTGAGACAAGAAGCAAAGAAAGAAACACTCTAGAGTAAAATGTTATTTATCTTTTCAGTTATCCAGTGTCAAAAATTTAAACTCAACTATCATCATAGTTCTATATATGTAATAATTAAGTAGTAAGAATTAAACCATTATAATATCCCTGTAAGAAAAGGTCTCATAAGCATTGTGATTACTTAGAGACTCATTTTAAAATTTCATGTTGATTATTCAACCCTCAACTTAAATTATTTTCAAATTGAGAACCATTACCAAAAGAAGATTAACAAAAGATAACCTCAAATATATTTGTTATTAAATTAAATTTCAATTTTTTTAAATTTGTTACTAACATGAAATAATATAATAATAATAACATAACAGTAAAATTACATCAACAATTTTTTAGATTAATGTCTTTCGTCTCAAACAGATCATGTAAATAATCACGAGATACATTTGTAGTATTTCTAAGAAAAGGGCAGCATTGGAAACATGAGCACAGAGCAGAATAAAACCAAACAGAGCAGGTACTCACTCAGACAGAAGTAGGAATAGCCCCCAAAAAACACATCACTAACATGCTGAAGTCTGCCTACGATCCTGTCAGGGTGCAAGCGAGCTGCCTTGGCCCTGGCTGGGCGTTATTTGTGAGCCAAATCCTTAAAGAACAAGAAGCTTTCTCTGTGCCTAAACCTGCCGTCAGACAGGGGGCTTTGAAGGCCCCCAACCGAGCTCGGCACTGAGCTTTGAAGCCAACTGAAAACTCTGCTTTATGAGACTAAATGAAAGCGAAGAAAAGGGGGAAAGTTATAAAAAGCAGAGAAACACATCAGCACTGTTTCTATTTTTCTCTGCTGGTTCATGGTTTGTTGTGGTTTGACGATTAACTGGAGGATGTGTTTGTCACTTAATATAAATATATATAAATTTATATGAGGTCTGCGGTACCATGTATCAGTAAGTACTGTGACACTGCAGTTTGTTGGTCTGTCTTTTCAGCGTAAGACACAGCTGACTGTTTTATGTCCCAGGTATTAGTTAAAAGTATTGATAAATGATCTTAATTTGAAAAAGTGTATTCAAAAATGAGAACCAAATTATAGTGTATTGACAAATTGTTTATCGTTAAATTTAGTAATTTGTTCATGTTTAACAGACAAATTCTCTGTTGTTTTATAAGATACTTTGTGTTTTATTTTACAACATTAGCAAAGAAAAACATTTTCGAGTGGTTTTGTAAGGGTGAAAATGTCTGCAGTACGAAATGTTTATTTTCTTACACTCCAACAACCATGATATACATAGTTTTTATAATCTTAAAGGCAGATATTACAGAACAGGAAACACAGAAAATGCTGTTGTGTGTTATGTTGGTGTGAATGTTCATGGCCTTGGACAGGTTTCCTCTTTACAATATTTTCCTGTAAAATGTTATTGCTTTAATATGAGGTGAATAATTCAACTTTAGAGAAACTGTTACTGCTGTCTTTGGCTCAACCAGTAGAATTCATGTTATAATAACACCTCCTTATTCCTGGACTGTCAAGGCCACACCTTTTGCTGTGGGGCCTCTATCATTTGTTGTAAAAAAAAAATCATGTTATAAAATAATTCCCTTAGAATAAATACTTGTCATTTATTCGTCATCTATTTATTTCCACATATATCTTTATTATGGTGGCATAAAAATGATGCAGTATTTTGTGTTGTCGGTGTCTTTTCATAATAATCACTTATTAGAAGTAATGCATATCTTAATAGGCTACAGAGAATGTAAGGATTTCTGTTTCTCATATAATGTAATTGTCTTTTCTTAAAAAATACATTTTTTAACGAGAATTTTTGCAGCATGTTTGCACCACATATTATCACATTTATCACCATTACACTTGAAGTCAGATTGTCCCGGTTGAAAAGCTGCTGCCTCACATGGTATATTGAATAGTTTCATGGTGATAAAGAAGGGTCTGTGTGGCAGGGTGAGTAAACACTGGCTTGTGAGGGGAAAATCTCACTTCTCTTCTTCTGCTCCGTCACCTTGATATCTGAACTTCTGCTCCGCAAAACAACTCTGGAGCCAAGAAGCGTCCATGAAACATCATTACCACGGTGCTTCTTAAGTTCCTGTTGCCTTATTAATCATCAGAAAAGCAAACAACACCTATCTAAGCTGAAGCCTGTGCATTTTTCGAGGTGTTGCCGCTGACTTTTTTTTAGACGCACATCTGCGATCAGATCACAAGCTCTGGACTCTCAGAGAACCATTTATCACTTTCTCTGCCCCTCTTTCCACCGCTCTCTCTTTTCTTTCAATACGTCCTTTAGAAGCACACAAACCATCTCCAGCAGACAAAACAGTGGACAAGCCTCTGTGATGTTCTGACTCATTCTGCTCCTCTCCTCTCCAAAGCCTCAGGGCCGACGCATTGGGACCCAAAACCAACAGGCACATAATGGGGCCTTGTTGGGGCCGCCTTAATGTCTCTAATGTTATGTAAATGAGGAGGGAAGAGGGCAGGGAAGGAGAGGAGCGGAGGAGGAGGCAGTGGGAGTGTTTGTGTGTCCGAGGAGGCTGCTAAGCTCCCATTACCAGGGGATTAGGCAAATGCTGCCGTTGTATCGATGCTGGTTCGACAGCGAACCGCCAACCCTAATCCCCTCCTCTCTTCTCCTTCCGACAACGCCTCATCAACGCCTCCTCTCCTCCTCTCTGTACACCCCCCACCCCACCACCAATCGTTTGTTAAAAATCTCTGAACTTTCTGGATTCAACTTTTCAACTCTTGTTTCTCACTCATGCATATACGCTCGAGCTGACACAAACTAAAAAAAAATAACACAAATACCAGTAGAATTACTTGGTTCACAGCCAGTGTAAATTTGTCTGCTCATTGATTTCTCTGACATGTGATGCTTGTCTGTGGGTGTGTGTGTGTATGTGTTTGTGAATGTGTGAGAAGTGATCAATATTGAAAGCCAGAGAGTGCCTTTCTGGTTTGTCTGTGATGTGTTCGCCTGGAGCCTCAGATTGCAGCTATGACCTACTGGCTTGTGAACGCATCATCTCTTCAGTTCACCGCTCCTCTGACTCTGGGCAGGAGGACGAGTGCTGGTCTCTGGTTGCTGCTCACCGGTCCCTGGGCGCCCTGGTGGCTCCTTTAAAGGGATTCTGGAGACATCTCTGTGCTTCATCCTCCTGCAGAGAGACGAGAGAGCGAGATAGAAAGAGAGCACATTGTTCACAGTGCTCTAGTTGTAGCCCGGCAATTTCCTTCAAACTTTCTCCAGCATGGCTGCCTCTCACATCTCTTTTATTTTTTTTAGACTTCATAATTACATTACATAATGAAGAAATTAATAACTGATCAAAAATAATAAATCATAAATATACAGGGGAAGGATCAAGTGTGACTGTTGAAACATTTATTAGCTCTTTCTGGCTCTAGGGTTTTCATATATGAGGCAAGAAATACAAAGGAAACTAAATCCATCGCTAAATGCACATGTCGGAGATAATGCTACATACATCATACAAGCTGACATGCAAGCAACAAAAAAGAACAGATTATTCTCTGCATGTGTTATCGCTAACTATTCATTATAGCTCAGGTTGAAGTATGTCATCAAGTGAGGAAGCTATTCTGAGACAAACGAGCTGTGAGATGTTGGTATGTGTGTGTGTGTGTGTGTGTGTGTGTGTGTGTGTGTGTGTGTGTGTGTGTGTGTGTGTGTGTGGAAGAGTGTGTGTTATTGTATGTGCAAGTGTGACACAGTTGCAGATAGAACTTGGAATACTCAATTATCACATTAGCACAAACAGGGAGAAGCCGAAAGGCTACACACACATATGCCTAAGAACAAGTGCACGCACACACACTCTCTCTCACACACACACACACACACACACACACACACACACACACACACACACACACACACACACACACACACACACACACACACACACACCACCCCCACATATCTCTGGAACTGCAGGCCCCCTGCTGAGAAGCTCAAACACACCAACTGAGGGTGGGGGCTGGTGGTGGTGGGCTCGGGGAGGAGGGGGCTGTTGGGCTGTTGAGAAGCATGAGGCTAGTGAGTGACATTGAGACCAAGGTTAAACACAAACCATCCGTTCTGTTCTGCTGTCGGACGTGTTGAGACCGGCAGCAGCACTGCGTCACAAAACACGGCCTCCTCGTTCATTTCAGACACCGATGCATCGGCGCAGCAGGGGTGACGCTGCTCAGAGCAACAGCAAAACAGTTCAACCTCGCTCAACCTTTGCCGCATCGCACTGCAACAGCAAATCAGATACGAGCATTTACACACCCTGAAATGTGTAGATTTCAGCTTTGTGCTAATTCCACTATTCACCCTGTAAACAGACAGAACCTTCGGTTGATATTCATAAACCTAAAAATCTCAGGCTGACACTAAACTCAAAACAACATGAAATTTGACATGCAGGCAAAATTACTTGTAATAAAGTGCAGACAGAGATTACACAGGCCTGGTCTGTGGTGGCTAACGCACTGCATCTTGAGAAAAGACCAGCAAAGCCAGGGAACATGTTCATCGGTTCCACAACATGGGCTGCGAATTCACACAACATAACCAAATAGACAAACGCGCTACAAATAGACACACCAAAACAAAGAGACAATGTTAAAGAGTTTCATTTCTATTAAGCCGTTTTCATACATGAACTTTAGAAAAAGTCATAATCTAGCAATATATTAAACAATATTTTTTTTTTGTGTTAATTCTTTATGCCTTTGCAAAGTTGTTGCACTGAGCAGGAATCTTGCAACTAATAACCCCCACCTTCTTATTATTTTCTTTCTTTATAAATTACCCACTCACAAGTCAGAGAAATCAAACAGGTGGTTGATGCTGTGGATTATTTTGTGTAGCAGTTGTTGCCAATGAAACACTGAGGCCTGTTGTTCTCCTGGATAAATAACTGTACAAGCACTGACAAACAGCAACATTAAAACTCACTGCTCATAAAATCACCCTTTGTTAGGAAAACATGATCTAAAGTCAAGATGTATACACCTGATGCTTGTGGCAGTATCACCTTGGTATACCTTTTAAAGGTACAATGTGTAGAATTTAGTGACATCTAGTGGTGAAGTTGCATGTTGCAGCTGAACACAGCTTGTCCAGTCTTGGCTACTGTAGAAAACATGGCAGCCTCCGTAGAGAGGACCCGCTACTGATGTAAATAAAATAATAAAAAAGTATTTAAATATAAAAGGGCCCATTCTAGGGTTAAGAAAACAACAATTAGTACAATTTTAATGAAACGCACTCGTGAAAACATCACTAGGATTATTTTATATTCAATTTCTTCCAATAGATCCCTTTCACCTAAATCTTACACACTGGTCCTTTAAGCTCTTATACTGAAAGGAGCAGAAGTTTAAATTCATAGAAGACTAAGGAGCATATAGACATGGAGCAGTGATGGTGAGTAACTGTCAGGTCTGCTCACTGTCAGCTGATATGCTGTAAGAGGTGTGGCTATTTAAAGTCTAGTGGTTGGCCGTTCAGACCACAGAGCCATTACCAACTTGTGTGTGCTTTACCGTGTGTGTGACTTTAGTGTGCCTGAGCTGAGGTGTTGGTATGATACTTTGACTCTCCTGGTATGTTGTACGCAGAGAGAGAGAGGGAGAGGAAAAATGGGACTGTGAAGAGAACAAACACGCAAATACCTTATGAGCAGGCAGAGAGGCACGTTGAGAGGGAATGAGTGCTCTGGAGTGTGAAATATGTGTGAGTAACAGCAACGTCATGCTAAGTCTGGGCCTCGTCGGACAACTATTGTTATAGCATACAACATAATACCAGTAGTATGTGAGACTGTAACAAAATAATGACTTCATTGATTATGATTATTTTCTTTTCTGTATTTCTGTCTTGATAAACTGTATCTGTCATATTTTACAACACATTTTTTATTATTGTAACCACCATTTTTCTGGTGCATGGGAAGCAATTCTGGTTGAGACCAGTGGCCTATAGATCTAGTACATTTACCATTTAACGTGGGAATTGGGCTTAAAACTGTTGGTCAGAAATTACTGAAGTAGTAAAAAATGGTTATTTGAAAGTTATTTGAAAATATCACTTTGGGAACATGTGAAGAAAACATAAAATCTGGCTCAGCTTTTACTGCAGTGGCAAAGTCAGTTGTTGGCCAATGTAATACTGTATGTGTGAAGGCCCATTTATGTTTCTTTGTAATCTATTCAGTCTTTTTAAAAGCTGAGATACATTACAAAAACAATGTTTCTGTTGAAATACACATTTTCTGTCATTACAGCTATTTTTCATTTGGTACATCTTGTATCCCCAATCCCCATTGTTATTGTGTTTATTTTTTCTTATTTTTTGTCCCTGTCATGTTTCACTGGATTTGCTTGTGTTATTTGAAGTTGTTGCCGATGTACACAGTTACAACTCCTAAAGATACAATCACATGGATGACTCTCCATAGACATTCTACTATGGACCTTGCGATTAGCTCAACAACAAAAATCAATATGAAATGATTGTCAATGTAAGTTTCCAGGACATGGAAGACCATGCCCCCATTTACGTGGCCCATGTTTTGGTTTAATTCAGAACCAAAGTCAAATCAGTTGCTAAAACTGATTTAAACAAAGCAACCCCAGCGGTTTGTTTCACTAACATGTAAGAAAATCGGTAGGTATATGTATCATGGCCTGACTTACAAAAAAGTGTCTTGGAGCAATAGCCCTTATTCAACAGGAAGCAGGCGAAGTTGATTGTAATGTACAATTTTTGCTTTGTTTTTGAAAATTCAACATAATCATAGCACCATCTACTACAGAACAGGATTCACGCATGCATCTCATGTTCGTGGTTAGAAAGTCCCTGAACATCAATAACACTAAATTTTGGAAGAGTTCTCTTGATACAGCCATAATTTGTATGGTACATAGTTGAAGTGCAAAAATGGAGGAAAGCTTATGCAAACAGACTGAGCTTAAAAAGTGTGTACTGGAAATTTATTCAAGAAGTTTTGCTCTGTAACTACTTCATAGTTAGCATCATTCCCAAATGAAAATCGGCAAAAGACAACTTATAGTATGTACTCGCACAGAATATCAGGCAATAGAGTACGTGGACCTTGATTTCATTTTTATTCTGGCTGCTGTAAAGCTCCAATTTATCATTGAAATCATTATATATTTTTGCAGTGCAGGTCTCTATTGATTCCTCCGTCTCAGCTGAGAGCAGGTTACAGATTTGTATCATCTATAAAGTTTATTCCCATCTATATCGTTAATGTACTTAACTATAAAATCAAGTTATTAGTTTTTTATTTTGATTGAATTTAATAGACTTTTCAGTTTTTTAATGGCTGTTATTTTTTTTCTTTCCACTCTAAATGGCCTTTAAATCACAGCAGCAGAGACGCAGTGAAAAGTGTGTATTCACACTAATACACACACACACACTTATGCACACATTGTGGTTAAATTGACTTCTCTTTTGTCCATGACATGAAATGTAAGCAGAAATGCAGTATGGCCTGAAGCCTTGGGAAATATGAACAAGCAACTGTGAAATTAAACATCAGCAGGAAAATAGACTCCACACAAAGTAATCGCAGGTAACTCATAAGAGCGAGTGAACGACATGTTGACAACACTTAAAAAAACGTCCTCACAGAGCTCTCACCCCCACTGAGATGAATTGTGGCTTACGTGCTTTGCTCCTGTACTTGAGCAGTTTTAATGGCACGTGACAATTTAAGTAGATTTATGGTAAATCTGCTTCACAAAATGATATGAATGTTTGTCCTGTAGGAACATTGGCTAAATATCCTTCTAGACATGTTGTTACAAATGTGTCACTGACTTCTCGAGATTGACCTTTACGAATCACAAAGAGGCTCTAGCCTGAGTTATGTGTTTTTACCCCTACAGAGGAGATTGTGCTCAATCGTGTCGGTTTGTTTAATGTCAGCAGTTGCAAATAAACAACTGCACTGATTTGCACCAAACTGGGTGGAGAGATGGGTCATGTGTCAAGAAATAAACCATTGAATGTTGGTGTCAATCTGTTCAAAGGGGTCAGATCCTGGATCTTTGCTCAATGGAACATGTTCAACAATATATGGCCCTTGATCTAAAAGAGTGGACTAACTGGTGTTGACATATACAAGCTTTTAAAATTTTTGTGAAAAGCCAAATAATAATGTAATTTGATATGTAATAAATAAAGTTCTGTCATTCATGCAGGAAGCCTATAGGTGCATATAACATTGGACTCCTGGGGTTTGGGAATCCACAAGTTTGTGAGCAACCAACAGAGAAATCATGAATTGAAGTGGCATACCAGGAAAGAGTTAACACTGCCTGGCTGTAAATATTTTGTTTTTTCTATGGTTAAGAAAAAACACACAACATATTCTTGAAACTGTTCTTTTTTTTTTATTACATCTCTATCTAAATTTGGCTGCTCATGTATCTAAAAAGTAAAATGGCAACACATAAGTCAAGTTTACAACACTGGCTGGATATTGAGTATGAATGTCCATCTCATTGTGTTTTTTTTAAACTTGTTTACCTCTCAACAACCTCGTTTTTCATTCAGGCCTCACTCAGATTTTCTGGCTCGTGTCCATTTTACATTCGGTGTCCTCAGCTAACAGCTGATCCAATCGCCTCTCCACAGAGTCGTCCTGCCAACTGAGACTATCTCGGGGACACCTGAGTGTGTTTCAGTGGGTCAGGTGTGATAGTGCCAGTCCAGCCATACCGGGTTGTTACACATTGACTGAATGTGTGTGTGTGTGTGTGTGTGTGTGTGTGGTCAAGCGCATGTAAAGAGGTAATCTTTAGTGTTGGAATTGCACGGCCTGAAAAACAGCAGAGAGGGGTCAGGTGTGATACTTCCTGCCTAGCTAGCTAACCTGGCTGAAAGTGTGTATGTGTGTGTGCGTGTGTGTATGTGTGTGCGTCAGCTGTGGTAGTTGACCTGAGAATTTGGGGATTAGCATGGATTTATCTGAAACAGTGACTTGCAGCGGGGGTGCCGCGTGACAGCTGATGACAAAACGCTCTTCCGACTATGAAGATGAGGCAGAATATGATGGCCGTATCCCCAGTGTGTGGCTACCTGAGGCTCAACACATGAATCATGTTGACTGAACATCCACTACATGAATGTTGCGTGTTGCTGTACGCAGGCCTGCCAGAGATTGTCGCAGGACACAGTGATTGAATGAAAGTGTAGCTGCACATGAGCGTGTGTTTGTATGTGACAGACTGCAGTGCCCCTAAGATAACAATCAGAAAACAACAGTCTTTTTTCTCCCCTTTTGTTGAGCTGCCCAGTTTGCACGCAACCTGCAGCTCTGTTGCTTTATCTCTTTATCTTTATCTTTGTCTGACACACACACACACACACACACACACACACACACACACACACACACACAGGTCTTAGTTAGACTTACCATTCTTTATTAAACTTCAATTTATTTCCTGGACTAAAAACTGAACCCTAAACATGACTTGCCGAACCCTTACTTATATTCTAACCATGAACAGGGCCTTCATACATTCCTTTTTAGGTGCTGACCTTTGACCCTTTCAGTTTAGTCTGACCCTCCCCTCCAAAACAAAAACAGGTGTTAAAGTTTCCATGGACCAAAAAGACCTAACGATTACAATCACCAAATTGATAAAATGCTGCTGTCAAATGCATGCCCGTATACAAACCAATCAATGTCAATTAAAGGTAGATTCAGCCCCTGCAGGTGATGATGACAGGACGTATTAATCTCATACAAAAGCACTTAGTCCGCTCCCTATAATCCATCCCTAACTTGAGACCACAATTCATCAGATCTAATGTAAACACTGTTATAAATTGGTGGGATTATGTTGTGAATTTGTGAAACTGATACATAAAAGTCTTGAATACCAATAAGTATGATGACATGTCAACAAGTCATCCCGCCCAAATGGATGCTAGAAAATTAACAGGAGACTGGTGCTGTCAATCAAAAAACATGGTCCACACCCACATAGTGCTGAGGAGGTGTCTAGTATAAAATCACCTGTGTGGGTGGAGCATAGGCTTCAATGTGTATAAAACGTCCCCATGAGGAACACAAGTCCCCATAATGTGACTGTAGAAACAGATTTAGGACCCCACAACGCGAGTAATACCTTGGTCACACACCCAAAAAAGTGTAAGGATGTGTGTTGAGTGTGTCCAAATATCTGTGTGTTTGTGTCCAAGTGTGTGTGTGTGTGTGTGTGTGTGTGTGTGTGTGTGCTAAATCCTCGTTAATCTGACTGTACTCAATCACTGCGCTGTTGGCAGCACATCTGGACTGACAAGGCAAACTCAAGGGGCAATCCACCCTGAAACTCTGGGCCTGCTGCTGTCCACAATCCCCTTTCCACTGAAATGTAAATGTGGTGAGTTCTATTTTGAGATGGAATTTGTGATCTTAAAAAAAAAAAAGAAGAAGCCTGGCATCACAACTGATGAGGCACAGATATTAAAAATGGCAGGAACGGGTGAGTCAGCCTCGCAAAGAGAGCTTTACTGGTTTTATCCCTGAACTAGACGACAAGCACACATTCTGTACAAATCATGTAGCTACACATGCAAACACAGCAACACATGTCACACGCATACAGCACTTGGCATACACACCGCTAAAATGCTTGGCTACAGCAATAGACACACAGGGTTGAGAATCACTGGAGTTGCACTATTCTTTTCCAATGAATGAAGAATGCTAATATGTTAAATCTGCAGACTATTGGAAATATCCTGCCAAATACTTTGGCAAACTGTGTGAAGAACTAAGCTGCCAGTTCCTGGAAGGTGTCTTCATGGTGACAGATGGATACACTGTAAAAAAAAGTTGTATTAGCTTCTCTACAGTTGAATACAATTTTAAAACTAACAATTTAGTAGCACTTAAATGGCACTTACTTATAGCACTTTGTAGTTTTGCTTTTTTGAAGAAATTGTACTTTCTTGATTCTTGTTGTTCTGGGTTTGTACCCTCATGGTTGAATGCACTTATTGTAAGTCGCTTTGGATAAAAGCGTCAGCTAAATGAAATGTAATGTAATGTAATGTAATATATATAAAATAGTAAAAAAATCCTGGTACAAGGGATGTAAAACAAAAACAAATAAAGCCACAACTAAGCATGCGGCATGATGTTGTTATCCACAGCACAGTATAAACATATATTTCATCAACACTGATTTTTTTTTTTCAAAAGGCTTCTTGCTAATGTGGATCTACTTTTATTATTAGCAACAGCCTATATATCATATTCACTTACTGTTTCTGCCACAATACCAGGCCTCATTTATATCATTTATATAACCTACCTAAAGATTCTGCTGCAGAGAAAATATTTGTTCACATTTCTTACAATGTTCTGGCATTGACGCATGTTGTGTTTTGATCTGTTGATTCCCTCAAAACCTTCAAAGAACTTTGTTAAATACCCCGAAGATGGTTTTCACCTGAAGTTCAAGTCCTCACTTCTTCCAATAACTGAAGGTGAAAAGATCAATGGGTAAAATGGGAAATGAAAATGGTGATTTTGCAACTTTAAACTGGATATATTTTTTAATTGAAGATATACATGATGGAATACCATGTTCTGTTACATGATAGTGGGAGAGGATGAGACTGATTTGCATACCCTTGTGTGGATCTCTTTGTCTGAAAACACTGTACCTTTAGACGAAAGGCATCTTGAACCCCATCTTCCCAGATTCGGTAAGTAGACTGTCATAACACTCTGTGATAAGCCTCTGACCAACTGTCCTAGCGAACGGGTCCCGGCTGAGGGCATCAGCCACTATGTTCTTGGTTCCTGCAATGTGCTTTAGATTGAATATGTATGGAGCGAGCTTGGCAACCCAGCGCTGTTCGCAGGCGTCAAGTTTTGGTTTGGTCATTATGTATGTGAGTGGATTGTTGTCTGTCCATACCGTGAAAGAAGTGCCTTTTAGCCAATGGCTGAACTTTTCACACACACTCCACTTAAGCGCCAAAAACTCTAGCCTGTGAGCTGGATACCTCTTTTGGGAACTGCTCAGGGTCTTACTTGCAAGCTAAGGGTCATGCTTTACTTTCACCTACTGGTATTTGTGACAATACTGCACCAAGCCCGTCCAAGGAAGCATCGATTGACAGAATCAGTGGGCGTGAGAAATCAGGGTGGGCAAGAACCACGCAGTTCAATAGATTCTCCTTCAGACTGACTAAAGCAATGTCACATTCTGGAGTCCAGTCATCGGGTTTAAGTTTCCTGTATGTCCCCGCATTTTCCTTTACTTTCACTTTTCCTCTTCTCTTCTGTCCAGCAGTGAGAGCAAAGAGTGGTTTAGCGATGGAAGAGCAATTGGGGATATAATGCTGGTAATAAAATACCATCCCCAAAAAGGATCTGATCCTCCGCACTGAAGGTGTACACCCATCATCTTTCATGAGATCAGCTTTGGACATCTTAGATATGACTTCGACCTTTGCCGGATCCACAGCCACCCCCCTGCCATCTATGATATGGCCCAAAAACTTGACAGACGCCTGCATCAAGTGGCACTTTTTAGGACTTAACTTGAGGTTGTGGTCTCGCAGTCGTTGGAAGACAATCTCCAGTCTCTGTAAAGTCTCCCCCTCAGTTGGTGCAAAAACGAGCAGGTCATCCAAGTAGCATAAAAGGCTGCTGAAGTTGGAATATACTCAGCATCATGCGCATGAATGACGCAGGACTATTGCACAGTCCCTGCGGCATCCTGTTATACTTGTGTAGGCCTAGTGGTGTAGTGAAAGCTGTGTATTTCTTGTCCTCTTCAGCCATTGGGATGTTATAAAAGCCAGATGTCAAATCCATTGGGCTGAAAAAGGTGTTTCCTCCCAAAGCAGCCAAACAATCTGATTGATGTGGGAGCGGGTGTGCATCCTTTAATGTTCTTGCATTCAGCCAATGGAAATCGGTGCAGATCCTCAAACTTCCATCTTTTTTCCATACCAGCACCAATGGTGAGGCATAATCACTCACAGATTTCCGTATGATCCCCTGCTCTTCCATTTCTGTCAGAACCTGTCGTAGTGTCTGATACTGAGCAGGTGGAACTCTCCGATAAGGAAGGCGAAACGGACGATCATCGGTAAGTCGGATCCGATGGACAAAGCCCTTTGTCTCACCACAGTCCAATGCATGCTTTGAGAAGACGTCATTGTAGCGCTCAAGTAACTGAACTAACTTTTCTTTCCCCTTGTTGTCAGTATGACATGATTTTATGTCAAAGTCGCTAAGACCAACATCTCGCAGTCTCTGTTCAAGGTCTGAAAGATTGGTGGAAGTGGCGTGTTCTTCAGGGGCAGTTTCCTCAACCTTGCTAGAGCCTTGGAAGACCTCAAAATCCTCAACAGCCAAGCAGGGGGACACGTCTGCAAGCTTACTGCAAGAAGTTTCTTCTTAGCCTAATGGGTCTATCAGACAGATTGGTGACCTTCATGGGGACCCACCTGTCACCCCACAGCGGTGTCACAACGCGGCCAACCATGATGTTTCGCGGCATTGATTTGGATGAAGTGGGTTCAACAATAACAGTACTGCCTGGTGACATAGGTGTATCTTTAGGTAGCTTACCCCAAACAAGTGTTCTTGCCTCACCAGAAGAATGACAGACTGCCTGAGCTTGACTGTGCCAATCTTGTTTGGCAGCTCCTCACCCCTCCAACAGGATGTGTTTGCCATGAGGTCCAAGAACTGCTCACACTCAGGAGATGATGAGAGACTGTCATTGGCGATGAGCCGCCAATAATCATCACTGTTTTTCAACTGGTGCATAAGGAACTTTATCACATTTGTGCCAATGATAAGGTCGTCTCGCTGACCTGGTACCACAAGAGCTGGAACAATGCAACTCTCCCCATACACTTTCAGTTCAACCTCAAGCTCAACCAGTTCAAGCTCAACCAATACAATAAACAGCAATAATTAACAAAAGCTGAGGGATTTTTGGTGGAATGCAATATTGGTTTTAATACCTGCTACAAAAGCATGGACTGGGAAATAAAAGGGTTGACTCCGCAAAAGCAACAAAGCTCCGCAGAGACACGCCCCACCCCAGTGATGGTTCTGTAACCTCAGGTGATTCTGTCAGAGCTAAATCCGAAGCTGCCAATCAAGTCCTCAACCCAAAGACTCAAGCCTGCGTGAGATCAAAACCCAGGTATTTATGGAAGTTAGGAATAAAGATACAATATATAACCAGAGCAGGCTTAAGTGTGTGTTCACCGTTATGGGTATTTCCTCTGCAGGGGTCAGATCAGCATAGACTACGAAAAGGAATTTCTGTCTGTGAAGGTCGGCCCACGACTGCTGAGTAGATGCAATGACAACAAACAGACCAGTCATAACCAGCAGGTCAGTGTTGGTGTTTTTTTTTCTGGTGATATAAAGACATTTCGTATTTAGTGTCTTGTTCCATTATATATGTATATATTCTCTTGCACTAGCAAATGTGCCCTTGTAATAAATAAAGTGTTTGCTGTCTTGTCTCGCCCTTTCAGAATGTTGACAGTGTGGAGTACTGGGAAAAACTGGCCCAAGAATCAGATCAGAGCAAACAGCAGGGAGAGCAGTTTAACTTCAATACCATTATACCTCAACTTAAAGCCAAGATTCTGTTTTTTTAAATTCAGGTAATTAGGTAAAACTGTGCATAAATCAACACTTCCTCAGGGAGGATTTTAAATGTAATCTCTTCTTTATTATTGTTTGGTTAGTTAACAGGTGGGCTGTTGAAGAAGCATGGCAGATTCACCAACCGCTGAAGGTCTTACGCAACCTGCTACAGACCCCTGACCTTAAGAGGTCCAACTACATTGGCCAGGAACTGGGACTACCCCATGTCCTCTTGGACGTTGTCCACGTTACTGTAGAAAACTCCGACTACGTCCCGGTTAGATATATATCACTTACTCATTAATGCATGGTCAGGTATCAGTCAACAATATTCCTGACCTTTCTGGTATGTGTCTTTCCTGCTCAGCGACCGTGGAGTGTGTTAGCACTTGGAGAAATTATCACAGTCATCATGATCTACTGGGATAAACATCCCGACTGGATAGAAGAAGATCACAGGTTTGTTTTGGTCTTCACTGAAGCTATTTCTGTTCATGTGTTGAATACTGTTTGTATCATACATCACAGTCCCTCATCTAATGCAGCTCATCAACTGTTCTCTTACTCTAGACTGGAAGAGTTCACCAAGCCCTTTCTCGCAATTCTTAGTCAACCAGACTTCTTTCCTTTGTCAGTAAGTACCCACTCAAGTTAGTCCAAAGCAGCTGTCAACCATGTTCACATATCATTAACTATGACTCTCGCCAGTTGTCTGATAAACTGTAACCGTTTCTCTTTTTTAGCCTTTGGCTGCGTCTGTTTTGTGTCTGTTTACACAACATAACGTCGATGTCAAAGCTGATGTGAACAGTCTAACCTCCCTGCTGCAAAACCTGCTTTTGGACTCATATGAGGTCAGTGTTGGGATGCAGCAAAGTACATTTACTTTTACAGTACTTCAGTACATTTTACATGTGTCTGTACTTGGGTAGATTTGATTTCAGGGACTATTTTAATCCACCACATATATCAGCAAACATCTGTACTCAACTGCATTTTCACAATATGATGTGTTACATGTTCATATTGTTTTATATACTTTTAAGAGTAATAAATAGCAAGAGGGGATTTGTTGCACTGATCCAGTCAAAGCAGACAATTAGACCCCGCCTCCAGCAGCAGCATCACTGGTGAAGAAGAAACCCCTGAAATGGATGTAGAAGAGACCAGTGGCTGCTTAGATTCCACCACTAATTAATATGAGTGTTTTCAGCAGTATCAGCAGCAACATTCTTTATTAATATGTCAGAGTCTCTATTATTCTTTTATTAAACAAAATATACACTAGACAGAGTTAATGATGTAGTAGACCGCATTAGCGGATAGGCCACACTGGGGAAGTACTTTTAATACTTTAAGTATATTTAAAAGCAAGTACTAGAAGAACATTTTTACTCAAGAAAAAAAGTAACGTGGTAATGTTACTTTTACTTGAGTCCATATTGGTCTAACTTGTAAAGTGTTTGAGTACTTCCTCCAACACTGTATGAGGTACTGAATCAGTGATGAGTGATTAATTTACTCTGCAGTATACTTTTATAAGTTTTTGATGCAAAGTTTAAAGTGATCCTCCTCTGTTTGAAGTGCTACCCTCTCCTCTTGTCTCGTCAGCTGCTGCTTCCTCTTCCCTCCGGCTGGGGGCTTTGTGATGGTCTGCTGTCTCTACTCCTACACACACTCTCTGAGGTCAGACAATACCTGTAATGTAATTAAAAAAAATGTATGTGATGAATCCCAGAAGAAGACCTTTAATATTTTCCTGTGTTTTCCTTTTGATGTTTCTTTTTTTTTTAGCAGCATGAAAATGGCTCTGGATCTTCAAGTTTAGATCCAGTTGTGTTTCTGGATTTGTGGAAAAAAATTGGAACTTCACTAGCAAAGACAACAGCAGTCACAGACTTCTGTTCAGCAAATGGTAAATATATTTTTCATATGAGGTCCAACCAATTAGAACAACAGACTGTACATTAAGATGGTAACATACATAATACATTTTTGTTGTTTTCTCTTTCCCTCAGGGCTGTTTTCCTTTCTGTCCACTGCTTTCTTCCTCTTCACTGAGGATCCACACTTGTGCATCCCTCTGTTTTCTGAGAGTGGATCGAAATGCGTATACACTCTTGGTTGGCTGCTGGGCACTGACTGGTAAATTAGTTAGTCTACTGTTTCATGTAAATGTTCGAGCTGCACAGCCACTCCACTTGGAGCTAACAACAACCCTTTTTATACCCTACAGTCTGCATTTGTTTGCTGAAGATTGCAGTCCCAGGAGATTGGAAGTGGATCTGAGTCGCCACAGCATGACCACATTGAGCTGCCACTTGTTGTGTTTTCCATTTGCCCTGGACCTGCCTTCGCACACTATGTCCAACATACTCCAGCTGTATGACAGTTGTGGTATTGTCGAAAGCCTCGCGCAGGTTCGAGCCTTCGAGAGGAGCACACCGCTCTTTCCACGAATCCTCTCAGAGGAGAAGGGTGGCGGTCCAGCTCACTCTTTCAACTCAAATCAACTTCATGGAGGAGAGGTGCAGCTTCCACTCACCTCAACAAGGAAACCTCCTCAAATCCAAGCTCTACCAACCTTCAAGCAGCGACGCGATGTCCTGCCGGAGAACTTCAAACAGCAACTGAGCTGTACCGCACAACAGAACCACAAAGGCAGGAGCCACAAAACCAGCAAGACGACTTCACAGAACTTCGAACAGCACAGCAACCTTTTTTTCCCTTTCCATGGACGGGTAACACAACTGGGCTTAATAATTATACTAGGCTAAGCAAAGACTGTTTATTCGATTCCTTGTGATGTTTATAAGTTTGATTTGTGTTGCTGTGATATTTTGGAAGTTATTTGAAAGTTAATGTTAGTTATGCTCTTCAGTCTTTCCTTGCATGCATCTAGTAGCTAGATGAAGCTTCGATTTTACTTATCTCTCCCAAAATTTCCCAATGTACACATGTGCCTGCTGTTTCTCTCATAGATAACTATCATTTTCATGTATGAATTGCAAATATTTTAGATAAAATGAAAACAATATTATAATTGGTTTCAATCACTTGCAATATATTGTCACTGTCCGTACTTTTGTGAGTCAAAATCTGCCGAAAGCCTGCAAACTTGACAAGTAAAACCACCTGGGTCAAAAACAGCAAGCGAGACGTGAACTGTGAAGGAGTTTGTAACATTTGGCATGTGTCAGGTCGAGGTAGAAAAGTTCATAGCCAATGAAAAGTAGCTGTCAGTTTTCACCTGGACTTGTTTAACAGCTACAGCACAACTAGTGACACCTGATCTTGGATCTGTCAACTGTAGTTTTTAACAATGTTCCAGGCTAAGGCTTTGACCAGTACATTTGCAACAGTTATATACAAGTGCAGTGTTTCCTTTTGGAGATTTACTCTCATTCAGAAGGTCTTGCATTGATATGTTGTTCTATCTTGTATGTACATGTGCTTCACCTTTTATGCATCTTTGTTTATATACATTTTATTATAAAGGCTGGAAACACTAACAAAAGTGACACTAACAGATATTTTGTGGGGTTGTTTGTGTAACGTTTTAATCAGAAAATCTGTCATCATTGTCCTCAGTGTTGATGACAGTGGCTTGACTCGTTGATTCTTGGTGAAGCCCAGGAATTAGACTGTAGTAGGCCATATTCAGTTATGTATGTAAAAATGGACTAGAATAGGTCCATGGTTGGGTTCATTTGATATTTCCTGAAGGCAAAGATTTTCGGACTTTGTCATCATATATTTCACAAATGTTGTTAGAAGTATTTTCACCTCTGATGCTCTCCAAACTGCAGTTTTTACTGTTGGCATCCTACACTCTCTTTAATATCATTATCTTAGCCAAGGAGGTTTTGTTTTCATCTGCATTTGTTTGCCTGTTAGTTAACAGAATTAAACAAAAACTACAGGACGGATTACCGCAAAACTTAAGGAAAGGACGGAATATCAGTCAAGGAAGAACCCATTGAACTTTGGTGCAGATTTGGATCAGGGGACGGATCCAGGAATCTTTTTCACTTTCTTTAACATTGTGATATAGAACATTTTTCAAAATTTTTGTTCGATCTTGATAAAAAATCTGACATGTTTAGGGGACCGATATTTATGAGTGTGTGCAATTTGGTGCAGATCCAAATAAAAATTGTGTATCTAGTGAATTTAAATATGGTTTCATGAGGGGGCTGTTACGCTTTAGCGGAGGTATGCACTGTACTGAGTGCCCCTCTACTGTTATAGATGAAACTCATTCACAATACTAGCTTTCCATGACACCTTGGAGCTATGAATGATGTCACACCCAAGTTGATAGTGTTCCAGTTGCACAGGAACAATGTTTTATGTTTGCTGGCCATTCTTAATAATGCATTACATGGCATTGCACGCATACTATTACAGCAGTAAAACATACACACACAGTAATTGGACAGTACTATGTCTATGACACATTTAATGACAGAAGTATTAGTAAACAGCTACGGCTTTCTCTACTGTTTATACTGTATACGGAGAGGCCATCTTGAATTTTGAAGTTGTGGGCGGTTAGGTTGCTTGACCTTCCGAGCTGAAATTCAGACTTGAGGGGGCGTTCCAGTGGCTAATTCCGACTCGGGGGTTGGAAGTTCCGAGCTCCGAGGTTTAATGGCATTATACTAGGGGGCCAGGTGGAGAAAGTCACACATACCTGTACACTTCCTCTGAATCAGCTTTACAGAAGTCAAACCCTAGTCCTGTGTTTCACCTGCCACACGCTGTTCCATGTAGCCTATGTGCTGTGTCTGTTTACTGTATATACTCACCCTAACCTGATTTAATGACTGAGTACTTATTTTCCCAAAACATTACCGAATATTTTCGTTGCCGAACCCTGACCAAACAACGAGAGAAAACTGACAGTAATTATAAAGAAAAATGTGAAAACAAGCTGTTTGCCTGTCTTAAAGTGTATTTTTCTGGAAAGAAGCTTCTGCAGAAGGCCACTGCCAGGAGAGTATGAAACAAATTGCTGAGCATGCATATTTCATATGTTTGTCAGGTCTGGTTTGGAGAGGGAGGAGTAGCACGAGTAGATTTGTCAGTTTCATTAACACACACACACACACACACACACACACACACACACACACACACACACACACACGCACTCACACCCACACACACACACACACGTTGCTGACAGCTCTGTTGTAAAGGAGGTGCAGGTGAATGCACAGGAGGGAGTGAGAGACAGAGGGAGTGAGCAGAGGGGAGAAGAGAGAACGTTGGATGGAGAGACAGAAAACCAGAAGAGACAAAGACAGTGAGTGAGTCTTGACAGTGGGAGTTGACATTAATTCATGGTGTCATTGAAACCTCAGTGAAAACGGATCATTCAGGTGAGTTATGATGAGCAATAATGATAAATACACGAAGGAGCACAGTTCATTCATTCCCCAACATTTGCAGTAAGAATAGTTTAGTTTAGTTTAGCTTATTTAAGTCATGCCCACCTTTGTTTTCTTTTATTAATTGTTTTTGTTCAATTTTTAAGCCCGTTATGGGTAAATTGCAGATATTTAATCACAATGGCCTCTTTAAGTATCAAACTAAATGATGAATCTAAATTGCCAAAAATCAACAAAGCCTACTTCTCCTAAAACATGTTATTATTGACAGATTCTTTTTTGTCAGTTTGTAAATGTTGGTAATGGTGAAAAATAGTAGTAATTTCTTTAAAGAGCTGGATATACCTGGTCAGCCCTGCTGCCAATATTCTCCAGTGACTAACCGTATTAAAAAGCCCCAAAAACGTGTTACCCAAGGACGAGACATCTGTTAACCTGTTCCACAAAGGTTTTATGTATTTTTTAAAGAATTTCTTCAGGCATTTTATTTTGGATCGCACCACCACAACAACAACAACGGTCTTCAGTCAAACTCTAACCCAGGATGGTTTAGGTTCATGTCTGACGTTTTAACATCTGAGCAACGGGTGTACCCTGAGAAAAGCTATTTTCATGTTTGTGCTGTAATCTCAATGGAAAGTTTATGGGCTGAGCAGGTGTGCAAGAGGGATGTTTGTTATTTCTTTTCCCACTGGTTCGAATTGGGCAAACCAGAAAATGAGAAAACTGTTCAAGCATATTTAGCAATGTTTATATGAATGACTGGATGTCTTCGTGTTACATGGTGTCATGACTCTGAACTGGAGTTAACTTTTAAAAGAATGTTTGTGTTATGGACGTTTCTGAAAGATTTTATGTTGTGTGGACTTTTACCTTGTTTCCTTGTGTTTGGATGTGTGGATTTATATTCTTTATTTGATTGTTATCCTTCCTCATGTCTCTAAGTTTAGTTAATTTCTCATAATCCTTGTGTGGTGTCATTTCCTGTTTTATTTTGAGCTTCTTTTCCTGTTTCTCTTGTGTCTGAATTTTGCTCACGTGTCTCTATTCAGGGGCTGCATCCTTTCGGAGATGCATTTGAAGAGCAATTGCGTCACAGCAGTGTGACTGGGATGTTCCATCTGAAGGCTCCTTCAAATGAGGCCGACAAACAAAGGCTCCAATGGGTAGATCCTTCCCAGCCCAACCTATCCCAATATTCATTGTGCTTCAGCAATGAACTATTTTTCAAAGAGATAGTTTTCTCAATTGGGCACACTCAGACATTCTCTGGTTGGAAAAACTCGGGAGAATGTCCAGAGCAAATTACTCTGGCATGCCTGAGAGCAGTGTATGACAGCAAGATTTTCACCCGAGTTGTCTTGTATATATGTATTCACACTTTTGGTTTAAAATGTAGTTTGATAACATGCTGATGATGAATTATAACACAGCGAGGGCTTTTATTGGCTGCATCTGTTCTACTTGTTGTAGATGGCTGATGTAATCTTTTGCTGATCACATTGAGGAGAAGGGCATAAACCCATGGTCAAAGTAAACGTCAAATACATTTTTCTCAAAGATGGTTTCTGTCATTTGAAGAAGTTCTTATCACAGCGATGGTAGCGAGACAGTGAGGTAAGTTTGGTTCTATTTACTTTTTTATTACTATAAAAATGGGATGAAACTATGATTGACAGCTGAGAGTCACTTGCGATTGGTTGAACGCCAGCGCTACCATGGACCACTGGCTCCAAATGACGTTATCTCATTTCTGGAGACACGTCATCCATCTTTATTTAAAGTCTACGGTGTTGACACACCTATGTGGATACAAATCAAATGTATGCATCATGGTATTTACATGGTCAAAGTTTAAAAAAAAAAAACACTGGAAGAAATGAAAATCATCTTTTTGTTTTGTTTCTGTTTCTCTGGCCCATTGACTGTTTCTCTAGGTTCAGCAGTTAATAAATAAGTAACAGAATCAGAGCACTGGCACATTTTCCAGGCCTGTAGTTCAAGAGACCGTGCCCCACAGGGCTCAACACGCTGTCCATCTACCTACTGAATTGTAGAGTTCAGTAAACCATGCCAACAAAATGAGTGGCAGGTTCAAGAACGCCAACTGAACAGTAACTATTTCCAGCGGCAAGTCAAGGCCATGGAATCCGGACGTTTGGAGCCAAAGTAGACAAGCAATTTAGCCAACGATTATGACCAACAGTATTTTTCCATGATACTTTGCTCCCTCACAGTGCACTGCGTTGAAGACATTGATTTCTTTCTGAGTTGCATATCCCATTCTTGCTGAGGGCAGTATTGTCTGGGTTTTATTCCCTTGAATAGCTGTGATGGCATCAAAGCAAAAACAAAAACAAATAAACAAACAAAAAGCACAGTAAAAAAAATCTTGATTTTCAGAAGTCGCAGAGTCCTTGTAAGAATCTTTGTTGAAAGGGAACACTGTTTCTTTTTCAGATTGCAGTGTCATGTAATAATCATTATAGCTCTGGCATTCAAAATCACTGAGGCACAATGCTGTGGAAAACAAAACCAGAAAATGCAACAAGTGCACAGGCTGTCTGAAAAGTGACAGACCGATGAAAAGACAAAGAGCGTGGAGGGGTGTGTGAACAGTAGCATGCAGGGAACACAGCTTTCCGTGGCCTCTCCTGTTTGCTGACTAATGAGTGAATAATTGAGTGCGGTCGGCCCTACGTCTCCCTGATTAGAGCCAGACTGGGCCCCTGAAAAGACAGAAAGACAGGAGTCAGGCCTTTCTTTCTCTCTGTTTTATCTTTCAATTTATGCTGTCCTCTCCACCCTCCTCTGCAGAGATACTTATCACATCAGATAATAAATTAAGACACACTTAGCCAGATAGACACAATCCCTTTACACATACAGTCACACACAGTGGCGCTGATTGCTGAAACAATATGTCGTCCAATCAGACAATACACGCTGCATAATTGGCCCAGAGGACGGTCACAATGACATTAGCGTGGAGAGGAAGAACAGACCAGAAAAGCAGGACTCATGGTTTTTTGTTTAAGAAATTAGATTTGAGCAGCAAAGAAGCCATCTTGTTGGATCAGCAAACCATGTCCTCAGAGGTTGAAGTGTCCCTGAAGAAGAAATGATGATGATGTTATTGAAAGTGTGGAGCTGAACCAGTTGTTGGAACACGGAGAATTTATCTTCCTGCTGTGCTAATCCACCGAAGCTCTGTCAAGTGCTGCAGTGTAGTAAACACACATACACACTGTAATGTGAATGCCATCAATTTCACCTTGTAGCAGATGATTATCATGACAGGATAATGGGTGTTAAATCCTTACTACCGTGTAGTGATTTGTGGGCTCATAAGCTCTGACTCAAACTTGACTTCTGGGATCATATCTGCCTCAATGACACCAACACAGCCACTTGCATTTCTCTGCCCATTTACTGAAAAGAGGATGAGCTCCCTCAAAGCTGACGAAGGCGGGGAGATAAACAGTCATTCAGATGCTAAATGATTTCTGAAATTCATCCCTGAGGCAACATGTGACAGAACTGAGACAGTCTTCACTCTCAATGTGTGTCATTATCCAGCTGCTGTTCTCCGACAGTCCTGCCACCGCGGTCGGGAGGAGAGAAATCTGCTGTATCCACAACATTTATGTGTGAAAAGAGTCCAAATGGATGGGATGGGAACCTTAAGCGTGAACCACAACCTTACACAGATATTTCAAGTGAGAAATGTTCCATCTTCCATGTGTGAAAATGGCTGCAGTGTCTTTGACATGCTCCCAATTCTTCAGCGTTTGTCTCTTGTGGTCTGTGAAAATGGAGAAAAGCGGAGGCAAACACACACACACACCTCCCTACCACACTGTGGCTGCAGGCACTGCAGTATCAGGGTTTTGTGTGTGCGTGCAGGTTTGTGCATGTGTGTGTGTGTGTTAGTGGGACCAGTGCCAGTGTTGGCATGGCTGGATGCCTGTCTGTGGGTCTCCTGAGAAGGGATCAGGGGTACAACAAATTGGCACACTACACTCCTTAGTCCCACCTGCGTGTATTTGTGTGCAAAGCAGGGTAGTGTGTGTGTGTGTGTGTGTGTGTGTGTGTGTGTGTGTGTGTGTGTGTGTGTGTGTGTGTGTGTGTGTGTGTGCGTGTGTGTGCACATGTGCATAGCTAAGGCTACTGTGTTTGTTTTTCTGGAACCCTCTGGCTGAGCATAGCATCAGCTGTGGAGATGCCCTCTCTCCTTCCTACTTTTCCTCCATCTCGACTCCTCCTGAATTTCCCTCTCCATGTTTTTCTCTTCAGCTCACCTCTCTATCTCAGCCCACATCCCGAAATCATTCATTTTTGACTCATTTTAGGCCCTTTCACACACACACAAATATATTCCATAACACTTACAGAACAAATTGTCTGTTTCAGCCAAGCCAGCAACTAGATCTCTTGCTGCTTCTCTTGAGGTTAGATAATAGTGAAGATTTTCTATATTTACATTTCTGCCAAAAACTCCACAAAGAAACTAAACCTACAGCCCATTTTCCCCACTGGGGATGTAAATACACGTCACAAATATATAATTAACTTTTCCAAAAAGGGTCTGGCTTGTATATGATGGAGAAATGTCAACCAGCACTACAGTGAGACTTTATGTGGTTTGTGGAGCTCTTAGCCACAGAGGAGTGAATCCGACTTTAGATACTCAGGCACCGCTTATTTGTCGGATCAATTCAATGCTGGTTGGTGTATTTTCATGGGATTTAGTGCCAATAACACAATATTAAACTAGGCACTGCTCTCTATTCTCAAAAGTCACCACTCAGAATTTTTTCATTAAATTATTTTCCGAATTATTGATTACATTTTGCATTTTTGGATGAAGGAAAACAATTTGCTTTAAGCCGTCAAGGTTCGGGGAGAGTGGCCAATTTGCACATTGATTTTTCCCAAATATGGACAACCTTACTTTGAAAACAGAATCTAAAATGAGCGATCTTGACATTGGTAGATTGATTTTGAGCTGTAGAAAATATATTAAATTTGTCAGAGGAGGTTGCTAAACTAACAGTCTAACATCCTCCTCTTTTAATCTCAATGACACTTGTGTTTGGTTGATTAGTAATCCAAGGTCCAAAACAACACTGTGTCACAGTTACACTGGTGCAGAAAAATGGTGGTACTGTCTAATGCAGATGCTGTTTATAATATCATGACTTATTTAGCCATTTGTAATTTTCTTATTGACCAGAAATCTAAAATATATAATTTGCCTCAAAGATAAGATAAGATAAATCTTTATTGATCCACACACTGGGGGAAATTCACTTGTTACAGCTGCAGACATGTCAGAATGAGGTAGATATAAAAAGGCAATACAATATTTTTTTTAAATAAAAAAGAAATGCAGAATATGTACATAATATACACCTTTCACTAAACATATATAATATGTAACTTTGGCCTCTCGGGTACTCTTGATCAAAACAATTTCAAAAGACTTAGTTTGATGACATCATGAAGCTGCGTGGGATCATGGGAGTTGTTGTCTTTACCATCATTGCTGATTAAAATCTACCTGACGTGACTCAAGTGCAAATCATGTTTACGGATGAGGTAACGTATTAAGGTTTTAATAGGCAAACGGCAACGAATAAATGTGATCGATAGAAACAGTGGACGGGAAAAACTGTAGACTGGCTAACTGGTTAGTCCTGTGATTTTCCTTCATCATAGCATAGCATAGCATAGCATAGCATAGCATAGCATAGCATAGCATAGCATAGCATCATTTAAGAAGTTATAGCAGAGATGGTAAAAGCCACAAGTAAAACATGAAACATCCCATTACCTTGATTGGGAATTTCTATGGGTTTGACCATGGCTGGAAACATTTTAGATAATGTAACATAGGTCTAGTTATTTTAATGTAGAATTGTCACATAACACATATTTAAACGTCAAATCACTGCCACCGATACTGAGAAATCTTTGTTGCCCAGAATTACAATCATCCCACAGTCGTGTACCCTGGCATTGTGTGTTTCCCTACACACATGATGATTTAATCATGGTTAAAAATCAACAGTATAAGCTCTATATGTATATCTCATGTTGTCTCCTTTTACTTTATTCAGTATCACTGTCACTCCCTTATATTTCTCCTATTTATCAACATTGATGTCTATTAGAGATGAGACACCATGAGATGTCCTTTTTAAAAAGACGGAGCCATACCATCATTACCAAAAGGTGAAATGTGAGGATTTTTTTTTGTATCAAAAACCACTGTATAAAAAAACAATTGAGATTTAAACCCTCATTTAAGTGAAATTAATCATTGTGCAATATACTGTATATTATAATATGAACGGGTACGTTTTTATTTTCTAAAGACTGTGATAGAGTCTTTTTTTGTCTTTACTTAGAAAGAGAGAAGAGAGGGTGGGAAAGGGGGATTTGATCCTCAGGGTAAAAATAGAATACATGCGGTTGCAGCAGTGGGGGTCATGACCCCTCCTCTATCTTTTAGCACCCATGTCAGTTACTTTAACAATCACTTACTGAACCTGTTCCAGCAAAAGAGTATCACCTCTGAAGAAAATAAAGCAAAAATCATCTTTTCAGACCTCTTTCCCCTGTGATACTTTACCCTGTGAAATGGTTGATGGATCTTTGATTCTGTTTGACTTGAGTACTTTAAGGTTTTGGATCCTATTTGCCTCATAGTTGTATATATTCCATGGAAGTGCAGCCAGCTTTGTCTGTTTTTGTCATTATCTAAAGCAGTTTTCAGGCATGAACTCTGGAAAATGTCCGCACAATGGGGTCCAGACTTTCTGATCAGTTTGCCGCTCACACATGAACAACGCAACAGGAAATTCTCCATTTAGACGCGTTCACAACAACAGGAACATTTTCGGAACATTCAAGCGAGTGGGTGATGCAGCAGTAGGGGGGATGTAATGTATACATTTTATCTACAGCAAATCAACACCAGCATTTGCTCTTATCACCAAAAGCTCTCGAATGTTGTTGTCTCTCCAAGTTGACATCTTCATCTGTGTCCTCTACACCCTGAGATATTTGTAGTCTTTTTTTATTTTTCACTTTGCAAAGGTCACACGTCATCAACAAGCCCACTCGCTTGCAGTAAATCCTTTGAATAATTTCCTGCTGTGTTCTCACGTGGGCTCACTGGGACATTGTCCAGAGTTTTTACCTGGGGGCTGGCAGGAGAAACTCCGGAGAGTGTCTGTTCTCACATATGCCTCTCCGGATAATTTCAGAAGATTATCCAGAGTTTAGTGCATGTCTGGAAGCAACTATAGAGTCACACAGGGAAACCTCTACCATGGTGATCCTTGGACAAAGTCATATGGTGCATCTTTTAATTCAGAGACAAGAATATTTGAACAGAAGTACCTGTCAGGAGACCAGCATTTGCACATTCATATGAAATCATGCCTACAGCTTCCAAACATATTACGTTATGTGTTTAGATGCACAGAACCTTTACCTCAACATCACAGGTAAAAGTCTGATTCTTTAAAGATTATCTTGGCACACAGGACAACCAACACTGCAACTGGAAAAGCAGCAAAACAGAATGAAGGACAGAGGAGTGGTGTGTAGAAGAGAGAAAGCTCAGCTGGCCGAGACTTTCAGACGGACACATACACACACACACACACACACACACACAGACAGACAGATTATCTGTGGACTCAAAGGAGGGAATGTCATTGATCTCCCAGAGGACAATACAATACTGCGCCCTCTGTGCAGTGTTACCACCAGCCCCTCAGAGACACACACACACACACACACACACACACACACACACACACACACACACACACACACACACACACACACACACACACACACACACACACACACACACACACAGGGGTCAGACCTTTCGGGTGTGGTGGTGAATGGAGACTAATTCCTATTCAGTCTGTTGGAAGCTCTCTAAGTCTATAGAGTCATTGTCAGGAAACATTACCCAGCATGCCACACAACACATCAGGCTACATAACCTCAGTGCATTCCTTCAGCTTTTAAAAAACATTGCTTTAATGACATTACTTTAATAGTATAGACTACAAATTTCAGAAGTATCAGCATCCACCCCATGTGTCAGTATTTACTATTTACCATGACTGGATCATTCTTTATGACTGTTTCAATGTGATTCAGTGACCTACCTTAACGAAACACAAAAGCTGCTTTCAGACATGCGCTAAACTCCGGATAATGTGCTGAAATCCTCCAGAGAGGAGTTTGGAGTTTCTCCTGTCAGCCCCCAGACTAAACTCTGGATAATGTCCAAGTGAGCCCATTTGAAACAAAACAGCAGGAGAACCTCCACAGGATTCGTTGTGAGCGAACGCAGATGTCAAGAGAGCTTTTGGTGATAAGGGCCGACCCTAATGTCATTAATAACGTTACGTCCTACATGTTGCACCGCCCCTCAACCCTCATCGTTGTTGTGAACTCTGAGTGATGGAACTCTTGCTGCATGGTTCCTGTCTGAAAAAGGTTAAAAAGGTATCATACTAAACACAACTTTTCAGGATTGGATGTTTTCTTTTTCTTTTTACAAGAAGAAAGACGTCATCATTATTTTATTTTATTTTATTGATGCAATGTCGTTAAACAGAGAAATCTTCCAGTAGTGTTAAAGTTTAAATCAGAATCATTGCCTATTAGCACATTCATCATGTGTGATGACTGTTTGTTTGATGTGTAATTATAACCTCACATGTCGGCTTTACATGTACAAAGCAGTACATGTAAAGACGTTTATTGTGTATAATACACAGCTAAAACCATTAGAAATGATGTGACAAGGAAGGTCAGTTTCCACATGACACATTTTCATCAAAATAAATATTGTGTATAAATTTAACTGTCACCAAAGTCACTGATTAGGTCTGAGCTTCAGTATATTCACTTTTGTCTATTAAATACATTTTGACTCATCATCAAATTTGATTCCCAACTGTCTGTGAAAAGCAAATAATCTTTTACAGAAACATAAGACACTTGTTGCTGGTCTGGACAAGCTTGTTGCTTGTTTGATTAAAAGCTTTGAGCGTGTGGTTCAATGATGCTTCATGTGGTAACTTCTGCTGGAGCGTGATCTTGAGCTGAAATAAAATAAATGTTAAGGCTGAGTCGAGTGAGAAAGCATCAAAAGGTACTCATTAAAGACGACCTGGAGACCTCACAATACACAATCAAAGTAATATTGACCCATATTCAACGTTTTAAAATATAAAATGTTTGTGTCTCTATGATAAATGAGGAACAAAATCAAGGAAGTAAAACCTGGAGACTGAAGAATGCAACGTGAATATTTTTATTATCTGGTAGACGTCCTCATAAAATACAAATGTGCAGTTGGTCAAAAGACAACAGCTCGGCTCTAAAACTGATCTGTAACATACATTTTGTGCAGAAACCATGGCATCTCAAAAATAGCCTAAAACAACATTTTCCCAGAGAGAAAAACTGAATTCTCCCTTGACAAGCATGTTCCCATGCATTATCAATGGTTTCGCTCGGCCTCATGGTGATAAAACATTTTTAACACATAAGAGACAATGTTGGCTGTCAGTTGCTTAAAAGAAATGTTAAAAGTGTAGCTACGGTTCTTGCAGACACAGAAAACATAAATAATGAACAATGGCTGGGGAAAAAAAGGAGCCAATTAAAGAGAGTGCATAGCTGATCTCTGTTAGTTTGAGAAAGAAATGGACAGAGATCGATCAGTTGGGTTCCAGGACATGTAAATATTTACAGTCTGCCTCGTCGATACAGAGAGACGAGGATGGTCAGGGCGAAGATAAAGACATATCCCTCTGAGATCAGAGGATCTCAGATCAGAGGATCTCAGAGGGAAAAGAAAGCAAGAAAATCAGAGTGATTTAGAAGAATACAGAAGAGTAATTTATCATGCACACACACACACACACACACACACACACACACACTCAGGCACGGCCCGTTGTGATAATGGTGACATTTGCAGTGTGCTGGTGGTTGTGTGTGGCTGGCTGATGGCCCACAGCGATGGCCTTTAGAAGAGTGACAGGCCAAAATTACCTTTAAGAGCCAACAGTATTAACGCTCCATTATACATACACTTTCTCTCTGTTTCCACACACACACACACGGTATATTGCCATTTATTACTACTCTTTGTGAGCTCAAAAGCTTAATAACCCCTGTGTGTTAGTATATTTGACTGCTCTCTTTTTCTCCTCTACTCACCTATCTGTCCCTCTCTCATTTGCTCCTGCCTCCATTTTTGCCATCTCACATCCGTCATCTCCACCTCCAACTCCACCTCTCTCTTATCATTACTCCATCTACCTCTTCCTTCATCCACCCCTCTCCTCCATCTCCCGAATTGTTGTTTGTGTCTTCGCGCCCTTATATTTTCATATCACTTTACCCATCGTTCTTTCCCTTTTGCAGCTCTCGCTCTGTTGTCCACTTAGATGGACTTTGTATTTCAGTAAAGATCTCACTAAACATCATCAAACATTTTTTCGAAAGGAAAAAGAAAGTAACATAGAAAAAACACCAACCTCTAACAGACAGCCCTGTTGTTTCTGTGTTTACACCAGGATAGTTCATGTAAATACCATTTCAAGTCATGTATCGGTCCCATTTCAAACATCAATATTTTTGAATTTCGCCAAATATATCAATACACTTCTAAATCGAAAAGTCAGTTTAGCCACTTTTATGAAAGAAACAGAAGTTATAATATCTAACATCAACATGGTTCAGGCCTGCTCTTGTCTTTAAGCACAGGCATCTGCTTTCCCAGGCATTATCAGTTTTTATTATCTAACATCCTTTGTGTGTGACTGAATTATTAAACACGCATTGTGTTAAGTTTTCTCTTCATTTTGTGCATCTCTTGTTCGTTGTTGTTAATGTAAATCACTTTGTGATTCTGTGTCTGTGAAAGGTGTTGTTTTCTTCATTTACTTCTAACTACATCACATTAACCTCTCTAATATGATGCTGGATATACTGCACTTTGACAAGGCTTCTGATGTCAGATGGTAGTGATGATGATATTTCTTGTGGTGTCCTCCCTTGTTTTTTCATTATATCCCGTACCACATCTGTAATTTGCTTCGTGACCGTTCTTTGAGACAAACTGACACTATATTAACAATTTGACTTTGTCTGGTTCTAGCAGCTTAACAAATTCTCTTGAATGAGGTTTCAGTTTCTTAGCCCTTTGGTATCTATCTGTAGTCAAATAAAAAGTGACTACAAATAAAATGGGTAAAGTCTTTGTAAAGCAGGTTAGGAAGGTTTTAGCCTTTACGTTAAATTTGTATAGCTCCAACTCCACTGTAACACAGAGCTTCACTGACTCCTAGATTTATCAATACTGACCTAGGCAGCAGGGGCGAGACAAGCAGGGCAGTAACAGACACATACAGACATACAGACAGACAAATAGACTGGCTGTTACTCTACAGGCTTCAGTATTTACTGAACTGTCAAGTTAAGGATGGAGAGAGGGGCTGTGTGTATCCTTGGTGAGTGTATGTGTGTGTGTGTGTGTGTGTGTGTGTGTGTGTGTGTGTGTGTGTGTGTGTGTGTGTGTGTGTGTGTGTGTGTGTGTGTGTGTGTGTGTGTGTATGTGCGTGCCTAAAAGAGTGTGAGAGAAATCTTGTGCCTCTGTGTGATGCGGCGGTGTGTGCGTGCATGTGTGTGTTATCAGGGTAGTGCAGACTCTGCTGTCCAGCGGTGTGTGAGATGAGACAGAACGAACGATTTACCACCATGAAACACTAAGCACACTATTAAACACACACACACACACACACACACACACACACACACACACACACACACACACACACACACACACACACACACACACACAGACTCATATTTAGCAGAAGTGTTATCAGAGCTCTTTATTGGTCCATATCTTGGCCAGGGGCAACCACTTGGGCCTGTATGATGACAAGCGTATCTGCAGATAGAAAAATAACCAGCCAATGGCCCAACACTCAACTTCCCCCCCACACACTCTAACATATATAGCACTTTGCTAATACTGGATTATATTGTAAAACAAAGAACTGATTTTAAAATACTTATCATTTTGAAATCTCTGAATGGTTTAGCTCCTCCATGCGTTGTTGAGTACACAGCACAGAGAAACATCAGATCAGTGGTTCCTAATTTTCGTCCCTGAGCCCCAAAATATCCGTGCCAGAGACACGCAACCCCCATGATCCTGACTGATATTTATTTGAGGTAGTTCACAATTCATTTCCTGTGGTGCTGTAAACGGACCTGCTGCAAATGATGCTGTCGCTAATCTGTCATAATCACCTCTGGAGTCACATTTTTTAAAATTAAATTGATGTGTTGACAAATATATCTTGTATTTATATACTTATTAGTCCCTTTTAATAATCACTATACCTGCCTAGCATGTTGTTTAGCATGTTTAGTGTCGCCTCTCAGGTCAGGTTTCTGATTCGAATCCACTTACTTTTCGGGTTGTACCCATGTCTGTGTGGGTTTTCTTTGGGTACTCTGGCTTCCTCCCACTGTCCAAAGGGTAACGTTAATTGAAGACTTTAAATTGGCCGTGGGTGTGAATGTTTATTTGTCCTGTCAAGGCTGTACCACGCATCTTGCCCTATGTCAGCTTTGATTGGCTCCAGCTGCCCCCTGCAACCCTCAAAGATAATCGGTACCGATAATGGATGGATGGATGGATATTTTCGTCATGTTTTTGCCTTTCTGTGCTTTTTGTCTTGAAGAACATTGAGTGTACCCCTGTTGTATGAAACTTGACTCAATTTGACCTGGAACCCAGCGATGGATCCCTGTGAAGAAACCCCCTTTAAGCTCACACCTTCAACAGGCAGGTCAGCAGCAGGGAGTCAGTGTCCATGAAATAAAGATGCGACCAAAGATTTGATACTTACAGAGCTATATGATTATTAGTTTATCAATAGTTAATTTTTTTTAAACTGAATTAGTCCCTTTGCACTTCTGCCGCACATCTGCAGATTCCTCTGAGTGTTTTTGTTCAGCATTAATGTAAGCAGCGATGTGGGCCTCTTCATTTTGCATGATGCAAGCTCAACGTGTTATTAACTATGAATCAGGGCGTCGCGCTGGGAGCACAAGCGAGAACATTCTGAAGGATATTCATTAAAACTGGCACAAGATTCAAACAAAAACAAGGTCAGCTCGGCCACTCACTCCGCCCACTCATGACCTACCTCAGAGTGGCACATGAGTGCAGGGCTTTTGTGAGGTTTTCCCATAATCACCTTTTGCAAGAAGTTCTACTTTGCAGATTGATGACATCATCCTGTTGGTGCACTGACTCAAGCACTGAAAATTTTTTTTTTTTAATCCTAAAACAATGCTATTCATATTGCTAGCCCAATAAGAGTCAGCCAGCTGCAGAGGCCCAACACAGATGGAGCGAAATAAACAAATACAAAATAATGAGGCTGTATCTGTACAGTAGGTTGGAGGCTATTTGGCTGGCTGCTTATATTGGCAGTACCAGCAACGGCTCAGTTATATTCCCAAAAGAAACAGGCTGAATTAGCCCGTCTATTAGGCTGATACAACAAAACAAGCTGAGCAGGGCAATAGATCCAACATTTATCAAAAGCCAATATGTTATAAAGTGTCATTTCACTTTCCATAGGTTCCTAAGGCTTTGTAGGTGTCACAATATGAAATGGAAAATGGAGATTTCTAACTTTAATACTCTTCTCGCATCAACAACATGGAGTTTTTTTTTTCATCATCATTTGAGAACCATCTTTAAGAAACAATTTATTAATCTCTGTTTTCGGGGGAGGTTTAACTCATAGAACTGAATGAATCGATGGCGGCAGTGTTTTCAAACAGGATGCATGCGACATGCTGAAGTCCCTGCTCTCTGAATGTTTCAGATGACAAACTCCTGGCAACCCAAGGGTTTTGTTTATTTTCGGTGCAACGCCAAAAAAATACAAAGGACCGTGAATGTCACTCAGATACATTTTGCAATCTCAAGTGACTTTTTTTGTTAAAGCTCAAAATTTACACTTTCTAGACAAATTTACAGCGGAGCTTTTTTTCATTTTTTGGGAGAAAAAAACAAACAAACCACGATTTCAGATCACAGACTGCTCCTCCAGGCAGCAGCTCACCTGTGTTGTGTGTTCTGCATCCTAATGTTGTACATTAGCCATATGTAATTATCAGAAAATGTCATTATTACTGATCAAGGGATTTCCATTGATCAATCAGTGGTCTTTATCATCACACCCCCAATAGAGAACAGGCTCACATTTACATACACACACTCTCTTCACAGAAAAGATAACAAGATTGCTATGAATAAACATCAAATGAAGAATAGAGTTGTTTAAATTTTGGGGGGAAAAAACCTAATGGTAAACTGTTAAAAATCTATGTCTCCAGAGAAACTTCCCGCCTGCTGATATTTGTTTTGTTCCATTCCTTCTGTTTTCATCGTCAAACTACCCCGGGCCAAACCATTACAAGTGTCTAGCAGGGGGGGGTTGGGGAAGCAGCCAAGTTGAGGCAACACTGCTGCGGCTGCTGCCTCCCCAGATTTACATTCAGGAGCCATTTTCTGATTCGGCTACCCAGAATTCAGTCTGAGCCCGTCTCCCTCTTTGTATATGTCTCTCTGTCTCGCTCTCTCCATCTCCATCACCCTTCATTATAACTGGCCACTCCAAAAGAGAGTAAAGGGAGAGAGGGGAGGCAGTAGGTGAGGGGGCGGTGGTGGAGGGTTGAGAGGGAGAGAGGGGTAGAGAGAAGGAAAAGGTGAGAGACACAGAGAGAGAGAGGGAGAGAGGGAGAGAGAGAGAGAGAGGGGTACAGAGAGCTGTAGCTTTCTGCTGAAATATTCATGTTGGTGCCAGCAGCTTTTCCATTCCCCGCTCAGCAGGAGGCTGCTGTTTGATACATCCATGCTCTCTCCCTCTCTCCCTCTCTCTCGCTCTCTCTCTCTCCTTTTTTTCGCCCTGTCTCCCCTCCCCTAACTCTCTCTGTCTCTCTTAACTAGTGAGGTTAGTAGAGAGTAAATGCTCGTCGAGAAACGGAGCAGCCCTGCCTTGTCGAAAAGAACAAAACAACTTCTACCATTAAAAAACACGATTTTTTTCACATTTCATAATGTTACCAAGACCATGAGAAACAATGAAAACTGAATTAATCAGTGAGATCCAAGCGTCTGCACACTTATCTCTACTGCATACTAATTAGTGGTCTCAGTAGAAAGTGCCACAGAATTGGCCACCATTTAGACTGCAGAGGATTTACAGACTGTGTGTAGAAAATATGACGGTATAATAAAACATGATAAATCTTTGTCCCGCAGCAGTGGTTTTTCGATACTGTTACAATGTGGTGGCTATCACTTAAATATTTCTGGCGGTTTGCAGGACATGAGCAGATGGTAATATTGGATTTCTGTGTGATTTTTGCATCAAAGTTTTTATTTAGCAGATCCGTAAACCACTGGATTAGATAGAAACACAATCATATATGGTTCTTCATCCACAATCTCATTTGAATTTCCAAGGAAAGTTACCGTATAATGATATAGGCTAATGTCAATTGTTGTGCAATTCAATACAATATAAAAGTGTACAGTTTAAAATCTGTCCCAGTGACAGAGGTGGCCCACTTGTACCAGCTGTCAGTTCATATTATCAGATTTCAATATCACCTTGATCAGAACTGAACATTTCATTCATTTCAAATAATATCACTTCACCTTATGACTCTCTCTGTTGTAATTAACTCAAAGTCGACGAGGTGAGCCGCCGCCACAGCTCCCTTCAATGAGTTCCTAGTTAGGGACGTGCATGTATTATTACGCACGAGCTCCAACCTTGAATACCTGCTATTAACTAACAGTTAAAGCACTTACTTGTTGAAGTATCTCCATCAAAATGTGTCTTTCTTTAGCCAAACACAAAAGAGCAACAACAACCATAGTAAAGTGAAAAATTACAAGAGTGCAAGTGAAATTTAATAGACTCTTCTGTCCTATAGTGTTCTATTAGTTGAGGACATAGGGAAATAAGTAGACAAGTTAGAGAGCAGCAAATAGAGGACTGAACACTGTAGTTGTCTCTGACAGATGGTGCTGTCACATGACAAACACCCTTTTGAATAACTTTGATTTACTCTCATTGAAAGTTCCAGGAGCAATGTTTAGCGTCACATGATACTTATAGGCCTTTCCACACAGCCAAGAAAGCAGTGCAGGGGAAACTCTGCTGCTGAAGAGCAAACAGCAGATTTAGCCTCGGAGGGCGAGGCTGTGCCTTTCTGTGAACTGCATCATTTTATTTAGAACTGACGTCAGGGCTAGTGGTTAACAGGGAGGGGCAGCCGGTGTGGTTACAATGGGTGCATGCACGATACGTGTGTGTGTGTGTACATGCATGCGTGGTTGCATTTAACCAGCACATGTGCTGCGGGATCTGGCAGATGTTGCAGAGGCAAGGATTAGTGTGTGCATGTCTGTAAGTGTGTGCATTAAAAATATCTTTGCCACAGCGGGAAGCCACAGCGGCCAATTACAGTGCAGCATCTGGGCTAGCACACATTTATTAGCGTGTGTGTGCGTGTGTGTGTGTTTGGAGGGGATGGGGAGGTTCAGGCGGAGTTCAGGTTATTTACATCTTAGGCATGTAGAGTTTCAGTAAACAGTGCAGTGTGTGTGTGTGTGTGTGTGTGTGTGTGTGTGTGTGTGTGTGTGTGTGTGTGTGAGACGATGAGGTTTTGTGTCACTGCAGCCGAGTGGAAACACACACCATGAAGACAGGGACAGAACGGGGGGGAAAGAATTAGAGGGATCGAAGAGTAAATACAGTGGAGTGATGAAGACGATGAAGAGGCGAGAGGAGGAAAACTAAATAAAAGCTCTGTCATTTCCAGCAGAGACGTGATACCTCGACGTCTGTCTCTCCACACTCACAGAATACAAGGTACAGAGTGAACCTCAGCTACAAAGGGTACAACTCTGTACATTTAGGTTGATGCATAATTCCCTCTGGAGTCTGTAGAAAACTAATCCCATTTGTTTTATTTCCTTTCTTTCAATCAAATCAGTCTGAGATGAAGATAAGTTTGCTGTGTGGCTAACTGGGGTCTTGTGAAAGATTGCATTCAATTTAATATCATTTATATAAATGGAATCAGTAGCAGAAGTCGAGTACTGACTGCGTTTGTAAAGTTTATGCCCAGATCATGAATCGAAAAAAACAAGAAACATTTTGTTTAATTATTTTATATCTCGCCACATGGCTGTAAAATTGTAGTTCTTATTCTAACATTATTGTGAGTATGATTCAGATTTTCTATGGTTCGTGACCTATATTGGTCATAATCCTACGTCCTGACAATTCATATTGGCTGCTGTTTTGAATCTGGACTTAGATGTAAAAACATCTGTGGTCGACAATAACATAAATGGGCCAAGTGAAATATTTGTTCATTGTCACTTGTTATCAAGAATCAGATATAAGGTCAGAGTAATGTTCTTGGGCAATACACAAAAAATACAAAAGCAGGGAACCTTATGCTTCCAAGCCTTTGTGGTATTTTAGAGAATTCAAAGTAATATACAGTTCATATGAGCTTCTAAACCAATAGAGCAAAAGTGCTCTATTCCTATCAAGGACTATGCACTATCATGCTTGGATACTAATTGATATGATACTAATATGTGTTAAAAGTATTTTCTGACATTAAATGATTTTACTAAATGGTGTTTTTTCTAATCTTCTGCACATCTTCCTTCAACATCCGATGAAACCCTCAATGATTTCACAAAACTCAGTCCAAATTGATTAATGCAAAACTAAACTCTCACCTTGTTTTTATGAAGGCTGCTGTGTGGACAAATAACGGTACCATCATTCGAGCTATAGAAAGACGAGTCGAGAGGAGATGCGTTACAGTGGGTGGAGAAGAAGGAGGAGAAATGAGTGGTGGAGGAGGACAGAGACATATCGGATGAGGGGGGAAGCTTTGGAATAACTTTAGAGCAACTCCAATTGATCATGTCATCAATCAGGGTTTTTCCCTGTGTGTGGCTGAGGAGAGACTGGGCTCTAATGCGAGCACATCGACAGTGGCTTCCATTATTAATACGTTCCATACTCTGCTGGACTGCACAATCTGCAACGGACACCTCAGCTAACAAGCCTCCTTAATGTTGGACTTTAAAGGACACTCTTAACTAATGTACTAATGTCGCCCCTCTGAGTATAAACACAAATAGTTTCAGTTGTTTGGGTGGACAAGCAAAAGCATGTTGACCCAAACTAAAATGTACTAGGGCAGGAAACACATCGGTCATCGACACAGCAATGTTCCACACAACAATACACAACAAAGGAGCATGTTCTGTAAAAGCTCAAACTTTTAGAAGGTCTTCATGTTCATTCTGTCAAGAAATAATTAAGAATCTGCCCTGACATTACTCAATGACATTGAGATCTTTTTTCCATCTTCAATTAATTAGAAAAAGTGAAGTGACATCAGTCCGGCTGTGATAATTAGTTGTTAGACAGCACTTATAGAAAATCTATTTGTCTCAGCCTGCCAGTCCCGTGAAACGCAGAGGCTGACATTTGTTTTTATGGTATTGGCTCGATTTAGCCACTCACCGGCTTAAGGAAGAAAAGCTTGCCTATTGGTCCAGTAAATGGAGGGAGAGTGATGCAGAGTATAGATTGATGCGGGGGATATTGTTGTACGGAGCAGAATCTGCTCAGCGGGGAAGGATCAGCCCATCAAGTACCACACGTACCACTGTCTGTAAAATATCCAGTCAGATAATGCCTGGTGCAGGATATTGACTGCAGCACAACAACACAAAGAATCTCAATGTGAAGGTTATGGCTCTGTTTGTTTGCATTTGTCAAAGTGGAGGTAGAACTCGGGGTGCGACCTAAAGAATTCTGGCTTGGTCTGCAAATTAATTTGAGCAATTCACAGGCCTGAGACTATAGTCACCGGCTTATTTCAATTGATCCCCTCCAATCAGAAAGTACCTCCTGGGGAAACTGCTGCCAGAGTCGAGAAACACATAATCCCACTGATTACATGCAAACACTAATTGAATGGGAATCAGATTTTATCATCTCTTTAAAATGAGGGTTTTTGTTAACGAGTTTATAAGACATGTACAGATATAGATGTCTTTGCAACACTAACAGCAGCAGGTAACATTCAGTTGTTGAGGTTTCTGACTCAGTGGAGTGGGGCCTAATTCACACCTGCTTCTGCAGGGCCTAAACATTCAGGAAATGAATAAGTGTCGCCTTACAGTCATTGAAAATAACAACATACATAAATAAATGAATGAAAACAAATATTTGTGTAAATCAGCCCTGTTAGTTTGTAAGTCGACCTCAACCTTTTGTCCTTGTACTCTGCTTTTTCCTCTGGTCTGGTCTTTTGTTTTTCATCCGTGTGTAACTTCTGCCCCCCAGTGGTTAAAGCTGCCCACTGCCTCCATAGCAGCGCCACAGCAGGAGCAGAAGTTTGATGGGACCATGGTTTTAATCATTTTTTTCATTATCCTTACTGCTTGTCCAATCCCAGCAGACATTGGGAGAGAGGGGGGGCACAGGCCAGGTCACCAGCCAATCAGACGGCCAATATACAGGAATAAATACACTCACATTCTCACCTTTGGTCAGTTGAGTCTCAAACTAACTGAACCCCAACCTGCAAGTCTTTGGACTGTGGGAAAGAGTCACAATAACTTGAAAACCCATGGAAACATGTGGAGAACATACAAATTCAACATAGACAGGATTCTGTAACAGCTTTAACCACTCCACCACCGTGTCGCTACCATGGTTTTAATCTTTATCTTATGAATGAACAGACTTACTTATCACAGCATCAAGGTCTCACATTCCCCTCTTAACGAGCTCGGAATGTGTTTTCCTCATGGTTTCTTCTCTTGGACGTTTGACCTTCACTGTTGAAAATGGTGAATGTGCAGAGTCTGACACATGAGGAACAGTTTTTACATTCATCTGCTGACGGTGAAAGTTTTACGGAGTTTAGCGTGTATAGAAATTAGTAGGAATTTGGGATGGATATCTTAGTGACATATTATTTGTGTTAACAAACACTATTAGCATATTCTTTAGTACTGTATTTTTCAGTGGAGGAGAAGTATGAATGTTTAGGTACCTCTTTTTTGTGTCGAATAATGACATACGACACAAATTATAAATCTGACATATATATAAATTTGAGAAATTGTGATCATGGACCATAGATCACAATTGGCGGACATTCTCTTATCCTTTAAACATTGACACACATCTCCATTATGTTAAATATTATTTATTCTAATCAATGTTGTAAATACTGTTATTTTGTTTATGTGTTCAAATACACTATTGCACTTCTGTCCATCCTGGGAGAGGGATCCCTCACATGTGGCTCTCTCTGAGGTTTCTACGTTTTTCATTTCTCTTGTTGAGAGGTAAGCACAGAAGATGTTGCACCTTGTTAAGCCCTATGAGACTAATTGTGATTTGTGAATATGGGCTAAACAAATTAAAATTGATTGATTGATGAATGTAGCATATCAACTTAAATAGTCAATAATTGTAGTTTAGGGGTTAACAATGGTTGTAGCATTACGTTGGTCCATCACACAGACAGCAACACTTCCTCTTGACAATCAGCATCATTTATCTACATACAGATTTCACACTTCATGTAAAAGAAGTACTCAAACATTTTACTAAAGTAAATGTATAAATAAAAAGACAACAATGAATTTAAGTGAAAGTACCACATAAATGTTTCTATTTGTGTAAAAGTACTTGCATTTAAATAATATTAAAAGTAAAAGTATAATTTGTTTAATACAATAATAGTAAAGACTCTTGCATATTAATTAATGGAGGTAGGGTCACTTCTCTTATTGATTACTTAAAATATTATAAAAATATAGTAAAAAGTACAGATTTTTGCCGATATATGTAGTCAAGTAAAAGTAAAATGTACCTGAAAAATGAGTAAAGTAAAGATACATGAAAAATGTACTTTAGTAGAGCAAGGAAGTAAATAGAACTTTTCATCCCAGCACTGCTGTAATGTATTGTGTAATGCATCACGGCTCCTACAAATGAAGCTTGTATGAGATCAACCAATAGGAGAAATAGAAAAGCAGCCACAGAACAGGAAACCTATTTTGTTGGGCCGTACTTTGTAGGTTTACGGACTTTTTAAATATCCAAATGAGAGAAAAGTCTTATTTCTTGAATTATCAAATGTGATAACAACTCAAACATTTGTTCATGTCATTTCTGTTAATGTACCAGCTGATCTACAACATCAGTTCATAGAGGGGTGTCCTTGTTGGATTCCGGGACAGGAACACGACTTCCTCTGCTGCAGCGACACTGAAAATACTCACACATACACACACTCTCAGTGCACCATGGAGAGATCCGCTGTGGTGTCGGGCCGCAGGAGTCCCCCAGTACCAGATTACAACATCTCGACCTCCACCTTGGCCTTCGACCAGCATTTCACCACGACCGCTGAGGGAGTTCTCCTCCAGGCTGAAATAGTAAGTGGGATTTAAAGTTTTGAGGTGTTTAAATAACTGTAGAAATGATCAGCAGGTCTAAATGTCAAATTTACAATACAACTAATGATAACAATTTACTATTGGATCATCTGATCATATGTTGATAATCACCGTAATTTTAAATATTTATCAGAGAAGTATGTCACACTTAAAGACCAGACACAGTGTAACCTCTGTTTAGGTTGTTTCTATTCCACAGTTTAATCGTATAGATGTGTACAGAAACATATAAAAGCAGGTTTTGCACTAGAAAAAAACGTCTTAATCAATGTGAAATATATTTGGGTAATAATAGCATCAATTTATTTTTGCATTTTTCCTTAAATTGTATTCAATAGATTAAACTGAAACTATGTTTCTATGAAAATAGGAAGTTACCAACCAACACACCAGGCAAATCAACTCTTCCTCCTTTCTCTCCTTCATTGTTTCCCTTCCTTTCCAAATCAGCTGAGGGAAAGAAACAGGACAGCCGGTCTGTAAATACAGTCTGGCTGGCTGCCATGCCGAGGCTGGACCGATCTGATTGCAACACTTTTTAATAAGTAGAATGGAATTGGACACTCTATAGCTGCTTATTTTGGAAATTGTACAGCACACTGTAAGACTGAATTATAGGTTATACAGCCTTATTCATAGATATTGAATATTATAACTTCATAACATAATCAATTTATATTTCAGTGTAAAAGAAACCGATGTGGTTTCGAAGTTGGGTTTCACACCAGAAACCTTCTTCCTGTGATATGAAACATGCAGCAGGAATCCTGTGAGACAGGAAGGGTGGATTTGGTGAAGTGCTGCATGGGAGCAAAGCGATTTCGCCACTGACCACCACAGCACTTTGATGCAGTGGAGAGGGAAAATGCTGGATGTGAAATTGCTCTTTGAACAACATATGAATACAAGAGAAAACAAACAAATCGAAAAACTGAATAAAAAAGTGACACAAAATGGAAAAGTCGTCCCTCAACCAGCTCAAATGCTACATTTCATGTCCCACATCGACTGTATCTCCTTTACTGAGAAACTGAGACAAATATTTGCTCAGCTTGTTTAGATAGAAGACTTAATTTTGTGCTTCAGTAAATAATCACCATAAAGCAATGTGTTGTGCCTAATCCCCCTCTCCTCTCCTCTCCTCTCCTCTCCTCCAGGTGTTTGGTATGTTAGTGTGGATTCTCATTGGGGGTACAGAGTATTATCATCTCTCTGCTCTTTGCTGGGTGATGTTTGTCGCCATCTCGTGCTGGGTTCTGACAGTTTGCCTGTTTTTAATTTACCTCACTGGAGCTCACAGGAGAATACCACGGGTCCCCTGGACGACACTGGTAACGTACCATGATCTGGGAAGAACCTTGACACAATGCATGCCTTGTGATGACAGTGGTCATATTAACATCCTTTAAGATCAACAGATATAAGCTGTGTCCAGATTCAGGGGCTGTATCCTTAAGAGGTTGTGTTTAAACACATTTACAATATAAAGTGTATTTTAGTCTACTTAGAAGATTTATATTGGCAAATCTTATACACATTAACTGGCAACAAACCACACATATTATATGCAAGGGAACTGTGCATTCAAATCCCTCTTACAAGTTTCAAGTTTAAAAACATTTCTCTCTTTTATGCATTGTGGTACTTTTCTGCTTATTCTTGATAAGTTTATATTCTGTTCAGTTTCTCCTTTCTCTTTCCGAAATAACATAGTTTTTAATTCTTATCTTGGTCTGGTAAGGGCTCAATACTGTGGAATAATGCTTAGCTCCTATGATGAGTCAGATGAATGAAGCAATGTCTTTATCTAAGATTCAGCACACGCGTTTTTAAACACCAGACAATGCTCATAACAACAAAACAAATCTTCCTTATTGTTCTACAGAAGCCCATTCTCCTGGAAATTATTTCAATATATTACTTGTAATTGTTATCCCAATTACACTGTGGTGACAAAAAAATGTATGAAAGATACTCGAGTCTGTGGCAGACATTTGTGCTGAATGGCACAAATGTCACAAAAAACTCACAAAAATGACTTTGCAGCCCACCTCAACATAATAAGTTTAGTACTATGCGGATGTAAATTCTAGAAAGAGGGCTGGACTGCTTTGTCTTTTTATCTGTAATTCACAGTTTGTGTCTATGTCTCCTCTAGTCGCTGTGTTTCAACTGCAGCGCAGCAGCTCTCTATCTCGCGACAGCAGTAGCAGATGCTCTGACTGTCAACCAGGCCACTAGGGGGCGACACAACTACAACTGCTGGGTCGCATCTGCAGTAAGAGATTTCCTGCCATTACATGTGCAAATGTTTTCTCTGGTGTTAGGGCCCGGTCACAAAACATTCACTTCCTGTAGTGAGGCAAATCACAGTGTGTAGTTCAACTTTAGTGAACGATATTGGTATGTGTGACCAGGCCCTTTCACCTAGTTGATAATATGTAAGGATAATATATTACCTAATAACATAGTATTACATTTCTTAGTTTTTCACCACCAAGCTAAATTTACAAGCTGTCCCTCCTTGTGTTTCTCACCTCTGCTTCACCTCTCACTCCTCCAGTTCTTTGCCTCTCTGACCACACTGTGCTATGCAGGAAGCAGTTACCTGAGTTTCCACGCCTGGAAAACCACAGAGGAGGAGCACTAGTTTAATTATGTTACCATCAACCAAGGAGGTGCATTACTGAGGAATGAACATGAGGGGAATATCAGATGACAGGAGATCAAGCTTCAAACAAGATGCTTCAGTTCAATCAAAACTTGAGAGGAGACTGTAAATGATCACGATGGAATGCAGAGTATTTGACAGGTAATTCAGATAAGTTTATTGAAGACATAAGTCAATTTAAAGATGAAACAAAAAGCTGCTTTCAAAATGTATGTGGTTGTTTGTGCTTAGTGGTGTCACACTGAAGTCATCTACACTCATCAGTGCTATTGTGTGGAACAAAAGAATAAGACCTTTAAAACAAATTAAATATTGTGTATGTGTGCTGGACAAACAGAGTCAGTTTTTCTTAAGTGCTAGATCTGGCAAAGTTAAAATGTGTTGTGGGATTTCCGTTCAGTATTTTTTGTACCATCCTGCTAACAGACAAACAAAAACTTCCTTGGCAGAGATAACCATAACTGACCAAACAAACAAATGGTGGCCTCATGAACAGATTCACCCCCATTCAGAATCAGCCACACAAATGGTTAAGTAGCAGATAGAACGTTTCGTTTCGAGTAGTTTATGTTTTAGATCATTTAATCTACTTTCTAGTGTTGAGCAAATGAAGAGAAGTTGAAAACATTCTGAGGAAAAGCTGCAACGCAGACAGAGGTCAGGCCGTGAATATGTAGCTTCAAACCGTCCATGTTTAATTGGCTGGTTTGAAAAAATAAATGAAAATTTTCTCAAGACAAGAAACCATCAAATGAGTAAATGATGATTGAAAGAATGTTTGGCTCCCTATTTGTTGTTAATGTTAGCTTTAGCATTTATAAGTCACTGTGCCACTCTGACAGCGGCTGGTATTTCTTATTGCATCTGCCACACTCCGACACACACTGGCAACGTTGAAACTGGGATTTTTTCTTGTGTGTTCCTCAGTGCATGGGTTGACATTGTGAATCAATTAACACACCTTAAACATCAATATCTGATGGATTTTGACCAAGCAATTACTTTGTATTGGCTCTCTTTTGTGACATACTCAGATAATTGTATAAGAGCCTAAAAATATGTATCAACTAGCTTATAAGAACTGTGAATAATTCAGTCTCCTCCCTCCGAAGAAAAAAACGTGCAACATAGGTTTACTTTTTGGGAGGGAGAGTGGTGATTGGTAAGGCGTATGGATAGGGAAAATTACTACACCTTTTAACAGTGTTTGCTTGCACACAAATTTAATAAGATTCAAATTGTACATTTCTCCAACCATGAAAAATGTGCATGAATGAAAACCATAGTCTTTTCAATAATCCCCCTCTATCATAACAGCTGAATCTTCTCCAAATATATATGATTTTGATTAAAAGTGAGATACATTTCTGGTTTGTTTCCTTCAGGGAAACAGATGGGCAAAGTGCTTTTAATAAATGCCCCTTTATGTGATACATAAGAAAGTATATAGACTGATATGTGCATGTTTAGTATGAATGCACCACAGAGTCACAGAATGAGTTAATATAGAGCCTTCACCATTAAATCTTTATTTTTTAACTTATAAAACAATGTTTCATATTCAATTGTCAAAGGTATTGCTCCAAAAGTGGTGTGAAATTACCCAGTGCACATTTGTCAACACATGTTGGTCACTTATTTACAGGTTGATCAGTGACAAGTTTTGATTATTCCATCAAACCAATCATTAGTACACCACTACTCAGCTTTGAACTCATTCATTATGCGCTAGTGCTATTGAACTCAGATGACCAGTGAGCTCCCAGTGAAGTAATCCCATTGCCGTTATGTCGGCCGCTCAGCATTCGCAGCTCTGATTCCGGGTGAGTCGGGTAGAAGTTGAATGATTTCTGCAACACAACATTATTATATAATTGTTATGTTATTGCATGACCACGAGCATCCTTATTGATAATTCCAACATAGAAAATAGGTAGAAGACCTGATAAGGCAGGCCAGCGCTCAGAGATCGCCCTCTGGAGGTTACGAATATCAGCTGATAGATGTAATTGCTGTGGTATTTACCAGAGACCTGAAACATGAGAGACAATGTAAACAAACTAGCACGGTTTGTGGATGTAGTTAGTACTCAATAAGTTAATACATGATGTTAACAAATTCTGTAATTGTCATTTCAATAAAAATATCATAAATCTAATCATTGAAATTATCTGAATTTTTTGTTCATTGTAAAGTAGTTGTTTATTTTAGTATCGATGAAATCTCTAACCTGAACAACGGCCTCTCCATCAAAAAGTGACATCTCATTCACTGGGCCATATGCCCGTCCAAATACTTTAGACCAAATGTATTGATGGCGCAGCTGGATACTGCAAGGAAACAGAGGAAACACACAGTGAACTAAAAAAGATGATACATAGAGTCTCGATATTTTACTCAATTAATCAATAAAATTAGAATAAAGAAAATGCACAGAAAGGAGTGATAAACACTGTCACCATCTAAAGCAATAAGGAACTGTATGAAAATTATTGGGGAACAGAGAGTAGAAGAATCTATGGTTCACTTTAATATATCCAGATATGGTCTGTAAACGGCCGGTATTTATATAGCGCTTTTCTAGTCTTAATGACCACTCAAAACGCTTTACAGTACAGTTTTCACCTATTCACACACACATTCATACAGTGCATCTATGTGCAGCATTTTTGACGGGGTTCAGTATCTTGCCCAAGGACACTTAATAATATAATAATATAATATAATGTATAACGTATAACATCACTATATTGCCACAACTCAGGATTTAAAATGTGTGCCATTTAAAACTTACGATGAAAAAAATTTCACAATATAACATTTTCATAATAAATGAAAGGAAGAAAGACTAACCCAGTGATGTATTGAGATGGGACTTCCCAGACCCTGATCCCTGTGACCCTTCCATTTCCTGATGAGGCAAAGGGAATCCCACCACCACCAATGGAACCAGAGAAGGAGTAGATGGCCGTGTTGGCTGGAGAAGTGGAAAAAATAAGTATTACGTGAGGGACAAACTTCATCTCTTGATTAAACCATCCATATAGAAATATCTTGGATGTCGGATGTGTACAAAGTTCAGGAATTGTGTTAAAAGGCTTCATTTCTTACGTTTTACCAGGCAGCTGGCAAAGAGCCCGACGAAGAACAGGAGGGAAAGCATTCTGGTGACAATAGAGAGCAATAGTATCATCTACATTAGTTATGTTTTAACTCCAACTTATTAGAAGCAGTGACTAAACATTATTTTAATCATAATAAATTAAATATAAATTAAATATATTAACTAAGAATCTTTCAAACTGAAATAATTGGGTTCATCCAACTTACCTTCTGATACCTGTGTGAGCAGACTGAGCAGAGGATGAGCAGACACTGTGACACTGGCATTTAAATACCTTTAGCTACCTACGTTGCTCACCACACACACTGACAAACATTCCTACTTGATGACCTGTGATTGGATGAACAGCAGCTGAGTTGTTTTTGATTTCACGGAAAAGCTTTTGGTTACTGGAATTAAACATTGAACCAGGAAGAGAATTTTGACAGTCATCCTTCAGTTCATTTTGTTCAGCAGCATGTTTTTCCTCCAGGCTAAATGGAAAAATCCCTTGATATGAATCTGTTTATGATTGTTTCAGTAAGTAGAGCTGTAAGGTTCCTGATTAACTAATAGGTGCCTTATACCACGGACAGGACCAACAGACCAAAATTTTGTCCGACCAAAAGTTCCAGATCAAATGAACCTTGGTTCAATTCTTTTGGAATGTGAAAACATTTTATTTGATCGTTCAGACAATTTCGGCAAATTGTTAATCGGGTAAAATGTAAACAATGTAATAAAGACATCCAGACTTTAAGGTGCTAAATGCCCTTAATCTCACCTCGATGCCTATTTAGGAGCTCTGCTATTTTTGAGCATATAACTTATTCTTTTTCTAGCAGATGCAGTCGTTGTCATGGAAATGTTAAAATATGTATTTCTTTCCATGTATTTTTAAAAAGCACAATGTTTGTTTTGTTGCTGCAATGATTTATATCAAGCTCAATTGCACAGTTTTTTTATTTTTTGTATTTGTGAACTTGGGTCTGAAGATTACTCAACAGACCAGTGAAATAGCCGAAATGCAATGTATGAAAAAATAACAGCCGTTCAATAAATCTTTGAAAACAAAGTCAGTTTCATTTTATGAAAAACATAATGACTCACTAATGACAATTATTCATATTATTCACGATATGGAAAGTTAGGAAAAACAGAGATCACAGGGTTATACACGTTACTGGTCGATACAAATAATACAATTAACTCAAAATTGTATCCACCTTCTTATAGTTCATAGAAATTGTCCTCCTGTGCACAAGTGACATTCTTCAGAGCTACAAAAAAACAGGAAGTACGTAACACAAAAGAAATGTTCCTCATGATTGTTTAAACTGGTTCTACTGGACTCACCTGGAGTCCTTGGCCGACATGTATCACATGTACTTCACCGCACCCTTTACCAAAACTATTTGGACATGAGACACAGAGAAAGGAGGGGGCAGATTTGATTTATGATGAATTTAGACTCTCTTGTGAGCATTAATGGTGGATCCAGTATGGTGGATTCTGTATCGTGCTGGCTGATCGTGATAATAAAGGCAGATCCTTTATCGTGTTGGCATCAGATACTGGTAGTGGACCACGACCGAGGTGGCAGCTGATGATGGATCCTAATGGCGGCAGTGGACAATAACTGTGGACTATAGTGGCATCCGATCTTGATGGTGGATCATGATCTTGCTGGCTGCTGACCATGGACTATGATTGCAGCAGGACTGCTCGATACATAGTATTTCTCCTCAGACACTTGACCATTAATGACATTAATCCACCAATTCACTGACCTTCAGTTATACTTCAAAATGTTTACCCTAATCAATGCTGCTAAAACCTTTATCTTGATGTTCTCCTTTACACTTGACATCCATTGCACTTCTGTCCGTCCTGGGAGAGGGATCCCTCACATGTGGCTCTCTCTGAGGTTTCTACGTTCTTTTTTCCCTGTTAAAAGGGTTTTTAGGTAGTTTTTCCTTACTCTTGTTGAGGGTTAAGGGCAGAGGATGTCACACCATGTTAAAGCCCTATGAGACAAATTGTGATTTGTGAATATGGGCTATACAAATAAAATTTGATTGATTGATTGATATCAGAAAATCCCCTGCCAGGTGGCCTTTGTGGATTGAATTATTTGGCATTGTTTTCTTTTAATGTGTTTTTAATCACACCCTACCTACTTTTATCTGGGGTCATGCTTCTCCATTCAGGACGGTTATTGATTTCTTAATGCCAAACCTCAGACATATCACACATGTGCGTCTCAGAGATTGGCTGATGCTGCATTTCTTAGCTGCAGTCATTGCTGTCAAAGCATCTGTTAACAAAGAGCAGCCGACTGCTCCGTGACTACAGTTGACCTACAGAGGTGGCTGGTCCGTCATCATGAAACATAGTCACAAAGGACCCGGCCAGCAGGAGAGGGGGTTGGAGACTTTACATTTTTAGAAATGTTCCAAAGACAAAAGTGTGGATTGAGATCACATCAGAAAAGACATTTTTCCCCATCCCTTTTGTTTATCTGCTGATTGGTCACAAAGTCAAACCTGTCAAACTGCTGCGGAGGAAAATCATCATCATTAAATTCCTCAGATGTTGCAGTTTGTGTCTCCTGAACACCTGAAAAATAGCCTCTTCTTTACATGCTGCTATTCCAACACTTGTGTGTGTGTGTGTGTGTGTGTGTGTGTGTGTGTGTGTGTGTGTGTGTGTGTGTGCGCGTGTGTGTGTGTGTGTGTGTGTCACTGCAGCCGAGTGGAAACACACACCATGAAGACAGGGACAGACCAGGGGGGAAAGAGTTAGAGGGATCGAAGAGTAAATACAGTGGAGTGATGAAGACGATGAAGAGGCGAGAGGAGGAAAACTAAATAAAAGCCCTGTCATTTCCAGCAGAGACGTGATACCTCGACGTCTGTCTCTCCACACTCACAGAATACAAGGTACAGAGTGAACCTCAGCTACAAAGGGTACAACTCTGTACATTTAGGTTGATGCATAATTCCCTCTGGAGTCTGTAGAAAACTAATCCCATTTGTTTTATTTCCTTTCTTTCAATCAAATCAGTCTGAGATGAAGATAAGTTTACTGTGTGGCTAACTGGGGTCTTGTGAAAGATTGCATTCAATTTAATATCATTTATATAAATGGAATCAGTAGCAGAAGT